>NW_025814829.1:57377500-58577500 GCF_022079265.1 Lynx rufus
TCATGACATTGAATCAGTAATCAAAATCACAGATGAGTTCTAGCAAACATTTAAAGAAGAATTAATACCTATATTCTAAGCTATTCCAAAAAATAGAAGAGGAAGGAAAACTTCCAAATCCACTCTATGAGGTCAGCATTACCCTGATATCTACCTGATGTCTATTACCCTGACACTACCAAAAAAAAAAAAAAAAAAAAAACATTACAGACCAATATCTCTGATGAAAAGAGATGCGAAAATCCTCAACAAAATATCAGCAAACCAAATTCAACAGTACATTAAAAAAAAAAATTCACCACAATCAAGCGGGATTTATTCCAGGGATATTGATTCAGTATTTGCAAATCAGGGGCGCCTGGGTAGCTCAGTCGGTTAAGCAGCTGACTTTGGCTCAGGTCATGATCTCATGGTTTTTGAGTTCAAGCCTGGCATGGGGCTCTGTGCTGCCAGCTCAGAGCCTGGAGCCTGCATCCAATTCTGTGTCTCCCTCTCTCTCTCTCTCTCTGCCCCTCCCCCATCTGCACTCTCTTTCTTGCTCGCTCTTAAAAATAAACATTAAAAAAATTTTAAAAGATTCACAAATCAATCAATGTGATATCTCACATTAATAAGAAAAAGGATCAAAACTTTATGATCATATAAATAGATACAGAAAAAAGATTTATCAAAATACAACTTCCATTCATGATAGAAACTCTCAACAATAAGTAGGTTTAGAGGGAACATACCTCAACATAATAAAGGCCATATATGAAAAACCACAACTAACATCATAATGGTGAAAAACTGATAGCCTTTCTTCTGAGATCAGGAATAAGACTAGTATGTCTTACTCTCACCATGTTTAACCAACACAGTACTGGAAGTCCAGCCATAGCAATAAAACAAGAAAAAGAAATAAAAGGCATCCAATCAAGAAGAAAGAAGTAAAACTGTCACTATTTGCAGTGACACAGTACTATATACAGAAATCTTTAAAAACTCTACCAAAAAAACCAATAGAACTGATAGATGAATTCAGTGAAGTTGCAGGATGCAAAATTAACATACAGAAATCTCTTGGATTTGTCTACACTAATAATAAAGTAGTAGAAAGAGAAATAAAGAAAACAATCCCATTAACAATTGCACCAAAAAGAATAAAGATGTAGTTTATGACATCAATAACTTAAAAAGCCTTGAGTAGAGTGGCAGAGGAGCACAGAAGCAGTTTTCGTATGTTACTGAAGTTAAGGTGGTATAAATTCAAATTAGAGTGTTATAATTTTAGGATGTTAAATGTAATCCCCATGGTAACCACACAGAAAATAGCTATAGAATATATAGAGAAGGAAATGAGAAGGGAATTAAAATGTTTCACGAAAATAAAATCAATTAAACATAAAAGAAGTCAGTAATGCAGATAATGTGGGACAAGGAAAGTATAAAGCATAAAGAAAATAGTGACAGAACTCCCTCCTTATAAGTATTTATTTTAATGTAAACGGATTAAACTCTCCAATCAGAAGATAAGAGATGGCAGAATGGATTTAACAACAACAAAATGATCGCTATCTACAGGAGGCTTACTTTAGAGCCAAAGACACAAATATAATGAAACTGAGAGGATGGAATATTTCATACAAAAATAATCAAAAGAGAGCAGGGGTGGTTTTACCATTATCAGACAAAAAAAAAAATTTTTTTTAAAGGTTACAAAAGACAAAAAAAAAGGTATTAATAAAAGGCTCAATCCATCAAGAAATAACAATTATAAGCATTTATGTACCTAATAATAAGCCCTCAAAATGTATGAAGCAAAAATAGAATTGAAATGAGTAATAGTTCTACAGTAATAGTTGAAGACATCAATACCCTACTCACAATAATGAGAGAGAACAACCAGATGAAAGGTAAGTAAAAAACAGAGGACTTAACATAATAAACCAGCTGGACCTAACAGACACACAGAGAACATTTTACCCAACAACAGATTACACATTCTTTTCAAGTGCACATGGAAAATTCTCCAGGATACACCATATGTTAGGCCACAAATTAAGTCTCAATAGATTTAAAAGATAGATATCATACCCAGTATCTTCTCTAACAGCAGTGGGATGAAGTTTGAAATGAAAAACAGAAGAAAATTAGAAAATTTACACATCTGTAGAAATTAAACAGTAGAATCTTAATCCATGGATCAAAGGAGAAATCACAAGGGAAATTAAATGAGAAAATACTGAGAAATGAATGAAAAGAAAAATGTAACACACCAAAATTTATGGGATGCATCACAAGTAGTGCTAAGTGGGAAATTGTAGATTTAGACGCTTACATTTATACAGAAGACAGATATCAAATCTTCAATCTAACTTTACAGCTTAAGAACTAAAGCTAAAGCTAGCAGAAGGAAGGAAATAGTAAAGATTAGAAATAAATAACAGAGAATAGAAAAACAGAGAAAAAGCAATGAAAGTAAAAGTTGGTTCTTTGAAAAGATTACAAAAATTGATACAAAGGCACAAAGAATAAAGATATAAAGAATTAGGAGAAAAAAGAAAATACCACTAGTATGCCACAGTAATAAGTACTGTAGACAAGATCCACTGATGGAAGTTAAAATGAGCGGGCAAAAGTTTAAGAAGAAAAAGGACACTTGTATAGTCTCAGAGTATCTCCCGTAAGATAGTTATTAACTACAACGGGAAAAATGGTAATTCTACAGTGGAGAATGCTGGTAGCCAATACTTTAATCAGGTGGTCAGTGTTAATGTCAACAGTAATAAGGCACATGGACATCACTTACTCCTCTCTATGAGGCTCTGTGATTGGCACATCAGGATTCAAACCCCAGGTCTTGTCAGACTCTAAAACATTATACTGCTTAATCATTTTTCTATAAGCAGACATATTCTCTTTCAAGAAATGGATAAAGGGATTTGTTGGCAAACGTATCAAGGGTAGTATACCAATCTGGATATTCTCTCACTTGTGAAATATACCCAGTTCTGTGGAGTTAGTGAGAAAAGTACAATTAATTAGTAAGGGAAGACAGGCTCTAGGTGAGGCTAATGCATAAAAGAAAAAAACAGAATGGAAATGATATTTTTACTGATGCCTCACACACAGTAGATGGTAAGAGTAATAATCATAGCAAATCCTCATAACAACAATAGATTTTCATTTAATACTATTTTAATCTTAATTTTATTTACAGCAAATGCTATTACATGTATTCATTCATTTAATCCTGACAACAACTCTATGAGACAGGCACTATCATTTCCCCCATTTTGCAGATGAGGAAACAAAGGCATAAAAAGTTGAGCAATTTGTTTGGGATCATTTAGTAAGTGGCAGAGCCTACTACACTATACTACCTCCGGGAAGATAGCAGTTTAATGAATAATAAGAGTCAGGCACTATACTAAATATCCAAATCCTCAATATTCCTGTCCAGAAATACTTTTTTGTCTTTTAACAAGTAGAATTTTACAAATGAAAAATCCAACGCTTTGTTGGGCTACTCAACATGTACTCAGCACACGTGGCCTCCACCTGGTGACCTCAGCTAGTTTCTCTTCCACTGATTCACTGTGATTAAGTGAATACACTACCCTAAAACATTACGAATGTCCCTAAGGGAGCAGTACTCCCCCCAAACTGCTTGTTAAAGGCCATTAGGTGGTAAGATACAAAGCTGGGAAGTGAATCCAGGCCTGCATGACTCCAAGGTCAGTGTTCTTTCCAATACCAGACACAGACTTGTGTACCAGTTGAAATTAAAACAAATGTACAAACACAGGGGAGATGAGGAAACTATACAGCTGACCCCTGCACAACATGGGTTTGAACTGTGCGGGTCCACTTACACGCAGATTGTTTTCAACAAATACAGTACAGTCCTGCGAATGTATTTTCTGTTCCTTAATGATTTTCTTAATAACATTTTCTTTTCTCTAGCTTACTTCATTGTAAGAATACAGTATATAAGACATATGACATACAAAATATGTTAATGAACTGTTCATGATACCATGAAGGCTTTCAGTCAACCATATACTGTTAGTAGTTAACTTTAGTCAAAAGTTAGATGTGGATTTCTGACTGAGCAGGGAGTCATTCTTAACCTCCATCTTGTTCAACGGTCAATGGTCGTTGCAAATAATGGAAAGTTAAAATAGTTTATAAAGTATGATAATAATATATATTTTTAAAAATTTTTATGTTTATTTGTTTTTGAGAGTACCACAGCATGAGCAGGGGAGGGGCAGAGAGAGAGGGAGACACAGAACTCAAAGAACTCCAGGCTCTGTGATGTCAGAACAAAGCCCAACACGGGGCTCAACCTCACAAACCGTGAGATCATGACCTGAGCTAAAGTTGGACGCTTAACCAACTGAGCCACCGAGGAGCCCCTCAATTCAGAACTCTTGAGTGAGGACTAGCATCATTAACATGCTAGTTATCTGTATGGATCTAAGTTACGGAGATGGGGGTTAAGGCCTCCTGAAAGAATTTCAAAGACTGCTATTTCTTTTAGTTTTATGATTCCTATATTTTCAAATCTATTAAAGATGCTCTTCCATTCATCATTATATAAGCTGTATAATATATGGGTACAAGTCATCTGTGTTATCCTAATCACTTTTTTATTTAATAATAGAAAATTCAGAATGTTGGGGAAAAACATTAAAAAGCAACACTAAGTATAATCAGTGATACAGGTCACAAATAGACAGTAAAAACATTCCCCCAAACACACATAAATAAATATTTCTATCTCAAGGAAATAAAATACCTTCAGTATACAACTTCCAGATAATATTATAAACTTTTGAAAATGTTAATGTTATAAATAAATATTGATATACAGATACTACCGCAGCAGTAACCAACAATCTACATTTTGGTTACTTAATGGAATTTCTACACTTCAGTCATGTGTATGCGTGAACACACATATGTGCATACCATACACAAATATTTAGTAATCAACTCTATTAACCAATTACCTTTGCAATAATAACTTCTTTCTTCAGAATCTTCATAGCATAGTATTTTCCACTTGCCTTCTCTCGAACCAAAATAACTTTTCCAAAAGTGCCTTTACCTAGTAGTTTCAAATAGTCAAAATCATTCATTGTCTGAAAAATATAAATTAAAAAAATGTAATATGAAATATTTGATGCAATTCATTTATAAACATATAGGTATATGTTTGTGGTATCTACCCAAAAGTAAATTTTACCAATTTTTAAGCACACTTAAGTGAAGAAGAATCAGACTGGCAATGGCTACCTCACCAACAATCATGGATGCTAGAAATAATTTAAGCAATTCTCAGATACTAAAGGCAGTAACTGTGAACCTCAAATTCCTCAGCTAGCCAAACTATCAGTCAAGTGTAGGAGGAAAGGAAAAATAGAACCATTTTCATTCACTTTCAAGGACTCAAGTTTCTTTTTTTTCTCTTTTTATTGAAGTATAATTAACAGAGTATTATATTAGTTTCAGTGCACAACATGATGATTCAACAGTTCTATGCACTTCTGAGTGTTCATCAAGGTAAGTGTACTCTTAATCCCCTTCATCTATTTCATCCGTCTTTTCCACCTGCCTTCTCTCTGGCAACCACCAATTTGTTCTCTGTATTTAAGAGTCTGGTTTTTTTTTCCTTTGTTTGTTCATTTGCTTTATTTCTTAAATTCCACATATAAATGAATTCATATGGTATTTGTCTTTCTCTGACACTTCATTTAGCACACTACTCTCTAGATCCATCCATGTTGTTGCAAATGGGAAGTTTTCATTATTTTTTATGGCTGAGTAGTATTCCATGGTGTACATATACCACATCTTCTTATCCATCTGTCTATCAATGGACACTTGGCCTCTTTCCGTATCTTGGTTATTGTAAAAAATGCTGCAATGAACATAGGGGTGCATATATCTTTTCAAATAGTGTTTTTGTTTTCTTTGGATAAATACCCAGTAGTGGAATTACTGGATCCTATAATAATTCTATTTTTAATTTTTTGAGAAACTTCCACACTGTTTTCTAAGGACTCAGGTTTTTAAGGGCTTGGTAGTGTCACTTTCCCCAAACAACATGATCATCAAAAATGCGCCCCACAAACATTTCCAGATACATGTAAGGAAGCAGTCCTTTTCAGGGAAGCTATCTGAGAATGTACTCAAGCGAAGTAAGGATAGAATCCTAGAAAGTGAAAGACATGTGTATAAGAAATGTTGACAATAACCTGGATCACAAGGAGAAGAAACCTAAGAAAGTGGCAGTACAAATCTGAGAAAGCAATTGGTGCAATCAGAGCAGAAAGGCAGGGAAGTCTAAGAATGCCTTTAATTAATCTGCCTGTATTCAGTTTCATTTCTCATTCCTAAGGCAGGTGATTCCCAGGATTTTGCCAAGCTGACCTGCTACTTGCTCTTTACAGCCCTCTATATGCACACTTTTCCTGCTCTATGAGCATTCTTCCACAAACTTCCTTAATTTCGATACTGCTTTTGCACCGATGCCTTCCCCCACCCCCCAGCTTTTTGTTTGTATGGGCTTATCTCTTTTTAAAATGCCTTTATTACCATTTTAATGGGCGTTTAAATGGAAGGGGAGATAACTGGGTATGCTCAGTTTATCATATTGAATTTAAATTCAGTTCAGAGGGTTTTATTATAAGTTCAGAATCTGGATTTTATCCTACAGATGATCAGAAGTTATTGAAGATTTTTATATTTTTTCCTGGTTACCACCCATCTGAAGTAAATGTCAAGAATCTCCCAAATCAGTGATCTCAGCTTCTACATTAAGAAACTGAACAAGAACAAATTAAACTCAAGAGAAATAGAAGGAAATAATGAAGATCAGAGCAGAAATCAATTAAATTTTAAAAAGAAAAAAAAAGTAGAGGATCTCAGTGAAACCAAAAGCTGGTTCTTTGAGAAGATCAATAAAAATGACAAACCTCTAGCCAGATTGGCCTGGAAAATAAGAACAAGAGACACAAATTAACCAATGTCAGGAATGAGAGAGAGCTGACATCACTACAGATTCTACGGATACTAAAAGGATCACATGGGAATATTATAAACAGCTATAAGCTCATAAAATTGGCAATATACATGAAATGAAAAAATTCCCTGAAAGCCTCAAACTTTCGAAGCCCACTTAAGAAACAGATACCTTGATAGCCCTATGTTTACTAAGGAAATTGAATTTGTGGTCAAAAACCTCTCCACAAAGAAAACTCTAGGGCTAGATGGTTTCACTGCTGAATTTTATAAACATTTAAGGAAGAAATGATACCAATTCTATGTACACGCCTAAAGAAGAAAGTTGAGAAAAAGGGAATACTTCCCAATTAATTCCATAAGGCCATCATTACCCTGATTATCAAAACCAGACAAAAACATTACAAGAAAGCTACAGACCAATATTCCTCATGTACATGACATGTAAAAATTCTAAGTTTTAGAAACAAATGCCTATATTCCCTTTCAAGTTTATTTGCTGTCTATAATTTTGAAAATTTTTCCAAATGTCAAATTATAATGTCTTAATCATTCAAAAATATCTTTAGTTCAAGGGGCGCCTGGGTGGCTCAATCAGTTAAGCATCCAACTCTTGTTTTAGGCTCAGGTCATGATGTCATGGTTTGTGAGATCAAGCCCTGCATCAGGCTATGTGCTGACAGCATCGAGCCTCCTTGGGATTCTCTCTCTCTCTTTGCCCCTCCCCTGCTCTCTCTCTCTCTCAAAAAAAAAAGGGGGGGGGCACCTGGGTGGCTCAGTCAATTGACAATCTGACTTCGGCTCAGGTCATGATCTCGCAGTTTGTGAGTTTGAGCCCCGTTTCAGGCTCTCTGCTGACAGCTCAGAGCCTGGAGCCTGCTTCAGATTCTGTGTCTCCCTCTCTCTGCCCCTTCCCTGCTCATGCTCTGTCTCTCTCTGTCTCTCAAAAATGAATAAACGTTAAAAAAAATTTAAAAAAAACACTAGTTCAAAAGAAAAGTAGCAAAATTTATCAGGGAAAATAGCAAAGTACATTTATCAATTTAACGAAAAATCAAACATGTGGCACTAAATATACAGAATATAGTTAACAAAGTTCGTGTCATTTGAATAACAGGTAGTATTAAGAAACTGTGTTTTCATTAATAGATTTTTCCAAATCAAGGAGTACTATATGACCACAAAGCTATCTGTGCTAGGTGGTCTCCAACGATGGCACCACTAAGTCCCCTGACTCCCTATACGCACATTCTTCTCATGAAGAGATAGACTCAACTTTCCCTCTCCCTGGGCCAGCTTTGTGTCCTGCTTTGAACACAGAATATGACCAAAGTGGTAACATGCCAGTTCAGGTCCAGCCTTTAAATCTGGCAGCTTGTGTTTTCACCTCCTGGAAAAGTCGTAACTGAAAGCCAGCTTTCATGCCATAAGGAAGTCTA
Source organism: Lynx rufus (assembly GCF_022079265.1). Classification (NCBI taxonomy): domain Eukaryota; kingdom Metazoa; phylum Chordata; class Mammalia; order Carnivora; family Felidae; genus Lynx; species Lynx rufus. Next base: position 57,385,954 of record NW_025814829.1, read on the forward strand.
GACTATCTTCTGGGGAAAGGGGCCACGTAGAAAGAACCTGGATGATGAGACACCATATGCTAAGAGATCACATGGAGAAGAACCAAGTATCCAGAAATGTGAGAAAGTCTTTCTTGGATTTTCCAGCCTGGCCAATGTGCTAACACTGAATGCAACTGTTTGGGAGATCCATGGGAGACCCGTAGAACTGCCCACACAAACTGCAAAATCATGAGATATATACTGAAATACACTGTTATTGTTTTAATGTTAAACTTGGGTAGTTTAATTCCATGGCAATAACGAGTTGAGAGCTGTTATTCTCATAACTAGGCTATGATGTTATTTTTTGCTCAAAGCTTCATCTGAGCAGTACCCTCCTCAATTTTTAGCTAAATGCACTGAAAAATCATACTTCCTGCATCCTATTATTAAATATCACATAAATGGAAACTGAATTCTTAGGGATAAAAATCAGAAAAGAGTTTGTAAATTGCCTTATGGCATTTCCAGATGAAAAGCACTATGTAATTATATTGCTACATTCCTTAAGATTGCAATTCTTAGAGAAAAGGAGGTTTAAAGTATAATACTCCTATCTTTATATTTCACAGTTTGACTGCCAACCTTAAAAAAAGAGAATTTGCATTGAAATTAATATTAGTAAAAGCATTCTATGTGATAAAATCAGAAACAGTTCCATATTTTGACAAAACTTCAGAAAACTTAAAAAGATCTTTGATACCAAATGCTCACGTTCAGCACGGTACACACAGTAATTATCTAGTCTTTACAAGTGAAATGTAACCTATTACAAAATGTTTTCCTCTTTTCAATGTTGTTAAGGGAAAAATTCAGTAAGATTTTAATAAAAGATGAGAGCATGGAGACTCTGCAGAAAAGTTAATCCTCTAAAACCAAATCCCCAAAATCCATTAAGCAAATATCGTACATAGTTACACTCTTTTCTTCCACGTCAATGTGGCCGTTTTAGGTTAAGAGATGCATGGGCACACATAACAAATGCTTCGTAAGAGTATTCAAATACACACTAGAATATAAGAGAAAGACTAACTGTATACTTCAAAATTCAGGTTAAAGAATATGACTGTGTAACTGAAGATGAATACAAGAAACCACTCAGAAGAGAATACAGATGTTTTAACATATTTGGTCCAAGAGAATAATTTCCACAATTGCAATGTTACGAGCTAAACCAAACAAAGCCCCATGGGGCACTAAGCAAAAAGGGGGGGGTGCTCTCAAAAGATCCACCTCTTCGTCCTGCCAACCTCTCCACCACTGATGAGGCCGCTGCTCCCTCTCTGGATAGGCAGTGAGGGATCACGTGATTTCTGCAGGTCACACGGAAACTTCTTTTCTTCACTCTGCCTCCCCATGCCAGCCATTGCTTTGAGTTAGTGTAGCCAGGCATTAGGTGACACAACTCCAAGAACTGGAGCCAGACTTAATGGGAAGGTAGAACATATTGCTTATACTTTCTACCAGCTCAGGAGATGGTAAGTAGCCACCCTTGGAGAGGCCTACACTGGTCACTGAAAAATGAAGCCGAACACAGGATGCCTGGGTGGATCAGTCGGTGAAGCGTCCGACTCTTGGTTTCACCTCAGGTCATGATCTTGTGGTTTCGTGAGTTCGAGTCCAACATCAGGCTCTGTGCTGGCAGCATGGAGCCTGTTTAGGATTCTCTCTCTTTGCCTCTCTCTCTGCCCTGATCCCACTCACGCTCTGTCTCTAAATAAATATACTTAAAAAAAAAAACTGAGCAGAACTTTGACTCTCATTTGGCCTTTTATGCTGTGCCCCTTCACATATCTGACAGGGTCTAGGGAATGGCCACTTGGCAGACCAAGAGTAGGCACTTCTGAGTCCTCCAATCAAATTCTTTTGAAAGACCATCTTTTCGTTTAAACACAGAACCACCAATAAATCTGATTATGAGGCCCTCTGCTTCTTTCCCACCACCCAGTATCTTTCCCTAAGGGACTCTTCACCTCAGGTGGCAGGTTTTGGGCAATACTCTGCCACTAAGAGAAGTGACCATCTGTCTGCTTGAGACAAGAAAAAATAGTCGCGACAATTCTCAGCAGAGCTACCACAATTAGTAGCTAGTCTCTTCATCCTGTCACTCGTTTTTCAAAAAGCGAACGACGAAGAAAACGGACACGGTAAACTATGAGAAAGGTGTTCTTATTTCAGAATATCTGCGTTTACAGTTTGAAATGAAAAATCATCTGAACTTCTACCATTCTTTTTATGATACCGGAGCCACGTAAAGGATGTAGTTTTAGGGAACTAGGGAAGTGACAGTACTATTTAATCCTTTTTAACCAAATTGTTAGAAACATCACAGAATAGTGGTGCACAGGTTCTATCTTTTTTTACACTCTTTGTTACTTAAAACAGTTTCATACTATTTCATTTAAGATGAAATTAAATAAAAAAGAACAATGGAAATCAGATATAGGTCAAATAAGTCAATGGATCCCCCCATTTTCAAAATACTTTAGACTGTATCAATTTTGAATTTTGGAGACCCAGTTTCAGTGAGAGTTTTCTTAGAGAATCTGCTTTAAAAACCTTACTTCCGGGGCACCTGGGTGGCTCAGTCGGTTAAGCTTCCAACTTCGGCTCAGGTCACGGTTCGTGGGTTTGAGCCCCACGATGGGCTCTGTGCTGACAGGTCCGAGCCTGAAGCCTGCTTTGGAGTCTGTCTCCCTCTCTCTCTCTCTCTCTCTCTCTGCCCCTCCCCAGTTTGCATTCTCTCTCTCTCAAAAATAAATACACATTGAAAAAAAATTTTAAACCTCACTTTCTACCACTATTTTGTAATTTTAAAATTCTACTGATTTTCCCAAGAGTTCGCCGTATAAAATGAAATTAACTAATACTGAAACACTGAGTAAGTGCAACAGCTTGACATAATATTTTGAGAAACTGACTACAATTGTAAGGGAGAATATCTAATTTTGTTCTCTAATATAATTTGGTCATGTAATGAGTATAAATAATTATAGTGATTATAAAGGCTCAAGATATATCAATCAATAAGTTGCACACTGAAGTTATACAGTATAGAATTGAAAGTCTTTACATGCTTGAAAAAGATATTTAATGTATCTCAATGTCAGATGAATCACTGTAAAATGGGGGTAATAATAGTACCTACCTCATACGATATTTGTGAGGATTAAATGAGATAATACATATAAAAGTACTTCTGAGAGCATAGCACAAAATAAACTTGTAATAAACATTTACAAGTGATAATTAGTGAAGGTGATGAATTCTAAGATAATCTGCACTTGTAACGGCAAAATGAGAAAACTGCATTGTGCTTTTATGATGATTTATGAACAGCCTTACCAGAAAAAAAAATCTCCATACTTTTCCATTTTTACATCTTTGAAAACATTTGTCTCTCTTCATTCAAAATTCTCTGGTTAAGTTTCCATATTCATTTCCAAATTCTCTCATCCATCAGTAACAGTATTTCTCGTTAGGGTGTTATAAACTCCCCACTTTCAACCAGGAACTGCCCCAACAGCAGCTTTTTAGTAACATGGGTTGTTAAGCAGAGTTTTAGCAATTCTACAGACTTAGAGTATAGCTAGTATCATCTGGGGTAGTTTATAATTCAAAGGATGAGATTAACTGGGATCTGATTTTAAATTTATGAGCACAGTCAAATTTTACATTCATCGCGTACATGTGCACATAGATGTGCAGAAGCAGCTACCTTATCTCTGAGTAGGTGAGGAAAACTACATTGTGGGGTTTTTTTGTTTTTGTTTTTTGCAATGACTGAAGAACCAGGTAGGCGTTAAGTTGATAAAAGAAAAGAGGGATTCACTTCAACTAACAAACAGAGTATAAGTCTTCAATGAAGACACCACTTTTGGCCAAGATCAAGCATAGAATATTACTGTAATTAGAACAGAAATTTCAGGGGCACCTGGTGCCTCAGTGGGTTAAGTTTCTGACTCTTGATTTTGGCTCAGGTCATCTTCTCACAGTCCTGTGTTGGGCTCTGCACTGACAGCGTGGAGCCTGCATGGGAATCTCTCTCTCCCTCTATCTCTGCCCCTCTCCTGCTTGCACTCTCTCAAAATCAACACAATAAACTTAAAAAAAAAAAAAAAACAAATTTCAGAAAAGGAGAGAATAATTAATGAGCCATAGGTTGTGACAGTGTAACTTCATCAAGTTCACACGTGTACCAGGTGGGAAAAGGAGGATTTGAACTCAAGCAGTCTAACGCCAAAAGAGTTCTTCACCATTATGCTAATAGCAAATTACATGGGTAATTACATTAAAAATTAGTGTTCTCCTACATCAAGATGAAATTTACAATTTATTATAACAAATATATTCTAATACGATAAATGGCACGTTCATTTACTTTGAACACTGAGACCTTTAGATTAATCCTAAAATACCATTTTCACACAAGGAAGTTGCTTTTCAATTTTCTGTAGCAATGAAAAACACAATTTATAATTTCCATCAATCTCTCAATTGGCATTTATTAATCTGCAGCACTCAGGGAAGGAAAGTCTGTTTCCCTCACTGGCTCAGGAGCAGCCATTAAAATAAAAACTATTATTTCCAAGACTATTTGCGTTCCCACTGATACTCATAAAGCTGGGGCTTCAGGTAGGAAGCACACTACAACCGTTTCCGCTTCTGCTCTCAGAGCGTACAAAATAAATACCACATGGAACAGGACCCAATCATTAGGGAAAACATTATTTCCAAGTTCTAAAATGGTATTAAAAACAATAAGAGGAAAATGCAAATTATAAACCAGCATGATGGCACTTCAGTCAACAACGACCTGAGAAGCCCTATCAGCAGTCAGTGTGAAGTGCTGAACCACGAAAATGACGTTTAAATTACTTGGTTTTACTAAATTTCTTTTTTTTTTTTTTTAATTTTTTTTTTTTTTTTCAACGTTCATCCATCTTTGGGACAGAGAGAGACAGAGCATGAACGGGGGAGGGGCAGAGAGAGAGGGAGACACAGAATCGGAAACAGGCTCCAGGCTCTGAGCCGTCAGCCCAGAGCCTGACGCGGGGCTCGAACTCACGGACCGCGAGATCGTGACCTGGCTGAAGTCGGACGCTCAACCGACTGCGCCACCCAGGCGCCCCTAAATTACTTGGTTTTAAACAATGACAGGTATTTCAGATTTACCTGGATAAACACCACCCTCACCCATATAGTTGTACCGGCCAACACGTTTTACAAATGGCAATTTTTAGTGTGTTCCTTCCACACGCGTAAGTGCCGTGCCTGAGTAGGGGATAAGATACTATTTTCTACCTTTCTTTTATGATGGGTTGTGGAAGCGTCCATCTCTTCCTCCCCTATGTTATCAATTTGTGAAGTTGGACTACAATTCATTCTCTCCTCTTCTTGTCTCTGAAGTCTGTCTGCTACAGCCTGAATAGCTTCTGTCCACTCTTCCCTATAAAAACAAGTACAATTTCCCATTAATAAAGAAGGGTAAATGAATCAAATATGTCCCTTTTGTAAAATATGACATTAACACAAATAAAGTCTACTCCAGGATAATACCCCCACATACACATAAACATATCTTCTCACGCTTACTCAAAGGTGAAATTAATCCCCAAAGCATTTAACATCATAGACCTTAGGGTTGGTTGTAGGAGCATTTATTTAAATGTATATTTTCAAAAAAAGGAAAGAACTATAAGAAAATTCAGTTAAAATTCTTTAAAAGTACAATTAAATTTTATTGCCTATAAACATCTTTCCATAAGGTAAATTGACCCCCAAAAGCTTGCTGTACCTTGAAAAACTTTTTTGTCTAGCTATTGTTTAGTTCATCATTGAAATAGTCAAAATCTTTACCGTCGTCCAATATAAGTTCTAAGAAAAGGTTTTCAAAGCCAAAGCCTTCAACTGTTCCCAAATCACAGAGAAGTTTTTTTTTTTTAAAAAATAGCCATAGTTCATAGGTAAGACAGTAAGTCTCAGGAGCTCTAATTGACAGCTGTGTTATCAGATCAAGAATCATGTCTTTCCATATAAGTTTTTAAAGCAGTGTGTCAGTTTCTTAAAACAAAGTCTATGAGAATTTTGAGTCAAACTGTCTTAAATCTATGGACCAATTCCGGGGAAATTACTATCTCAAAAAATTAAATTTTCCAATCCATAAGCATGGTGTATTTCTACGTTTATTTAGCTCTTTAATTTCCCAATGCAATCTGTGACTTTGTGTGAAAAGGTCTTGCATATTTTAAATTGAATTCCTTCCAAAGTACTCTATTTTTAACAATATATTAGTTTTCATTGAAATATATTTGACATACGGTATTATATTAGTTTTAGGTGTACAACATAGCCATTCAACACTTACATGCAATATGAAATGCTCACCACGTAAGTGTAATTACCATCTGTCACCACACAAAGTTATTACAGTACTACTGGTTATATCTGCTATGCCTTATTTTACACCCCCGTGACTTATTTTGTAACTGGAAGTTTGCATTTCTTAAACCCCTTCACCTATTTTGCCCATTATCCCATACCTTTCCCTTCTGGCAACCACCAGTTGGTTTTCTGTATTTATGAGTCTGTTTGTGGTTTTATAAGTTCATTTGTTTTGGTTTTTAGAATCCACATATAAGTGAAAGTACATGGTACTTGTCTTTCTCTGACTTATTTCACTTAGCATAATACCCTCTATGTTCATTCATGTCACAAATGGCAAGATTTCATTCATTTTTATGGATGAAGAGAAATATATCACATCTTCTTTATCCATTCATCTATGGACGGACACTTAGATTGCTTCCATACCTTGGTTATTGTAAATGCTGCATAAACACTGGGAGATATATTCAATCTTATTGAATTAGTGTTTTCATTTTCTTTGGGCAAATACCCAGAAGAATTACTGCATCATATGGTATTTCTATTTTTAATTTTTATAGGAACCTTCATACTATTTTCCATAGTGACTGCACCACATTACATTCCCACCAACAGTGCATGAGTGTTCCCTTTTCTCCACATCTTCACCAACACCTGATATTTCTTCTGATACTAACCATCTGACAGGTTATATCTCATTGAGGTGGTATCTCATTGTGGTTTTAATTTGCATTTCCCTGATTATGAGTGATATTTAGCATCATTTCATGTGTCTGTTGGCCATTTGTATGTCTTCTTTGGAAAAATGTCTATTTAAGCCCTTTGCCCATTTTTTTTTTGCCCCAAATTATTCGTTTTTTTTTTTTTTTTTGGCTTTGAGATGTGTGCGTTCTTTATATATCTTGGATATTAACCCTTTATCAGATATCTCATTTGTAAATATCCTCTCTGATCCAGTAGGTTGCCTTTTCATTATTTCCTTTACAAAAGCATGTTAGTTTGATGCAGTCATAATTGTTTATTTTTGATTTTGTTGCCCTTGCCTTAGAAAACAGATTAAAAAAAATACTGCTAGAACCACTATCCAAACGTTTACTACTTATGTTTTCTTTTAAGGGCTTTATAATTTCAGGTCTTATATTTAGATATTTATTCCAGTTTATTTTTGCGTATGATGTAAAAAAAAAAAGTGGTCCAGTTTCATTCTTTTGCATGTAGCTTTCCAGTTTTCCCAGCACCATTTACCGAAGAAACTGTCTTTCCCCACTGTATACTCTAGCATATTTTGTCATAGATAAAATGACAGACTAAGTGTGGGTTTATTTCTGGGCCGTCTGTTCTATTTCATTGATCAATGGGTCTATTTTGTTGCCACTCCCAAACTGTTTTCCTTATCATAGCTTTCTAGCATAACTTGAAATACAATTTTGTGATACCTCTAGCTTTGTCCTTCTTTCTCAAGAACGCTTTGGCTATTCAGGGTCTTTTGTATTGCCATACAAATTTCAGCATTATTGTTTCAGTTCTGTGAAAAGATTATCTGTAGATTGCTTTGGGTAGTATAAACATTTTAATAATATTAATTTTTCCAATCCATGAACATGGTATATCTTTCTAATTATTCGTGTCACCTTCAACTTCTTTCACCAGTATCTTACAGTTTTCAGAGTGCAGGTTTTCACCTCCTAGGTTAAAGTTATTCTTTTTGAATTAATTGTAAATGGGATTCTTTTCTTTTAACATGTATTGATTTTTGAGCAACAGAGACAGAGTATGAGCGGGGGAGGGGGAAAGAGAGGGAGACACAGAATCCAAAGCAGGCTCCAGGCTCTGAGCTGTCAGCACAGAGCCCGATGTAGGGCTTGAACTCATGAACCATGAGATCATGACCTGAGCCAAAGTCGGACACTTAACTGACTGAGCCACCCAGGCACCTCAAATGGGATTACTTTCTCTTTTTGATAGTTTCTTATAAGTGCATAAAAATGCAAGAGATTTCTGTATATTAATTTTGTATCCTGCAACTTTACTGAATTCATTTATTAGTTCTTATAGTTTTCTTGGTAGAGTTCTAGGATTTTCTATATCTATAATATCATTCACCTACAAACAATGAGTTTTACTTCTTCCTTGACAATTTAGATGCCTTTTTTTTTCCCCTTTGTCTGACTACTGGAGCTAACACTTCCAGCATAATGTTGATTAAAAGTTGTGAGACCGGTCATCCTGGTCTTGCCCCTGATGTTAAAGTAAACGCTTTCAAATTTTCACCATCAAGTATGATGTTAGCTGTGGGTTTGTCATATACAGACTTTAATATGTTGAGGTACAATCCCTCTATGCCCACTTTGTTGAGTGTGAATGGAGTTGTATTTTATCAAATGCTTTTTCTGCATCTATGGAGATGATCAGAAGATTTTTATCCTGCATTTTGTTAAGGTGCTGTATCACACTGACTGATCTGTGGATACAAAAATCATCCTTGAACCCCTGGAATAAATCCTACTTGACCACAGGGAATGATCCTTTTAATGTATTTTGAATGTGGCGTGCTAAAACTTTGTGACAATTTTGTGTTTATGTTCATCAGAGATATTGGCCTATAATTTTCTTTTTGTCGTGTATTTGTCTGGTTTTGGAATCATAGTATTGTGGCCTCACAGAATTAATTTGTAAGCAATCTTACTCTTCATTTGTTTGGAATAGTTTGAAAAGAACAGGTATTAACTCTTCTTTAAATGTTTGATAGAATTTACCTGTGAAGCCATCTGGTCCTGGACTTCTGCTTGTTGGGGAGTTTCTTGATTACTGATTCAATTCTATTACTACTAATTAGTCTGTTAAGATTTTCTACTCTTCCTGTGTCAGTCTTGGAAGAGTCTCTGTTTCTAGGAATTTATCCATTTCTTCTAGGCTGCCCAATTTGTTGGCACATAATTTTTCATAGTAGTTGCTTTTAATTCTATTTCTGTGCTGCTGGCTGTGACTTCTGTTTCATTTCTGATTTTATTTGAGTCCGGCCTTTCTTTTTTTTTTTCCTTTTTAAAGTCTGACTAAAGGTTTATCAATTTTGCTTTGCTTTTCTTTTTTTTTTTTTTTTTAATTTTTTTTTTCAACGTTTATTTATTTTTGGGACAGAGAGAGACAGAGCATGAACGGGGGAGGGGCAGAGAGAGAGGGAGACACAGAATCGGAATCAGGCTCCAGGCTCTGAGCCATCAGCCCAGAGCCTGACGTGGGGCTCGAACTCCCGGACCGCGAGATCGTGACCTGGCTGAAGTCGGACGCTTAACCGACTGCGCCACCCAGGCGCCCCTTGCTTTGCTTTTCAACAAACCAGCTCTTAGTTTCACTGAATCTTTTCTATTGTTTTTTAAGTCCCTATTTTATTTATTCCCACCCTGGTATTTATTATTTCCTTCCCTCTATTAACATTGGGCTTTGTTGGTTCTTCTTTTTCTAGTTCCTTTAGGAGTAAGGTTAGATTGCTTATTTGAGATTTTTCTTATTTCTGGTTGTTGTTTTTAGGGAGACCTGTATCATCGTAAACTTGCCTCTTATAACTGCCTTTGCTGGACAGCAAAACTTTTGAATTGTTGTGTTTCATTTTCATCTACTTTTTTTATTTCCTCTGTGATTTCTTCAAAGACCCATTGGTTGTTTAGTAGCATGTTGTTTAGACTCCACATGTTTCTGGTTTTTTTCCAGCTTTTTTCTTATAATTGATTTCTAGCTTCATATTGTTATGGTTGGGAAAGATGTTTAATATGATTTCAATCTTAAATGTATTAAAACTTATTTTGTGGCTTAATATGTGATCTGTCCTGGAGAATGTTCCATGTGCACTTGAAAAGGATGTGTCTTCTGTTGTTTTTGGATGGAATGTTCTGTATATATGTTAGGTCCATCTGGTCTAATGTGCCATTCAAGCCACTGTTTCCTTCCTTATTGATTTTTTTTTTTTCTGGGTAATTTATCCACTGATGCAAGTTGGGTGTCAAAATAACCTCCTATTATTATATTACTGTCAATTTCTCCATTTATGTCTGTTAATTTGCTTAATATATTCAGATGCTTCTATGTTGGGTGCATAGAAATTTACAACTATTATATCCTCTTGTTGGATTGATCCCTTTATCATTATGTAATGCCCATCTATGCCTCTTGTTAAAGTCTTTGTTTTAGCCTACTTTGTCTGATAGGAGTATTGTTACCTACCCCAGCTTTTTTTTTTTTTTTTTCCCACTTCCATTTGCAAAGCATACATTTTTCCAGCCCTTCACTTTCAGTCTGTAAATGTCTTAAGGTCTGAAGTGAGTCTTCTGTAGACAACATTTGGATGGGTCTTATTTTGTTTCTTCCCCATTCAGTCACCCTTTAGCTTTTGACTGGAACATTGAGTCCGCTTACGTGAAAAGTAATTATTGATAGGTATGTACTTATTGTCATCTGTTGGCATATAACAACTAGCATATATAACCGTTTTCTGGTTGTTTTGAAGTTTTTCTTGGCTCCTTTCTTCTTCTTTTGCTCTCTTCCCTTATGATTTTATGGACTTCCTTTAGTGCTACACTTGCATTCCTTTCTCTTTAGGTTTTGTGTATCTATTATAGGTTTTTGATTTGTGGTTCATATGAGGTTGATAATATAATAATACTTTGCAGTCTCTTTTAAGCTGATGTTCGATTAACTTTAACACATTCTAAAAGCACCACAGGTTTACTACAACTCTCCACATTTTATGTATTTGACTTCGTATCTTACATCTTTTATTTTGTGTATCCATTAATTATTGTAGATGTAACTGGTTTTACTACTTTCATCTCTTAATCTTCATACTAACTTTATTTTTTTTTTTAATTTTTTACATTTATTCATTTTTGAGAGACAGAGACAGAGGGCAAGTGGGGGAGGGGCAGAGAGTGAGGGAGACACAGAATCTGAAGCAGACTCCAGGCTCTGAGCTCTCCGCACAGAGCCCGACGTGGGGCTGGAACTCACGGACTGTGAGATCATGACCTGAGCTGAAGTTGGACGCTTTACCGACTGAGCCACCCAGGTGCCCCAATACTAACTTTATATGTGATTGATCTACTACCTTTACCATGTTTGCTTTCACCAGTAAAATTTTTCTTTAATCATTTTCTTAGTTCTCATTATCATCTTTCTTTTCTTCTGAAAAAGTCCCTTTAACATTTCTTATAGGGCCAGTTCAGTTGTGATGAACTCTACTTTCATTTGCCTGGGAAACTCTTTATCTTTCCTTCCACTGTGAATGATAACCTTGCTGGGTATTCTTGGTTGTAGGTTTCTTTCTTTCATCACTTAGATTGTTATCATGCCACTCCCTTCTGGCCTGCAAAGTTTCTGCTGAAAAATCAGCTGACAGCCTTACGGCATTTCCTTTTTATATAGCTTGTTGCTTTTCTCTTTGCTGCTTTTTAAGGTTTATTTTTTTATATCTCACTTTTGACATTTTAATTGCTATGTGTCTTGGTGTGGATCTCTTTGGGTTTATCTTGTTCAGGACCCTCTGAGCTTCCTGGACTTGGCAGTCTGTTTCCTTCTCTAGGTTAGGGAAGTTTTCAACTATGACTTCTTCAAAGTAGTTCCCCCCCCCCCTTTTCTCTTTTTTCTTTTTTGAGAAGCCTAAAATGCAAATGTTACTAAGTTTGATGTTGCCCCAGAGGTTCCTAACCTATGTTCATATTTTAAAAAATTTTTTTATGTTTATTTTTGAGAGAGAGAGAATGTGTGTGTGCGCAAGTGGGGGGAGGGGTAGAGAGAGGGAGACACAGAATATGAAACAGGTTCCAGTCTCCAAGCTGTCAGCACACAGCCCGATGCAGGGCTCGAACTCATGAACCATGAGATCATGACCTGAGCCGAAGTCGGACGCTTAACCAACTGAGCCCCCAAGCGCCCCCCTACGTTCATGTTTTTAGATTCCTTTTACTTTTTGCTGTCCAGCTTGGGTGTCTTCCACAATGCTGTCTTTCAGAGTAGACTGAAATCAGACTGCTGCTGATTCCCTCTGAGGGATTCCTGCTGGGTGTGGAGGGGCAGGAGTGGCTTTGGAGGGGTACCTGACAGAGCAGGTCCACAGGGCAGGTGCTACAGTGCTAGCGAGGTAGAAGGAGAGGATCAGAACTGGTGCCTGCCAGCATAGACCAACTATACTGAAAGAGGTCAGAAAAATGGCACCTACCAGTTCTTCCATTCCCAGAGAATATTCCTACAGATCCCTCAGCCTCCAGCAAAACGCTACAATTGGTCAATAAATCTCCTTCATGTATAGCCCAGAAGCTTTCAAACTACTGCCTCTGAACTGGGTCTCAGAGCAAGTGATACTGTGCACCCTTTAAGGACAGTGTCTGTTTATCTATAGTCGTCCAACTTTCCTGGAGTTAAGACCCATTAATTTTCAAAGCTCTTGAGTTAAGCCCCACTGATTTTCAACGCCAGAGGCTATGGATGCTTGCCTTCCCAGTGCAAATCCTCAGGGCATGGGGTGTCCAATCTATGTCCTCCCAGAGGGCCTCAGCACCTTGATAGCCCTCCTGCTTGTGGGTCAGTGTGTCTGGGGTTTGGTTCCCAACTTTGTCTCCATAACTCCTACTCTTTTCTAGGTGGTTTTTAAAATATACCTCTAGCCGTGAAGAGCTGCCCTGCTAGTCTTCAGGTTCTTCTCAAAGTGAGTTGTACTACACGTAACTGCAACACTGGTGTGTCCGTGAGAAGAGGTGTTCTCAGGATATCCCTACTCTGCCATCTTCCTTAAATGAAATCGGTTGAATTGTTTTCTTAGGATGTTTCTCTCTTTGGCAACATTCTTCACTTTCTTCAGACCTCTTGTGAGTTACCTAATCTTCATGCTATTGTGGAGGGTTTTTTTTTTAAAGTTTAATTTTCTAATTTTTCTTGGTAGCACTTACAAATAAAGTTGGTTTTTGTATGTTGACCTTGTACCCTGAAACCTTACTAAGTTGATGTATCAGTTCTAATATCTTTTATTTTTCTGGATTTTTTATACATGTGAACATGTCTACAAATAAGGACAGTTTTACTTCTTCCTTTCCAATCTATTTGCCTTTTACTTATTCTTCTTGCCTTATAATACTCTGTATCAGACCATCATTACAATGTTAAATAAAAGTGGTGAGAGAAGACATTCTTTTTTTTTTTTAATGTTCATTCATTTTTGAGAGACAGAGACAGAGCATGAGCGGAGGAGGAACAGAGAGAATGGGAGACACAGAATCTGAAGCAGGCTCCAGGCTCTGAGCTGTCACCACAGAGCCTGATGTGGGGCTCAAACTCACTGACCACAAGGCAGGACCCGAGCTCAAGTCCAATGTTCAACCGACTGAGCCACCCAGGTGCCCCAAGAGAAGACATTCTTAATGTGTGCCTGATCTTAGAAAGCAATGAAGCTTTTACCTTTGACTATTATATAAGCTTTTGATAGATAGATAAGGTTTTGATAGATAGCCTTAATGAGGTTGAGTAAGTTCCCTTCTATTCCTTGTCAGCTGAGTGTTTTGGTTATAAAAGGATATTGAATTTTGGCAAATACTTTTTCTATATCTGTTCAATGACCATGTAGTTTTTCTACTTTATCCTACTAATATAGTGAATTTAGTTGAATGCCTTCAGAAAATGCAACTGAGCTCTTGGATAAACTCTATTTGGCCACGATGTATTATTCTTTTTCTATATTTTTTGAATTTGACTTATCAAAAATTTGTTAAGAAATTTTGCGTTGATGTTCACAGGTATATTAGACTATAGTTCTCCCTTCTTATGATGACTTTGCCTGGTTTTTGAAATGAGGGTGACCTTACAAAATAAGTTGGAAAATGTTCCCTTCTCCACTATTTTCTGAAATAGATTGTGTAGGACTGGTAACAAATATTTCTTTAAATGTTTGATAGAACTCACCAGGGGACCATCTGGACTTGGGAGTTTTCTTTGAGGTGAGGATTTTAAGTTATTACCTCAATGCTGTTCATGGATATTGGCTATTCAGGTTTTCTAATGTTTTCTTGGATTGATATTGGTAATTTGTGTCTTCCTTCTCTCTCTTTTTTTTTTTTTAAGCAATTTTCCAAGATGTTTCGAATTCTTTGGTTTATTGATTTTTATTTTTGTTTTCTATTTCATTGATTTCTGACCTCTACTGTTTCCTCCTTGATGTTTATTTTGGGTTTATTTTTCTAGTTTCCTAGAAAGGAAGCTTAGGTTATTGGCTTAACTTTGTTCTTTCCAAATATAGGCATTTAATGGTTATAAATTTCCCTCTAAGCACTCACTTAGCTACATCCCACAAATTTGTATATGCTTTGCTTTCACAGTTATTCATCTAAAAACAATTTTCTGGGGCTCCTGGGTGGCTCAATCGGTTTAGTGCCTGACTTTGGCTCAGGTCTTGATCTCACCATTCATGAATTCAAGCCCCGCATCAGGTTCTGTGTGACAGCTCAGAGCCTGGAGCCTGCCTCAGATTCTGTGTCTCCCTTTGTCTTGGCTCCTCCCCTGCTTGCACTCTCTCTTTCTCTCTCTCTCTCTCAAAAATAAATAAACATAAAAAATAAAAAATAAAACAAAACAAAAAACCCCCACAAGTTTCTAATGGCTCCTATGAATTTTGTTTTTGACCCAATGATTTTTAAGAGGTATAATCCATTTTCAACTTAGCTACATCTTTTTTTTAAAGTTTATTTATTTTGACGGGGCACCTGGGTGGCTCAGTCAGTTGGGTGTCTGACTTAGGCTCAGGTCATGATCTCACAGCTCGTGAGTTCGAGCCCCATGTCGGGCTCTGCGCTGACAGCTCGGAGCCAGGAGCCTGCTTTGGATTCTGTGTCTCCCTCTCACTCTGCCCCTAAGCCACTTGCATTCTGGCTCTGTCTCTCTCAAAATAAATAAACTTAAAAGATTTTTTTTTAAATGTTTATTTATTTTGAGAGAGAGGGAGAGCACACATGCATTGGCAGAGAGAGAGGAAAAGAGAGAGAATCCCAAGCAGGCTCCACACCGTTAGTGCAAAGTCTGACATGGGGCTTGAACCTATGAACTGTGAGATCATGACCAGAGCTGAAATCAAGAATCAGATACTCAACTGACTGAATCACCCAGGTGCCCTTATTTTCAACGTAGCTCTTCTTTATACTTAAAGTTTATTTCTTATAGATAGTACATAAGTGGTCCTCATATTTTTAATTCTGAAACTCTCTGCCTTTACTGTGTTTAACCCATTGATATTTAATGCAATTATTTATATGATTACACGCAGTCTACCATTTTACTTTTTTTTACACTTCTCCTTTCTTTTTCCCCTGTCTGTTTTTGTTTCATTAAATTTTTTCACAATTCTATTTCAATTTTCCCGTTGGCTTTTCAGCCATTTTTTAAATATTATTTTTATATATAGCATTAACTTCACATGGTCAACCTACATAATATACTCTGGATTAATTTTTTACGATGCTATTTCTCCTCATATTAGCATTGTAGTCATCAGATGCTTGTTTTCCTTTTGGCAATTATTCTTGAAATTATAACATTCACCCTCAACTTAGCAAAATCTAATATAACATGTCCACACTACTAAGTCTTCTTAGAAAATGCAGTGACATCATAAGACACTAACCCCATTTTCCCCCCAACCTCAATTTGTACGTTTTTACTTCAGATTTTTTATTCTTTATACAATTAAACCACAAAATATTATTATTCATAAGATCAATATTCATTTGGTTTTATCAATTTAGTTACCATCTTGTTTTTCATTCCTTTCTGTATCTCTTCTCCCATCCAGGATTATTTTTATTGTGTGTGAAGAATACTCTATTAGTATTTCCTTTTCTGCAAGTCTGCTGGTGAGAAATTCTATCAATTCTTGACTGAACTTACTAAAATATTTAATTGAAACATTTCCATCTTACTTTCATTCTTGGAACATATTTTTGCTCATTACCACTTATTTTCATTTAGCACTTTGAGAATATCATTCCATTATCTCCAATTATCATTCTATTCCATATATTCCAGGTCAAGTATTTCTACTTCTATCACCTTTTAGTCTAACTGATGCTCCTTTGAAGGCAAATTATCTTTTTTCTCTATCTGCTTTGAGGATTTTCTCATTGTCTTTGTTTTTAAAAGTCTAATGGGACTAAGTGGGTTTTCTCTGTATTTGTTCCTGCATGGGCTTTATAGAACTTCTTCAATATGTGGTTTGGTATCTTTAGCCATTTTAGAAATTTTTCAGCAACTATCTCTTCAAATACTTTGTGCCCCATTCTTACTCTTTTTCGAGACTCTAATTACGTAAACATTAATACCTTCTCACTGCATTCCTTTCGCCTTACATTCCACTCTGACTTATTTTTATTCTCTATCCTTATCACTTCATGTTTCATTCTGGATATTCTGTTATAACCTAGGTATGAGTTCCTAATTTTCCCTAATGTTAGGCCTAATCCACTGCTGAAACCATCTACCAGCACAAAGAATTTTAAATATCTTATTTTTCAATTTTAGAATTCCCATTTTATTCTTTTTTATAACTTCTAGCTCTCTGAATTTCCCAGCCTTAACTTTTATTTCCTTGAAAATACTAATACAGAGTTCTTTTAATTTCTGTCTGATAGCTCCATTATCTAGAGTGCTTATGAATCTGATTCAGTTGTCTGTTTTGTCTCTGTGGTTTGTGAATCTTTGAATCCTTGTTTATTTTTTTAATGCATATCAAACAACGTACGTTAAAATTGTAAATAGTTTAAGATTAGTTATATTTACTTTTAACAGGCTCCTAGGAGACTAGCAAAAGTGCATCATGTTAACCAAATTTAAGACCTGAAATAATTTAAATCTAGATTTCAGTCTTTAAAAGATAAGTTTAAATCCAGTTTATCCTTTCTTCTTAGTGCCAACCTAAAAGGTATTGATGTACCATGACCCCTCTTTGGTAGGCCCTGGATTCCAGAACGTGACTCCTAGATCTGACAGCTACTCCACATGTTAACAAATCAGACAGTTCTAGAATTGGCAGGGACCCCTAGTAAAACAGTGGGCTCATCTCTCTAGGTTTCACTCTTCCATAAAGTTTTGATCCCATAATTCTTCACAGCCAAATTGGCTCTTGTATGCCTTTTTTTGTTTGTTTTAAACCATTTTGTCCACCTTTTCTAGGAGTTCTTAGGTGGACTACTGACCTAAATTACCTTATTCACCATAACTAAAATATATATGTATGCTCTGCAAAACAGTATTGGGTCCAAATATCACACTAATGAAAGAAAGCACGCAATCTTCTTATTACTAAGTAATGCCAGGAAACGTACTTAATTTGGGAAACAGAATGCAGACCCCAATGAAGCAAGTACACTTATCTTTTTAATTTAATTTAAAAGAATATACTACTTATATGAAAACTAATTTTCACAAGCTGATTATTTACTTAAAAATAAACATTTAATTAAAACATCTAATACATGTATGTGACTAAAGCCATGGTGTAATATGAACTTAGGGTCATGGGGAAACCTTGGCATTGTGAAGAAGTATAACAAAGCATTATAGGTAAAATGATAACAAGTATGCACTAAGAACAGTGGTGTTCTAAGGCAAACAATGTTAAGTTTTGAGTGGGGACAGAGGAGAGGAGTGATTTGTAAGCAGAGATGTACAAGATGAGCTGGTACAGAAAGAAACAAGCAAGGGAAGGTATTTCTGACACAGGGGCAAAAGAGCGAGGAGGAGCCATAGGCAATGTGAGAGTCCACTATGGAATCAGTAGTTGGGAAACTATAAGTATAGCTCACCACAGCTGAAACACGTGCGCACATAAACATGTGGGCATGAGTGCAATAGGGCCATCATGGTGATAAAGAAAGTGATTAGCTCTAAGAAAGGAAAATAGCCTGGGTCTGTAAAGTGGATGTTCCCGTATGACAAAATAAACTATATACGAAAAATCATATTTAACAGTAAGTAATTTGAAATGCATTCATTAAAACCAGAGAAAAAAATAAATGTATCTGCTATCATGAAGACTATTAAATACTGTTGAAAAACAAAATAACAGGGGCACCTGGGTGGCTCAGTTAGTTAAGTGTCCGACTTCGGCTCAGGTCATGACCTCACGGTTCATGAGTTCAAGCCTCGCGTCAGGCTCTGTGCTGACAGCTCGGAGCCTGGAGCCTGCTTCAAATTCTGTGTCTCCCTCTCTCTCTACCCCTCCCCCACTCATGCTCAGTCTCTTTCGGTCTCTCAGAAATGAATAAACATTAAAAAAAATTTTAATAAAATAAATAGAATAAAAACAAAAAAATAATTGTCCTATCAGAAAGGAAGAGACAAAATTACTATTTATCTGCAGATGCTATGCTTACAAAAACTAAGAACATTTTGGGAAAAAAAAATAATGGAATAATAATGGAAGTCTTGCTTTGCTATATGTTTCCTTTTCCATGAAATTGTTTTTCTTAATTTTCTTACTTCTACTTATGGCCTTTTCTTTCCATTAGAAGTTAAAAATTTTATAGGGCTTCTCTAATTAAAACCATGTGGTCTTAGTGCTGGAATGACAGAAATCAAAGGCCGGGGGGGGGAGGGAGAGAAAAAAACCTAAATATACAAATATTTATGTACATGTGCCATCCATAATGAGTGAGGACAGAATGGATTATTCAATGAAAAGAAATGGACAAAAGAACAGAGCTGAGACAGTGGTCTCATCCTTTGGAAAAAAAATAGATTCCAAACTTCCATCATTCAATAAAACAAACAGACTTTTTTTTTGTTTACATAGATTAGAGATACATATTTCATTTACAGCAAGGATGGATTTTAGACTGGCAGACAGAACACAGAAAATATATAGCTTTCCTAGTTCTCACTACATCTTTCTAAGTCTTCATTAACATTAAAGTCGTATAAAATCTCCAGACACCAGATTCTAGATGAATATAGAAAAACACACTCCAATGGTAAATCTAAATATGCTGTTTTTCATTTTTACTAAAACTGCCTTCTAGTCATAAATGCAAATAAAAACTGATTGTTCAGAAAAGTAGTGTGATATAATTGCAGGAACTATTTTGAAGTCTTAAGATATGGCATAAATCCAGCTTTGCAAAAACATAAATGGCAAAATTAATCATGCTTCAATGGGATGTTATAAATCCACTAAGAATCATATTTTCAAAGAATGTACAGTGACATGGGAAAAGTTCCATTCATTCAGCCAGTCAACAAATACTACGTCGGATCCTGGACTGTGTTATAAAGATAGAATATTGAGCAAGGAAGATACAATCCTTGCTAGTCAAGAATCTCATAGTCCAGTGAGAAAAGCAAACAGAGATTACAGTGGTGATACACCAGACATAAAAGCTGTAGGGAGATACATAGTATATAGAAGGGGGGCCTGGCTCATCTACAAGACTCAGAGGTTTTGTAGAAAATGTGATTATTTTAAGCTCAGATCTGGCAGATAAATAGGTATTAGCCCAGCCATGGTTATGAGCAGAAGCATAAGCAAACTGAGGACTTAGCATCTAGAAATGCCCAAGGAAGACAGGGTAGACAGGGAAAAAAAGACATCCCAAATTGTATGTATACTCAAGACCTAAATACATCTGCACAGAGTAAGACTGGAAGTGTAGGAAAGAATTATCTATCCTTAACTGGGATCATAAAATTACAAGTGATTTCTAGTCTGTTTTCATTTTTCTTTCTTTTCTAAAGTAATCACATATTATCATTCACTGTTCATTGATCAAAAGGGTATTATTAAAATGATACTTTACTGTTTACTAGGTCTTGGGGGAGGTTGTTTTTGGTTTTTGTTTTAAATCTTAGACAAGTCTCTTAAGACCTAATTTACTCATTTGGAAAATAGGGCTAACAACATTTAACTTCACAAAGTTGCTGATTCGGATCAACTATGATAATATCCGCGCAGGGAAATGATTCTGTGGTTGTGGTTGTTGGACCTAAGTCAGAACCAGAGCACAAGATAAGAGATTATGAAGACAGATTTGGGGTGGGGGTGGGGGTGCAGCGGTTGTAGAAATGCGTAGATCAGGAGGATGAAAATATGGCCCTGATGAAGTCGTCACTCTCCTCTTTAGCATGAGGACGGTCCATGCCAATCTATCCTGGTAGCTTTTTCTCGTGGAGCTTAGCCCCAATCTCATAATCCTTCTCAATGTCATACTCCAGGCCGCCACCAGCAAAACGTCACGCTGCTTGAAACCTTTTGCTGTTACTAGCCTCAGAATTCCAAATATGAACACAATTCTACCATTATTTAAGGGTAGTTTAGTTATAAAAATGTCTTAATTTATATTTTAATTGGTGAATATCCTGTGCTTTGCTAAGAAGCGTATCTCAAAGCAGTTCTAGAGGCTTTGATTTAGGGTGTTGCAAGCCTCTGTTATTCATTATTTATACCAGAAACAGAATTATTAAGGGACTATTGGATTTTACAAATATGTTCACATATATTTACAAATGGTGAAGTCAGATACACATATATCTTTTTACCAATTGTTGCTTTTTCACAAAATAGGAAAAACATTTCTTACCTTTCCTCTGGAGTATCTACATGAAATGTTCTCTCTATAACAGTGGTCCACTGGAGACATCTGATAATAAATGTGTTTGGCTTTGGTCGTTCTGTTTTCATTAACTGGCATTCTAGAAATGACATAAAATGTCTCTTTGAATATACTTACATTTAAACCAGGAAGTAAAGATTTGAGAACTACAGAGTTCTACTCTATGCAATCTCTCAGCTTTCCAGGGCCCTCCATTCAGGGTTGTTCACAATCTGACCTCAGTATTTCCATTCCATCATCCATTCTGGCCACATGCTCTATTAACCAGCCAAACTGGACTACTTACTTTCCCCAAACACATCTTGCTCTGTCCTGTATCTGTACCTTTTGTTCCAGCAGTTCTTATTATCTGGGACGCTGGTCACTGATTTCACCCCTCCCCATATTGCAATCACTTACAGTTGAAAGGTCCAGATCCAATCCCACTCTTTGCAGGAAGCCTTTTATATCAACCTGGTCCTAAACCAAACATTCACCTCTCCATATTCTCATTACTTATTATCATATCCCTCATTTTTCACTCAGTATAGACTATCTTGTATTATTATTTATCATTTAAAAAGGTATCCTTATCCCCCTAGATTATAAGCTTTTCTACAGTATACACCACTTAAAAATCTTAGTAAGCACAGCCCACAGAGCCAGTTCATCAAAAGTGATAAATTAAGTCAGGCAATATCTCAGAAGATTTCAAAGAAGAGGAGGAGCATTTTGTAGTGGCTGAAAGTGTGGATTCTAACACCAGTATTCTTGGATTCAATTTCTTTTCCTACCATTAACTATGTAACCTGGGACAAGTTAATTAACCTTTCTGGTCTGCAAGTATCAAAGGGGAAACAAGTAACTACATCATAAAACTGGTGTGAGGATTAATAATAAATCAGCAGGATGCTGAGACTAGCATGTTGAACACATAATAAGTTGTCAATACATGCCAGTTATCATTATCAGGTGTATATACTGAGCAGGACTTTAAGGATACACGGTAGTGGCCAACAAGACAGAGTAGGGTAGGGTTGTTTTACTGACACTGGTCTTTTGAAAGAAACAATTTCCCTGCAGCTGACAAAGTCAACTGTGTTTTCTCAGTGTTTATCTGTTCTGCGGTCCCTCCATCACTAGCAACTATCGACCTCCGTCTCTGTCTTTATAGGACTCAAGTCACTGAGCACATTGGACCAGTTCCTTGTTGACTCTTTGACCTAAAAAGATCATTCACCGAAGGGTCTCCACTTAGTTTTCTTCTCGTGTCTAATAAGATTTCACAGTTTCAGCCATCATCTCTTGGTTTACCGATCTAAAACTCCACACTTCTTTCCATCTTGGATCTGTATTTCGTGATACCCATGATTAACTATACAGTGGGTCGATCTACCTGGCTGAATTACTGGTATGACACCTAGCACCTACTATCTTTTCCCCTCATTCTGTTCCTCCTCCTGGCTTTCCTAATTTTTCCACCATCCAGACTCAAATCATGGGGTGCTCCTCTTTGATACTGGTAGTATTTGCCAGGACATGACTTTTCCAGCAATGCAGTCCTACTTCAGACTCTCACTGCCAAATGCCTACACCTCCCAGGTGCCATAAAACCAGCTCTTCTTACTCAGAAATGTGGAAGGGCTAGATCCATTACTGAAGGCTAGAAACTGTATTCTAAAAGACATCAGAACTTGGCAACTGTCACGACGAGCACAGGGTGAATCACTGCTTTGTACACCTGAAACTGGTATTTCACTAACCGGAATTTAAATAAAAACTTAAAAAAAAAAAAAAAGACATCTGAACTCATCCAAAAGTGAGCTGACTGCTCCTACCTTTGCCCCTCCCCCCTCCGCCACCCTCCGCTCTAGCTCTCTCCATCTCAGATGATGGCACCTCCATCCCCTTAAGTGCTCAGGTCAAAAGCCCTGGCACCACCCTTAACTCCTCCTCTCTTCTCATATCTCATCCTGGAAAGCCTGTTGGCTCTGCTTTCCAAATGTATCTAGGATCATTTCTCTCCTCTCCCACTGTCTGGGAACAACCCATCATTATCTCTCATGTGAACACGCCCAGAACTCAAGAGTAGCTCTCTCTGTCCCTCACTGTAGTCTGCTCTCAACATGAGCGGCCAGAGATCTTAACATGATCGCCTGCAAGAATACATTCTGCAATGCTTCTGATTCACTAAGAATAGAAGACAAAGGCCTTGAAATGATCAACAAGGGTCCTACATGATCTGGGTCTCCCACCCACCCAGCTTAAGTTTCTGACCTCCCAACCTAGTCAGTATTCCCTTCCAGGCCACCCTGGCTTTGGTGCACTTCCTCAGATAGGCGCTACACCCTCTCTCCTAGCCTTGTGTCTAGATGTGCTCTCTGCCTGGCATGCTGTCCCCTCACACAGCCCACGGCCGACCAAGTCTCAGATCAGATCTCACCTACACGCGACCATGCTGCTGAAATTCTGTGATCTGCACCCTTGACCCAGGCCTCCCCAACCCCTCTTACCTGCTCTACTTTTTTATTTCACATACGTTATCACCCTCAAACATATGAAATGGCTTAGTATCTTTTTTTGCTTATTGTCTATCTCCCCAACAAGAATGTAAGCTGCACTGATAAGATTCTTAGCACCTAGAACTGTGCCCATCTGTGCCTAAACACTATTTTTCCCCAAAGCAGACACTTACCAAATATTGTCCAAGTTGGATGAATTCTGATAGTAGTATCTAACAAGAAGGTAGTTTTGATGATATAAGAGGAGTAAATTTCTGGAGCAACTTCCTTATACAGATAAGAAGAGAGGATCTGCTAGACAAGCAGAGGGCTGGCTCTAGTCAGGAGTATAGACCATTTAGTGAGAGAACAAGACACTAAGAGCCCCAAAGCAATCAAGGGTATACATGCAAGTAGGAGCTAGTAGAAAGGATTTTCATATTACTTCTATTTTTTTTTCCCCAGTGAATTGGGATATAAAGCCATCTTTAAGAATCAGGTTGAGGGGTGCCTGGGTGGCTCAGTGGGTTAAGCATCCAACTTCAGCTCAGGTCATGATCCCGCAGTCCATGAGTTCAAGCCCTGCATCAGGCTCTGTGCTGACAGCTCAGAGCCTGGAGCCTGTTTCAGATTCTGTGTCTCCCTCTCTCTCTCTGCCCCTCCCCTGCTCACGCTCTGTCTCTCTGTCTCTGAGAAATGAATAAACCTTAAAATTTTTTTTTTTTTTTAAGAATCAGGTTGGAAGAGGGTCGCCTGGGTGGTTCAGTCAGTTAAGCATCCGACTTCAGCTCAGGTCATGATCTCACAGCTCATGGGTTCCGGCCCCGCGCTGGGCTCTGTGCTGACAGCTCGGAGCCTGGAGCCTGCTTTGGATTCTGTGTCTCCCTCTATCTCTGCTCCTCCCCCGCTCAAGCTCTCTCTCTCTCTTGCTCAAAAATAAATAAACATTTAAAAAATGTATAAAAAGAGATTCAGGTTGGAAGAGGATGCGCTGGGGCTCTGAGAAGAGAGAAGGTACATAAGAGCCCTCTAGGAGAATAGAAGAGCGAACAGACTAGGGAACTGTATAACACGACAGCGGGGCAGCAGCAGGGGCCCGTTGGAATTTCACAATCAAGAATTCACATGGTTGCGTGTTTCCCCCAGATGTATTTATTCAGCTACATGGGTGTGGCTGGGGCATACAGAGGACTGGATTTCAGCAAAGCTGTAATTTAACCAAGTAAGTTTGGCAAAGCAAGAAGCAAAAGAGAGGAGTCACGGCACCCTGATTTAGGTAATCAACTGGTGAATTCCAAATGGGTAAGGAGAAAAGCGAGAACCTGGTGGTGTGCAAAATAATGAAAAGGTGGTAGAATCGACAGATCGTAAAATCTGTTCCACAGTTAAATATTGTACAGTGATGTCACATACTTTTTGAAATATGAATGTTAAAAGCACCAAATACAGAATGTCAATTTATATTTTGTTTAAATCTGAAAGTTCTAAAATACTGTACTACAAATACTATAAATACTATATACTATACATTTATACCTATAAAGCACAGACCCAACCTGATTCTCTGTGAAGACCACTGTTCTTCCCATTTCCTACTTCACAAAACTCCTATTAAGTTTCCAGTCAGTTTTTATACAGTTCAAGTGATGCCCTAGTAGAGAAATTACTTAGAAGTTAGGAATTATGTGCGAACCTTCCCCCTAACACCTAGGACGCAATAGCACATAAGGGGACACAGGACATACCTCATGACTGAACAACTGACTGAGTGACTTTTAAAGTAATGAATAGAGGACAGACACAAGATGGGTAGGCCTGACAGAAATACTCAAGGGTGAACTCTATGGACTGTATGAAGCGGAAATAGGAAGAACAGATAAGGGAAGTAAGAATGCCCAATCCAAGTTCACCTACACTTTAGTTTACTTAAGGTCACTCCTTTGGTGATGTTAAGATGACTAAGACAGCAGACTTTAAAATCAGAGTGTCAGAGGTGTCTGGGTGGCTCAGGTGGTTAAGCGTCTGACTTCAGCTCAGGTCATGATCTCACAGTTTATGGGTTTGAACCCTGCGTCAGGCTCTGTGCTGACAGCTCAGAGCCTGGAGTCTGCTTCTGCTGTGTCTGTCTGTCTGTCTCTCTCTCTCTCTCTCTCAAAAATAAATAAAAACTTAAAAAAAAATTTAAATCAGAGTGTCAGACTCAAATCTAGCCTCTCTCACACCAGCAGTGCTGTGATCCCCTGCAAAGCACACCTCCAAGCCCCCAGGTTCAGGAATTAAAGAAAGACTTTAAAAAAGGAAGCATATTTTCAACACTATACCTAAGTGAAGTTTAAGGGATATACTTTTAAAAACTTCTCAATGCTATAATTTAACAACCTACTTAAAATATTACATATGGGATTCTAAGTGATTATCAATTAACATAACTTACAAAAGTGATAAACAAGTGATTAATTACCATTCTCTAGCAGACCACCGGAAAGGAACTTCTTAGAAACGAATAAACTATTTGTATTTACATACAGGATGGTTTTGGAAAAATACTAAAACAATAACATAATGACCTAAATAGTTATGCACAACTTGGCTATTTGGACTAAACATGCTAAATATTCATGGCCTCAACGACCTATACCAATTCTGGGCCAGCCACTATGTAAGACTCTGGGCATAGTATAGTAACAATAATGAGTAAGAAACTCTCTACAACCTATAGCACACACCAAACTCTGTTATTAACCATTCAACATCCAATTACAACACATGTAATTGTAAAGTAGTACTTCACTAATGGCTTAAAGGTTTCAATCAGGACCTTCTGAAGCCTCGCTGAACAAAAATGTTATTATGAACACGTAGTTTTTACTACTTTCTGTTTTTACAGAAACAAACCTATATTTTATATGTTTCAATATGAAATACTCTACAAATGAATCCTATTTCAAAATGATACAGTAAAAGAGACTGAGACAGTAAAAGAGAGAAGCAGTTACCAAAAGCTGGCTCAAGATACTCAGTGGTACTCGGGTCAGTACAAGGGAAGAGGGCACTCTATCTCCGTATCGGGTTTACTGCTGCACAAAGATGTAGTCAAAGAGCTGAATCTGAATACAAAACCGTTGACACTGTCAATTACCATGTTTAAACAAACAAGTGAGCCTTCGGTTCTTTTATGTTAACCAAAATATGGAATCATGAACACATCCTACAGCTCCCTGTAAAATGAAGAGAAATACAGGAGTTTTCAGAATATGGTTCATGTCTGAAAACTCTCATTCTTAAAGGAGACTCTTATTCTTAAAGGGAATGGTGGCTGACAAGTAGATTAGCTAATACTTCTTCAGAAGAATATTTTCCTTTTAATTATGGAAAAGTTCCCAAATCAAGGTAGGCCACGTGAAAATTCTAAAATCAAAAGCAGAAGATTTGAATAGCGATTCTAAAAAGCTATTAACCAAATGATTAGCTATGATTTCTGGAGCTATTTAACACACTAGAAAAAAGCAAGTGTTCTCATATAAAATGCCAGGCAGCTAACTTTTATTATATCATAACCCATCATACATTTCAGCAAAGCATTTGTTACACTGGTACTTAAATTAGGTATCCTAGTTAAATTCACCTGAGCAAGTTAAACTGTAAGCTAAATTTCAAGTGTTCTGCTTATGTTTACATGTTCTGAACCACAGACACCCAAGTATATTTGAAGCTGTAATCACTTTGTAAACCTGGAAGCCAATTAGAGGGATTGTAACACGCCAAATCAAAAAAATACATACCAAAAAGAATCTTTTTTATATCATCTGTTCAGAATTTATTAAAAGATCAGGTTTTATTTCAACCTCTAGAACCCTTTAAATACTATTTTTTTAAATAAGTTCTACTAATAGGCAACATGAAAAACAAAGGCATAATAATAGATTCTATTTGTAATGAAATGGCACAATGAAATAATGCTGTCAGCTATAATGACCATAAAGAGGGTGTATTTTTGAGTCCTCAAATATAATACTATTATGTATATTCCTTTTTTTATTTTTTATGTTTATTTATTTTTGAGAGAGAGACACAGAGTACAAGCAGGGGAAGAGAGAGAGGGAGAGAGAATCTGAAGCAGGTTCCAGGCCCCGAGTTGTCAGTACAGAGCCCAACGTGGGGCTTGAACTCGTGACCCATGAGATCGTGACCTGAGCCGAAGTCGGACACTCAACTAATTGAACCACCCAGGCGCCCCTAATTTTAAATGTACAATTCTATGGTGTTACGTACATATACAATGTTGTGTAGTCAAGCTGGCTTTTAACTCACTGATTTATTTACTTTCATTGTATAAATTATCTATGCTTACTGTAGAACAATTCATAAACAGATATAGGTAAAATGAAAAGAAAATTAACCAGCATCCTACCACACAAGTATAACCACTGTTAAGGTTTTAATGTACATTCCTTCAGAACTTTTCTAAGCATTTTTAAAAAATAAAAATGAGACCACAACACGTAAGACATATTATGTAGGTGCTCTGCTCATTTAATATGTTGCAAATTTTTCATTTCAGTAATGAAGGTCTATACCATCCTAATTTCTTAAAGCTTATTTATTTATTTTGAGAGAGACCACGCAAGTGTGAACAAGGGAGGGGCAGAGAAAGGAGAGAGAATCCCAAGCAGGTCCTGAGCTGTCAGTACAGAGCCTGATATGGGACTTGATCTCACGAACCATGAGATCATGATGGTAGCCTTAATCAAGAGTCAGAGCTTAACCGACTGAGCCACCCAGGCACCCCTACATCATCCTATTTAACAATGGCACAGAACCCCATCATACTCAGTTATCACAGTGGGCAGCTTATTATGATAATATGCCACAAAACAAACAGAAGTGGGTTATTTAGATGTAAACAGGATAACATCTAACCATTTTAACATAGCCTGTTCTTGGGTACAGTGTTCAAATCTGAAAAATAATCATAAGTACCAGTTTTGGATCAAGTAAATAAGAAAAATTAATTTCTATTTGAGGTATGATGAAACTAGGATCTAATAATAAAACTGTAAAAGAATCTAACGAGAATGTATATTGGATTCCAAGTTCTCTAAGAGCAAGGCCCATACTATTTCATTACCTAGTACTGTGCCTAAACACAGCAGGTCTCATGTGAATACATGTAATGAGAGAACAGATGACAAATTTTGTCATGTGACAAGTTAATGACACTTTGAGAAGCAATTACCAGAGAATATTCCAGAAGAAGGGACTCTCCCCAGGTCGCACAGCCTCGTCTCTCTGCTCAGTGAATGCAGAACCAAAGTGGGGGTCATATAGAACCCAGAACTCTTCTAGACCAGCAGAGCCTTAATGTATTCTGTTAAACAAGCCAGCTGTTAAAGCTATTTTAGGTGACAACTGGAAAAAACCCGAATATGAATTTCTTCTTGGATATTATTAAAGAGCTCTAAGTTAATAAAATTTCTAAATTAATAAAATCCACCTAATAAAGGTAGACGGTGATACTGTAACTATGTGGGAAAATTCCTTATTGTTTACATAGAATTCAGGGATAAATGTCATAATACCTGAGTTTACATGAAATATTTTAACAAAATGATAATGTAAGTCTGATAAAACAGTAACTGTTAAGTCTAGGTAACAGGTAGAGGAGAATTTATTAAGCTATTCTATTTTATCTGTACATCTGAAATTTCCCATCATCAAAAGTTGAAAACGGAAACCCCCTCCAAAATAGTATTAGATTCTTTCCTCAAAGTATTGTATCCAAAACAAAAAACAAAACAAAACAAAAACCCCCAAAGGCTTAAATGGCTGACTATGGAAAGGGAAATTATTTTTAAAATATAAAACATACATGAGACTATCTAAAATAAAGGCTCTTCTGGTTAATTAGACTCACCTAATACAATTTAAACTTCAGAATATTTCATTGGGCATTTAAGTTTATAGGAATCACTGCTGGAATAATCGGTTTATTTCGTACCAACTCTAATTTACAACGTAAATGCCTCGTGCTTCTATTTGTGCCAACGGGACAGTATTTCTAGTCCGACACGCTCACCACCACATCGCCATGGGCACCAAGGGGCGTAAGCCATAAATACGCACCCAGACCAAGACGCGTGCGCACTGCGTGCTGATGGCCCTGCCCTCACGGCCCATTACTCAAAACCACGAGCTACGGAACTGGCCTTCGTCGGTCGCCTTTCCCTGACCATCAGTAACGCTGCGGTTACCGTCTCTCCTAAAGTCCCTCGTATCTCTTCCCTGTTCTTGTCCCAATTTTCTGCTGTATCTGATGTTCTTGGCCCCCATCCTGCAAGTCCCCTCCCCCCGCACCCCCAGGACACTGACTTTCCCGGTTTTGCTTCCAATTCCTCTGATGGCTCCGGGGTCTTCTTTCTCAGGGTCTCTTCCTCCGAACGGAGCTGCTCCCTTAGGCTCCGTCCTTTGTGTTCAACTGTGCTTTTGTGATCATTTTGTCCTTAGTAAGTTCATTCACTAAATGAGTATTTATCGTGTGCCCACGGTGTGCCAGGCACCAAGCTAGGCCCTGGGGGTGGAGCGGCCAACAAAACAAAGTCCCTATTTTGGCATAAAGCTTCTGCTCCACTGAGTGGGGGCGTGGTCAAGCTATAACCAAGTAAAACAATGAATTTATTAACCTAGTACTGCTTGTAAGTATTATGAAGAGAAATGAGGCAGGGCAACGAGTTAAAATGGCAGGCAGGCAGTACTACTTTAGAACGAAACGGTAGGAAAATCCTCTCACGGAAAGGAGGCTCCGGTGCAGCCGTCTGTGGGAGGAGGCTTCCGCTCGAAGGCACAGGAAGTGCACAGACCCACAGCGGGAAGGGGCCCACAGATGTGTCTGAGAAACAGCAAGGAGTCCAGGGTGGCTGGAGTTCAGGGAATGGTGGGAAATGAGGTCAGGGGGATCTTCAGTGACCTGGGGAGGGCTGCAGATACAATCCTGGGGGAGCTCTCCGGTGGCTTTGCCTCAAATGTCACCTGATGTCTGAAGACTCTCAAACCTGAACCTTCCATATGGCAAAGCTGGCATCGCTTTTCTGAGGCCCTATTATCATCCCATTCTCAACACACCTAAAAGCGTTTCACATTTTCTTTTATCGTCCGCACTGAAAATTACCACATCGACACAGTGTTTCTATTCAACTTATTTCTGTATCATTTTCCTAATCACGCAATAAACACACTCATCTTTGACTCTTCTGACCCATAGCTAAGCAACATGCATCTTAATTCTTTCAGAAACGTCTGTTTTCACTGCTCAACCAGACACTCATTACCAAAATCGGGATCCCTGAACTGGCCCCCCAGATGGTCTCCCTTCCCCCACCCTTCTCCCTGTCCAAGGTGTCCCACGTATGACTACAGGCCTGAGCAGTCTTCCTCAAACTCTTATTCTATAGATGACTCTCCTTCTCAAAAATATACAAGTCTCTGCAGGACAAAGCTCAACCCCATTAGTCACTCATAAGCAAGCCCAAATCCTTTTCAAATTTTATCCCTTACTATAAAAACAATAAGGGGCACCTGGGTAGCTCAGTTGGTTAAGTGTCAGACTTCCACTCAGGTCTTGACTCAGAGCTCGTGAGTTCCAGCCCTGCGGTCCTGACTCAGAGCTCGTGAGTTCCAGCCCTGCGTCGGGCTCTGTGCTGACAGCTCAGAGCCTGCAGCCTGCTTCGGATTCTGTGTCTCCCTCTGTCTCTGCTCCTTGCCTGCTCACACTCTGTCTCTCTCTCTCTCTCTCTCTCTCTCTCAGAATTAAGTAAACATTAAAAAAATAAATAAAAACAAAATGAATACCCCACCCAAAAAAAACTACTAGAATTCAGAACTGAATTCAGTAAAGTCACAGGATACAAAATTAATACACAGAAATCTGTTGCATTTCTACACACTAACAATGAAGCAGCAGAAAGAGAAATTAAGAAAAAAAAATCACTTATAATTGCATCAAAAAGAATAAAATATCTAGGAATAAACTTAACTAACCAAGGAGGCTAGAGACCTGTACTCTGAAAACTGTAAAACATTGGTGAAAGAAATTGAACACGGTACAAATAAACGAAAAAATATTCCATGCTCATGGATTGAAAGAACGAATGTTGGGGTGTCTGGGTGGTTCAGTCAGTTAAGCGTCCGACTTCAGCTCAGGTCATGATCTCACAGTTCGTGGGTTTGAGCCCCGCGTCGGGCTTTGTGCTGACACCTCAGAGCCTGGAGCCTGTTTCAGATTCTGTCTCTCCCTCTCTCTCTCTCTCTCTGCCTTTCTCCTGCTCACACTCTGTCTCTCTCTGTCTCAAAAATAAATAAACATTTTTAAAAATTAAAGAAAAAAAAAACAAATGTCATTAAAGTGTCCATACTACCCAAAGCAATCTACAGATTCAATGCAATCCCTATCAAAATATCAACAGCCATTTTCACAGAACTAGAAAAGAATAATCCTAAAATTTGTATGAAAATCAAAGGATCCAAATATCCAAAGCAATCTTGAAAAAGAAAAACTGGAGGTATCAAAACTCCAGATTTCAAGATATAATACAAAGCTATAGTAATCAAAACAGTATGGTACTGGCACAAAAACAGACACATGGATCAGTGGAATAGGACAGACAGCCCAGAAACAAACCCACACTTATTTCATCATTTTATCTATAACAAAGGATGCTACAATATACAATGGGGAAAAGGCAGTCTCTTCAACAACAGTGTTGGGAAAACTGGACAGCAATATGCAGAAGAACAAAACTCCACCATACACACAAACTCAAAATGGATTAAAGACCTAAATGTGGGACCTGAAGCCATTAAACTCCTAGAAGAAAACAAGAAGGAATTTCTCTGACATCAACCATAGAAACATTTTCTTCTACATTCTCAGATATGTCTTCTGAGGCCAGGGAAACAAAAGCAAAATTAAACTATTGGGACTACAACAAAATTAAAAGCTTCTGCACAGCAAAGAAAACCAACACAACAAAAAGGCAACCTTCTGAATGGGAGAAGATATTTGCATATGACATATCCAATAAAGGGTTAATATCCAAACTATGTAAAGAACTTACACAACTCAACACCAAAAAACAAATAAACAAACAACAACAACAAAAACAAGTAATCTGATTACAAACCAAGCAGAAGGGCTGAATAAACAAAGTCAAAATACACATGAAAAGAAGTTCAATGTCACTCATCGTTCAGGGAATGCAAACCAAAACCACAATGAGACATCACCTTCTACCTGTCTGAAAGACTAGAATCAAAAAGACAAATAACAAATGTTGCTGGGCTTGCACGAAAAGTGAACCTTTATACAACACTATTAGTAGGAAGAGAAATTGGTGGCAACCATTATGAAAAACTCTATGATGGTTCCTAAGAGTAAAAACTGAACTACCATATGATCTGGAAATCTCCCTCCTGTTCATTGCAGCATTATTTACAGCAGCCAACGTATGGAAACAACCTAATTTCCCTATGATGGACAAATGGATGATGAAAATGTGATATTAAAAAAAATACCCTGCAATTTCACAGATAACAATGGATCACATTTGAGGGTATTATGCGAAGTGAGATAAACCAGAGAAAGACAAACACTGTATGGTATCGCTTGTGGAGTGTGAAAAATTTAAAAGCTGATTGAAAACGACATGGAGTACTTTCTCCTGATATATATGTGTATCTTCATTGTCCCTTAAACATTCTCCGGTTCTTTTTTTCAGGTGTACAACACAGTGATTCAACAAGTGTATGTTATGCTGTGCTCACCACAAGTATAGCTGCCGTCTGTCACCTGACAATGCCGTTTCAATACCATTGATTATATTCCCTACGCTGTACCTTTTATTCCTGTGACTTATTCATTCTACCACTGGAAGCCTGCACCTCCCACTCCCCCTCATCCACTCTGTCCATTCCCCACCCCCCTCCCCTCCAGCAACCATAAGTTTGTTCTCTGTATTCATGGGTCTCTTTCTGCTTTGTTTTTTAAAAAGCTCCCGGATTATTCTTAATTTCAGGATTTAATTCACACTGCTTCTGTCATGTGAAACACTTTCCTTCCCTTCTACCTAGATTCCAGTCGCTGAAAAGCTCTGATTCCAGCTCTTACTCTCTACTCTGGAAGATCTTCTGCACTTAACATTTACATTGCACATTCTGGGACTGATCACATACTGTTAGTTACAGACTGCTTCAAGTGTATCTCCTTAACTATACTGTAAGCTTCAGGGTACCTGGTACTTCTAATAGTTCTGTTTGATTCGTCACAGCCTGAATTCAAACAAACAAAAAGAGCTTCAGAAAACATTTCTGAATACAGGATACCTGGGAAGCATCCAACTCTTGGTTTCAGCTCAGGTCTTGATCTCACAGTTTGTGAGTTCGAGCCCCACGTCGGGCTCTGCGCTGACAGGGGTCTCTCTCCCTCTATCTCTGCTCCTCCCCTGCTCTCTCTCTCTCTCTCTCAAAATAAATAAGTAAGCATTTTTTTAAAATAGAAAATATTTCTGATGCAACAGAGTTTATCACAACTAGTTCTCTTTTTCTTATAAGATAATCTCAATATTTTAAAGTTCACATGCCTTGAGAAGCACGATTTACTTTATGATCCCCACCAATCTTACTTATTTCTTCAAAATCAATTTGTCCAGTTTACTCTATGTATAC
Organism: Lynx rufus; assembly: GCF_022079265.1. NCBI lineage: Eukaryota > Metazoa > Chordata > Mammalia > Carnivora > Felidae > Lynx > Lynx rufus. The sequence goes on from NW_025814829.1 coordinate 57,420,188, forward strand.
ATATAAATAAATCTCAATGATGACATCAATTTGAAAAAAACTATTTAAAGCCTAATCAAATTATTGATTGCACAGCCATGGCTCTAACAATTAAAAGCTAGTATCCTTTCCCTAGTAGAAAGCAGTAGATTTATAGAATAGTTAAAGGGATTTTTTCCTTGGAGAACAATCAAAAGGTAGGCCTATCCATTCAGAGTAAAGCAGAGAACTATCAAAAAAAAAATGAATTTTGGAAGATTATAAACCAACAAACCTATTAATTTCATTTAAACCATATGTAAAGATAACCAAAGAGTCATTATTATAATCTGACCGATCTGGAAAACACTAACTTCTTATAACTTTAAGGAAAGACAGAGATGTCTCGGTTTCCATTCAGAATTCTGACTCCAAATAAGCTATCCTGACTTTAAAAGGTTTCAGTCATAACCATAAAGAGGCCTCTGGGTCTTTACTATAGCACAAAAACAGTATGTTTCAAAATTGGGTATAAGTGGTGCATTGCAAGATAAACGAAGAGTGTACATTGGAATAATCAGTTCATTTGTCTCCAGCAGAATAAAAAAAATCTCATCTTCTATCTTTTCCCAATTGAGTAGGGAAACTTTGCTTTCCACTACATCTTTCTCCAAAATTTCTTTTTAAATAATTAAGTACTAAGCCATTATTTTGGCCTATTATCAGCTGCTTTCCTGTAACATTAAGATTTTATGTGCATTATTTCCCTTTAATCTTCCCAGTAAAGTTTTAGAGGGTTTTCATTATTTCCATTTCACAAATAAGAAAATGGAAGCTGTCTGGTTTTTCAGTCACTAATTCAAAATCATCAAGTCATTAAGGTTGTAAAGCTGAATCTCTAATCCATGTTTTCTAGCTCTGAATTCTTGGCTCTTCTTGGTATGTCATGAACTGTTTTAGGAATGTTAGCTACTTACAAGAGAGGAAGTGAAGTCTTCTTTCTTTATAACAAACTTTGTATATTACACTTACCAGTTTTCTGCAATTAATCGACAGAAATAGGTGACCTACAGAGAGTACTGAAATTGTTTTCCCCCAAAGTAAACTGACCAAACTTCTTGTCTAGTATTTATGCACCAAAAATAATTGCTATCTATTGTGAGAATACAAAACTTAGAAACACCAATAAACTTTTATCACATGATCATAAGATAGGGAAAGTTCTAGGTGACAGATGAACTGTCATGGAATAATACTGTTTCAGAAGTTCTTTACAGAAATTAAATTTGAAAAATGTCTTTCTGTCAATATTAAATTACTGGTTCAAGACGGAGAGCACATTTGGAATATGTATTGGCCAAAAGTTAAAAACCGTATAGGAAATAACATGTAACATGTAACATGTGCCTGGATTCTGATATTGGAATTTGTTTAGGCTTGTCAATGTAAGCCAACTCTGAAGATTTCTTATAATAGTCTAAGAATCAAGAGCCATTGATAGGAAAACAATAAAAATGTAACTTCCTATAGGCACAGAAATTCCAAATATTTGGTGAATTATGTCAAGAATATAGTTTAATGAAATGTCCTCTTTCCCCAGGGCCATTGTGAAGCTCAAAGGAACAACGTGTATGAAATACTGCTATAAAGAGAGTATTGCATGTTTATTTTTAATCACTTTATAAGAATATCCTATAGAGACAGAAACTTTAAACTTCACCAGTGTGCTTTTGGAAGCAGTAACTGTTGCTGGTTGGATGATTCAATTATCATAAACTATTCTGGCGTGTTTCAAAAGCAGTGCCATTTTAAAACATAAAAAATGTCTAAAAATGCAACCATAGTAATAGATTCTGAGAGCATGGGTTGGGGGGTGAGGGAGAAAGACAATGACAAATTGGTCCAAAAGGACACTGAGACTTCATAGTTGGAAGACGATTGTGCTGACAATTAGTAACAGGAAGCAGAGCACAAAACAAATGAATGAAAAAAGCTGAACCAGCAATGAAAGACCTTATTATAGGGCAGCAACATTATTGTAATAAAGGGGCAATGTACTCTCCTCCATGAAACTTTCACACAGCCACCCTAGTCTCTTTTCTCTCTCCCTGCATTTCATTTTTCATTAGCATCTGCTTGATTATGTATTATTTCCAATCCAAAAGAATGCCTGCATAGTGTTCCTAAATTCCAAGGCTTAAAGGTCCTTCCCTGCACCCTGGCCTTGGGCCTCAGTTAACTTCACTCAAATAAATAAATAAATGCTTTTAAATTAGTATAAAGATATGGGGGGAAAAGACAGGGAGTGATTTAGACTATAATGGCAGAGAGATCAACAAAACACGTGTCCTTCAAGTCCAATCTGTTAAAAATGCAACGATCGTGAGTCATATGAAATATCCAGATGATTATGCCTCTCAAAATCAGTCTCTCCTATGACCTCTCGGACATAATTAGAAAAGCAAAGCTGAAATGGTCACATACCAGTGAATCCTCTGCATTAAGCTTCAGTTTCCACAAAGAGAAGCAGCCCAGAGCTCTGAAACAAATTTTCTCACGCTAGTTGAGAATCACCAGCTCGGATCCCCGATACCGACATATAAACTAGTCTAGAGGCATGGAAAGCCCACACTTTCTGAACTACCCACACGAGAAAACCTCTCACCTCAAGGCCCCGGGGCAGCAGGAGAGGTTTCAGTTAAGCAATGGTGCACAAAAAATCACTGCCCTTGAAACCTGCAAGTTGGGGGTTTAAAAGTTCACATGATCACTGGCAAACTCCATGAGCCTCATTCCCTGGCTATCACGAAGCAATAGTATATATCCTGGAAAACTGTTAGTGGGATTAACATACCCATAAAGGTCCTCAACAAGTGGTGGTTGTTGTTGTTGTTGTTGTTATTATTATTATTATTATTACTACTACTACTACTACTACTTCTCAGCAGACTGAATGTCTCGAGAAATTACTATGTTGCTGACTGGCAAACCACTGAATATCACAAGAAAGAATCGTATGGATCCTTCATTATAACCTCCCTGACACCACATGTGACAAAACTCTGGAATCCCTGGGTGGTGGTGGGACCAGTCGATATTACCAGTCGTGTTGATAGGAATCTATCAAATAACCGGCCACCTAGCTATCACCTGCATGCTTGTCCCCCTGCTACAGAATAAGTAAGAATTGCTGTGACATAAAACACATCTCTCAAGAACAATGAGAATCTGCTATTAACCCACTGCGTATAATAGCTGGCATATGGTGAAGTTTCTGTGGGTGCTGACTAAACATTACTTGAAGAGAGCTGTCGTCTGAGCCCTGTGTATGATTCAACACACTCCAGCCAGATATCAGACGGACCTCTGCCTTCTATCTGCTTAGAGGCTCTGGGAAAGTTTCTTAATCTCTCTAGATCTTGGTTTCAGTGTCTAGTTTGCTTGGATTTTTAGGTACTTTTATTTCATGTCATTCCTGCCGTGACATAATGTGATCACATAAATAAAGCACGTCGTACATAGTAGGCTCTTAAAAAATGTCAATTCTCTTTCCTTGCTTCCTCAAGTCCCTCTTAATTTCCTATGACAGGCAAATACGATGGGCATATAACCCCTTTTAGTCGACAATTAAAAAAATGAATTACACACAAACATCTACGTTCTAGAAAACAAAAAATTAAGTTAAAAAATAAGTATTAAACAAATAAATCAGGTAGGTATCCACATTTAGTTTAACCAAAAATGACCTATAAATGTAACGAGCTCATAAATGAGTATAGTCAGAAGAGTGTGTGGAAAGAATGATTCTGACCCTTCAGAGATGGAAGGGCATCATGGAGGACAATGCTGGGATGGGTGACAAGATAAAAAACAACAGTGCACACAGGCTGGCTCATGTTGGGCAGCATTACACATTCAGCAAATTTTTACCTGGAAGACTGCGCTGGATTGACCTGTTAATAATTAACTTAGTGCAAAAGAGTACACAAGTGTGTGGCTGAACCCACACAGCTGCTTCTCACGCCCAGGCTGCAGGGGGAGAGCCTCCCACCCAGTGCCCCTCGCCCACTCCTTTCCACACCACCTTACCTCTCCTTTATCTAAGAAGTCAGGGTCTTGTTTTTAATAAACAGATAAAGAGACAATGTACCTTTTCCAAGTGAAAAGCTATCATTTGAAACCTTTTTAGCTGAAGAAAAAACACTGCCTTTAAGATGGGATTTTAAAATGGAGTACTACTTTGCATCAGTAAAATTATTTTATACTCTTCAAGGAGAGACGAGGAACAGCGATGTTACTGCAAGAACCACACGTACAACACCAGGTCAGCTAAGGGGGGCGAGTGCCTAACTGTGACCCTGAGAAAACAAGTGTCTGGTATGAGCACGGCATTCTGCTACAGATTTCAAGTGCCATATTTATTCCCATCATTTATCCTTCTTCCTCCTTTGATATTTTTCACTCTATACAGGGATAAAAAAATAACATACCATCTGGAGCTTTCATTCATATCTGAGGATTTCATACTCATTTAAATCAACAATAAGAGATTCAGCCGAAGTTTCTCAGAAATAACATTTCAAATTAATGCTATTCCCGTTACCTGGAATGTACTTCATCTTTTGAAATCTTACTCTTTCTCCGAGCGAGCACAAGTTCCAAGAAGCTCGTCCTGATGATCCAGTCCTTAACGACCCTCCCTTTTCTAAACTCTTACTCAATGTGTTAATTGTAAAACTTACTTCAGAACTGAATGGAACATCTCAAAATACCAGTTCCAAGGATTTGTGGCAGATTTTTGCTACTAGATGATAAACTCTCCAAAGCCAAGGGCTAACCCGGGTCTGTGGATTATGAAATGAACACAGGCACAGGCTTCACAGTCATTCTGTGAAGCACGGGCTGAAATCCTGGCCCGGCCATTTGCCGGGTAAGCGAGCTCACCAAGTCACATAACCTCCCTCAGTCTCTTTAAAATAGAGAACATAATACTTACCTCAGAGCGGTGTGAAGATTAAATGAGATAACATATGTGAAAGGGCCTGGCACATAGTAACGCTCAAAGAAAGGTTGGTTTCCTTCCTTATTTCCTTCTTTTTTCCCTCAGTACCTGGTACAATGTTGAGAACACAATAGACCCTCAATAAAAACTTTCTAAATAGCCATTAGAACTTAGATTTCCTAAAAATATGCTTAAATATTAATTGTGATAACTCCTATGCTTCCAAATTGTTACTTTAAATCATAGGCACACGAGGTAGGAAATTTCAAAAACAGAATTAAGTGAGGGAGGCTGTTGGTTGGATAGTGTGTCTAGGAAAGAGAGTCAAGGAGAGAGTCTGAGGTAAAGTGTTTGAGAATAATTCAGTGAAACTAATTACATGCAGGGTGTTCTTTTATGTCAGTATCTTTGGATAGATGGTAGTTAACTGTTGACCTTAGGAGAAGCTCAAAGAGAGAGGAAGAAGGGAAGGAGGAAGAAGAGGAGGGAGGAGAGAAGGGAGGGGAAGAGGAGAGGAGGAGGGAGGGAGAAGGGAAGAAGGAAGGGAGAAAGGAAGGAGAGGAGGGAGAGAAGGAAGGCTGGCTCTGTTGGGGTCTCCTCACATCATTTAACATGAGCTACGGAAACTCATCACTCCTTGCCTGCCTTCCCTTAAGAACAAGTCCCAGTGCATCTTCCACCTTATAAAACAGTAATCATCTAACGGAAGAACCAAATTAATCAAAAACTTTCCACCAATGGATGGTAACCAAGGGATCCCCTCAGGATAGTCAGAAAGATATGTGAGGACTTTATTCCTTCTATTAAAAAGTGAAAACAGGGGCGCCTGGGTGGCGCAGTCGGTTAAGCGTCCGACTTCAGCCAGGTCACGATCTCGCGGTTTGGGAGTTCGAGCCCCGCGTCGGGCTCTGGGCTGATGGCTCGGAGCCTGGAGCCTGTTTCCGATTCTGTGTCTCCCTCTCTCTCTGCCCCTCCCCCGTTCATGCTCTGTCTCTCTCTGTCCCAAAAATAAATAAATGTTGAAAAAAAAAAAATTAAAAAAAAAAAAGTGAAAACAACTTCTGACTAAAATAAGGGGTAACAATAGTCACATGGACCAACCACCCGTGGAAGCTTTGACTTCCCAAAGGCTTGAAGGTTTGAAGAATCTGGTCTGTGCCCCACTCCTCTGAGGCCAATGAAATGGGGCTGGCCTTGCGCTGTAGTGATGCTTCCTTCCTTGGCCAGAGGTGGCCATGGCCATGGTTTGGGGGTCTAGCTCATGTTTAGTTACAAGGACTAGTTGTTACAGATCAAAGTCCTTGGCATTAAATGAAATTGGGATTTCTTCCCCCAACCAACCCATAGAAGCTGTCTTCAAGTGCAAGACAGCACTGCAAATAGTTTCTACCTAAAACTTCTAATGATCTTTAAAGAAAATCCAATCAAGTAGCTTCCTTGCCATTCCAATGTAATGTAGCTGGAAAGGGAAGGATGGCTGTCATTTAACTCAACCGAGCAAAATTACCGCATATCTCCTGTTACATTGAGACTTTTATTTGCATACCCTTTCACAATTTACAAAGCGTGTTCACATACTGCATCTCATTTAATCCTTACCATAATCCTGAGAAGCGGGTATTATTAACCTTCGTGTCTAAAGATGACAAAGATGGGAGCACCTGGGTGGCTCAGTCGGTTAAGTATCAGACTTGGTTTTGGCTCAGGTCATGACCTCATGGTTGGTGAGATCAAGCCCTGCATCAGGCCATGTGCTGACAGTGCTGAGCCTGCTTGGGATTCTCTCTCCCCCTCTCTCTGCCCCTCCCCTGCTTGTGCCCTCTCTCTCTCTCTCTCTCTTTCTCTCTCTCTCTCTCAAAATAAATACACAAATAAATAAACTTTAAAAAAAAAAAGATGACAAAGATGAAGACCAGAGAAATTATGTGATTTGCCCAAGGCCACACACTAGTAAAGTAGCAGAACCAAGACAGATGACCTTCCAGCACACAGACCTTGTCACAAATGTTGCAGGAAAATTTTTACATGAGCATACACAGTCACTGTGCTCTAGAAGTTTATCACTCCCCTGGGTTCTCCATAAGCGCCCCCCAACTTACATTCCGATAAATGAGGCTATGGCAGTAAACACTGCAACTATAAATTAGCTTCAAGTAAATCAGGAAAGGGGGTGACAGAGAGCTCAGAAAAGTCACGAGGGAAGACTCATGACAGATGTCTGAGCAGGTCACTGACAACGTTCTAATGAAGGAAGTGCTAAAACAGTGAGACTATCTAATAGGAAACTCATGTGACACACAATGTAAATTTATGTCCATAAAGGACGTGATAGTGAGGGGTGCTGTCACACCTAGGAGCCGCATCTGAAACCCTGAACTCCATAGTCATGTCCATGAAAACAGGATTATACTTTTTCTTTTTGTACGTTTGTTGTGTAATGCCGAAAAAAAGAAGGGAAGAATAGACATTCTGTGGAAATTTTTTCTTATCATATTAGGGTGTGCTTTGAATGGCAGGAAGAGAATGTGTGACTGAGTATGGCATTATTATTCTTTGTAATTTTCTACAAACAATCTCCCTTTAAAGTGATTTTTAACAAGGTTTTCTCCTTTCCCCGTTCTAAACTTAGTTTATGGGTTAAACTTTGCAAATAAATAATTACAGTACCCCCTAGAAAATATGACAGAAAGGAAGAAAATCTGATTACAGTTGCACTTATCCACTTCATTATCAAATTTTAAGTAAGGGCTCTATTATATATAGTGAGACGCCACTATTACAGGACATAACTTTGTTTGCCTAAAAATCTGATCACAGGCAAGGGGAAGAAAAGCACCAAATCTTCAAATGATCAAGTACATAAAATAGTGTAAATAAAAATCACTGAAAACAAAAATGAGGTTAAGAACTTTATATGTAATTCAACCTAATAGAATGTAGCAACATACGTCAAAAAGAAAAGTATGGAACATTAAAGAGTAATAGAAGACAAAGTGAATACTGAAAATACAGAGTAGAAACATAGGTATGATTTGGGCAAGTGTTCGATTGTTGATACATGATACATACAAAAAATAAATAAATAGCCATTCAGGCTCCTCTTGCAAAAAATGGAAAAATGTGAGATTTTTCTGAGCTAGGGAGGTGATACTTGGAAAGGAAGTTTTTTTCCGAAGATTAATGTATCCTATGCATTGCTCCCAAATACTCCAGAGAGGAGAATATCTGAAGGCAAGAGATCAACTAGGAGACTTATCAGAATAGTCCAGGGAGACCCTGATGAAGAGCTGCCCCAGGATGGTAGCAGGGAGATTGCAGAGTACGGAAACAAGATATCTTGCTGACCGACTGGCTCATGGAGGGAAGAGCGCCATTTGCTTACAGATGTCCCCTTTCTACCGTAACCTGGTAGGTTCTTCTTTTCATCAGATACTGATTTGGACACCTAATGCATAAAAGCCTCCGACGGTTCCCAGCTGGTTTCCATTAAAAACATCAAATTGGTATTTAAGATCTTTCACAATCTGATTACAAAGTATCTAATCTTGTTTTTTCTCCAACATGAATGTTCTATCCACCTGTGATATTGCCTATGCTATTCACAAAATAGGCTCCTCATTAATTCTGGACTTCATGTGCGTATGTTGTTAACCTCACTGTGAATGTCCTCCTTCTTCCGAAAACTTACATATCACCTATCCTCCAGAGCTCATGCTAAAATCCTTACCTAGTCACCCTAGCTTACCTTTACCTATTCTCTCAACTTCTATAAAATTCATTCTGGCGACGAATCTCATCATTCCTCCCACTGCAGTGTGTTGTGAATGTCTTCCACAGTCAATGACAAATTCCCACATTCAAACATTGTATCTTATACTCCTTTTAGTATCTAGTATGGTTCTAATGATCAATAAACCCTTTAAAAGTGAACTAGTCAGATCTCTTATAATTCTTCTATATTTATGTGGTATAGAGTTACCCTAGATTTATAGGGTTGCTATTCTAGGTTGTATTAGATGTTATGTAAGACTGAGAATCAATTAGCAATTTCTCTATCCCCATGAACAGCCACAGTGAAAACATTAGTAGAAATCGCCTCATTTTTCTATGTATTTAAAGTATCTTTTATACTACGTATTCAGAGGTAATGATGTCTTTTTGGTAGGTTTAAGCCCCCTTACTTTCTTATAAAAAGAAGAAAAATAGGTTAATGAGTAAACATTTCATTTCAAAATTGGCCTAAGAAATGCAGATCGACCTATTTTTTAAAGAGCTGACTGAAGAAAGGTTTCAGAGAGGAAAGAGATATGGTCAGAATTTGCAACACGGAATAAGCTGGATTTCTGGGAGGTGCTATTGGAACACAGGTTGGCACGTCTCTCTTCCCACCACTGAGAATGAAAGGGAGTAGATAAAAAGGCAGCTGAGCCCCAAGACACACAGACAAATGTTCAAACTCTCCATTGAAGAACTGTTTTACTCTTCAGTTGGGCTGGTAACTGTCAAAACATTTGAGACCATGACTACTGGGTAGACCAGCTACTGTGCTCAAAGTACATGTGAACGCAGCTTTATAACAATGCTTGTGTCTTACGTATCCTATATTATTTACTAAATTGTAATGTTTCCTGCGCAAAAATAATCTCAATCTATAATTAGCAACTGACCAAATCATAATTCTGATTAGAGAGGCACTTGGCTTGAAAAACAATGGTTATTTTTACTTACATTTCTACAGTACGATATTTAGAGAGGACCTTCGCACAGAGTTCATATATGATCCCCCAAAGGAGGATGAGGTCAGATCTTTTCATCCATGTTTCAGGGGCTTGGAGAGTTTACATTCTGCATGCCAAAGGCTATCTAGCCATTTAAAATATCGTAACTCTGGGGCGCCTGGGTGGCGCAGTCGGTTAAGCGTCCGACTTCAGCCAGGTCACGATCTCGCGGTCCGTGAGTTCGAGCCCCGTGTCGGGCTCTGGGCTGATGGCTCAGAGCCTGGAGCCTGTTTCCGATTCTGTGTCTCTCTCTCTCTCTGCCCCTCCCCCGTTCATGCTCTGTCTCTCTCTGTCCCAAAAATAAATAAACGTTGAAAAAAAAAATTTTTAAAATATCGTAACTCTGACCCCAAATCATATCTCAAGGCTCTCAATCTAGGGAAAACGGCACAGAATGGGGACAGGGAAGGGAAATAAAATGCAAATGACAGTAGATGAATTTGAGTTCTAACCTTGGCACTTAGCTACTACTACCTAGTAAGGTAACTTTATACAGATCACTGAATTTCAAAGGCCTCCTTTTCCATCTAAAACTGGAGAAATCTGGACTATTTGTTTTCATTCATTCATTCAAAAATGGCTATTAAGCCCTAATAGGTAGGCACTAGGAGACAGAAGATAAATAACACTAGGCTCTTTACCCTAAAATAACTCGCAGATCAGCAGAGGAGACGTAACACATGAACAAATAACCAAAAACCACTGTGATAACAACAAAAGAGACCAGCTTGATGAAAGGCAGGGAAGAGTAATTTAGTAGGAATAAGGATGGGCATTTAAATGTGAATTAAATCTTAAAGGATGAAAAAAATGATCCAGACAAATAGAGGCCACAAAGCCATTCCAGTCAGGGGGAACAGCATGAACAAAGCCTCAGAGCGGAAGAGCTGTGGAGTTTGTGCAGGGAATCACAAACGCTTCATTGTGCCCACATGTGACCACCCAGAAGACACAGGAAGCGAGAGTTGAAAGCAGGAGTCAGACTGAGGAGATCCCCACATGATATACTAAAGAAGCTGGACTTCATCCAGTAGGCAATGGCAGGGCCATCACAGTGGAATGGTACGGTGAGGACTTAACTGGGGAATGGTCCCTGTGACAGTCACGAGAAGGTCAGAATGTAAGTGGTCGGTCGAATCTACAGGCAGAGCATCTAGTTAAGAATCTACAATAGAAGACAACAAGCTTGTTCTGGGGTGATTATAGTTTGATTTACAGTTCAAACACTAATCAGCAGAAACAGAAATGGACTGGGAATGGGGTGAAGATGTGAAGGCAGTGGGGGGCGGGGGTAAAGGCATGGAATAGATTCAGGTTTCTGCTCAAGACAGAACTGACATACTGAGGAGTGGCACCTGGGAGGCTCAGTCAGTTGAGCGTCTGACTTGGGCTCAGGTCATGATCTCACAGTTCGTGGGTTCAAGCCCCACGTCAGGCTCTGTGCTGACAGCTGGGAGCCTGAAGCCTGCTTTGGATTCTGTGTTTCCCTCTCTCTCTGCCCCTCCCTCACTCCTGCTCTGTCTCTGTCTCTCAAAGGTAAATAAACATTAAGAAAGAAAGAAACGAAGAAAGAAAGAAAGAAAGAAAGAAAGAAAGAAAGAAAGAAAGAAAGAAAGAAAAGAAAAGAAAGAGAAAGAGGAAGAAAAGAACTGACATACTGAATACAGGGGGAAGTTGACAAGATTATCTTAAATTCAGCTTAGGACAGGTTGAGTCCCAGAAATACCTAGGCAGAGATATCCGGCAGTGAGTTGACTATAGTAGCCTAGGGCTCAGGAGAGAGGTCTGCCCTGAAAATATATCTTGTGGGAGAATAAACTGCATATAGGTGGTAACTAAAACCTTCAAAGTGAATGTGACCACCCAGGAAACGGGGACAAAATGAGAAGCTTCCTTGACCAGAACCCAGTTATGTACCATAATCCACGAAACAGGCAAAGGAAGGAAACCAGAAGAGGCATCCCAGAACACAACAGGAGAGGTCACCCCAAGAAAGAAGTGGTGATTGATGGCATGAAATGCAGCCCAAGATGTCAATCCAGGAAAAGAACAACTGAGAAATGTCTACTGGTCTTAGCAATTAAGTGGTCACTGGAGAACTTACTGAAAGTGGTTTCAATCAAGTGACTAAGAAAGAAAGCCAGACGGCAATGAATTGAGAAATAGAAATATATAAGCACAAACTAACTTTTTGGAAATTTTAAATCCGAAAGGAAGGAATGTGAAATTTAGTGAAGATTGGGGAGAGGGATTCGAAGTCCCGGCTGGGTCTCATTCTTCACTTTTTCAGACGGATAAAAAGCCTATTTTGGTAAAATTCAAATAAAACCCACATATATTAAATTGGAAGTAACGTTTTTAATTATCAGGAAAAACAAGGGACTCATGTAGCCATCAATGGAATATACATATACGCATATGTAACATTTTCCAACATACCTTACAAGTACCTGGTAAAATCATCTCTTTTTTCACATACTCCAGGGGGCCAGGGACAGAGGCCAAGTATCTGTTGGCCAAGTATCCCTCCCTTGCTCCAACTGTTCATTCTCTTAATGTTTCATAAAAACATTATGGAACACTAAGGAATATCCTTCTCCCCTGCTTTAACTATTTAACTCCTATTCACTCTTCGAAGGCCTGCTCAAAATTCCCCTCACAGAATCTCAGCATGTAGGAGACAAAAAGACCTTGCAGGCTCATGACATCCATGTGTTTCTCCCTCTATGCTGAGAGCTTCAGAGAATGATCCCTCCGAGGTCATACTCGTGCCTCGGGGCAAAGCTGGAATCTGAACTACTTCTTCAACCAGCGTCCATTTCACAACTCATCCTTAGGTCCACTTAAGACTGCAAGGAAGTCAAGCTTCAAGAATAATCTATCTTAAATAGTTGATTTAGTGTAAGACCCATCTTAATACACTTCTGAAAACTAAGGAGCTGGTCTATAACTTCACTTGTTGGTTTGTCAACTACCTACGACTACTTGATGATAGAAGTAAAGATTACAGATGTCAACTAATACTTACTTCGTGGATAGGCTGACTGTCAGTCACTAAATAGGATCTCTCCCCCAGAGTGCAGTATTTATTTCCGCCTCTGCCAGTGGAAGTGTTGGAGCAGATGTTGGCAGACTGTGACATACAGTATGTCTTTAAAACTTGTTGGGGTGTGAAATTTCATAAGGTCAAAAAATGCTGCATTTTGATCAGCAGATACAGGAGTTCTGTACTTTCATAAATCATTTCAGACAAACCAATACCATTTGCTAGTAAGATAGAGAAACTAAGAAACTGTACTGGCCTTATGGAGGAGATAATGTATGCTGTTAGGGTTTTAAAAGCCAATTTTTTTTATCATTTTAAAGCAAATGCTCGCTCAGAAGATCTTTAGAGTGAAAATGTGCTCTTAAGTCAACACAAAATACAAGATATTACTTCAGTTGACAACAGGATTTTAAAAGTAATTTTCTAGTCAGAGAAAGCCATAAACATCTAATGTGTATTCCAGTGGGGGAAAAATTATTTCCTTAACCAATACATACACATTAAGTGTTCTCACTTGTTAAAAAATGAAATCCCTACATAAGAATCCATTTATATAAATAGAGAGATGTTTGGGTCTTTTAAGTAAGTATTCTTATCACTCAAATGATTTCACAAACCCTTTGGTTTACTGCTTTATCTTACTCTTAAAAAAATTAAAAGATACTATCCATAAAAAAGGCTGGGGCTCCATATAATCTTAAAATGACTTTTATGACATTCAAGGACTTTTGTTATCTTGGATATTTTGTTGTTGCTATTTGATATTTTTATTTTTATTTTTTTTTGCTTCCATCTTAACCTCCTACCTTTTCCAAATGTAGGTAACAGAAAACAACACATAACCAAAATCAAAATTAAGAATGGTGTCTAGCTGAAGATTTTATCTCAATGGCACAGATTTTAGCTCTTATGCAAGTTTATTTTAACCTAATGTAACTTTTTAAATGCTTTATTTCTGCGTTAACACAGAAAAACCCTTCCGTTGATTAATCAGTAATACAATCAGCCTAAAGAGCCTGACATTTCACAGCAATGTTATTTGTTGCCATTATCACAGGCAGAACCATCTTTCAGTTTATTTTGTGCTGTGTTCAAGAAAATATACAGTCCCTAAGTCAACCTTAATTACAAAAATTTTTCTGAGATACTTGTAAGGAAGAAAAATTTAACTTCAAACATAAAACCTCCCCAGAAAATAATTTCTAAAGTAAATCACTTGTTTCTCATCAGATGATCAACGAAAAGAGCTAAGATCATGCCAGGAAACCGATCAGAAATGCACTCGGTACCGCAACATCTTACAACCAAGTTCACTCTAGCAACCAAGTTCAAAGGTCTCCAATCATATTTTATGAAGAAAGGCCTGAGGTACAAATTTGGGGAACTGTATTTACCACATTTAGGTTCTAACTACATAAAATCTTATACTGTATTGCCTTAGAGAAGGCCGTGTATTATCGATAATCAAAGCTGAGAGTTTCCCTGCTCTTAAATACAAACCTGAACTCTTTCATAGGCTTCTCATATATCATAAGGGATCTGACACGTGAGGTCACACAAGTAAATAGATAGGAGGTGAATCAACAACTATAATTAACTTACTTGCCACTGAAAAGTTGTTGAGGGGATAAGGTAAATCCACATCTTGAGGCTTCTCTTTATATCCAATGAATGAGCCATCTGTCTTCAAAAGGAAGTATCTCGGCCTCCAGTTTTTTATATATTCTCCTACATGAGGAAAGCATGCATGTTAATGCTGGGGGGGAAAAAATGAACAGCAGCTTTTATGTGAAAAATCAATTATGGTACAATATATGTCCCACAACACTGGCCTCCAAGAATTTAGTTAGGCAATTTTCTTTTAACTTAGCTTACAAAAGAAAATACATAAGCCTGCAATTAAGATTCAATAAAAACTCAAACATGTTTTGTTTTTAATGATTTCACACTTTGATAATTCATTTGCACCATTATTTCTTCAGAGAATCATTCATCTGAGTACACATTTTGTTCAGTTTTTCATTTTATCAGATGGGCTGTTAGAGCATATTTCAACCATTTTAAAAAGCCTTGGTAAATCATCCACACAGTATCAAGGAATTTCGATGAAAAACACTTATCATAAGGAGGAACATGAAATGGATGTTTATCTTCCAAGTACTACTGACTAATTGTGTCATTTTTTAAGAAGAAAGAGGGGAAAGTCTGTTTTCACTGTTAAATCTTGATCGTAACTTGTTTTAACAACATTTTATTGTTCTGAATAGGGAAATTATCCTCTCTACAATGCTGTAAATAAGTCAAGGAAATGAAGGAACATGGGTGAACAGAGCTTAAAAACCATTCACACACTCACACACATTAATAACCGTGAGAACACGTGCTACAATACCAAGCACATGATTGTCAAGAAATGCACTTTATCAAATTTTAACATAAACTGTCACCTCTCCTCCAAAAAGTAAGTTTTTAGCAACCAGATCACAAGTTGCTTACCTAATATGGGACTCTTCTTAATTTTAAGAAACAGGTGTTCCGTGATACCATAAGAGATGGAAGGCTATCTGGTCTCAAAACTGTCCCCTCTCTACTGGATATTTCTACCTGGTTCTTCAATATCAAATGTTTAATCACAGTACTGCAAACAACTGAAAACAGCCCAACGTTCCCTACAAATCGGCCTCTTCTCTTGATCCCTGTTACCCAAGCTCAAACACCTGGCTGTTGCCTCCCCTTCGGCTCGGTCAGTGTTGCCTTCCCCAGTCTCCTATTAGCCTAGCCTGAATGGGGCCCTCGCACCCTGCCTTTCTGCTGCTGTGCCGTGACCACCCCGCTTCCTACTCACCCCCTTCCGTCCTAATGCGTCTACCACCTCCAGATTAATCCCATGCCTGGGTGTACCACTTTGATTGCATCACCTGTCTGCTCAAAAATATTCTGACTCCCTACTGTTTAATCAAGTTTCTTAACAGAAAATGTAAGCCCTTCCATAATCTCACCCCAACATACATTTCAGATATGCAGTGTGCCTCTGAATCAGCGATTCTCAAGGTCCTTCCCTCACACCTCTTTATACTATTAACTGTTACTGAGAACTCCCACAAGCCCATTAATGTAGATCACGTCTAGTTTATTGTATTAGGAACTGAAAAGAAATTTTAAATTCTTCTGTCACTTCAAGAATAACAATAAACTCATTACATGTAACATAGCTAATATATTTTTATGAAAATTATATTTTCTAAAACAAAAAAAATCAGCAAGAGAGAACTGCTTTACAGTTTTAACAATCTCTCTGATGTTTGGCTTCATAGAAGACAGCCAGGTGCTCGTTATCTGCTTCTGTATTCAATCTATTGTAGTATGTTTGTTTTGGTTTAAAACATAGGAAAGCAATCTGGTTCAAACAGGTATGAAGCTGGAAAAGGGAAGAGCATTCTGACAGTTACAGTGATCTTCCTTTGATACTACATCAGCATTTGACAAGTGGTAGTTTTATGACACCATATCCATGAACTTCCTACACCGGGTTGTGGGAAAATCCACCGGTCAAATGAATCTTTTACATATGCATGGTTTTGTAACATCATACAGTGGGCATTTAGAAAACACTGGTCTGCTGAGTTATACTGACCTTCCCACTACTGACACACCGTATTACGCAAGTATCATCAGAAAAGTAAGCACCGGGAAGCCATCAAGCTCACGATGGCAGATATGTTCAAATTTTTGCTTGAAAACTTGATCTTCCCCATTGGTGGTTAAGGGCTGTCAGTCCTCTTCCTTGCAGTGATGCTTTCCGGGTCAGTGCCAGCCTAGGGCTGCTACTTGACAGAGCTTAATAGTGATTTACCAAATGAATAAATGAATGAATGATACGTATACAAATATCCCAGCACATAAAAGGAACTTAAAGGGCAAGAAAAAGAAAACCTGATTCCCCTCCTCACTTTGTTTTACTGAAAAAATATGGCCCAAATATTGATACACACATGCCAAATTTATAAAACCAGAATGTTAATAAACCCACAGTTCCCATCAAAAAAGATGAAGGAAGTTCCTTTCTTGACTGTCCGTATTATTTTATTTTTCTATTTTTATCTATGGATTCCTACATAAAACTTAAAATCATTAGATATTACTTCTCTAATTAGTGATGGAGTATTTAGATTTCAAATGCTACTGTAACAGGAACAGATTCATATCGGTATAAGATGCTGTAAGTCTACCAGGCTAAAAAATGAGCAATAGTTTAATAATTACACCAAAGGTAAAACAAAACAAGTTCATTTTAAATATTTTAATTTTTGAATGTTTATATTTATTTTTGAGACAGAGAGAGAGCGTGAGCAGGGGAGGGGCAGAGAGAGGGAGAGACACAGAATCTGAAGCAGGCTCCAGGCTCTGAGCTGTCAGCATAGAGCCCGATGCAGGGCTTGCCAACCATGAGATCATGACAGGAGCCAAAGTTGGACACTCAACAGACTGAGCCACCCAGGCGCCCCATCATTTTAAATATTTTAAAGAAGAAATAATGGGATAGCACTACTTCTTATTTTATGAAAGCACTGAAAACACTTATTCAAGAAATATGAAATTAAAAGAAATAAACATCAAATTTTCATCTCTAAGAATAATTTCCTATCAGCCACTAAGTATTTACATGCTCAGATGCGAGACACGAGATACCACCACATAAATCTTCTTTTTTCTTAAGCAAGTCTTAGGAAATTTCAAATATTTCATATGGTCTACAAGCAGGACTTCTGGTTGCCAAAAAGCTCTCTTAAAAATAAATCTATTGTGCACCCATGACACAGAAAGATTACACCAAGACACTGCAGTAGTCATTCACACAGGATTAAAAGTCAAAATTTACCTTCTTGACAAAACAGAAATAAGTATTATTTCTCACAAATTTTGGTTAATAATGAGTTGATTCAGTCAAATTGGTCAACAATTATACTATCACATGAAGCTCACAGTGGATCTCAAACTTTCAATGAACACTCTTGATATTTGACTCTTGTTTATAATATGAATAAACTTCCTGAGAAGATGTTTAGAGTACATTTATTTATTTGTTCTGTATGCTGGAGACAGTCGTGGACAAATAAAACAGACAAGGATTTTGACTCTTGGAGTTTATACTCCTGACCACATGAGATTTCAGGCACCCCTAAAACTCGGAGAAGCCTTCTGAATACTTCCTGAAAGCAGATCCTTTCGTTTATAGGTTCCCATTGACATTCTCAAGTCAAGTTCATACAACAGCATGATGTGCTGGCCTAATTAAATATTTATTTTCTAGTTCCAAAAGTGGAACTGAGAAGAGATTCGTTTTCTGCCAAAGAAATGGGCCTTACCGGGGACACAAATTCACAAGGAGGGAATAAAGCAAAAAAGCAAGCTTCACTGCCACCAACCCAGGCCCAGAACAAAAGAAGAAGATTCCTAGCTCAAGAGATAGAAAAGGTCATAGCTTTTCCGGACACCACGGCAGGAAACTGTGCACACTGCTGGAAAAGGAGAACTGTTCCTGCAGCCTGGGGCTTCCCAAGAAAATCGGACCTTGTCCCACCGGTCAAGAAAAAGGACCTGAACACTCTCCTCACTGAGAGTCTGGATAAGGCACACACTCTCAGGCTGCTCTAAAAATATGGCCAAAAAGGCCTCACTTTTATGGGGCTAAGTGCCCGGAACAAAGGTACCCTCTCTGCCTCCAATCCTTTTAAGCCAGACTGCTAAAAGTCAACCACAGCTTGCATTTTAAACATGGCATTTACACCTAAATTTATACGTATTATATGTATTGAAACCAAGTTGTATCATACTTTTATATTTATAGCCCATAGGCTTCAACTATCTAAGACACAGCTTTGTTGTAATGGGGAGAAAGTCTTGTTTAAAAAAGCAGCAGCATTTATGGGGCTCCTATTCAAAGCTTACGGCGAGTTGTCATGATCAATCCTCAGCAAGCATCGAGGCCACACCCTCGATGTTGGATAGGTATTTCCAACACCACCTCTTCCCAGCTTTCAATCTACCTTAGTTAAGGGCCCTTTCAATTAGTTCTCACACTCCTTGGCTGGAGGCTTTATGTATTTTGAAGTCTGCTGGTTCCAATATCAAAACACATATATTTCCCAACGAGGATCCTGAGATTTTGGCCTCTGTAGTGAGCTGAATGGTGACCCTCAAAAGAGATGGACACACCCTAATCTCAGGGACCTGGGAAAATTACCTACTATGGCAAAAGACGTGATTAAGTTAAGGGTTTTGAGAAGAGGAGCTTATGCCGGATTATCTGGGTGAGCCCTAAATCCAATCACAAGCATCTCGGAAGCAGGTGTAAATGTGAGGCAGGGGGGCTCTGACATCAAGGAGAAGGCCATGTGACTTGATGCTGCACCACAAGCCAAGGACCGCCTGGGGACACCAGATGCTGGAAAAGCAAGGAATGGATGAAGCCTCTGGAGGGAGTATGACCCTGCCTGACACCTTGACCTCGAACTTCCGGTGTCTAGAAGTACGAGACGATAAATGTCTTTTGTTTTGAAGCAACCAATTTGTTGTAGTTCGTTACAGTGGCCCTAGAAAGCTTAATGCAGTTTCTTAGCACCACAACCGAAGGCTTGTTTACAGAACCAAAAAAAGATGCCTACTGATTCGTTAAGTTCTTGGCATCAGTGGTAGAGACACACATAGTTAATACCTTCTGAGCACAAAGGGAGAAATGCACCTCACTCTTATAAACAGGAGAGAGTCCTATTTAGGAAATGCGGGGTTGGAGGAGGCTGTTCACTAGAGTTCACAATTTTCTTGGTTACGATCACTTCAGATTCTGGACTTCTGCCAACTTTCTTACATTATTTAATAATTTATTTCCTGTAATCTCTTCAAACACACAAATAAAAAAATCTCAGTGTTTCTGAGCGCATGTGGCCATACAGAACATTCTTGATTTCCCCACCAAGTACAAATAATATTTTGGCTCTCAGTCTTGATCTTTAATAACAACCTCAGATGGGAGATGGTGGGAGTTTAAATCATTAGTACCCCCGTGGGTCATCTTTATTAGGAGATGCGTTCAGCTCAGGGCTGTCCAACCAAGTTGACGGTGTTCACGTCCTACCTGATCTCAAATCACATTTGTATTTAATAATCTTCAACTTACATTCATCCTCGCACACTACAGATTATTTCATCAGCACTTTGCTGAGAATCACCTTTGCACTTTTAAAGCTGATATCATCAAAAAGTGCAGAGTAGGAGCTAGGAACGTATGTCTAAGGACTAAAAGCAGACTGATTAAAACGTTCAAATGGTCTTACATCTAGAACTAGGAAATGCTGAGATTTGTTCAGACATACGAATGGAAAAAAGCTGGTATCCTCACAAATGAATCATGTTGACGAGTATTTGCTTCATTCGTTCATTCATTTTTAAGGCTAGGTTGTGTTCCAGAACCTGGTCCTGACCCTAACTCCTTGAGAAGAACTGGCCAAGAACAGCTCGGGAACGCTCATTCATCCACTGGAGGCCCAGCCAACTGTCCTGGGCTATGCTGAAAACAGTCAGGTGAAGTCACGAAGATGTTACTGAAATACATATAGAGACAATCCGATTGAGAAGCAATTGGTACAACTATAGCACTGTTTGTCATGAATCCCATACACATGATCATTTAGAATTTAGATGATACAATTAAGCAGCAGCTTTAAAATAAGCTACTTTCCTTGGACAAAATATGAAGAAAACAAAAGAGCCGGTTATCAACAATTGTACTGCAGACACACTGAAATTCTGATTTCTGTCAGAGACACGGGTGACACGGCTTTTTAAACATGACTAACAGTCACTCATCCGTGCTGTGACACAGGCTTCCGAAGCTAACCGCTCCCTGAGGAAGAGGTGAGGGCATTCTCACGTGCATGGTGGCACCACCGCCTCATCGTAAAGCCAGGAGAACTGCGGGCTCAGCTTTCCTGAGAATATACATATATATGTATATTCTACTGCCACGTTTAATCACAACACACATTTTCAAGCTATGTTACTATCTGTCTTTGTTGTCTCGGAGAGGAAGAATGAATAGATAAAAGCCACACTGGATGGGTATGTTAATAATTCAGGATTGACGGAGGGGGAGAGCCCACACAAAAAAGAAACTGGCCATATTATCACCGTGATAAGGCACGTGGGTCCCCTTTTCAGAGCAAAAGAAACTCTACTGAAGGCGCCTTTGAGGTGACCACAGAGAGTCAAGGTCAATACAGGATCGATACACTTCTCCAGTGAGGCTCAGCTCTTTCCCCACTCCGCCTCACCCTTCAAGGGCTCCAGGTAAGACGAAATCGTGCTGCAGGGCAAGGACTCTGCAGCCTGGCACCTTGGGTCTGAACCTGGCTCCTCTACTTTCCAGCCGCAGGAACTGCTCCCTGCGCCCCGATCTGAAAAACGAGAAGCGTGGTAGCAGCTCCCGGAAGGACACAGTGGGACACTGCTTACCTGAGCACAGCACGGGTCAGGTTTTGTTACTATTAAGTGGAACCGATGCCATTTACCATACCTCTCCAACCTCACATTCCATACTCCACTCATCCGTACTGCGCTTACTCGAGAAGATTGACATAGATGAGGCAACAGGCAAAACCTGTAGTAAATGTACTCTCTCACCCCAAAACAACATCTCTTTAACTAGCGGCAGGTATATAAAACTTGAATCCTACCTAAAGAAATGAAAAGGCTATCCCATATCAAAACACGGCATTGATTTAATACTTCTTCTTTCTTGAAGATATCAGAGTAACTAGTCTTCCCAAAAACAGAGCTAAAATTTTAGGTATCTTTTAGATATCTCTGAATTACTTTTTTAGTTTATTTATTCTTGAGAGAGAGAGAGAAAGCACACATGAGCACAAGTGGGGAGGGGCAGAGACATGGGGAAACAGTGAATCTGAAGCAGGCTCCGGGCTGTGAGCTGTCAGCGTGGAGCCTCATGCGGGCGGGGCTCAAACTTACGAGCTGCGAGATCATAACCTGAGCCAAAGTCAGATGCTTAACCCACTGAGCTACCCAGGCGCCCCCTCTGAATTATTTTTATTAAGTGATATACACAGGGTACTGTCCCATGAAAATAAAATAATTTTAAATTTCCAAAGAAGAGCTTTTAAGCCAAAAATATGGCAGCTTTCAAACTGAATTTATAGGACTTTAAGAAATCATTAGTCTTAAATAAAAGTCTTCATGGGACAATTTCTACCTAAGACAAGAAGGAGGTTTCATGTTGATATCAGTATAAAATCTATTAATTTTGAGGTTCACAGTATAGTTAAGTATTTAGTTGCTTACTGACCGACACCAACCAAATTAATACACATGCATTACCTAAAAGACATATAGCAGAATCCTTTTCCACTAATAGATTTCCATAAAGAAATATTAGGACCACAAATAAATAAATAGTGAATATATAATTCACAACCATGCACCACGTCTTAAAGATCTTAAAGCCAAATACAGTTACTGCAGAAACGCACGATGATAAACATAACAAAACATTTGCCATCTCTGAGACAGTCTGTTACATTTTTCTAGAGTGGATTGCGAGTATTCTGTTCCAATCAGTTCTAAGTAAAAGCCCTAAGAATGCCTCTCAGGGAATAAAAGAAGTAGAGTTTCTCAATGAAATTATCATCATCCTCTTTTACAAATGTCTTGAAAATAATCTTAAGGAATTATTTTTATATTATCTACACTGCAATGAGCTAGCATAGTAACAATTTTTCAACTGCATGGGGACAACCTGGTAACTTTTTTTAAAAAAATGAAAGTACTTTTGCATATGCTAAGAGCTTACTAAATATATCTCGATTGGGGTTTCCAGCTTCTACAAACCCCAATGTTTGGGTTATCACGCCCCTTTTAACAAGACCTTTCAAGCACAGTCTTTCCTTGCCCTTGGGCAAAATTCCAAGCGTTACTTTCTGTGGTGTCCTCTGTGAGATCTCCTGGACCCTCATCAAGCAGCTCTGGCTGTGTTCTGATGGGTCTCCCAGGACTGGGTGGGGTCTACTAAACATGCCAGAAGCACCCCAGCTCCTTCATTTTCAGGTAACGCTCACAGCTCAAAGAACAAGGTTCTTGAAACACGGTTATTTAGAACCAGAGATAATGGCTTCTAATCGATTCATTCATTCAGAAGTCCGGAATGGGTGTCAAAATATGCAGGAGCTCCATGAGTACAGAACGAGTGAGACGGGTACAGCACCTGCCCGCAGGGAGCTTTAACTACAGTAAGTAGGGCAGCTGGGAGAAGAGAGAACTGGAGAAAAGTGGACGACCGAGCAATAAAATTCAAAGTGAAAAACCCTCCCGCTTCTCTTCGTCGTTTTTAGCGGTCTAGAAAGTCATGGAGGGTGGCAACATCTCCCATGCCTGGCCTCTCCAAACAGCACCCAGTGTGCCTGGTGATGGTGGTTCTCGGTGACGCCGTCTGACGCATCACTGTGGGGAGAGGGGCTGGAAGCAGTATCAGCAGAGGATCCTTCCGCATTGCATGGAGACCTGGTTTGCTGCTGTGTGGGTTCCAAGACAAGGCACCGCACCCACTCCTCTCTGAAGCCTCATGACAACACTGGCAGAGGCATAGGAATGGTTCACGATGCTGCTTTCACCCAGCGGGACATGTGACACACCTGAGCTTTCACGTGTCAAGACCGTGCCCGTGCGGTCTATTTCTCTCATGGCTTTCTGCATCGTATTGGTGAATGAGGTCATACTGCAAAACACTCAGACGTTTATGATGATCTCACGCTGGCTGTCTGGCTGTCACACAAGGTCACTGCGAGATTTGTCTGCTCTAGTCCTGGTCAATGTTACCACCGCAACTGACCAGATGGAAGGTGTTTACAATTTTGGTGATTTCTGCGTTGTGCTTCCAAGATGCCTTAAAAGCTTTCCAGATGTACCCACATTCCTCTGCTTTACCACATATGCTCCTTCGTGATTATTTTGAAAAGTATATTATAGTCAAGAAATTTTGCTTCCACTGCATAATGCATGAACTTGTCATTTTTATATTAGGTATGGTTTTCACATCTACTTCCTAAAGAAGGCTGGGTTCCATGTTTTGCTTTGAAGCTGAAGCAATGATAAGAAAAGTACTGCACTGAATACCACAAGATGTTACAATGCAAACGTCTCTAAGGTCCTCCAGTACTTTATCTGCTTTATCTTCTGTTATCCAGAAAACTGCACAATGACCATCTATCCTTAAGCATTATGGTTTTTGTTTCAAGGTATTCTGTAAATTAGTTCATCAAACCCAGGTTCCCTCCTAGTATTTTTAGACAACATTATACTTTAAACCAAAAATGTGACACTTACTGATTATTCTTTGAAACATAAGAACATCTTACTAGAATTATAGCAGTAAGTTTTACTTTGAGAGAAAAGCAAGGTGAATGGAGAGAGAGAGAAGGAAAGACAAAGAGAGAGAGCAAAACATCCACACAAACTAGCCAACAGAAAAATAGCATCTTGGCAATTTAATGAAGAATAAACCATGAGATTAGTTTACATAGCAGTAGATATGTTGTGGAGAATTACTCAATCTGCACTCAGCTTCCTGCTGGGTTCAATGTGAGCTAAATTATTATTTTGCCTACATTTACACCCTTGTAGATTGTGAAGGCAGAGCTTTCTTCTTAATCTGCTTTCTGCATGATAGCAAAAAGTCTCCGACTCCACACACTGCGTCAAACACACGGTCATTCCTGGACTATTTTAACAAAGTATCTGGGGCCACAGAACTTTAAACAGTTTGGAAGAAATGGACGTTTTCAAAGACAAAATTGTACAGCTTCTTTACTATAAATATTTTCCATCTCGACACAGGATATTCTCTAAGTGTTTAAATTAGCGTAACATCCTACATTGCATATACAGCAAAGAGCCTTAGTAAATATCAAATATGGAGGCAGCAAGTCCATAACACAAACCTACTCACCATGTATCTCCAGCACCTACCCCAGAGCGGGCTGGCGTTTATCATTAATTGAACAGATAAACCTACCACTGTGTGAAGTATACTCATGTCAGAAAGCTCTCTCACACAGAAATCTCACTCGAACACAACCTATACGGGGTTAGAACACATCTGATGGAGAACAAACACAACCATCAGTGCCTCCCCAGGGCAGTGGTCGGGAGTCGACAGGAGTGCCTGCTCACGGGGAAGAGGCCGTGTCCTCTGGAAAAACCCTCAGGTAATTCAACCCTCCCAGCCCGATATTCAGATCGCTGCCTTAGCAAAAAAAACCCCAACACAACAGAATAGGGCTTTATCTTAGACTGTCACCCACGGAGTATCTCCTACAGTAAATTTCCAGAGCACAAGACCCCAAAACGACACTGAGTTGAACCACAAACTCACTCTACGGCTGAATCCATGGCCTTCCTAAGCCCTCTCTCCTCCCCGTCATTTTTCCTAGGCAGCATCCTGCCCGAGACTTGCCTCCCAGCACCTAAGGGGTGAACAGAAGTGCTGAAAGCCAGGATGAAAAGGACATTTAAGTGCACAGGTCCACGCACTGTTCTCGGGCTTCACCCACGAGACCTGCCCCCCCCCCCCACCCCCCTGCCACAACACGGAGAGACAGGTGCCAGGATGTCCTCACTTTGCCCAGCGGGGCTGAGGCTCTGCGACACTGCTAACAAGTAAAGGCCAAAGCTGTGATCTGAACAAAGATCTAGTGAAGTAAACACAATCCCACTCTGCCAGGCTGCTCAAGCTCTCAGAAGTGGGGAGCCCAGGGTTCAAAGGCCAACTCTGCCACTAACTCGCTGTGTGCCGCCACGCATACTGCTTAATTTCTCTGTGCCTCAGCTTCTTCTTCTGGAAAATGGGGACAACAGTTTGGAGGAAATAAATGAATATTTATGAAGTACACAGAACAACCTCTGGCTCATACACATTACCCAGCATTTGTCAAATGAATAAAGTATGGTTTACATCTTAGAGTATAGCTAAACAAACAAACAAAAAAAGATGTAGCGAGTGCCTAATACATATAGCATATTAAACTCCACAGAAGTAAGTGGAGTATTTAAAATAAAGTGTAATCTGTTCGGATCATTTGGCCGGCCTATCACTGTTGCACGTTTGTGGGGCAAAGGAGGTGCTGGTTTTTTGCGGATAAATTTCAATTTGTTACTCACTTTGCTTGTATCCTAGTTTCATCCCCCACTATTACTGACAACAATGAATTACATATCATTTATGCTCCCCCAATCGAAATCTTCTGCTAAAAACAGATAATGCTGTCACAGAAACAGCCTTTGTTGATTCACTATCAAGTTACTCTGTGGGGAAAAAAATCAAGCACTCCACGGGATTTACTACCAAACATCTCAATGTTTCTTTCAAAGTATCTCATAAAAACGTTACCACATACAAAACGCAAGGGTGCACAACTCATTACTTTGACACCAGGGCTTTCTCACTCTTCTTTTTTTATTGTGCAAGATAATTACCACTGGACCTCAAACATTCTGAATTTAGATCTCTGTTAAACCATACATTAATGTTACACTTTTATAAACACTTAAGAAGAATACTGTATTTCAACTTCTAGTATATTTTATATTTGCATCTAACAATTACATATCCAGTGAAGTCAATTATTCTTGACTTTATACTGTATTTTAAGATGTGATTATGCTTAAGTCGATAAAACTGTAGGGAATATGTTTCCATTTCAACGAATGTGGCTATGTATTCAAAGTGTGGTTCAAATGATTTCGAATACCAGAATATTTGCGATCAAAAGAGACGAAAAGCAAAAGACACCCAAGTAAAATCATCTTAACTTTCCCATGTTAATTCTCTTATCATTTTTGTAAACGGACCTAATTTAGCAATTTGTGGCCAGTCGTCTGCTATCACTTTCTGAGGCAAGAACTGAGTGTTCTTAAGGGGCTCAGCACACTTAGCGCAGAGAAAGCGAACATTTCAAAAGAACAGGACACATCAAACACTATTCAATTATTCTAATAAGTCCATTTCTCCTCCCCAAGGCAAGCTTATCGATCAGACAAACAGCTGAAAAGCTGCCTCTCAATGTTAAAAATGAATTTACTTACCTTGGCCCTCTGAGGGCAGTATTACCTAACACACAGACAGGAAATTTGCTAAAACAATCTACCTACCGTTCCAACAACAAATAATCTGTAAAAAAAAAAAAAAAGAAAAGAAACCCAAAAAACCTTAAATGGGTATATTTCTCATTATACACAAGTATTTCTTTCCTCATCATTACCTACACCTCTACAAGCATAATAAAGCCTGTTTTCAAGTGTTTCCTGAAAGTTTGAAAGGAAAGATTTTCTGAAAATCAAGGCATCACAAAGGAAAACGACTTGGAGCATCAGTCATGAAAGTCATTCAAAATCCACTGAAATGAAAAAATATAAAAGTGATTCCCCATTGCATAAATATTAAGTTCTATTACGTTTCTATCATAATGGCCTCTGTAGAATAATTTGTTACTTAAAAACTGCAGGACACCAGAACATAAAACCTTCCAGTGAAGATAAACTAATTCAACGAGATTAACACTCAGCCCCAAACGGTAGGTGATCGGGTGTCTTCTTACAAGCAGCCACCAACCAATAGGCCCATTTATTACAACCCCCTCGCTTACTAATAAAATAGAAGACAAGTGACAAATCGCTAGTGTAGGGTCAAAGCGCCAACCTAATTTTCATGCTGATTCTCGAAGTGTAAAACTCTTCCCATAGCTTAAGGATTATCAGTTCACTTTCCAGAATCTAATGCAATGTGCATTGGGTGTTTTATTCTTTTCTTCTCTGAAAGCACCGATGTCACACAAAGTAGGAGAGAAGTTTTCTGGCCTTCACTTGTCTGAAATACAAAACATGGAGTAACTAGCCCTATATGATACAGTCGGGGCAAACTTTGAACTGAGGGGTATAAAATGTGCTGACCTTCATGTCGGAGTCTTACTGTGCAACTGCACCCCACCAACTCCTCCCTGTCCCCCATGGCCCCGTAGAACCCAGCCTAAACCAGAGAGCTTTCTTACAGTGAGTGGCCTCGTGTACTGAGGGAGAGAAAAACTATTACAAGCAGGTTAAGTAACAAACTTTTACTTTTACACGGTAAGATCTGCTGACGTGTGGTTTTCATATCGTGGAAATACACTTTTGTGTAGGATGTGTATTTACTTTTAAGAAAAGCCCTTGCTTTCCCTAAGTTAAGGGTAATTCTCTACTCGGGAACTATACCATCACCTGGCACAACTCTGAGTAAACGAGGTTCTTAAAATATGTGCTACTGGAATTAAACAGTTTTGTTCTTTTGAAATTATACTACCCTATGGACATGTGAAGGTCAAAGAAAAAAATTCCTAAATCCCAAATCCTATTTTACTTTGTTGGTACTTTAAAAAGTACCAACAGTTATCATAAGAGTCAGTTGAACATAATATAATAAATGCAGAGAAGGGACAGAAGGTCATTTCATAAAATTCTTTTCTATAATAAATATACATACTTAAGTTTAAATATCTCTTCAGAAAGATGCCAGGAAACACCAGCTGCTGTTCTATGTGCTTTCACTTAAAAGTATAAAATTATGAACTTTTGATGCTGTGTTCTAGTCTCAAGCAAATAAATGACTTGCCCAGCCAAAAAATTACACAAACTTCACGCTTTATGCCTCTCTGCCTTTGTATCTTAATCATCTTCTGTTCTAAAAAGTGCTACCAAGTTTACCAACATCTTTAATCAGATTTTCTTGAAGCTAAAACACATTAAAAATTTTAAGCCAAAACATTTAGCAAGATGCCTTAAAGAATATGTCAGACAGAGAAATACTCTTCTGTTTTCAACATACTGGCCAATATTTTTAAAAATTACTATTCATGCAGGATTTTTCTGAGGCACAGTTCAAATACATCTATATACCATTAAAGCTAGAAATTCCTCAGGGGTTTTTGGATTGCCCTGAAAATACACCAAGTACCAATTTCACTCATAATGTCTTCACTGTTGAACATTCTCCTCCTAATCTGGGACGCTACGTTTCGTGGGGACAGTGCCACCTCTTTGGTACTGTAACTTGTTTGTGGGCACATGTGACATTATTTTAAAAAGTTAAATGGTAACACCTATCTGTATATAAACACTGGCATTTATCACCGTGTGCCATTACACAGTAAAGCGTGCTGAGAAGAAGCCAGCGTTGTGTTCTACAGCGTTCCGACTGAGGGTTTGTTTTTTCGTATAACCAATTTATCCTTCAAAACCAAAGCAGCAGTGGTCATGACCAGTCCTATGAACCGCTCGCTCTCCCAGGTACAGCATTCCTTGACTCTTCACCCCAAATTAGCGAGTACTATTTAGTAAAGAGGATGCCAGAGAGAAACAGCAAGTTTAAAGGAAAAGCCTCTAAGAACCACCTGCACACGTGGGGGGCATCACCACGCTGCACTGATTTTACTGCCCCCGTCGGCCACAGCCCCCCTCTTCCCCCTCCGGGAAACAGTGCCCCCCCCCCCCGCCCCCCAGCCCGCAGCCTCCTCAGTGTCCGCGTCTGCAAAATCAGGAGTTGGGACAATCAATGTTTTAAGACTCCGTCGGAGGATAAAAACATTACTTTTAGTGTTGTTCACTATAATCACAAAATTTAGTAATTATAATGTGTTCTGCAATCGAATTTTTAAAAATAATTGTAACCCAGATCCAGCGTAAGTACTGGCCACAGAAGAGCAAAATGTAGTTCTAAAATAATGAGATTAACACTGAATTAAAGGAATAAATACAGTTTTCAGCTATCTCATGCTGAGTTTTTTAAAGTAGAAAAATGATTTTATAAGATACAATATAAAATCATTACTGAATAACTACTCCTGCCACACCCCCAACATAGGTTCACTCAAATCACAGTTCTCTTATATTCTCTTTGAACAATCACCTTCCCTGCAGATTTACGAAACGATCGTAAATCACTAAGTGAATGTAAGGTTCTGAGAAAGCGACCTGGCATCTCTAATCTGGCCCCTGGAACTGTGCTCGCTCACAGGGCAACACTCACAGCGTTATAAAAGCACGCCCACCAGTGCGGTTACAGACCTGCGGCCCCACAAACGCGTCACACCTACCACAAACACACTACCGCCAGGGGCCAGTCTAAACCTATCGTCATCTCACTGCGTCCTCGCGAGATCTCTGAAGAGCGGTCATTGTTGCCTCCCGTCAGCACGCGAAGAAATTAACACTCAAACAGGTGAGGGCATTTTGGTGAAGTCCCTCATCTAAGCGAAGTGCCACTGAAATCTGGTCTGCGTAAGTTCAAAGACGCTCTGCCTTCAATCCCGTGATCACCTATGTATACGTGCCTGTGCCACTCAGATTCCGTAAATGGCTCTGAGAAATGGGAAGTAACA
The DNA here is from genome assembly GCF_022079265.1 of Lynx rufus. Lineage (NCBI taxonomy): Eukaryota > Metazoa > Chordata > Mammalia > Carnivora > Felidae > Lynx > Lynx rufus. The sequence continues at coordinate 57,450,446 of NW_025814829.1, forward strand.
GGACATGACGAACGAAGGCCAGAACCACAAGTTTGCTTTCGCACAAGCTTGCTTTTGTTCAGCCACTCACTGACATCCTGTCACACCACACTCGCTCGGTTTAGTAACGCCTCTACCTGCAAAATGCTCCCAAACTTAGCGGGGATATCAGCACTGACTAAGGAACTACAGTTATTTACGTACATAATTCCACATACAAAAATCGGGGCGTATTCGTGGGCTTCTAAGTAAAAGAGAAAACTAAATACACAAGGAGACAAAGACAAGGTCCGGTGTAGTTGATGAGTCTCTAAGCCTTTTCTGCAAATAGAGATTAGAATCAGTTGGAGAGAAACTGACAGTGAGCTAGAAAGTTCTTCTCAATAGACCTGACTTCTATTTCTATATGAAGAGTAGAAAATAACAGATAATCTTCCTTTAGTCCTTTCAGAAAGACATTACTGTGGACACAAAGCTCCGTCACTTATGTTTGCCTTTCATCCACACTGGAGGCATTTTTGCTTAATAATTATGCAACAATACCCTAAATGTTTTAGGAAAACATGAGTTTACCAAAAGTCAAAGTAAAAACTCTTTAATTACACCACACACATTTTTTGATAATATAAATCCAAAGAGGAAAAAAAGGGGAAAGAGAAGCCAAGGCTTCCCTTTTCGTGTTCTAGCAATTTCACTCCCATCGTGATTGATTTTAAATTTTACAAAACTTTAAAAAAATAAAATTTTACAAAAATTTGCTATTCTAGAATATAAACACCTTTGAGAAACTGTACTTAACATCACTGTTTCTTCTCAATTATTTAAAGTCAAAGGGACAAAACATATTTAGTAACATTCACTCTAAGTGCTATCATAGCATTTAAAAAAAATTACAGATACCAGATCTCCAACACCTAATTGACAAGAACGGATCAGAAGGAAACACACAGCCAAGTCAGTACTCCATGATGAAAATGTGTGCCTATCGTTTACAGAATCAAAGACCCCGGAGAGAAAAAGTATTAATCAGGGAGGCCCGGTTCCCATATAACTTGGCTTCACAACTACTAACATCCAAGTTCAAAGTAGGACGGAATTACTTAGTAAAATAAATTTGGTACTCTCTATCTCACCCCTAGCGGTCGGCTTTAAAACAAATCAATTCAGTCTCACGTAAGAGTTCACGCTGCCGGTAAACTCTCCGTGTGCATATTGAAAACACGGCAATCTACCTGATTTCCTAAACCAAATCTCCTGTTAGTGGTTCGCAATTCACACCTGATATTAACCAAATCGATTAGCTGGCGTCTCTAGGGGGAAACAAGAAAGTTTGCATTGCCGTTTAGACAAGAAGCTGCTTTCTGCAACTATACGTGAATAAGAGAAGGAAGAGGAAGTATTAAGCCCCTAAACTAATTAACAAAATAAGGGGGAGGGGGGCAGGCAGGAAAACAATGATAATTAGTATGTCCCCTTGGTTAACCAAATCCACACATACATTCATTCTGTATACGCACAAACATCAGCAGCATCATAAACCGTCTCAAGTTCTAGCCATTATTCAGTTCGACATCTGCACATGTTTATGCGTCTCTCCAAACAACCTCTTGAACACCCTGCTGGAGCTGTCATTTTTTTCTTCTCCCTATCTGGCAGATGGCAAGTCAACAATCGGCATCAACAGCAGCCGAATATCTCCCCCTCCATCCTACCCCCCTAAACAGACACAATAATAACTTCTTTGTGCTTCCCCACAATGCAGCTGCTTAAACCATTTCGCTACAAGGCTGCTTTGCCTTAATAAAAAAAAAAAAAATCCCTTCTGTCAAGTCTAAAAAGCAGCATAATGTTAAGCAAGCTAAAGCCACAGCACAGCTGCAAACGGGCAGACACATTGACAGCTCCTCCCTTAACAAAGCCCTGCGAATTGAAGGGGGTTCATCTGAGGCTCACACAGTAATTAGTAGAAAAAAGTCCGACAGCCTCTATTATGCTAAGGGAAAAAAAAAAAACTGGACAGAACTGGGCTGCTGTTTTGCGTCAAGAGTTCTGCTGCAGAGTAGATAAATCATGTTGGGTTTTTTCCTCTCTTTTTAAAGACAGTAATAAGGAGGATGAGAGAAGCTAATTTGAAAACTTGGACACAGTAATTGTACCATATGGTGAGCATTTATCCTTTCTGAAATGCACGCTAACAGTCACTTACATGCACACTGCTTTGTTTTACAGTTGTTATTCTCTCTACCATATTCATAAAATGGATTTGAATATCTGATACTCAAGAGAAGTTGTGTGTAATTAGCAACAGAACTGCCTGGGCTTAATTTATTGGCCTTGCACTGCAATCTAGTAAATGCAAAACAAAATTAAACAATGTGTCCACTTGGTAAAATGTTTTTTGTTTAACTCCATAAAAAAGAATGACTACAGGTTCATTAAAGTGTTGCTGAGGGAAGGTGCAGTATATTTTGAAAAATTCTCAAAGAATATGCTATGGCTGTTGGAAAGATTTCTGTGGACCCATTTCAAAGATACCAAATCACCAAGAGAATGACCTTTCATTAAGACCATCTGGTTCAATTCTGTATTTCAGTGAAGCAGATGTAACTCTTCTCCATATATATCAGTACATCTAGACTTAAGAGAGAATCTCCTACTATGTGTTCTAAAATTTTTTTTCAAGAAAATCTGTCAGCTATTAAACAGTTACGAAGTATTATGTGCCAAGCACCATGCAAAAGTCTTCACATATCTGAAATAAAATCTGAACATAAACTGATTTAATATTTTTGTTTGTCGACTTCAGCATTCTCATAAAAAGCCACCTACTATTTGAAAAAAGTCTTCAATAACATCAGGGCACAGCTTATCAAGGTCCAATATATATATCAAAGTGACATTTTTCTGACAAAACATTGTGTAAAAAGTGACTGTAAGATTAGTTTTTTCTCTAATCAGAAGTAAATTCATTTTAATGCCAGCTTTGTCTCTGAAGATAAAAATATAAAGTGTTTATCTACCATTGATAACCTATACTCTAAAACACTGAAATACTGGACTAGAATGCATGAGATCCTTGAAACTCCAAGTGGAATGAAATCATAGGTCTGAACTTCTACAATGTACTTGCATCCGCAAGTATTGCCCTGATCACTATTTTGGGGATGTGAAAGAGTAAAATATTCTTACGAATTACTAGTGGAACACAGAACTAAAGAGTCCCTCTTCAAGCCTGAAGTAATCTGTGACTTTAAAATACATGTATCAATGTAATATTACCCCAGTACTATACCAGAAGGCTGTGATCCCACCAAAGGTAGGTGTTATTACACTGACAAGGAATGGCCCCATTCAAGAAGTTCCACCAATTTCCTAGGCTATGTGTCTGTCTTGCCTTAGAAGATATATGTTTTATCCATTACTGGCAGAGTGGCTTCTCTTTATGCCACCAATACTGGCCACAGGACCAATTTACCTTAAGATAAAAATATTTCATTTTTGCATTCTGCTTTACAGCTCATTGAACATTTTCAAATATTAAAATGGATCTCCAAAGTTCATTCTGATACACCAGAATTTGGTTTGACATACAATGATGTTTTGTTTGGGAACTATCTGACCAGTAATCCATGGCTGAGTCCACATACTTTCAAACCAGGTGAATCCTATTATATGAAAAAGGTCATGACACTGTCTTGTGTCAAAAGAAGGGCTCCAGCTACAGAAGAAAAATAAATCTTTTTCCAAAACTGTGCAGAATTATATAGTAACTATCCTGGTTAACTGGGCAGAAGAAATAAGCGAATAATATTGTTTGGAAAACAGGTTCAAAGATGTGACCATCAAATGGCCGAGGTCTTCATCATATAATAATAAAAAGCCATGCTTTGGTGCAGAAACAGGAACTTGATTCTGCTTAGGAAAATCAAGTTGAGGAAGTGTTTGTAAGCTTGAAAGCTCCATTCAGTTACCAAACTTAGGATGTCGGATGTGAATGTAAGATCTGAAAACCTAAGGGAACAACGATGTGCTTGACTTCAGCATCTGATCATTAGTGCTTAGCAAAATCTATCAACAGTTGCTAAACTACCTGAAACCATTTCGCATTATCTCAGTAACAGTGCAAAAAATCTCATTGTCCACAGGGATAAATTAAGACCATTTTAAAAGTTCTTTCTAATAATAAGCATTTGTTGAGAGTACAAACAGTGGTTTTAAAAGAATGCTTTCTTTGTGTAATCACAATTCAGAAGACTATCCTTTCCCTAAATGGGGGATGGTGACAGAGAGAAAGAAATTCAGGTAGAATAAGCTCTTAAGAAAATGTGCATCAGTTAGACTTGTGCATAAATTAGACACCAGTACGTCTGGTCAGCACCCTCATCTTGACTTTCCTACAATCGTACCTTTTTAAGAGCTCACATCTGACACAGAAGTACAGAAGTGGAGATTCTCTTATTAAGTGTGAAATAGGAAAGTCCCCGTAACAGGTTTAACCAGGTACCAAATGCTATCTATAGTGGATGGTGTACTCTTAAATACTTGTAAACATTTGGTCAAAGCCCATGACACAGCACAGACAAAACAATGCAGTCGTCCACTGACGCCCTCATGGTGATGGCATACCTGACCCAAAACTTTAAGATTCAAGAAGACGACCTACTCACATGGGTCTCCCCGGCGGAAATAAAAGAGATGCATCGGTTTACAACACACTTCTCATTTCTGACAACAAAAGCAAAGCAAGTAATAATAATGCTTATCCTAGAATTTAAAATTATGAGAGCCCAGAAGTTAAAAACGATTACTTAATACATTATTATGACGATGTAGAGATGGAAGAAGGAGAGTATTTCCAGAACAGTATTCAGCAGCAGGCACCAGCCAAAGATGTACCTTTGATATTTCGTCTTTAACCTTGGTGCTCTTTTGGGGCTCCCCCAGCTGCCAGGAAAAACCCCACTGAAGCTAATGCAAGCAAGGGTTATTTATTATAAGAGTACAAACACCTCATCCAAAGAAAAGAGCTGTGCAGGTATAACTTCAGTGAATTAGATCTGGAAAATCGCCAACTCCACTTCCCTTTGTCTTGTTCAGGGTCTGGTCTCAGTCGGTCTCTGTCTCTGGTCTCTCTTCTCTTTCTCTCTCCTATTCCCTCTACCCCCAGCCTCTCTCTGTCAGAACATTAGAGGCCTTTGCCACATTCTCTGCACCCGCTAGCTCCTCGGCTGGCTCACAAGGGCTCTTCCCTCCTACCCTCCAAATTTCAGGCAGCCCGGTGGCCATCCCAACTCCGACCTGAGCTAGGGCTTCACCTCTGCACCTCTTAGCTGCTTCAGTCTTCAGCCTCTCCAATCCCTTGAAGAAGCTCTTGGGTCAGATGCCCACTTACCAGCCTGACCGGGGCAGGTGTGTCTGTCCCCAAACAACAGGGGGCGAGGGCGAACTTCCCTCAGAAAGGGCCACGGAGAAAGCAACAAATCACTGGCATTTCCAGCACACTTAGCAGAGCTAAGTGTGTGTGTATATGTGTGTGTTTCAAGGAACAGATTTCTAGGTTAGTGGATTCGTTTTAACAACTGGGAAAAAATGCTAATAATAAAAGGCCTTGTGAAATAGGCCACTGAATTTTTTAACTTTTTTTGTTAAAACAAGGAAAAAAAAAAAACTTACCCCAAAACTGCTTTGTGTTTTGTGTGACTGAGAACTATTAAGGCATCCAGGCAGGACTCACTGGAATCTGTCAATTCACTGTTAGCACATAAAACACAGTCATGTTTTTATCCACTACATTCACGAATAACACCAACCATGTGGCAGAAATGCACAGCCGCCCCCCCTTATCTGTGGAGGATACATTCCAAGACCCCCAGGGGGTGCCTGAAACTGCAGGTCAAACCCAGTATATACTGTGTTTTTTCCCTAATATCCCTAACACACCTAATATACCTACGGACTCATGATCAAGTTTAATTTATAAATTAGGCACAGTAAGAGGCTGACAGCAATAACTAACAGTCCACCACAGGTAACGGAAACAGTGAAAGCCAAACTGTGGATGAGGGGCTGGGGGTGGGGCTGCCGTGCAAACGACTTCTTACAATCCTAAGACAAGTTCAGTTTGTATTATGGTCTTTTAGTTAGTTCCAATAGGAACTATACTCTAAGAATCTAAATGTCTTCCCAAGAAGAGTCTTGTCCAGTAGCTCAAACTGTGGGTCAAGATTTTTTTAATTTTCAATGACCAGGCAGTATCAAAAATACTAGAAGCCCCTAGCCAACGCCATCTGACAAACAGGCAAGTTTGCAAAAGTTATTAAATTTGTCAAGATTTAAAGCCTAACTGATTGTAGGACAAATTTTACTAATACAGATGGTGGTTAATTCCTACATAAGCCATTAGTTGAAAAAGCACTACCCAGTAGTAATCATGACTCTTACTATGTTTACAACAACATCACTTTGTTTTCCTCTCATTAGCTCATGTGATCCTGACCTCAACTTGAGAGACAGACAGGTCACATATTAATATCCCCATCAGTAGTCAACACACAAAGAATAGGGAGATGTTTTGCTCAAGAGTTTCCATTTGTTTTTTAAGTTTATTCATTTTGAGAGAGAGAGAGAGAGAGAGCGAGCGAGCATGAGCAGGGAAGGGGCAGAGAGAGAGGGAGACACAGATTCCGAAGCAGGCTCCAGGCTCTGAGCTGTCAGCACAAAGCCTGATGCGGGGCTCAAACCCACGGACCACGAGATGGACCTGAGCAGAAGTCGGATGCTTAACCAACTGAGCCCCCAAGAGTTTCAAAACTGTATGTACCCGATGAGAGAAGAGTAAGTAACACTAGGGACTTTCTACCTCATTGGATGGCCACATATTAAACACATTATAAAAGAAATCGGAGTGTAAGTTTGGGCCAAATTGTTACTTAGGTCACTTTTAACACTAAGACTCTAAGATATTATGACTTTACAGATTAGGAAACGAAGATTTAGAGCTGGCAAGGGACATGCGTGTGGACTAGCTCTTTTGACTTGAAGTGCAGCGCAGTTCCAGCTAACCTATACATCACAGAGCATATATTCTACATCATACATCACAGAGCATACATTCTACATTATACTTGTAAGAAGTCCTGGAAATTCCCTTTAATAGCACTTCTCTTTTTGAGATGCATTTATAGGAGTCCAGGACACCGAATATACAATATATCTATGGTCTCCTACATGCATGGGAGTCAGTGTAGGGTAAAAGAAGAGAGCCGTATTCTTTTTATGATGCATGCTATCTATGCACAGGAAGAAAGAGAACCTCTCCCTTCAATCAGTCACAACAATGATGCCCAAGGCCCAGGTCAGACAGTCTCTTAGCACTTAGCACATGTGCAGTTGGAACACTTGTGGACAATGGGTACAAACCACCCACATCCCAGGGCGCCTGGGGGGCGCTCAGCGGGTTACCCATCTGACTCTTGATTTCAGATCATGATCTCACAGTCGTGAGTTCGAGCCCCATGTTGGGGCTGTCCGCACAGAGCCTGCTTGGGATTCTCTTTCTTCCTCCTCTGTCTCTCTCTCTCTCTTTCCCTCTCTCTGCCCCTCCCCTGCTCATGATCTCACGCACTCTCTCTCAAAATAAACGAATAAATATTTTTTTTAAATCCCCACATCTCATCACCATTGCTACCATTGGCAAGACCTGGGACATGAGTATTCAGAAGTCAGTGACTGCATGCATTCTCTCTATCATTTACACAGAATATGAAAACTGGAAATATCACATCAGTCACGTAGTATATTTTTAACTTACACGTATTGTTAACTCTTTGTTTTTAAAGCTTTTTTAAAAAATGGTCTAAGCCATAAATATTTTACCAATTTGTTTTTTTATTGGCCAATAAAATCCAGTATTGAGGCACAAAAGGTTAAATGCTATCAATTGAAAATATAAAGAATAACTGTTAGTAAAAGGAATTGCTGAACGTTTTCCTTTTTACATATTCTATCCAATATTTTAATGTTTGAAACACACGGTCAATTTCACCGATACTTAGGCATTGTAAAAATATGATACACTGTATTTAACATATGCATAAAACATGGCCATAATTCAATGATTTCCATGCACCTAAGAGAATGACTCACTCAGGAAAGTATTCCAGTAATGAATCTAAATCATAGTACACAAGACATGTGGCTCTGCAACTCTGTTCATTTCAACATACCACCTTCCGAATATCATGTTTTGTCAAGATACTTGTGCACTAAGCCTGCAGAAACAACAACAAAATGCATACAGAATGAGGCAAAATTCCTGTTTTAAAAACCAAAAGGGTTTTCAAATCCTCTCCAGCTCTCAGAGTTGAGTTGATTTCATAATGTCCCCTACTCGTCCAACTCCCAAGGATGTTCTCCTAATGTGTTTACACTGTAGCTCTCTGCTCTTAAGATTTTTCCGATCAGTTCCCTAACAGGGCATTCCCAGTTTTCCTCACTGACTTCCACATTGGCTCCTCCCTCCAGGTGGAATCACACCCAACCTCTACCTCCTCAGTTCCACTTTCTCTTCTCGACTCCCATTGCCAATTACTAACGAATGAGAATTAAATTTCAAACAAACTAAGTTACTCACTCTAACCAGTGTTGAGTGGATTCGTGAGCTGTGGGTTATCTGCAAGAGAACCACAAGAGCTTAGTGACAAACACAACCAGACTGATGTGGGGCTCACAGAAAGTCAAACACATGCTTCTTCTCCATGGGTGGCTCTTTTCCAGGCAGTGATTCAGGGACCAAGACTCCTTCCTTCTAGAGGCTCAACTATCTCCTTGGCTTCTCAATTGCCATTAGAGGCCAAGAGAGAGAGGACTGAACACAGGAGATGTTTATGAGGCATGGCCGGAAGTGATACAGCTAATTGCTGCTCTTAATTCAGGGGCCAAAGTGGGCTTGTGGCCACACCTAACATCAAGTCAGCTGGGAAATACAGTCTAACTGTGTGGGGTGGGGTGAAAGGGTGTGCAAATTTAGTGAATCAATAGCCCATTTCTGCTATACTGAATAGCTAATATATATTCTAAATAAATTCATACTTAACTAGCCTGTATTATGAGGGACACATAAGAAATGAATGTAACTGTTCAACTAAAAAAGCTAACAAGCTAAATTTTGTATCTATTTTACCAGAAGAAAGGGAGGGAGGGAGGGAGGGAAGAAGGAAGGGGAAGGGGGGAGGGAGCAAGAAAGGGAAGAAAGGAGGGAGGGAGGAAGGGGAAGGGAGGGAGTTAGGGGGAGGGAGGCAGCCTCTACCACTATGGAACTTAAAAATCTTTTTGGTAACACACACACACACACACACACACACACACACACCCCAATCAAAAAACCTTTCATGAATAAAAAATACTAAATCAAGTATGAGCAAACGCCAAGTATCACTAAAGATAACAAGTGCACTCTTCATGTGCTTTACTGTATTACAGAGAGTGCTAAGATTTTTGTCCTAAATAGGGCTTCAACCTGACATGGCCTGCTTGTGCTGATCTAAAAGATATGAGGAGAAAAAAACCAGACTTGGTAATATCACAGTGTTGCCTTAGAGCAAGAGTTTAAGCAGTTAAAGAGATACTCTCTTCAAATAGCAGTATCTTTCAAAACTATACAGGAGTAACAGACATTAAGAGTTAATGGGATTTGGGACAAATCAAAATGCAATCACTGCCTTTTTTTTTTTTTTTTTTTTTACCATCTTCCTAGCTCATGGTGTATCTCTCAGAAAAGATAAGCATACAAACCATTCTGTACAAGGATGTGCTGTAAAGCATCCCACTGGTAAACAGGGTTCCAGAGATAAACAAGTAGTATTCTTACCATTCTTGTATTTTCTCGCTGTTTCTTATATCATGGAGAGAAAAATAAATTAATAACCCTGTAAAATTTATTATTTCAATGTAATCCTATCTATTGGATGCCTTCTTTAAGAAAGTATCCACATAATCTAGGGATAAAATCAAAGAATGTCAGTGCTAAGAGGAAACCGATTATTGGTGTAGTATTGGATAATACTTTCTGTTGCTCCTGGACAAGGAGCATCAGAGGTGAGATTACCCTACACATAACTTTTTTAAAAAGATACAACAAAGGCATGCACTATGATATGCTTTAGTTTCATACCAGATATGAATCTCTTCATATTCCATAACAAAAATCCCCTGAAAAGAGCCAAGCAGAAAACATTTCAAATAATTTCCAAACACATTTCAGAGATGAATATATTTTAATTTTACAGTCCCTGAAATTTACACAGCTTAAAAGGTCACAGCAGGTGTTCTGTTATTCTCATGAGCAAAATGTCTAACATTTAAGAACAATGCATACATTTTGACACATCTGAATTCATGTTGCAAGTTGAACTTGTTATCATAACAAACAGGCTATGATACAAAACTTTAGAAAAAAGATATATAAATTGAAATATAACTTAAATTTACATTATAATATAAAGTCATAATTCCATCAAAGCAGTTCCATCTAATTTTTTTATATTCCTAAGATTTTTAAGATCTTATGCATGCTTCTGAGTTCATACATATAAATAAAATGCTGAGGAGAAAACAATATAATTACCAAAATTTGTTTTACAAAAGGAATTCCCCAATCACAAAACATCTTTTCCAGTGACTGTCACATTCCCAGGCCAAACATCACATCACACACAGAGAGTCAACAAATTTTTTCAAACACACAAGATGAACAAATCCCACACTGGAGCACCCTGGATGAGAATGCCCTGTCTAATCCCCACCAGACAAGGAAAAACTCTTCCTAAATGCAGAAAACTGAAGGGAAGATTCAGGTCTTCAATAAAGTATCAACCCAGAAAAAGAAATCGCATGACAACCGGACCTCCAGTATTATACGAGATAGCAGGAATATAAAAACAAGTCACTAGGAAGTAATCCTTCTCCAGAAACGGATGCAACAAATCTGGGGACTTTTTCAAACTTATCAAAGCCACATTTCCTTTGACATTTGCAATTTTTAGTTAAAATATTCGAAGTGAAACTGTTGGTGTGTATCTGTTGTCCTTTTATATAGATACACACACACACACAGCAGTTTATAAGTAGGGATAAGGTCTAAAAGACAATGTATAAAAATAACTAGATGTTGCTATATTCAAAAGAAACAACTCATAAATATCTGACCCAGCTCTTACCAGGTCCTTTAAGAAGCATTACTGCAAAGCAGCTAAAAACTCCATCCCAATATAAGGAAAATAAAGTTGGCTGGCATAGGAGAGTATTTTGAAGTGCTTTCTGAATACCTCAGTCTCACACTCAAATCAGAAGCATCTGTCCGCCAACTGTCAAGATAATGTCTAGCCTAGGAGTTTTCCTGAAATTCATCACTATTCATGATGCCTGTCACTACTGAAAGAAAGAAAGAAAGAAAGAAAGAAAGAAAGAAAGAAAGAAAGAAAGAAGCCACACTTTCAAAGCTACTTTCTTTTTCTGTATGTCATAGTAGAGGTAAATACAGATTTTATCACTTTGAATTCATCTCCAGATCTGAGAATGCAAGTTAAATGTTCTCCAGAATTCTAGAGAAGTCACTAGGTCACATTAGTACTTCTCACTTTATGCTGCTAACTGAATTCAAGGATCTGATCCCTTTACTCAAAGCCTCTACCTCGCCTTTCCCAACTAGATAGAAGATAAAAGCACAATCCAGCTACTAACCCCTTAGGAAAATGGCACAACAAAGGACAAAGTATTTTCACTGGCTCCTTATTCAGAGACACTATAGAATTCAAGTTAAATAAAGCTGTCTCTCTCAAGAAACTTCATTTAAAATTGACTCCTACAAAATGTACATGCTTTTTTCCCAAGTTAGATACAACAAATCAAACATCTAGACAGTTCTCAAATTTTTCAAAAATGCTCTTCTGAGCCACCATACAGAGCTGTGTGAAATGGGGGAACAGGGAGCTTGTCTCTGAGGTCCTTAAATGGAAAAGTCTACACCCAGAAAACAACTGAGACAACATGAGGCAGGGGAAAATCAAGGAAAACTGAGGGGAAAAAAACCACTACAATTCAGAGAACAGTTAAGACTGACTGTGCAGTTGTTGTATTTTTCACTTTATATGGTAACAAATTCAGTTGGCTGTTATCTCTAATTTTAGCTATATAAACCCACATACGTTAGAGAACTATTATGTTCTCTATTATAAATCAGTAATCAAGATCCAAAACTGAGAATCAATAAGGAAGTTAATTCCCAAAGACATAGTTTTTAAACACAAAAATGAGGAAAATGTTTTACATTATAAAACTTACTGTACCTTAAAGTTAATTAGATTTTGACATAATTATGTCTTAAAAAGCATTTTCTTACTGACTTCCATCATAATTTAAGAGAATAAGGCCTACATTTTAATGGAAATATGAATTACCAGAGTACTTAATGCACATGTAACCATCTTGCAGAATACCCAACCTAGAAATTTTAATTCCAGTTTCTGGAAGACTGCATTTTTAATAAGCATCCCATGGGATTCTAAAGCAGGTGGACTACACCCCAGCCTTTAAGAAATATTAGCTTAAGTGCTACATTTCTACAGGAAATGATAGATATTTACATTTTACATGAAAATCCATCCTTCATTCATCAAATCACTGGTCAACAAAAACTTACAAGGTGATGGAAGGAGAAAAACAAATCAAAGAAGTGGTGCTCTAAAATACCCTAGTATCTATGTGGGGAAATCAGGTACAGGCTGGCACAGTTCACTTTCCGTGGGGCACAGGGCACGTGGGGCAAACTGCTAAAGTGGAGCTGACCCTGACGGACTGATTGCTGGGCAGGATCTCACCATCTGACCACAGTGCAGGAGTACTGATCGTGGGGGCGCGTGCTAGACCCCCAGGGGAAGCCCGAACCTTGGATGGTACTGAGCCCTGTACGTATGGTGCTTTCTCCCTGCACACACATGCCTGTGATCAAGTCTGATTTCTAAATTTTTTTTTAAACGTTTTATTTTATTTTTGAGACAGAGAGAGACAGAGCATGAACAGGGGAGGGGCAGAGAGAGAGGGAGACACAGAATCGGAAGCAGGCTCCAGGCTCTGAGCCATCAGCCCAGAGCCCGACGCGGGGCTCGAACTCACAGACCGCGAGATCGTGACCTGAGCTGAAGTCGGACGCTTAACCGACTGAGCCACCCAGGCGCCCCTCAAGTCTGATTTCTAAATGGGGCACAGAAAGAGAGTAATGACAATAACAAACAATGAAACAGAACAACTGTAACAATAAACTGTAGTAACAGTTTTAGGAATGTGGTCTCTTCCTCTAGCTGTCACAGGATCTTACTGTGCTACCCTTCTAGTGATGGTGTGACCTGAGAACATGCTATGTGATCACACGAAGGGAGGTGAAGGAGGCAGGCATGTGATGTCACATAAGGCTCCTGCTGACCTTGGCAACTTCAGGGGGAAGATCGTCTGCTTGGGAACGGTGGGTAACTGAGACGGCGGAAAGCAAAAGCCGGGGCAGGGGGGCTACTGTACTCCAGGAGGGAAAAGCGTTATGTGCAAAGGTACAGGGAAAGCAGGTTGCATGTGCTCTCCTGGCTGGAGAGGAGAGCACTAGACCTCAGCTGTTCTTCTGTCTCTACGTCAAAGTGAAGACTAACGTGACCCGGCAATAACGCTGCTCACCACACACAGTGATTTGCAAGTGTTGAGGGCAGGGCCGTGAGAGCACAAAAGTAGATCCTCAGTGGCAACTAAGTGAAAGAAAATAACACGTGCCTTTCCTTTCAAAGGCCACTTTGGCTCTTTCCATATACAGTTCGAATATGCCTAATTCTTCTAAAACATGCCAAGAAAAATAAATGAAAATGGTAACGCCTTATGGGATTTGGGTATGTTAATGAAAAGGATACATATGCCGCATACACGTGGCTAAAAGATGTCACATTGATTCAAAATGAATAAGCAACATACCTAGTAGACTGTTCACAGTAGCAGCACAAAGTGCACACAGAAAAGTCATTGTGTGCATTCTACTCATTTCCCAGGCACTTTGTAGAAGACCAGGAAGGCTACTGCCACTTTAAAAAGGTTACTACGGCTCATAAAGGCCTAACAGAGGGTATGTTTGGCGTTTTCCATGCCAACCGTAATGTGTCGTCATGCCGGTGGGTGCTGATGGTCTTTTCAAGTCTGGTTTGATTACTCCGTTACTGAGCATTAGAACAGATCTTAAAGTCTGACCAATGTAGAACCCCAAAGGTGGGATAGCCTTCTTTCCAGTATGTAGACCACATCTACTTTACTTATCTATGAAAGGCAGACGACAGAAGAACAAGGCTGACTAGATGTGCATATGAGGACTCTTAAGGGAACCCCAGTGGTGGTAACACGTGGTGAAATTCCCTGATGTCACTTGTTTTCTTTTTAACCTATGAAAAAGCAAAGTCAGCATCATTTGACCTACCTACCAGATGTGCAACTATTTCACACATATAAAGTGAACTCAACTAATGGAGAGAATAACGTAAAAATAGAGTAAATATTGAATATGGTCTTTTCCAATAGCTAAGTTTGACTTTTATGGTAACTTGTAACAGCAATTTCTCAAAGCAACGGAACAATTTTCATGAAGAACTTCACTCAGCTTACCAACCAACATTCTCTCGACACGAGAGGAAGTTATCAAGTGCTCAGCCCCACAGCCATTAAAGAGTTGTCAAGACAATGGAAGATAAAAAACGAACCAAGAGCTTAAGATACAAAATTCTAAATGGGTCAGAATGCTCAAATTGAGAGTCAAATGTGTCCTCTTTTATGGTTTGCACAGCCCTTAAAAACCAAAGCATCTTCAGGGCGCCTGGGTGGCTCAGTCGGTTAAGCATCTGACTTTGGCTCAGGCCATGATCTCACAGTTCGTGAGTTCGAGCCCTGAGATGGGCTCTGTGCTGACAGCTCACAGCCCGGAGCCTGCTTCGGATTCTGCGTCTCCCTCTCTCTCTCTGTCCCTTCCCTGCCTGCTCTCTCTCTCACCTCTCTCTCTCAGAATTAAATAAACATTTAAAAAAATTTGTTTTTAAAGACCCAAAGCATCTTTTTAAAGACCCAAAAAGCATGTTTTTAAAGACCCAAAAAGCAGGGAATCTGGTAGAGCAGAGACAGATGCAAAAAGGACTCATTCTACCGAAACACCTGGCATCCATGTAAAGTCAAAATAAGGTGGACAAGATTCTGCCAATCCCATCCCCTCTAAGCACTTGCAGAGGTGACCTAGCGAGGCCCCCTGCCTGAGCTGAGGAGAGAGATGTGGCAAAATCTGCCTCCTGCCCTGGGGCCCCACTCAGTCTTCAACAGATTTCTTCCACAGCCCCAGGTTCGGATAGAAAATGAGCAATTCACACAAGTGTAAGTGTTTCTGGTTAATGTGAACACATTAACATTTAAAAGGAGCCCGACATACCTAATACATACAGAGGCTGAATACACACTACTGGTCAAGCTCAGGACAAGGTGGCTGGCCTGGCATCTGTTATGGGAGGAAAGACACAGGGCAGACAATGGACACCATTCGATCCTGGGGTCAGTCTTCGTAAATCATCCTATAACATCCAAGGTTTATTATTTTAAGGATTCTTGCCCTCGTTTGCAATTTATAGGTTGAAATATGCACAGCTGAAAACTCCAGTCTTCTTGAAACAGTACCTTAGGGGTATCTGCAACTCACGACACCAAGTTTCATATCCTCTTAGTCAACAGAAAAGGAATCTCTACCCTCACATTTCAAAGTATTTCCGGTAAAAAAAAAAAAAAAAAAAGTAAAACCGAGTAAATGAAGCATCATAAATACTCTATAAGCATCAACTCTAAAATTAAGTAGCTCTGAACGTGACCTGAGTTAAAATAATAATAAAATGAAGAGAATGAAAACACTGACTTGATAGTTTTTTGTAAGGGAATGCTGACATTTTTATAAGAATTGACCTGTGTAGCACTCAACTACATCTCTCTAAATTACGTGAAAACTCACCAGTACAAAAGCTCAGGGTGAAATGTTGTAACCTCATGACATTAATCATTTTACAGAAACCACATACGACCTAGATACCGAAGGCTGAAACTACTAACCCCTAACCAACTTGCTGTCTACACTAACACTCTTCCGGGAGACCCTGGCCCAGGCAAATGGTCAGACTGTTCATTCTAGTCACTTGCCGAAATACCCATCGAGTATTCAATGTCAAGTATCAAGTGTCTGGTCTTGAAGATTCTTTGAATCCTTTACTGTTGTATCAGGATCTTCATACAACCCTAATCAAACACACACACGCACACCCTCACACCTGCACTAACCCATCCTAAACCAAACTTTGGTTCTGGACTTCTTCCTGCCAGAGCCCGCCCAGGTGGTGCCATTGTGTACCTCGAAAAGCCATCCGACTTGGTTTTTGTCTGATCAACACACATTGTGAAGGAGCTATCTGGAAAGCTGGCATTTGATACTAAGCCAATAATATATTTCACTTCTTTCAGGAAAAAGTTTAAAGAGTTTTTGAGAACTTTTACCTTGCCGATGCAGCACACGAGCCACTGTGAACGTGGATTATAAAACTTATTTCACCTAAAACTTGACAAGAACAGTTAGGACTAGACAGGCAATCACAGTGTTCTTTTAGAAAAACTGTTCTGCTAGGGGAAGGGAAGGGAAAATAAGATAGAAACAGAGAGCGAGAGAAACCATAGAGACTCTTAAATACAGAGAACAAACTGAGGGTTGCTGGAGAGGAGGTGGGCACGGGGACCGGCTAATGGGGGATGGGCACTGAGGAGGGCACATGTTGGGATGAGCGCTGGGTGTGGTATGTAAGTGATGAATCACTGGGTTCTACTCCTGAAGACGGTATTAGACTCTACGCTAACTAACTTGACTTTAAATAAATAAATTTAAAAAAAAAAAAAAACTGTTCCTGCCATATGTTGTCATTTTTTCAAGGAGCCAAAGCATAACCAGTTGAAAGAAAACTTCAGAAACTGAAATCTTTTTTTTTAATGTTTTTTTTTAGATTTATTTTTGAGAGAGAACGAGACAGAGCATGAGCAGGGGAGGGTCAGAGAGAGAGGGAGACACAGAATCTGAAACAGGCTCCAGGCTCTGAGCTGTCAGCACAGAGCCCGACACAGGGCTCGAACCCATGAACCACGAGATCATGACCTGAGCAGAAGTTGGATGCTTAACCAACGTAGCCACCCAGGTGCCCCCAGAAACTAAAGTCTTAAAGCTTTCTAAGATTAACGAGTTTAAAGTATGTATCTTTAACATTACAAATCCATTTACAGTCAGACTTGTAGGCAGAAGTCAAATGCCAGACTTCCCTGGAGAGCAAGGGGAACTCTCAGGTGAGAAAAGTACCTAACAAGTCTATTCTTCTTTAGAGGAAAAAAGCCCTACATTGAGGCACAAGGCCTTCCTGTATCTAGGCATCAGCTAGAGTTTCAAAAGCCAATGAAGAAGGGAATGGCCAATGAGTTAGAAGAAGAAGTAAGGACAGGAAAGTGTTTCAAGAAGAACCAGTTTCAGGGCACCTGGGTGGCTCCATCAGTTAAGCATCTGACTCTTGGTTTTGGCTCAGGTCATGATCTCACCATTCATGAGTTCGAGCCCCAGCCCTGCATCAGGCTCTGCACTGGCAGCAGGGAGCCTGCTTGGGATTCTCTCTCTCCCACTCTCTCTCTGCCCCTCCTCTGCTCTCTCTTTCAAAATAAATAAACGTCAAAAAAGAAGAAGAAGAACAAGAACAACAACAACAACAACAACAACAACAACAACCAGTTGCTAACTGTGCCATTTAACGATATTCAGAAAATAGAAGAGGAGCCAAAAAAATGTCCAACAGACTGGGAAACACAAAAGTCACTTGTGATTTAATAAGAGCCTGCTCAGTGAAGCGGGGAGAAATGTAAGTAGCCTGGGGTGGTCTGCAAAGTAGGAAGGTAATGACGAGGGGAGAGTACAGGCTGGTGGCACAGATACATTCGTCAAGAAATTGTACAAAAGGAGGAAGCAGAAACAGAGGCGGGAATGGAACAGGTAGAGGTGTCAGGGAGGGCCTTCCTTGTTAAGGCGGGAGGTAGGAGTGGGTGTTTACGTGCAGATGTGAGTGATGAATGAAAGCAGTGAGGGAGGGGCCTGTGGTATGAGAGAGGGTCTGACCAAAATTGAGACGTCTTGGAGAGGATGGCACGGAATGGAGCCCAAAGTATAAGAAAAAAGAACTGCAGGCTCACAGAATTTCAACATCAGAATACGGCAGGAATATAAATTAGTGCCACCCTCCCAGATCAAGCACTTTATACATTATGAAGAGCCATGAAAATAACTGTATCTTTGGGGCGCCTGGGTGGCTCAGTCGGTTAAGTGTCTGACTTCGGCTCAGGTCATGATCTCAGTTTGTGAGTTCAAGCCCCGCGTCAGGCTCTGTGCTGACAGCTCGGAGCCTGGAACCTACTTCAGATTCTGTGTCTCCCTCTCTCTCTGCCCCTCCCCTGCTCACTCTCTCTCTCTGTCTCTGTCTCTCTCTCAAAAATAAATAAACATTAAAAAAAAATTTTTAAGGAAATAATTGTATCTTTGAGCCCATAATTTACTTGTAAAATTCTAAAAAAAATACAAAAATTATCTTAATTATGTAATGATTTAAGGAAAACTGTTAAACTGTAGTATAAAATGCTTACGAAAAGTCCTTAACAACATGGGCCAATGTTTCGACTGTTAAAAGAAAAAAGCAGGATATAAAATTCCAAATGTTGTATTTCAAATACATACAAATGCAAGTATAGACAGAAGATGAAAGAAACACAAAATATCAATAACTTACCTCTGGATAGCAGGATCATAGTATGATTATAAAAGACTGTCATTTTGTTCTTTATTGACAGATACTTAAAAATTTTCCCCAATGAATGGGTCATTTTAAATACTAGGATAAAATAATTTGTTTTCACCTTGTCTGTGCTTTCAGTGCCTCACTCTCTACTTACTCCTTCCTAACATCCTTAAATACTTACATGTTTCAAAACCACCTTTGGGTCATCTCTTATCTAACTTAAAACTTTACATGTAACTACCTGGGGGCATGGAAACCAATCCGCCACAGGCCAGAGTGAACGCAAAGGGAACTCAATGTCCCGCAGCGAGTAGACAGCGCAGCACGAGTTCATGTGTGTGTCCTGCAACCCACACTTCTGAGTTAAATGGCCTAACAATATCGCCAAAGGCAAAGGCCACAGAGAACAGTCTAGAAGGATTTGGAGAACAATTAGCTGTGAGACAGCAGCTAAGGACTGAGGGGGCAAGACCCAGGTGACCCTTCCTGGATGATCTTTCTCACAGAGCAGGGGTGTGTGCGCACCTGCTCTGCGCACCTGCTCTGCGCACGCGGGGAAGCCAGCCTCAAGCAAGGACTTCCGCAGCCTCAGACCTGGAAATTAGCAGCCACCGATATTTAAGAGTCGACAGAGACATTATTATTCGGAACCCCTTTTCGCAAGAAGGGTGTGCTGTGAAGAAAAGGAGAAAAAAGGAGGCACCAGAAGCGGAACCCTTTTTACACAGCCAGGGTCTCAGCTCACGGAATGATCCCATTCGTGAACCAAGGATTCGGTCCTCTTTCTAGAGAAACGTCTTTCCAGTCGGAAAGCTCCGGCTTAGAATTCCAGCCCCGCCGTTTCCTATCTGTGCCATCTGGGCCACTGACTTCACGGTTTACTTCATATTCCAGGATCCTCATATTTAATTTCAAGAGTGCGATACTGTACCTGTGGCGCTCCCACGAGGATGAAATGAAATATTACGTAGAAGAACATCTAATGGAACACCTGATACATAATTACGGTTTCCAAGTTTCTAGTTTTCTTCCCAATTTCTTTCTTTTACCACCTTCACAGGTTTTGTCACCTCCACACGCCACCTGCATGAGCTCTGTGATACGCTTCCTTACACACGTGCGCATCTATTTTCCCTGAAGAGATTCAGTTTCGCGGGAACGAGGCCACCTGCGCAGGGGCCGAGCGTGCACACAGACCACGGGCGGATGTACACAAGAGAACTCTGCCTGCGCCTGCGCAGCCAGCCCGGGAAGACGCGAGCTCCGCAGCAGGCCGCCCAGAACAGTCAGGACCTGGCCGCTTCCCAAATCTTTGCCCCTGCTCCCGGCCGAGGCCAACCGGCAAAAGCGAAATATGCTCCCCAAACCAATCACGTGAGCTGCCCGCCCCGCCGGGCCAACCACTCCCGTCCGGGCGCACCGGACGCCTTCCCCGTTTGCACCGCGAAGCTCTTCTGCCCTGCCAGCTGCCTCGGAGTCAAAGGCGAGGTCAGGTGGCGGACTCCCTCGCTATGCACGCTCTGGGTAAACTGTTCTCATTCGGGGGTCAACTGTGGATTTCCACACCGTGGACAGTCTGATAGGCTAGTCATATTCTAATACATAAAAATAAATATTTAATAAACTTCAAAACATCGCCTGAGGCACCACCTAAAATAATCTTCAAATGTTAGACTTTGGGAAATGCTGCACTGCACTTGGGTTCTAGACAGGACCGTCAACCACGTGTACAATGGTCAGAGAGGTCAGCACTACACCCTCCTAGGGACATAAAGTTAACAAGCTTCCTTTGAAATCTATATAAAAAGCATCTTCTTCATTAATACTACCAAGTCTGAATTTCTGCAGTCTGATGGAACTACCAGAATATTTTATGTCACAAGGAAAACCTCAGTGACACCTCTAGAATGCTAAGTTCGTGAGTGACCATCTGTCCGCCACTTTAGAGGGATCGGGCATGGGAGCCTGTGGATCTGAGCGTGGCAGGGAGAAAGTGGGAAAGGACACATAGTTCCACAGCCTAGCAGCTTTCACGGAAGGCTGTCTTTTCAACGGAAGGTGACCCCTGTCTGCACCCACAGTTCAAGGTGCAAAGTTTGAGGTCTAAATAGTCCTACGATGGGACGCAAGGCTAGCACATTAGAAAATAAGGGAACACATTCTGTTTCTTTGCTTACAGGATAGATCCACTGGGCTTAAATTTACCTCTCTTTAAACTGGTCTAAAAACGTTCCAGGGTGGGTTGAGCTCAGCCATCCAATAAGCGTAAACACTTCTCAATCTCCGGAATCGTTACATATGTCAAGTATGTTTTCAAATAGTAACCCCAAGCTCTGGCTGGTCTACGAATTTGCTACACTCGTACTTAGCGGTGACTCTGAAGAGCTGTTGTTAAAACTGACACGGGTTCATTTCAAAGGGACAAGAAGAGAGTCTGTGTGCTGATAAATAAAATCTCAAGTTCAGAAAAATAATAAATACCAGTGAGCAAACAAGCACCCTCCACAACTATATGGTAACACAACTATTGTTATGCACTCTCGCCAATCAGTATTGTTGTGGTTTGACAAAGACTCCAGTGCACCAGACTGTAGCTAATTATGTATATTCAAGTGATTAGCAAGCACTTGTTGCCTCGTTCACACCACCCTCCAAACAGCAGCCTTTGAGAGGAGAAGAGACTGCAAATTTATTGAGAGAACACTGTTAATCCTTTGGGGAGAATGTAAGTGTAAACAGGACTACTCTGCATCAAGGTGCTTTGACAACAACAATCATCTGCATAAACACATGCTCAACAACAAACAGGTGTTCTGTTTCACAACTAGCACCCATTTGATGCTTTCAAGTAAGCATTATGCACAAACTGTTAGAAGTACTTTGAAACCAGCTGCAATTACTATAATTAGCTGCTTCCCTCCACTTTTGTTTCCTTCTACCTGTTCAGGCCTGTGCTATGCCAACTCCTACTCTCTTAAGTGACCACATTTCAGGGCTTTCACTCTTAAGGCACAGAAAGAGAAGAGACCAGGGGCAGCTTAAACTAACGCGCCAACCGAAAATACTAAAGCAAAACTCAAACTTCTGTTTCAAAACCACATTAATGAGACAAGAGACAGTTCTTTTTCAAAAGCTGTTCCTATTTTTGGCTCAGAAGAGACCTAAACTACTATAGAATTGACAAATAGAAGAGGGGGGAGAGGAAAGAATTCTAAAGTCCATCAATTAAAGAATAAGTCAAGCGGAATACTCTACAGCAGTTAAAAGGTGTGACCTAGGCGTGGCTACAGCCATAATTAATAGCGTGGACTGCACGCAAAAAATATGATTGTGAAAAGAAGGAAATTCCAGAACACCAAGAAGCAAAGGCTCACCACCATAAAAGTATGTACTAACCAAATCATTATCTATATAACTATAAACATCCTTTTAAAATCTGGATTTCCAAACATATGAATATGAAAAACAAAAAAACAGAAAAAACCGGGGAGGGCTTGTGCTCCTAAAATTCAAACCAGTGATAGAAACGCGGTAAGCCCACGTGGGTAGCCATGGTATCAGCCCAGCTTGTCAGTGTATCTCCTGTGCCCATCCAGGGTTTCCAGCAAATAGTAATTGCTGACCAATAAGGAATTCGTGAATGAATGAATGCATTAAGTGAGTGAGTGAGTGCCTAACTGGAGTTCACAAATAGACTGAAGTGTCAGAATACCGATTGTTTAAAAAACTGTGAGCTACAAAAAGGAAAAAAGATAAAAACAAAAAGTAGGTCATGGTATTACATTATGTTAAGTATTTGTTAAAATACCGTTTTTAGAAAGCTATCTGAAACTTGCACAGCAGGCCATACATTCTAAAAATAATTAGTGATATTATCTTACAGCCAGAAAAATATTTTGTTCTATTTCTCCTCCTAACATTTTCCACCATTTTTCTTCCTGATTAGAGACTACTGCACCAGACCCAGCAACTGAACATCCACATCAGAGTGGCTAAGTCTTACCACCATCATCTGCCTCATCATCGTTGTCCTTATTACTGGTTTTCCCAGCTATTTCCTTCCTTCTTAACCAGACTGAGCTGCAGAAGTAGACAGGTGCACGTTTGACACAATCATCTGTGGAAAACAAAATCTAAATCCAAGAAAAAGGGTCCAACTTTGGAAGTGGCAGGAAGGTGGAGAAGAAAATGATGGTGTGTGAGATGGTCCACGGAAAAATAGGCAGAATGACAGGATGAACTTGAGGTTGAAAACAATATAATTCAGATGAACTTGAGGTTGAAAACAATATAATTCAAATATTATTAAAAAGCCAAAGTACTTCCTTTTGCTAATGCAAATGTTTATGTCCTATGTAAATATTAAGCAAAGGCACAGGTAATTTAGTAGGAGATACATTTAGTTTGCATTACATTTAGTCTAAGCTATCTGCCACGTATCTATTTCAAAAACTACAAATCTTTAAGCATAAGAAATGGCAAGGACCAGACAGAAGGCTTGAGGAGGTGAAAAGCGTGTGCTCTGTGGTCAGTTACCTGGGTTCGAATCCTGACTCTCCAACTTATTATCAGTGTAACCCAGATGAAGTGAGTCCCTCTGAAGGGGTTTCTTTCCATATACAATTGGATGATAATATAATAATGCCCACCACATAAAGCTGTCAGAAGGCTGAAATTATACAGTATGTATAGAGCAAGCAGCGTAGTTACCTGCACGCACTGTAGTGAGTGATCAATGTGTGTTAGAAATCACAATCACCAATCATTATCAGCCACAACGATCAACATTCAAATTCCAAAGAACTGAGGTCAAGGAAGGAAAAAGCAAAAGTCTTCAAATGCCTGCACTTGGTGCCCCATGCAAACAAAATCCACTCTTCAAAGGAAGGTTCTAAAGCGGTTGAAGGAAGCATAGTTCCAGAAGGATGAAGAAGGAAAGGGCTCTACAGGTGAAAGTTTAAGAGTCAGGAGAACACTGGCCTAGAACAGTTTTGGTCTGAAGAGATTTCAAAGGCAAAGCAAAACAAGAATGACGGATACAGCCATAGGACAACCTTAAAGAAATTAGGAGCCTTGCAAAGTGCTCAGAGCTAAGATAAAGGCGTGGAAGCCTGACTACAAAATGAGAAAGTCAGTGGGGTGCCTGGGTAGCTCAGTCGGTTAAGTGTCCGACTTCAGCTCGGGTCATGGTATCACAGTTTGTGAGTTCAAACCCCGTGTTGGGCTCTGGGCTGACAGCTCAGAGCCTGGAGCCCGCTTCGGATTCTGTGTCTCCCTCTCTCTCTGCCCCTCCCCACTCACACTCTGTCTCTCTCTCTCAAAAATAAACATTAAAAAAAAATTGTTTTTAATTAAGAAAAAACAACAACAAAATGAGAAAGAAAGTCAAGGCACACGCTGGTTTGAAACAAAGCAAATCAGAGAGAGGTACAAAGATCTCAAGATTCACCTACTTTAAAAAACCTCAAGGGGCGCCAGGCTGGCTCAATCAGAAGAGCATGTGACTCTTGATCTCAGGGTTGTGAGTTCGAGCCCCATCTTGAGTGTAGACATTATTTAAATAATCTTTAAAAAAAGAAAAAAGAAGAACCTCAAATTCCACCTGATTCCATTCAGACCAGTGCCACCCACACATTTTGCTACGGTCTTTCCACCTTCCCAAAGAACAGTGCCTGTGTGACAGGCACTTCATGGCCATTTACAGACACTAAATGCCCAGTGGCACCCTTGAACAGCACAGGTCAACTGTTACGTGAACACAGAGCAGCGGTCTCTCCAGCACCACCTCTCACCAGCCCCTTCCTCACAGGCTCTCTCCAGCCCTACAGATCTTTCCCTTCCAGAAAGGTCTAGAGTCCATCCTGTCACACTCTGGCTGGGCCCCTCCCAAGGACCTGCTTCCCGTCATACGGTAACAAGTCCCTCTGCCTCTCACTGCAGTCGAGGCTTTTACTTCTTCACGGCCTCTCGGAACCTGTTCCAGACTCCTGTGTACAAGGTATGTACGTGAGCTTGGCCAAGCCACTTTCCCCGTCCACGCCTCAGTCTACTCACCTCAGGAGACTGTGAGGTCACTCCAAGTGCGGAATAGCATGCTGGGCAAGTAGCAACTATTGAATAAAGGATTCGCTCCCTTGCTTATTCCCTGACCCCGACTCTAGGTGGAGAGCCTTTTGAGTGTTATCATCACAGCATTTACCCAAGGTTGGGATCCACTGTATTTATTTGCTAAGGAAGGATGAAAAGTAGGCAAAGGAAAACAAACATGGGAAAGGAAGTAAAAGGCAAGAAAAGAGTGGACGCTCAACACCGGGATGGACAGAGTGAGCGAGAGGGAAAGGGTAGGTTTCCTTAATAAGACATTATAAAATAAAGCTGAACTCCTGTTTTAAGGATTTCAATACTTTCTCTTGAGCCCACAGAGATCCCACACTAATCAGGACGATGCTCAGGTCCACTGGGGTAAGCTACTGGGTGTCACGATGAGAATAATATTTTGCTATGAATCAAAAGGAAATGAAATCAAGGATCAAAATGACTCCTTGTCCGGATCTGGGAATAAGAAATTACGCCCAAATGTGGATCTGGGCGAAAGTAGGACACACTTGTAAATTATGAAAAAATTCCAAAACACTGAAGCACCCTGGTCCCCTCATACAAATTAGCTGTTCATTTTTAAATCACAGAGCGTGGCGTCAGGGCCGGAGATTAAGGTACGCCAGTCTGCCCGAATTGCATCGACTACATCTACAGCCCAAAGAAGTTAAAGAGCAGAAAGCGACGATGAATAGACTCTTCAGCAAAAAAGAAATGTTTGTTTTTGCAGGTTAGCACCACCATTTTTTTCACATTTGCATCCTTCTAGTTCTACTTGGTCTCCCCATTATGCAACAGTTCTTTACAATACAGCCAGCTACCCTGACAACTGGGTCCCTTTGCCAGAGTGGCTTTGTCTAAATCCTAAAGCTGTGCTTGGCTTTGCACGGGGCCCAGTGGCTGTCTGTGATCTGAATGCCAATGAAGAGTCAGACCCTGTTGTCTAACAAGCCAGAGACTAAAAGGTCTCTTTGGGGTCAACAAACTGTCTCGACTACTTTCATAAGCTTAAGAGACTGGAAAATGAAGCTGGAAATGCATCTTATTTCTTAGGAGGACAATAGGAAAAAGTATTAAGTGTTTAACATTCATCAGATACGTTTTAGGGCTTCAGCTTCAAATCAGAGGGGGTCTAGTCAACCTTCATGTGTAAATACGGTGCTTATTCTTTTAATAGGAATAAACTAAATTTTAAAGAAAAAGTGTAAATACATTTCACTTATATCAAAGTTAAGGGTGTTTAGAGAATGTATATAACTTAAGACCATAGAAAAACCTGTGTCCTAGTTCCCACTTGGAGGTCTGAACTGGTAACTGATCGAGGGAGATAAATGACAAATATAAAAATGGTAAACCATGACGCTGCAAAACTTAGTCCTCGGCTGCAATCTAAGAAATGTAAAACCACCTAACTCTGAAGAGCCAATTTCTAGCTAGGACCTACTTGAAGGCAAATACTAAAAGGCTTTTAAAACACCCAACAGTCGAAACAGAAAAAAAGTTGCAAGTACACACTTCAACTGTTAATGAAAATAACACCTTCTTTTTGTTTGCTTAATCTGCCACTCAGCCCCTAATATACATTTCCTTGTGGTTTAGTACTCGGAGGGGCTCCTTTTTCCTTCCTTACAACTACGTGGCCACCTCTCTCATTTAGGCAATGCCACATTCTGTTTTACCTCCTGCATAGCTCTCATATTTCTGCATCATACTCTGTGGCCATATCCCTCACTCAGATCACCAGGACGGCGCACCGGGACTCCGGCAAGAGCCTCCTAACTGTTCCCCGGCCAGAGTGTTCCAGCAGGTCCACAGCACAACCCACAGGCACAACTTCAACTGCTCTAAACACCACATTTTAGAAGGTAGAAACAAACAAGTGAACTTATTTTCAATAACAGATCTTACTTAACCAAACACAGCCAAGATATTGTCATCTCAACAACCAATTTTAAAAAAAGAAGAAGATATTTTACACTCTGCCTTTTCCAAAGCATGAATTCAAAACCCAGCATGTATTTTATACCTACAGAACATCCCAATGTAGAGGTTACATTTTCAACAGCTTATGTGAAATGTAATCTTACCAAAACAATAAAGTTACAGGGAAGAGATTGTATACTGCTTCTGTTTTTGATTCAAATTAAACAGAATTCCAAATCTAGTCCCTCAGTCACAGCGGCCATGTTTCAAGCGCTCACGGCCACCTGTGGTTCCCGGCTCCTGTGCTGGATGGCACAGATACCGGGCTTCGGTCTCTGGCCCTTCCAAATCCAGACTCAACACATTCAAACGTGCAAACCGTTCCCACCACCTACAGCTTAAACTCTTTGTCCACTTCTCAGTGATCTTCTGGCAAAACCCCACTTCTACAGCCAGCCTACGACACGGGATCCCCTTCTCTTTCCGGCCTCATCTGTCCCCACTTGCCGGCACCCTCCACTGGCCTGTGGTGTCAGCTCCACTGGACACTTCTCTTCCCCACCTGTTGACTGGCCACCTCTCGCATATCCTTCCGGGTTCAACCAAGAGATCACGATCTCTTCTCAGATCCCTTCCTATTATGCGACACAAGCTCCTATGAGGCAGGAACCGTGTCACTCTTGTTCTGTATGCCTAGCATCTATCAAAACGCCTGGCACTGCATGGGCACTCAATAAATACGAATCCATCAGCGGACTGACTGGAGCTATTTGATGCATGCCCTCACTTAACGCGCATGGAAGGAAGACAAGAGTCCTCCGGTGATTCATTAACATGGTTTCACTGTCACAACCAGAAATACACTGACCATGGGACACTATGCTAAAATGAACTCTGAAACACCAAGACTCTCCACATTGGATTCTTCAGTAGCAACGAATACTGTGTGCCTAAGATTCTCCTGTGTCCCCTGAAAGGGTAGTGAAGGTCAGAGGGAAGCTTTCCCCCTGCTTCTTATGAGGGGAGTCCATTAACATAACTCAAGGCTTCCTTCTCTCCCTTTACTCACTCTAATTCTGGTGAGATGCAGTGATTTTTCTGGTGGAGAGATTGGGGGGAGGGGGAACGCCTGGGTGTGCAGAATTAAGCCCAGTGCCTTTTTCTTCCTTTTGAAGCCAGCCTGCTGCAGAAAATGCAAACGTGCCTTTGTTCCTACATGTAAGAGACCAGCAAACTAACTAACCACAGGAAGCCTGTAGCCGGTTTTTCTAAATAAAGTTTTATTGGAACACAGCTCCACCCATTACTTAAATATTGCCTAAGGCTGCTTTCTTGCACTATAGTCACAGAGTTGAGTGGCTACAGTGGTGACCGAAACCATAGGGCCTACAAAGATATCTCAGGGGAGGCCTGGGTACCTCAGTCAGTTAAGCATCTGACTCTTGACTTCGGCTCAGGTAATGAACTCGCGGTTCGTGGGATTGAGCCCCACGTCGGCTCTGCACTGACAGCACAGAGCCTACTTGGGATTCTCTCCCTCTCTCTGCCCCTCCCTGACTGGAGCACACACGGGTTTTCTCTTTCCCTCTCAAATAAATTTAAAAAAAAAAACATTTTAAAAACTCCTTAAAATTTGTTTTAAAAAGGTATTTTAGTATCTGTCCCTGTGCAGAAACAAATCCATGCAATATGTCTCACTCTTAATGCCTGTAATGCACTTAGGAAGATCTGCAATTCTATCAGCAAGTCACCAGGCTCTCATACTAAGACTTCCAATTTAATCCTTACTAGTGATATGCTTTGGCCTCCATCTTTACTTTTCATTTCAAATATTGTGTAAGAGGCCAGATAACGAGTACTTATTTACACTGTGGCCTGTACACTTCATCTTTGTAAATTTTCTAGGCATAGTTATTAAGTTCTGGGTACAAAAGTTCCAAGGGACGAGCCTCAGGGAAGCACTTGTTTAAGCGAGGAAGTACTTGGAAATCTGTTTTCTGAAGGAAACGCTGGCCCTACATCTGGGAAATGTAGCTCATTAATGTTAACTTCATCACACCCAGAACTGTGTTTTCTCCTGTTTTCAGTGATGGCCACCGGCCCTCCAAACTGCAGCCTCGTTCAAGGAAGACCCACAGAGCTGCAGGCCGTGTCTGGCGCGCGCCCTCACAGCCACTGCAGGACACGGAGCTCCACAGAGACCGTGCCGGGACTCTCACTCAGGAAAATGATTCTATGTGGGGAAAAGGAGAGCCTAAAGAAGCCAGCAGGCAAAATGTCATCGTGTGCATTCCTTGTGCAGACTTGCTGGGAGGGGCACAGGAGGAAGAGCCCGGAGAGGTGGAAGACCATGTCTGCCAAAGACAAAGGACAACTTGAAGACATGGCAAAGCTGGACGGGGCCCATCACGAAAGACAAATGAAGACTTATCTCCCTCCTAAGGGGGGGGACCAAAGCAAGAAGATCAAGGACCCCAATGCACCCAGGAGGCCTCCTTCAGCCTTTTTCTCATTTTGTTCTGAGTGTTGCCCCAAAATGGAAGGAGAACATCCTAGTCTATGCAGTGTTGACACTGCGAAGAAACGGAGAGACGTGGAAGAACTCGGCTAAGTGTGGCCTTAGGAAGAGACGGTGGCCAAGCTGAAGGAAAAATCTCGAAAAGATGAGGCTGCATGCCGAGCTAAAAAAGACTTGATGAGGCAAAAAAGGGAGTCACCATCACCGGCAAGGCTGAAAAAGCAAAAAAAAAAAAAAAAAAAAAAAAGAAGGAAGGTGAAGAAGAGGATGATGGAGAAGTTGTTTCCAGCGAAGGTTTTCCCCTTGTCTGTAAAGCATCTAAACCCCGTGGATCCAACTCACTCTTTTTAAAGAAAAAACCTGCAACGCAAGGCTGTGTAAGATTTGTTTCTGAACTGCACAGTATCTTTTTCTTCGTATAGTTCCCACGCTAGCAAACTTGTCTTCAGACAGCCCGGTCCTGGTGGCACGTCCGACAGCCACCAACCTTGCCCGCTACAACTTGAGCAGGTTCCTGTTGGTGCCCAGCACACCCTAGTTGTTTGTGGGGATGGAAGGTTTTCGTCTTCAGCTGCCTCTGATGTAGCTTCTATAAGATGACTGTTGTTCTGAATACCACTCTGCAAACTCACAGACACACACACACACACACACACACACACACACAAGCTGCCACTGTTTGTTGACATTCTGATTGCTTCTAAGTAAATACAATTTCTTGTATTAAAAAAAGAGAAGACTTAGAGTGTTAAGTTTTCATGTCATGCCCTTTGTTTTAAGAAAACATACAGTACCTGTATTTTTTCTGTAAAAAAAAAATAGTCTTTGGACATTATTGATTCTTGTTTCCTTGCATGGTTCCCTATCTCTTGAAACAAATCAAATGACACAAAAAGTGGCATTAGATCTATTTCCTATTTCCAAGAACACCAGTAAAAGACTATTGTAATAACTTACTAAAGAGCATTTATCTTTTTTTCCCATACTGATGCTGTTTAACTAAAACCTTTCAGTCAGTGACAGTCCTACCACACATACCTGTGAAAATGGATGTGCAAGAACATTAATCTTGACAATAACTATAAAGAGGTTAAACAGAGGGAACGAAGGTCTTCCTACAAGTTGATAGAACATGGTCCAACAATAATCCTTCACAAAATATTTAAATAGGTCAGTGAGAGTGTTGCATATTTTTATCACATGCTTTTTATTCATTTCAATTTTGTCCTCTCATTTCCCCGTTGTTATGGAGCTCGCATTTCCAAAGTTTTCTACTAATGTTGTTTGAGTAATTTAATACAAGAAGGTTAGCAGACCAGATGATATATAAAATGCCTCTGACGTCCATACTAACTCAGGTTTACATTTGGTTGCTGGGAATTCTTTCTAAAGCAAAACCAAGAGTAAGACATAAACAAATGAGAGTTTTTCAAAGAAATTGCTTTTGTGCAAAAAAAATTAAAATGGTAGTTGAAGATGAAAGAAGCTTTTTTTTTAATAAAATATTTTTCATCTCAACTAGGCCATGACTTCTTTGTAGTCACAATATTCAGTAAATACTTAAAGACTACCACACTTATTTCATAATCTGTCAATCTATTCTGGGACACGTGCCTCCTATGAGAGTTGTCACCTCGCTAAGTTGAAAATTTAAAAATATTTTTTAAAAAAGTGAACCAGTTAAGATCATACAAAATTGAGATTCTATGTAAATGATAAATACATCTCTTGGGGAATCAGAAAAAAGTGTCTGCTTTTCTGTTTTCTTCTCTTTTGGTCCTATAGCAAAACAAATTCTGGTCTTCCTGCTTTTCTCATTAGAAACTTTTCTCCCCTTAAGACGATGTATCCTCTGAACTCTAGTATTTAAGAAAGACAGCAAGCATTCTGTTCACCAAAGCCTGTACATAAAAATATGTCAGGGTTTCAGAGTATCTTTTGGAAAAAGTCTTAGACCATTTACTGAAATGAAACTGTATTTAGCGAATACAGTTAGCGAATATAGACAGCTCCCGCAGACAAGTGTTGGCCAGCTTCATGCATGAACTTTGGCGCACACGGCCTCCAAGGTCACAGGGGTGAGAGGAAAGATCAAGTGGGGGAAGTACACTGCCTCAGCCCAAAATGACACATAATACTTTCCCTCACAGTCCATTGGCCAGAAACTAGCTATTTGGATCCAACGTAAGTGCATGGAAAGCTGGAAAATGTAGGGAACACATGGAAAAGTTAGTCTGCGCCTCCGAAACACAGCTCTCAAATACTGCTCAAGGAAATCTCAAATTCTGTGTTAAAAGATAAGGTTCTAATTGACCTTTACTAAAACTAAAATTAGATCGACTTTACATACATTTTCTACAATGGCTGGTATTTGTTTCCTGGGGAAACAGTGGATGCTGTTTCTTTAAACTACCTCATTTTGATAGTTCCCCCCACCCACCCAAAATTGTATCAGTAGTCTTAAGAACACTTAAAAGATAAGCATTTAAAATGAATTTTATGGTTTGAAATACAGAAAGCAGTTTCATTAAGCTAGAAAAGATTTTCAAAGATTTCCACAATTTATCAAATACGGTACTAGCGCAAGTGAGGACACCCAATGTTTTAGACACTATCTAATTTGCAACGTCCCTGACCTAAGGTTTAATTAATTTTAAAGTGCGTTTACATACAGTGTCATACAATTATTTTAGGACTCCAGATGAATAGCAAACATATTTTTAAAAAGTGCTCAACTTCAGTAGTCATCAGGGAAATAAAAACTGAAACCACAATGCCATATCACCAGGAAGACTGAAAAATGAAAAAGACAATCTCAAGTGCTGGTAAAGAGACGGAACAAATGGAACTCTCAAAAACCGCTACTGGGAATATAAAGAAGCAACATTTCAATGTCAACTGTACTTCAATTAAAAAAGAAAAAGAACCAACATTTCTGGAAAGTGTCTAGCAGGAGCTACAAGATAAGCTGAACATACGCACTCCCTGCCATCCACCAGTCCCACCTCTAGTATGCACCCAACAGAAATCTGTACATAGCACACCAAAAGACATGCAGCCCAAAAGTAAAAATAACCCAAATATGCAACAGAACAGATAAGTTGTGGCCCAGTCACACAACAGAAACATTGTGTAATAAGAGACATGAATGAACTATCTTCACATGCAACAACACAGATGAATCTCATGAATGCAGCCTTGAAAATAAAGCCAATGGATTCCATATTCAAAAGCAAGTAAAACTGTTTCTAGTGTAAAAGCCAGGTATGCTTGGTGGAGGGCACTGACTTGGACAGGTAGGAGGGAAAGGTTTAGAAGGTAGTGGTAATGTTCTGTTTCTTTGTATGGGTGTTCGTGACATGGCAGGTTTACTTGGTGAAAATTCACAAAAGGGTATTTGTACAACCTTTCACTTTCCAGTCTGTGTCTCATACTTTAAGAAGTTTACCTTAAAAAAATTATTACTGGTAACAGGAACAGAACCTCTTCATTTGTTATATTTTGCACCATCATTTTTAGTTCCAATATTCCTTACTATGGTAAATGGTAATTTTTGAAACGGCTCTTCTAGTCAACATGTAGGAATCACATTTGTTATAACTACACTTCTTTCTCATTAAAATCCTTACTCAGTGGGGCGCCTGGCTGGCTCAGTTGGCTGAGTGACCATCTCTTGATTTCTGCTCAGGTCATAATCTCAGGGTCGTGGGGTCAAGTCCCATATTGGGCTCTACGCTGACAGTCAGGAGCTTGCTTGGGATTCCCTCCCTTTCCCTCTGCGCCTCCCTCCCTCTCTCTTTCTCTCTCTCTCAAAAATAAATAAAACTTATGGGGCGCCTGGGTGGCGCAGTCGGTTGAGCGTCCGACTTCAGCCAGGTCACGATCTCGCGGTCCGTGAGTTCGAGCCCCGCGTCGGGCTCTGGGCTGATGGCTCGGAGCCTGGAGCCTGTTTCCGATTCTGTGTCTCCCTCTCTCTCTGCCCCTCCCCGTTCATGCTCTGTCTCTCTCTGTGCCAAATAAATAAACGTTCAAAAAAAGAAAATTTAAAAAAAAAATAAATAAACTTAAAAAAATGTTTTTTAAATCCTTACTCTTTAAAAATATTTTTTTTTCAACGTTTATTTATTTTTGGGACAGAGAGAGACAGAGCATGAACGGGGGAGGGGCAGAGAGAGAGGGAGACACAGAATCGGAAACAGGCTACAGGCTCCGAGCCATCAGCCCAGAGCCCGACGCGGGGCTCGAACTCACGGACCGCGAGATCGTGACCTGGCTGAAGTCGGACGCTTAACCGACTGCGCCACCCAGGCGCCCCAAAATATTTTTTATTAACTTCTCAAAAAGATTTTTCTTGTGCAAGTAATGTGGGAGCTATTTAAATTTTTTTGTAATGAACCTGTTGAAGAATTCAGTTCTAACATAAAAATATGGGCCCTAAGTATATAAGAAAATAAAATATGACACCAAAGACATTGATATCACACCATGTTAACACATGTGGGACTTCAGACATAATTTAGGCCAATCCCTCTTATTTTACAAAAACAGGCAAAGTGATTTACCCAAGGTCACAAAAATAAGTGTAATAGATATTAGTATTCAGCTCTCCAGAATGAGTTTATTATTCTTACCTCTAAACTATTCTCCTGCCCACTTGATCATGGATACTAGAAACGAAAATTTTACTACACAAAGGAATTTCCTACTGGATGATTTTGAAGTTGAATTTAGTGAACTCAAGACCTATAATAATCATATAAAGTTAGCATCCAGAGTAGTGTTCTTCATGAAAATACCTTTTTAAGACCCAGTAAGACTTATGTGGTAGTCATTTCACAATATATACAAACATCAAATTAGAACAACATACACTTGAAACTGTTACATGTCAATTAAATCTCAATAAAAATGCATTAAGTAGATCCCAAAAACTTAAATTTAGCAAGTCTGCGTTGACTCTAGAACAGAACTCTTTTGCAACCCATTGCAAAAATACAAATTCCCGGGGCGCCTAGGTGGCTCAGTCGGTTGAGCGGCCGGCTTCGGCTCAGGTCACGATCTCGCGGTCCGTGAGTTCGAGCCCCGAGTCAGGCTCTGTGCTGACAGCTCAGAGCCTGGAGCCTGTTTCAGATTCTGTGTCTCCCTCTCTCTGCCCCTCCCCCATTCATGCTCTGTCACTCTCTGTCTCAAAAATAAATAAACGTTAAAAAAAATTAAAAAAAAATACAAATTCCCAATGCGGAACCAAAATGAAAGATCTTCCGGGTTCAATGGATGATTTTTCACTTTGCTTTGTTTTCTATTTCCAGGTAGCCCTAGTTGAGTACTCTTTTCACTAAATTCAAATTACAGGTAGTACCTTCTGGTCAAACATGTTTCTCATGTATTTTATAGTAGTTTAATATCCATCCCTAACTTGGCCTATGAGTCCCGCATCTTCCCGGACCTTCTCAACGAGAGCTGTGTTACACATTTTCATAATATACAAATCATATCCTATTTAATTATTAGGTTAAAATGTATCCCAGGGGGCACCTGTGTGGCTCAGTTGGTTAAGCATCCAACTCTTGATCTCAGCTCATGTCATGACCTCACGGGTTTGTGGGTTCAAGCCCCACATCAGGCTCTGTGCTGACAGTGCAGAGCCTGCTTGGGATTCTCTCTCTCCCTCTCTCTCTGCCCCTGTCCCTGCTTGTGTGTGCTCTCTCTCTCTCTCTCTCTCTCAAATAAACATTTACAAAATATAAATAAAATAAAAATAAATAAAATGTATTCCACCTTTACATTCCAATGAAGTAAACATGATTTGTCTTTAGTATTTTTTCCTCTAAATAATACCAATATAAGCCTACATTTGATAAAGCTAGTTAAAGTTAAAACAAAAACGAAAAACCTTTAGAGACTATTTTATTAACCAGCATGTCACTGAGTTAGTAAGTTATTAACTACCTACCACTTGCTTATGTTATCTGCACCCCCAGCTTTTCATTAGAGAATACAGGGAGAGATGAGGAAATTTCAAAATTTGGTAACTGGGCCACCGTCAGAAATGCAGACTGAACATCTGATTCTGAGTCTGTCTCAAATTAACGCTCTACAGAGAAAAAGAGTCGTCCCATGATCTCTGAAAATATTTACTGCTGTTGGGATTTTAAAACATTCATCAAGAAAATGGGTTTATTAAAGATAGTGAGGCATCAGAGAAGACAGAGGTAGAAATACAGAGATGGAGACCAGAAGAGAGGAGAGAAGGAAGAAGAGAAGGGAGAAGGAGAAGCACCAAGACCTTGCCCTTGAAAATCTCCAGCAAACTTTATTCATGTACTCATGATGAAAAAGAAGCAGGGAGAACAGAGTTGATAAAGAAGGCATCATCAGAGATTGAAGAACATGAACATGAGGGCAGGGGGTGGGGGTGGAGGGGGAGGTGAGGGGGACCAGGACAGGAAAAAAACAACTGCAAGCTGCTGAACTGAGCTTAAAAACAATCATCAAAGGGGGCTTTGGGAGCTCACCAGCTGCAAAGGTTTTGTATTAGGCTGTGACCCCATTGGGAGGATGGACGCCCCTAAATAATGATGTCAAAAGAGTTTTTACATGCCCAGGAAGCTATTCCAAGCAAACAAAAATCTACATTGGTTCCTAATGGAGGTTAAGACCTTGGGGGATTATAGATAGAGAGCGTAGATGGCTATTATCTAAATAAACTTATTGTTCCCAGCACAACAAAAGAATATATTCCTAAAAAAGGATTTGCGGTATGTTCACCATAAAGCTCCAAACAAAAAAATGAAATGAACACCCGCTCTTTGCAGGAATGTACCAACATTGTCAGAAGTTTCATGGCAAAGTGAATTTTAGAATAGAAAAGTAATTAATTACAGAATAACTTCCAAGGGAATTTAACTTGCGGAGCATTTCTGCATCCCACCTTCCATGCTTTCTTATCACATAGGCAGTAATTCATTACGACTGGGGCAACACACTTCTGAGGAATTCTGATCAGAATTCTGATGGCACCGATGGGAGGTTCTCACTGGCCTCTGTGTTAGCCTTCCATCCAATACGCCTCAGTAAAGGCAACACATCCGTGGTCATTTGTCCAAAACAGCAAATTTTTTTTTGTTTGTTTTTGGCAAGAGACATGAAAGATTAAAGGAAGACATCCTCAGTTCATAAAGCAAACTATCACCTAACAACACCTGCTCTTAAAAACCAGCAAAAAATTAAGTTGTTTTTTCTCCCCCCAGTCGTACGCACAATTCTCAAAGCAAGCTGCAACAGCATCTTCTGCCTATTTGCGGTTCTTCCAAATTTAATGTATACGTCTCTTAAATACGTCTCTTTCTTTGTAGTTCACTGAGCTTGTGCCACGGGTTCTGTTCCTGGCCACCTAATGCAAAGGGCTTTCCTGATTAGCCCTTTCCTGATTATAATCTGTTGATTATAATGATGTTAGCAAACAGATGCCTTTTCAAATGAAAAGGTTACTATTACATAGAAGTATTACAGAAAACAACCTTAAAATATAAACTGACTTTGTCCACAGACACAGTCTGTGAATAAAATTCAAAAAGGGATAAACTTAAGACAGTGTACTTCAGACAGTGTATAAGTATTCTGCAAAATGATTTAAGGTCATAACTAATCACAAGGTACAAAGGGTCACCAGTGAAATGAGGTATGTAAAAAGCGCAGGGACACGTGGTTGGTTGGACATAGTCCCATGAAAACAAAAACGTGATACTATGCTTTTTCTACCACAACAACCTTCAAATCGTTTTATATTGAGACCTGACGGTTCTGGAACAATCTCTCCTCAATCAAATGAAGGAAAAATGAACACAAGTAGAAAGACAAGAACATAAATAGACCCTATAAAATTTATATCGTGCCAGGGTGTTGTTTATCTGCGTTTCTGAGGAAGTCAACATGGTTTGTTAGTCTGTCTGTTTTCACATGCTTGTCTAGTAATTGTATTGCACAGCTGTCCAAAATAGTTCGAAGGTTTTGAAAGCACCAAGTTGGAAGACCTTGTGGGTAGGCAAGGAAGTTGGATTAGCTCCCTAAACATAGCTCCTTTATCTGAGCTTGAAGATAAAGAGGCAAAATTGAACTTGGTGATCCTATCTGGTTGAGAGAGAAAACAAGAATAGGGTTTAAAAAAAAAAAAAAAAAAAGAAAGAGAGCCAGACAGAAATGGTATTCTTCCTTACAGTTGAGACCAGAAAGGTTCACATAAAGCAAAACTTTACAAGCTATGGTGCAGTCAAGGACAATGGTGACAGCTTAGCTTCACGGATGCTTGTAAAACTTCATTAAATCCCTGAAA
This sequence comes from Lynx rufus, assembly GCF_022079265.1. Taxonomy (NCBI): domain Eukaryota; kingdom Metazoa; phylum Chordata; class Mammalia; order Carnivora; family Felidae; genus Lynx; species Lynx rufus. The sequence continues at coordinate 57,488,208 of NW_025814829.1, forward strand.
AACCAGAACCAACCTAGCAGACAAATAACTAAAACAGTATTAAGGAAAGAGGACGGTTTCACTGACTTTGATGTAGAATTTCAGAAAATTTTAAAGTTCACTGGAGGAATATTACTATTCAGTATGATTAAGTTAGCAAAAATAAGTCAATAAGGCAAAGCAGTCTTAACCACATGAATCTTTCAGGGTTTGCTTTTGTTCAAAGGAGGTATTCTCTCAAGATGTAGGTTTAAAATAAGATACCCAGACAATACAGAATCAATCTGCATAAACTCTTAAAGATTGCCTGTTTATGCATGTCTGCCTTTCAAAGCCTTGCATTTTGAAGAGTAAGGTGGCCAGGCTAGCCTTGCCATGTGAGTCAGAGCGACATCTAGTGGCAGCTCCGCTGAACAGTGCACGTTTGGTGCTCCATGTGCCGTAAACACCGAAGGATCCCGTACCTAGCACGTGGCAGGTGCTGGAACACTACTGCAGAATCAGCTACTCCACCACGAATACTTTGGGCTAATATCCCAATTTTCCCGTTCCTACTGAACCTCCTCCTTCCTTTCCCGCCATTTTCCAGGCGTCCATTCTTCCTGTTTTCTTAGTCTGTAAGCTCCCCTCCCCGCCCCACCCTACCCCCAACTCTCACCCTCTTGTCTCATTCTCTAGGGACTCCTTGGTCAGTCTGTATTTCTCTCATCTGCTTTTTCTTTCACTGTACACATCTGATCAATCTCCACCCTGTGTCTTTTATAAAATCTGTTTTCTGTAGGACTGTTCTGAATATGGCTGTATTAAGTCATGGAACTACGCCAAATGAAACGACCATAATTCATGCAGCCGTGGGAAATTAACTTAATTCATCTCCAGTTGACTGACCATCTATCAAGTCAAACTGATAGATGATTATTTACCAAAAGCCATCATGTTACATCTTTTTCACCCTTATACAAACCCCTCTACCCAAACTCTATCTCCCTCATCCTGTAATAAACTTACTTCCCAGAAAACATGGAAATTATTGAATGTAAGTAACCCCAACTTCCCAACTCTGCATTTGAAGCAGACACTTAATTGGAAAACTTTCTCTTTCTCTCTCTCTTAAAGGAGGTCATATATATCCCCCTTGTCGAGGGCTAGCCTTATTCTCGTGTCCCATTTTTATTGTTATCTGTCTTTAAAACTTGGTTACGGCAATGATTATCTCTCTTGAACCCTCAAAATTTCCCCTCTGTATTCTGACTCCTTCCCTACAGCCTATGAACATGCCCACCCCATCCAAACATCATCTTTATCTTTCTTTGACCTGTTTGAATCTATTCTCTTTTTATCAAAGAATAACTCAAAAGAATGATCTATAGTGTCTTTCTCCATTTCTTCGATATCCAGTCACCACCCAACCAAAACCCCACTGGTTCCAGGGAATGGCAAGGGAACCCACCTACAGAAGAAGCCTGGCTGGCCAATCACAGCCAGCTCCTGAGCCAGGGCTGATGCTGTGTGGAGTCCTAATCGGTGCTGGTTGGCAGGCTGCCGTTTTATTATTTAACACAGCTGGAGGTTTCTTTACTTCTCGTACCAAATCAAAAATCACTGAATGAGAGAACATTTTCAACTAAGAAAAAAATCTACTCAATACTGAAAAGTATTAAAAAATGTGACACTTACCCAAAACAAGCATGTAAGCACCTGAAAGGTACATCTAGTTAAGTGATATGGCACAGCATTTTAAAGAGCCCTGAAATGCTGAACTAATTATAGTAACCATGAGCAATGCTTTCTGAACAGCTCTGATTCTGAAATGAACATCCTTTGTATCTGATGATACCAATTCAGCCCTTTTTGTGGTCGATGCTATAAATGTTACGGAAATTATGTACTGCCCATGTTCATTACCTAAATTTCACATAATAATAGGTTTGTTAAATTAATTTTTCCCTAAAATAGATAAAACAATTATTCTTTATTAAGGATTAATCACTTGCCAAAATTAATTGTCTAAAACAACCTCATTTCAATTACACACTAGTCTTAGATCTGGTGTTTTCAACTTTTTGTTTCTTTAAATTTTACACTTTAAATTTTTAAATAACAGAAACAATTTTGCAGGTAATTGCCTGGTTTATAAGTGGTCTGCACTCTTTAAGTTCACTGGTACCTTCTGGACACTTCGACCGTTTTGTTCCAGAGAATAATGCTATAAATAGTGGTTAAATTTGAGGATGTCATCAAAGGTCTATTTAACTCAATTAAGTAGTACTAATCAGTACCAGCTAAACCAGCCTTAAATCTAGGTCCCTGGAATGGAGGGTGGGGAAAAGGAAGTTAAAGTTTTTAACACTCTTTCCAGGCGCAGAATTCACCATAATCAAATACCTGAAATGGGCAAATGTACCCTTGGCATAATTCCTACATCCTTTCTCAATACAAGCTTTTCTCCCATATCCTGCTGTTATTTCTACCAGTTTCATGGTCTTCACCCCTCTCGCATCATGTCATACCATCTTGATCTGCCTTAACTTCCCCAAATGCCCTGTATTTCAAAATTTACTTCTTCCTTCTACCAACATCTGATCTCAGCAGGCAACAAGAATGCAATCTGATTCAAAGGAATAGGTGAAAAGATTGGTCTAAACCTTTTAAAAGATAATTTTACAAAATAATGATAACAACAGGGGAAGAGGAGCGTTACAGTGTAGAAAACTGGTAGGCACTACTTTAATCAAGTGATCAAAGCTAACATCACTAGTAATGGGATAAATCGAAACTGAACACCACCCCAGAGGATACAAGGACAAAGCAGCTCTTCTGTGACATTGCCAAAAACGTACAACCTGAATCTCACAGTGAAAAAAACATCAGACAACCCCAAATTGAGGGATGTTCTACAAAATAACTGGTATGTAATCTTCAAAATCATCAGAACCATAAAAGTAAAGATGGTGCAGCCATTCAGGCTAAATGAGACTGAACTTACTTGACAACTAAATGCAGTGCAAGATTTTGGATTAGAAATTTCTCAACAAAAAACATTATTGGAAGAACCGGCAAAATCTGAAAAGGGCCTGGTTATTCAATAGTAGTGAGTGATGTAAGAATATCTATTTCTTGACTTAAAAGTTAAGTCTTCATATAGGAGAATGTCCTTTGTAAAAAAAAAAAAAAAAAAAAAAATCCACAAAAGCATTCAGGAGTAATGGAGTGTCTTGCATCCAAATGGACTGGGAAAGAAAAGCTTCTGAGTTATTCTTACAGCTTTTCTGTAAGTTTGGAATTATTTCAAAATATAAACGAGAAATAAAGAAAACGTAAAGGTTTTTACACTTGCATTCCCTTTTGCATTCTGATGCAGCTTTATCTAACAATTAAAGCTGTTAATAGGTTTTGGAAATGTATTTCTTTCATTCATTCATTCATTCATTCATTCATTCATTCTTCACTCAACAAACACGGAGTGCCTTACTCTGTCACAGGCACTGTGAACACCACAGGAAAAAGTGGAGAAAAATCCCTGCTTTCATGGAGCTTATATTTGATGGGTGAGAAGCAACTGGAGTGTATAGTATGTTAAATACTGGTAAGTGCCAAGGAGAAAAACAGAACAGGGAGAGGACTGAAGCTTTAGATAAGGGAGCCTGGGACAACATCACCGAGAACTTTTTTTTTTTCAACTCACGACCCTGAGATCAAGACCTAAGCTGAGATCAAGAGTCAGACACTTAATGGACTGAGCCACCCAGGTGCTCCGAAGTAACTTTTAAGAAAAACTGAAGAGATGTGTGGGTACCTGGGGGCAGGGATGGCAAGATGGCAGAGAGATTTCTTGACATAGGGAGCAGGAAGGCTTGAGATGGGGACAGGCCTGATGTGCCCCTGGAACAGTCAGAGCATGAACGAGGGAGGAACTGCTAGGAAAAAGTCAGAGAGGTGATGAGGAGCCCCTTGTCATCTACAGCCTTGTGGATCCCACAGAGGACTCTGGCGTTTACTCTGAGCGAGGTGGGAGGCCACAGGAGGCTGCTGAGCACAGAAGCCACGTCATGTGTCTTCAGTTGTAGCAAGATCACTGAGGCTACTGCTGGAAAACGGAAGAGAGGAGGACAGGGGCAGTGGATGAGGGTTAACGATCCAACCTCACTTCTCCACAACCGCCGGCCCCATGTGATAACATACAATGAAGCAGGATGAAAGATTATTATAGAGGGACCTTGCACTTGCTCAGCCTGCAGGTGAAGAATCGACACTGCCTACGCCCCAGGAGCCTTCCCCACGTGCCTTCTCGGCTCGCATCCCCTACAGGTATAAACGCTCTCCTACTGTTATGGTATTAGCTTACCTAGTTTTTATTAGTGTCAGCACCCAGCTCTGTGTCCCTAAACAACGTTTCCTGCGTATGGAGTTCTTACACATTGGAATAGGACTTTATGCATCGTCTCTACCTCACTTCTCTCTCAAAACTAGGCTGGTGCGATTCTTCCCTGTTTAGTGTAGCTTTGGTCCGTTACTTTTCTTTGCTGTACCGTATTCCACTGTGTGACTGCACCACGACTCATTTATCCATTCTCCCGCACACGGGCATCTGTTTCCAGTTGGTTGTTATCTCAAGCAACACTCCTCTGAACATCCCTACGCGCGTCTCCATGGGAAACAGGCACACATCTGAGGGTTTCTATCCAGGAGTTGAATTACTAAGTCAGAGGGTCTGCACGTCCTCAGCTTCACTAGATCAAGACAAACTGTTCTAGGTGTACCACTGTTCATTTCGCCAGTAGCTCCAACCTTGGATATTATCATGACTTCGAATTGTTGCCAACACGGTGTGTGTGTGTAGACACTGTCTTACGGTGATTTTTATTTGTCATCTCTCTGATTGCTGAGGATTGGTTTTTTGTTTTTGTTTGTTTTTTTTTTTTACATTTGTCATTCTTTCATTTCTTCTGATACCTAAGATCTTTCATCAGGAAGTGTGACACTGAGCACATCCACATTTTGCAAACCATCCCCCCCCCACCCATTTCCAGAGCTCCTTTCATTTTGCAAAACTGGAACTCTGTACCCATTAAACAGTAACTGCCCCCCCGCCCCTGGCAACCACCATTCGACTTCTTATCTTTAGGAATCTGACTACTCTAGGTACTTCACATAAGTGGGATGGGCTCCTACAGTGCCCGTCCTCGGAGGCCAGGGCTGTGTTGCACTCCTTGCGTGACCACCTGCAAAAACCAAAGAAGGGCATCAGTCAGGTACTGAAGGACTAGACTTTGGTCACTGATAAGGCTGCCATCGCACTAGGTGCACCTCCCCAAATGGAGCCCCTCCCACTGCCTACGTGCTCAACCAATATTGCTTGACTGATTGGATGAATGAACGGTGGAGGGCAGCTGGCTGAGGCCAGACCCCGCTTCCATTCAGGCAAGCCCGTTTACTTCACCCTTGCTTTAAGTCGTTACTGAATCCCAAATGTCAAGTTTAAAGCTTAGGAGCTGACAGAACATCTTCCCTGGTTCCTGAAAATTCAGTCAGTCAAAGAACCCCAGTTTATGATTTCTAAAATCCCTGGGATCCTCTGACAGTCAGCTGCAGCACCCGTATGCACAATGAGGGGTGTGTCCCAGTTACCTAGATGGCTGGGCCCAAATAAGACCACAGCCAACCTCCCGTGACTGTAATCTGAGACCTAATGATCTTTCTCGGCTTTATCCTCAGCCACTTAGACATACAAAGTGATATACTAATACAAGTCACACCGTACTCTGCCTGAGAAGCAGTTAGCATTAGCTATCTAGAAAGAAACAGCAGTTAACTTAAAGACGTCATTTTTTCAAAGACAGGTGAGTGTATTTCAAGGAATACAATATCTAAGCATTTTAAGAAATGTATTAAATATTTATTTTATTGTTAAGGCCAAAATGTCTTGAATTTTGGTTCCTTAATCCAGGAATCTTTGTTTGACTGAACTCCTGGTACTAATCCCAACCTGGTATCTCATAAGAAATTACAATGCTAGGGCAATTTCTTTAAGTCAAAATAATAGGTTTTTGTCAGTATACCTGGTGATTGCAAATGAATAAAGCATTCTACTTTAAATAATATGAAATGAAAAAAAATTTAATGTTATTAAAATTAATTTTTCGGCGTGCCTGGGTGGCTCAGTCAGCTGAGTGTCTGACTTCAGGTCAGGTCATGATCTCACAGTTTCATGAGTTTGAGCCCTGCATTGGGCTCTGTGCTGACAGCTCGGAGCCTGGAGCCTGATTCAGATTCTGTGTCTCCCTCTCTGTTCCTCCCCCCGCTTGCATTCTGTCTGTCTCTTTCTCTCTCTCAAAAGTAAATAAAGATTTAAAAAAATTTTTTTAATTAATTTTTGATTCCTAGAGGGAAAAAAATAATCATTTATTCTCAGGCTACATTGCCGATCATCTGTTCTCAAAATCTTTCATGTCAACAGAAAATACTAAAATAAAATCATACACAATGATTTTACTATATATGTTTTTGTAATTGCCAACTCTGAGACTCCCATGTAATGATTTGATCAAGCTAACACACCATTTTCCAGAAACAAGATTTTTAGAGAAAGGGAGATAATGTCAAAATTATCTTTTTTATCTGACTTATGTATAATCAATGATCTACCCTCTACAGATGGCTACGAAAGCATCCAAAAAAATGTTTCTATGTGACAGAGTGCATCAAGCGCCACAAAATGGACTGTTTTCCATACTATTAATAAGACTATTAACAGACTTCCTCTCAAACTCTTCTTTTCAATCTTAAGTCCCTTCAAGACTCATTAAGCAATTCCAGAAAATAAGCAGGATATGTGAATGGTTAACACTGACCTCGCACATGTGGCAATGCAAATTATGCATGGCAAGGTAGAGATGTTAACACTGTATCTAAAATGTAAATCTCCTAATCTTCCAAAATCACTCACTCACTGTTCCAGAAACATTTCTAGAACTAACCACAGCTTTCAGGATTGGAGCCAAGTATTTTATAGTGAATTTTAATGTTGGCTTATAGATCTGATATCTGTCATTTACTTACTTTATGACATAAAGACAGACTTATCAGAACAGAAAATATTTTAACAACTTATGAAAGCAAAAAAAATGCTATTTCTAAGTGTAATTACTCAATTATGAAATCAAATATCAAATTTTCCTACTGAATAAAAAATTATCTTTCTAGTCATCATTAAATACTGCCTACTAGCTACAGAGAATTATATGAATTACTTTAATAAAAAATGATCCAACTTAAAGTTTACTGTTGTTGATTATCAATAATACCAATCATTTAATTTCTAAATCACCATTTTACTCTACTGAAGCTCCTATAAGTTTTAAATAATAAATAAACAGCCTATCCATGATGATTTTGTTTCTGGAGATTCTAATCATTTCTAATAATTGCACCAACTAAATTATTTAAAGTTTATACTCCCAGAATAAATCCCCAGTTACTTTTCATACTGGTAAACTGTATTTCAGGGAATTCTGCTATCTTAAAACTGAGTGTCACAAATTTCATAAATTTTTTTCAAGGAGGGAAAAGCTAGCGAATTCCTGTGAATTACTTGAAAGTTCACCTTTATTATTTAACTTAAGACGAGGTCAGAGACCACCAGGAACAAAATATTCTAGCAGTCCCCTCAGAGGTATGTGTCTTCAATCCCATTGGCTAAAAGCATGCCAATTAACAAGAGAAATTTTACAACAGATTTAGAACAAGAAAGAATTCATAGAACAGATGTCCATACCAAAATTCTTCATAGGACACTCAAATTTAAATGAAAACAATTATGGTAATATCAAAAAAGTTTAGTAAATCAATTTAGAAGGTTTCTAGACAAGTTAGACCCTCTAAGTGCACACAGATTTTTAAAGTAAGTATATCCAAGAATACAACAATATTCTGAATAGTGTCTGGAGCAGAGATCAAAGGAATGTGACAGCTTATCTCCTTAATAATTCTAGAATTTACCTATCATCTCTCCTTTCAGGTTTAAAATTAAATTCCCTTTCAGCATATCTCCTCTTAGACACAAATAGGACTTGTGTTTTAATGTCAGCGGATCTGGAAGCGCACAGCCTCCACTAACTTTCATTTCATCCACCTCCTGGCACAACAGTAAGACTGAGGCATCCCCTGCCCCTCACCCACCCACCCCACCCCCTCACCCCCTCACCCCCTCACCCCAGCCCCTGGCTCCACAGCACAATCAGGAGACCTTTCACCCTGAACTCTTATTTCACCGCAGATGGCTTGGAAGGATGGTTACAAAACTGTGCATGACGCACCAGCTTACAATCCTGTATTTTGGTAAAAAACCCAACCTTTACAAAATGAAAACCATAAGTCACTACCTAAAATGGTCTCTATTTGCAAAATTCTGAACTCAAAATTTCCACCACCAATGGTTAATTCCTTTCTTAATGTGCTGTCATCATCAAGCAATATTCAGAAGATAAAATTGGAAGGGAGGAAATTAGTCAAAATGCAAATAGTGAATCCTCCTGAGAGACAAGTACTGCTAAACGTTTAAAGTAAGCCCTTATATGTGCTGCAAAGCAAAGGTATAACTATCTAACATTTCTCCCTGGCCCTCGTTCAAGGGCAATATGAGTTCAACAATGTATAGGAGACCATAATTCCCCACACACTGAGTTTACTCAGTCAGATAGGCATGCTTGTGCATGTTGAGAGAAAAAATGATTGGCTGTGGTTTTAAGAAAACCTTTTACTAAAATTTATGCCAACTTAGGATAGAATTACATGTTCACGTTAACATTTTAAATATAAATCATTAAATCCTGAGTACTGACCTCCAGAAAACAAGATTAGTTTAAAAATACACTGTAACAAAGAACTGTAATGAAAGAAAAACACCAAAAAAGTCTATATTTAACTGGCTGCTCAGTCATTAGAAAGGTGCCCCATTACCACCATATGTTACTCAAATATGTTATCACACCTACAATTTCATCATATGTCTCCCAAGAAATTAATTAGTTCTAACTTTTTCAACTTTGACAAAAACGTCTGCATCAGTCAGATTACCAGCTACTGCAAACATTTCAAAATTCAAAGCTTTCTTCAGCTTATATTTAACCTTTTAATTACTATTAATGATTTAGCAACATTTAGAACAGCATTCATTAGACAGATGTCTAATTCTACAATTTTGAATAATGTAAAGTCATTTATACATATATTTACTTTTGGTGCACATTTGCTCAGTAATTTTTAAAAATAAAATTAATCGAAGGTCCAAAACCATATACTGATACTTCATTTCACAGCTGCATTTAGCGTAAAGAAGAAAATACTTAAAATTTTCACTTTCTGTAAATATTTAGAAACTCACAAGAAGTTGAGATCATATAATTTACAATACATAAATTCTACAATTAACACTGCTCTAAATTACAAGAAAGATATCTGAAAGAACATGTTCATTTGAAAGGGACTTTACAAGCTACCATCAGTAAAAAAGAAAGAAAAAACAGAGAAAGTGACAAAGCAGAGAATTTTCATAAATACTCTCTCTACCAAACTTTTTTTAACGGGGGAAAAGAAAACAGTCCTGTTTGATTCAAAATCACCAGCGGAGGTGATCCTCAACCATGTAAACCAGCTTCCGTCTCCACTCGTTTATTTAAACTACCCTGTAAAGGCTACCACACTTTCTAAGTATTCATTCAGTTAACATGTGTCGAGCGGTGAGGGAAACAGACAAACTCCTGCTCTCACAGAGCTTACATTCTAATGGGAATGAAAGGGAAAATAGACATAGTAAATGAGTGGCAGAAGTAAGTCTGAGTGAGTAAATAGTATTTTAGTAGTGCCAAGTGCTAATGTCTCCTTGACTCCCTGGTTAACCAAACAAAAATCCAACAAATCACAAGCAACAAAAGCTTGCAGTGGCTTCAGGAAAGCCGTGTGTAACACGAGTGAGTCCTTCAGTGAACCAAACTGACAACATAAGGGATCATCTACAACTCGTCTCTATCCAGTAAGGAATGAGATTTCCGTTCTGAAGTTACCACGTAGGTTGAAGAAGGGGTTCAGGTTGATCAGAATGAACCTGCTGGGAACCGCCAGGAACACCTGCTGGGGGTTCTCACTCCTTTTAGAGGACCACCCCACCCCACCCCCCTTGCTTTTGCCTCCTGCTAAGGAAAACGGCACCTGCGCACTGCACGGTTTTTGAGCTGAAAAAAACAAAAAACAAAAACCTTAGAAATATCAAGTGCCCTCCAGGAAGCTTTCTTTGCCCTCCTCAAGGAGATTTAAGCATTTCCACCTCTTTACTCAATATCATGCATAAAAAGCAGGAACTGATGCTCTTATTTGTTTGTGTTCCCAGAACCTGTCTTAAGTCTGGCACAGGAGTCTGACTGGACTTTTCGCTAATACAAGCACAGTTTTAGAAAGATTATTCTGGTAGCAATAAAGCCAAGATTCAAAGTCTGAGGTAACTCGGATTATGTATATTATGTAGACATGCGCTGCTCTCAGCTCAGGTGGAGGGAGTGTGCCCATTCACATTCGATGAATGTCTATCAAGGTCTTGCCATGTATAAGGTTAAGTAAGAGGACGCAAAAATGCAAGAGACTGACATGGTCCACACCATCAATATAGGGTTTCTCCAGGGAGAAAGACCCATAATAAGAAAGAAAATAAATAATAATTTTAGACTGCAGTAAGTTTTATAATGGAAATTTACAGAGTACATTGAAACTCTTGTCACTTCATCAGAAACTCGAAGTTGAGACTACTGTATACAGGAAGCATCCTCAGGAAAAGACAAGACCTTAGGTGGATATATTGCAGGAATACAGGTAAAGAGATTAGAAATTTAATTCAAATCAATTAGCTTTTAATGAATATTACAATGCCTCATGCACCATGATGCAAGCATGAATAAAACCCCACGTTAGCCCCTGAAGACCTGAAATTCTAATGAGGGAGAGGCACATAAGTAGATCATCTTGACTGGACAACATGTGAGGTTTGTGGAATCACAGAAAGAGCACCTCACTGACCTGAAAGTAGTTAGGAAGTTTTCCAAACGGAAAAACAAAACAAAACAAAATTGAATAAACAATAATAACAAAATGCAAATAACTTACATATTTTAAAGGAAGAATTAACAGGACAAGATAATGGAAAGGAGACTGAGGCAAGAGGAAGATAAGAACATTTCCAGGCTAGTGATTTGAAGAAGCCGCCTAGTGATGTCAGTAAAGGAAAACTGAAGGGGAATCGGTATTAAAAAGAAGACGGGCTCAGTTCTGAAGATCCCAACTGATGAATACACTAGGATATCCACAGGAACTTTTAAAATATTCAACTAGGACATAATAGACAGGTTCTTTCATTCACGAGTAACAAATATCTGCGATTCACTCTAACACAGAGATAATGTATCAGACGGCCAAGGGAGAAGAGCAAAGTGCCTGCAGAGAGGTCAAAAGAGGCCCACCAACAGAGTAAGGATGGGATACAGTAACATTCTGAGGGTCTCAACAGAAAACGTGTCAGCGAAAGAGTGCTCCGATGCAGGGATGAACCATGCAGTGATGAACCAAGAATGTCAAATGTCAAGGAAGCCAAGAGAGGGGTGTGTCCGATAAGGAGTGGGCAGTAATCGGTATTACATGATACAAACACTCTTAAGAAGGCAAAAGAGTCAAGGCCACTGAATATGGTTAAACAGAGGTAATTACTGTAGAGTTTGATCATGTGCTAAGTCCTAGTTAATCACAATTAATCACAATTAGTTGTGCACAGGACTACTGTGCACAGGACTATGCACAATTAGTTGTGCATAGGAGCATAAGAAATAATACGTTAACCATATTCTTGAAACATCAATTTATTAATTTATAAGCGTATCTAATATTTATTAGAAGAAATGAATGTATAAGCAAATTTTAAAAATTATACAAAGGAGGGGCGCCTGGGTAGCACAGTCGGTTAAGTGTCTGACTCTTGATTTCATGATTTCAGTTACGATCTCACAGTTTGTGGGTTCAAGCCCCATGTCGGCCTCTGCATTGACAGCACAGAGCCTGCTTAGGGGTCTCACTCTTTTCCAATCTCTCTGCTCCTCCCCCACTTCCCTCTTCTCTCTGTCTCTCTCTCTATCTCTTTCTCTCTGTCTCTCTCTCTCTCTAATAAACTATTTAAAAACTGTATAAAAGAGTAACAGTAACAATTTCCAGTAATCGATAACTTTTGAAACAATTTGTTTTCAGAAGAAAAAAATTTCCAAGTTAAAAAATACTAATGTTTTTTGAAAAAAGAATTCTTGCCAGGGCGCCTGGGTGGCTCAGTCGGTTTTGCGTCCAACTTCAGCTCAGGTCATGATCTCACAGTCTGTGAGTTTGGGCCCTGCATCGGGTTCTAGCTCGGAGCCTGGAGCCTGCTTCGGATTCTGTGTCCCTCTCTCTCTGCTCCTCCCCTGCTCATGTTCTGTCTCTGTCTCAAAAATAAATAAAAACATTAAAAAAATTTTTAAAAAAAGAATTCTTGCCATTTAGAAACACATTAATGAAATAATGTGATGTTTGAGATTTGCTTCCAAATAATCCGCAAGGTAAAGGAACAGGTGGATACACAGTAAGATTGGCCAGGGGCTGAAGATTTTTGAAGCTGGTAATGATTACATGGGTGTTGACTATACTGTTCTCTCTACTTTTGTGCATGTTTGAAATTTCCTAATAAAACATTTTATTACCTCAAACAAAAATATTTGTGTTTATCTGAACTCCAAAGAAAATAATGCTTACAAGGATCTAAAATTAACCTCAAACTGCCAAAAAGAATTAAAACAGTAGAATTTCTACAAACTGGACTTCTAAAACATATAAACAAAGAAAAGAAAAAACCAGCACAAATTCTAGAAGCTAGCTTTGGTGTCACGAAAATTTTAAATTATAAAATGCCATAGACTAAGGGTGCCAGGGTGGCTCAGTCGGTTAAGCGTCCAACTTTGGCTCAGGTCATGATCTTACAGTTCCTGAGTTCAAGCCCTGCGATGGGCTCTGTACTGACAGCTCAGAGCCTGGAGCCTGCTTCAGATTCTGTGTCTCCCTCTTTCTCTGCTCCTCTCCCACTCATGCTCTCTCAAAAATAAATAAATGTTAAAAAAAAAATTAAATGCCATAGACTTAAAAAAATCTTAAAAATTTGCAATCAAATCATGAAATATAAACATCACGTTTTCTCAAGATGGTGAGATACATACATACATATCTCATAATCAACACCGTAGGGTAACTGAATTACTCAGGCAAAAGGTCTTTGACAGTCTTATACAGCAACAGCGGTAGGGGCTTAGACATGCTACGTTGGCTGGAAGCTTTAATTCTGACATAGTCTTCCTTCCTTCTTCCTCTCCTCATTTCCATTACAACATGTCTTTTCACCTGAATAATTCCAATTCATTCTTCAGGTGTCCGTATTACTTATTCCAGGAGTCTGATCCCACACAACAGGAGAAAATGCCATGCCATATCCTCCCACAGAACCCTTTTCTATCTCTGTCACGCAAACCATTCAATTTAGCACCACGAGGAAGGGGCCATGTCTTCCAAAAATTTTATTGAGATATATTTCACATTTTAAAGTGGACAATGTGTGGGCTTCAGGTTATTCACAAGTCTGTGCAACTGTCAACACTAACTCCAGAACTTCTCATCATCCCAGAAAGAAATGCTGAACCCACTGGTGCTCCCTCCCCTCTTCCCTCCTCCTCTGGGCTCCTGGAAACTGCTGCACTGCTTTCTGCCTATGGATTTGCCTATTCTGGACGTTTCATAGGAATGGAATCATACAGTATGTGACCTCTGTGTCTGACTTCTTTCACTGAGCATAAAGTTTTCAAGGTTCATTCGTTCTGGAACATGGATCACTTCACTCCTTTTCTGGAGGAGTGTAATATTCCAGTTTATGGATTACACCATCTTTGACGTACATTTATGTTACTTTCACTTTCGGACTATTATGAAGAATGCTGCTATGAACGTTCATACCCAAGTTTTATGGAAACACAGGGTTTCAATTCTCCTGGGAGTATACTCTCAATTCTCTGGATGTGGAACTTCTGGGTCATGTGGTCAACTCTATGTTTGAGGTTTTTAGGAACTGCCAAACTGGTTTCCGATTCCACTGGTTTCGATTCCACCAGCCTGTCTGAGGGTTCTAACGTCTTGGTAACCTTACCAACACTTCTTATGATGTGTCCTTTTGATTACAGCCATCCCAAAGGGTATGAAGTGATAACTCATGTGACTGTGATTTCCATTTCTCCAATGGCTAATAATGTTGAGCATCTTTTCGGGTATTATTGGCCATTTGTGTATCCTCTCTGGAGAAATGTCAGTTCAGATCCTTTGCCCATTTTTTTAGTTGCCTTTTATTGTGGTCTTTCATTATTGTGCTTGAAATATTCTGCGTACCAGACCTTTATTAGATATATAATTTACAAGTTATTCTCTTGCTCTGTGGGTCTTTTCACTTTCTCAATAGTGTCCTTTGACCCATGAAAGTTTTTAATTTTGATGAAGTCCCATTTATCAGCTTTCCATTGGTTGCTTGTGCTTTTGATGTCAAATCTTTATCACCCAATTGAAGGTTGCAAAGATTTACCCATTTTCTCCTAAGAGATTTATAGTTTTAACTCTTATGTTTAGGTCCATTTTGAGTTACTTTTTCATATACAGTGTGAGGTAGGGATTCACATTCATTCTGTTGCCCATGGAAAGCCAGGTGTCCCAGTACCATTTGTTGAAGACTATTCTTCCCCACTGAGTGGTCTTGCCAACCTTGTCAAAAACAATTGACCACAGATGTATAGGTTTATTTCTGACTCTCAATTTTCTTCCACTGCCATCAGTCTATCTTCCATATCTTTTTTTCACTGCATGAAATGTGGGAAGCACTCAATGAAGATTTTTATAGTTAAATACACCTGTCAATAATGCAAGGATGAAAGTTTTGAGCCAAGCGACACCTCAGAGAACATTATCCTCTACCCTTATTTAAAAAGCAAGAAACTGAGACCCAGAAGTTAATTAACTCAAAGGCAAAGAACAAGAAACTGAGGCAGGACTAGAACTCAGCTCTCCTAACTTCTGGTGCAGGGCTCTCTCCACAATGTCATGTGGCTTCCCAAGTAAACCAAATTGCTTTCACATCTGCCAAGGTGCCTGAGAAAACTGCGTGTTCATGAGAGACAAGCACGTACGAGAATACCCAATAGAGGGGAGCCTTTCTTAAGTGTTAAGTCACCGAAAAGCCTTCCAACCAAAATGGTCCAGAAAATCATATACCACTGAGTACATTTCCCTCCAGCCAGGTGTCCTCTCACTGCATTTCCAGCTCACGAACACAGCAACCCATACAGTCAGCCCCTCGATTATTCTACACAGAAGAAAACCATTTGTGTGACAGTGAAAGTGATCAAGCATCAGGTCCCTAGCTCCACGACCCTCCTCTCTTCTCCATTTACTGCCACCACTGTGACCCCTCAACGCACTCCCAAGTGCTGTGAAGAATGCAGAAATCGACAACGAACAGTAATCTGACTTTGTTTTACAACCCAGAAATGTTATCTGCCTGCTTCCAAAACCAGAGAAACTTAAGAGTGGAGACCAGAAAAATAAAGGGAACCAAATGAACACCTATAAGACAAACTTTCTAAAAGATATACGGAGAGAAAACAAAGATACGTGACTATGCAGGACTTACGGAAAACAGGAAGAGGCTAAGTGTTCAAGCGTAGTTAGTGCAGTTACGTGCCCATGTGAGGGACCAGCTGTCAGTACAGATGCTCTGTACGAAACACACAGAAGTCGACTAGACGGCCTCTTGTAGTCGAGGATATATTCCAGCTCCAGTGAAACTACACCCTCTTCTCTGAATCCCTCCATGAGCCCCCAAGCACACCCAGCTGCTCCTTCCAGAGCCCTGTCCACTCCTCCCGCACACCTGCATTACTGTATAAGGACAGTGCATTCTACTAGGACCTCTCTCGCTTGTCTCCCTCCTAAACTACCATCTCACGGCGGGGGGGGGGGGGGAGGGGGGGGGGGAGGTGCGCAAACCACATGTTTTCAGTGTCATGTTCAGGCGAGAATCTAGCATTGCCCCAGCACACAGAAAGCACTGTATAGCTCTCTGTTGAATGAGCATTTTCAAACTGTCTAACACCGAACACACCTGTTCAAAAGGGTCAATAAGAAGAAACTGATCAGTTCTTGCTGTGATTGTTTCCAAATGTTAGCGTTCACACGTAACTCATCCACACTTCCCTACTCTAAGTACAAGCTTCAGAGTTGGCCAATCTGCTAAAAGCCAAACCAACCTAACTGACTGTGATTAGGACCAGAGTTGCAGCTGTTGGCTACCTCTGCTAATAAGGTATTCCTATATTCCCAGCCTGAAGCCCAGCAGAGGGTCCCAGTAAGACTGATCAACCACAAGCAGTGGGGTCTATGTGGTGATTAATAAGGGAGCGGGGGAACCATCTCTACAGAAGCAGATGGAGGAATTCTTAAGGGCAAGACACCGAACATTCACGAAAAAGGTGTCTGCGTAAAACAAAAGAATAAAATGTGAAATACTGGTCTTGGAGTAAAGGTAAAAGCTCTAGAGGCTAAAAGTCCCGACTTGAAGATGTGCCTCCACTGTGACCTCTTTAGAAAGGTCACTTCCATCCCTCTGTGCCTCTCTCAGTTCCTCTTTTGTAAAATGTGAATAAGAATGCTGATCTCACTGTACGGATCAAATGATAGCTATCCTGGGGATTGAGGGCCCAGCACAGATGCCCAGACACCAGCGTGTAACAGGCCCCCTTAATTCCTTCCTACCTCGCAACAGGCTGTGATTTAGGGAGCAGAGTCAAAACACTCTCTTCCTTAAAAATACTTCCCCCAACAGATGTCAGTGTTTGAGCTTTAACCTTAAGGAAATTCTGTTTGGATTTTCAAGAGCCTCAATTAAATGTAAAATAATCTGCCATTAATTGTGTCTTTTCATCTTTCAAAGATAACCTGTCAAGGCCCAAAAGTACTAGGATCCCCTCTAATCGTGATAAAACAGAGCAAAACCTATGCAGGGTGATCCTAAATGAGGAGGTTGAAGGAATAAGAAAAAGAGCAGTAGAAGAGACCCAGAGACAGAGTTTTTTCTAACATTTATCATCTTACAGTCAGTCTCATCTAATCGCATACCACCACATACATTCATAGGAAACTCATAAATTCATCAGGAACCCAGCAAGACCAATTTGAGATTATTTTTGTTGCAAAACAGAAACACTTTCCAGAGTAAAGGCCCACAGATTTTCCCCTTTTTAATGGTTCCGCTCTTACAAGGCTCTATTCCTTTCCTGATGTCAATTCATTGCCCTTTTCCTTTTGTTTGTATCAATGCTGCAATACTGACTATGTTATATAAAATCACAGCCCACAGTTATATGATATATAATAATAAAGTTGATCTCGAGCACAGATCATCTTTCTTCCGCATGAAAACGTCTGTCACTTGATAATTATTTTACGTGAGGATTAATACCACCTCCCTGTAAGTTTTCTTACTTTCTCTCAAGTTTGATTTGTGGCTCCAGAAGCATATTTGTCTGCTAATTATAATTAAAATAGTAATTATTATTAAGAGTTGAAATGTTTATTATTCAAACAAAAAAGAAAAAACCCAAACTACATTTTAATGAAGTACTCTTTGCCACTATCATCAAAGAAATGATGTACTCTGGGATCAACCATTTGCCATTTCCCCAAACTGTCAACTGTGTGCTGAGTCACTGTGTGAATTCTGATAAAATCTTAGTACAAGTGGCAATGATAACTATGCCACACAAATTATTAAAAAGATTTACATACAGAAAAAACCATTACATTATCTCTATTGTCCTCACCAAGACAAGGTAGTGTCCAAACTTATACTTCATGTTTTATTCCTGTTATTAAGGGGCAACCACTACCACTTTCTTCCAAGTTCCAGCCCAAATTCTCAGTCACTCACCCGCCCGCCATCTTATGAATCCTGTGCTTCCTCTCCGCCCGTGGGCTCCACCAAAGAGGACTCTATAAAGTAAATGTGGAGACAATTATTGCCAAAAGTGAAAGAATTAGAGATCCTTAATAGTTCTAGAAAGGCTCATAAATTAAGTCCTTGATTCATGAAGTTAGAGAGGAAAAAGTCTAAATCCAAAAGCTAGTGAGTAAGAAAAGACTACATTCCCATTTTAAAATATCAAAATAGGTCTTAACGTTTGAAATACAACTTTTCAAAATCCAGCAAAATAAATTTAGTATTATTTGTGAGAAAGATCTAAATGGCACTTCTGTTTTCCCGGGCTCAGAGAAAAACTCAAAGTCAGAGAAAAGACAATGAAGAATTGAATAAAAACAAATTAAGAAGTACATTTTAAAGGGCACAAACATAGACAGAATATTAAAGTGCTCTTGTCTTTCGGTGGCAAGGCTAGGCCCCATGTCTACACCGGACATTCACATCTACCTTCTCCTCCCCTGACGGTAGAGGGAGGCAGCATTTCTGCCAGCACGCCTGAAATCGTGCCCTTCTTCCCACGTCCCCTTCTTAATTAATATTATTACTCGCCATCAGTGAAGAGCAAAGCCACCACGTCATTTGGCATGTTCCTCCATCATCCCATATGTAAAATACATGCCAAGTCAAAGTAATGACAACGATGATGATGATGGGTTAAATAAACACAACCCTTGTTATGTCACAGGCACAGTGCTCCATGTGCATCAACCACTGTGTAAGACAGTGTTATGGACTGAATGTTTAAGCCCCCCAACCACCCCACCACCAAGTTCATACGTGGAAGCCCCAACTCCCCACGTGACGGTGTTTGGAGATGGGGCCTTTGGTAGGTGATTATGTTCACATGAGACAGTAAGGGTGGGATCCTCGTGATGAGATGAGTGCCCTTACAAAGGGACAGACCAGAGGGCTTGTTCAGTCTCTCTCCACCACGTGAGGGTGCAATGAGAAGGTGCTGTCCACAAGCCAGGAAGAGAGTCTTTGCCAAACCCGACCGCGCCGGCACCATGATCTCAGACTTCCCACTCTTCACAGCCGTGAGAAATAACTCTCTGCTGTTTATGCTGCTCTGTCCCTGGTGTTGTTACGGCAGCCCAAGCTAATTCCCCATTTTACAGCTGTCACAATTATGGCTCAGACGGGCTTAAATAACCTCTACAGTAGACCCAGGTTACAGTGGCAGAGCCACGATTTAAGCCTGGTTTTTAACCACTACTATTCCACTGACGTCTCTACGTTACTAAGTGCCTCATATGTATCTCCAACTGTGCTAAGTGAAAGAGATCAAAATAAGGTCCCCTTCAGGAATTCACACGTCCGATCATACGTTATTGATAAACATATGGATTGCCAGGGTTTCCTTGAGGTTTGATACCCAATAAGTATTTACCGAAACAAACAGAAAAGCCATCAAACAATTAATACAATGTGGTGTTACATGACTGGATCATATAAAGTAACACGGTTTTCCAGGAGAAAGCAATTAACTCTGGGGGTGATTAAGACAACTACTAAAAGATAGGTACCGAGTATGGAAAAAGCTATAAAAGAAATAAATGAAATGCAGTCAGAACAGGGCACAATGGGGGCGCCTGGGTGGCGCAGTCGGTTAAGCGTCCGACTTCAGCCAGGTCACGATCTCGCGGTCCGTGAGTTCGAGCCCCGCGTCGGGCTCTGGGCTGATGGCTCAGAGCCTGGAGCCTGTTTCCGATTCTGTGTCTCCCTCTCTCTCTGCCCCTCCCCCGTTCATGCTCTGTCTCTCTCTGTCCCAAAAATAAATAAACGTTGAAAAAAATTAAAAAAAAAAAAAAAAAGAACAGGGCACAATGAATTCCATTTGGAGGGAATCTATCAGGGATTGCTAAAAAGTAACCTATAAGCTGTCTCTTCAGAGATGAATAGACTTTCACTGCTGGAATGACACATGAGTCCAGGCTGAATGGACTTGATGGACAAAAACGTGGAGTCCAAAAATGTGACTGCCTGGTCCTTTTCTGATCCCAAACTCAACACTGTAGTTTACAGTATAAAATATCTTAACAGGTGCCTCTCTGTCTCATCTCTTTCTTTTTCAAACCACCCTACACAAAGCATAAAAGTAATCATCCTAAAACACAGATCAAATTGATTCCCTGTTCAGAAACATTCCATAGTCCTGCTCTGCCCACAAGATACTATTTAAATTCCCGAGACTAGAATGTTAGGCCTCTCACAATCTGTCCCTGTTTTTCCTCCTCTTCCCGATTCACCTTGAGTCATGATTCCTCTATACTGAAGCTGCACCAGATTACGTGCTGCTCCTCCACAGGGCCTGTGAGAACGTGTCCATCTGGACTCTGGCCCCGCTTCAAGACCCATGTCAAAGACCTCCTTTGGAAATAAACTTTGCCTCGGGCCTCTCTTAGTATGCCTGTCCTATGGTAGCGACATGCCTGTATGTCCACCTCCATTAAGACTACGTCAGCTGGGGGCGCCTGGGTGGCGCAGTCGGTTAAGCGTCCGACTTCAGCCAGGTCACGATCTCGCGGTCCTCGAGTTCGAGCCCCGCGTCAGGCTCTGGGCTGATGGCTCAGAGCCTGTAGCCTGTTTCCGATTCTGTGTCTCCCTCTCTCTCCTCCCCTCCCCCGTTCATGCTCTGTCTCTCTCTGTCCCAAAAATAAAAATAAACGTTGGAAAAAAAAAAAAATTTAAAAAAAAAAAAGACTACGTCAGCCGTTTCAGGGATGACCCTGACCCTAAGGGCAAAGACATTAAAAAAAAAAAAAAAAAGTTACACCAAATCTTTGAGTGCCTGTGTCTAGGTACTGTGAGCTGATCATGACGACCCAACATGAGAAGAGCAGTAAGAGACCAATCTGCAGAGCATCCAGAGAGAATTCCCTAACGCGGCCTGTGGAGAAGATGACAAATGGACTCTTAAAGATGAGGATGACGTAAGCAAAACAGGCACAAGTATGACACAGTGCCATGTGCGAGAAGAACCACAAGAAATTCAATGTTGCCGGAATGTGAAATATGGAGCCAGAAATGGCAAAGTAAAAACCTGAACAGACAAAGGGCTTCCCATAGTGTGTTAAGGGCCATTATGCTGGGCCAGTGGTTTATAACTACAAAGTGTAAGTTTGTGCTGTGTCAAAACTAGCTTTAAGTTATACTAGGAACATTTTAAAAACTAATTAAATAGGTAGTACCTTTACACGCCACAATCATAAACCACACTCCCGCCTGTCATCTGCCCAGTTCATACCCTGCTTTCTGGGGTAAAGTGTTAGTTTCTTATTTTTTACCTTCCAGACTTCCTTTATGCCAATTTAAGCAAATAACAATGACATAATCTTATTTCTTCTCCTTCCCACAGAAAGTAATATATTATCTAATATGTTCTGTACCTGGCTCTTTTCCCCTTTAATTGTAGTAATTTTTCCATGATTTTCCATATAAATATTATTCTTCCTATTTTTCAAATGTGTAAATTCATTGTATTGGTCTATCATAATTTACTCACTCAATCTACTATTAATAGACATTTGAGATTTTTCCCACTTTGTTACAATAGGTTGTTTTGGTTCACACATATAAAGAAAATCAGGCCTCATGCAGAGTGGAGTAGAACAAGGGAGAAAAGGTTAATAAACTTTTCAGATGAGTGTGGATAATCTCCAAATCTTTTACTATCACATACAATATTCATATGAATGATCCTGTACATACATTTTCATGAAACATGCAAATACACCTGAAAGACATTCCCAGAAGCAGAAATACACATTTGTAATTTTCATATATATTATCAAACTGTCCCAGAGGGATGGAACTAATCTAGACTGAGCAATGACAGTACCTGGTTCCCTAGAGAAAGGAAAGGATCCTAGGCAACTCTACCCTTTAAAACCTAATCAACGATGAATAATCCAGAACAAGAATGAGATAAGCCATCAAAGAAGTTAACAAAAGAGGAACTATGGGTTTCTAGAATAAAAGCAAGAAAAAATGATCGCTCACCAGTGTCAAATATATAGCAGACAGACCTAATGAAATAATAATTAACTAAAATATAAAACTTAATAATTAAAGCAACGTGGTACTCATGCAAAAACAGAATGGACTGAGATAGCACAAAAATAGAGTAATGAAGAATAAAGGTAATTAAAAATAAAAGAATTAAGAATAAAAGAAAGATAATACTATTATCCACTAGAAGGAACCAGAACTCTGTGGAGAAGTGGCTGGTTCTAAAGCTGGAAAAGGGAAAGGATACGATAAACCTGGCATATCTTATTGTGTCAGAATGTCAGAAAGTCTCCTCAAATTAATAGGAACGTGTCAAAAGAATATAGGTGCTAACTTAAAGGGCCTTCCATGGGCCAAATGTAGGGTAATTTGAGCATTTAAAAATTAGTAATGAGAATGAGATATCACCTCCTATCTGTCAGAATGGCTAAAACCAGAAACACAAAACACAACAAGTATTGGCGAGGATATGGAGAAAAAGGAATCCTTGTGCACTGATGGTGGGAATGCAAACTGGTGCAGCCACTGTGGAAAACAGTATGGAGGTTCCTTAGAAAATTAAAACCAGAACTAGTATTATGATCCAGTAATTCCACTACTGGGTAGTTACCCTAAGAAAATGAAAACACTAATACTAAAAGATATACGCACCCTATGTTTATTGCAGCATCACTTACCAAAGCCGAGATGTGGAAGCAATCCAAGCGTCCGTTGCTAGGTAAGTGGATAAAGAAGAGGTGGTGTGTATATATACTGTAGAATATTAGTCAGCCACAAAAAGGAATGAAATTATCTAAATATACTTTTTAAATCTCTACATAAATATGTTTAAAATATCATATATAAAGAGGGATAAGGAAAGAGACAGAGAGGAAAGGAGAAGGAGGAGAGAGAGAGACAAAAGAAAACAGAAACGTAGAAAAATACTAACATTTGAGGAAAGGGTATATGCACTTCTTTACATCCTCCTCTGTCAAATGCCTGTTCCTATTCTTTGCCCATTTTTCTTTTGGGTCATTTATCTTTTTTTAATAATCTATGAAGGCACACTGTATAATAAGAATATTTTATTTTATTTTTTTTTAAGTTTTTTATTTTTGAGACAGAGAGAGACAGCGCATGAACGGGGGAGGGGCAGAGAGAGAGGGAGACACAGAATCCGAAGCAAGCTCCAGGCTCTGAGCCATCAGCCCAGAGCCCGACGCGGGGCTCAAACTCACAGACAGTGAGATCATGACCTGAGCTGAAGTCGGACACTTAATCTCGCCAATACTTGTTGTGTTTTGTGTTTCTGGTTAATCCTTATTTTTTAATCCTTATTTTTTTCCCCAATATATGATGTCCTCTATTATAGAGCAGATTTAACTTTTACAATATCAAACCTTTAACAGTTCCTAGTGTTATTCCTAGTCACAACAATGGTGACATTTGGGTGATAGGGTGCTTTTCATTTTTTAAGTTTCTTTTTTTTTAATTTTTTAAAATGTTTATTTATTTTGACAGAGAGAGCAGGGAAGGAGCAGAGAGAGAGAGAGAGAGAGAGAGAGAGAGAGAGAGAGAGACAGAATCCCAAGCGGGCTCCACACTCAGCATGATGCTTGATGCAGAACTCGATCTCACAACCATGAGATCATGACCTGAGCTGAAATCAAGAGCTGGACGCTTAACCCACTGGGCCCCCAGGTGCCCCTTAAGTTTCTTTTTATTTACCAATATTTCACAAATCTTTATAAACCATTATCACTTTTTAAATGAAAAAAAAAGTCATATTTTTATATTTCTTAAGCAAAATCCTATCAGGACCTTACATGGAACGTAGAAATACGATAGAGTTATCTAACAAGTTCTCTCTTAATGGCCCTTTGGAGACCAGAAGAGCCAAGAAGAACAAAACGAGTCTGAGACTTGGTGGCAGAGAGAGCAGCACTTGTGGTAAAGCAGAGGTGGCAGAAGAAGAGAAAAAGCTGAAGGAGAGTACAGAGAGCCCAGAAACAAAGCCACATGGAAACAGAAACAACGATGATGGATCATTTAATCAATGGGACTGGAAAAATTATATCTTCAGGAGAATAATACGGTTAGATCCCCTTCTTAACATACCACACACACACACACACACACACACACACACACACACACCATCCTCAAAGTGGAGTAAAAGAGACCTAAACGTGAAAGAACTTTAGGCATTTTATAAGCAAATGTAAGCCACTCTGGTAGCTAGCCTCCAAGTCAGCCTCCAGAGATCCGCACACCCTCCTGTTGCTGCCCCCCCCCTCCGCCGTATGATCTCTCCCCCACCTACAAAGCCTTCTGCTGGCTTGTAGAAGCCCCGAGAGAGGGCTGAGATGGGATCGTGCAGGCTGTGCTTGAGGCATGGGGATATTTAACAGGACTGAGTCAAAAAGAGCCGTGCACACCCCTTTTCAGGTACAGACCACCTGACTGATGTCCCTGTGTCCTGATGGCTCCACGTGCTGTACAGAATGGCACTCACACATTCTAAACCCTAGGACCTCCACTGGCTCCCAACTAAGCACAGAGAGGGTCTATCTAGAGGCACTCCACCTGCCCAAAGATACATCACAAAGTCTGGTTACTCTTCACCTAAAGCTTAGATTCTTTCCAGTATCCAACCTTCCCTCCCCACCCCTACCCATTCTTCTGCACATTCTCCACTCTGATTCTGAGCTCTTCCTGCTAAATTATAATGACAACCATCTACAGTTATCCTATTATACCTATGATTCTTTTTCAAGTACATCACCTTTCTTTTTTTTTAATGTTTATAAAAAAAAAAAAAAAAGGCTGTGATCACAGCCTGTGACTTCAAAGGCTGGATCACAAAAGGCTTTTCCACCTCCCTCTCCCACCTGCCTCACTAGCCTCATTCACGCAGGGAGGCCTCCACCTCATGAGGACACTTAGGTGGCTCTGGTGAAGGACCTAAGAAGATGCACTGAGGCCCCCCGCCAACAGCCAGCACCCACCACCAGCCATGGGAGCAGGTTCCCTTTAAAAGCAAGCCCTCTGGCTCTAGGGAGCCTTCAGACGACAGCAGCCTCACTACCGTCTCGCCTGCAAACTGACCAGAGACGAGGTGCGAAGCACCCAGCCAGGCTGCTCCGCTGTTCACAGGGACAGATGGAGATTTGAGATAGTTACTGTTTGTTTTAAACAAATCGAGATGGGTGGTAATTTGCTCTGCAGTAATAGGTAATTAATAGAGAGACTACTGTTATGACCTCAATGTAGGCAAGGAGGTTCTTAAATATGATACCAAAACTATAAATATGAAGCCAAAACTATAAAGGAAAAGATTGATAAATGTCTCTATGTCAAAATGAAAAAGTCTAAAACAGAAGTTGGAGCAAATGCAACAAAGCCACAAACTGAAAGATGTCTGGGATTCAAATAAATTATTTATATCAATACCTGAAGAATTTCTACAAATCAACAGAAAAAGGGCAAATCATCCTATACAAAGAGGGGAGTGGAGACATAGGAGGGAAAAAGCAATTTACCAAGGAAATTAAATAGCAATAAACACATAAAAAAATTCGGAACCCCACTAGTAACCGGAGAAATGCAAATTTTAAACACGAGATAACAGTCCTCGCACATCGGAACGACAACAGTCATGTCTGACAACACAAAGTGATGGCAAGGAAACGACATCGTCTCCTGAACTGCTGGTGGGATCGGCCGGTAACACCCACTTTAGCAAACCATATACGAAACCTAGCAGAGGGAAGGCTGAGCAGCCCCTGCGACCTGGCAATTTCTCCATGCAAGAATATATCCTAGAAGAGTTTCACATATACATTACAGAAACCTCCATCGCACCACTGTTTGTGGTACGGAAAAAAATCCGCAACCACTTAAAAGCCCCTCAACAAACAGAACAGTTCAGTAAAGTGTGATTTATTCACGCAAAACCACACAGCAATGAAAATGAAGAAATGAGGACTCTATATATCAATATAAACACATTTAAAAAAAAACACGTTTAAAAAAAAGGTGCAGAAGATACATGCAATATGGTACCATTTATATAAAGCTTGAAAACATATTAGTTCTACTGTCAAACATATATATTGTTTATAGATACACTTACACATAGGAAAAAATTTAAAATACAAATGCATGAGAATGCTAAACACTGAACTCAGTACATCTCTGGATTAAGTAGGGTAGAAGGGGAGGCAGCAATGTGAGGGAGGGACGCATAAACCACAGGCCTTTCTATAAGGTGTGACTAATAAAGGAAGGATTTAAAAGCAAGACACGACGGAGCTAGGAGACAGGTACTTGAGTACCAATTTTATTACCCTCTATACTTTTCTGTATGCTTGACTATTCTTTTCTTTTTTTAAGTTTATTTATTCATTTTGGGGGGAGTGGGGGTAGGAAGGGGCAGGGAGAAAGGGAAAGAGAGAGAATCCCAAGCAGGCTCCACATCATCAGCACAGAGCCCAATGCAAGGCTCAAACTCCTGAACCGCAAGATCATGACCTGAGCCAAAACCAAGAGTCTGACACTTAACCAAGTGAGCCACCCAGGTGCCCACTGTGTGCCTGACTATTCTAAAACAGGACATTTTCAACCAAACAGCAGGTAAGAGACTGAAGCAATATTTGCAGCAGAAAAAATCAAAAGGGAATTTACACAGACTGATAAAGACAACCCAGCACCACAGTGAATATACAAATAACATGCCAAAAAAAAATTAGAAACTGTACTAGCAAATACACAGCAAAACATGCAAGCTCAAGCTTACTCATAACTTTTCATTCAACAAATAATCCACTGAGTGCCTATTAAGGTGCAGGCGCTTTCCAGGGCTCAGGGAATACCACAGCGAACAAACAGCTCTCATCTGCTGAGCTTATGTTCGGAAAGGCAGAGGCAGTCAATAAAAACAGAAACAGAAAGTCAGATGTTTGTAAATGCTAAGAAAATAAAGCAGGTGATGTGTTAGGGATGAGGGAGGAAGAAAAGGAGACTTTAGACTGGGTGGTCAAAAACTCTGAGAAGAGAGTCCTGAGGAGTAAAGAATGAAAAGTTCTTTGAAAAGCCCAGGCAAGAGCGTCCCAGGCACGGGCATCAGTTGGTCCTGCGGCGAGAACAAACCAAATCCATCTGAGGAACAAGACAAAGACGGCTTGACTACACAGAGTGATGAGGTGTCCACATGGGATGGGGTAAAAGACACAGGGCCGATGGAGGCTGAGGGTTTACACGGTTGGGGGAAAGGCTCTCTCAAGGAAAGGAACACACCACTATGAAATAAAATAGGTCCTAACGGACTTTTCCTTTGGAATGAGAAAGGAAACCGCATCAAATTATAAATCTTTAAAAGCAGTCGACCACATCAACAGACCCTAAATATAATCACATGATAGTTTTAGCATTAGCTCCCTGGCACAATTTTATATTAATTCTACATAGTTTAGTCTTTCATCTAGAATATAGGGTGAAAACTTATTTTTGATTATTGATAGTTTAGAAAGGTTTCTTTCAATGACACAACTATGGGGATGCCATGTAAGTATTTCAAATTATCGAACTGGTGAAAACCTGTTACGATTCTTTCACATAGAGGCTGTAAAATTAGAAGAATGTTCAGCAAACTTGCAAATGGTCCATCTTGGCTTCTCATCCATTGCCCACATCCTTCTGGTGTTGACCAGGCGCCACAGGACACAGACAAGTTCACACCTCCATTCAGCCTCTGGCCGTGCACCACCATGTGCCAACGCCAGCTGCGAGGTGTTCTTATGCGGGGTCAGCTTGCAATCATGAAACTATCCGTGAAAACTGACTGACTGACTGACTGCAAATCACATCAACGTATCCCACACCCCTCTCCTGAGGGTTCCCAAACTGCCAGTGTCCCCTCCAACGCAGCCTGAAAGGATGGGAAGTGTGACGGGAAGAAAGTCACAGTGGGAAACTCTTGTGGCCTTAACAGATTTCGGTCCAGCCTAGGAAATACCCTGCACAAGCAAGAGGATGTAAACTTGAGTTACCTTCGTGCTAAACCCACCTCTGTCCACATCATCCTGAGCCTTAAAAACTATCTAAAGCTGCTTGGATGTTTAATGCTACACAAGAAAAGAAACCAGAGGAAGACTCTGATCAAGGGACCTGAATTCCATTAGTACCAGAACACACAGAAATGTACTCCCCTAAGGCTGTCTCTAACCCTGCTCAAAAAAGGGGTATTCGAGCACAAAACAGAGCACAATTATGCTTTCACCTCCTGACAATGTATGTTTCCTCTTTCCTCCCATCTCTGGATTTCAAATCCCAGGCACTGCAAATCCAGTCACCCCCTCATTTTCCTCCACTACTTGAAAAGGAGTAATTTCCAGTTTACGAGTCTATCACTGAAGAGCAGGGCTGCGGTACTAACGTAATAAAGAAGGACAACCTTCAAAAGCAGGGAGCTCGGCTACTGAGCGTCCTTCTTTGGAAACAGAGGCGCTCCCTGCTGCGTGGCCCCAATCCTGAGATCTAGATCCCAGTCCTGGCCTTTTCATCAGTTCGGGGGAACCTAGACTAGGTCCCCATGGGGGCCTATTTCATCAGTTCAGGGGAACCTAGCAAGTCCCCATGGTGCTTAAAGTAGCAAAATGTAACTAGAAACTTTGTTTTTACAAACAATCAAGAACTCTGAATGGAAGACGGGAATGTGCAAGAAGCAAATAGTAAACCAGCCACTCGTGGGCCCTGAAGTCATAGAAAGCACTGGGGATGGAGATGGGGAAGTAATTAGAAGCCACTGAGCGGCTGCAAGGTGACACATTCCCCAGCCCAGGTCTCCACCCTCCACTCCTACTTTGGGGAAGGGCTCAGGGAGGAGCAAAGGCCTTCTCCCCACACAAGCATTCCTGCTACAAAGGAACAGGAACTCGGGGAAGACCAAAGGGGGTACGGGGGCAGAGGGCATGTCCACATGAGAACGGATTTGAGAATACGGCGGAGTGTAACACACGAAGAGGGAAACACACACGGAATACGACGGAGGTGTGGGACACTGAACAAAACCACTGCACGAAGAGGGAATCTGGGAAAGCTGCCCCTTGTGTGGCCAAAGCTGAAGCAAGAATGCCCAGCCATCACCTCACCTGTAGGTACAATCTAAACGATGAAGGCAATGACAAGATGGGTTTACAGGTTTCAAATCCGACTGTACACCACGGAAACTTTAACTTAACATAACATTTAAGGGAGAAGCGAAAGCACTTGAAAAAAAATCCACTAAAGGTAACAGGTTCTCCAAAATCTAGAGTTTCGGGAATAAACAGTGCCCACCCAGAGAGTTTTTAAAAAGTTTTTAAAAAGTGCCCACCCAGAGAGTTTTTAAAAAGTGAAGCAAGGTTTGTTAAGGGAAACGAGTCTCCGGCCCCCCTTCGCCAACATTCTCTTTCCCCCCAAACTGTCTCTAACCAGTTGTTTTGGAAATCTACCTCCGTTTCTCCAAATAATATAGAATGTTTGTATCTCTGTTTCGGAACTGGCCGGTACGGGGTATCCTCCAGCGACTGCTTGCCGAAGATAAAAAGATTTAGCCCTGTCTCCTAGTCTTGCCACCCTCCACCCTGCCCACCCCCATTGCCTCAATCCATTGGTTAGATCAGTATTGGAGGCTTATTTCATTATGACTACACAGGGTATTCAGAACTGAGCCAAGCAGTAAACAATAATTACCTTTCTTTTCCTGTGTAACATTTTGTCTTCCTCGGAATTAATAATTGCTCGGCTTCTCATTTACTTAGTTTTCTATACACTTATCCCTGTGTGTTTATACAGTATATATTTATCCTTAATTAACCTCAGACTCTCCAGTCTGACAAATCCCCTTTGAATATATCCATTCACATCAGGCTTCCATCAGTTCTTCTTGAAGAAGTCTCTCCCTGCCTTCTGACTTCCTCCGGTCTGGCCTGGTTACCCTGGGCCAGCTGCATGGCCATCACCCTGGTGTCCCTTTCACCCGCTGCTGGGTCTCAAGTCCTCTTCCCTCTCACCTAGGTCCTCCTCTTTCTTGATATACCCCTTTCTTCTGATGGAGTATATCCCTCAGCTTCATGAGGGTTTGTGGGAGGTATTTGCCTCGATGAAAAGATCTTTATTTTACTCTCAAGCGTAATAGTCTAGTTAAACTACTTAAACTAGATGTCTTTTGTTTTGTTTTGTTTTTCAGAATTTTAAAGGCACCGCTGCTCTGTTCCTTCCTGCTTCGACTACTGAGGAAAATTCTAAAGGCACGGATTCCTGATTGTTCATATGTGGGTCCAGTTCTTAAATTTCACAATAATGTGCCTTATTGTGGGATTATCATCAACCATTGTTCAGAATTTTCAACAGGCCCTTTCAATCTGAAAACATCATGTCCTTCAGTTCTAGAATATTTTCTTGATTTATTTCATTAATGACTGTCCCCTGTCTGTTTCTTCTGCTTTCTTTCTGAAGGTCTATGATTCTGATGTTGGAAACTCCTGGACCAGTGTTCTGATTTTCCTGGCTTCTTCTCTCCTATTTTCTATCTTTTTCTTTTACTGTACTTCTGGGGAGGTGTTCCTAATTTATCTTCTAACCTCTTCAAAAATATCGTTCATTCTTCTTTTCAAAGTATGTGCATGAAATCCTCAAGTGGCAGGAATAATATAAACTTTGGTAAACTTTGGAGATATTGTGGGTTGGGTTCCAGACCACCACAATAAAGCTAATATTGCAATAAAGTGAGTCACATAAATTTTCAGTTTCCCAGTGCAGACAAAAGTTATGCTTACACTATGTAGTGCATTAAGTGTGTAACAGTATTATGTCTAAAAAAGCAATGCACATACCTCAACTTAAAAATACTTTCTTGCTAGTTATGAATCCTGAAATCATTATTACACTATACGTTAACTAACTTGGATTTAAATTTTTTAAATAATGAAAAAAAACCTTTCTTATTATAAACAAATTGCTAATCTGGGCGCCTGGATGGCTCAGTCAGTTAAGCATCCAATTCTTGGTTTCAGCTCAGGTCGTGACCTCACGGTTCGTGGGATGGAGCCCCCCTCGGGTCTGTGCTGACGGTGCAGAGCCTGCCTGGGATTCTCTCTCTCTGCCCCTCTCTTTGCCCCTCCTCCACATGCACATGTATGCTCCTCCTCTCTCTACCTCTCTCCCAAAATAAATAAACTTAAAAATTGCTAGCTGTCATCTGAGCTCTCAAGCAAGTCATAATCACAAATCACCACAACACATACAATAATGAAAAGGTTTGAAATATTGCAAAAATTACCAAAATATGACAGACACACAAAGTGAGACAATGCTATTGGAAAAATGGCGTCAACAGACTTGCTCCGTGCGAAGCTACCACAACCTTCAATTTGTAAAAAAAAGACAAAAACAAAAACAAAAACAAAAACAAAAACAAAAACAAAACAAAAACACACTATTTGCAAAGCACAGTAAAAACAAGGTATGCCTGTGTAGCATAATTTGTAACTTCTGGTATAAACAGATCTCTGATAGATCCGACCAAAATACTATTAATGAAAGAACAGCAGTGATGACCCAGGTAAATCCTAAAACTATCCATGTTTAAACATATGCTGACGAGGATGTAGAGAAACGGGAACCCTCTTACACTGCTGGTGGGAATGCAAACTGGTGCAGCCGCTCTGGAAAACAGTGTGGAGGTTCCTCAAAAAATTAAAAACAGATCTACCCTGTGACCCAGCAATAGCACTGCTAAGAATTTACCCAAGGGATACAGGAGTGCTGATGCATAGGGGCAACCTGTACCCCAATGTTTACAGCAGCACTTTCAACAATAGCCAAATTGTGGTAAGAGCCTAAATGTTCATCAACTGATGAATGGATAAAGAAATTGTGGTTTATATACACAATGGAATACTGCTTAGCAATGAGAAAGAATGAAATCCTGCCATTTGCAGCAACGTGGATGGAACTGGAAGGTATTATGCTGAGTGAAATCAGTCAGAGAAAGAAGATATCATGTTTTCACTCACATGTGGACCTTGAGAAACAATAGAAGACCATGGGGCAGGGAAAAAATAGTTACAAACAGAGAGGGAGGGAGACAAACCATAAGAGACTCTTAAATACTGAGAACAAACTGAGCGGCGTGGAGAGAGAGGGGAAAATGGGCATTGAGGAGGGCACTTGTTGGGATGAGCACTGGGTATGGTATGTAAGCAATGAACCGCGGGAATGTACCCCAAAACCAAGAGCCACCTTACACACTGTATGTTAGCCAATTCGACAATAAATTATATTTTTAAAAAGGGGAGGGGCTCCTGGGTGACTCAGTTGGTTAAGCGTCCAACTTCAGCTCAGGTCATGATCTCATGGTTCATGGGTTTGAGCCTGCGTCGGGCTCTGTGCTGACAGCTCAGAGCCTGGAGCCTGTTTCAGATTCTGTGTCGCCCTCTCTCTCTGCCCCTTCCCCACTCATGCTCTGTTTCTGTCTCAAAAATAAACAAACACAAAAAATTAAAACAAAACAAAAAACTATCCATGTTTAAAGTTATTTAACATTTATTTAATATGCACCTATGCAATAAAGGTCCAAGATATGTCACTAAGGATGTCAAAAACGGGTGAAATTTATTGAGAAATTACTTATCTGCCAAGCATCTTATCTGCATTATTACTTAAATCTCTCAGATGAAAGGAGGAGTAACTTGTCCAACACCGCGTGGCTGGTGCGGTGCTGCAGCCAGAATTAAAATCCTGGTTTGTCTGACTTCAGATGCAAGCTTTCCTGCACTCACAAAACTGCCTGAACAAAAAGCTCTTCTTCCCGGTCACTTGTTGCCCTGCGATCTCCCTGGCTGTCAAATGTGGCCGCTTGACAAAGGTCTAGCTACTGAACTATGACAAATGAGGAGCGCGACTTTCAGGCCGGGCCCACCCCAAACATGTCTTTCCCTTTCCAGCATCATGCAGATGAGCACATGTGGAACCATTTGCTGATGACAGTGGAGTCACAGGACAGAAGGAGCAAGAATCAGGGACACTGTGCTTGTTTTGGACTCTGCTGATCAAGAAACAAAATTCAAATTATCTTAATCCACCGAGATTTGAGGTTTATCTGTTTCAGCAGTCAGGCTTGATGCCACACCGCCTCAGGAAACTTAAACCTTTATGGGAGTAATAGTAATAACTATAACACTACATGCAAACAGCATCAAAAGTGTAGTACAGACGGACATTTACAGAGAAAAGTTGTATGTGCAGAAAAACAGCAGCACTCACAGCTGGAGAGATCATGAAAGTATCAGCTTTTAATGTGAGTTCTGTTAATGGGTAAGATTTAGGTAATTAAATAGGTGGTTAAAGAAAAAATAGAAACAGGAACACGTCTCCAGGTAAAAAGTGTCAGGGTAAGAACATCATGGCCAATGGTGAGCCGGAGTATCAGTGGAAAGAGCATATGGTATAAGTGAAACAGTAGTGAGGGCCAGGTTGGAATGAACGGCAGACAGGTGCCAGACAAGACCAGGTTATGACATTTGGGCCACTTTCCTATGCAATAGTGAGCTACCAAGGGCGCAGTGCAGAAACCCAGCGTTAAGTCACAGAGTGCAACATAAAGTGGTTCAGGACTGAAAGATTTCATCATTTGACAAATATTTACTGATCACTTACGTCATGTCAACCAAAGCAGTGGGACTGGAGGAAAAACTGATGAATGGGAAGGAAAAATGAAGCAGTATTTAGTTACAGGCACTGGGGCTATGGTTGAGTAAGACAAAGAGAAGAGTCAATAATGACTGTGGTCTCATGTCTGACTGCCTAGAAAAGGGGTAAAACGGTATAATCAAATAGAAAAGCTGGGAGGTGTAACTGTTTGGGAAGAAATGGTCAGTCTGCTTCAATAGAGACTGAATTTGCAATAAACAGGCACCATTTTTCATATGAATTACTAATCCCCACTTCCAGCTTATTCATTCAATCGGAAGACCCAAGCCCCATATCTGACCTCAAAGGGGATTAAGAAGCATAAACAAACCCTGCAGCAAATGCTAGACACTTAAAGCATCATTCCGAGGCGGGGGCTACATGAGAAAACTACACCAGTCCACTGCGTCCCAAAGAGTGTTCCAGGACTCATTAATCATCATCTTCCTGCAAATCACTGCCACTATCTCTCCTCCTGCCCCACCCCTCAGATCCCACTGCAGCAGTTTCGTGAGAAAAAGAAACTGTGCCAAGGAATTCTGGACAATCTTACAAAGCATAAGTAGTTTTTGAAATTCCACAATGGACACTTACCCTATACTAAAGAAGCCTTTAATTTTGTTTAGTCCAGGTACTCCCAAAACTTACTCAGTGACAGAAATCTGTTTTTGAGGAACACCTACGTACTAAGGATGTACACTTGGGAAATGGCACACAGATGGTACACAGAGAACCTATTAATCTTTGCACACTGAAGGCACCTAACATGGGCCGAAACACACAGGACACGATGTATGCTGAAACAAACAATTACTCAGAGGGTTTCTAAAACAGTAAAAGCCACATATTTTGGCCATTTCCTAAGTATTATTCCAAAATGCCAAGGCTCAACACCCTAGGTTTCTTATAAAAGTTCTCTACATACCTGATAAAATCTCTACATCAATTCACCACATGTGAGTTTATTATCCCAACACCACTGGACATGGTGTACTTCTCTTTGTTTTCAAAATGAAGTCCATCCTCAAAATGAATCACAATTAACTCACAATAGAGGAGCTACTCAAAACGGAGCATTCTACACCGGCTTTGTAGAAACTGTGAAGTCACAAGTGATGGTAAGTCACTACACAACACAGCCAGTACAGCGGGAGCACTGGACCAGGAGCATATGCTGTATGTTAATGGTAAGAACGAAAGCAAGGGAAAGGAGAAGGAAATGGTGAGCCAACCTTTCTCCCTGCCGCCCCCCCCCCCGCCCCCAAGCAATTCAGGTAAGCTTAAATAAGGGGGGGTCACTGATTCCAGTCCCGTGCCCTCAACTGGGCGGAGAGGAAGAAAAATATTCTCCCGCTGGGTGGGGGAAAGAACAGACTGTGCCCCTCCAGGCTTCATTCAATAGCTCTGGGCCAAATGAATCAACATGTTTATCTGCTAATACAGCTGAGCTCATTTTAACGTGTTATGCACTTGAAAGGAAACAAACTTTTTTAAAATGGAACCAGTAAAATTCAGAAAGTTTCTGTTTTCCGTTTTAGCAAACTTAGTTAAGCTCTTTGTTTATGAAGACCAAAAATTACAGAATAAATCTTTCATTGTGTCAAAATGTTTATTCCAAACTGAAGAAGAGTTAAGGAAACTTGGGCTCTAAGACATTTGATCTAAGGGTCAAGGACAGTCTGACTTCTTAGCTCTGCCAGCAGTTTTTAAAAGTTGCTTCCTGTACTAGGGAATGTTCACTGTTCTTGCACAAACAATAATAAACGTCATTTATGCAACCACCTTGATTATTCTTTCCTCTCCTTTTAAATTCACTGCTTGGTAATAGCAAAGGCTACGGTCATTAATTCTAGTAAGTATTTTGAGCTTTTAATTTCCATTATATTTCTGCTCACTTACTATGTGCAGGGAAACAATTTTACTTTATTTGTGTATTCAAAAAATACGTCCTGAATGTCAATTATGTGCCAGAACATTACAGATGAAAGTCAGCAGAAGAGATGGGGTCGCTGCCCTCTAAGAGCTTTCAATCCAGCTGGGAAGAAAGCTATTATGAATTCAGACACGTATACAATCCAAACAATGGCAAGGGGGAAATAAAATACAAAACAAACATGTAAACATACAACATGATCTAGCCCAGGGATCAGAGACGGATTCCTTTGGTAATGACAACTGAGCAGAGTTCAGCACAACAAACATTAAAGGTAATTTAAAACTTACACATACACACACCCCAAATCACCCTAGGAATAAGAATGTCCATACTGTTGACAGGACAGGGGTCTGTAAGAGCAAAGGTAAAATCCATGGGACTCTGAAAATAATGGCGATAGCCTCATGTAAACAGTACCAAAGAGTGTTTATATCTCTGTAGGAAGGAAAGCGGTGCCCACTTCTGGTATATTTCCATTCAAAAACAGGTTTCACAGCTAGAACTATTTTCCAAGGGACAAGCCAAACACCAGCGATTAGTCTAGTAATCTAGTCTAGTAATGTCCAATCACCTCAAGTCCTCCACACACATAAACCAAGTTTATAACAATCAATGTATCCCAAGCGTCAACACTCCATAAAACCCAGGTCACACAAAGACACCTACAGCTTTACAGGTCTCAGGATCACATCTTAGCGCAGAAACAAACATTTCAGAAATCATCTTGTAACCCATAAAACACTTCCATTTTGCAGATCAGGAACGGGACCCAAAGTCGGGAAGTGACACACACCACCACATCATTCATCCAGTTAGCAAGAGAAAAGGAGGTGAACCAGACCCCGGACCTCCTGAGGCCCGTTCCCAAGCTCTTTCTACAGCATCACCAGAGCAAATCTATCAAACGACAAGGAACACATGTTGCAAATAAATGAGGCAAAATGTTAAAACACAGGAATTGCATTCTGATAATGTTGTACACCTTCAAATGATCTGCACTTCCCTGAAGTCCTAGAAAAATAATGGTCCCTCTTAACTCATTCCACAGAAAAGGTGTAAGTGAAGGAAACGAACACGTACTGACCTTACAGGGTCCAAGAGCGAGGCTGAGTGCTTGATCTACTTGAATTTCACCTGATCATCACAACTACCCTCGGAGTTACACAGAGTCTCAGGCTACTGGGACTCGGAAACATTAAATAATTCACCCAACATTACGCAGCAGAAAAATGACAGAGGCAGGCTTTGAATTCAAGTCTGCCCAACTCCAAGCCCATAGTCACTTGACCACACAAAAAAAGGATTTTTTCATAGGAAAATGTTACACAACACTGGGAGCTCTCCGAGAGAACCCACCAAGGCCCATCTACTTGCTGATGAAAAGTCTTCTAAAGTCTGGGAATTCAACAATTATGTTTTAATTATTCCTAAAGGAAGTACCAAGTTTTAAACAACTACTTTACAAACAAAATGCAGAGCACACTCTTAGGTTAAATATTGCTTCTATTCTCTTTTCCGCATCCTTTTTAACCCCGCTGGCACTGGCACCCAGAAAAGCATCAGCTGTCCGCTTCTACGAGATGTCGGCTCACGAGCAGTAAGGACAAGGATGCAAGAGTGCACTTGGGAGAACCACACGCAAACAGGCACTGCATTTTAGTAATTCTGATGTCTCTACTGGTGGACAGCTCATTCACAGCTCCAACTGGGAAAGGGCACGGTACTCAAAAAGTAAGAACTAGTAAGTAGTCCAAACAGGGCAAAGCACATCAGAATTAAAGGGAAGACCAATTTTTGGTTTCACAACAACCACCCATTTCCTAGGACTCCGTTTCCACTTTCTCAGCCCTGCTACTAAGTCGGTTACCGCTCACGCATCAGGTTGTCCGCTTCCAGCCTTTAGTTGGCATCTTCGGTTTGCTGTCCTCCCTCATTTAGTTCTCTTTACCCTGATGGATATATGCTTTGGCTTTCTCCATCATTTTAGTGGGAAGAGAAGAATCTATTTTCTCTCATACTACTACTAGAGGGGTGGATGTTTTTTAGGTTTTCTCTTGATCCCTGTCTTTTCCCCAATACCCCAAGTACCATTCCATCCTCCACTTCTTTATTTCTGTTGGCTTATTTTGACCTCTCTTTCCTTATGGGGGCTTTTCCCAAAGGTCCCGTGGTCTTGGAATGTTAATTTATATTTAAGAATGAGGTTCTGACAAAAAAATTGACTGAAAGATCTGTGTGAGGAAATGGGGCTTGTCAACTGGTAGCACTCATTTAAGGGGGCTCTGGTAGTGAGCTTATCAGTATCTGAAGATACGTCAGTTTTCTGCAGGAGATGAGCAGGACAGTCTTGACTGCGGAGTTCTGCAGGGAGAGCAGAGAAAACAGGCTCAGAGTTCCACAATTCAGATACAGATTTCCCCGAATCTTCCTGTTTTTAAGTCATTCGGCCACCCCCTGCCCCTGGTTTCAGAATGCAGGCACTTCTTCAGTTTCATATTTTATCATGTTAATTTTATAAAGAATAAATCTTGGCCTCCCGAGGCCACAAGCTGGTGGTGGACAGTCACCTATCTACATAGTGTCCTCAAGGAGAGAACCTAAGGACCCCACCTGTAGCATACAGATTTTCTGACCGATCCCTGTTCTCAGCTCCACTTCGGACCCTGCCTCCCTTAGGGTCTGCAGGCTCCCAACGCCGAGCCTCTGGGAAGCTTCAGGACACAGTATTACTTACACTTCTTGCAAGTACTGTGCACTTACAGACCGTTCTGCTCTGCTAATTCCGCTGTCGCCCATCCGTCTGCTTCCTCATTTCAAAACAAAATACAGCAATTTCTATCTCCTGCTGTCATCTCATTCGGAGGGGAACAGAGTTACTTTCTAAAGGGTTACCGATTTTCAGTTGTACAAGAGGAAAAAAGTTGTGGAGATGGGTGGTGGTGATGACTGCATAACATACTGTGACTGGACCGATTACCACCAAACTGGATGCCTAAAAAATGGTTAAAACAGTAAATTTCCTGATGTATATTTTACCACAATTTAAAAAAAAATTTTTTTAAGCAATATTCAGAAAAAGCTACCTCTTCAAAAGCCCCTTCCAAGATCACCCTATGCAAAGTTCTCTTTCTCCCCGGCCAGGATAACTCTCTAGTACATCCTATGATTTACCCTCTTGGCAGCACATATAGCTATCTGAAATTATCTTCTTTATTTCAGTAATTGTTTATTACCTCTGCCCTCCAATAAGACAGTGGACACTGAGGCCGCCTTCTAACATCACCTGTGTGTCACAGTGATAAGAATAGCAGGAAGGCTCTCAGTAAACATCTGGGAGATAAATGAAGTAATTGGTTTCTGGGCCCCACTAGACCGACTGAATGAGATTGTTGAATTCTCAAACACTGATTTATAAAAACAGAAAATCTGCTATTTATGACCCAAATAGGACCCCTCTCCCTAGCTAGTCTCAACAGTTGGACACATCCGACCCTTAAAACAGATATTCTGTTCTAAGTGGAGACTCATGTGCTTTTGACTAGGGATTGACCAATGGGAAAGGTGTGGATAAAAGAGGAGTTTCTAGTTATTTCCCAACAGGAATTCCTGATAACATGGCAATATTCTTCCTTTAACATAACTCTTTTCAAATGTAAGCATGTAGGCCTCACTAGAAGAGCTTTCACATCATAAAGATGTTTAACAATCTATTTTATCATGTAATTCAAATGTTGAGTTGGGAAAAAAAACAACCAACCCCTTTTCCACTTATGTTCTTGAAAGTATCTAAATTCCC
Organism: Lynx rufus; assembly: GCF_022079265.1. Lineage (NCBI taxonomy): Eukaryota > Metazoa > Chordata > Mammalia > Carnivora > Felidae > Lynx > Lynx rufus. The sequence goes on from NW_025814829.1 coordinate 57,527,766, forward strand.
ACGGGAATCTGTTCTATTATCTTCCCTCTCCTGTCTTTAAATCTCACCTTGCCATTTCTGTAGCTCCCTCCTAGACAGCAAATGTATGTGCCTCTCGTTATAAAAAATATTCACTTCATCGTACTGCACACTCAACCTACAATCTTATCTATCCCCCCACTTCACCGCATCAAGCTTCCTGGAAGAATGCTTTCTCACTTCCCGTTGATTCCTTAACCCTCAACTCAGGGTATCTAACATGGCTGTCAATCCCTTCACACAGCAGTGGCCCACTCAACAGCCATTGTGAGCTCCCCAGATACTCACCATGGATTTCCTGTCTGTTCCAGTTCCCTGCCCCTTCCATGTGACTTAGATTCTGCTCGTCCTTAAAGGACAGCAGACAGATCTAAGTGTGAACCTGGCTCCAACACTGACGATACTTGTCTGAGCTGACTCAAGGGTCAGTCTGTCTCCCTAAGGCACAAGTTACTTGAAGGCACACACTACGTATTCATCTTGATCTGCCCAAGTCCACAGGCTCCAGCACACAGCAGACACTCAGGGAAGCTTTGTGGGAGGGTGAGAAGAAATGACACAGGGGAGGGGTGGAGAGGGAAGAAAGGGAGGGAGAAGAACACACAGGACACAGGTTTCCTCAATCTTTTTTTTTTTTTAATTTTTTTTTTTCCAACGTTTATTTATTTTTTGGAACAGAGAGAGACAGAGCATGAACGGGGGAGGGGCAGAGAGAGAGAGGGAGACACAGAATCGGAAACAGGCTCCAGGCTCCGAGCCATCAGCCCAGAGCCCGACGCGGGGCTCGAACTCCCGGACCGCGAGATCGTGACCTGGCTGAAGTCGGAGGCTTAACCGACTGCGCCACCCAGGCGCCCCTCCTCAATCTTTTTAATCCCTAAGTACAAAGCAGGAAAGTTAACCATAAAAGTACCTCAATCAGTGATTGCGGAATCTAACTGAATGCCTATATATATATGTATGTATATGTACATACACGTATATACTACCTATGTAATGGTTTGGTTTGGTTCAATTTCACTGGACATTCACAGCTCAAATTCTGAGAATTACACATTTATCTTAAAGGCTTGGTTATAAAAATCACACTGTTACCTACAGTTGTAGACTTATTAATAAGCAAATTCAGTTTTAGAAATCACTACTCAATGAAGGAATAATATAATTTAGCATTCTTTGACTTCCAGAGGGCATCGGGGAGGGGCATACTGAAGTTGAAGTCCACGTGAAATGAGGAGGAAATACAAGGTCAACACTGAAGTCTGGAGATAGGGTAGTAAAAAAAATTCCATACATGTCCTAAAATTAACTTCTTGGTCTCTGAAGAAAATGTCATAAATAAGTTGGGATAGGTTTTACAGGGCTTCTTTTAGGGGCACCTGGGTGGCTAAGTCAGCTGGGCGCCCGACTTTGGCTCAGGTCATGATCTCGCGGTTTTTGAGTTCGAGCCCCACGTCGGCCCCTGTACTGACAGCTCAGAGCCTGGAGCCTGCTTCAGATTCTGTGTCTCCCTCTCTCTCTGCCCCTCACCCACTTGGGTGTGCTCCCTCAAAAATAAACAAACATTTACAGAAAATAAAGGGCTTTTTCAAAAGCCTGATTTCTGCTACTAAAGAAAAAGAAGATATCCCCAAATTTAAAACAAAATACACATAAACAAATTGCTTTAAATAAATGCTCTTTTATTATATTTCAAGGGAAAACTGGTACTTCTGGACACTAATTAAAAGTGAAAAGGAGGGGCGCCTGGGTGGCTCAGTTGTTTAAGTGTCCGACTTTAGCTCACGTCACGATCTCATGGTTCGTGGGTTTGAGCCCTGCATGGGGATCTGTGCTGACAGCTCGGAGCCTGCTTTGGATTCTGTGTCTCCCTCTCTCTCTCTGCCCCGACCCCACTCACACTCTCTCTCTCTCTCTCAAAAATAAGTAAATGTTAAAAAAAAATTTTTTTTTAAGTGAAAAGGAAACCATCCCTTTGCAGTTAAAAGAAGATGAGGACAATTCCCAGAGGAAAAAAGAAAACAACTTCACCAAATTCTACTTCATGTAACTTACAGTTCATTCCTCTCAGCTCCTACTTTCTGCCTTATTTCCAAGTCTCCATGCCCTTCACTGACTCTTCAATGTCCACATTCCCCAGGGTGCTACCCTTGCACTTCCCATAGGTGTGCTCACTGAGCATGCATGTCTACACCAGCCCAGCATGGCAGTTAGAAGCAAACTCTTCAAGACCAGATGCACCTGCCTGTGTTTGAATCCTGGCCACTACTAATTAGGTGTGTAATGTGAAGACTTAACTTCTCTGTGCCTCAGTTTACTCACATGCTAAAAAAAAAAAAGGACAAAACACTCTCAGGGTGTCGTGAGAACTGAATTATTATACATCAAACGCTCAGAATGCTGCCTGGCACATACGTGATCCAAAAGTGTTAGCTATGGGAGGGACCGCATCATTTATCATCCAAACCAGGGCACTCTGAGATATAAAGAGACTATTAATAACCACACTGGAGCAACAGGCATAAACCAGAACTGTCCTTGGCAAACCAGGACAGAGTCACCCAATCAGCCTAAGATGCACCACAAAATACTGTTGACAGGCAACAGTTTCTGTCCTACAATTATACAGCTAACCTAATATTGTTCACTTCCCATTAAACAAACCTACTTATAGGCTATTATTTCTGAAAGTGGGTTCAACGGGGGGAAAGGGTAGAGCAGGTCAAAAAAAGTTTCAGAAGCACCAAATTAAAGGTAAACAAGGTACTACCATCTAGTTTCTACCCAAAAGTCACTGGTATACTAATGTGCCTTATTTGACTTTATAACTTCAATTAATTTTATTTTGCAACTACAAAGTTTTTATGAAATAAAATTTAATGAGCAACTGGCTTTTTTTTTTTAATATAAAATATGTACCTACCTATAAGCAGTGCTCTTTTCCTCAGGACCTAACCCTTAATGAGTACTACGTATCTGCTGAATGAATGAATACCAGAAACACTTCTCATAAAAAATGATTTCAGAAACTAAAGCTAGATCAGAAAGAAAGTAAAAGTCTAGTTTGGGGTTTTAGGTGAGCTTCCTCAGCTTCTTCTGATAGAAGGTTCCGTTAGAACCCTTGGATAAGAATTGCATTGGTTGTTCCACTGGGTCTACTCTGGACTAAACATGGCTTGGTAATCCAAGAGGAAAAATCTTCCTAGAAGATAAAAATAACAACAGTCGTAGCCAATGCAGAAGGAAAATACTACGCTCCAGAGCCAACCACACATCATTGCCTTTGATCTTCACAATAACCTTTAGGTTAATTAGGTGTCACCTTTAAGTGACATCCGTCTTGGTCGTGGGAATTTTAGTAGATCTCATGTCCACAACTTATTTCCAACTGCCTGACCAAGACTTTATTTTCTGTAAGTTTGCTCACCTCTTTTTTGCTGGCACAATTTTATGAGGCAAATTCCAACACAATCCACCACCAAGCCCAACTACTGGTAAGGCAATGAACCATTAAGTGCTCAAATCCTGTTACGAAACCGCCCACATGAACTCTACACCATGTGGTCTCAAAGGGCAGCACATCCAAAGGCATAACGCAGCTGTGAGAAAGGTCGCATTTATAACCATACATTTATAACTACACGCTTGTGACTTAAAATAATCTTCCTCGCTGGAATCTCTCAGAGAAGATGGAATAAATAAATATTCAAGCACAAATAATTCCACATATCAAATTTTGGAGCTGGAAGGAAATTTACAGATTCTAATCAAAGTAAAATGTTACTGAAGATAAATGCTTTTCTATCCGTGAACTACATAACTGTATTATTACTGTTGCCATTCTTTGCATGAGGGCACAGGTTTAGCAATTTGTCCAAGTTTACACAGCTGGTGAGCAGAGGACTTGAAATTCAGACCCAAATCTGTCTAACACCAAAACGAGGATCATTAATTTTCTTTACAGTATACCAAGATTCCTCCTACTTAACATTTTTCTGTAACCCAAATTACTCCATCAAAAATAGGACTTCAGAGCTAGACGAGATCTCTAACAACCTCTCCGTCTTACAGCCTCAGTGACACCAAGTACTTTTATATGTTGGTTGCACAGAGCTGGTCACTGAAAGAGCGAACACGGAAACCCGGGACTTCTGTCAGATTCACACCCAATGCTTTTCAGCGTCACAAAAGATCAATGCTTACCAATAAGAATGATAATGACAGCTTTCACTTATCAAGCACCTACAAGAAGCCTAGCACTACATTATCTGCAGAATTATCTTGAATCCTCCCAATGATCTCTAAAAGCCCACAACTGCAGACTCCAAAGCCAGCTACACTTTTGTGTCCATCATAACACTTTCAATAATCCCAACTAGAAACCCAGGGTGTGTGTGTGTGTGTGTGTGTGTTGTGACGGTTGTTTTGTTTTTTTGTGTTTGTGTTTGTTGCTACTAAAACTGACCCATGGACACCTGCTGCATTTTTGTGGAGACATAAAAATATTGTGATACGTGGCGTGGAAAACACTTTTCCTTCTAAAAAAGAAAAAGCTTCTAGAGTATCTTTTTATGAAACCATAAACTAAAAAAGCTGGTAAGCCTCATTTATATAAGCAATCAAAGGCTGATTCTTCCCTAAGCAATCTGATTTCAACATAAGGCTTTCATTAGACAACTTGGTTTGTTATAGCACAAATATATACACGCACATACATACATATGTGTATGTAAGACTGGAAGGAAACGTGCCAAAATTTTAGAGCCACCATTCCTCCCACAACCACGGTGACCTTCTTCAAGAAATGATCCTACAACCCAGGCTCTCCACTAGCAGCGGCTGCTATCCTCCTGGCTACACTGATAACTGGGGATGGAAAAACGACACCAACAGAATCCAGTCTTGGTTTTATCACATGGCTCCTGGGAGAAGCCTACCTTCCTTTTGGATGGTGAGCCCCGACGCTGCCACCCTGGAGCCACCAGGAACCACAGACCTGCTACCAAGCAGAAACCTCCTTGAAAATGAGACCATCGCAGCTGGAAACAGAGCAGAATGAAGCCCGAGAGAGGATGCCTGACGTCATCACCAGGTTCCCTGGATTCAGGCACACCTGAAATCAGTCCAGCCTGGATTCACCATTTACATGATCTTATTAATTTCACCCCGTCTTTTAATGTTCCCTTCATTGTGTAAACTTGTGTGGGGTTCTTTTTGCTTAAACTTCTTAAAGTCTTGACGAATTATCCTCCTAGAGAAAAGTCCTCAGGTAAAAAAATAATAACATGCTGCAAAATTTTAAACATTTGAAAATTTGATCAATAATTTTTTCTACTTAAGACATGCTTTTAAGTGTATATACTAACAAAACTTCTAAACACAGCGAATACATTTTCTTCCTAAATAAGGTGATTTTAAATCCTTATAGAATAACAGTAATTGCATTTTAGGATAATATTAGAGTATCTGGTGTTCAATTTTTTTTTCATCAACATCATTCTAAGGGTAGGAAATACTACGTGTCTACTCTCTTGCCCGTTAGCTGCCATGCTACTCGCCGACTTCAGAATACGCTGGGTGGGTAGAGGCTTTGTCCGTGCAGGCTCCTGGGGTACGTGAACAGAGAAGGAAGGTCTAAAACCAAGACGATTCTGCACTCTCCAAATCCAGAGAACATTCTAGCCACCACACACAAGTTCCTTCTTCCATAATTATCCTTCCTTCTCTCTGCTCTCCCCTCACACTCACTTCTTCCCTCTAGACTGATGATCGCCCCTCCTCCTCCAAGAGTAACCCTTCCTCCCAAGTTCTCACCCCCTCCCACCCTCTGCTCCTGTTCAGCAACAACTGTCTCGGTCAACTGCAGGATCTCCCGCCCCACTACCAAGTTCCCCTCTGCCATCATACACATACAACACTGCCCCTGACCAAGCTGTCCTCATCTTATTTATTCCTCCTCTACTTTCGCTGCCAAATTTTTCAAGCAAATGGCTTCAATCTGATATCTGAGCATCAATCACTCTCTCCTTACTCCCCAGAAATCTGGCTTCCATACTGCACCCCGCCCCCCGAAATCACTGAAACTGTATTAAGAACATTCTTGGACTACCCAATCCAATGGCCTTTTTCTGTTTCATTCCCTCTGCAGACTCCGCTGCTCATGACATCAATGATCCTCTCGTAAAATGTCTTGTGTATTGGCTGTGACCTTCCTATTTTAGCTCTCTTCCTAATAAATCACTCCTTTGGTAAGTGCCTGAAGAGTCTCTTTCCCCTCCCACTCCCCACTTGTTATGAGAGGAAGTGTTTCCTGAGCTGCTTCTTCGGTCCACTGCTCATCTTCCCATATACTTTTTCTGCAAAATTGCACCTACCATTAAAATCTAACTGTGTTGTTCTCCTATATGAGAAAAACTATTTACAGATACACACACACACACACACACACACACACACACACACACACACGAAAGGCTGAATAACCATGTCTGTCCCACCTTCTCACATCAGGACCCCTCCTGACCTGGCTGAGAATGGCATCACTAGTCTCTCTAAAACCATGGCGCACACAGTCATCTCTGGGCCGGTGGGCCCGATATTCTTCCATTCTCCCAAAACATCCTATCAGAGTCAAATGCCACTTCCCCCATGAAGCCTTCTCGGTCACACACCCACACCCATCTCCAAAGCAACACGAAGTCTCAGGTCTCACCTCTACACAGCCACAACGCTAAAGAGACAGTTTGATTACAGCGCTTTTATGATCAGAGACAGTATACATTCCTGTGATTTCATCTCACTCAATAATCATTTCAGGGGCAAGGGACATGCTTTATCCTTTTTCTGGTTGCTAGAACACAGCAGGCACATGATATTGACTGGAAAACATGCTTGAAAGGCCCAGGTTCAGAATGTCAGTAACATCTTAAAACACTTCATATACCTACACTGCTTTGCACTCGTCAAAGTTCAAAGTGATCGCCCTCTGAACACTGAAAGCATTTACTGACTACACCAGTAATTTGGCATTTATGATTTTCTGCTGTGAACATTATCCCATTTTTACATGCATATTGTCTTATCTTCTCAACTGGATAAGTACTTGAGAGCTATAATTTTTAATGTTAAGCATATTATACTATATGGTGTGATTCCTCGCACCCTACCAGGCATTCAGTAAATACTGCACGACTGTTTGATGAGCCTCACTGTTAGCAATTCTAAGAACTATCTGATCTGTTATCAACTTATTGTTTTAAACTAAGTCCTCTCAAAATCAGTCATTAAGAAAAAAAAATACACGGAATTAAGACAATAAATATCTTTAAATTCTAGCCCAAATAATATATTTATTTTTAAAAGAAAAAGCAACAGTGTGTTCTTTCCTTGCAAATATAAATGGACATTAAAAAGCAATTTCTCGGGGTGCCTGGATGGCTCAGTTAGTTAAGTATCCAGCTTCGGCTCAGGTCATCATCTCCCAATCCGTGAGTTCAAGACCCATGTTGGACTCCATGCCTGCAGCCTGCTTTGGAATCTGTATCTCCCTCTCTCCCTGCCCTTCCCCAGCTGGTCTGGTTCTCTCTCTCTCTCTCTCTCTCTCTCTCTCTCTCTCTCTCTGGTCTGGTTCTCTCTCTCTCTCTCTCTCTCTCTCTCTGTATCCCTCTCTCCCCCTCAAAAATAAATATTTAAAAATTTTAATAAAATAAGCAATTTCTCTACAATTCATAATGTAAAAATTGATTCAGGCAAGTATCATCAATGGAAGTTTAAACAAGTGAAGGGTTGTTGGGAACTATGACCCACAGATTTACAAATGGGAAAAATACATCTTTATAGTGAAGAGATCCAGAAGTCACCTTCTTGATCAAGTATACATCACCTATGTGGTATTCTCACCCAAAAAAGTTCAACGTGAATCTAATAGTGAGGAAAATTAGACAAATCCAGAACAGGGGATGTTCTATAAGGCAACCTGAGGCATAAAACCCTCAAAAAACTTAGAATCAATTTCATAGAAATATAAATGTCGTATTTTTATTATTCCAGAATGAAATGGGCCAGAGATACAACTAAGTAAATAGTAGGCACCGTAGATTTAAAAAAAAAAAATTTATGTTTATTTATTTTTCAGAGAGAGCGAGACAGAGCACGAGTCGGAGAGGGGCAGAGAGAAAGGGAGACACAGAATCCGAAGCAGGCTCCAGGCTCCAAGCTGTCAGCACAGAGCCCAACACGGGGCTCAAACCCATGAACCAGAAGATCATGACCTGAGCCAAAGTCAAATGCTTAACCGACTGAGTCACACAGGGGCCCCTGCACCACAGATTTTTAAAAATGTTTAAGTTTTTTGGGGACTATGGTACTAGATGGGATTACTGAAAGCATTAATTTCTTAGCTGTGTTAATGGTATTGTAGTTGCGAACACCTCATTCTTGGGGATCAGGGCTAAAAGGACTCACAGACAGAATAATACCTGCAACTCCCTTCCAAGTGGTTCAACCAAAAATAAAGAAAAAGAAAAAAAAAAAGCAGGAGGAAAAGTGTTAACTATGCGAGGTGTTAGATGCGTTAACTAGCATGGTGCACTAACGGTCTCACAATGGATAAGCTCATCAAAACGTCGCACTGCACAGCTTAAATACATAGTTTTGTCAAGTGTACCTCAATAAAGATGGGAAGAAATAAATGTGGCAAAACATTAAGGCTGCTAACATGCTTGTGAACACTATACTTTCAGCTCTTCGGTATACTAGAAGTTTCCAAGATAAGAAGTTAGGAGTGAATGTGCCCTCCTTTTCTTTCCAGTCACTGTAAAGATAAGAAGAGGTCAGAGCTGAGGTTAGAGCCCTACTGTATCTAACATTTATTCCTTTTAAATACGTTTCAAAATACGTGAAGTGACCTCTGAGAAGACAGGCTATGTAGATGTAACTTTGGTGACAAAGAAACAACAGTAAATAATTACATGTAAGATAAGCAGAGAAATGTTTTCCTCATTTGACAAGTAACCCTCTGTAGTTCTTGGTAATAACTACTGGTCAGATAACTCCTTTCTCCAATATTTAAGAAAACACGCATTTGTGGGGCACCTGGGGGGCTCAGTCGGTTGAGCGTCTGACTTCGGCTCAGGACGTGATCTCGCTCGCGGTCTGTGAGTTCAAGCCCTGCGTCAGGCTCTGTGCTGACAGCTCAGAGCCTGGAGCCTGCTTCAGATTCTGTGTCTCCCTCTCTCTCTGCCCCTCCCCCACTCATGCTCTGTCTCTCTCTGTCAAAAATAAATTAACATTAAAATTTTTTTTTTAAAGAAAACACGCATTCGTGAACATTCCTGAGTCTGCATGTTCGTCCAGTGCCAGCCTGCCGCCCCGTGGGTCGACCAGCCCCTTCCCCTGCGTGAAGGACCGGACCCTCCTTCCCTTGCGCTGGTGCCCAACCCCCGTCCCACCGCCTGCCATCTCTGGGCAGCTGCCTTCTCAGCCTTGCGACTTCAACCTGTCACCACATTCGCCTTGTACCACTGAATGGCAGGATGCCACGAGACTTAGGACTTTCACGATCAGTCTTTATTATCCACGGTTCCTGTGAGTCGGGAACTCAGGACCAATGGGCAAGAGGCAAAGAGAAACTACCACAGCAGCGCTGCTCAGAAAGGGGTAAGGAAGGAGGTGGCTGGCTGTTACTGGCTCATAGCAATTCTGAAATCAAGGGGGGCCCAGGCAGCTCCTGATGAGGGTCTGCCCTCCACGGTCTTGGTTCTGCTTTCTGAGTCATCCTTTCCTTCGCAGAGAGGAGGGCCCACGTGTGACACGATGTTGTGCTCTCAGTGCACTTCCTACCTCCAGAGGTTCAGCGATCAAAAGGCTGCCCTCCATCTGTACTGTCTGTGGCCCCTTCAGGCCGAGTCAACAGTGGTTCTGCCAATTCGATGGTCTTCAGAGAAATGAGAGAGGGAGAGGGAGACAGAAGAAGAGAAAAAAGTCTGTGGGTCTCCCGTGCATCTCTGGACAGCTCACTCCATTCTGAGACAAAGGCCACAGCCACAAATCTCTTCAAGCCCCTCTGCGGGGGCAGCTGAGGGCCAGCTCTCCAAATGTGCTCAGAACCCCTACTGTTGGACTAGAATTCTCCTGAGGGAACACCTTGGATCTTGCTGAGGTCCTAAAGGATTTTAAAGTCACATCTTCAGCTTCACTTGTGGATCACGTTCTCCTGCAAATGTCCCATATTTGATCTTCCCCAGAATCTATTTCTTAATTTTAGTGGTTGGTCCTGGTCATGGAAAAGAGGCCAGGTGTTTCCAAGCTCAACAGTTCCTTGCTCCTTTTTGTTTAATAGTACTTCCTTTAGTTTTTGTCTCTCCTTTTACATGTTAGCAACTAGACTGCTAAACTCTCTGCCACTACAGAACAAGGATTTCCTTCCTCACATTTCCACTAACATTTTTTCCGCTGTTCCTTGCACTCTCACCCACGGCCCACCCAAAGCCCCTCAAGCTTCACTGACAGTCTATTCTAAGGCTCTTGAGGCTTTCACTGATTGCCTCCAAATCTTTGGCAAAACAAAACCATCCCTTACAAAGTCTGTATTATCAACTGCTACGCAACGAACTACCCCCAAATCAGCACTTCACTGCACAAATTCAACAGAGCAAGAGTGGCTTAGCCTGGTGGTTCTGACATAGGACCTCTCATGAGGCTACAGGCAATACAGTTAGCATGGAGAGGGCATCAAAAGGCTCTAATTGAACTGGGTTTATTCCAAGACAGTCTACTCACATGGTTGACAACTTCATAATATACTTTAGACTACGATTCTATATTCTCGGTGTGAAAAGGAGCTCAGTGGCCACTCCACCCTTACACGGCTCTGGATAATGCTTTTCCAAGTTAAGCACCAGGTTGAAGAACTGCTTTCTAAAGTGGCCTATCAACAGCTTACCTTTCATGTTTTAAATTACAGAACTTGAGCAATTCATAATTTCACTAGTTTTATGGGTAACCTGCTGAAATCATTTTTATAACCACTATGTAAAAACTCAGGGGTGATTTAGCAAAGGCTGAAGACTGTCTGGATGCAAAGGGGCTATCTGGTCATCTTCCACCGGACCACTAAACCAAAGACTCAGGCTCCTAACGTCAGTAACACAGCACAGAAGACACTACCCCACTGCTTCTGACACTACCTCTGGTCCTACCACCACACCTAGGACTTATGTCATGACTAAAAAATTGTAATAGGCTGCATAAAATTAAAGTTCAAAGATACAAAGAAAAGGGAGATAACTAAAATACAGGAAAATACAAGGGCAGAACTAACATCCACACTGGGTGGAAAAGTAATTTTGTGTTAATGAATGGAAACTTGAATCAAACAGTTTGAAGACAAACTATAAAAATTCACTGGAGGGAGGGAGTGCGCTTGGCTGGCTCAGTTGGCAGAGCGTGTGGATCCTGATCTCAGGGTTGTGGGTTCGAGCCCCACTTTGGGTGTGGAGAGTGCTTAAAAATAAAATCTTTAGGGAAAAAAAACCCACTGGGAATGAAAGAAGAAAACAGATAAAACAGAATGGAAGAAATGATAAATACAGAGGATAAATATCCAAAGTTAGTAAGGCACTATGTTTCTACTGCAGATTACAGAGGACCACGAATTCTTTGTCATTCTTTCCATTAAGAAAAGGACTCTATTTCTTTCCATCAAGAAATGGACTCTATTTCTCCCCTTGATTCTAAGCTGATCTTGTGACTTGTTTGAGACCAATAAAATGTGAATAAAGCAAATGCTGTGCCAGCTCTGGAATTAGCCTTTGGGAGGCCGGTGTCTCCCACCCTCAGAAGGCAGCCACACACTCTCAAGAGTGCAGGGCACTCTGTGGGAAAAGGGTGATGTGGGGGAGAACTAAGGCACCCCCAGCCAACACTGAACCAAGGACCCAATTTGGGGGAAAGGCTTTCTTGGATCTCCCAGTTTAGCCTTCAAATGCAGCAACAGGAGTGATTCTGAGTGAGATCACTAGAAGAACTTCCAAATCAAACCATAAAATCATGAAAAATAATAAACCATTGTTGGTTTAAGCCACTAAGTGCTGGGTGGTCTGTTCCACAACAGCAGATAACTGATGTCACAAAACAGATCTAAAACAACACGATACTGCCAAAATATATGGACAAAGCTGGACCCCGCAGCAAAAGACACCTGTATCCTAAGTCCTTGCTAGAAAATATTCTTAGACTGTCTGAAAACCCAGCTTGTTTCAAAAGCCTGGTTGAAAGTAATAGCTTTTCTATGTCTGAAATTACTTTCTATTATTTACTTACTCGAAAAAATATTCTAAATTCTATCCCAGGATTAAGTCAGGCATGGAAATTTTAGTATCACATTTTTGTATTTTACAATTTTGTATCTACTTTAAGATGCTTTAAGAAAATTCCACCCATGTAAGTGTATTCTCATTCTCTGATCAATTCATTCATCAGCAGTTTTTGAGGGCTTACCAGGCAGTAGGCATTAGAGTGGCAAAGATGAACAAGGCATTGAGGGCAGGTAAAAATCTGACACTTCCCCAACTTTTCCAGAAACTCAATCCCTACCTAGTCTGCGCTCCCAAAGCACTCTGTGCAAATCTCTGTTTTGTGATAATAACAGTAATCGCAGCTAACACTTCTGGAGCACTTACCAGTATAATTCTACACCTTTCACATGATTTCCCTCACTCAAGCCTCACAACGACCATCAAGAGGTAGGTAAGAACTGGCATTATCCCCACTTCACAGATGAGGAAATTCACCTTTTACCCCCACTGACACTCTGGACTCCATGAGGACAGGTGACCTGTTTCTTCATCTTTATATCCTCTCCCCAGTCTCCAGCACACATGTCTCTCTAATCAAATAAAGACATCAGTTTATCCAAGTACTCGAAATGAGTATGATCATTTCCGTTTCAAGGACAATTTTTCACTCCGCAAGAGCAAAAGTGAGTAATATCTTTTTGGACTAAGAAAAAAATGGGTTAGGACTAAATAAATATCCCTGGTTTACTGGTAAGACAAACCTAAGGTTAAAGTTTACCAATTCATTGATAAACACTACTATTAAATCCTAAACTTTTATAATAAGTCTAATTTGATAGTAACACATTTTACTCAGCACCATTTTTTATTTTTTTATTTCCTTTTTTTTTCATTTACATCCAAGTTAGTTAGCATATAGTACAATTATAGTAGATTCCTGAAGTCATTATACCCCTACATATAACACCCAGTGCTCATCCCAACAAGTGTCCTCCTTAATGCCCCTTGCCCATTTAGCCCATCCCCTACCCACAATCCCTCCAGCAACCTTCAGTTTGTTCTCTACATTTGAGAGTACTCAGCACCATTTTAATGCTGAAACCCATAAACATCACAATGGCAACTGTACACATCTGTATTTTGAAAAAAATTTTTAATAAGTCCGTGACAAAGGAATAAGAAAATAAGGGATAATACCCATTACAATACATGTCATGGGAAAAACCCAAGTAAATGTAAGACCTAATATCTTGACCAGTGTAATCTGGGTATTTGGGGCTGACCCAATACTATTTTGGTTGGGAGAGCTGAAATCATCAGCTATAAAACCTGTGACTACCAGTTTCATTGCATACTCAAAGACTTAAAAACAAAAATGAAAATCTTACATAATGTACCTGATACACTAAAAACTCACAATCCTTAGAATCCTGGATAGAAACTGAAATTTGGAATTTATAAGAAAAATAAAGTCAAACTGGGGAGCATTTTACCGACCTACTCCCTAACTCACAATCATCTCAAAAGACGAAAAGGAGCACAAGACTAGTACTCCCAAACTCAGACAAAATGGCCCCGTTTTAGAATAATCTCCACAGGGGTGCATTTTAGAGAATGCTCATACGCCAAATCCTCAGTCTAACCTCTAAGAAGGCTGCTGTCTCTCCTAGAAATCTGTCTGGGAACTCAAGCACACGCACTGTAACTGTATAATCACAACTCGTGGTGGAAGACACTGTTGGCTAACGCAGAGTCAACTCCCAGTCCCCCTCACCCTTGTCACCTCCCCCTACACAGACTGAAAGACAGAGACTAGCTTTCTCGCAGCTATGGGGACACATAACCCAGTTCTGGGCACCACAACATAAAAGGAAGTCTGATAGTGAGCTCTGAGAAAGCTGCTAGTTTCCTAATAAAAGGGACAGTGTGGCTGACACTCGCATCCGTCTTCCCTGAACAGAAATGTAATGCTTGTTAGCACAGCCATCTTGAAACCTTACAGCAACAACTGTAGCACGAAAAGCCAACCAGCCAAAGGTGAAGCAGCAGAGAGAGCTTGAATCTCTGATGATTTCATCTTTATTTGCTAAACAACTAGGAACTGCTCACCTTTACCCTTCTTAAATGAAAAAAATAAACCAGTCTTTGTTTTGTTACTGTTGGCTGGGTTTTCTGTTATTTTTAGCAGAATGCCTGCCTTACTAATACATTTACAAACATTTAGAGAATATGGTGTACAATTCCTTTAATTAAAAAAAAAAAGTTACAGTACTTGTCTAAATAAAAAACAGCATACTGATGCCAAGTGACAAATTAAATCCAGGAGGTCCTAGATAGTTTTCCTTCAATAATGTTCTTCTAAACTATCAAAGTAAGATATTCACTTTGGAAATCTCACAGAATACAGAAAAATATAATGAAGGAAAAAAAACTCACTACCGAGAGATAATATTTGGTATAGTTCCTTCCAATCAATTTTTTAAACATACATTGATATACAAAACTGTATTTTATTTTCATCAATTGGGATCATGCAAGGTATAATTTATTATTGTTAATGGACACATACACCAAGCAACAATAGTTCAATAGCATAAGAAAGAATCCCTTCCACCATTCCCCCGCACAGGCACACATATGCACACACGTGCGCGCACACACAGCCTCACTCTCTATTCCACTTCACAACAATAGCCACTTTTAATATTTTCGGTATTATGCCTCTGTCTCTTGATTTATCACCTGTAACCACATCAACTGACTTCCCACTATGAAGGTGAAAAACTGAGTTCCCCTTCAACCTTCTTCCCAATTCTTATTACTGTTATTTTCATTTTCAGTTTTTGTATTGCTTGATATTATAAAGCTAAAAAATACACTTAAGTTCTATTTCTTGATCGATGAATTTTGGATAGAAATGTCTTCACGTCCAACCATTAAGATAACAAAGTTAGTGTTCTTATATGGCAAGCAGTTTTAGTCATAAAATTCAAGCACAAGATTAAAATATCATTATCATTTGACCTTACCCAACCCTGAGTGAGGAAGAAAAAAATGTATGTACTTGTTGCTTTAAGCCCTACTTCACTCAACATCAGAAAAAGTGTTGGGAAAGACAAGCATAACGAAGAACAAATACAGAAAACAGAACTCGTAATCCTCAATGAATTGGAAAACATAGTTACAGGCCAACACGAATTTCAAAATTACAAAAGATGAAGCCAGAGGAAGAGAGTATAGCACTCAGACCGGGCAACAGGAAAGGAATACTGATTAACTCCTCTTTTACACTTGTCTTCTCAAAAGAGAACCATCATAATGCAAACATTGATGCCCAGAGGTGCTGAGAAGACACTAAGTGACTTACCACCTTTGAGTTCCAGTTAGCATCAATTATCTCTAAGAAATGCAGAGCACCAGAAGGGATTAAAAAAAAAAAAAAAAAAAAAAAACCAAACCCTGAAAAGGGCAAGTATCTTTAGATGAGCCTAAACACTAACAATTACTAAATGTGATGTGAAATTTAGCATTAGGACCTATAACAGATTATTAAATAACTGCTACTGTCTATTAATTATTTAGTATGTCCCATGCACTGGGATAAGAGCTAATCAAACATTATGATCTCGGAGTCTTAAACCATTTATTATCAGCACCATTTTACACATGAGAAATTTAAGGCATATTAAGATTTCTGCCCATAGTCACTAGTAAATGGCAAAGCCAAGATCTGAAGTTAAATTCCATCCCCTTGACCATTGGGCTAAACTGACAGTACCTGCGTACTTAAAAATGAGAAAAGTAGATGGATGAGAAGAACAGATTCACTAAAAGCAAGTTACATCAAATTGGTCATTTTTTCAAATTTTCTGAGTGACCATGTTGCAAGGGCGTAGACAAATCTCTAAGACATACTGTTAAGTGATTATGATGTCATTTACGCAAAGTGAGATAAAAGATCCAAATGTTTATACAGAATAAAGTGTAAAAGTCTCATTTCTTTAATTATCGCTCTTCCTGTCCCCCACCTAATCTCTTGAATTCCAATCTCCTAACAAGAGACAAATACTACCCATAGTTTGACATGTATCTTTCTCATTCTTACCTGTTTTCAGAAAAATGTTGGCTTTATAGCCGGACATCACACTTGACGGCGGTTATTTCTAAGAAGGAAATTGGGAGTGGAGGAACCATATCATACTCTATTACATACTGCTTGGACATTTTACAAGAGGACTAACGTATTATGTAGATAATACAAATTGTTTTAATCATAACGATGCTCGAAGAAAACAGGGCAAGAGTATCTAAGTGTGACCTCAATGGCTTCCTCGGAAGGGAAAAGTATGATATACTAAACTATATAACAATTAAAAACTTATACGTGACAAAACCAGAGAGTTAAAAGATATACTCAAACCAGGAAAATATTTGTAACAACAAATTGATAAATAAAATAATGGTATTCTGAATACATAAAAAGCTCTTACAAATAATAACATATCAAATTTATAAAATTGACTAAAGACATAAGCCTCATAGGGGCACCTGGGTGGCTCAGTCAGTTGGGCGTCCGACTTCGGTTCAGGTCATATCCTCACAGTCCGTGGTCTGGCCCCACATCAGGCTCTGTGCTGACAGTTCAGAGCCCGGAGTCTGCTTTGGATTCTGTGTCTCCCTCTCTCTGGCCCTCCCCCTCTCATGCTCTGTCTCACTCTCTCGCTCAAAAATAAATAAACGTTAAAAAAAAATTTTAATAAAGAAGACATAAGCCTCATACCATAAAATTGATTAAGGATAAGAAACAAGTAATTCATTTGAAGAAAAAATGGCTAAAAGCATTAACAACAAAGTTAAGCCTCAGCGTAACAAATAAATGCAAAATAAAACAGCAATATGATGGCTAAAATTAAAAAGATAATACAAGTGATAATTATGGCAAGAGAAAGCAGAAACTTTTACATACTAGTGACAGGAATGAAAATTGGTAACATGTGGACAACAAATTGGCATATGTAAATGGTCTGCATAAACAAAACATAATAAAAGTTCCTTTAAAAGTTAAAACTAAAGAGGTGCCTGGGTGGCTCAGTCAGTTAAGTGTCCGACTCTTGGTTTCAGCTGAGGTCATGATCTCAGGGTTTGCTGAATTCAAGCCCAGGGTCGGGCTCTGCACTGAGAGTGCAGAGCCTGCTTGAGATTCTCATATTCTCTCTCTCTCTCTCTCTCTCTCTCTCTCTCTCTCTCTCTCTCTCTCTCCCCCCTGTGATACACTTGCAAACTTTCTCTCTCTCTCTAGTAAGTAAATAAAAACTTAAAAAAAAATTAAAACTGAAAAAACCAGCTGTGGCCTTGGAGGGCAATCACGGCCCTCCCGTGCCGTGCTGTGGGGAACAGTCCTGCTGTGCTCTTCGCTGCACTGACCACACCTGCAGTATTAGGTTCACTCTGGCGACCACATTTTAAGAAAGACATTGACAAACTGAGATATTTCCACAGCAGGACACCAAAATTATGAGTGAGGGCTAGAAACATGTCACACAATGAACAAGTTAAAAGAAAAGAACAGTTTGCTTAAAAACATTTTAGGGAAGGGGCACCTGGGTGGTGCAGTCGGTTAAGCGTCCGACTTCAGCCAGGTCACGATCTCGCGGTCCGGGAGTTCGAGCCCCGCGTCGGGCTCTGGGCTGATGGCTCGGAGCCTGGAGCCTGTTTCCGATTCTGTGTCTCCCTCTCTCTCTCTGCCCCTCCCCCGTTCATGCTCTGTCTCTCTCTGTCCCAAAAATAAATAAACGTTGAAAAAAAAATTTAAAAAAAAAAAAAAAAAAAAACATTTTAGGGAAGGTGTCACAGCAATCCTGAAATATTGGAAGGCCTGTCTCACGGAAAACAGAACTTGTTCTAGATTGCTCAGGAGGGCAAAACAAAGACCCCTACTACTCACAGCTGTTAAATAATCAAACAGTTACATCCTATACAGTGAGATTTTAGTTACCCACAATATCGGAGATCAATGATCCATCAGCAACACAGTACCAAAGATTCTTCCAGGCCGGAAGAATCATGAACTCAGAAGTACTTTGTGGTTCTAAGAGTAAAATATGGGTAAGTGTTCCAGAACTATGACCACTACTCTGTTCTCACTTACCTGATTTAGGCGTCTTATATGCTAAACCATTCTGGGACTATCAGAGTCCTGTGCATAGAACATTCAGTCAGTTCTAGCAACTCCTACCCTATTAGCTCCATTTTCCTACAAACAACTTGACAGATATACAACCTGATCTAGAATGCCAGCCCCGCCCTTACCAAAACCCTATCCTAGATTATAGGCTGCTTTCATAATTGTGATCTATTTTGTGTTTCCTGACTTGCCCCAGCTGTCCCAATTCTAGTTCCTTGCCCTGCAATCTGTGACACACTGTTACTGGACCTTTTCTTATTTAAATGTATTTATTTATTTTAAGAGAGAGAGCGCACAGGGGAGGAGCAGAGAGAGAGAGAGAGAGAGAGAGAGAGAGAGAATCCCAAGTGGGCTCCGCACTGTCAGTGCAGAGTCCAACATGGGGCCCGAACTCACAAACCATGAGATCATGACCTGATCCAAAACCAAGAGTTGAACACTTAACCAACTGAGCCACCCAGGTGCCCCAGCTACTGGAACTTCTAAAAACTGTTTTCTTCCTCATTCACTCAAAGACTAAGAGCCTCCCACATTCAAAGTACTCGCAGAACTGATATGCAAAATGTAGTTGTATTAGACACAGTTCCTGCCCTCAGGGGAGTTGACAACAGACAAAGAGAAATAAAGGGTCTATGTGATAACTAGTCAATATAAAGCCACAAGGGAGCAAAGTGATGTAATACACAGACAAGAGAAATCATTCCAACTTTGTAAGACTGTGATCTGGGAAAAAACTGAGATTATATTAGAATTTATATTTGAAATACTTAGAACATTTTTATTGACAAGGATGCAGGGGAAAAAAAGTAGAAAAACTGGCGTTAAGCATCAACATACATAAAAGAAAGCACACTGGTATGTGCACGGTTAATCATACCAGTAAGATAATGCAATTGATTACAGAATGTGAACAGATAATTAAAGAAAGTTTATCCATGTCAAAGAATATAAAAATAGTTTCTCCAAGGAGGTAACACAGTAAGTTCTAGAGATACAGCTTCCCTGTAGTCCCCACTGGGACACAGAGAGGTAAGCGATACCACTCAAATGGCATAAGGATTCCACCAGATGTAAGATACTCCCCTTTTGCCATTCTCACGGGGTTTGAAACTCTCCTCCTGTGCAACTGTTCTGAGCCCCTCTCTCAGCACATACTAATAACAGACTTTTTAAAAAAGAACTCCAAAACACGTCTGAGTGTCAAGAAAGAAACAAAAGATGAAGCATCATAAAATTGGCAATAAAGAAATTTCAGCTACTGGTCCAGGCTAAGCCCCTAACTCAAAAAATGACTTGTTTTCTGTAAAGATAAATGGATATAAGACTAGGTGACTTCTAAAATCTCTTCTATTTTAAAATTCTATAAATTCAGTTGGGAAAAAAAGGTTCAGCTATGTTTCCAGGTGTCTGGAACTCAGCTGGTTGAAACCATCAGTTTCTGAGGTGCCTAGGTGGCTCAGTCGGTTAAGAGTCCAACTCTTGATTTCAGCTCAGATCATGATCTCACAGTTCGTGAGTTCAAGCCCTATATCAGGCTCTGTGCTGACAGTGTGGAGCCTGCTTGAGATGCTCTCTCTCCCTCTCTCTCTGCCCCTCCCCTGCTCGTGCTCTCTCTCTCAAAATAAATAAAACTTAAAAAAAAAATTTTAATTCAAAAACAGAAATCATCAGTTTCCTCAAATATCAATGTAGATGAAATTTCTACTCCACATAATTTGTTATGAGCAATAACAAAACTAAGTGAATGGTAAAACTTTAATAAATTTTTATATCCACACATTAAAACATATATACCTATCAGAGTTCCACTTCCAGTAGTTGTAGGGTGACTAAGACTAATTTTGCCATACATAAAATTATAAACTCTGTATAAAATATAAAAAACAACTATTCCAGAGAACAGCATAGAAAATGTTCTTTAGAAATAATGGCCAATGCAACTTCCCAAGTTTGGTAAAAACATATATTTATAGATGAAAAACAACAAAAATCCAGTAAATCCAAAATAGGATACATACAAAGAAAACACCTAGGCACATCATCAAAGTGCTGAAATCAAGGCTAGAAATATCTCGCAGGTAGTCACAGAAAATGGTATGTTGTATACAGGTAACAACACAACGTAAGAGCTGACTTATCAGAAACAAGGGAAAGTAGAAGAAAATGAAAGGACATCTTTAAAGTGAGGAAAGAAACAAACTCACAAATCATAATTCTATATACAATAAAAAAATCCTTCAAAAATAAAACAGAAATGAAAATATTAAAAAAAATTTTTTTAATGTTTATTTATTTTTGAGACAGAGAGATACAGAGCATGAATGGGGGAGGGTCAGAGAGAGAGGGAGACAGAGTCTGAAACAGGCTCCAGGCTCTGAGCTGTCAGCACAGAGCCCGACGTGGGGCTCGAACTCACAGACTGTGAGATCATGACCTGAGCCAAAGTCGGAAGCTCAACCGACTGAGCCACCCAGGTGCCCCGAAAATATTTTAAAATAAACAAAAATATGAGTGTACTGGTCACCAACAGATTTGCTCTAAAAGAAATGCTGAAGAAAGCTCTTCAAGCTAAAGGAAAATAATATCAGACAGAAACTCAAATCTATAGAAAGAAAGAAACACTGCAAATTAAGTACATATAAAAGACTATATTTATCCTGCTCTTCTTTAAAAGACATAAAAAGGACATAAAACAAAAATTCAAACATTGTATCACATGGTTTACAACATATTTATATCTGCTATATATGAGATACAGCAGTACAAGGCACTCAGAGGAGAGGTAAATGTAACTACAGTATTTCAAGGGTGTTCTATTTTACATAATGCAGTAAAATATTAACCCAGTATATAATATGATAAATTAGGAATGCATATTATAAACCCAACAGCAGGGTTTCTCAACCTCAGCACTAGTGACATTTTGGAGTAGAAGATTTTCTGTTTGGGGAAAACTGTCCTATACATTACAGAACACTTAGCAACATCCCTGGCCTCTACCTACTAGATGCCAATAGCACACCCACCCCAAGTCATGACAACCAAAAATGTCTCCAGACATTGTCAAATGTCCCCAGGGGAGTAAAATAACCCTGGCTGAAAACCACTGCCCTACAATAACCATTAAGTAATGTAAGATTACAGAGAAGTTCAGTTTTTTCCATTATGGCCCACCTAACAAGCCTTTTTAGTCTTTTTTTTTTTCCCTAACCGCTCTAGCCTCCCACATGAAATTTTAATACCACAGATACGCTGTATATGTTTATATAATGTGTCCCACTTGAAAGGCACAAATGACTATAAATATCTGAGTTTTTTGCACCCTCCCCCAGAACCAATGATTACCCCCTTGGGGGAGATATCCTCCCCTCCACTGAGAATGCACACTGACAGAGGGATTTAGATGAAATACTAAAAAAAATTCAATCAACCCAATAGAAGGCAAAAATATACCTATATATGAACAGAGAAAAAAATTTTTAAATAGGACAAATAGAGAATAAATAAAAAAACAGTAGACCTAAATTCAATCATATCAATAATTACATTAACAAATATGTATGCTCTAAACACCCCCAATTAAAAGGTAAAGACTGTCAAATGAGATAAAGAGGAGGAAAAAAAAAAAAAAAAAAACAGAACCAGACCTAAAACTATGCTATCTACAAGAGAGACGGTTTAAATATAACACACAGATAAGCTAAATGTAAAATAACATTTTAAAAAGATAGAAGATGTAAACTTTAATCAGAAAAGTCTGTAGTGGTTATATTAATATCAGACACACTGAATTTCAAGACAGAAAAAGATGGACATTTCATAAGGATAAAAGATGCAATATATCCAGAAGATGATACAAATCTGGATGCATCTAACAACAGAGCTTCAAAATATATAAAGCAAAATAGAATAAAGAAACAGAAATTCACATAGTTGGGAGATTTTACTTCTCTCTCAGTAATTGATAGAACTAAAGAAAAAAATCAGTAAAGTTACAGAAGATATGACTCACCATCACCCATCCTGACCAGACATTTATAAAAAAAAAAAAAAAAAAACTACACCCACAACAGCAGAAAAATCAAGATAGACCATATGGTGGACCATAAAAAAATTTTTTTAAATAACAAAAAATTCCAGATGACTGAAACTTTTATAGAATATCTTCTGTAAATACAATCAAACATTAAACTGAAATCAAAACACTAACATATCTAAAAACCCCTATATATTTGTAAATTAAGCAGCCTTCTTCTAAATAACCCATGGTTCTAAGAACAAATCCCAAGGGAAGTTAGAAAACATTTTACATTAAATAACAATGAAAACACATTTCATCAAAACTTGTAGGACAAAACTAAGCTGTGATGTAAGATAAATCCAGGGGCGCTTGGGTGGCTCAGTCGGTTAAGCGTCCGACTTCAGCTCAGGTCACGATCTCGCAGTCCGTGAGTTTGAGCCCCACGTCGGGCTCTGGGCTGACGGTCAGAGCCTGGAGCCTGTTTCAGATTCTGTGTCTCCCTCTCTCTGACCCTCCCCTGTTCATGCTCTGTCTCTCTCTGTCTCAAAAATAAATAAACGTTAAAAAAAAAATTAAAAAAAGATAAATCCATAGATTTAAGTGCTTATATTTTTTAAAAAAATAAAGATTTAAAACCAATGACATACTATTTTACCTTAAGAAGCCAGAAAAAAAGACAAGTAAGTTAAAATAATAGCAAAAGCAGTAAAATAGAAAAGGTCAAAGAAAACAAAGCAAAAAGTTGGCTCCTTGAAAAGATCAATAAAATGTATAAACTCCTAGTAAAACTGATCAAAGGAAAAAAAAATGAGAGGGAGAACACAATTTACCAACATCAGAATTTAATAGGGGATTATAATTACAAATCCCGCAGACACTTAAAGAATAAGAGAATATTAAGAACAACTTTATTCCAAATATATCAACAACTTAGATTAAATGGAAAAATTCCTAAGAAATCACAATTTTCCCAAAGTGACACAAAATGAAACAAAAAATCTGAATAGTCCTATGCCTATTAATCAAATTGTATTTATTATCAGAAACCTCACCAAAAAAGCCCCAACCCAAATGGCTTCACTGATGCATTTTACCAAACATGTTAAGTTAGGAATAAACCCTATCTTATGCAAATTCCTTCAAAAATTGAGAAGGGAATACTTCCCAACCTATTTTATGAGTCCAGCATAGCCATCAAACTAAAACATGAAATGAAAATTATAGACCAATATAAATGCAAAAAAACCCCACAATCCTTGACAAGGTACATCAAAACTGGTAAATCAAATATAATACATCAGGACCAAATGGGACATATTCCAGCTGTTAAAGTAATACACCATATTAACACCATACAGGGAAAAGTCAAATAGTCATTTCAATAGATGTGGGAAAACTTTTTGAAAAAAGTGAACACCCACTCATGATAAAAACTCTCAGCAAAACAGGACAAGAAAGGAACTTTCTCAATCTGATTAAAGGCAGCAATAGAAAGCCCACAACAACTACAATAGTGATTATCACATAATATGATGATGGTGGTGGTAAAATAACATGAGAAATAAGACCAAAAGTCCACTCTCACCACTTTTACTCAAAATTGTGCTGGAATTCCTAACCAGTGAAATGATCAGAAAAATTAACTCTAGACATAAAGATTGCAAAGGAAGAAGCAGAACTGTGACTCTTTGCAGATGACTTGACCACGCAGAAAACTGTAGAGGTAACTAACTTGAACAAGTGAATTTACAAGTCAATACACAAAACAACTGCTGATGGGGAAGGATAAGTATCCCTATCTCGCATAAGATAGGGAGTAGTGTGAGTGTGTGCGAACATAACAGCAGCTCTACAATTCTACAGCTCTAGAATGCATATGAAAGCTTATCATTTGATGGTTCTCTCCATGGTTTACTTGATTAACATTTTCAAAACCAATGTATTCAAATAATAAAATAAGACGAAGAAAATAAGACAAATAATAAAATAAAATTCATGTTATTGTAAATACATTAAATCTCAGAGTCCCAATGTCATTAGAAAATAAACTTGGGACGACTGGGTGGCTCAGTCGGTTAAGCATCTGACTTTGGCTCAGGTCATGATCTCAAGGTTCATGGGTTCCAGCCCGCATCAGGCTCTGTACTGATTGCTCAGAGACTGGAGCCTGCTTCAGATTCTGTGTCTCCCTCTGTCTCTGACCACTCCTCCCCTCCCCCCCACCCCCCACTCAAGGTCTGTCTCTCTCTCTCTCTCTCTCTCTCTCTCAATAATAAATAAACATTAAAAAAAATTTTTTTAAGAAAATAGATTTAATTTTGTCATGTTTATTCCCCACTTGTAACGTTAATAGTCAAGTGAGCTTCTCTAAACTATCATGTTATACAGTGGCTACCACAGCTCTCCACATTCTATGGAAAATGCTTGCTTCTGCGTAGTAAACAGAAAATCATACGGTTGTTTTCTATTTCTATAAGCACTTGATCATTTACTTAAAACTCACTTTGTGAATAAAACAGAAGCAAAAGGTACTTGTACAAGTACATACAAAGTTAAGGAAAAAGCCCTTGGACTTGGATGAGAACCCCAAAAACTGTGATTCTGTTTTCTAGAACAGCTTATAATTGACTAGCTCACAATAATCTCATGTTAACACATAGCCCAGCTTACAATCTTCGCATTACTAAAACATTCTGCAGAGTGGCATTAAGCTATTTTGACAGAAAATTCATAGACTTATCAAGTTTAGCTTGGAATTACCAAATACTAACATTCCGGTTCACCTAAACAAATCAGTTCACAGAATACAAAACAAGTGTTATTCCAAGGACACAGTTCATGAAGATCCTTGAACTGGAAACTCTAAGTAGCAGGCAAACTAAGGGAAGGAGTGCTTTGAAAGCACAAACTGGTTACGTACACAGAACACAACCTGAAAGTTCAATCTGTTAGATACCAAAGCAACAAAAAGCGTAAGAAACTATCACATGCATGCAGCATTTTCATCAGTCAAATGTTTTGTTTTTTTTAATTTTTTTTTTAACACTTATTTATTTTTGAGACAGAGAGAGAGCATGAACAGGGGAGGGTCAGAGAAAGAGGGAGACACAGAATCTGAAACAGGCTCCAGGCTCTGAGCTGTCAGCACAGAGCCCGACGCGGGGCTCGAACCCACAGACCGCGAGATCATGACCTGAGCCGAAGTCGGACACCTAACCGACTGAGCCACCCAGGCGCCACCATCAGTCAAATATTTTTAATGATAAAACCACCTCTTAAATTTGTACCAATTTCAGAATTGTAAGACTGTGCATTGACCACCAATACATTACAGATTTTAACATGTTATCAAGGAACTGGCTCTCCACCTTTAGAAGAGACTACTTACCTTCTTGGGAAACAGTACTATTACGCAAACGGAATTTTATAAATTACAATTAGCCCTGGTTAATGCTATTGCAACCTACTTAATTCAATAATTTAGACCTTTTAAGCTGGTTAAATTTCCCACTTTATTAATGCAATACCTTTCTTCACAGCAACTATTAGCCCTCACTGTAACAGGACAAACTTAGAGTAAAACTTTTGACATCAGGTTTAGAGACTGGCAGTACAGAAACGCTGGTCTGTGACCAGCCTCTGGTCACTTCTCTCTTGTGAAGGAGAGAGTCTAAGAAGTGTTTAACACGTCTGCAGGTATCTCCTAAGCTGATGTGCTCTCCCAGGACCATCAAGCAGGAAAATGTAGACGGTACTTTACTCCACGTGTGCTACATGACGTTTCCTTTACTGTCATTTCTAACACCAACAATACTACATCAATGTGTTATCTCAATTAATATTTACCATTCTGTAATTGCTCCAGAAAAGTACAGGAAAAAAAGGTTTCAATGTTGATATATCACCAATAACCGAAGTTAGGAAAGTATCTGCCCCACACAGTATCATTAATTATTTTTAAGTCTGTTTTTTCCTTCTCCAGGATGCTATTTAATGATGAACAACTTATTTACATCAAAAGTACAAATGAAATGAGATTATATCTAGATAGGAGCTAACATGAACTGATTCATAAATGCAAGTTTGAGAAAAAGGACTGATAGTCAAACTAAGGGTAACTGTGAATTTTTTATATCGATACTTTTATTAATAGTTTACAAATACTCTGTATACATTAGCTCACAATGCTTACCAGCACACTGTGAGGTAAAGAAGGCAGACATTATATATTTATTTTAAAACAAGTACACCAGAGTTCAGGTGATGATAATCTACCTGCCCAGTGTAAAGAGGCAGAGAATACTACTACTCTTTAAGAAGAAATTCTTTGAGCCAAAATATGTCCAAACAGCAACAACAGACAAATGAAATTTGCTTGACTAAAACAGAAGATTATTCTTAAAATCATACTGAAAATCTCTAAAGGAATAAATTAAGAATAGTTCAGAGGAAAAAAATGCCCCATTTGGTTTCCCCTAATATTTCAACTAATGCTTGTAAGAGTCCAGTTAAAAGTACCATTACAAATCCTCATTCAGAGAATCTAGCCAGTCGTAAGTACAGGGAAAATACATGAATTACAAAAACAGACAGAGGTCACTACAAGTAAACTCAGTCTTTCATTCACAAATAAACCAACAGGGATCATCAGATACCTGAGGAATACTAACACCACCAAGGGAAAAAAAAAATAAACAAAATAAACAAACTGAAAAAGTTATTCAAAGCAGATAAAAAATTTAAAAATAGTCTCGTTGGTGTCCTTTGATTAAAAACCTGTAAAATAAGAGCGGGTGGCTATGAACTACAAAGAATTCCCAGAAATATAAAGTAATAGCTGAAATAAATAATTCAGTAAAGGGCTCAAAGAAAAAGTTGAGGAATCTTCCAGAACAAGGAGAGAAAACAAAGAAATTAAAGAAAAATTTTAAAACAGAGCACTGATATAGATGCTCTAAGGGAAAAAACCATAAAAAAATACAGAAGACACAGAAGGGAAAAAATAACAAAAGAAATACAGAAGACTCCCCAGAATTAAACACATTTGCCTGCATATTCTAAGGGTCCACCAAATGCTTTACAGGTGAATTAAAAAGAACCACATCTTATCCTCCTTAAATTTTATAAAGCCAAGGATAAAGAGGCATGAACACAACAAACTTCAAGAGGACAACAAACAGGTTACCTAGAAAGAAATTACTTCTATTAGTGTTAAGCCTCTTACCAGTAAAACTGGTTACCAAAAGGTAACGGAATGCAGCCTTCACAACTCTGAAGGAAAACTGTTTCACAACTGAATTCTATACCCAGCAAAGGTATGCATCAGGTGTAAAAGTGAAAAGCACATTTTCAAACACTGTGTTGACATATTCTTTCTGAAAGAAGTTCTTCAGTAAATTGAAAAAAGGAAAAAAAAAAAAAACCTACTTCTAGAAAACCATAAAATAAATCCAAAACAAATAGGGGAAAGACAGGAGATCTAAGAAAGCACTGAACTTGTCCAGGAATGCAATTAAATAACATGCTACTAGCTGAGTATCACACCTAGAAAAAGGTCAGTTCACAAAAGAATTCTGACAAATACCAGGATTAAAAAGCTGGATGACCAAGTGATACAAGGAAGACAGCAAAGCATACACTCTTTTACCAATGGGAGGAAATGTGACAATTAGAAAATCCAGGAAAAACCATTATTGCCCAAACCAGAGGCCAAACCAAAGTGTGTCATGATCTTGAACACCAACAGAGTATGAGGCGATCATTTGCTCTCTATGGCTCCCATCACACGCACCCACCATACTGCTCTGGTTGGCAGCAGGTACTGTTTACTTATCATAATATCGATTACTGCTTCTCCGAATCAGCAAGTATAACTATTACAAACCCTGAAAATATAAAATAAACGTTCAGTTGCCACAAACTGGGAGGGGAATGTGGGAAATTCAGAGGAAAGATTGTGTAGGGTACTCCCAAAGTGGTCAATTTAGAGATGATGTGTAAGTACTTTCTAGAATGAAGAGTGCACCATGAGCCCACTCCCTCCCTTTAGGGAAGGAAGAGAACAGGTATTAACAAGTCAAATTCTTCATTTTTCATAAGGGCGATACACGAGATTATGTAAGACTACTCAAAAATAAAGCTTAGCATATTATATACAAAACTGGGATAATAATCACCAAAAAAAGTATAAAATACAAAAGGTCTACAATGGTTATCTCTGAGGAGAGAAACCAGTTGGAAGAGCAGACGACAGAAAAGACTTTTACTTATCATTTTATATCTTTGTGTACTATTAACCAAGGCAGGAAAAATGCAAAGAAATCCTGGTCCATTTTTTTCTTGCTTCTATACCCCACGCACTTTAAACCGACCTTTTATCATGGTGTTTCAGGTAAGACGCAATTAACTAAACAAACTCAAGAACAACCCTAAATCTTTGACAACATGTGGTGCCGGCAATAACTTACACTTGTGTTCAAGCTCTCAAAACACATCCACATCCATCACCTCACTTAATCCTCAAAACAGACTTAATGGGAGCAGACATTAGAGGTGCATAAAGTATTACTCCAAAAGGTTTACGTGATTTGCCGTCCCCAAAAAACAAAGTAGGAAAGACAGTATAAATATAATAGACAAGTTAAAAAAACAAAGAAAAAGCACCTTCAGACAGCAGTGAAATCTGAAAATGTCTTCTAAATTTATAATATAACATACAATAAATTAAACTCAATCGTACAATAGTTGGCTGAAACCGTTTGATAGTTAAGCACACACTTACCGTATGAGCAGCAATCTCGTTCCCAGGTCACTGCCCAAGGGAAAAGGAAAACAAACCACACCAAGACATGATCTCCAATGTGCATAGCTGCCTTATGTGTAATAGCCCCAAACCAGAAATAGCTCAAATATCCATCAGCCAGTAAATAAATAGATTGTGGTACGTCCAGACTACAGAACATGCCTCAACAATAAAAAGGAACAAACTTGTGATGTACACAGCGATGTGGATGAATCGTTCAAGTATTATGCTACGTGAAAGTAACCAGACACAGAGGACCAGATGAGTGTACTTATAAGGAAGATTACAGTTGTAGCAGATTAGGGGTCCCAGGGCTCAGGAAAGAGGACGGACTGCAGAGCGGAATAGGGGTGCTTTCGGAGTGACAGAGATGTTCAACGTCATGACTGCAGTGTTTGTTATGCTACTGCATGCATGTAGCAAAATTCATCCCCGTGTA
Organism: Lynx rufus; assembly: GCF_022079265.1. Lineage (NCBI taxonomy): Eukaryota > Metazoa > Chordata > Mammalia > Carnivora > Felidae > Lynx > Lynx rufus. Next base: position 57,557,526 of record NW_025814829.1, read on the forward strand.
CACTTAAAATAGGGGAATTGTATTGGTATGGAAATTATAACTCAATAAGAATGAATTTTTAGAAATCAGTAATACATAATCCCATTTAACTACTGACAATGACTTTCCAAACATAGGTATTAACTACAGACCCGCAAAAAACATTGAAATCACTATTTAAAAGGTAACTTTTAATCAGGAAATAGATACAGTATACAGGAACTTAAAAGTCCTAAGAATGCAACAGTCCTCATACTACTCAATTTGGCCACGTGGATAAACAGTAGTTGCCTGGCAACGAGTCTACACTCTAGATTTCTTAATAAACACATTGACCACATTAAAAGGTGATCTCTTAGGAGATAAACTAAGCTTTACATTAAAGAGTTCTTCCTTTAAAGTAAAAATAATGTAAAAAGAATAATAATGCATTTGAATTATTTATCTAAAGTAGGAGCGAACAGCAAACAAGAAATACTAAAACTAGATCATGAAAAATAAAAATATGCAATTAAACATAAACACACACATGCAGAAACCCTTTCTTCAGTTGGTCTCTTACTTTAGGACTTTCCTCACCTAACTTACAGGGTTGTTGAAGCCAGAAGTTTGTGGGTGAGCTCTTTCCCCTTTAACCCTAGAAGCCCTTCCCCTGCTTTCACCCAAACCGGCTTAATATAAATTTACATGTCTTTAAATGCATACAAGTTAGACACTTTTCTAGATTATTAAATCGTCCTACAGACATCCCTCTGGATTGCAGAGTTGCTGTGGACAGCACAGAAAAATCCAACAGGAACTTTCTGTAACATGCAAGCACACAACATCCCAGAGAGCCAAATGTTCAGAACTGTAGTAAGGATCAAAATCAGGAATTACTTAGAATCCCTACATAACAAGCAAATTCCTAACACATATGTTAAATATCATTTCTCTCTTCCTGGATGTAGTATGTCCGTTTACTTTGTTAACAGCGTCAGGAAAAATATCAACTTCCAGGACACCACCAACCATTCGCACACTTACCAACCACATTATGTGCAGCTTTGTTGAACACTTACCCCTCTTCTGAACCCAACCTTCTTTCACGATGGTGACATCGCTCATGATGGCTCCCCTCTGAGCCCCCAACTTGGAGAAATGGTACTTTGTGATATCAGCTTTGGGGTTTGGATTCTCTGCTGCTGCTGCCCTTCCCACTCTCTAGTGATGACTCAGCCTGGAAGGAAGTATTGAAGAAAGAATTTCTTTTTTTTCCATTCTTGCAACTCATACAGCAATAACAAACAACTAATTCTTTGTAAATGTCTTCAACTGGCCTGACCTCACATAAAAATCTAACTCCTCAAACTGGGGAACTTATTTATTAAATAGTTCTACCATGAACGTGCTTCCCTGGTCTTGTGACAGATTTCAAACGATAGTGAAACTTTTAACTTAAGAGGCTGTAGTAAAAAAATGCCTTCAGAAACCACTGACCCACCTATACAAATAACACAGAAAATCTGTTTGTGGGGCTGTGTGTCTGAAGTGAAAAGGGAAGAAAATGAAAGTGAAGTGGACTAAAAGTAAACTCTCGTGTACATCTAGTTTCAAAATCTCTGTAAATTTAGGAATATTTATGGCAAAGCAATTGTGAATGTTTTTAATTGCTATATTTTATGCAAAATACAACATGCTAAGAAACCAACACTTAGGTATGGTTGGTCTGTCTTGCTCCAAGAAATATTTTAGATTACAAAATTAGATTACAGTGAATTTTTAGATTGTGAATAAAATATTACAAATAATATATAATCAATTATCTTTAAAAGCAGACGAGGTGAAACATGGGGAACATGAAAGTGGAAAAAAGTACGGAGTACTTGAGATGTGTCAAGAACAAGTGCTTACGTCCATTACCCTTAGGTAAGCCTCACAGTAGCCCTAGGAGGGTACCATTAACTCCATTTCACAGAAGAGGAAACTGGGGCTCACGGAATTCAGCAGCTTGCCTGAATCCAACAGAGCTCCTCAAGGATGGAGCCAATATGGCCGACCCCAGAGCCTGCAGAAACTATACTGCCTTAAGACAAAAAGAAGCCAGAGTAGAAGTCTACATATCTGTAAAAGATGGGCCACAAATTTAGCAGAAAGCTTTCAGGAAGCGATGCAAATAAGGAAACACCATCGGTTTCAGTATTTACAGTATCCATGAATATTTTTAAAAAGAGAAAAAGAAGTTGCTTCAGAGGGAACACAATTTTTCCTGGAATAAAAATCTGAAATTTATCCCATGGGTCTTTATAAGATAGCTTGCAGGGTAACAAAGTCTTCAAAAATACTCTGATACATACACTAATGAGTTTTACTTATTGTCCCCCTCAACCTAAAAGAGGAAAACGCCAAGATAAAGCTGAGTTAAAAATAGTTCCACAGAGGGGCACCGGGGGTGGCTCAGTCGGTTAAGCGTCTGACACTTGATTTTGACTCATGTCATGATCTCACAGTTGGTGAGTTCGAGCCCAGAGTCAGGCTCTGTGCTGATAGTGCAGAGCCTGCTTGGGATTCTCTCTCTCCCTCCCTCTCTCTCTGCCTCTCCCCCTCTCAAAATAAATAAATAAGCTTAAAAATTATGTTTCCACAGAAAGGGACCAAAAACTGTGGTCCAGCTACATGAGCATTTATATGGTCCAGAAACATAATTTTAGGTAAATTTAGGCATAAATATTAGGTAACCAGAAAAATGGATAGATGGACTATATAACTATACTACTTTCTCAGACTGGGTTTTGATAAATAGTGCATAGCAGTAAGTTCAAGGTTAGACTCCCTCACTGGTACTGGACTGAATTACAACCCCTTTCCCAACGCAAATTAAGTGGAAAGCCTACTCCTTTCACAGTCAGGAATCAAGATTGAGTCAGGAATCAAACCCTGACAAAGTTTGTGTGGCTGAATAGAAAACCACCCCAACAGGTACCCTCAGCACCTACAGGTAAGGCCAAGACTGTCCCCGTAGTCATTGGATCTCATACTACAGAGAGTCCAAAGGGATATTAGAATCTGAGTGTATTTTGCCAAGATATGTTTGAAACAATACTAAACGAAATTCCAAAAAAATTAAGAAAAAAAGATGAAAAGAGAAAAAAATTCTCTGGCCAAGTAAGTTTGGAAAATTCCACAAGCCATATCTTTCTCTTAAAACATCACTATTGGGGCACCTGGGTGGTTCAGTCGGTTAAGTGCCCGACTTTGGCTCAGGTCATGAACTCATAGTCCCTGAGTTCGAGCCCCACGTCAGGCTCTGTGCTGACAGCTCGGAGCCTGGAACCTGCTTCAGATTCTGTGTCTCCTCTCTCTGTCCTTCCCCCACTCACGCTCTGTCTCTCTCTCAAAAATAAACAAACATTAAAAAAAAATTAAAACATCACTATTAACATATTAAAGATATAAAGTATGTATAACCTTAATTATCTCAGCAAATCCTAAATTTATTGAACACACAGGGCTCTTTTTTTTTTTTCTTTAGCAGCATGTACTGATATCCACGGGGGCACACTTTGAGAAATGGCCACATCACTCAAGACAAGACTCATTTCGCCACTAAAAAACGGGCCAAAAACAAAACAAAAACAAAGGCCTTCAGTAAAGAATCCAAACATCATTTTAATTTGATTTATGTAACTTTCTGAAAATTGGCTACATAATCCAGAACTGGATAACTGAAAAGGGTTAGTTCTTTATACTACATAAATAATTACAAAAAAATTAAATATTGGGAGCACTAGTGCAAAACGATGACTTTAGAAGAGCTGCACTACAGACCTTCTCTTTGGCAATACTTGTAGCAAGGGGCCTCATATCTATTGAAGCCATTCTTGCTTTCTGACTGCAAAATGATATAATTTGGGTTAAAAACAAAACAAAACAAAACAAAACACCCTCCTATCTCAATATTCTTGGAATTGGAAATGGAAGAGATCAGGGGTCAGATCAGAGGTCAACATTCAATAATAACCAAAAAATAACACATATCCAATAAACATATATAAAACATATCCCTTTCCATTAAAATAATCTGCATCACAACACCCTTGCAAAGAACACTAAAAAACAAAAGTATTTTCAAAATTCATTGCACTTTTTAAGTTGACATTTCATTGTTGGGAGTTCAAAGCAGGAAAGGACCTTCATTTTATAGTTGAGGAAACAGAGTACAGATGGATGAAGCGACTTGCCCAAGGTCACACAGCTGCTTTCTGAGGGAACCAAGACACCAGAGAACCAGGCACATGTTCTTTCCACTAGCACTGCCCCTTCAGTACAATACAATATACGGAAATATCCAGGTCAACCCAAATCAATGAATTTTGTTTTATAATGAAACTTTCAAAAAACTAGCTTTTGTGATAAAAATGTTTATCAGTGCTTATGCATTTCGATTAAACTGCTTAAATGTATGCTAAATCGACAGGACAAAATTTATAATCGTCATCAGGACCAGTAAACCCACATTATAGAAATGGCTTTATCCATTTGCATCTTAAAATGTTACCAAATTCTACCCGTAATCGTAATATTCAGCTTTAAAGGTGCTCCTGGGACTCCCAGCTAAAATGACACATTCTATGAAAATAACTTAGAAGACATTCAAACATATACTACTCCAGAGTTACGACCAATAGGCTAGAAATAAATGCTATCTCGTGTGCATAAACACAATGCTACTGACTCTTAAGCAGTAAACCATATTCTTTGATTTAATTTCCTTACAGTGGCAAGGCTCTTGCAACCAAGTCATCTAACTCTCCCACTCAGTGTTCCGTGTTGCCAAAAACATTATTCTGCAAAATGATGAGCAATGAGCTGGACATGAACTCCACCTCCTCCTACGGTCCCAACTTCTCCAGAACTGTGTTCTACCCAATGAGCTCTAAGAGACAAAATTTGGTTTCTTTTTCTTGTAAGCTTGTTGCACTAAATATTTCATTGCTGAATAATCTAATTTTGTCTATTCTTAAAAAAAAATCATACAAAATTCTTGGCAGATTCAATTTACAATTCACACAAAGCAGTTACACTAAAGGTACTTTTCATTCAAAACTATTTGCAAATTTGATAACTGCATTTGGATATCACTTCACAATTTACAAAACATTTTCACATCTTGTATCTCATTCAACAGCATTATTATTTGGTAAAGCAATCTGACAGTGCCTGGCACATAAGAGATGCTCAACAAATACAGGATGAATGAAAGAGTACATGAATGAAAGAGAGAAGATACAGCTTTGCATAACTAATAAAGAACACGCTAAGCAAACTAATATTGTAAGTCAACAGAGAGAATGGTATTAAGTCATCTTAAAAACAAACCTGAACTCAAATGTTATGGAATGTAATTAAAATCACATGAAATCCTCTTCCTTATTCATTAAAGTACGTTTGCTATAGACGTCCGCTAATTGTGAGGACTAGCACGTTTCTCCACATTCTTGGATACTTTTTGTTGAAATGAAGTCAAGTTTCAACTCCCAAACAATTAAGCATTAACACTGCCCCAAAATTATCTATTGTGGAAGGAAAAAAGAGAAAGAATGGCATATTCTCTTAATGATATTTATAACAACTTTTAAAAGATACTGGTTTACTTATGGCAACACACCATTCAGTCTTAAATGATAATTAAACTTCTTCAAACATCTTTTTAAAATATCACTCACGGGGCACCTGGGTGGCTCAGTCGATTAAGCGTCTAACTCTTGTTTTTGGCTCAGGTCACAATCTCACGGTTTCATGAGTTCAAGCCCCACATCAGGCTCTGCGCTGACAGTGCTGAGCCTGCTTGGGATCCTCTCTCCGTCTCCTCTCTGCCCCTCCCCCACTCGAGGGGTCTCTGCCTCTCTCAAAATTAAAAACATAAATAAATAAAATGCCATTCGAGGAAACAACATACAGCCTGCACACATTCAGTCCGTAAACAGGTACTGACTGCATGCGCTGTGACAAGGACTGTACTGGGCATACAGGGAGGGAAGCAAAACAGAGAATTTAAAAATCTCTTCCACACAACAGTTTGTTATCAGAGTGCTTTCACATATACTACCCCATTTTGACTAAAAACGAATCTATGCAACAGCTATTCCACTACAATTGTGAGCCCAGGAAAACTGTGACCAATCAAAACCGAGGACGTTATTTCCTTGCTGTTACCATAACAAGATAAGTGATAGCACCAAGAGTGACTGCCTGCCATTCCAGTCTTCTTTCATTGTGCGACACCTTCTACCAAGTAACCCAATGCCAAGTCTCAGAAGTATGGGTAACATCTGTGAATCGCTCCAACATTTTTTTCTGTTATCAAATTCTTTTTCAAAAGTCCAGGAGAGCACAAGGTTTTCCAATAAATTCAAAACTAAATATAACTGTGGCATCACAGAGGAAATTATAACAACAGAAGACTAGAAGGTTGACATAAAGTTAAAATGCACGCCAGCCAATTTTATTCTTTACAAATTAGAACAAGATTCACAGGTTAATTCCTAAGTTTAAAGCCACAATACTACCTATAATACAACTTTCTCTAAACTGTATACTTGGCTATAACACTACGTAGGACGTACTTGCTCTGCACCACAATTTTTTATATTCTTTAGATATGCCTAGCCAAACTGAATTAATGAAGGACATCTCACGTTCAAATTCAACAGAATATTACTACACTGAAATACAAATGATTGTCAAGGGTAATCATAGAACAACTCCATGCTATCTACTGATTTCAAGAAATAGGTGAAACTAACATATGCCATAATAAATTCATAAGATCATATCAAACTTTTAAAGGATTTCAGGGAAAGGAAAAATACTGAAATGGAAAGGAAATTCAAGGCAACTTGCTCTGCACTTCAAATAACTCTCAGCAGGTCTGTCCCACTTCAGAGTCATTATCCTGTTAAAAAAAACCGTATCATATGGGGAAAGCGAGCCACACAAACTATGTGTCTTGGATCCTTTCCTCTCTGCAGAGTACAATAACAAACTTCGTGGATTTTCTTAAAACTCTGTGTATAGATCCCTTCACTGTCTCACCCTAGAGGAAAATACCTGAAGAAGCATCAGATTTCCAACTTTCACACAAAATTTCAGTTCTTTCAAAGTGCCAACTCTTAAAAATCAACTTCATCAACTTTTAAATATATACACAAAAATGTAGAGCGTTTTCCCCTTCTTCCTTACCCCAGTTTTTCAGGCATCTGAATGCCATTTCAACCAACCCATCCATTACTGACCAAATAAAAAAGCAATTTGTGCTAGGTGCTGTATTTAATATCCTGCTTTGAAACAACTAGGAAAATGCCCACTGGATTCCTTTGGTCCAGCTAACGCACAGAATAAGCTATTGACAAACGATCTCCCCACATTTCTTACATGAGGTGTGGCTTGTCATAGGTGAAGTCACGTATAATAGAACAGAAACAGATTGAGGGTTGCCACTGAAAGAATCTCAGTTTCACGGCTGGCCACACTTTTCCACTGCATATGTAAAAACGATCTAAGATCATACCCCGTGGTATGGGATCCCATAACAAAGTTCATCACAATGGCTCATTAGAACACACTGGGCAGGCCCAGAAACTGGGGTCCCTGTTCCCAACTCTGCCCCACCCAGGGTGATGCTATATGGGGTCCTTTAATTCTCTGTGCTTCCGTTTTCTTAGCCATTAAAATAAAAGTGTAGCATTAGATGAACATAAATAGCTTCACAGCTCTTCCAGAGCTACGAGTTAGGATTCTTCAAGTTCAAATCCACTGAGTATCCGCCTGGCTTACAGATGGCATCTTAGGTGACACTATCATGATTATACACAGTTCCTGTCTTCAAAAGGCTCCTATGTAGCTGGGAAGATCAAACACCAAATTCCACTTAAACAAAAACTGGACTGAACTCCAATACTGGCAAAAGACCATCTTCCTCCCCATCCCATCCCCAGTCTCCCAGAGTCAGAGGCTTTCATAATTAACACAAGAGAGAAAATTCCTCACTTGAACATCTTCGAGAGATTTCTTCTGGTAAGTCATTTTACGTTTTCCTCGGAAGATTAGCAAAATATACCCATTTACAAAATGTGAACTGGCTGCTGCTGGTGATGAATGAATATCAAGACAATATTGAGAAGACAACCAAAAAGCAAATCTACAGGTCAAGAAACATATATTATCTATCAACAACTATTTGACAATCACCTGACAAAGGAAATGTGTTTACGGTGCTATGGTATTATATGTAAACATCTGTGGCATTTAACCTGGCCTCTGACATAACCTATGCGAGAGAGAATGTTATGGATCTATCGGTATACTTTGTTTTACTATATTAACATGATTTCAGTGGAAATTACTGTACTGTATGCGTTATCAAAGTTGAGTATGTCACCATGAAGTCTAAGGACAGGTACCAGCAACTTAGGAAAAAAATGAAGGAAAAAAGTGTTTCAGAATAAGGAGAGTTCCACTGAAATGGATTTTCATCATACCGGACTAGTATGTGTTTTCTCTTATGAAAACCACTTTCAAAAGTGTAGCAGGGGCTGTCGTGAAGCCTAAACAAGCGGACACACGGAACAGCGCCCGGCACGTAGCAAGTTCTCACCAAGGCACCAGCAGCACTGACTCTAAACCTAACCTAACTCTATCTGTCATACGTGAAAGACAGTGATAAAGTTTTCAGTTAACATCACGTGACCCAGGGCTAACCTCCAGGTGACTACAGAGAAGCGCACGCTGTCTGAAACCAGGATTAGAAAAACAATGCACACTCCTGAAAATCTGGAGTCAAAAACTGACCAACTTGGAATGACTTACACATTCTAACACAAATCTACAAAAATTCATTATGTGCACTAACATATATTGAGAAAAACAAAACTGCGAGTCAAATTAAGACTGACTTGCTCAAAACAAATGAAATGGTTTACTTTTCTGTCCTGCCTCTTATCTTATTCAAATACAAAGTCTTGTAAATCAAATATTTTTTAATGCTTCAAACTTAATCACATTATACAGACAAGATCCTATCCAATCATGCTAAAAATCCAATTAACATGTCCTTAACAATAATTGCCTTATCTTCTCAAGGGTGAATTCTTGAACTGAAAAGTGTGAAGATTAAAGAAAGTGATAAAAGAAAGTGAAAAGAAAGTGATGAAAAGAAAGTGTAGTTATCTTTTCACAAAAATATGCAAAATTTAAGCCAACTGTAAACTTCCACAAAATCAATTTGTAAAACAGGTTCCTCTTTTTAAAAGAAACCCAAATAGTTGGAAATTTCCACTGAAATTTTTAAGAAATAAAGTCCCTCATATGTTTAAATCAAAACCTAGGGCTTAAAAAAATCTTAAATCCCTACTTTGCACAAGACTCCATTATGCTAAGTACATTTGTCCTAGGATATGTTTAACCAAAACATGTTTAGATTTACAATGATTCTGAAAACAAATTCTCTTTCTAATGGTAGTAATCTTCTAAATGAAATGTAAATAAGAAAAGTTCATAATCAAAGGAGCCCCCCTAGCAACACAGTTCACACTCTAATAATTTGTTGGAGGAATGAATGAAATCTTATTTAAAATCTTTTACAGCTATAAAATTACATGGACCAAAAAGTCCAAAGCTGAACCCTTAAGTACCTTCACACACACAACTTAAACTAGGAGGCAATGTCAAACCAAAAATTTTTAAGTTGGAAAACAACTCACTAAAGTAATCATTACAGAAAGACTAAGTGTAGGGGGTAAAATGGATGCAAATAATAGTTTCCTAAGTTTTTGGGGTTTTTTTATAGGATTACTTTAGATATTTTTTAAATGCTGTAGGAAACCTTACTACTACACATACCACAAACATACAACTGAAAACTGTAACTCTACATTCATCTAAATTCCAGTGTTGTCTCATTCATGTGATACATGCACTCCCTCACTTTAAAATTAGAAGCTCAAGCCAATTAAAGATATTGGGGTCAACCCTAGTGAGAAAAAAACAAAAAGCAGGTCTTCAAATACAGTGTCCTTGGTAAACTTGGAAAGTCAAGATCATGTGTTGGCAAAGGTAAAAAAAAAATCTACAGTCCTGATACAGATCGCCCAAATTATTGGGCATTCACCTTAGAAAGCTGGCCATTTACTCAAAATTGGATATCTTAATAAGAAGTATTTTCATGTTTTAGACAAGCACTTCTTGAATGGGTGTGTGTTTTAGACAACCACCTCCTGGAATATTCACATTCATTTACACGTATTTTGCTATGATACTGAAGTTCTGAAAACAAACTTTCCTAAACCATGTTTACAGGACTCTTAAAGCTTTGGCTTTTCCAATTATTTCCTAACAACGTATAACCTAATTTAATGAGTTTCCACCAAAGACAAAACCCAGGGGTTTTCTAGTAATTTACAGTCTACTAAAAGATATAAAATGACCATGCCTTACCAAATATGGAACACATACCTAGCTTGAAGACTTGAGGCAGTTGGCAAGATATTAACTGCCAAAAGTCATCATTTCACATCTTTTAGCTACAAGGTGAACTAATAAAGCATAAACACTTTATTGACAGTACTACTTAATCAATATAGACACGTAGGTCTCGCTGTTGATTTTCTATTTGAAACGTCATCTATTACAAACTACTGGGCTCTCAACCAATTACCACACTGGTGAAATGAGTTGGGTTTTATTTTCATAACGTTCTCTTGATGCAAGAAATGGGAGCATCCTACCTACCCTACCCTCATGGTTAAGCCTTTCCTCAGCTTTCAGAAGATAAACAGTAAATATCGGTATTGAAGACCTGGCCCCAAAGAGACTCAATCCAGCCTAAACGAAGATCCCCGGGTAATCCCGAACAGGGAGTGACCCCCGCCTGGGAATCAGGGTGAGCACCGCGACCAGCCAGGCTTCAACTTTGGGCTCCGAGGGCCCAGCCAGCATCATGGCTGATGCAGACCGATGCGCAGGAGGAGGAGGTGGACGAGGAAGAGGCTGGTTTGTTTACTTGCAGCCAGAGCCGCCGCCGCCGCCGCCGCCGCCGGCAGCGACAGCATCACTGGATCCGCCAAACCCAGCATCTTCCGCACATTTCTATTCTTAGCACACAACTCCCAAGCGGATTAAAACCCCACTACTATTAAAAACACAGACGAGCACGTTACCCACCTCCCACACACACCCCCACCTCCCCCTCAGGGCCGTCTCTTCCTGCGCGCCGGCAGCAGGGGAGGGTGGGGAGGAAGGAGACCCCGGGGGACGCCGGTGCATCCTCGCCCGCACCCCACCCCGCGCGCGCAGACAGCCCCCGCGCCGGGGAGCGCGGCAGACGGCCCCCTCCCCCCAACCCAAACACGCCGGCACGGGCGCTCCCCGCGTTATATAAGCCCGCCGCCCCCGCCCGGGCGGCGCCCCCTCCTCACGCCGCGCGGCCGGGGCCGGCGGGGAGCGGGCGCTGCGCAGGGACTGGAGGCGCCAGGGCCGGGGCAGCGCAGACGCGGCCGATACCGCTAGGCCGGGAACACCCTCCCCGGCCCCCCGCGCGCGCCGCCGCCCCCCAGCTTCCCCCGGAAAGTGAGGGGGTGCCGGTGTCAGCGGCGCCGGGCATCCCCCGGCCTCCCCACCCACACCCACACCCGAGCCTCTGGTGACCCGGCACCCGCCCACGCCCCCGGCGCGGTGACAACCCAGACGCCCCCGCCTCCCCCCCCCCCCCCGCCCGAAGGAGGCCCGGGGCCGGGGGCCCGGAGAGAGCGGAGGCCAGGCGGGGAGGGGGCGAGCGGGGGGAGGGGGGGCGGTGGCTGTTACCTGCAAAGGCGGCGGCGGCGGCCCCGCAGCTGCTCGGGCGGCGGCGGAGGATGGAGCCGGGGGGGCGGGGGGAGGAGAGGGGGCGACTCGGGGGTCCCCCCTCCCTCCTCCTCCCCTCCTGTCCTCCCCCCACCCCGCAGAGCCTCTGGCCCCCCTGGAGCCCGGTGCGGCCGGCGGGAGGGCAGGCGAAGGCTGCAGGGGAGGGAGGAGGGAGCCGGCCGGGCCGGGCCGCGGAGCTGGAGCGGGAGGCGGCGGCGGCGGCGGCGGCGGCGGGAGGGGAGGGCGGAGGGAGGGCGGCGGCGGGGGGGAGGAGGAGGCGGAGACTCTACATGGGAATCGGATATCGGCTACAAATTCAATTCATCACCAGAAAACACCGCTCGGGCGGGGGCCGGGTCACGCCGGCTAGGCGGCGGCGGGCGGAGGCTCCGGGCCCTGGGGCGCGCCCGGCGCGGGTCGGGGGTCTGCGGCCTCCTCTCGGGGGCCGCGCCTCGCCCGGGGACCCCGCCGCCTCCCCGCCCCCTCCTTCCTCCCTCCCCGGCCGCCGCCGCCGCCGATCGCTTCTCGCCGCCGCCGCCGCCGCCGCCGCCGCCGCGGGGCTTGTTGTTGACTTTGAGGAAAACTCCTGACGTCAGGGGCTGGCTCTCGGCGACTGGCGGGAGCGGCTTCCCCGCGTCCCCGGCCCTGCCCGCCGCCTCTGCTCCCCTCCCTGCCGCGCCCTCGTCCGCAGGCTTCCCCGCGCCCCCCAAAGCCGCGGCGCCCCGCGCCCCCTCTCCTCTCGCGAGAACATCCCCCCAGCCCGGCGGAGCCGGCAGCGGGGGCCGGCGCTCCTGGGCGGGAAGTTTTGGCTCTCCCCGCGCCCTCGTGGCCCGCGGCGGCCCCCGAGGCCCGCTGCCCGCTGGCCCCCGCCGCCGCCGCTGCCGCCCCGGGGAGGTGGGCGGTGCCCGGTGCGGAGGGGAGCCCGGGTGCCGGGAGCGGGCGGCGAGCGGACCCCACCCTCGGCGCCCCGGTGCTCGGTCCCGAGCGCCCGGCCCTCCCCGACCCTCCCGGGAGACCTGGCCGCCCGGCCCGAGAACACCTCTCGGGAGAGCCGGCCCCGCGCTCCGGGCCGCAGTCGTGACCGCACCGGGAGGACAGCTGGCCCTGGCATCGGAATTCACTCTTAAAATGACACCCTTTTTAGGGATACTAGTTTTCGTTGACTTTGGGGAAGCCATGATGTACTGCATTCACTACGAAGAAGATACCATTTCTTTCCTTTGAACTTCATGGCTCCTGAGAATATTTGCAGTGGAGACACCAGTTTTGCAAGATGGCCATAGTTTCCCATGCAACAGTCCATAAAGTTACAAAGGAAGTTTATTTTTTCTGACACCATGTTCTGTCGCCTCTGGAACACTTTGAAAAATCCGTATTGTTTCACCACGTGGCTCTAGCCTTGTTGATGTACCTGTTTCTCCCAGTGCAAGATTCTTACTAGTGCTTCTGGCGTGAAGGATTCCTCCTGACGTGCACTTCCTTCTCTGCTTTTCCATGGCCAGACAACATTGTGAGGGTAGTCCTTCTTGTATACTATGTGTGGACAAGAGTCTAAAACGTAAGAAGAAGAAAAAGGGGGGAGGTGGGCCAATTTTCTTCGTTTGCGAGGGAAACCTTTCCCCGACGATTCTAGAATAAAATTTGCCTTTTTAAGATACGCAATCCACCCCACGGAAAAAAGTCTTCAATTTTCCCCATGTTTCCCAACACATCGAGAACTGATTAACAGATAATAGACTGATCCTTAATCCAGTTTCAGGGTGTAAAATGGACGCCATTTATTGCCATAATTATCAGACCTCTAACAGTCCCCATCTGCAAAATGATTCTGTTAGAGATTTCTTCCTGTAAGACACAATATTGGGTCAGAATTTTGTTCTATAGTAACCCAACCCACTTCTCATGTTGAAGAAAATAATCCCTTATGATACCAGCCCTAAAAAGTGTCTCCAAAGCTCTTACAAATATTTAACTGTGAGAGTTGCGGTGTTCTGAATTACTAATATCTCTTATCAATTTTAATTTTCATTTGTTTTTTGATTTTAACATCAACATTTTTGTGAGAACCAAATTTGTTTTACAAGCCAAACTGCCTCGAACTATTTCATCTAGTCTCACCATATTATAGTAAATCTTAGGTGGGTTACACCCTAAAATTAAGTATTGTATAAACTACAGTGAGCTACATACTCCAGGCTTTTTTTTTTTTTGAAAAATTAGAAACTTTTATTTCTGCTCTACTTTGCTCTTCTATAGTAGTTTCATAAATTTCTATAATAAAATCATGTCAGCTTTTATAATAGAATTATTATAGAACTATTTAAATAGCATTGTTCTTTCCCCCATACTGTGCCATCATGAAATTGGCAGAATCTGACAATTAACAGTGTGATGGTACTCCATGCGGAGCGTATGCTAGATTTCTCCTCTTCATTGTCCTCACATGGCAATCATACCGGGAGCAGAGCACGGTTTGTCCATGGGAATGAATGTCCTCTTAAATTTCGGAGAGAAAGCCCTCCTTCTGTATTAAGCCAGATATTCTCGGGTAACATCTCTCAGTAGTAGTAACTTAGGCATCTTAAGAAAAATCTAGGGGCGCCTGAGTGGCTCAGTCGTTAAGCGTCCGATTTTGGCTCAGGTCATGGTCTCACGGTCCGTGAGTTCGAGCCCCGCGTCGGGCTCTGTGCTGACAGCTCAGAGCCTGGAGCCTGTTTCAGATTCTGTGTCTCCCTCTCTCTCTGACTCTCCCCCGTTCATGCTCTGTCTCTCTGTCTCAAAAATAAATAAACATTAAAAAAAATTAAAAAGAAAAGAAAAGCCTGGGTGGCTCGTTTGTTAAGTGTCCCACTTCGGCTCAGGTCATGATCTTGCGGTTTGTGAGGTCAAGCCCCGCCTCGGGCTCTGTGCAGACAGCTCAGAGCCTGGAGACTGCTTCGGTTTCTGTGTCTCCCTCTCTCTCTGCCCCTCCCCCACTTGTGCTCTCTCTCTCTCTCTCTCTCTCTCTCTCTGAGAAATAAACATTACAAAAAAATTTTTTTAAAAAAAGAAAAGTCTTTACTCTTCTTGACCACCAATGACTAAATTAGATACTGAGAGCTATTTCTTAGTATTTCCGCCATTTAAAGGGAGTTACTTAAACTGGAAGTACATTTAAAATTTCAGGACAGCAGCTACCACTTCTCTGCATAAAAAGGGTATCTTGTCTCCAGTGTCTAGGATCGGAAATGGAAATGGCACAAAGTACGCACAGAGTAAGTGTTTGTTGAATAAATAAATGAGTGCATGAATGAACAAATGAAAAATCTGTCCCCTATGTCCAGTTTATACAATGCTTGCCTCCGGGATGGCTTATTGGCAAGATCATGAATGCACTTTGGAGACTTGCAGACCTGTGTTCAAATCCTCTCTCAGAATTTATGTGTCCAGCAAGTTGCTTAACTTTCCTAAGCCTTAATTTCTTCATTTGTGAAGTGACAATTACAACTGCTTCAACGGCTTATTATGAGAATTGAATGTGATGAAATATTAGATGGTATCTAAAACGTAGTGAGTAGACAGCAGGCTAAAATTCCGTTATCCTCAATGGGAATATGTTCATTAACATAACACTAGCTGCTACCACAAATAAATACAAAAATCTATCCTAGCACACAAGCGTATTTCTCATCCATGTTAAGTTCTGAATGCGAGCAAGTCTCCTTTATACATTTATTCTTAAAAATGCTGGGGGCCCATGTTTCTTCCATGTTAGAGTTTCGATACATTCAGTGCATAATCAAGACACCAAACAGGCAGAAGAGGGGAAAGAGTGGTCAGAACTCTCCGGAGCCACCTACCTATAAGGCAGGCCATGAAACAGAGTCTAGCCCAGGATAGAAAAAAATAAAAAAGGAGGAGGAGGAGGAGGGGAAGGAGGAATAGTTTTGATGAACAGCCAGCCCGTCTCTCCCACAGTTGGTTTCTGAAATAACCATGTTAAATCTACAGCTCTAATTAATGAATAGAGCAATTTCCAAAAGAGCATAGTTTTTAAATCTAGGTGTAAGTAGCAAGAGAGTCTGTTGCAATAGTGATTAGTATGAATTGTCTTTTTCAAAGCTGTCTCTCTTAAGGTGTAGGTCAAGTGTTTGTGTTAGTAACACATGAGAATATGTAAGGAACGGATGTCACCAATCTGATGCCACAAAACTGGGATGCTTAAAGCCCTCCACACTCTCGCTCTTATTTTCTTGTCAGATTTTCTCTCCCTTCTATATTCCTGAACATGAATGAACATCTTTTCATTCATATTGTCCTTCTCCGTCTTAGCTAAGTCTCATAGCAGCTGAAGCCATCTCTGGACGTTACGTGTAGTCTTTCAGGACACTGGAGCCACAGAAAGTTACTGAACACAGGAAAATAACTAGAATTCATGATCTAATTCCAAAGCAACAAACATACATAACTATTATTCCCAGCTGTGGGGGAGAATCAAGGTAAGCAATAAAATTAACACATCCATATTGTCTTCCCAGAACCTCATTTTAGGATGTAATTTTAACTTCCCAAGGGGGTGTGCACCTCTCACTGTTTCTGAATCTGCTCTGGGGAGACTGAACTTCTCAGCTAGCCACGAAGTACCGACAGTGAAAAATGTCCAACCCTCACCAAGGTAATCACCTCAACCCTTTCTGAGGTTGTCTCAGGCGGGTGCAGTTCCATTCCAGGCAGTGTGTCCATCCATTAAAACACAGCTTCTCCTGCTAATGAAAATACTTTCAGAATCAGCCAGAATGTTTCGAATCTATTCCTGCCGATTCCCCCACACACATGCCGCAAAGTCTTTGAATGGTTGACTTTGTAATATGTCATCAGATAGCACTGGCTTGCTTTTTTTTTTAGTAGGAGCAAATTCAGTCTCAGAATTTTTGTCTGGACCTTTAGTTCCTAGACAGAACTACGGCCACGTAAAGTTGCAAACACCATCTCAATTTGGAAATTAGATTTTAATCAAAACACTGAATTTGATGTAGAATTCGAGCCTTCTTTAGGCTGGAAGACTGTAGTGGGGACAGCAGGCAAGTTCAGCTTCTCTGTTTCTCCATCTGGTTTTCCTCTCTCTCCCAGCCCGCAGGTCGGTCTTTGGGTGAAGGACCGAACGGTCCTTTTCCAGCGCTACCCTGCTACCCATGTGAGCCAGTCTTACACTCTCTCCGCCTGATACACAGAACCAAGCAATCAATTTTGCGGGGCCCAGTGCAAAATGAAGATGCTGGGCCCCCTGTTGAAAAAGAATTCAGAATTTCAAGATGGCAACAGGCAAACATTGAACCAAGTGGAGCTACCTGTGTAGAGGTGTGAACAGGTCACACATCCCTAACGCTGCTGGCATGTGTTTAAGGCCAGGGGCTCTTTGGAGAGTCACATCTGGGCTCCTCTAACTGCAACCCCTATGACAACAGTGATGCACGTGTTCCTTCAGCCGGCTGTTCCTCAGGACCTCTGGCTTGTGTTTTCTCAGCACTATGGGAGTCTCCCTACAGGAGTTCTCTCACCCTCAGGCAGGTCTCCTGGGTGGGACTCAAGATGGCACCAGGCCAGGTCTCTTTCCCCAGGGACTTTATCTGGGCCAAGGGACACACTCATACACACTTTGCTCTGCAGGCCACCCTTTCTGTCTTGGTTCTGCCACAGAAGCAGTTGGGAAGCCTGTTTCCCAGGTTCCACAGAATCCCCTCATTGCAGGGAACATACCCTACACTCTCCACTGATCCCATGGCAGCCCCTGGCATGAGCTGAAGAAACATCCCCGACCCTCTCCCCAGTAGAGATGGTGATCTCAGCTTTCCCTAGTCTAATCCCTTCACAAATCTCTCTCTCAAATTTTCTCTGCTCTTTTATATTGATTCTTAAAAGTAAATGAGAGCATTTGAGTTATGGAATAGACTTTGAGCTATTTCCTTCATGATGCTTACCTAACTTGAAATTTCATGATTTTCGTGTTTTGGGATCTCAGTGAAAACTTCAGTTTTAAATTCCTGTGGTACAAGTATTTTCTGTTGTTTCTTATTTAGGCATGTGCTTATGGGCTCACATGTATAAAAAAATGATCAGCTATTGCCAAAGAAATAGATGAAAGCTAATGGGTGTTCAAGGCACAAAATTAATTGAAATAGTATCTTCTTTACATTTGTTTATATTTCTTTTGTTTGTTTGTTTATATTTCTGTTTGACAAAATATGTGACACAACACATTGCCTTTTTCATAGATCATTACCTACAACGATGATATTAAATATTTAAACTCTTGCCTTGGTTAATTTCTCAAAATTGAACTCAAAGAATTTTAAGTTGAACACTGTGAAGTTTTATCTCTAAAGAGCCTACAATATATAAACATGCCCCCAAAATCAAAAATAAAAATATGGAAGTACAGTTGGTACTAAGAGTTGGTCACTTGGATGAAGGTTATATTGAGCCATGAAAACTTCTGGATACAGGCATTAAGTTCAGATGGATTTTTCTTTTTAAATAGCATAAGACTGCCCTGATTTTTCTTTAATGCTTGTGATTACCAAAGAGGAGTTACCTTCCTTTGTTCTATATCAAAGTATAAACAATTTAGGAAATGATGGACTTTGCAATAAACAGTTATTATCCACCACATATAAACTCAACACCCAGAAAACAAATAATCCATTTAAAAAATGTGCAGAAGACATGAACAGATATTTCTCCAAAGAAGGCATACAGATGGTCAACAGACAGATGAAAAGACACTCAACATCAGTAGTTATCAGGAAAATGCAAATGAAACTACAATGAGATATCATCTCACACTTGTCAGAATGGCTAAAATAAAAAACACAAGGAACCACAAGTGTTGGTGAGGATGTGGAGAAAGGGGGACCTTCATGCACTGTTGATGGGAATGCAAACTGGTGTAGCCACTGTGGAAAACAGCATAGCGTTTCCTCAAAAAAAGGAAAAATAGAACTACCCTATAATCCTGTAATGGCACTACTGGATATTTATCCAAAAAATACAAGAACACTAATTCAAAAAGATATATGCATCCCTAAGTTTATGGCATCATTACCTACAATAGCCAAATTGTAGAAGAAGCCCAAGTGTCCATCAATAGACGAATGGATAAAGAAGAGGTGTATGTATACAATGGAATATTACTCAGCCATAAAAAAAGAATGAAATCTTGCCATTTGCAATGACATGGATGGAGCTAGAGAGTGTAATGCTAAGCCAAATAAGTCAGTCAGAGAAAGACAAATACAATATCATCTCACTCATATGTAGAACTTAAGAAATAAAACAAATAAGCAGGCAAAAAAAAAAAGAGAGAGAGAGAGAGAGAGAGAGAGAGAGAGAGAGAAACCACGATACAGACTCTTAACTGTAGAGAACAAGCTGATGGGAGGTGGGCGAGGGATGGGTAAAATTGATGATGGGGACTAAGAGTGCACTTATGATGAGCACTGCGTAACATATAGAATTGTTGAATCACTATATTGCACACCTGAAACTAATATAACACTATGTTAACTATACTGGAATTAAAATTAAAACCTTACTCTAAAAAAAAAAAAAGAATAAAATAGACTTTGGAATGGACGTTGGTGACTAATGTAAACTCCATAATTTTATCTTGCTCCGTGGAAAGTGCTACTGTGAGCCTTGAGTATATAAGTCAGAGAAAAACAATTTATAAACATGTGATGCTTGCCTATACTAGCCCTCCTTCCGCTTCTCATCTTCTGAAAAGTTACTTCCGTATAGTTGTCTTTTTCCAAATACCTGAGCTGTGTGACATCTGGAGCTAATGCTTCTTTAGATGATTCATAAGAAAAAAACTTACAGAGTGAGGATAAAAGTAAAATCTCCACTTTTGTTACTCTTCATGCACTTCCTCCTTAAAGCGAAAGATGGGTTATCATAACCTCTTTTTCTTAAACCTCCGGAGTTTCATAAAGCTTATTTGCATATTTGCTTGTCTGATTATCTTCCCCAACAAAATGGTTGACACTTCCGATGGGTACAGTTCATGTTTGAACATTCACTTCAACTTAGTTCCATAAAGACTGGTTAACTCTATACAGACAAAGGTCTAGAGACCGATATGAGCATAATTTTCGAGAAGTTCCATCTATTAGGAGACCAAATGTAAATAAGCAGCTGTGTGCCAAATACCTGGGACAATATATGTATAAAGGGATAAAAGAATACACCATGGGAATATTAACAATTAATGAGAGGGAATACATCGGGCCAACCTAAAGAAAGATTAATGACATTTTAGCTGAGCTTTCAAATGAGGTAAACAGTTGATGGGACTGGAGGAGACATTCCAGGCAGTGAAAGAAACACAAAGAAAAGCAAGAAAGAGTAACACCAGGGACTCCAGGAAAAGAAAATGTGTTCAGAAAAGGTTTTAGGGACATGAAGAAGTTTGAGCAGGTCCTAAAGAATAATCACGAGAGGAAATAAAAGTGTACATTTATGCAAGAGCAGTGGAGAGGGAGAAGAGGGAAGAATCTCTAGAGTAACCTATGATACAGGGTCAGGAGGACTGAGTGACCAGATGATGAGCAAGTGATGCCCAGAATTCTGTCCTCCTAACACTGGGAGGAAAGGTAGTGTGTGTGTGTGTGTGTGTGTGTGTGTGTGTGTGTGTGTGAGTAGCATGCATACACTATGCTTGTTATTGCCTAGTTTGGGGACAAGGGTTCTCGAGAGGCAGAGTTATGAGGGAGCAAAGAGAAAAGGAACCATTTTGGATATATTAAAATTGACATACACCTGCGAGACGTTCGGGTAGATAGAGTAATAAACACAGCCACGAACATGACTGAGTGCTTACTCTGTGCCAAGCACTGTGCTAAGCACTTTACAGGAATTAACTGGCTTGGTATCGGAGGCATTTGGGGATATGAAAATATGGGGATCTGATGAAAAGACCTGGTCTGAAATTCTAGGTATGCACCAGGGCCTGGGGTGAATGGCACCATGCAGCAGGGTAATGTAAGAACCGAACCTTGGGAAATACTCACATTTGAGGGCAGAAGGAGATGGAGAAACAAACAGTCAAATGGCTCCATCGGTTAAGCGTCTGACCAGCTCAGGTCATGATCTCATGGCTTGTGAGTTCGAGCCCTGCATTGGGCTCTGTGCTGACAGCTCGGAGCCTGGAGCCTGCTTTGGGTTCTGTGTCTCCCTCGCTCTCTGCTCCTCCCCACACTTGTGCTCTGTCTCTCTCTCTTTCTCTCTCAAAAATAAATAAATAAACATTAAAAACATTTTCTTAATAAAAAAAATGAATAAGAAGAGAAACAGAAGTTTTGAAAGCCACCATAGGAGAAAGTTTCAGAAAGGAGGCTGTATTCTCCCGTGGAAATGCTGTAGGGGAGGTCAAATCGAGGAGAAAATCTGGTAAGTCCCTACCAAATTCTACAACTGGGAAGTCATTGGTTAGCTTTGTGGAAGTGATCTTATCCGGTAATGGGGTTGGAAGCTTCACTGAACGAAGTTAAAGAGAACATGGTCAATTGAGGAAGATAGGGTAGTGCAGGGGTGAGGCTAGGAACTAGTATTTTATTTTATTTTTTTTTAATCTTTATTCACTTTTGAGAGACAGAGACAGAACATGAGTGGGGGAGGGGCAGAGAAGGAGGGGGGACACAGAATCCGAAGCAGGCTCCAGGCTCCGAGCTGTCAGCACGGAGCCCGACGCAGGGCTCGGACCCACAAACCATGAGATCGTGACCTGAGCCAAAGTCGGACGCTCAACCTACTGAGCCACCCAGGCGCCCCAGAACTAGTATTTTTTAAAACCCACAATGGGCTCAGTTTTGTGCTGGCCCATTGCCTAAGTGTGGCGGGGTGAGATTTGGAAGTATTAACTGTTGTTTTCTGGTTTCTGGTCCTTCTAGCTCTTCCCCAGCATTTAGAGAGCCAGAAAATCGTCACCTCAGGAGAGAGACAGCAGAGCAGATCGATAAGGATAGGAGCCCTTTCCTGGCTTTCTAGTTTCAAAAGCCTAACCCTAGGCAGGGAGGACGGGAAATGGAAATGATTCTAGAACTTAAAACAGCCGGTTTGGGAGAATTCTGAGCCCAAGAACAGGGCTTCACACCCTCATGCACGTCCACCACCTCCAGAACCGCCCTCCGGATGGCTGGAGGAAGAGAGTATGAGGTTCAGGGGTAGGTTTCGAGGGAAGGGCTGGCCCTGGACCCCGGCCTGTAAGGACCAGCCTGAGCGGGAAAAGCCTTCAGGGAAGTTGTGTTTCTTTCCTCGTGTGAGGCTGGGTGGAAGGAAAAACCAGAGGTTGACTTGTCCCTGGGGTTAATGTAGGCATCCAGAGAGCTTCCCCAGCCCCAGCTTGACAAGAGCAGCAACCCAACCCCCGTGTGACTCAGATTTCTGAGGTTGCATGGGGCTCTAGGCAGACGTCTGAGAGCCCCTCAACTGTTCTACAGGGTCAGCAGCTCAGTTGTAGCACATCAGCAAATGACAATGGAGCGACTGAGGGACAGCTCAGCAGTAACTTTGAAGGACCAGCAATCAAGGGCCAATTGAGGCGAGTGACATCTCAGAGGATGCCAGTGTGTGTGGACACCCAAGACCAGTCGCCCCGTCTCTCCATGACCTGACACCATGGAAGCCATTCTCCCTACCGCCTTCCCTCCAGGACGTCATCACGAACCCAGGCAGAAAGGAAGCTTCTAGCTACCCGACAAAATGAAGATTCAAAAAAGAAATAATGTTGAGTTCTAGAAATAAAGTTCCATTTCCTGAACACTTGAATTTGGGAATTAAACTCATACCTACCCTATCTGTTCTGACACTTCCTCCTCATTGCAACTTCACTAAATAGAATTGCCCTTCCCACATTACAGATGATGAACTAGGTTCAGAGAGATTAAGGAATTTTCTAGGCTAGCAAGGGCCAAAACCAAGACTCGTACCAAGGTCCCTTTTGCCCCACAGCCAATGTTCTTTCCACTAGACCACTTTGCTCTTTCAAAAAATTTGACACAGAAGAGGCGGGGTAGCCAGAAGGGGATTCAGGGAGAAGGATTTATTTTATTTTATTTTTACTTTTTAAGAATGAGAAAAGAGCCAGTGGAGGGAAAGAGATTGGAAATGGAGGAAAAAGGAAGACTATTTATCAAGAAATGATTCTAAAGGATATGAGAAGAAAGATAAAGGAATGGAAGGTGGCTGTTTCCCAAAGATAAGCAAGAGGGTGGAACGACTTTGCTTGGATAGAGTTTTGTAGACGGGTGGGAGAAAGTTGGCAGCGGTCGAGCTTCGTGGAGAGGAGGAGGAAGGGCCAGGTGGCAATGCTGGCAGGATGCAGATAGGGTGAAGGCTGGACCATAACTCTCTGCATTCGGTGCCTTGAATATCATGCACTCGATTGAATTCCTTCAACACTCGCAGTAGCGTTTGTTATGCGCAGATGTGCAATCCCTTCTTGCAGGACTGAAGCAGATATTTCTCCAGCTAGGAATGCTGGTCACTGACACTTCTTGTGTCCCCTGAGGAAATGCCCGAGACTAAGAGAGCCCCTTTACCCCAGAATATAGCCCCTTCCCAGTGGCTGTTCAGTCCCAGTGTGTAAGGTCCAGTGTCTTGCCTCAGGTCAGGGCAGGTCTATATGGCCCCAGGCTTCCCCACCACTCTCTCCCAGTGCCACACCACCCAGCCCTGGGATCAGCTGAGGACTTTGCTAGACTGTGCTGATTTCCCGTCTGCCCCATCCTGCTTCCTTCCTTCCCCCACAGACTTCTGTCCTGACAACACTCCCCAAAATCTTCCTGGCCAATCTCCACACAGCCTGTGTTACTGGGAATCCACCCGGGGGTAAAAAAAAAAAAAAAAAAAAAAAAAAAAAAAAAAAAAAGCCAGCATGCCTTGGGGAAATCAAGGTTTTGTGAATGAAGAGCTCCTTGGAGGCCAGCAACCTCCTTTCCCCACCCCACCCCCCTCTTGTTTCCCTGCAGATTAAAGTTACATTCTTGACCTCTCCCATCCCTTACTCCATTGTCCCCAGAGATTTATCTAGTAGGGGAGTTGGGGAGGAAGTAACTGGGCACTTAGCCCATTCCGGGGTCCCTCTGGGAGACAAGTCCGTTCCCCTCACCCCCATGTCAAAAGACACGTGTTCTGCAGGCGTGGCCTGTGGTTTTCTGGTTCTGGGATGAAGTGTCAGTAATCTCACTTCTGCGCAGGCCTCAATTCATATTCTCCAGCCTGGCTTGTTCTAATGTAAAGCTGCTATTTTCTTGCCCAGTGCCTGTGTTGTGTATTGCGTCTCTCAGCCGGGATCCTAATTCACAAGGAGGAAAGGGGACAGTTGTTTTACTCTTTGAAAACAGTGACGAGGAATGTGAAAAACAGACATGATGTGGATATATAAGATAAAGAAAAAATACCATGGCTGCAACCCTCGGAGAATGTCCGCAATCTCTAGTCCTTTATGCAAAGCAGTTCCTGCCTGAGAGAGAGTGAATCACAAACAGAATCTGCCCAGGCTCCCAGTCATTAGATTTAAACCATTGTTCTTTATTCTCCAGATTTTGGGCTTAATTCAAAAGATTCATAAAGAACCCAGAGTGTTGGCTCTGTTACAGAAAAGAACTGCATCAGCTTTTTGCTGAAATCGGTTTTACCATTAACTTAATTACATTTTATTACCAAAAGATAAGTATGCTAAATGGAGCCGCATATCAAAACATCTATTATAGATTTGCAGAAGTGATGGTAAGGGTGACACTATTTTTATTAATGCCTATTTTTAAATTACTTTAATTTGACCTCATTTTACCCCAAATTACCCTTCCAATTCATTTCTCAGGCTTAGTCCCAAGTTACGGATAACTCTGAAACTTTGTCCACAGAAAGAAATCAGGTAAGATTTCATTTGTTTTGAGAATAAAAAAGATCAAGGAACATTTACATCTGAGACCCGTTGAGTGTTTGACATGGCATATTTTGCAGGCTTCACAATTAATATAATTCTACTTCTGATATTCGTTTTCATTGCTCTGTACATTAACCAGAAATAACAAGGTCACAAGAGCTAGAAAGTATGTATTTGGCTCTTCTCCTTAGTTTGGGTCAATGTTAGGATTTCTAAGGTACCATTTCTAAGTATTTCTAAGGATGTCTAAGTAGTGATGATATAATATAAAATACATAAATATTGCTTATCAATCATGGTGTTCTCGGTTTACTCAAAGGCATTCAGATTTCCTATAAAAATGACAACTGTGCAATTGTAATTTTCCACCGTTGGTAATAAGATTACAAGGTGCAGGAAATGGGGGTCAGAGAGCAGTCAAGTTCTCATCTTACTGTAGCGTTCCTAGCCCTCCCTGAGAGGAAGAATGTGTGAGCTACCAGAATGACTACTCTCAGAGGTGATGATGGGTTTGCTCTGAGCTATCGACACTCATACCTGGGCCTCTTGTGATCAATGACACACAATTTGGAGACGGCTGACTGGGGTTAATGGTGCAATCTGTGGCTTTGGAACAGAGTTCTGCTCTATGTGAAACTAATTGGCCCATATGGGGATTAAACTGGTAACAGTGTCCTCATTTGTCAACCCATCCATTCAGCGTTTGAATCTGGTTGCATTTGAGTAATGCCTCCAATTCAGCCAGCGTGTTTTCAGATCATAATATCATAACCTTAGAATGAAGAAGAGGGAATTTTTTAAATATACAAGTTACTTAAAACCCAAATCACTCTAAGAAAATCATTAAAAAACTAAACAATAATTATTATTATTCATAAATGCTTATTTACTTATTTTGAGAGAGAGTGGGGGCGAGAGGGGCGGGGAAGGAGAAAGAGTGGATCCCAAGTAGGCTCCACACTGTCAGCTCAGAGCCAGACATGGGGCTTGATCTCCCAAACCCTTGAGATGGTGACCTGAGCCAATATCAAGGGTCGGAGGGTTAACCGACTGAGCCACTGAGGTGCCTCCCACACCCCACCCAGAGTATTTTTAAAATACATTTACCACTTACATGGCAAACATCCGGCTTTGAAAAGGAAACAAAAAACAAACCACACTTTTTGCCATAAAATAGAAGTCCATCCTTCAGTATAGACTAGAATTCAGACTTCAATTGAGGACATACCTCAACAGTACAACAGATTTAACTTCAAAACTTCTTTTTAAATTTTCCTCTCATTTTCTTCTTGATTAACCTGATGACCTCCTCCAATTCAAGTGATTTTTAACTGCACATGAAAACAAGCCCCAGGTTGTTAATTAAGTGAGCTATGGTTGAGCCTGCAGCACAGTAGAAATGAAAACGTCAGTCCTGCAAGAAAATGGAGAGGTTACCAGGTTGCCAGGGGTGGGGGGATAAGACTGATGTTGTTTAAGCATTCAAACTTGCAATAAGTTGTAACTGAGCCATAGAGAGCTAATGCACAGTATAATGAATGTAGACCATATTGTACTTTAATTATATAATATGCTCAATATTGCTACAACAGCAATCATATCATAGCATGTAAGTGTATCAAAGTACACGTACACTGTAAATGTACACAAGTGTATCAAAGTACACATACACTGTAAATGTACACTGTAAATTTAATTATTCAATTAAAAAAATTAAAGGGGGGGAAAAACACCAAGAAATCGGTGGGGGAGCTGGGGAGGAGGAGGAGGTTAAACAGGAAGCCCAGTGGGGACGGATAACGATGAGCCACGATATCAAGATGACTACATCTGTGTGCAATGGAAAAGCATTTTCTTTACTCTTGGAAGCTATTTTTTTCCTGCCAAAAATATTTTTTAAAATAAGTGAACTTTAAGCAATAACAGAAACAGCGAGCATTTCGCACAAGTGGTGGTAAAGACCCACACACGAGAAAAGTGAGAGTGGCGTGCACTAATACACGTGACATGGAGCCTTGACAAGGTCATGTGGACTGACTCTCAAAGAAGGTCCCATTTGAGTCCTACTACTGAGTTTTCACAGCTCCTTAGTGAATAGAAGTTGGAATTTAACATCAAGAACTCTGATGTTTGTAATTTGTAGGAATATTTATATCTGCTTAAACCAACATTTGATTCTCTTGTCTTCATTAATTATTAAAAAGACTGCTTTCGATAAATATATGTATAGGATATACGCTACCTTATTAGAGTAATCAAAATTCTGGTTCCCAGATGAGTCAAAGTCAGTTTAACTGCTTTCCTGAGAAAAGAATGCTTTATTTAGTTAGACTATGCAACATATTGTATTTGCGCGAGGGAGAGAGAGGGAGGGAGAGAAAGACATTGAAGCAGTATGTGCAAAATGAAGAATGCACATAGACTTCAAGTCTTGTATTGATTTATCTCCCATTTTTAACTGTGAAATGTAATATTTATTCAGGAAGTACATAAAACACATATCAGGATTGGCCAATAAGGTTAAAGTAACATGTGTGTAACTACCATGCAGCTCCATACCCCAGAACAGAAATAGCACTCTTGAATCCAGTGCAGACTTCCCCGGCCGTAGCCTCCCTTCCTTCAACAGTAACGACTACCCTGTCTTCTGGAATAATAATTTCCTTGTGTTTTTTTTTTCCCTTCAATTTGTCAGTCTATAAGTTCTAAGGTTGTTTTTGTTGGACTTTCTCCTTGTTCTCAATATTACAGATTTAAGATTCATCCACATTGTTGTGAGTAGTTGTTTTTTTTTCCCCCATTAAAAATTTTTTTTTTTTACTTTTCCTTTTTTTTTATTTTGAGAGAGACAGAGCAAGCAGGGGAGGGGCAGAGGAGAGGGCAACACAGAATTCCAAGCAGGCTTTGTGCTGTCAGCGTGGAGCCCCACACAGGGCTCGAACCCACCAACCGTGAGATCATGACTTGAGCCGAAATCAAGAGGTGGCGCTCTTAACTGACTGAGCCACCCAGGTGCCCTTCCCACTTTTTTGTGTGCTATATAATAGTCCACCGAATAAATATGTCATGATTTTTAATTTTTTTAATGTTTATTTTTGAGAGAGAGAGAGAGACAGAGTGTGAATAGGGGAGGAGCTGAGAGAGAGGGAGACACAGAATCAGAAGCAGGCTCCAGGCTCCGAGCTGTCAGCACAGAGCCTGACACGGGGCTCAAACCCACAAACCATGAGATCATTACCTAAGCTGAAGTCAGATGCTTAGCTGACTGAGCCACCCAGGCACCCCAATATGTCATGATTTTTAAAGGAGTTTATCTATTTCATCTAAACTCTCAAACTCAGTGACAGTTTTTAAAAATGTCTCTTTATTTGGTTCTTAATATCTGAAAAATCTATAATGTCCTCTTTTTCATTCTTGATATTGGTTATTTATGTGCTCTCTCCCTATCTCTCCCTCTTCCCCTCTTCTCTCCCTCTCTCCCTCTCTTCCCCTCAGCCTCCCCCCTACCCCTCCCTCTCTCTCCCTCCTCTCTGTCTCCCTCTCTCTCCTGGTTGATTGTCACCAGGGGGTTGTCAATGTCACCAATATTTTTAAAAAGTATAACTCGTGGTTTTACTTGACTATTTTGTATTTGTTTTGTAATTCATTAATTGCTGCTATCTTTATTACTTTCTAGTTTCTTTCTTTGGCTTTCTTTTGCTGTTCTTTCTCCAACTTCTTGAAATGGATGATGACCTCATCCATTTTTCAGTCTCCTTTTTCAGTATATGTATGTAAGCCTCCACATTTTTCTCTAATGACTTCTTTAGCAATGTCTCATATACTTGAGATGTCACATTTTTGTTATCTTTTAGTTCAAAAAATTTTTTTATTTTTTGATTTTTTCCTTAGAATTATGCAGTATTTCTTAATTCCCCCAAAGATGGGAACATACTTTATATGGCTTCAATCCTCTACAATTTATTGAAACTTATTTTGTATCCTAGCTTTAGCTCAATTTCTGTAAATATTCCACATGTGCACTTGAAATAAACATGTTGTCTTACAGTTGTTGGGTGTAGGGTGCTATATATATATATATCTATACATGCCTATATATAAATCTTTAAAAATCATACTGTTAAAATCTTTTATATCTTTACTGATCTCTTTGTGTCCATAATCTGTCAATTACTGAGAGAGGTATATTAAAAGCTCCTATTATGGGGGCTCCTGGGTGGCCAGTCAGTTAGGCGTCCAACTCTTGATTTTGGCTCAGGTCATGACCTCAGCATCACGAGATTGAGCCTCCTATCAGGCTCCGTGCTGAGCATGAAGCCTGCTTAGGATTCTTTCTCTCTCTCTCTCTCTCTCTCTGCCCCTCTCTAAAATAAGAACATTTTTTTAAATTTAAAATCTCCCACTATGATGTAGATTCATCTACTTTTTTTGAAGTTTTGTCAATTTCTGGTTTTATATATTTTAAGGAAATACAAATTTAGAATTCTTATATCTTCCTGGCGAATTGTACTTTTTATCATTGTGAAGAGACCCTCTTTTGTCTCTAATAATGCTTTTGACCATTATATACATAATGAGAAAGAAAGAAAGAGGGCTATAGAGCTATATATACACACACTTGTATGTTTATATACAAATGTGTATATATGTGTATTTTTACATATATACCCATACATACATAAAGTCTGTGCGTGTGTGTGTGTGTGTGTGTGTGTGTGTGTGTGTGTAAAGCTATATTAACTTTCATTTGGTTAGTATTTACATGCTTTTTTTTCATCCTTTTACTTTAACTCTTTCTTTAAACCTTTCTGTATACGTATGCTTTGCAAGGATTTAACAAAATAGAATCTGACTTTTCTCTCCTTTAACCAGAGTATTTCATTCATTTACCTTTCATATAATAATCAACAAAATTGGGTTTTAAAACAATCTGCTATCCTATTTGATGGCTCCTATTTGTTCTGCTACTTTTTGTAGCTTAATAAGGAGCTCACTCAGCAGATCCCTGCTCAATGGAAGGACAGAAGTCACTGAAGTCCAGCGGCTCCCCTGTTAATAACGCCGGTTTCTTGCTCCAGAAGGTCCCACTGTTACAGAGCTGACTTGGTGCCCCTGCCTTCTTCCAAGTCCTTCATGAACACAGTAGGGATCTCATAGGACAGGGTCTTTCTACTGTAGCTCTCTGTTCCTCAGTCTTGCCTCTCTCTGGGATAATAAGCAGTGGAGTCCTGGGTGGTATTTTCAGCTGCTCTGTGCCTTCAAGCTTCCCTCATAAACTTGATTAGCCATGGATGTCCTGTCACGCCCATGGTAGGTATATATGTGAATGCCCCTTTGCCCAACACCTTTCTTGCCTTCTTTTTTATGAATTTCTTTCTCTCTATTTTTTTTTTTTGGTTCTGTATTGATTTGACAATTACTTTTTGCCTATTATTTAAGTAATTACAATCTGGAAAATCAATATATCAATGTCTAAAGTTAATCAGTACCTTTATCCTCCTCTGGAAGTGGTGGGGGGGGAGCACGAAAAGACAAAAAACAATGTTTAAACCTTATTCCCTCCATATCTATCAAATTCATATACTTTTACAGTTGTGCATCTTAATTAAATATTTTTAAAAAAAATTCATACAGACCTTCTTATTAATGTTTATACAACCAGTGATTGTTTTCTTTATCCAAATAGTTACCATTTTCTTTTCTCTCCATTCTTTTTCTCATCTTGAATTGTCCTTTTTCCAGAAGCCCATCCTTTAGCATAGTGCTTCTTAAACTCTCTTTGGTGAAGGACTTGTTTTTTTGTTATTTTTTGTTTTTTTTCTTTTAGTCATCATAGACTACTGTTTTTTTAATTTTTTAATTTTTTTGTGTTTATTTTTGAGAGAGAGAGAGAGAGACAGAGACAGAGACAGAGAGTGAACGGGGGAGGGGCAGAGAGAGAGGGAGACACAGAATCCGAAGCAGGCTCCAGGCTCCGAGGTGTCAGCGCAGAGCCCGACGTGGGGCTCAAACTCACGAACCGAGAGATCATGACCTGAACTGAAGTCGGCACTTAACCGACTAAGCCACCCAGGCACCCCAGACTAATGTTTTTTTTAAAGTACAATAACATGAATTACTGGGAAAATCAAATGAAAAAAATGAAAGATACAAAATATAAACCCCACGTTTCTTTTTTTAAATAATTTTTTAAAGTTTATTTATTTTTGAGAGAGTCAGAGACCCCTCAAGTGGGGAGGGGCAGAGAGAGAGGGAGAGGGATAATTCCAAGCAGGCTCCACGCTGTCAGCACAGAGCCCCATATGGGGCTTGAACTCACAAAATCGCAAAGTCATGACCTGACCCAAAACCAAGAGTGGGCCTCTTAACCGACTGAACCACCCAGGTGCCCCAAGCCCCACATTTCTATTATTAGATTCAATAGACATTAAAGTACTCTGTCAAATTGCTGTACTTTCTGAATGCTTGCTCCGAGCTCCTGGACCCCTCTCACCTGGTACCAACACCCACACACCGGCATTAGCCCGCGAACCTCACTCTGAGTAGTACTGCTTTAACATTTTCCTTAGTACCTACCTGCTACCAATGTGCCCTCAGTTTTTATGTGTCTGAAAATGTCTTTCTAAAACCCCCATGTTTTAAAATGAAGTGTTTTTTTTGTTTTTTTTTTTTTTTGGTTTTTTTTTTTTCAACGTTTATTTTATTTTTGGGACAGAGAGAGACAGAGCATGAACGGGGGAGGGGCAGAGAGAGAGGGAGACACAGAATCGGAAACAGGCTCCAGGCTCTGAGCCATCAGCCCAGAGCCCGACGCGGGGCTCGAACTCACGGACCACGAGATCGTGACCTGGCTGAAGTCGGACGCTTAACCGACTGCGCCACCCAGGCGCCCTAAAATGAAGTTTTTAAATGCAGTATACTATACATACATAAATCTGCACATATTATGAGGTTACTGCTCCATAAATTACCACAAAGCAGACCTACCCATGGAATCACCAACTAGGTCAAGACATAAAACATTACCAGCACGCGGACCATCCTCCCACCCCTCCAAGTCATCAATCGTTCCCCTCTCCCCAAAGAGAACCACGATCCTAACTACAAACAGCATAAATTAGTTTTACCTGGTCTTAGATGTATGTAAGTGGAATCATACCATATATATATGTATATATATATGTTCTTTCAATGCTTTGTTTGTGAGATACATGTGTTGTCTCCCATAGCAATATTTTGTACATTGTCATTGCTGTACGGTATTCCATTGTATGAATATGTTACATTGAGAAATAAAATCCATTCCACTGTGTTTTTTTTTCATTTTTTTTTCTTTTTGAGAGAAAGGGTTAGGGGAGAGGGGGATAGTGAGGGAGAGAGAGAGAGAATCCCAAGCAGGCTCTGCCCTCTCAGCTGAGAGCCCAACACAGGGTTCTGACTCATGAACTTGAGATCATGACCCAAGCCAAAATCAAGAGTCAGACTCTGAGCCCACTGAGCCACCCAGGTGCTAAAGTCTATTCCACTATTGATGGACATTCAGACTGTTTTTAGTTTGTTGCTGTTATCAATAATGCTTCTGTGAACATTCTCATATGTCATTTGGTACACATAGGTATGCACTTCATTTGGGTGGGTATCTAGCAATGGAAAGGTTGAGTGGTAAGATGTACATATGCTAGGCTTTGCTGCTAATCATCATGTGGAAACCCACCTTTACCAGAAACTAGAACTTCAGTTACTGCATTTATATTTTGTAGCAAGAGAATATTTCTCTTTTTCTAGGTTGGTTAATAATTCTTACTTGGAAATATATTCAGAACTTCAATATAAATTATATTAAGTTCCAAATTTGTTTTGAGTATAGTAACTACAGCACATATGTGTATGCATATTTATGAGTGTAACAATTTACAGATAAATTGTTATATTTGTCTTACGTCTTCCTAATGAATGTGATTCTGCATTATTTTGCCATTTGATAAGTAACTCCTTTTCCAGTGACCCGTCCTCGTCGGTATAATATGGAGAAAGTGTGTTTTTTTCTGAAGGTAAAATAACTAATTATATAACATTTTATGCTTCTTTATTCTTCAGTTAGATCATGGAGGTGGGAACATTGGCTGCCATGTTATACTTGTTAACAGTATGTGACGGTAATCCTACGAGTATGAAAGGGGGTAAATCACTAAGAAATTCCCAAGGCCAGAAACTTGGACTGGGCAGAGATTAGCATGAGGAACTATTACAAATTCAGTAAATATAAAGAACTCAAGGGAAGCTTGCTGATACCAAGTATAATTTTAAGACAATCTCTATAGAACAAAAGGAAAAAAGCAAGTAAGTGTAGCTTGAGGTCATTTGTTCATTAATTTCTTCAGAGCATTAAGAAAGAAGAGGCTTAGGATTATTAATTTGTTTTCAAGAAAAGACTGTGAATAACCATATAACACAGTAGAACGGATAAAGGATTAAAGACTTGGGATTTTGGTTTGAGTCGCAGCTTTGCTATGTACCAGCTTTGGGAAAATGAGCAAATATGTAATGAGACTTCAGTTTTGTCATCTGTAAAATGGAGATAATACTGGTACTTAGATCGATGGTTGTTTCCAGTTAACACGAGAGACTTGTCGGAGCTTAGTCAACTATTGAGCAGAATTCTGGGTCACAGATGTATTGCCTTAGTCTCATGTGGGTAGTTTTCTAAAAGCTTTAGTTAGCTGTCACATTTTTAAAATTTGGATTTCCAGCTTCTCTTTTTTAAAACTCAACTTTATCAGGCATTTCTTATGTAAAACACAAGCGCCTATTTTAAGTGTAGAGTCCTATACGTATACAGATGCATAGACCTCTGTAACCACCACTATGGTCAAAATAAAGAACATTTCTGTCACATTGTGCCCCTTGGCACCAACCTCCCCACCGCACTTCCATAGTGCCAGATAACTATTTCTCTGCTTCCAGTAATTACCACTTTATTTTACCCTTTTCAGAATTTCACAGAAATGGAATCATATAATATGTATTCTTTCATATCTGGCTTCTTCTGCTCACCATACTGTTTCCTGGCCACTTACGTTGCGTGTACCAGTTGTTCATTCTGTAAGACTGCTGAGTAGTTGGGGGCATTCCCTTTCGAACATCCCCTCTCTGTAAAGAGAGCTTTCCTACTATTCTTCCTTTCTAATCTTATACTCTAATAAACTTTTGCCTGCTGCTCGAAAGAAAGAAAGAAAGAAAGAAAGAAAGAAAGAAAGAAAGAAAAGAAAAAGGATGCTGGGTAGTCATAGGCATCATATGCTTAACTTTAGAAGAAACTCCACATTTTTTTTTCAAA
Source organism: Lynx rufus (assembly GCF_022079265.1). Taxonomy (NCBI): domain Eukaryota; kingdom Metazoa; phylum Chordata; class Mammalia; order Carnivora; family Felidae; genus Lynx; species Lynx rufus. Next base: position 57,591,644 of record NW_025814829.1, read on the forward strand.
GTGGCTGTACCATCACATTTCCACCAGCAATGTATGGGAGTTCCAGTGGCTCCCCATATTCACCAGCACTTGGTTCATCAGTCATACTAGTTTTCATTATTCTAGTGGGTGTGTTGTGCTATTTCATTGAGGTTTTAATTTAATTTTGATTACATTGAGCATTTTTTCACGTATTTGTTAGTTATGGTTTTATCTTCTCTTGGAAATGTCTTCTTAAATCATTTGTCTGTTTTTTTATAAAAATGCTTGTCTTCTTGGGGTGACTGGGTGTCTCAGTCAGTTGGCCATCCAACTCTTGATTTTGGCTCAGGTTGTGATCCCAAGGTCTGGGGACTGAGCTCCACACTGGGCTCCGTGCTGAGAATGGAGTCTGCTTAAGATTCTATCTCTCTCTCTCTCTCTTTGTCTCTCTCTCTCTCTCCCTGTCTGCCCTGCTCTCCTGTATGTGTGTGCACGCATTCTCTCTAAGATAGATAGATAGATAGATAGATAGATAGATAGATAGATAGACAGACAGATACAGTTTGTCTTGTTATTAAGCTGTCAGGCACATCACACGTTCTGGATGTGAATCCTTTGTTAGAGATATGAATTGCTGATATTGTCTCCCAGTTGGTGGCCTGTCTTTTATTTTGGTAGTGATGTTTTCTGAAGAGCAAAAGTCCTTAATTTTAATGGGATTCAATTTATCAATACTTTCTTTATGCTTTTTGTGCCAGGTCTAAGAAATCTTCATATGAAGATTTGCTCCTATGTTTTCTTCTAAACATTTTACAATTCTGCCTATTGCCATTAGGTCTATCAGCCATTTTAGGCTAACTTTTTGTGGCTAGTGCGAGGCAAGGATTAAGGCTCATTTTTTTTTTCCCAATGAAAAAGTGTCCATGTGGGTCTATTTCTGAATTTTTTTTTCCATTCCAGTGATTTATATGTGTGTACCTATGTTAAGTCCCCATGCTATGATTATAGTAGTTTAATAATAAGTTTCAAAATCAGGCAGTGTAAAGTCCTCTAACATTGCTTCCTTTTGAAAAAAATTGCCTTGTCTCTTCTAAGTTATTACAATTTCCGTAAAAATTTTAGTGTCAGCTTCTCAATTTTTTTTTTTTGTAAAAAAAAAAAAACCCTTTTGGATTCTTGATTGAACTTGCACAGAATCTCCAGATCAATGTGAGGAGAATCAAAATCCTAAAATTACTGAATTTTCCAATTCATGAACACTACATATCTCACCACTGATTTAGGTATTTAAAATTGTTTCTCAATGATTTTTTAGTTTCAGTGTACTGACCTTACATATATTTGTCAATTTTATTGTTAAGTGTTTTATGGTCTTTGGAGCTATTGTAAGTGGTAATTTTTAATAAATTTGATTTTTAGATCTTTTGTTGCTAGTGTACAGAAATATAAGTGATGTTTATATTTTGACCTTGTATTACAAGACTTTGCCAAATTAGCTTATTGACTTCTAGTAACTTTTGTGTAAACCCCATATGTATATAATCATGTCATCTGTAAATAAAGTAATTGTTGTCTTTCAAATCTGTTTACTCTTTATTCCTTTTCTTTGCTTTATTATACTGGCTAGGACTTCCAATATAACACTGAAAGAAGTAGGAGAAGTGTGGGGAAGCATTCAGCATTTCACCATTAAGTAACATGTTATAGATTACAGATTTTTTAATTGCTACCCTTCATGAGATTGAAAAAAATTTCCCTCTATTCTTTGTTTGCTAGAATTTTTTGTCACTAACTTGTATTAATTTTGTTAAAAGCTTTTTATGCATCTGTGGAAATACTTACTTGTTTTTTCATCTTTGTTCTGTTAATGTGATGAATTATATTAGTTGATTTTTGAATGTTAGGCCAACTTTGCATTCCTTGGATAAATCCTACTAGGTTGTTATGTCTTATCTTTTGTATACATTGCTGCATTCGATTCACTAATTTTTAAACAAGATGTTGTGTCTATGTTCATAAAGGATATTAGTCTGTAGTTTTCTTGTAATGTCTTACTTTGTTTTGGTATCAGAGTTATGTCGTCCTCTTGAAATGAATTAGGAAGTATTTTCTTTATCTCTATTTTCTGAAAGAGCTTCTGTAGAATTAGCATTATTTCTTCCTTGCTTGATAGAAGTCAGCAGTAAAGCTATATGGTCTATAGTGTTCTCTATGAGAAGGTTTTTTTTAAATTGAATTTGTGGGGGTGCCTGGGTGGCTCAGTTGGTTAAGCGTCTAACTTTGGCTCAGGTCATGATCTCACTTCATGGGTTCCAGCCCTGCATCAGGGTCTGTGCTGACGTCTCAGAGCCTGGAGCTTGCTTCAGATTCCGTGTTTCCCTTTCTCTGCCCATCCCCTGCTTGCTCTCTCTCTCTCACTCTCTCTCTCAAGAAGCAAATAAACATTAAAAAAAAATTGAATTTGTGTAATGGATATGGGAGTATTCACATTTTCAGTTTTATCTTGTGTCATTTTTGGCATTTCATATCTTCTAATGAATTTTTCCATTTCGTGTAAATTGTTGAATTAATTGGCATAAAATGAATCATTATTAGTTTACCCTCCTCGTAACATCTATAACTTTATCTGGTAGCCTTCCTTCATTCCTGATACTGGTAATTTGAGACTTATTTATTTTTTTATCAGTTCAAGCTAGAAGTTTATTACTATTACTCATCTTTCCATAAAATTAGCTTTTCATTAATGTTTCTCCATTGCACATATGTTTCTATTTTACTGATTTCTGATCTTACCTTTATGATTTACTTCCTTACAATTACTTAGGGTTTCATTTATTTTAATTTAAGCTTAAGATGCAGCTTAAATCAGTGACTTAGACTGTTCTTTTCTCTAAAATAAGCATCTAAATTTGTCTGTAATTACTGCACTGGTGGCATCACACACATTTTGGTGTGTTATGTTTTCATTATCAGTCAATCAGAATATTTTATAATTTGTTATGTTTTCTTTTTTGGCCACAGTTTCCTTAAATATGTGTTATTTAATTTCTGCATGTTTTGGTATTTTGCAGATATCTCATAATTGATTTGTAATTTAAATGCATTGTGGGTAAGAGATCATCCTCTATGATTTCAATCCTTTTAAATGTATTGACAATTGTTTTATGATTCAGTATATAATCCATTTTGTTGAATGTTCCATATTTACTTGAAAAGAATGTCATTTTGCTATTGTTGGATATAGTGTTTTATAAATGTTTGTTGCTAAGTTCAAATCCTCTAAATCCGGAAAGATTTTCTGTCTGCTTGTTTTATTGACATGTTCTCAAGCTCAGAGATTTTTTTCTCAGTAGTGTCTAGGCTACTGACAGGCCCACCAAAAAGCATTATTTATTTTTATTAGAGTGATTTTAAAAAAATTTTTAATGTTTATTTATTTTTGAGAAAGAGAGAGATAGAGTGCAAGCAGGGGAGGAGCAGAGAGAGAGGGAGACCCAGAATCCGAAGCAGGGTCCAGGCTCTGAGCTGTCAGCACAGAGCCTGACATGGGGCTCGAACCCACCAACCATGAGATCATGACCTGAGCCACCCAGGAGCCCCAGCATTGGTTACTTTTTTTAATCTCCAGTGTTCCTTTTTGGTTCTTACTTAAGATTTCCAACTCACAGCTTACATTGCCCAACTGTTCTTGCATGCTGTATACTTTATCCTTTAAAGCCCTTGACATATTGTCATTGTTTTAAATTCCCCACCTGATAATTTCAAGATCCTCGCCATGTCTTCCAAGGTTTTTACAGTTCTACATTTTATATATAAATCTATGATTCATTTTGAGTTAATTTTTGTATAAGGTGTGACGTTTAGCTTCAGGCTCCTTTTATTTTTCTTTTGCATACAGAGATCTAATTGTTCCAATGCCATTTCTTAAAAAGCTACCCTTCATTCTTTGAGTCATCTTCTCACCCTTATCACAAATCAGTTGTCCCTCCTTGTGTGGGGTTATTTCTGACTTCTTTATCCTCTTCCATTAATCTCTATCTGTATCTCCACAGTCTTCTTGAAATCAGGTAGAGTGATTCCTCCTTCCCTATTCTTCTGCTTCAAAATTGTTTTAGCTATTCTAGTTCCTTTGCTTTTCCACTAAAATTCTGAAAAAATCTTGTCTATAGCTTTAAAAAACCTTCTTACGTCTTGATAAGAATTGCATCAAATTTATGTATCAATTTGGAGATAATTGATCTCTTTACTATGTTAAGTCTTCCAATCCATGAGTACAGTCTATATCCCCGTTTATTTAGATCTTCTATTTCTTTCATCAGTTTGTTTCAGTTCTTGGCATTATTGTCTTATACATGTTTTGTTAGACTTGCACCTAAGTATTTCATATTTTTGGAGAGCTAACCAATGGTATTGCAGTTGTAATTTCAGTGCCACATATTTTGTTGCTAGTACCTACAAATACAATTGATTTTTGTATGTTGATCTTGGATCCTGAAACCTTGCTGAAGTCACTTGTGAGTTCTATAAGTTTTTTTTTAAATTGAGATATAATTGACACATAATATTATATTAGTTTCAGGTATACAACATAATGGTTCAATATTTGTATATATTATAAACTGATCACACACAACAAATCCATTTGACAATCATCACCCCACACAGTTACAGAATTTTTCTTCTTGTGGTGAGAAATGTTAAGATTTACTCTCTTAGCAACTTTCAGGCAAACAATATAGTGTTAACTACAGTCACCATGCTGTGCATTACATCCCTATGACTTCTTTATTTTGTAACTGGAAGTTTGTACCTTTTGGTCACCTTCACCCATTTTTCCCACCCTCCAATCTGTTCTCTATATCTGTGAATTTGTTTGTTTACTTGTTTGTTTGTTGGGATCCTACATGTAAGTGAGATCATATGACATTTATCTTTCCCTGTCTGCCTATTTCACATAGCATAAGGCCTTCAATGTCTATCCATGTTGTTGAAAATGGCAAGATTTCCTTCTTTTCATGGCTCAGTACTATTCCATCGTGTGTATATACACCACATTTTCTTTATCCATTCATCCATCAATGGACACTTGGGTTGCTTTCGTGTTCTGGGCACTGTAAATAATGCTGCAGTGAACATGGGCTGCAGATATCTTTTTGAGACAGTGAGTTCATTTCCCTTGGATAAATGCCCAGAAGAGGAATTGCTGGATCATATGGTAGTTCTATTTTTAATTTAATTTAATTAATTTATTTTTTAAACTGTGATTCATAGGGGGTTTTATGGGAGAAAACTGATTTTGACCTGTGGTGTTATTTAGATATGCTTAAAATGAAAGTAGCTTCTTAAGAAATGGGCCCACACTTTGTATTTGTTTTGAATATCTCAGTGCTTCATAAATACTGCTGTAACACAGCATAAATTCTTTTTTTCTAATTTTATTTTTGATTTTTTTAAATTTACATCCAAATTAGTTACCATATGGTGTAACAATGATTTCAGGAGTAGATTCCTTAGTGCCCTTACCCATTTAGCCCATCTCCCCTCCCACAACGCCTCCTGTAACCCTCAGTTTGTTCTCCATATTTATGAGTGTCTTCTGTTTTGTCCCGCTCCCTGTTTTTATATTATTTTGTTTCCCTTCCCGTATATTCATCTGTTTTGTCTCTTAAAGTCCTCATATGAGTGAAGTCCTATGATTTTTGTCTTTCTCTGACTAATTTCACTTAGCCTGATACCCTCTAGTTCCATCCACGTAGTTGCAAATGGCAAGATTTCATTCTTTTTGATTGCCGAGTAATACTCCATTGTATATATATATATCACATCTTCTTTATCCATTCATCCATCGATGGATATTTGGGCTCTTTCCATTCTTTGGCTATTGTTGATAGTGCTGCTATAAACATGGGGTGCATGTGTCCCTTCGAAACAGCACACCTGTATCCCTTGGATAAATGCCTAGTAGTGCAGTTGCTGGGTTGTAGGGTAGTTCCATTTTTAGTTTTTTGAGGAAACTCCATACTGTGGAGTGGCTGCATCAGCTTGCATTCCCATGTATTTTTAATTTAAAAAATATTTATTTATTTATTTATTTATTTATTTATTTTGAGAGAGTGAAGGGGACAGGCAGAGAGAGAAAGAGGGAGAGAGAGAATCCCAAGCAGACTCCATGCTGTCAGCACAGTGCCTGATGTGGGGCTCAATCTCACAAACTGTGAGATCATGACCTGAGCTTAAATCAAGAGTCAGACGCTTCACTGGCTGAGCCACCAGCTACCCCTATTTTTAACTTTTTGAGAAACCTCCATACTGTTTTCCACAGTGGCTTGCACTACGCTAATTTACATTCCCGCAACAGTGAACAAGGGTTCCCTTTTCTCTATGTCCTCACCAACAATTGCTATTTCCTGTCTTTTATAATAGCCAATGTTCTGTAAGATTTATTTATTTATTCATTCATTTACTTACTTATTTATTGTTGATTCCTTGGGAATTTCTGGGTAGACTACAATCTCATTTGCAAATAGGGACAGCTTTTCTTTCTTTCCAGTCTGTATGCCTTTTATTTCCTTTCTTGCCTTATTATGCCAGTACTAATTATGTTGAATAGCAATGGTAAAGTGGATGTCTTTACTTTATTTCTCATCTCAGGGGGAGAGCATTCAGTCATATGCCATTGAATATGATGTTAGCTGTGGATTTCTTATAGGTATTCTTTATCAAGTTGAGAAGTTTCCCTCTATTCCTAATTTTCTGAGCGTTTTTATCATGAATGGTTATTGAATTTTCTCAAGTGCTTTTTCTTCATCAATTCTATTATGACAGATTTTTTTCCTTCTTTAATCTTAACATGGATTGCATTTATTGATTTCGAATATTGAGCCAGCTTTGAATATCTGGAATGAATAAAACTTCCTTGGTTGTGGTATATAATTCTTTCTACATATTGATGAATTCTACTTGATGGTTTTTTTTTGTTGTTGTTGTTGTTAAGGGGTTTTACACCTGTATTTATGAGAGATACTGGTTTGTAGTTCTCTTTCTATGGGTACTGTGCTTGTCTGATTTTGGGGTGAGTCTCTCTTACTGCCCTGGAAGAGGTGGGTTGTCACAGGAGGGAGCCTGGGAGGTGACACATGGCCTCTAGGGGTCAGGAACAACCCTGCTGACAGTGCACAGAGAATGGGGACCTCAGTCCTATAGCTGCCAGTACCACATGAACTTGGAGGAGCACCCTGAGCTCCAGAGAGGAAATGTCTTGGCTGACATGGTGACTGCAGCCCTGTGAGATCCAGGAAGGCCCACCTAAGCTGAGCCAAGCCCCCTCACCTGCAGAAACTGTGAGGTATGGAACATACGCCTATGTCATTTCAAGCTGCTGAATTAGTGGTAGTTCGTTACAGCGCAACAGATACCTAACACAGCACTCCGGTGTCTGAGTCTTTCTTTTAATTGTGTGATCTCTTCTCCTCCAACTCTATGAGCTGCATCAGTGACCCAAACAAGTGGTAGGTGTAAACATTTGGGGACGTGCCTTATGATTTGTCTGTGGCGAAAACTGATTAAAAACTTGATACCCTTCTTATCATACGACGCAAGTGGGCTTAGTGGAGAAGAGTCTCTTCTGCCAAAAGTTGGAGGAAACAACACAAGGTAATAAAATTTAATATCAGAGGACTGGTAACAGATGGACTGTAGGCTTTAGACAAATGACTGTTGGAATCTCTAAGGTGAATGAATCCTTTATGACTAAAAATGGAAGACAGGTTTCAGAAGTACACAGCGAAAGGAATGAGAAAGTTGAACTATCATGAGAAGGATGGAAAATAAAAAGTTAAAAGAACACATCTATGATTAGCATCAAAAAGTACATCTGTGCCAAGAAGCTCCCCAAAGAATAAAGCAAAAACAATTTTAATAAGGAAGATACTAGTAACAGAATGTCACATGTTCAGAAACACGGAAGTCAAGACAAGATCGCTGTGGGGCAAATAACGATGCTGCTGGTGGGCGCTACAATATCACCAAAGAAACAAGTTTTCGGTTCAGAAGCGCAAACATGTCAGTCATTTCTTGCCCATTTCAAAATTCCAAAGGAAGTTGGGTCCAAGATCCAGCATGAGTCTCCTGCTAGCCAAACATCGTAGGATTTTCTCCTCAATTAAATCTTCTTGGTGAGCTACAAATGTTCCCTTTGTCGCTAACCACTCCAGGTGGGCCTTGTTAGCTCCCGCTTCAGTGCCAGATTGTTAAGCCCACTGCTCGAGCAAAGTGCTGTCATTTCCTCCTCTTCCCACATTTGCAACCTCCACCCTCTTAAATCACAACTGCTTACCACTCCCACTCTCCCCTTACATTTGCACCTCTTTGTGAGCTTCCACGTGGCCCTATACGGTGGAAACAAAATCCTTTTAACCATCTGACATCACCTTTCTCCCACATACTCCTCCAACAACGCTCACCTCTTTCTGAGAAGGCAATTCTGAACGGGTTGAAATGATTTTCAAGACAAGTTTAAGCAGCACGGAATCTACTAATCAAAATAATCTATCTTTGATCTACAGAAGGTCCATACTCCACCACCCCCCACCACCCCTAAACAGAATCCCCTCCTTTCCATATGTCCCTGAGTCTTGACTGCGGACCAAGTATGATTTACCAGCTCAAGAGGCAGAGACTGAACCCATGAGAATGTGTTACAGGTAGTGTCTTTTCTGTTGTTAGAGACTAGCAGGCATCATTCTTAGCTGACTGGTAAAAAAAAAAAAAAAAAAAAAAAGTCAGTGGGAACTTAGCCTCCGGTTCAGAAAATTATATTATTTCAATGCTTGATTTAATTATAAATTCAAGAAATGCTTCTTGCTGATTACGTGCTTGGCAGTGCTCTGTGCTATCTGTACGTTGGGGGAAAGACAGCCTTTCTAGTGTGTGCAGGGAATCGAGACCAAACACGAGGGGAAAATACGGTTGCAGAAGTGTTTTGAAGGAAGAGAAGGGAGTTTGGTGACAGGGATAAGTCCAGAAGGGAGCGAGTGGGGTGGTTGGGAAGTCCTCACTGAAATGATTTTCAGTGACAGCGTTTTTGCTCTGTTCTTTTTCTTGGTCTCTGCTCTTTGTTCTTTGTGTCCTCCAGCCCTATTTCACTTTCGTGCTTCTCCTCCGGATCAATGTGCTCTCTTTTTTACTCAGAAGCCAGTACTCCCTGCTGCATATACCTCGGAAAAGGAGCCGAGTTTGCACTGTGTGGGTTCTGGAGTCAGAACATCTCTGGCCTGGAATTCTGGCTTCTCCACCTGCTAACTGTGCAACCTTGCGCAAATTTCTTCTCAGTTTCCTCACATATAAGATGGTGATAATTATGGCTCCTGGATTCTAAGGTAGTTGAGAAAATTAATTAAAATACAACATGCAAACTCATTAATACAGTGCCTGGCATATAAGCAAAACTCAGCAGATGTTAGCTTTTCCTGTTATTTCATGTTATTTCATGTTATATCGTTTATGTGTTTAAGATAAGATGCCTTTATAGGTGCGTGTGTGTGGAGGGAGTGCTGATTTATGGATCTGTGGACCCCAAAGATCAAAGCATCCCCTAAGCATAATTAACTTGAAAAGATTGAGTTGAAAAGATTATTATTTTCAATCACATATATTTTTGTATGGGCGTATTTCTTGATTGGGGCGCCTGGGTGGCTCAGTTGGTTAAGCATCTGACTTTTGATTTCAGCTCAGGTCATGATATCACGGTTCGTGAGATCCAGCCCTGTGCCTGTGACATTGCAGAGCCCGCTTGGGGTTCTCTCTCTCCGTCTCTTTCTGCCCCTCCACCCACCCTCTCTCTCAGAATAAATAAATAAATGCTTTAAGAAAATAAAAAAAAACATTTAAAATGAATCTTTTCTTGCTTGTGACTTTGCACACATGTCTAAGAGTCAGTGGGACTACCCTAGAGTACAATTTCAAGAAATATGAATACCTCGGCAATTGTAACACCTCTGTCGTTAATCTGTCTGTATTATTAAATACAATTTATCCCAGTTCCAACTGTCCTTTAGAATTCAATAGTAACCGATTGAAAGATGGAGATCCAACTTTCCCTGCATCTCTCAGGGTGAGGTTGTTTCTACGAGGCTCTGAGACTCTAAGTCTGGTTGGCATTAAAAGGTTTCTGGGCTGGGGCACCTGGGAGACTCAGTCGGCTGAGTGTAGGACTTTGGCTCGCATCAGGATCTCGTGATTCGTGGGTTCGAGCCCCACATCAGGCTTGCTGATGTCAACACAGAGCCTGCTTTGGATTCTCTGTCCCCTCTCTCTCTGCCCCTCCCCCACTTGTGAGTGTGCATGCTCTGTCTCTCTCTCTCTCTCAGAAGTAAATAAACGTTAAAAAAAATGTTTCTCGGCTACCGTACTCGGCTGCCCTAATTAAAAGGCGACTTTTTGGTTTTTTTCTGACTCCACTGCACTCCTCTACTTAGGTTTGTGTTCAATACACTTGGGCTTCTATAGGCCCCTGAATTTGGGTATCAAAAGTTCCTGTAAGCTACCTACTCTCCTTCGCCTGCTTACTAGAACGAGTTCCTGAACATTTCTGGGACCTTTCCCTTTGGAACTCAACCTTCCTCTTCAAGAAAAGATTGTGGCTGCACTGTTGATCTCCATATGTTGTTGGTCACAAGAATCTTAGTGTTGTTTTTTTTTTTTAATTTCAAGAACATTCATCATTGGACCAACTGCTTCTCTTAATCGTCACTCTTTGCCCTGTGAAACTACAGCCTTATAATTTCTAGTCTGTGTGCAACCTACTCAGTGGTCATTTCTTTATACTTTTGGAAAGCATGCTGTAGTGCTCCTCTATCACATCCGTTCACACAGCCACCACTATCCTGGATGCACCTCCTTGAACACAGAGACTGTGCCTTTTTCTTTCTTTCTTTTTCTTTTGAAAAATTTTTAAGTTTATTTATTTTGAGAGAGAGACAGAGATAGCGAGTGGGGGAGGGGCAGAGAGAGAGAGAGGGGGAGAGAGAGAGAGAGAGAGAGAGAGAGAATCCCAAGTAGGCTCCATGCTGTCAGCACAGAGCCTGACACAGGGGTCAAACCTATGAACTGGGAGACCATGACCTGATCTGAAACCAAGAGTCAGAAGCCTCACTGACTGAGCCACCCAGGCACCTTTTTCTTTGGTACTACACTCCCAGACTAGGCCAGACACAGAGTAGGTGCCCAAGAATGTTTGCTTGTATGGACAAGGCACAAGGATGTTCACACGCTTGCCGCACTCTGTAATAAGAGTATTTCTTTTCCAACACAGCCAGACCTGCTACCCAAGTCTAATTACATGTAAAATTTGACAAGGTGTAAAAAAAAAACCAGACACATCGATGGTTTCATCACTGTTTTTATAGTTTAGTAGGTGGTATTTAGATTAGCTGTGCAGAACTGTTTTCCTGCCGTAAAGGCTGTGTTAAATATTGAAATGGTTCCCAAGCGCGGCGACAGAATGTGGTGGCCGGCCTGTACTTACGTGTGAATTGTAATATGCAGTACGATTTGTAGATCTGTATTTTGTGTCATGGTCTGTCCCGTGCCCGGCTCAGTATTAAATTGTATAGGTACAAACACAATAATGTCCTAAAGGCTCGAGACGCACATGGGGAAAAACTACTAACAAAATTTCGGCACGAAACTAATAAGCCTTAATAAATATTTAAAAAATAAATTACAGTCCATCTGGGAGAAGCATAAACTTTATTTTCATTCATTTGGGTGATCCACTCACTGACTCATAGTGTTCTAACTTCCTTTACTAATTTGAAAAATTAGTCATCCTATGTGGTGATGAGAACGTTGCAGCTAAGCGGCTATTATATTTTTGATTTGCATAATTTGTGAATACTATCTAGAAACTCTAGTATTTTCCTCAAAACTGGAAATTATATAATGACAGAAGAAAACTCAAACCAACCATTAGTGTGATGGGTACAAATTGACTCTCAAAGATCTTATACACAGAACGTTAGTCAAAATGATCTCATGGAGGGGGCAGCAAAATATTTGGTGTCAACATCCAGGCTTTTTGTAAAACCTTTACCCTTCCCCCTCTCCCAGTAGCCTTCCTCTAAAGAGACTCAGTAGAGAAAGGATATTCCGGAAAAACCTTGCCCTTTTTAAACTTCCCAGGAGCTGCTATCTTCCTCTGACAGCTATATTCAAACAGCCAGTGATTATTCCAAAACAGCAGTGGCTTCCCCGCGTACTTATTTTTCTTCTGAACAGGTATTCCTCTTTAAGCGTAGCCTTCCGTGGGGGCGCCTGGGTGGCACAGTCGGTTAAGTGTCCAACTTTGGCTTGGCTCAGGCCTCGATCTTGCCATTCATGGGTCCGAGCCCCGCGTCACGCTCTGGGTCAGCTCAGAGCCTGGAGCCTGCTTCAGATTCTGTGTCTCCCTCTCTCTTGGTTCCTCCCCTGCTCACACTCTGTCTCTCTCTCTGTCTCAAAAATAAATAAACATAAAAACAAACAAAAAATATTAAAAAAAAAAAAAGCATAGCCTTCCTTGGAGTGGGTGGCCTGGGGTCCGGTTACACTCTTCCATGTGAGAAGTTTTAATGGTTGAAAGAGTTTCTCCTAAACTTTCTATATACCAAGGGTTCCAGAATCCCCTTCTTGAAAAATTTCTTAAAGCTGTTCAATGCTATTGCCTCTCAGAGGCACATACTATCCAGAATGTCACTATGGAAGGGAACAGTGGGAGAAATGACAGCGGGGGCACGTTTCCTTGTGTAACTGGGGACCGGGAGATTGGATTTCCTGCAGAAAAAGGAACAGATGGGAATCATAGGCTCAGCTTTGCCTCATGTCTGACGATTTGGTTCAACATCTAAGAGGCTGCCTGATGCCTGCTCCTTGCTCTCCATCAGGCCTGACACAATCATGCTTTCTTTCTTTCTTTCTTTAACTCTTTCTGTGTGCAGTTGTGGTGTTGTGGAATCTGCAGCAAAGGACTCATTTGCAAATCTTCTCTTGGTGACTCACTGGGTTTGTAGCAAGCTGCCCTGTAATCTTCCTCAGAGGGCCCTGAAGGATGTGGAACAGAACTCCTGAGCTGATTCTTTAATGCTAACTGCCTTCCTCTGTGAGGAGGGAGAATGTATTGCAGAACCAGGGAGGACTTACACTAGCTGAAAAGTCAGTTGCCAAAAGGCAACCTGTTCCAGATTCCCTGGTTTCAGATTTTAGGACAGGAATGCTTGAGAACATATGAGTCATGATGTGCTCTTAGTAATTTCGCTGGAACATTGGGGACGAGGTGCTTGGTGTTACATACTGCTTGCATCTGGGTGGAATTAGAGCTTTTAGTCTTGCCTCAAGAAGGCTTATTAATAGCAGAGGACTACAGTAATAAGTGTGTGCCATGGATAGCGTTCGAGGAAATGAGCGATGCCAGAGAAGGTTTATCAGGACTTGCTGTTTGTTCTTTCTCTACCCCTGGGGAAACAGATGTATTGATCAGATTTTTAGAGGAAAACAGCCTGCCGTGGGTTTACTGTGCTGAGATATGATAGCCCAGGAAATAGCCTGCCAGAAAGACTCGAAGGTTGGCTATCCTCAGCAGCAAAGGGAAGGCTGTAACACATAAGGGAAGGCAAAAGATGCCAGGGTTGATTTCTGGTTTAAATTCTCTTAGCCTCTTAAGGTAACATTGCTGACTTGGGATATATCATGTCCCAAATCATTATATTCCCAACACAAGGAGCTGATGATGAAAATAGTCTTAAAGATGAAGCACTTTTTCCTCCCCCCCCCACCCCACCACTAAATCTTTAGCACTGTAAAACAGACCAGAAATTAAAAACATTTTCTGTAGCTATGAAATTGAAAAATGAAATATACATGACTAAAGACGTCAAACGGAAAGTTAACGACAAGATAAATGGGCACAACGTAAGCCACATTGTACTTGTCTGTGTATGTGCTGGGACATTTCCTGTTTTGTTTTTCCTTGACCAAACCATTATATAGGGAAACACACTTAAGTGGGTGTAAATTTTTAAAAATGAATTTCTTGGCTCTTATAACTGAGAAGGTCAGGGATCTAGCTTCAGGGAGAGCTGGAGCTGGCCACTCAAACAACGTCATCAGGATTCTTTTTCTCCAGGTTTCAGCTCTGCCTTATTCTGCATTGGTTTCATCCTTAGGAAGTTCTCCCCATAGATGGTTCTTAGTAATTACAGCCTTTTTTCCCCCACTTTATTTAAGCTTCATAACCCAAAAGAAAGTAAGTTTCTCTAGGGGCACCTGGGTGGCTCAGTCGGTTAAGCGTCCAACTTCAGCTCAGGTCAGGATCTCACGGTTCATGGGTTCGAGCCCTGAGTTGGGCTCTGTGCTGACAGCTCAGAGCCTAGAGCCTGCTTCGGATTCTGTGTCTCCCTCTCTCTCTGCCCCTCCTCTGCTCATACTCTGTCTCTCTTTCTCTCTCTCTCCCTCTCAAAAATAAAAAACATTAAAAAAAAAAAAAGAAAGTAAGTTTCTCTCTCCCAGTTTCAGCCAATGTCATGGAATGGACTCTCAGGCTTGGGTCTAGGACCCATCCCTGAATCAATTCCTGTAGCCACAGTGATGGGACATACCTGATGGGTCTGGTCTCAGTTGTCCACCCTGCCCAGGAGCTAACTGGACTGAAAATGGGTGAGAGGCTCATTCCCAGAGGAAATTCAGGTCCCGTCATTGGAAGAGGGAAGGGTAGGTGCTGAGCAGACAAAACGGCGGGTTTATGCTTCAATTGCCAAATGTGCTGAATTTATTTAAGAATGTAAGACTTCTTTTGCTAAACCAGTCTATCAGTCCTTTCCACCCAACCAGGAGCAGCCCCTTCAGGAAGCTATGCACTTGTTCAAATCATGTCACCTTTTACTCAGCATGGTTTTGTTTTTATCTTAGCATTCCACTTCTGAATTGCTTCCTGAGTCAGTTCACACAGTATAAAATAAAAATCATCTCATCAGTTTATAATTACATAACACTTTTACCCCAAACAGCTAACCCTATTAAATAGATTAGGTTTCTCTCCCACTGTTTGAGAATGGATCTGCAAAACAAAAACAAAAACAAAAACAAAAAAACAAAATGAAACTTAAAAAATGATCTGAGTAGAAGAATGATCAGACTTAGACAAGAACTTCTTGTACCTGTTTTGAAAGGGACGAAGGGTAGATAAGTCATCTTTAACTGGGTCCTTGCCCTTAAAGAAAGCTTGGCCTCGCTGTGGTTCTGACCATAAGTGTGAACGGAGGTAGAACATTCCTGACCTTATTCCTAAAATCAAGTCTCTTCATGAGAATTTGGAAGATGCAATGGTTAAATACTAAGGAACAACTTGTCTACCAGCACAAGCATCGAAAGTGCTGCGTTCCCCCATCATCAATAATGCCAAGATTGGAGAAGGGTGCATCCTGGGCAGATGGTTGGACAGACTAAAGCATTAGTTTGCTGAGCCTCCGTGCTTGCTAATTAATTCTTCAGTTTACTAGGATTTAAAACGATTGTTCAAAACAAGACACCCCTTAAAATAAATGCTAGGTGAAAGTCTCAACATGGTATTGATTACCAAGATGGTTACTTTGAACAGCTGAGGGTTGTCACTAAGTAACAGAATTGCCTTACCTGCCCTGTTGGTTTAATTAAGCTGTTTTCAATTTGTAAAAAAAAAAAAAAAAATACCTACAGTTTTAATTTTCGTGTTCTCCTGGATTGTGCTTTCCAATTTTCTAGTTAAAATGGTAAATGGGATTCTACAGCAGAATTCATTTTTACAATTCAGATATATGGTAGAGTTGGCATTTATTACTGGAAAAGCAGCATGTGTGGGACTGTGGCTTGCATAGCCTGGGTATTGAGAATTAAAAGTTGTAAATTCTAGTTTGACACAGATGCTTACTAAGTTATCACATGTCATATAACTTCTGGGTATTCCTTCCTCCCTGGGAAATATGAACACTGAACACTGACCAATCTCATGCAAAGTGGTAAGAGTGAACTACATATCTCTTCTGAAGGATATTGAAAGCATGTAGTATTTTCTTAATATTTATTTATTTGGGGGAGAGCGCAAGTGGGGGAGGGACAGAGAGAAGGGAACAGAGGATCCAAAGTGGGATCTGAGCAGACAATCTGACAGCAGCGAGACTGACATGGGGCTTGAACTCACAAACTGCGATATCATGACCTGAGCCGAAGTCGAAGGCTCAACAGACTGAGCCACCCAGGGGCCCCGAGAGCATGTAGCATTTTCACTCTACAAAAGATTATGGGAAAAAATCTAAGCCTTAAGATTTTTGTTGTGTAGAGAATTCTTCAAATTTATTAAAAGAGTTTTGGGCTGGTCCTTTTTATATTGGAATTCTGACATTGACCATGGGTATATGCAGCTGCAAACCACACAGCTATTTATATAAAGCAGTTGAGAAAACCTCAAGAGCATCTTTATAATCAGACAGGCTCTCCAAGTGTATCTGATTCCCTCAGAATAACAAGCACATTTTGAAAGATGTAATAACTTGGACAGGTTGTTAGGCAAGTGTCATTTAAAAAATGAGCACTATAATCCAAAGATCGGAAATCCAAAACAATTTAAGGCACAACCATTTTTTAAAATCAGACACATATGATAAAAATAGGTTAGTGGGTGTAAATGAAGCAAGACACAAAGTCTCCTTCTTTTCTTACTCTATTTGTCTATTATCATGAGCATCTTTCTTTGGGAGGGAACTTTAGGGGATATTTGTTAAAAGCAGATGCTTGTGTTTGCCATGGTCAAAAACACTAAATTAGCTTCTTAACCATTCAACACTTTTAAATGATCACTATATACTAAGATTAAGATACCTAGGAATAAACCTAACCAAAGAGGTGAAAGACCTGTACTCTGAAAATTATGAACATCGCTGAAAGAAACTGAAGAGGACATAAAGAAATGGAAAGACAATCCGTGCTCATGGACTGGAAGAACAAATATTGTTAAAATGTCCACACTACTCAAAGTAATCTCCACATTCAATGCAATCCCTATCAAAATACCAATAGCATTTTTCACAGAGCAAGAACAAACAATCCTAAAATTTATGTGGATTCACAAAAGACCCCGAATAGCCAAAGCAATGTTGAAAAAGAAAACCAAAGCTGGAGGCATCACAATTCCAGACTTCAAGGTATATTGCAAAGCTGTAGTAATCAGAACAGTATGATACTGGCACAAAAATAGAAACATGGATCAATAGAACAGAATAGAAAATTCAGAAATATACCCATAATATATGGTCAAGCAGAAAAGAATATCCAATGGGAAAAAGAGAGTCTTTTCAAAAAATGATGCTGGGTAAACTAGACAGCTACATGCAAAAGAATGAAACTAAACCACTTTCTTATACCATACACAAAAATAAACTCAAAATGGATTAAAGATCTAAATGTCAGACCTGAAGCCATAAAAATTCTAGAAGAGAACACAGGCAGTAACATCTCTGATATTGGCTATAGCAACATTTTTCTAGATATGTCTCCTGAGGCAAGGGAAACAAAAGCAAAAATAAGCTATTGGGACTTCATCAACATAAAGATTCCGCAGAGCAAAGGAAATGATCAACAAAACTTAAAGGCAATCTACGGAATGGGAGAAGATACTTGCAAATGGCATATCTGATAAAGGGTTAGTATCCAAAATACATAAAGAACTGATACAACTCAACACCCAAAAACCAAATAATTCAATTAAAAAATGGCAGAAGACATGAACAGATATTTCTCCAAAGAAGACATCCAGATGACCAACAGACACACATGAAAAGATGCTCAACATCACTCATCATCAAGGAAATACAAATCAAAATCACAATGAGATATCACCCCACACCTGTCAGAATGGGTAAAATTAAAAACACACACACACAAAAAACAACAGGTTTTGGCAAGAATGTGGAGAAAGGGGAATACTCTTGCACTGGTGGTGGGAATGCAAACTGGTGTGGCTACTTGGAAAACAATGTGGAGTTTCCTCAAAAATTTAAAAATAGAACTACCCTATAATGCAGCAATCAAATTACTAGGTATTTGACCAAATAATACAAAACTACTAACTCAAAGGGATGCATGTACCCCAATGTTTACAGCAGCATCATTTGCAATAGTCAAGATAGGGAAGAAGCCCAAGTGTCCAATGACTGATGAATGGATAAAGATGTAGTATACATATACAATGGAATATTATTCAGCCATAAAGAAGAATGAAATGTTGCCATTTGCAACAACGTGGATGGAGCTAGAGAGTATAATGTTAAGCAAAATAAGTCAGTCAGAGAAGGACAAATACCATGTGATTTCACTCATATGTGGAATTTAAGGAATAAAACAAATGCTCAAAGGAAAGAGAGAGAGAGAAAGAGAGAGAGAGAGAAACCATGAAGTAGTCTCTTAACTGTAGAGAACAAACTGATGGTTACTAGAAGGTAGGTGGGTGGGTGAATGGGTGAAACAGGTGATGAGCACTGGGTGATGTATGAAACTGTTGAATGTCGTATGCCTGAAACTCATATAACACTGCATGTTACACTATACTGGAATTAAAAATTTTTAAATCACAATAAATTTTAAAATGTTGAGTTAAAAAACATTAATTAAGATTTTTCTTGTATAGCATTCTTAAAATTTATTAAAAAGCTTTTGTTGGGCTTCTTTTATTTTGAATTTTTTGGTAAGAATTTATTTTTGAGAGAGAGACAGAGAGACAGAGACAGAGCATAAGTTGGGGAGGGGCAGAGAGCGAGGGAGACACAGAATCCAAAGCAGGCTCCAGGCTCCGAGCTGTCAGCACAGAGGTCGGTGCTGGGCTCAAACCCATGAACCCTGAGATCATGACCTAAGCCGAAGTGGGATGCTCAACTGACTGAGCCACCCAGGCGTCAAATTTTGAAATTTTGTTAAAGCAATTGGGTCTCCTTGATGCTGTTTGCCTAAGTCTCAAGCTCAGAGCTGTCTCATTCAATTACCTGCTGAACTGAATGTTTGCAGGTACCTTAAACTCACTATGTCCAAAACAGAATTCTTCATCTTCTCCTCATATGTGTTTTTTGCCCAGGGGTCTTATTTCCATAAGTAACATCCGGTAGCCCAAGTCTGAAACCTAGAAATTATTCTCGGTTGCCGCCCCTCCTTCAACCCTTCCTGTATCAAGCAGAGTCCAATCAAAGCAAAGAGCCACCAGAGGGTATGTGTATACTACACACATGTTTATAGCCAGAGGTAGGCAGATAGGTGCCTACATACATGCATACATCTATTAGAGATTTGATCTCACGCAGCGTGGGCACCGGTTATGCGTCTCTGGGAAGCGAATCTGTTTGCATGTGATGTTGGAGCGTAAAGCCCACCGGATGGGAAGAGAAATGAAAAGGCAGGAAGAAGAGGAAAGATCTGGACTCAGAAGTACGAGCTGGCTCCCCTCAGCGCAGACTGACACCCAGGCCAAGTCGTGCGCCCCTGCCCTTGGTGGTGTGCGTACCTGCCCAGGCCAGGGCGCAGCCCCCACGGCGAGGGCCCGGGGAGCAGGTGCACACCCCCGGTGGAGTGTGCGTGTGAGCAACATCACGTGGGCGGCACACGACGCTTGGGGCTTCACTTTGTTAGACCGTAAAGCGAGGTATGGTGAACACTCAGAGTGACCTTGAGCAAGTGTAGGCTCTGACCTGCAGCACCAACTCACAAGTGGTGAGGGACGCTCTGCCCCCAGCCGCGAGCCTGGAGAACCCTGGTTTGGCGATGGGCTGCAGCTTAAAGCCCAACTGGTGGCTTAGTCCAAGGGTTTTAATTTCTTAGCCTGGAGGCATTTCCAGGTACATGCCTTGGCGCATGGAGCAGGCTGTGCGCAGAGGGCCGCCACCTGCACCCCGCGGACCTGCATCCCTCTCCAGGGCCACCTTAATGGGAAACGTGCAGAGAAGGGAACTCTGGGAGCAAGGGTTCAACCCGGCCAAGTCCACATATCACAGAACAACCACAGGTCTGCCGAAACAGTCCTCAGGTCCTGCTCGTGGGACCTCCTGATGTGCCCCTGCATTCTCTTCTTCACCACCTCAGCCCCCCTGTGACCCTCTCATGCACCTCCCGGCCTCTCTGCTCCCTGACCCCCAAGCCTGTTGATCAGGGGAGATGAAATCTGCCTAAGAGTTATCAGTGCCCCGAGAAGAAGACAGCAGATCAACCAGGTGACTGGTGAAATTACCATGCTTTCTTGGACCTTAACGGTTTTGCATGTGCTACTGATTCTTCTAATGTTTTCTTTCACCTTCCCCCCCTTTTCTCCTTCCCTCAAGACTCTTCACTATTAAGCTCCGCTCCTAACTTGGGTCTCATGTGAAGATGGTTAGGGCAGAAGGCCTTTCCCAGCTGTGCTGTTGCCCACTAGGGTGCCCTGTTCCACTCTTGACACATACCTATCACTTTGTATTGTTTAATGGGGATCTTTCTCACCTCGTTCTGGGAGGGTAGAGACTGTGCCTGTCTTGTTTACTGTTGTACTTTCAGATGCTGGTGTATAGTAGATGTTTGCTTAATCAGCAGAAGAACACTAGGAAATACAAAGCAAAGCCCTACTGTTGCATCCTAACCAGAGACAGACTAGACATAGATTTCCCCTGTGTGCAATGCACCTGATGATTGCTTTCACAGAATTTTATAGAGGGCACTGCACTGTCTGGGAGACAGAAAAGGCATTTCTGAAGGACAAGTGCAGAGGCTGAGACTTGGCAGAAGAGTTAAGTCTACAGAGGACAGCGGGTGGGAGTGAAGCAGAGAGAGGGAAGAGGACAGCAGAGGTTAGGGCTCAGGAGCTGGTAAGCAGATGTGAAGGCAGGGGAGAAAAGGCAGGACCCAACTTAGCATGCTCAGACTTGAGATTTTCCCTCCTGTGTGGAAGGGGAAGGCTTGAAGAATTGTGAAGCAGCAGTGCCCACCACATTGGTATTTGGGGGAATCATTTGCAGCCATGTTGCAGGTGGATTGGAAAGGTGAACAGTGTTAGACTCTTCTCCATTTTTAGGGAAGGACACTTGCTCATAGCTGGGTCATCCACTGCACAGCCCAGCTCGACTGGTGAAGACCAGAACGACATTGTTGCCTGTGCTAACTTGTTGCCCATTCTGCTGTAGGCAATCCCTGCTGCTTTTTGGAGTGGAGATGCAGCCACCCTCTGTAGCTTATCTGCATGGCTCTGCTCCCCAAGAGGGAGGATTTGCTTGGCAGCCAGTTTTAATCCAGTGTGGAGCATCCTCACCCCTACCCCTATTTGGGCAGGTCTCTGTTGTTGGACCTCCTCCAAGGCCTGTGACTGGCTGCCTTTGGATGTTTGTTATGGGGCTGGTGGTATCACACATTAGCAAAATGACTTCTTAAGAAACCTCTGGGTAGGGGGCTGGGCTCTAAGGCTTCTCAGGAAAGAGGGGGAGTGGAAAGAGCCCTCTCTGGGCCTGTGCACTGCTGGGGCCTAGCCAGAGGCAGCTTAGCTGAGAGGCTTCTGCACCTCTGAGAGATGGTGGGGGCTGGAACAATGACAGGGACCATGTGTATGAAGAAGCAATGGTGAATGAAAACACACGGAGAGGACGTAAGATTGGAAGAACTTGGTGACTTGGTGGATCGGGTTTGGGACGTGAGACAGCGTGATTCCTACATAGAAATGGGCTGGTTGTATCTAGTAATATTTAGTGTGTTAGGAAGCATAGGGAAAA
Source organism: Lynx rufus (assembly GCF_022079265.1). Classification (NCBI taxonomy): domain Eukaryota; kingdom Metazoa; phylum Chordata; class Mammalia; order Carnivora; family Felidae; genus Lynx; species Lynx rufus. The sequence continues at coordinate 57,613,381 of NW_025814829.1, forward strand.
AATAAGCTGATTTATCAAGGGGGAGAGGAGTTTGGCTTTGGATGTGTTTGCTTTTTAGGTGTCTATAGGACCCCCCAGATTGATTGGCCCAGTGGGCAGCCCATTAATGAATGGAAGAGATTTTGGGTTGGCCATACAGTCAGCACATTCAGGAGAAAGTTCAAGAGAAGGATTGGATCACCCAAAGTTTAAGAGAATAGTTGGATCACCCAAGGAGAAGGTGTGAAATGAAGGAAAAGCAGGCTGAGAAGGGAAAGGTGGTGCTGCTAAGGCAGACAATCCAGTGGAGACGAAGGTCACGTGAAATGTGATATAATTAAAGCACTAGTATTTTAAGCTTTCATAATGTATCAGTTAATCTCAAATGTCTTTTTTTTTTTTAATTTTTTTTTCAACGTTTATTTATTTTTGGGACAGAGAGAGACAGAGCACGAACGGGGGAGGGGCAGAGAGAGAGGGAGACACAGAATCGGAAGCAGGCTCTAGGCTCTGAGCCATCAGCCCAGAGCCTGACGCGGGGCTCGAACTCCCGGACCGCGAGATCGTGACCTGGCTGAAGTCGGACGCTTAACCGACTGCGCCACCCAGGCGCCCCCTCAAATGTCTTTAATGATTATTATATTTCTGTCTCTGATTTCTCTCTGCTGCATCTTGCAAGATTTGGATGTATGTCTGAAAACTAACTATTTCGGATGTTCACATCACCTTCATCTTGTCTTTAGATCATAAAGAATGTCGGATACAAATGTGTTAAACGGATGTAGAGCAAGAGATTAAATTGGGGTAACTTTTAGCTTCATTCCCCCCCCATATTTACCACCACTTGCAATATAACCAAGGCCTAAAATTCTCTCCCCTTTGGTTAGCACCCTTTGGGAAGCAGTACTCAATCCATCGGGTCCAAGCTTACCACTTTCATGTCAAAGAATGGAAGTTAATATCCTCCTATCTGTGGTTAGCATCTTTCTTAAGATATATCAGCCTGAGGATTCTCATATTATTTAGCGACATCTCTTGTCTTTATTTCCAAAACACTTCTGGACAATTTTCTTGCTATATTTAGCTACATACTGACCTACCCAGACTGCTCTTTTACAAACTGCATGTAATGACCATGGGCTCTGAAATGACTTCAGTTGCTCGGGTCAGCCTTTAAAAAAATTAAATGAATGGAACAGAAAATACTGTAGTGTCTCACATACATAAAGGGTGGGTCTGATTTGTGAAAATTGTGTTTCAGTGGGGCACTGGCTGCATAAGTGCTTGCTTGTGTGTACATGAAGGTATGTGTGCTTTATAGGTACTGAATCAGGATGTAGAGTTTATTTCCTACCATGGATTATTTATTAGTAAAAAAAAAAAAAAAAAAAAAGCTTTGAATTTGAGAAATACTGGCTGGACCACTTTGAGATTGACGCATGCTAACCCAGATTCCATCACATGGTGAACTTCCTTTTTCATGTCGAGAATCCCAGAGATTAGCACAAGTGCTTGTGTAGGGTGGATGTTAAACAAATACTTGTAGAATAAAGGAGGCAGCGAATGAAGGTAGGAGTGTGAGTGTAGTAAGGGTTAATTTCCCCTGAACTCATTATCCTACATTTGCTGATGTTCAGGATAGGCTGTGATACAGGGAGAAAATAAGGACAAGAAATCAACTCAGTCCCTGAAGGAGCTTTAAAAAAGGAAACCTGATTTTGACAGAAACAATTATTATGCATTGCAGCCTCTCTACTGGGCAGAGAATGCCTGAAACACTAAATGGAAGTGCTATGTATAGCACATTTATAAAGTTTTGAAATATTATCCCACAGCCACAATCTCGTTCATTCCATTTATAGGAAATACATCACTTTTTTTTTTAATGCTTTGTTCTGTTAAGAAACAACATATCCCGATTCTTAAGCTTCCCTAAATAACGGTCTAGTCTAGTGAATATCTGATTATGGCTAGGAAAAACAAAGATATTTTAACATATATATTTTTCTCCTTCCTGATGAACAAAATCACGGAGCTTTGTATTTCTCGAACCTGGGTCATGAGACTTTATCCAGTGACACCTTCCCAGTGGGAGCTGTTCTCTGGAATGAGCTAAGTTTAGTCAGGTTCTCAGATGGAACTTGAATGCAGAGAAACTCACAGCTAATAGAAATAGAAAACAGCAGACGAATCCCACACTGCTGGCAAAGAGCAACTGAAATCAGCGGTGCAACATCCTGAGAAATCGAACCTTCCACCTGGGGAAAATGTCAAATATCCTCTTTCACAATATCTGAACAGCTTGCGCAGTTTTATCAATAGAGAAAATCTGCAATTGATTTTTTTTCTAGTTTGTTTTTCTCTTCCTCTATTACTGTTAGCTATTTAAGCGAATTCATTGCATGGTAGTGACCAGAATTCCTTGATGAAAATATTAAACCTTTTTCATCAAGACTCTGACTGATGGCAGAGGCTCTCAATTTTGAAATTAATGATAGCCTTATAGATAGCTGCTCACACGCAGGAGCCAAAAAGTATTCTTTTGTACTGCAAGAATAAGAAATAATATTGTTTTAATACGTTTTTGTGATCGTAGTATCTCAGAGTCGGAAGGACTCCTAGACCACTACCAACTGGTTCTGGCATCACAGGAAGCTTTTCTGGGTTGCACTAAAAGGAAAACCACGGGGGCGCCAGGGTGGCTCAGTTGGTTAAGCATCCGACTTCAGCTCAGGTCATGATCTCATGATTCATAAGTTCAAGCCCCGTGTTGGGCTCTGTGCTGACAGCTCAGAGCCTGGAGCCTGTTTCGGATCTGTGTCTCCCCCTCTCTCGCACGTTCTGTCTCTGTCTCTTAAAAAATGAATAAACGTTAAAAAAAATTTTTTTAGGGGCACCTGGGTGGCTCAGTCGGTTAAGTGTCTGACTTCGGCTCAGGTCATGATCTCAGGGTTTATGAGTTCCAGCCCCACATCAGTCTCTGTGCTGACAGCTCAGAGCCTGGAGCCTGCTTCAGATTCTGTGTCTCCCCCTCTCTCTGACCCTACCCTGCTCACGCTCTATCTCTCTCAAAAATAATTTTTTTTAATAATAAAAAAAGGAAAACCTAAGGACAATGTCATGATTTTTTCCAATAAACTAAATGATTATATTCTCAGGACTGTTGTTTATTCTGTGATTTTGTAGTTACCCGCTTTCTTCATGGGAAGGTAACCCTTTAAAACCATTGACAAGATCATGAGAATTAATGTTTTTTCTTTTCTTTTTTTTTTAACTTGGTAGAAAAGATTGGTGACCTGGGAAGGACTAATCTAGTCCAAAGCTCCATCCAGTATTTTAATATCCTCCTCACTTCTCCTGTGGTGACTTCATTTGGCCTTCCAAACCACTGCCAGAAACAGGGAAGGTGGCTTCTACCAGGGAACATGCTTCTGAAGAGGATGTTCCTAGAATGCTCTCCAAAACCCCATAGAACTCCCTTCGTTGAGGATGTATCTGTCTTGAAATCCCTCTGATGGTCCCGTTTCACATTTGATGACTGGGGGAGGGGTAACCAATCAGAAAACTTGTACAGCTTCTTCATCTTTTTGGTGAGATAGTTTAAGATACATTCTAGTTTATTTTAATGATACCTGTTATAGTATATGCATTACATCCAGCCCCTACTCATGATTTTTTAGTTTTAATTCATCCAATCAGATGAAACCCTAAAAGGAGAAAATTGAAGCATATTTTGAATTTATTATAATAGTATTAACTTGTACTTGGGCAAAATGGGTTGAAAATTTAGAGTGGCCGTCCTCTGAACTGTGATCCTTTTTTTAAAACAAATTTTTTTAATGTTTATTTATTTTTGATAGAGAGAACACAATTAGGGGGAGGGGCAGAGAGAGAAGGAGACACAGAATGGGGAGCAGCCTCCAGGCTCTGTGTCAGCACAAAGCCCAATGCGGGGCTCAAACTCACGAACTGTGAGATCATGACCTGAGCCGAAGTCAGATGCTTAACCGACTGAGCCACCCAGGAGCCCCTGGGATCCTTTTTTTTTAAACTTTTAAAAAATATATTTATTTATTTTTGAGAGAGAGAGAGACAGAGTCCAGCAGGGGCAGGGCACAGACAGAGGGAGACACAGAATCTGAAGCAGGCTCCAGGTTCTGTGCTGACAGCAGAGAGCCCAATGCGGGCTCCAATTCACAAACTGTGAGATCATGACCTGAGCCAAAGTTGGATGCTCAAATGATTGAGCCACCCAGGTGCCCCTGAACTGTGATCCTTAATCCTGAGCAGTGTGTACATTTTATACTCACTGTGTCACATTATCATCACGATTTCATCATCATCACATTTTAGAGTATTTTACAGTTTGCGAAGCTGGTTCACATCATAGTCTCATTTAATCTTTACTATGATCCTGTGAAATAGTCAGGGGAGGGCTTCCACCTTTATTTTAGAGGTGATAAACTTCAGTTCAAAAATGGTAGGTTACTTGCATAAGCCCAAGTAAAGGGCCAGGGTTTAATCCTAGGTCTCCCGACCCCAAATCCACAGCTCTCCCACCCAACCAGGAAAACTTCTATCTGGGTATAAGGATTAATACTTTTCCTCTTGCCTTCAAGTTTGCTGACATCTGATGTTAAATCCACTAAAAGAACATCAAAGAATACATGATCAATGGTGAATCTCTGGTAAACAGACTTTTAGATCAATTTGTTCTATCTAAATAGAGTCAAACAAGCAATAAGATCAGCCTTCTACTGTTCTGTGTACACACGAGTGCTCAGTAAATATCGTTGACAGACTGCTGTGACAAAGTTAGCACACAAAACGTAAATGATAACTCGAGAGTCATGATACTTCTGACGGGGAGACAAACCCCAAGGCCTATTGATTAAAAAGCTAAAAGTGTATATATTTGGCGCATAGATTTTTCTCCCAAGTCAGCTCATGATTTTGAGTGACCAAACCCAAAATAATCTTTTCTCTCATATTTTTTCTTTCACAAACAGACTGGTTCAGAATAGTGATAGCAATTAGTATTCTGTAAGCAACAACGCATCTTCAGCTGTGATGGCAGGGTCCAAACAGCCTAAGCCAGAATCCATATGACAGGAGCTCAGTTCTTTTTATTTATTTATTCTAAACACATGTGGTCTCTGTAACTCATGGCTGGGGATTGTGATTAGAAGGGCAGGATGACAATTTCTGCAAAGGAAAATGGTTATTTGCCTAGCTAAAGTTTTAGGCTGCCAAACAGACTACTATGAAATGTAGAATTATACTTTTTACCTGCTGGTTCCAGCAAGTCAGCTACGTTCAACAGTTTCTCAAGGACAAGGGAGAATTCGTGCTGGCTTTAAATCAAGAAGCTAACTCCAAACAGACAAGAAAAACAAAAGCAAGTGCAGGACCAATAGATAAAAGAGCCCTTGTTAGTGGACTAAAGCGGTTGCTACAAATAGGACAGCGGAAGGAGGGTTGGGAGGGGGAAGAGTAAAGCAAGGTCAAAGAAGGATGATATCAATAGAATATCTCCAAATAGCACAGAATGCAGCAAGAAGTAGCAGCAGATGTCAGTCCAGCCCAATGTCAACCCCCGTGGAGCTATGTAGAAAGACTTGGAAAGAAACAGCATCACTGCAGTTGGTATTAGGAGTAAAGAGAGAGCAGATGATACCTTTCTCCCCATGAATTGAAAGCCACGACTTGCCACTGGCCACAGCCTCATCTCCTTTCGGACTGGCCCCATTCAAGCTTTTAGGTTTTTTTTTTCCCTCTTTCTCTATTTCAGATCTTTACTCCCCTCCTTTCCTTTTGATTTCCTTTCTTCTTCCAGACTCTTGCTGCCAAATTCTAACTCTGATCCTCACCCCACTGGCTGTTTCTTGCCTACGCCACCAGGTACTCTGGTTCCAGATGCTTACTCTGGCCTCCGCAACGTTCCAGGAGTGATGATGCATAACCAGGATTTACTGCAGCACTCAGAAAATTCCCATCGTGATTTTAGACATTACTGGCATGGATTGACTTTCATAACTGTGGAGGGGAGCCAAAAATGTATGAAGGAAGTCTGTTTTCAGAGTTCATATTCCTTAATTTTAGTGAATGGATGTGGGTGTTTTGAAAACTTAGTTTCTTAAGAACTGCCTAAATTTCATAATTATTTCATTTTCATCCGCTCACAGATGGCTTTGCCCTGGGTGTAAAAATTGAAGAGCCAATATAAAATGATGCTACCTTTACTCTGGCAGTTAAATTTTAAATTTCAAACATTGGTTTTCAGAACCTTGGAGAGCTCAAACTCATCCCTCCATTTCCCTCACTGGAGACAGCTCAAATGTAGGCTGATTTCTTCTGTAAAAATGTGAAATGAGAAATAATGAGATAGGTTTACAGCGAAACTAGATTTTGTAAAAGAAATGCCTTCCACAATAACCTATTTTTATAGCTTAAGTTGCTGTTGTATAGTGTCGCATAGCTCTTAAGAGGTGGATTTGGAGTCAAGAAGACTTGGGTTCAGAGCCAGGTTCTGCCAGTTCCTAGTTATGTAACCTTCAGCAATCTCCCCAAGCTTTCACTATTCTGTATAATACAGCTACAAATAGTAGTGATTTCACAGGGTCATTATGATGGTTACATGAGATAATACATATAAAACCTTTAGCATACAGTAAGCACTCATTGCTTTCTGCATACTTGCAAATGTGTTGTTTCTGACCTAGTTGACAGCAGTTATAGTGACAAAAGCTATACTGAGGGTTGGGGGCTCTTTAGGGGCATTCCCTTTCAGCAGAAGGACATGCCCAGGAAGTAAGAAAGTAGCCCACTCCCAGCCTTGTTAGTTTCAGCTTCACGTTCTGGACTAGGGGCTCCAGGCCATTGCATTCACTACTCAGAACTTTCAATTGACTGGGGTTTACCTGTTTGCCCATTTTAATCATGGTATCAGCTATTGATACTATATTCTTGCTTTTCTTTTTGTCCCTCCCAGAGACAACTGGATCATACATCCATTTGTTCATTTCGTCCATCTTTATTGAACATCTACTTAGTGTCAGTATTGTGCTAAATGCTTGAGATATGTTGATGAGCAAAAGGAAATGATCCTTTTCATCTCTGGGGGGAGTTTCTTACAATAGGAATCTTGGTACAAGTTAGAACTCACCTCACACTATTGAAGCTAAAGGGGCCAGACTTCTCCTTTCTCAGTGTTCCTTGTGGTTCGGGCCCAGGCACAATCTAGACTTAGACCTGGTCAGTTAGACTCACCTGCCCCAGACTTCTGATTAGGATTGGTGATCCAAAAACACAGGTAGAGGGAAAGATTCTTTCTGGTGGCAGCAAGGATAGCCGCAACACGCAGTTTCTAGGGCTCCAGGAATGGCGGTGCTGTCTTCAATGTCTGGTGCCTCTGCTGGCAAGCTTGGGGCTGCAGCCACTGTGACTCGTGTCTAACAAGACAGACTGCACAGTGAAATCAGCCAGACTAGTGTAGGGGCATGATTTTGGCTGTGGTTCTGCCTTCATAGCCTCCCTTTGCTCCTGGCCATTTTTTCTGTGGCTGTTAATGTAGCCCTCCTGGGAATTCTATAAACAAGTCTACTATGCTTTCAATAATTTCTTCCTTTTTGCTGAAACCAGCTGGTCAGTGTCCATCTTCGCAGCTAAGAGCCTTGACTGCCTCAACGGAAACTCAAATCCCAGATCCATTCTTGAAAGCTGGGCGGCCTTGTGCAAGTGACTTATGTTCTACAAGCCTCAAGCTTCTTGTTTATAAAATAGAAGCTACAACAGGTGAAAGAATATACATAAAGTGCTTATCATAGCATACCTAGAACATAGTAGAGGTATAATATATGTTAGCGCCTATCAACATCTTTGATAATAATAAGTAAGGACATGAGAATGGTGGCAAAACTTGTGGGTGAAGCTCTCAGCTATAACATGCTACTCAGACATGATAGAAAAGAACCAAATTTATTTTAAATTATTTCAGTCACTGAGAATATGATTGAGCTAAAGGAGGCAGGCAAGCTTTAAGTCAGTCAGCTTCAATTTCTTGGTGTGTCAGAGCATTAAATGAGGTTTCCAGATACCTATATTTTTAAAAATACTCAGGGGAACCTGGGCGGCTCGGTTGGTTAAGCGTCCAACTTGGGCTCAGGTCATGATCTCATGGTTCGTAAGTTCAAGCCCTACATCAAGCTCTGTGCTGACAGCTTGGAGCCCGTTACTGATCCTCTGTCCCCTTCTCTCTCTGCCCCACCCCACTGGTATTCTTTCTCTCTCTCTCTCTCTCTCTCTCACTCACTCTCTTTCTCTCTCAAAAATAAATAAACTTTTAATTTTTAAAAAATTTCTCTGAGTGTTTTATTCAGTGTATATTCAGAGAATACATCAAAATGATTGATTGAATTTTAAATTTCGCCTTGATAGTTAAGCAACACATATACACAGATACAGAATCCTTGGGTATAAGGGCCCTCAAATAAATCAATTCAGGTTCTGAGAGGTTATTACAATCTCATGTAACTAGCAGATATGATCCTAAACATTCAAAATTTGTGTTTACCTCCCCTGCTTGTGAATGCTCCATGTATGACCCTCACACCCTTTCCTCAAAAAATGCAGTGCCCAACTTTGGATCCTTACTGTTTCAGTCGCTGCTGCAATTGTCTTTCTCCTCATACTTTTACCTTTATTATCAAGAACTTGGAAGGGCACCTGGGTGGCTCAGTCAGTTAAGTGTCCGGCTCTTGGTTTTGGCTCAGGTGATCTTGCTGTTTGTGGGTTCGACCCCCACATCGGTCTCCTCGCTGACAGTGTGGAAGCTGCTTGGGATTCTCTCTCTCTCTCTCTCTCTCTCTCTCTCTCTCTGTCTCTCAAAATAAATAAATAAACTAAAAAAAAATTTTAAAAAGAACTTGTGTCATGTCTGACAGCTAATGGAACCAATGTGCTTTTTAATGCTTATGTTCAAAATCAGTTTGGACCAATAAATGTTGTTTTCTGGAATATTCCTTCATGAGAACCGTAACTGACATAGAGATAGAACTAATATGATAGTCTTTCACATAAAACCAGATCCTTCCATACTCTTGTTAAAAAATTCAAAATTTCACTACAAATTATTGCTTTATGCCTTGACACGGCTGTTGTTTCTCCTCTATCATTCGATGCTACCATGTGTACGGTTGTCATAAATTGTGCAGAATTATTCATTACCTGAGTAGTTCTGCTAAACCGTTTTGGAAGTTTTATAAATGCTTGACCTTAGGCAAAATAACTGAAGTGTTCATCACCCTGAAACATCCAGGAGGACTGCACTCTTAGTGGGCACGCAGTAGTCTTCATTCCTTTACCCACCTTCCCATAACTAGCCACCAGACCAAAGAACTGGTAAAAGCCCTAATATATACAAGCAAAACTTAGAGCATGAAGATTTACACAGCTGCAGGAAGGGGTGACTTGGAATGAAAATCCTGGCTTATTGCCATGTGAAGTTGTTTTTAATAGGAAAGAGAGTTTAGGGGCATCTGTGTGGCTCAGTTGGTTAAATGTCTGACTTCAGTTCAGGTCATGATCTCATGGTTCATGAGTTTGAGCCCCACATCAGGCTCTGTGCTGACAGCTCAAAGCCTGGAGCCTGTTTCAGATTCTGTGTCTCCCTCACTCTCTCTGCCCCTCCCCTGCTCGTGCTCTGTCTCCCTCTCTCTCAAAAATAAATAAACATTAAAAAAAAAAAAAGGAAACTGGTTTTGAGGACTTTGGTCAATAGAAAGTCCCTTATTTATTTTGGGAGAATGTGTGCAAGTGGGGGGGGGGGCAGTGAGGGAGAGAGAGAGAGAGAGAGAGAGAGAGAGAAAGAGAGAGAATCCCCAGCAGACTCCACACTGTCAGCACAGAACCCCACATAGGGCTCAAACTCACAAACTGTGAGATGATGACCTGAACTGAAGTCAAGAGTCAGGCGCTTAACTGAGCCCCCCAGGTGCCCCAGAAAGTCCCTTCTAAAGCCAACATTCTGGTTTGGATTTTTTTATGCTATTATCATGAAAACAAACAAACAAACAAACCAGACAAAGGGTGCAGGTCAAAATTGTGTAGGAAAAATTATGGTGCGGCTTAGAGATTTTACCTTTGAGCACCAGCAAATTATTTGGTATTTAACTAAGCAGAATGTCATAGTGGTTCACATTTTCGTGTCATTAGGGGTTAGACTGTAACTTAATTTCTTATCTCTATGTGAAGTTTTAATTTTTATTAAAATTATTGATGGAAAATTGCCTACAGTGAAGGACTTATGTCTGTGCATGAACTCCAGGAGTTGGTCCCATTATTCTGAAATTCAAAACAAAAAAAAAAAAATAGAGGCAATTTTTTCAAAGGATGAGGCCATTGGTTTGAAATATCACATTTCCTATTTCATTAATGTCATGTCATTTGAAACTGTTACAGCTGGATAAAAATGCAGTTACACTTTCATTTCCCACCTCTAATACATGTTTAGACTCCTATTTTCCTTTTGTGCTATCTCTTGATCTTTTCTGTTCTTTTTATGTTGAGATTTCTTTTATTTAAGAGCTGTCTCTTTTACTCCAAAGCTCATTTTTCCTTTTATTCCCGTTATTTGACGTTTTTTGGAAGTGTGGTTTGAAATACCCTCTTCCTTTAGACAAATTACTTTTCTTAAACACAAAAACTTCTTCAGGGTGGTGATCTGTCAAAATACTATGCAGGAAGTAAAAGCACCGAGGCTGTTATTTATCAATGGGAACTGCGTGTCGACTGGTGTAGAAAGATTTGAAAATTACCCCTAAAGAACAGTGGGAGTCTAAGCTGAATACAGATATGAGTCCGTGTCAGCATGATTACTGGGGAAAGGATTCATTCAAATGCAATGCTGGCAAGAAAGGAAAAAAATTTTATGGCATAAAGAAATACTTGGTAAATTTTTGTTTGCAACAGCCTATTACTGTTAGTAGGCTGTGCAGTGTGTGGATTAAGAAAACCTTATTATGTGTGACATTAAATATCAAAAATGAGACAAAGCAGGAGCTCCGGCAGGTCCCTTGCAACTCTAAGTGCTTGCTTTTCAAAAAGGACTTGCTATAGTGGCAAATAAAAAGGATGCTGTAGAGAGGGTCTGCCATGTGTTCAGTATCCTTGGTCTGTTATGCCACTTGGCCCTCACAGCCTGTAAGTAGATATTGTTATTCTTGTGCACTGAGGCTCAGAGACCTCAAAGAAATTTCCAACATGCAAACTGGGGAAGGAAAGAAACAGGGACTTGAATTCAAGACCACCTCCCTCCTGAATTTATATTCTTTCTGGCCTGCATTTACTTGAATAAATTGACCCTGCATTTTATGTTAGTTTGCCTAAAGGTGTTTTTATCTGTGTAGTCAGTCTTCTCTTCTGTGATTTAAATTGAATTCCAGCTTTATGTTTGCGTCATCAGGGGAACTAATTTGTCAGGCTACACTTAGGTCACCCCCACGGTGGTGTCCCTGGGAGAAAGTGAACACTCAGTGGGGAAAAGTGATTGAGCACTCCCCACGCAGTGAGTCTGTGCTAAGGGATGAACTTGCACTATTTTAACTGATCTTCAAAGTAGCAACATACGAATTAGTCGATTAAGCATTTATACATGCAGTACATTTTTATTGATCTGCTGTGTGGTTCAGATCCAGACTCTGGAGATACAGCAGTGAACAGGACAGACAATATCATTGTCCTGATAGAGCTCACATTCTAGAGGGGAGGCAGGAAACAAGCAAGATATACAAAAGTGTGTTTTACAGTTTTAAAATATGCTGTTGATGATGTTTGAGCTGAGGACTGTGGGATAAGGAACTGAAAACCATTTGAGGATCTGGAGATGCAAACATTGGCAATAGTGAGTACAAATGGAGAGGAAGCCTGGAGTGTTCAGGGCCCAAAAGAAGTAATGTGAGGCTGAGTGTAGTGATGAGGAGAGCAGGATTCTGGGGGTGAATGAAGAGGTTTGGCAGGTGTAACTTATAGAACTTGGTCATGGGGATTGAGAGTAAGAGGGGAATGAAGAAGGATTCTTAGGGTTTAGTGTAAACAGTGGGGTGAATGGCAAAGCCATCTACAAAGAAGTGGGTGACTGAGGGGAACAATAAGTTTGGGGAGGAAAATCAAGAGCTCTGTTTTGGAGATATTAACTTTGAGATATTTATTAGGCACTCAACTAGAGATGACAGGAGGTGATTGGCTCTGAGTCTGGAGTTTGGGAGAGGGTTTGATAGTACCCAGAGTTTTTAAAAAGACAAGTTTATTATGTAGTGATATGTGTGTTTATCTGTTAATGCATTACATTACAAGATCTAGTGGTGGGTCTAATAACTACAATAATTTTGTGTTGTGATGAAGCAGAAATGCTCTTTGGAGATGTCTGCAAAACTGTGATGAAATATCTTTTTTTTTTTAATTTTTTTTTCAACGTTTATTTATTTTTGGGACAGAGAGAGACAGAGCATGAACGGGGGAGGGGCAGAGAGAGAGGGAGACACAGAATCGGAAACAGGCTCCAGGCTCTGAGCCATCAGCCCAGAGCCCGACGCGGGGCTCGAACTCCCGGACCGCGAGATCGTGACCTGGCTGAAGTCGGACGCTTAACCGACTGCGCCACCCAGGCGCCCCAAAACTGTGATGAAATATCAAAACATCTGTGATTTCTACTGCTGATGAAGAGAAAAAGTCTTGCTGATCCAACTGTGACTTGTTCAGTTAAAGAAAATAGAGATGTATTATCTTTCCCCATATAAGTTCACAAAACTGAATTTTCTCCATGGACTCCTTGTGGATCTATGGACACTTCTTTTTTTTTTTTTAATTAAAAAAAAAATTTTTTTTTAACGCTTATTTATTTTTGAGACACAGAGAGACAGAGCATGAACGGGGGAGGGTCAGAGAGAGGGAGACACAGAATCGGAAGCAGGCTCCAGGCTCCGTGCTGTCAGCACAGAGCCCGACGCGGGGCTCGAACTCACAGATCGTGAGATCGTGACCTGAGCCGAAGTCGGCCGCTTAACCGACTGAGCCACCCAGGCGCCCCGACACTTCTTCCATTATAACCAAGGAGATAGCAAAGATGACTACTGATGAATGCTGACTTGTGGACTTGGTGGCTTCTATTTTCTCCAGGAAAGCAAGGTGATCAGCTGAGAGTGAGGAAGTAGGAAAGGGGTAAAATGAATGAGGAATAAAATACTCAAGTCTGATAGAGGAGGCAAACTTTTAGGGAAGAACAGGAGGCTAGCTGGGCTGTATGGTACTTTCATTAAGCACTTGGGCTCAGAAGGCAGTCTTTGTAGTTTGAATCCAAGCTTTGACACTTTCCTACTGTGTGACCTTGAGAATGTTACTTTATGTCTGTGTGCCTCATTTCCTCATCTCTAAAGTCAGGATGTTAGTTGTACCTACCATACAGTATTGTAGTCAGAATTAAAACAGTTATACAAATAAAGAGTTTAAATTAGGTGCTCAATAAATGCTAATATTTATTTATTTTTTAAGTGTTTATTCTTAAGAGAGAGAGACAGAGAGAGAGAGAGAGAGAGAGCACATGCACAAGGAAAAGAAAGGCAGAGAGAGAGGGAGACAGAGAATCCCAAGCAGGCCCTGTACTGACAGCAGAGAGCCCAAAATGGGGCCCGAACTCACAAGCCATGAGATCATGACCTGAGCTGAAGTTGGATGCTTAACCGACTGAGCCACCCAAGTGCCCCAAGCTAATCTTTATTTTTAATTCTAGGGTTATAGTAGCAGTTATGGAAATGAATGCATGGATTCAGAAGATACTTGCCAGGTAGAATTGCCAAGTCTTGGAGATAAACCTGATAGGAGTGTTGGAGAGACAGGAGTCAAGACTGATTTGTATGTTTGAATAACCTGGTGGATGGCAGTGCCATTTTCTGTCAAGGAGAGTAATGAAAGAGCAGGTCTGTGATAGACAATGGGGAGCAAGAAGAAAAAATAGGTACTTTGTCCAGTGACTGGTCATGCAGACAGACCATGCACTCTGGACCCAGAACAATAAGGCTAACATACTGGGGATTACTCCAAGCCATGTTCATGGTCCTGGTTTGGTCATTGGTTTTAATGGATTGGTTGGAAGCACACTCTTTTTTGTTTGTTTGTTTCTATTTCTAGTCCATCTTTGTCCAGGTTAAATATGAGTAAGCTGACCACTGAGTTTTGAAGATTAACAGTTCTAGGTGCCAAGTATTGTTCATCAACAATCCCTCATCAAATTGTCCCGTCCCTTCATAACCCCTTAATTTCACTCTTATTGCCCCTTATGTGTTAATTTATCCATTTCTAAAGAGAATTAAAGGCAATTTGCAACATAAATAATGGAGACTATAGGAGCAGGAAAACATGTCTGTTTAATTCACTGCTCTTTTCCTTGTGTCTAGCAAGTAGTTTTGTATATATAATAGGTATCCATAAATAGGGTTCCAAAAAAAAAAAAAGATTAAGAAGTAAAAATCAGGTGGAATGGGAAGAAACTATATATTGAGATCCTAAGGCAAGAGTCCAGGATTATTCTTACACTTAAAAAAAAAAATTGGCATCCTTTTTCAAGTGAAATACCACCTGGCAACTCAATGTAGTTTATATATTAAGATATCTTAAGTATGTAAGATAGAATATTAATTTAGAACATGTGCTTTTTCAACTCTCAAATATTAAGAAGTAACTTTATTCAAACTTTTAAAATGAATTTTTAACACCAATGTGTACTAGCTAGGGTTCTCCAGAGAACAGAATCAGTATGACATTTATAGATATATATCTTTAAATGTTTATTTTGATAGAGAGAGAGAGAGAGAGAGAGAGAGAGAGAGCATGCACTTGTGTGGGTGGGGGAGGGGCAGAGAGAGAGGAGAGAGAATCCCCAGCAGGCTCCAACGATGTCAGTGCAGAGCCTGACACAGGGCTTGGTCCCACGAATCGTGAAATCATGACCTGAGCTGAAATCAAGAGTCAGACCCTCAACCGACTGAGCCAACCAGGTGCCCCAGGTATTTATAGATATTTATATAATGTATATATTTATATCATATATATGTTTATATATGTATAAATAAAAGGAGATACATAACGAGGAATTGGCTCACGATTATGGGGGCCGAGAAGTCCCACCATCTGCTGTTTGCAAGCTGGAGACCCAAGAAAGCCAGTGGTAAAATCCAGTCTGAGTCTGAAAGCCTGAAAACTGGGAGATCCAAAGCTGTGATTCCCAGTGTGAGGGCAGGAGAAGATGAGATGGGTCAGCTCAAGAAGTGAGGCAGAAAAATGGGGCAAACTCCCCTTCCTGTGCCTTTTATTTAGGCCCTCAGTGGATTGAATGGTGCTTATTCCCCTTGAGGAGGGCAATCTCCTTTTTGAGTCTACCAATTCAAAAGCTAATCACATCTAGAAACACTCCCATAGACACTCCCAGAATTAATGTTCAATCTGGGCATCCCATGCCCCACCAATATGACACATAAAATTAACCTATCACATAGTGTCATCATCAAAAGGAGCTGCTTTGGGAGTCATTTGCCACATTTTGGGGAGAAGAATATTATCTTTTCATATAAGTTATTTGGATACAGCAGCTTTTGAATCCATGTATGATGCAGTCTTTGAAATATTATCTCAAGACCCAAATATCATTTACATAAGACAAGACGGTTAAAAAAATCTTGTTTTGCAGGGGCACCTGGGTGGCTCAGTCCGTTTAGCATCTGACTTTGGCTCAAGTCATGATCTCATGGCTGGTGAGTTGGAGCCCGCATTGGGTTCTGTGCTGACAGCTCAGAGGCTGGAGCCTGTTTCAGATTCTGTGTCTCCCTTTCTCTTTGCCCCTCCCCTGCTCATGCTCTTTCTCTGTCTTTCAAAAATAAATAAACATTAAAAAAAACTTTTCAAAAATTTGTTTTGGGTCACCTGGTTGGCTCAGTCAGTTGAGCATCTGGGTTCAGCTCAGGTCTCGTTCAGCTCAGAGACCAGTTCAGCTCAGGTCTCGTGGTTCATGAGTTTGAGCCCTACATCAGGTCCTGGGCTGACAGCTCAGAGCCTGGAGCCTGCTTCAGATTCTGTGTTTCTGTCTCTCTCCCTGTCTCTCCCCTGCTCATGCTCTGTCTCTCTCTTTGTCAAAAATAAAAAATAAATTAAAAAATTACAAAAATTAAAAAAAAATTTGTTTTGTAGATGTATGTAATGGGTTGAATCATGTCCTCCAAGAAGACATGTTGAGGTCCTAACTGCTAGGGCCTCAGGGTATGGCCTTATTTGGAAATAGTGTCCTTGTAGGTGTACTTAGTTATGATGAGGTCATACTGGAATAGGATGGGCCTCTACTCTGATATCCAGCAACAGGAGAGGAGAGACACACAGGGGAAAGATGGACGTGTGATGGATGACTCAGGCAGAGGTCAGAATGAGGCACCCACTGGTCAAGAGATGCCAAAGATTGCCAACAAACACCAGACACCAGGTGAGGCAAGGAAGGATTTTCCCCTGCAAGTTTCAGGAGGAATGTGTGCCTGCCGTCACCTTAATTTTAGATTTGCAGCCTCCAGAATTGTGAGACAATAAATTCCTGTTGATCTAAGCTATCCAGTTTGTGACACACTGCTGCAACAGTCCTAGCACACAAATGCACTATATATTTGTGACCTTTCCAACACAGTGACTTATCTCAACGCCTTTAAAAAAATGACCTGTATGTAGATAAATAAGTCCTGGAGACTGAATACATAGTACAATGATTAGAGACAACAGAACTGTATTATGAAGATTAAACTTGCTGAGCGACTAGGTCTTAATTGTTCCCCAAACTAGAAGGAATGATAATTACGTGACACAGTAGAGGTATTAGCTAATGCTTCAGTGGCAATCATATTGCAATATAAATGTATCAAATCAATATGTTGTATACCTTAAAAGTACACACAATATTGTATGTCAAATATATCTTAATTTTAAAACTTTGCTCATATCTGTTGGTAATACCTTCCCCCTTCCCACCCCCCCACACAAAATCTTTAAAAGACTTGTTTTGGTGGCATCCAGAAACTTTCATTTGTAAGATCAGACGCCAGAAATAGCCACTTAAATCTGTGTTACATTTCTCTGCCTTCTTTTAAAGAATTTAAGACTAACTTTGACTGCGATGGTACCAGGCTGTCTTTCTTAAATAATACTTTGTGGTAAAAAATAATTGATTCGGTCCCTTGCAATATGAGAAAGTTTTTAAGAGCTCAAGTATAAGAGGAATTCCTCTTCTCTGAAGGTTAATTCTGGAGAGGGGTGAAACAGCAGGTTCTCATACAGAACAAGTAAAAGTAGATGACCCTGGTACAGGGGTTTGGCCCCTCAACCCCCTCCATGGCTCTTGAAACCCAATGCAAACACTACTACTCTGAAGGGATTTTTATCAGGAGAGCACTACAGAGCACTATTACATAGCATAAAAATAACATCTGTAGCAAAGGGGTTCCTCATATGACCATTTCATTTTAAACCCAGATAGAAGCCAAGTGTGTAACATTACGGACAAGTCAGCAAAGGCGTTTCTGTGGAGTGCTAACTTAATGAGGTCTAATGCAAAGCTCATGATCTCATTCGTGTGGACTAGTACCGGGCTAAGCCACCTAAGGAGGGTGGGCGGTAAGCCCCTTAGACTAGCTTCTTTAAATCTCACTTCCCTTGGATGGGCATTTGTCAAGCATTGAACAAGAATATTTTCCAGTTAAATTCTCTGGTGGGACCCTAAGACCTGTGTCTACTCTGTGTTGTTGATTGAAAGACATTCTTATGCTCCAGTATTGGACACCCATGTGACAAAGGGTAAAGCCCAAAGGGTGCTCTTGCTGAGTCGGAGGACTGTCCCGATTTTGACTCAGAGGTTGTTTTCACTTTACCATTATAGGGAGAAAGAGAGAAATTTATTTATTTTTCCTTAAAAGTAAATGCTTTGGGGGCGCCTGGGTGGCTCAGTCGGTTGAGCGTCCGACTTCAGCTCAGGTCACGATCTCGCGGTCCGTGAGTTCGAGCCCCGCGTCGGGCTCTGGGCTGATGGCTCGGAGCCTGGAGCCTGCTTCCGATTCTGTGTCTCCCTCTCTCTCCGCCCCTCCCCCGTTCATGCTCTGTCTCTCTCCGTCTCAAAAATAAATAAATGTTAAAAAAAATTTATAAAAAAAAAAAAAAGTAAATGCTTTGCATCTGACTTCAGCTCAGGTCATGATCTCACGATTTGTGAGTTCGAGCCCTATGTGGGGTTCCGTGCTGACAGTGTGGAGCCTGCTTGGGATTCTCTCTCCCTCTCTCTGCCCCTTCCCCACTCATGCTTTTTTTTTCCTCTCTCTCTCTCAAAAATAAATAAATAAACTTAAAAAAAAGTAAATGCTTTGTTTTTCTTTATTATTCATATCGTACTTATTAGTTGAAGATAAATGAGAAAATACAGACGTTGGTGGACATCCAGGTCAGTTTCCATTCTATTGATGTTATTGACTCTTCTTCTATCCAAAGTAAATAGCACTACTGGGTCAAAGATGTACACATTTTAAGGCTATTGATAAGTGATTCCCAATCATTTCTTATAGGTTTGCTCCACTTGGCACAACCAGATGGCAAACTCCATTTTGTTTTTATTGTTTGGCCAAAGTAAAATCTGATATGTCTTTGCTGTTTCCTTTCATATCTTTAGTCACTAGTGAAGGTGAAACTCCCCACCCCCGTACACGAAGTCAGCAGTTTTCTGATTAATACGCTCCAAACTTTAAGAAATCTGCCTGGACTTTCTGGATTTTATTCACTGCCTTTTTGTTTTCTGAATCATCACTGGATTCCCAGGTACATAGCATAGGATTTCTAGCATTTTCCAGGGTACCAAGGAGATCACCCGTCACTGGTTAGGAAACCGCCATACACCACCCTCCTTCCAGGCGTCTAACTGGGAATGGCTAGGGCACACGGTTCATGGGTTTACAGCTTGTTTTTTAACCCCCCTTCTCAGAGGCAGAGAGTTTTCTTCAACCCCTTTCATGGGGAAAGAGGATGGCTGTCATTGAACCTGAGCCCTTCCGGAAGCAAAGAAACTTCTATGGGGCCAGGTTTTGCCCCTGATAGATTATAAACCCCTCCAGCCTCTTCCATCCAGTCTTCTCCATTTGCCCTGGGGTGTGACCTGGAAAGTGGCATGCTCTTTCCAAAGGAGACCATTGAGATGGAAAACGTAGATGGTTTTCTGCTGGCGAATGCCAGTGCAGGTTATAGAATAGTTCTGTATCAGTGACAGGTGCGGCTTAGTGGTGAAGCAGGCTCATTCTGGAAGGCTGGTTCCACGTGGGGTGCCCCAGGGCCAGTTTGTGCCTCAGTTTCCTCGCCTGCAGAATGCACCTACCTCACAGGGTTGCGATGATCATGAGATCACTCACTCCCTGTAAGGCTCTCAGAACAGAGCCTGGAACATTCAAAGTGCTACCTGAACCAAGAGAATGGAAAAGGAGATGGGAACAGAGGGCAGAGGGTTTAAAAAGTGGGGTGAACCCCAGGCAGAGCGGAAGAACTGGTTTGAGGGAAAAGGTCAGCCGGCCTGATCTTGCTTTTCCCCTTCTGCAAATTCTGGGCGAGGGGCGGCTCCCACACGTGGAGGCATAGTTGAGTGAGGCCCAGCCAGGAGGCTGTAGCCAGGGGCCCGGCTGGGGCCAGGGCTGGGAACGCAGGGAGCTGAGAGTCCTGGGTTGGGAACCTGGGGCAGGGGGGCTGGAGACCGGGACCCAGGACCAGGGGCTGGGGGTCTGGGGGTCAGGGGCCAGGACTGGGGACTGGAGGCTGGGGCCCAGAACCAGGGGCCGGGATCAGGGGCTGGGGGCTGGAGGCCGGAGGCCAGGACCTGGGAGTGGAGGGGGGATCTGGAGCTGGAGGCTGGAGGCTGGGGCCCGGGATGGGAGGGGATGGTGGGGGCTGAGAGCTGGAGGCTGGGGGCCAGGGATTGCAGGCTGAGGGCCAGGGCCGGGGCGGCCCGGGGTTGGGGGCTGGGGGCCAGGGGGGACCAGGGGCTGGGAGCTAGGGGCCTGGGATGGTGTGTGCGTGTGGGGGGGGGGGGCTGGGGGGCTGAGGGCTGGAGGCTGGGGAGCGGGGACTGGAGGCCAGACTGGGAGCTGGAGGTTGGGGCCGGTAGGCTGGGGGCGGGGGGGGGGGGGGGGTGGGGGGTTGCTGGAGGCTGGGGCCTGGGACCAGGGGCTGGGAGCCAGGGGCCCGGGATCGGGGGCTTGGGGCTGGAGGCTGGGGGCGGGGGGCCGGGGGCAGGGGGCCCGAGCCGGGCGAGGAACAGGCGCCCGGGCCCCACGCGGGGAGCCAGCCAGCGCTTTGTGCGACGCTGCTGAATGGAGCTGGTCTGTGTGCGCGCGGGCTTGCACGGATTAGTCGTGCTTTCCCATGAACTACAAAAGAACTCCCGAATCTGGGACATTTGTCATCAAGGGGCAGGCTGCTCAGGATGCAAGGTAACCGGAGCTTTTCCCGGACTGCCTCAGTCTTTTGGGACGTGGGGTCACTCTAATCCTTCCTGTTTATATTGTGAGCGCGTATGCAGCGGGGCTTAAGCTCCGCAGCGGTAAATAAGAATCGCGACGCAGGCATTCCTAAACAGCTACGTCCTCCGGCTGCTTTTTACATTTTGCTTGGAAGGGGCCACTGTTCCCTCCCGTTTATTCAGTCCGGTCACAGACGGCAGCGCGGCTGAGGCGCGACCGACTCGATTTAGCTCTTGGATAGTTTAATGCTCTTGTTTGCACATATATTTCTGTTTTATGTCTTTTCTGCATGCCACCACTCTGCCTTCCTATTATAGTGAGGGTTTCGGGAGACTGCAGTAGATAACTGTCCGCACACATCTCATTTCACAGTTAATTCTCAGAAAATGGAAGCCAGCGGATAAACTGTAATGGTAGGACCCTCTACAAGTGACTCAGAGTTCTCCCCCAAATGACACGTGTTTCTCTTTCATTCAAATTTGATATGTTTCCGTCTCTGGAATCTCAAGCTTTCATGCACTTACACATCCGTTTCTGGTGAAGTTTAAATCTTGCAACCCCACTCCTGCTCAAGAGGAAAGAAAATATGGCAGTGAAGCCTGAAGTCAGGGCTTCCAGAAGAAGGGACCACCCCCTTCCTCCCTGTTACCCCTCCCCACCCCAAGCTGAGCACAGAGGGTCTCAGCAGACACCACTGAGGACCCAAGGACCAGACCCCATGCTAACCTTTCCATCTTCAAAGATACTGAGCCATTTTTCCTGATTCCTTCATTTATTGATTCATTCCACAAAGATGGAGAGGGATTACTGTATTCCGAGCCTTGTGCTAACACTAGGAAGAGTAATATGGTGGAGATCCTGCTTTATATATCACATCTTATTATATTATGATATATTTATATTTATATATTTCTTGGGAGAATACTGAGGAATTGAGAGGATTAGCAAGCCTTCCAAGAGAAAGGGGTACTTGAACAGGGTGTTAGCAGTGGTTCCCCAGTTTGCCCGTTCTTTGGAGTGACTTAGGGAGGGGACCAAAATTCATATTCCCAGGCTTCATCCCCCATCAACTGAGTTAGGATTTCTGAGGACAGAGTGGGGAACCTGCATTTACCAGATGGATGAGCTTACTGTATGGCAGGTGACAGAGCCCTGGGTCCCACTGAAAGCAGAGTGGCAGTGGGCCGGAGGGAGACGGACTGGGGCTAACAGAGCAACAGAGGTGACAAGGACCTGATACAGTCCATGGTGAGTAGCTACACCATTTGTTCCAGAAGGCATATAGTTGGTATTTCTGCAACAACTATGTAGGAAGCCTTTACTTCTAAAATTTATTTGCTCCTTTAGCTTGGCATTTTTATTACACTAGTAGAAATCAGTGGGGGGAAAACACATAGAGTCCTTGATTTAGGGATCCTCTCTCTAACACATGCTCGTGCACGCTCGTGCGCACACACACACACACACACACTGCTGGAAATGTATCTAGTTAATATCATGAGAGATACTGGGGTGCCTGGGCGGCTCAGGCCACTGAGCATCTGATTCTTGATTTTGGCTCAGCTCATAATCTCACGGTTGGTGAGATCAAGCCCCACATCAGGCTCTGTGCTAGCAGCATGGAACCCGCTTGGGATTCTCTCTCTCCCTATCTCTCTTTCTGCCCCTCCCCTGCTCTCGCTCTCTCTCTGTCTCTCAAAATAAATAAATAAACATTGAAAAATATATATAATGAGAGATACCTAATATCCGAGGCCAAGTCTTAGATGAAAGGTAAATTCTTATTTAAAAAAAAAAAAACTAGATTAATACATGAATGCTTATTTTATGAGTAAAGATATTTGTTTTGCAGACACATTATAAATATATATAGCCATAAAGGCTTTTCATATAATAAGCAGTGACATAAAAAGTCTTCAGGATGCTTATGGGGAAAAGTTACTGTACAGAGCTAACTGTAAGCAACTGACCCTCTCTATTTTAAGCCTGGTAACTAGCCAATGATATTGAAGCATAAGAATGGAGAGATTTCTTAATTTTTTCAATTAAGGAGATACTCAAGCTTGATTTTTTTTTTTAAATTTTTTTTTCAACGTTTATTTATTTTTGGGACAGAGAGAGACAGAGCATGAACGGGGGAGGGGCAGAGAGAGAGGGAGACACAGAATCAGAAACAGGCTCCAGGCTCCGAGCCATCAGCCCAGAGCCTGACGCGGGGCTCGAACTCACGGACCGCAAGATCGTGACCTGGCTGAAGACGGACGCTTAACCGACTGCGCCACCCAGGCGCCCCATGCTTGATTTTTTTTTAATAATTAGAGCCTCAAGCCTTCTGACAAATACTCCACAAGACCTGTCTCCTCTGGTTATTTTCTCTTCTCCTTAATTCATCACTGAACGTTTTAAAGAAGCCATTTCTTCTGTCTGCATTAACTTTAACTGCACACCTGCATACCAAGATTTCCTTAAACCTATCCTTCTAGGGGCGCCTGGGTGGCTCAGTCGGTTAAGCGTCTGACTTTGGCTCAGGTCATGATCTCGCAGTCCGTGAGTTTGAGCCCCGCGTCAGGCTCTGTGCTGACAGCTCAGAGCCTGGAGCCTGTTTCAGATTCTGTGTCTCCCTCTCTCTCTGACCTCCCCCGTTCATGCTGTCTCCCCCATCTCAAAAATAAATAAACGTTAAAAAACAATTAAAAAAAAAACCTATCCTTCTAGTGGAACTTTTTCTAATTAGATTAAGGGAAAGTGTTCTCCCTCTTCAGCCTTTAGGTTAAGTAGCCCTCCCTTAGGAGAGCCTTTTTGGACCCCTGGATTAGATGGGTTCCCTCATCCCGGCCGCCATTAGCTTGAAAGTCTTCTCTTGTTTTGCTTTGTTTTGTTTCAATTTTTTAATGTTTATTTATTTTTGAGAGACAGAGGGAGGGAGCGGGAGGAGCAGAGAGAGAGGGACAGAGGATCCGAAGCAGGCTCTAAGCTGACAGCAACGAGTCCGAATTGGGGCTCGAACTCAAACTTACAAACTGTGAGATCATGACCTGAGCTGAAGTCAGATGCTCAACCAACTGAGCCACCCAGGTGTCCCATAAGTCTTCTCTTACATTTCCCATCAAAATAGTTTTTTTCTGCTTAATGTCTCTCTTTGTCACTCCCTTATTCTCCTTGAGGACAGAGACCATACACATCAAATTCAAGAATGCCAGAATCTCGAACATAGTAACTGTTCAGTAATATTTGTCAAATTGGTGACTGAATATGAATTTTAATAAATTAAAAATACCATCTTTTAATTGACCTGTAACTTTCAACATTAAAATTTCTAGTTTTTTTTATGTGAGTGATACAGAAAGTGATCTAATCATCTTATTATTTCCTGTGATGGGTCATCTCCTTTCAAGATGCCAGCGGACATGCTTTTGTCTGTTCTTCCAAAGAGTGTCAGGAAGCTTAGTGGCCATTTCCTAACTGTGATTAGCAAACAGAGATATATCTTTGCGTTTTAGATCTTTTAACGAGGGTCTGTTGCTTTTGTTTTATTCTGCACATGGCTGTTTCCACTGAGCAGTTATCTATTGAGTGTATATTAAAAGCTTGGTGCTCTGCCAAATATATGTGTGTGTGTGTGTGTGTGTGTGTGTATAACCATTAGACTTGGTTCCTGCCCACAAGGGACTTTTGACTTACTTGAAGAAATGATACATAAACATACAAAACAAGCAGTAGAAGATTGAAAAATAAAGTGAATGATAAAGTGCATAGGAGCTGGTTAGTCTGACAGAAAGGAATGGTATGAAAAAGTTTAGACTGAGGAATGACCTCTGTGGCTGGACATCAGCAAAGCCGCCATTTGCACAGCTGGAGATCCAGGAAGAGAGTATGAAGTCTGGGTGGAAGGAATTGCCTTTGGACTCTTAGCTTCAAGAAGGCCAGAAGGAAGAAGGCAAGGGAATCTTGTTCAAAGCAGCTGGCTCAGAATTATGGTTACTGAAAAGAGGGCAAATATCACAAAACTTGATAAAAATAATATCACCAGTAGAAATTTAGAAGTAGACATGGGAGGGGACCAGTGGCCTCACCTATGGATCCTTACTATCTAAAATTAAACCTGTATTAATTAATTTATTAATTAATTAATTTATTTATTTAAGAGAGAGTGAGGGCAAGCGGGGAAGAAGGGCAGAGAGAGAGAGAGAGAGAGAGGGAGACAGAGAGAATCTTAAGCAATCTCCATGAGGAGCTCAGAGTCACTCAGGGCTTGATCCCACAATTGTGAGATCATGACCTGAGCCAAAATCAAGAGCTGGACGCTTCATCAACTGAGCCACCCAGGTGCCCCTAAACCTATATTTAAAAAATAAAAACAACTTCTTGAGCATTGTATTTTCTTTTTTAAAAGAAACTTAAGATATTTTAAGAAAATAATATATCTTATGGCCAAGAAATACGTGTCTAAAAATTCCACGATACTTCTTAGTTTCACGTCAATTTATTTTTCCTGCCAATTAAAAATCAAGTCAAATTAAAGCTAATATTTTTAATTAATAGGAGAATACAGAGCATGCCATTCTTATTAATTTTTTTCTCTCTATGTCTCTCTTCATATCTGTTTCACGTGCAGAGTGAGGTCTGCAATTACGCTCATCATTGTTGGTTCTCAGCAGTGAGATTTGGTAATTTGTTGCTTTTCTTCCTTTTTACTTTCTGTATTGCTCATTTAAAAAAAGTAAGGAGTGTATATATACCATTTTGATAAAAACAATGAAGTCATTTAAAAAAATGTACATTAAAAAAAATGTATATATGCCCAAAGGAGACAGAAACTTAAGGAGAAGGTCTACCCGAGAAAAAAGACAAAGGAAACTAACTCTCCTAATGGCCAGTTTGCTGGTAGAAACTCCAAGGTCATGTGTTTCCACTTCATTGGTATATATCATTATGCTAGATTTTCATTTACCAAGCACGGGGAATAGAATTGATGGGGCTCTCACAATGTCTCAGCCTGGAGATAACAACCACAATTGTTTGTCTCTTCATTGTTCATTATCCTTGTACTCAGGGAGGAGATCCCAGTCACTCCTGGGGTGATTCTCGATTGGTCCAAGCTATTCCTAGTGGTCTCAGTTCCTATCTCCAGTGATTGATTAAACAGGAGCATATGATACAATTCTAGCCAAATAGATGTGAAAGGAAGATTCTTGGGTAGGAATTTTCTGTGAAAGGGTTGGGAATGTCCTCATTTTCCTACCTCTTTCCATTACTGTGTAAGGATAAAACGCTTGGAGCTATAGCAGCCATCTTAAGGCTTTGAGGCAATAAGCCTGAGGACAAAGGCCACAACACTGAAAGTAGGAGAATGGAAAGAAAGATTGTTGATTACGTAGATTTGGTTGCCAATTAACCCAAAACCATTCCACTTACAGTCTTGTTATGTGAGATAATAAATGCTCTATAGTTTAAGGTACATTGAGTTTGGTTTTCTGTTCTTGTAACTGAAAGCATCCCAGCAGATACATGTAGTCCTGCGAGGCACTGTGACACAGACATTAGTCTGGCAACAGAAGCAGAAAGAGTCTCATAATTTTTTTCTACAGTAGAAGTCCAGGCAGAATTAGAGTAAGGTCCCATGTTGCAATTAAATGGGTTCCAATTTAGGGCACGCCCACACGCACAGAAGGCTACCATTTATTGAAATCTTACTGTGTGCTAAAGCATTATCTTATGAATCTGCAAGCCTGCTTTACACATGAAAAATCTTGAAGCACTGGGGCAAGGCTCTGCCAGTAAGTGACAGAGCCAGGATCTGAATCCAGGTCAAAACTCTCTTTCGATGACTGGCATTAATTCTCAATCGTCAGATTGTTAATATTTGGGCTATCCCTACGGAAAGCACTGTCATGAGCCTATATTCTAGTGCGTTCACTTTCTGTTTGGGGAGAGAAGAATGGTGGCGTTCTCTTCAGCCCCCAGGGAGTTGTGCCCATCTTATCTCTGTCATATCCCCTGGGGTTCTAGCAGTCCATCCCTGTGCTGGGGTGTGTCTGTTCCTCCACAGGATCCCTGTAGATAGGGCCTTTTTTTTTTTAAGTTTATTTATTTATTTTGAGGGAGAGAGAGAGAGCATGAGCGAGAGCAGGGGAGGGGCAGACAGAGAGGGAGAGGGAGAGAATCCCAAGCAGGCTCCACAGTGTCAGCACAGAGCCTGATGCCAGGTTTGAACTCACAAACATTGAGATCATGACCTGAGCTGAAACTGAGTCAGAGGCTTAACCGATTGAGCCACCCAAGTGCCCCATCCCTTTCTTCAAGATCATTCCAGGCCAGCCCTTTTCCGCTGTTGGTAGAGGTATAGCTTGTGCCAATACAGCTCTTCTTCTCTTAGCTCTGCCAGCTCTAGAAAGCCTCTTATGTCTAGATTTTTACTTCAGAAAAGCCAGATGCCTGGTCTTATTTCTTCTAAATTCCAGAGGAACTATGTCAAGCTAGTGGGGTAGATTTCTTGGAGTTTCCTTTTACTCAGACTTAAAGTGAGGGGGAAGCACTCCCTTCCCCTCCCACGAGCCCAGAGATACCAATAATGGCCAATTAGAAAATACACAGTCTTCAGGTGCCTGGGTGGCTCAGTCAGTTGGGCATCCAACCTCAGCTCAGGTCATGATCTCACGGTCCATGAGTTTGAGCCCCGTGTCGGGCTCTGTGATGACAGCTCAGGACCTACAGCCTGCTTCAGATTATGTGTCTCCCTCTCTCTCTGCCCCTCCCCTGCTTGTGCCTGTTTATTTATTCAAAAATAAATAAACAGGAGCACCTGAGTGGCTCAGTCGGTTGAGCGTCCGACTTCGGCTCAGGTCATGATCTCACGGATTGTGGTTCGAGCCCCACGTCGGGCTCTGTGCTGACAGCTCGGAGCCTGGAGCCTGCTTCGGATTCTGTGTCTCCTTCTCTCTGTACCCCTCCCTTAATGATGCTTTGTCTCTCTCTCTCAAAAATAAATAAGCATTAAAAAAAGAAGAAAATACATGGTCTTTTTTGCCCCTCTTCACCTCTTTTATAAGCCTCCACATAAGTGCTGGGTGCTGTGGCAGAACCAGGGCCATGGCCTCATTTTTCCTGTCAAGGCTGGCTGGAGCACAAAGACAAGGGTAGCTTTTCTTAATCACAGCACTGTTGACATCTTGTACAAGATGAGTCTTTTCTGGGGAGCCTCTCCTGTGTAATATAGGCTATTCAGTTGTTCCCTGGCTCATTACATATCAGTAGCATCACCCAAGTTGTGACAACGAAAAATGTCTCCAGACTTTGCAAACTGTCCCTCAGGGGCAAAATCACCCCCTGTTGAGAGTCTTTAGGGTCTTGTGTTGCTGTCAGCCTTTGGCCTTCCAGAGAGCCCCCATTTTGTCATTCTGTTGCATTTGGCCTCTTTTTATTTTTTAAAGTGTATTTATTTTGAGAGAGAGAGAGAGCAGATGGAGGGGCAAAGAGAGAAGGAGAGAGAGAATCCCAAGCAGGCTCCACACTGGCAGTACAGAGCCCGATGCGCAGCTCCAGCTCATGAACCGAGACATCATGACGTGAGCCGAAGTCAAGAGTTAGATTGACTTAACTGACTGAGCCACCTGATATAAGAAGGCGAACCTAGAGGCACGCTGGAAGTAGACCCCAAGAAGACAATTACTAGACCACATTTGTAGTAAGCTAAATCATCTAGTTGCAATCATTTCTGCTTATTTCCTTTCTCTTGCCTCTTTAGAAAAGCTTTCTCTATGTGTTGCAAGCTCACCTCAACGGTAGCACGGGCATAAAGAGGAAATTGGAGGTGGTGACACCCGGGTTTTGGAGAGTGGGTGCAGCTCTCTGCCCCCATCGTGCCCCAGCAAGGCCAGCTTGGGTTGTGGTGCAGCTGATAAGCAGAGAGCGTTCACAGAGAGCCACACTCTTGGCTTCAAGATGGGAAAACCATTGCCACCAACCCATCCAAGCAGATCTAGATGTCTTTCTTTCTTCCTCCTTTCCTCTCCTTCTTTCTTTCTTTATCAGAAAACCAACAGTTTTCTGATAATGCTCTATTAGGATTGGACAAGCAGGAAGAGCCACAGAATGTGGGAGTGGCAATAATTGAGTGCATCCCCTCCTTAGGTGGGGCTTGATCTGGAAGCCTGGTGTGGAGCTGTGCCCCACCCGGGTGGGAGGAGGAGCAGCAAGCCACAGCCGGGGACTGGACAGTCTGACAGGAACCCTTCTTTCAAAGAAGATTTCTTTTTCCAACCAAATACATGTAATAGATGCTCATAGAAGGTAAATGAGCGAGAAGCGCTCATGGCCAAGTGGGTTACACACTGTAGGTGGCAGTAACAAGAGACCTCGGGGAGACCCCAGCCCTGCCCCCTGCCCTCATGTCCATGGTCACTGAGGGGCCCTGCCTTGCTCTGATCCCAGAGGCTGAAGTCACCGCTTTAACACACCTGCATTTTTTTTTTAATTATTCTTGGTGAACTAGAAGGGGGGCGATAGATGCAGAAGGCTAAGTTTGCTCTGACACAGGAGGCAGCAAAAGTGGAGGCCCAGCAAATGTGAGGAAGAGCGCCAAAAGGAAGTCATGTGGCTGGACCAAAGGCAGAAAGGAAAGCAGTAGGAAAATACCTGGAAATACAGAAAGGAGAGAGTTTGAATATTATATCCTATCTGGTGGGCAGCTGTTTTACATGGGCTATTCTTGGAAAGGCCCAAGGACACTGCATAGGACGGTAGAGTTTTTGGAGAATGGGGAGGAGGCTGGGACCTGGCCCCTTGGGGTGGACTGTGTTCCTTGCCCTCCCAACCGCCATTTGCCTATATCTTCCCCTTCGTATCAGGCAGACATTTATTCTGGGAATGAGTCATGCCAGAGTTAAGCCCGTTTTTGTTTTCACTAGTGATTGGCCTACAGAAAGGCTAGAGATCCAGTTTTGCCAATAAGATCCAGGGGGACATCTACAGAGGGTGGCCCTTCCTGAATAAAGAAGGAGCCCAGCAAAGATCAAACCTGTGCCTCTGCCCTTTCTTCGTTGCTGGGATGCCAGCGAGAGAATATGACACCTCAAGCTTTGTTGGCCAACTTTAGACTGGGAGCAGACAGATACTAGAATGAAAAGCCTATGCACAAATGATGGCAGGACCCAAGAATGGGGAGGTGGGGCCCTGGAGGGTACCTTTGAGCTGCTGGTCTACCCGAAGCCATCCATCCTTCCAGTCTTGTGAGGACGACAATAAATGATCCTTACAGCTTGAGTCATGGCCCATCGTCTTGTCCTTATGCCCTAACTCATGCTAAGGGATCCACCAGAAACTCTTGTGTGTTTCCCATTTCTTTAAATGATCTATTAAAACAAGTTCTTAGGAAATGACTTAACATTTGTTTTTAAACTTTATATATTTTTTAATCCCAACAGCTAAGTAAGAGGTTATGGAAAAATGGAATTCTTTACAAAAATAACACAGTGCGTACATATTTGCTTGATATTGTGAGAACCACTCAGGCTTAAAGAAACATTTTATAATGTCTGGTTTTGTTGATCTTGGACATGGTTATTTTACTCCCTGTCAAATGATGGATTCCCACTGAGAAGCAGGCACTTACTATTTCCCTCCCCTCCCCTCCCGTTTTGTTCTGATGATGCTAACGGTCCGTTGTATGACAGACACAGAAAAGAATGCAGCAGAAAAACGGGGGAATGCATTCAATTCACATGAGGATTCAACGAGTCCACCTAGATTACAACCCCCTCACTGGCAAGGTTATATCTTAGCAGTGATTTGTTCTCACCTTCTCTGTCATTGTTTACTTTATGCCAACAACACGAGGCAAGAAGTTTAGAGTGACGTGTTATTTGTCAATAGAGATTTAGTGGCCTGAGGTTTTGAGCTGTGCCTTTCGTTCTGGCTAGATGTTTTCATGTAGTTTAGATTAATAAAACATGAAGGAATTTCTGGTATAATGCATGAGCTCTGTGTGCTCTTTGATTGCATATTAATTATATGCGTACATCTTCCTTCCAAGAAAATAGAATCACACATCTCTAAGCTGTAACTTGCTACCCAGGTTCCGGTTGATTCTTCCTCTATGTTTGTTTGTTTGTTTTGTTTTTAGGAGAAAATATGTAATAAAAACAGAGACAAGAGCTTTGGGTTTTGTCATTGCTAATAACAGAAAATGACTGGAGTAGCTCTTTCTCTCATCCTTCAGCACGGGCAAGAGCCACGCAAGCAACGCCTGGGACTGAAGGTCACGCTGCCTGGCTTTGTGGGGACAGATGGCCATCGCTCATGATGTTAGCAAGAAGCTTGACGCTGACTTCTGGACATCAGCTGCTCACTGTGTATATTAAGTGATAATTTAGCTTCAGGTGGCCTCAGCCCTTGTGCTCTCTGATCTCCCGCCACCTTAATAGAAAACATTTGGACGGCAGTGCCTTGCTTCAGGAAAGTGCAGGCACTCCACAAGGAGACAAAAGAGACTCATTAATGCACCTAAGAATGATCATAATAAACACTATGGCCTCTGATCTTTGGGTTCTGCGCTCCCAGCTGTGTATTTTGAATTTAGGATGCCAAGGGGCAATTTTGTAAGTTGCGGGGTGTGGGGGTGGGGAACAAACCCCCAGAAAACCGGAGTGAAAATCATGTGGCCGAGCACTGGGGCTGGGGTGAGGGAGGGGCGGAGAGGGGTAGGTTTGGGAGGAGGCATCAAGAGTGGCAAATGTTACTCGGTTTCAGAATACTAACTTCCTTGCCAGTTGCGGCTTTATTGACCAACTCTGCTTCTGAAGTAGCTTAAAGTTCTCCAGAGCATCTATATCATTAATTCTCATTGAATTCCTATAAGTCACTGTCTTCCCAGGTAAATGGAAAAGCCAGGCACAGGCAACTCTTCCTCAGGTGCTATTATTGGTGCTGCTTAAGAGGGTTGTAGAATTTATTTTCTTCATTTATATTCCTTACCATGTTCCACAATGGGTTGGATGCTGCATCCAGAATATATATTGTATCATGATAGAGAAGGTATAAATATAGAATCAGGGCTCGGGAAAATATGGATAAGTTTGGAAGACCATAATCCAATACGGTATGGAGATACACAGGCCATAAATTTTCACATTGCTACCAAGACTTAGTGCCAAGTTTGGATCTAAGTTTCCTGGTTACAGGAGCAACAGGCAAGGGGCGCCTGGGTGGCTCAGTCAGTTGAGCGTCCGACTTCGGCTCAGGTCGTGATCTCACGGTTCGTGAGTTCGAGCTCCACATTGGGCTCTGGGCTGACAGAGAGGAACCTGCTTAGGATTCTCTCTCTCTGCACCCCCCCTCAAAAATAAATAAATACACTTTTAAAAAAGTGCTGTTGCTTAAGCTACTCAAGCCTCTGGTACGTTGTTGTGCCAGCTCTAGCAAGCTAATCCACCAGCCACTTGTCAGCACCTTACATGTTCCTTTTTCCTCTCCTGGAGGCTCTCGCTGAGTTTTCCTGATTTTCTCAGACGCTCCCCTCCACCCGCAGCATTTGAGAAGCAGGGGGTGGGCCTGAGAACCATCCCTGCCCTCCACTGGAGGCATGGCCTAGGCAGTGAGTGAAGAGGTGGTTGGTGGTTTCCCAAGCTCAGCAACCGCCCTCCCCTCACCATGCTGAAAAAAGAAACTGTACCTTATCCCACCCTACCCCCCCCCCAGGACATTAACCATAGAACCAACATGATGTCTAGTAATTTGTTTCTAAGTTACAAGGAAATACCTGTGGGAGGCAACCTGAATTCAGTCCTATATTCGACATACTAAACAAAGAATTCTGGTAAAGGGTAAGGAGGCCTACTTGGAGCAGGGGCTTTTCAATGTCTAACAAATAGCAGAAACGGAAGGGGAATGTTCTCTGAAGGCTAATGAGTCTACATGAGTGCCCTGCTCATGAGTTATTTTCAAGGCTCCCACTTCAGGGATGGACTAGGACAGGATGACATTGTTTCATGTTCGGTGTCTTCTCCTTTGCAGACTGCGTGCAAATACGTCATTGCGTTTGATTTTCACAGCATTCCTGAAAAGTCAACCGTGATCACCCTCATTCCTGAGAAAGAAACTGGGACTCAGAGATTAAGCGACTTGGTCCAAACAGCCGAGCTAGAATCTACCTAAAACCAGGTAAGTTCCCAAAGGCCTGCCACCTAGCCTGGTTTTACAAGCTGGAAAAGGAGCAGGACCCAGGGGAGCCCCTCCCAGGTCCCACCTCCATTCAGTGGCAGGTTGGGTTAGTAGCGCTGTGGTTCCGTGTCCTCATCTGCAAAATGGGTAGAACGGCTTTGTCTACCTCAGACTCCTAGAATTGCCCCGAGATTAAGTGATAACATTACATTTGAGCAGTTTAGAACATTCCCTGGCAGATTGTGGCATCCAGCGACAATTTATCATTTTTTACTGACTTGGCTGCTTTTCTCACCCTCCTCGGAACGTCCTTCCCCTTCTCTCGTACAGAACAGGCCCTTCTTCTACATCCTACCCTGCAGCGCCCTATAGAACATTACAGACCTGCAGTCATCTCGGGGTACGAAGTTCAATCCCAGCTCCCCTGTTCCACTCCTACCCCTGGAATTTTGGCCAATTCTTGGCATCCTGAGCAGTAAGTAAGTCTGAAAGAGCAGCTAACTGGAATCCTTTCCCCGGGGACCTCTTAGCCTGGATTCGGTGTTGGTTTTTTTGTTTTGTTTTGTTTTCAGTACAGCCACTTTCCCTTTCAAGGAGCCCAAAGCGTTTTCCTGGAAGGGGTCCGCCTGTGGCAGGCGACAGGCCCCCTGGGCCCCAGGAGCCCTTCAGGTCAGGAGAGTGTGGGAGAGCTGCCCGGGGCTGTGGCTGGGGGTGGGGGTGGGGGTGGGGGACTCGCTGGGATCTGTGCCCCACCCCCACCCTCCGTAGCCGCCTCGTGCACACGGGGGAGGTCTCAGAGCAGAGTCGCTGGACCTGGAAAAGGGAGGGTCATTATGCAGGACTGGGTGCCCGCCCTGGGGCACAAAGAGGGGACTATGGCCCTGGCGGTGAAAGCGGGGTGCGGGGGTGGGGGGCGCTGAGAATGCGCTGATGCAGCCTCGCTCCTTCCTCTCGTTCCTTCGAAGATTCCCGAGGTGCGCGCAGCGCGGGGGCGCGGCCGGATCTGGGGCACCTGCCGCCGCCCCCGCCGCCCTCGCAGCGCTCCCCCGGGTCCAGGCGACGCCAGCAATGCGCTCTTCCTGGTTTCCTTTTGAGTTCTCACTGCGCCCCGGGGAAGCCAGGCCAAGCCACTGGGTGTTTAAGGAGAGACCTTATCTGGAGAAGGGTAGACACAGACGTGCGAAAGAGAAAGCTCCAGGCAGATGTTTGAATTTTCTGAAAATACAGATTCAGACCTGACGGGACAGCGGCTTCGGGCTCCTGCAGACCTTTTGATGACTCATCCTGGCAGGGGAGCAACATTTGGCGCCAGGCACTACCTTGCCGTTTCGCAGATAAGGGCACCGAGCGGGAGAGAACAGTCGAAAGCAGGGCTGGGCTCAGAGCGGGGGCTCTGGCTTTCTAGTGCACCTACTGAAACCCTGAATGAGTGTGGGCTGCTGGGAGCCGCAGGAGCTCAGGTCGCTGGCGGCTTCTGCCAATGTCGCCTTTGGCTATTCGGCATGTTGGAGCAAGCTGCTGTCTCTGGGTGGGTGGGAGAGAGAGGAGGTGGGCGAGGGTGTGTGTAAGGAATGAGGTGTTAGCTTAACATTTGCGGCGTCTAGGGGTGGTATGAGCAGACAGAAGTTGGCAATTTCCAGCTATTGCTACACTCCAGTGAAAATCCTCTGAGTTTCGAGTTCCCTTGGGCTAGAAAGAGGGTGGCACTGAGGAGTGTAGGCTGTGGGCAGTAGGGAGTGGCTGCAGGGCACCCCCCCTCCCCCCGCCACTTCCCACCTGGCCCTCCTCACCCAGCCTTCTGTGTTCCAAGCAGAAGGTAAGGCATAAAGCAGTCTTGCTAAAAGGTGGGGGGCGGGAGGTGGGATTCTGTGATTTGACCTCTAACAAATCAGCTGGGTGAGAATCCGCACAGTTACTTAGCGTAGCTGCACATGACTTACCAAAGTAAGTGGG
This sequence comes from Lynx rufus, assembly GCF_022079265.1. Lineage (NCBI taxonomy): Eukaryota > Metazoa > Chordata > Mammalia > Carnivora > Felidae > Lynx > Lynx rufus. The sequence goes on from NW_025814829.1 coordinate 57,648,036, forward strand.
GAGGCCAATCAGCTAAGCTGGTTGTTAATATTTAGTTCCTTCCCCCCCCCCCCCTCAAAAAAATGCATGGATTGCCTGCAATGTGTCAGGCAGTTTCTCCTTTTAGCCCCTTCGGAGTCAGACTTTGTGCTTCGAGATTAGAGGGCACAACTCCAAAATGCTGGTCGATTTCCTAGTTCCATCCTGGCTATAATCTCTTGTTTTATTTATTGAAGGTCGATTTAGGGTTGTCCCTGATTAGGAATGAGTTGAGAACATCTCCGTCTTTGGTGCCGCTGGAGGAAAGGGGTATTTTTGGCTTAAGCTAAGGTGAGTGTGTAAAAACATTCAGCCCCCCAGGCAGAAGACTCCTGGGCCACTTACCATCTCACGCCATACTGCAAAACGAGAAGGGGGACGTGGCTGTCCCAGAGCAGGAGAGTAGGGCTGCCTTTTCTCATGTGCTTCTTCTGTTTCGTGAGACATCTCTCTTAGCATGTGTTTTACATTTCACAATAACATTATCGTCACCTGTGTCCATTCCTTACCATAACTTTGATAGTTTGCTTCCCTCTTTCTAGAAATTTTTGCTGCAGTTTCATTTTTGTTGTGCTAGAGTACCTCCTTGAGTGAGTTTTCCAGAAAGAACAAAGTGGGATACATTTAGAATCCTTGCATAGCAAAAAATATTTTTAATTTGCTTTTACATATGAATAACTTATCGTTGGGTACGGAGATCTTGGATCAGACAGCTTTCTTCTGGAAAAGTCTGAAGACATAGTTCGTTGTCTTCCGATGTTAGGGTTGACTATGAGATAGTTCCAGAATGATTTTATTTGCTTTAAAAGAAACTAAAGCAAAGAGAGTTGCTTTAGTTTCTGAGAGAGTTGTAAGATTTTCATTAGAAAGGAAAAATTGTCCCAGACCTGGTCTGGATGGAACTCTTTGCATGATGTATTTTCCTACTTCCTTCTGGGAAGAAATTAATATTCCTGATAAAATGCTTAAGTAACTTTAAAATAAACTTTAATGAGCTTAAAGAGAGCCTGCCTCCGGGAGATTAGCTTCCCCCTCAGTGGACTGTCAGTCAAGAATTTAATGATCTTTAACCAGAGTTTCCTACAAATGTGTCCACCAAGAGAGAAATTTTTATGTTGGTCTGTTTCTTGACTCTTCCTTTGAAGCGAGGGCTCATAACTCTCTTTTCTGAAGATTTTTTAAAAAATCTTTATTTAGAGTTTAGAAATCCCTCGGTATCCATGTCTAAATGTGACAATGACACCGCTCTTGATGAATCACAAGAAAGGAAGGCACAAGAAAGCCATGAACTTGGTTCAGTCAGTTAAGCATCTACTCTTGATTTCAGCTCAGGTCATGATCTCACAGTTTGTGGGTTTGAGCCCCACATTGGGTTCCATGCTGACAGCATAGAGCCTGCCTGCGATTCTCTCTCACTCCCGCCCTCTCTGCCCTCCTCCACTCACTCGCGCTCTCAAAATAAACTTAAAAAATAAAAATAAAAAGAAAGCCATGAACTTGTTCCAGGATTTTTAACCTGCCGATAATGGAGACTCATTGGGGTTACAGAGGAGAGAGCTTTGGGAAGACAGTTCTGATGGTGGTGGTGCGCAGAGATAAAAACATAGACCTGCTCCTACCATGAAACTTACCACACACAGTGGATTCAGAGAACCAGTAGTTGGAGCTGATCAGAGCTCTGCTTCCCTCCCCACAACCCCACCCAGTGGTCTCAAACTTTAACCCTGCTCCAGACCAGCCAAATCACAATTTCTTGGGGGTGGGGCTTAAGCCTCACCACTTATTTTTAATCTCTCTGAGTGATCTAAGTGCAATTAAGGGTGAAAGCCGCTAATATAAATATTCTTCTGCTGCACTGGGTCTCTATCCATTTTTTTTTCCAGTCAGAGTCCCCAGAAACTCCTACTTTTGTCCAATTTCCGTGATACCTTGGTACCATAAAGCATCTTCATTGACTTAGATGTGTTTTTCCCCACCTTGGTCATCAATGCAATGACTATTTGTAGAACTGCCTTTTATGCCAGGATGATGCTAAAAGTTGGGAACCCAGAGAGTGTAGGTAAGCACCCTCTTCCCTTCCTGATCCGGGTCCCTAAGGCACCTCTCCGTGTTCTCACTGGCATCGCTACCTGGGACATAGAAGGCCTTGTTTTTCCCTGCATCCTTAAGTATAGTACTCTCTTGCTCTCTCCCCCAGATCGTCTGCCACCCAGTCACATGTGCTCCTGATTCCTTCACTGCATCCTTGTCTTGTTGGAGGGGCACCAGAACAGTCCTTTATGGGGGCAAAACTACTCTGAGCTGAGACCATCTTTGGTCCTTCTTTGGACCGTCTTTGGACCGTCTTTGATCCAGTCCACTGGAGACTCAGTAGGAACAAAATGCCCATAAGAATGTAGAAGGAGAAAAAAATGCCAGCAAGATGGACTCTCAGAACCTCTTGCCTCATACAACATTCCTTCTTTCTCCAGTCATTCTGGTCCCTTCTGCTATTTTCTCATGAATAAGGGATTGGGTCCTTTTTCCTTATCTTTGCATAGTGGGAGCCAAGAGGCACAACAGAGTGACTGGGAAGAGCGTCTATTTGGCTGAGTGTAAAAGGGAACATACGATTTTGTGGTCAATTTATTTTCACCTCATTCATTCTCAGGGGTACATGGTTTTCGCCTCATTGATTTTCTGTGTTCATTGACTTGAAGCCTGCTGTGTATGGGAGTTTGCTTCGTGTCTTCTCAAACCTTCTTTTTTTTTATTGCCTTGGCAACTCTGTGCCTCAAGCTTGAACTAGTTTGAACTAATCTCAGTGGTTTACCTACTGAATATGACACTTGTCTTTTTAGTAGAAGCATTATACCATTTAATCTTTGAACCACAAATGTTACAGTTTGAAGGCTTCTTACAAGTCATTCTAGTCCAACTCCTCCATTAAATATGAAGACACTGGGGGTGGCTGGGTGGCCCAGTCAGTTCAGTGTCCAATTCTTGATTTCTGCTCTGGTCATGATCCCAGCGTCATGGGATCGAGCCCCGTGTTGGGCTCTGTGCTGGGCATGGAGGATGCTTGGAATTCTTCTCTCTCTGTCTCAAATTAAAAAAAAAAAGATGAAGACACTGAAGAGCGGGGAGGTTGAAAGATTTGCCTAAGTTCACACAGCAAGAAAAGCTGCAGAGTGGCCTCCTTAGGGAGGAAAAGGAAATAATGGAGAGAGACAGAGAGAGAGATAAAGAGCTTTACTTCCAGGTATATCCATGAAGGTACTTCTGGCTATAAGTAACAGAACATTGGAGTGGCTTAATTAAGAAATAAGGGCATTTGTCATCTCTCATATCAAGAAATCTGAGGTGGGCCCCAGATGTAGTACGATTAGGGCTTGGGCTCCACTTCTCAGTGATTGCATACCTGTCCAATCTCTGCATCAGCTTTGTTCAGAGAATGGCTTCCCTCTTGGGATCTCGGTAACTACTAGCAGCAGCAGCAGCAGCAGGGACCCTGTGTTTCCTTGTTCACACCCAGAAGAGGAGAGACAGAGGGAGAGGGAGCGAGGGAGGCAGGGAGAGAGAAAGCATGGATCAGAAGTCCTTCCCTTCAAGGCCGATTGGCCAACTGAGGCCACACACCCACCCCTCAACAGATGCTGGAGGAAAGCCATGAAGTTGTGTGCATTCCTGGGCCAAATCTCTGGCAGGGAGAATGAGCTCACTATGATTCATTTAGACCCCTTAGCATCTACCTATGGGGTTGATTCGTCATGTGTCGCTTGGGCTTCACAGGAGAGATGTTGATCGGGGACGAGTGGAGGGGCTGGGTGGGCACCAGAGGAATCTCCTACACCAGCAACCATTCGTCAGTGACTTTTATTTAAATAGCATGTGGCAGAGAGCCCACATTTGGCAGGCAGTAGGTGACCAGCTCCTAGTGCTGTTCTCATCATTGTGTACTTGAGCCTGGTGACTTGGGGGATGAACTGTAAATTTTGAACTTCACCTGTGTGGGCAAGGCAGGGGTGAGGGGGCGGTGATAAAGTCAGAAGAGGACTGGCCATGATTCCTTCTGTGGAAACTCTGTCCTGGATTTGAATGGCTTTGTGCTTTAGAAGGCTACCCCATCTCGTCTGTAGAGGCTGTGCCTGAATCCGGGCTTTGCAAGGTGACTTCCTTATTGGGTGGGCCATGGGGAGAGCTCAGTCTGGGTAAGGATCCTACTTCCTCAGAACGACCTGAGCTGGCACAGAACAGAAAGAGGATTGGGCTGACCATTTCCTCTTGAATGAACTACAGTCCTCTCTTGCCAAAATGCCATCCTGTTCAGGCAAGGTTGGAAGCATGTGACACCAATCAGAGTCATAATGAGGGTCCCAAGCAGGCATGTGCTTGCCCTGTTCCTGGCTCACGATTTTTCCTTCTCTCTGAAGTTTTTATTTATTACCATCCGTGAATGCGAGTCTCAGGGCAGAACGCCCTCCCCTGTCCGAGGCATTGTTTCGACTTTTGGCCATTCCTGGAACTTTTTACTATTCTGAACACTATCCACTCTCAATTTATTGTCCTGGCCTTTCGCAGCTGCTCCCTTGGGTGTATTTGATGAAGAGTGCTTTGAGGTTTGTGGAAGGCATTTTTTGAGACACTTGCAGTTAGATAACATCCCTGGGTCTCAGAGATCCCTTTTTAAGCATCAGCACCGTCGACATTAATCATCCTGTTTTTGATGCAGAGACAAAGGATGTGGAACTGTTTCTGTAGGGCTGGGATTGGGGGGGGGGGGTGTTGCTGTTTCTAGGAGCCGTTTCTTCCAGTCTGGAGAGGTAGCTTCAGCCTGAGTTGTGGGGGCGGTGTAGAAGAGCTTTTTGGCTCCTGAATTACAATAAGGATCTGAATCAAGGGAACCCACAAAGATTCTGCCCATAAAACTGTTCCACTCTTATTTTCTGTTTTGGAAGCAAGGCCCTAAGTATTCATGTTTTCCCACTGAATGCAATTATGCAGGAAGAGTGCAAAAAGAGGGGAGGCTCGGGAATTATTCCAGGTCTCTCTGTCGTTCTTTCCTAAATAACGTGCTAGAGTCCTGATAATCTTGGGGAGTGTGTGCTGGTGGGTTCCCTGGCTGGGTGCAGTGGTTCCACGCGGGCTGCGCTGTTCTGTCCGTCTCCCAGGCTGCTGCCTTCAGTTCCTCTCACAGAATGTTCTGACGCCCCCACTGGCGGTCTCAGTCTGGCCCCAGGTCCCGAATCAATCCCGACAATAGAAAGATGTAGGCAATCTCAGCCCTGTCCGCCCCCTGCAGCTCTGAGAATTAAACTGAATGCCCTGCAGACTCTACATGTACATGGCTGTGCCATGTCTGTTAAGTTTCCATGCCCGCTAGTGCCCTTTGCAGTCAACCAGCCCTAGGGGTTTGTGCCCACCTCCTATGTGCCTTTAGAGTATTGTGTTTCACCGTGCCCTGTGCTGCTCCATCCGCGCTGTGCCTGCCTTGTTCTAGCACTCTGACCTCTAACAGCCTCTACAAGGCAGAATCCTGCTTTGAGCCCTAGCCTGCTGGATGGACTTCTTTATACCATATGTGGCTTTTTAAAAAATGCTTATTTGTTTTGGGGGGGCGGGCAAAACGGGCCAGAGACAGAAGGAGACAGAGAATCCCAAGCAGGCTCTGTGCTGTCGGCACAGAGCCTGATGAAGGGCTTGATCTAATGAACTCTGAGATCAGGACCTGAGCCAAAATCAAGAGTTGGACTCTTGACTGACAGAGCCACCCAGGCGCCCCAACCATGTGTGGCTTGTGCTAGTCCTCCTCCCTGGAGCTGACCCTTGCTCTGCTCCTCTCCCCACCTGGGACTACTGACCAAGGTCCTGATTCCCAGGGGCATCCTGGGTTTGTCACCCCATTGAGCAAACCCTGTTGATGCCTGTCTGTGTCATGCCTGAAGGGCTAGTCCCTTTGACATTGTATCTGATGGTTAGAATGTGAGGACTAGGATGCCTGGATGGTGCTCAGACATTCCGAAGGGTCCAGGCACCCGTATGTCCATCAGAGGCTGAATGTAGACTGGGTGAAGAATCTCTTAGATAAATATATGCATTCTCCTTTGAAAATGTGTGTGGATGCTTCTGTATCTAATTAGATATAAATCCACTTAAAGGCATTGAACTCATAGCATCTTTTTGTCATTATGTATCTTCTCAGTCAGTGGGGGTATCAACAATACCAGTACAGCACAGTACAATGTCAATGTCCCAAAAGGCCTTTTTTTTTTTTTAAAGCTTATCTATTTGTTTTTGAGAGAGAAAGACAGAATGTACAACCAGGACAGGGACAGAGAAGGAGGGAGAGAGAGAGAATCCCAAGCTGGCTCCACACTACCAGTGCAGAGCCCAATGCGGGGCTTGAAGCCATGAACTGTGAGATCACAACCTGAGCCGAAATCAAGAGTTGGATGCTCACCTGACTGAGCCCCCAGGAGCCCCACCCCAAGGCCTCTTTTGCAGTCACTTTCGGAACTAATCTGCTGTCACTGATCTGCCAATTCCCTTGGGCTGTGCTATCCTGACTGCCATGCAAAACTCCCCAGAAGCAATTCATTCTGCATCAGCTGTGAACCTTTGCTGGTGGTTTTCCCTGCCAGCTACTATGGGTGGCCGGCCTCTGAGCCATCTCCACACACGTCTCCAGGCACTTTGGCTGCAGAGTTGTGCCGGCCTCAGCACCACTACGCATGTCGCGTCTGCTCCAGGGTGAATGTTTTGGGGAACATGTTTTGGAGGCTTATTTGGACTCCAGGTCTCTAAGGATGTCCATATTCTTCAAGGTTAGTGGAAGGCTAGAGTCCTAGAAATTCCCAATCCATTTGAAGACCCAACTTTGTTCCCATTAATCATAGGGACAAGCTCCAACTTCTAAGATCTTCGAAGCTGTCGTCCATATAAACATTCTATTCTGTAGGAATTAACAGAAGGAAAAGGCAACCAGAATCGATAACTTCCAAATTAGTATTTTGCCAAGACTAACTCAGACTTGACCAGACAGTAAATTCCTGATGGAAGGAGCTGGGATTCTGAACATACTCCCCACTCCTAGCCCTGCCACATTCCCAATACAGCTGGGTGTAGGTCTGAGATACTAGATTCCAAAGTAAAGTCTCTGAGCTAGGTGACGGGGTGAAGCCTGACCTTGAGCCCAACATACCCTTCTAATGGCTCTCTGAATGTCTGAAGTTAGTACAGAGGGAGAGTGGCTCAAAGCTGTAACAGAGGAGAAGGCCCCTGCCTCCCTCAGGCCCAGGGGAGCTGTCCCTGGTGTTGAAACGGACCACTGCCCCCTCTGCTCTGGGGGAGAGCTATGTAAATAATGCCTTTGTCTCTTGAAACTCTGTTGTCCCAAGTGGAGGGGAGCCCTAGGTGAAACTTGGCAAGACCAGTCAGTCCCATGTGGTGTCCATTGCCCTTGGTCCACCCTTTCTGAGTCAGTAAGCGAGCACAGGAGAGCCAGCCTATTGGGGAAATCATGGGCAGGGAGAAGGTAGAGGCCCTGGAGAAGCCACATTATTACCAGTAACACCTCAAAGGAAAACTCCTGAACTCTGAAGGAGAGGATGTTAATAACAAAGTTCCCTCATTCCTGCCCAACTAGGAAGAGCCCTCAGGGGCCTGGGACAACGTTCTATGTCTCTTTTGTCAGGACTGTGAGAAAATCCAAGGCAAGTAAGGTGATTTGGCCAGTTGTCATGGCAATGACAATCCTTCCTCAGACCACACTTCCTGCTGTGAGTAGAATGCAGAAAAATATGGGCGTGGCCCTGACCTTCATGGAGCTTGTAGTTTGAAGGAAGGCACAGGAAAATAAAAGGTTAAAAATATATCTATTCATATATATTTTCATATTATGATATGGGAACAAACCAAGCAAAGAAAGAATGACAATGGACTTCCTTGAGATAGTCAGGGAATATCTCTTTAAAAATGATACTGGGTTATGAAGGGTGAGAAGAAGTTGGCCAGCTCTGGAGTTAAGGTAAGAGTGCTGAGGGAAAAGTGAGTTTAAATGTCCTGGGGCAGGAAAGAGCCCACTCCTTTGATGAGCTTAAAGAAGGCTTCTATGAGAGGAGGTCATACAGGCTGCTTCCCTGACACCACCTAAGGGCAGGGAGAAATGCCCAAGTGAAGATGAAGTAACTGAATAACAAGTTAACTAGTAATCCGGAATTTAATTCAAGTTATTTCTTTTTTTTAAAATTTTTTTAATGTTTATTTTTGAGAGACAGACAGAACATGAGCAGGGGAGGGGAAAAGGAGAGAGAGAGACATAGAATCCGAAGCGGGCTCCAGGCTCTGAGCTGTCAGCACAGAGCCCAACATGGGGCTCGAACTCATGAACTGCGAGATCACGACCTGAGCCGAAGCCGGACACTTAACTGACTGAGCCACCCAGGCGCCCCAAATTCAAGTTATTTCAAAGGAAGGTAAAAATGCTCGGAATCCACCTTATCAGACTGACCTTGAATTCTGCTGCCTAGTTCTACATTAAGACTTCAACAGTGCTATGAGATTCCCCACCAAATAGAATTCTGTTTTGTACCATGACATGTGCCTTTAAAAGCAGGAGAGAACTGTATTCTCAGTGGGGGGGGGGAGGGGGGAAGAATGACTAGAAAGAGGAAATCTTAGAGAAAACAAAGAAGCAAGCCAAGGCAGAAACAAAGCTCTTATCTGCACAACCCCAGATTCTGGTCAAGAAACACTCGGAGAGATCAGAGACCAGTTTATCTGTGATAAACAGATGGGGAGACATGGAGGGCCTTTGTTGGTGGAGGGGCCTGGGAAGACCCTACGGGATGGGATTTGGGGAATGGGATTTTCCAGGCCAGGTCAGGCTGCCCGACAGCATAGCTAGTCTGAGAAGGACAGTGATGTGCAGAGCTCTATGTGAGGACGGGGATGGGTCTGGGTGCACGGGCCGGAGTTTACAGAATAGAAGTCTACGCATATGCGTGTGTAGGTGTAGGTGTGCACCCACGGGAAGAACCTTCCACAGGGACAAATGCAAGAGTACCAGGGACCCTCCCCGAGTCTCAGAAGAATCCTGGACCAGGGAAGGGCCTGCATCTCAAACTTCATTCACTGCGTGGCACCTCTTAGTGTGTGCAAGTCCCTCATGCGAGTTATGACGCAACATGGGAAAGAGGCACCTACTTGGACCACCAGCTGAGTCCCTGCTGTCATGTAGGGAGAGCAGGGGGAAAGAATCAGGCAGGTCAGGGCTGGTCGCCAGAGAGGCCACCAGGGCAACCTGGAGTAAGGTCGCAGCCATGGCGGGAAAGGGTGAAGAAAATACAAAGCCAGACCAGTGTGAGAGGAGGTTGTCCTCACTGTTGGTAATTAGCCTGTGACAGGTAAACCTTAGGTGACACAGAGCCTGGTGTGCTTTAGATTCCTTCAGGCTGGAGCCAGCCTCACCTGCTAAGAGGAGCAGTGAACAGAAATGCTTGTCTCCAGGCTCCTCACCGTCTTCACCTTGAAGTTCCTGCCCACCTTTCCAGGCCCCCAGAGCCGTGACCGGCCCTTCATGGCCAGCCACCCGTAGCCCACCTTTTCATTCTGCCCTGTTGTTGATTGGGAGCTGCAGACAAACCTATACGTTTCCTAAATAGATCCCTCCTTCTAATCTCCATTCTTCCTGCTGTCCCTATGGAAACAAACACACCCACATCACACCTCACTCCCCGAGTAGCTTGTGACATCAACTCTGTAGGATGAATTTATACTTAGGCCTTAGGTATTGTTGCCTGGAGAAGTATTTTTTCATTGAGCAAAACCTCTGGGCATTTGATGCTGTACATCAGATGCTGAGTTAGGGTCTGGGGGGAGGGGTCCATCAGCCAAGTGGGAAAAGCAGGCACACAGTGTGTCTTGGGCCGTGCAGAGCCCAGTCAGGGCTTTTGGAAAGAGGATCTGGCAGAAAGCAAGCAGTGACTGTCCAACATTGAGAGTCTCAAATGCTGGTTGCAACTGACAAAGGAAACGCAGCGGGACAGAGGGATCTTGCCATGTCCTGCATGTGACAGCCCGGGAAATCTCCCCTGCACCTGACCAGTCAAAGTGATTACCCGTACTTGGGAGGCTTGGCTCACGGGTCCTGAGTATTTTCTGCCCGAGACCGGGTGATCTCCGAAGTGTCGACCTGCTCTCAGTTGGGTACAGCCTGGATTGGAACTATTTTGCACAAGCCCAGACGGATGGCAGAAAAAGTGACTGCTGATTGGTTCTTGAGTCCTGCCTTGGTGGAGAGCAGTGGATGGTGAGGGTGACTTTGGGAAAAGCCGAAGATGGAGTGACTTAATATCACCCAAGTTTCACCCTCTGACAATCCTGTTGCCCTCTGTATTTGTGGTGATTTGTACGTATTAGCTGGAGTGCTAGCATGTCTCTGCAATGTGAGAGTGGCTATAAATCCGTTTGTTCAAGATTCTAGCATCCTGGGGCTAATCCTTACCCTTTTAGCTCCATGAGAAGATGATGATTGTACCGTCCAGGCAGGGTGTGGTCCTGGGAAGCAAAATGCTGCAAATTGCTTTCGGAAAACATTTGGCTATGATGACCCGAATTGAAAGGTGATAGAGCAATTTGGTTTCACAGAAAGAGATGATTGTGTAAAAGCATAACACCGATGGCAGTTCTTTTTGAATCGGTGTGGAGTGCTGCCCTTGCTAATGGAGAGCACAAGTCTGGGCTGGGCATCTGTGCCTGGTGTTAGATTTCTGCATTTCGTATGCTTCATACGGGGATGGGTTACTGGATTGCAAGTAGGTATATACTCTCGATTTCCTTTTTCTTTTCTTTTTTCTAAGTTTTGTTTGTTTACTTAGAGTGAGCTGGGGAGGGGCAGAGAGAGAGAGAAGGAATCCCAAGCAGAATCCACACTGCCAGCACAGAGCCTGATGCAGGGCTTAAACTAACGAATCACAAGATTGTGACCTGAGCCGAAATCCAGAGTTGGATGCTTAACCAGCTGAGCCCCCCAGGGGCCCCTAGTCTCGGTTTTCTGACTCTATGTGCCATGTTTCTGCAATGGGAATCTTAAATGTTGGAAATGGCTGAGCACCTCTCTGGACGTGCTAAAAGCATCTATTGAATCTTTGGAGTCCCAAAGAATTGTTTTCATTTCCGCTTTCCTTTTACCCACCCAGCTGCTACCATACACTGCTCCTGTCTCTATAATTGTCCATGAGTCCTATTAGTGTGTTTGACTCACATGTTAAAAGCTCAAAATAAATCAAATCATGCTAATAACATTTTCAGATTTTTATATCTTTTAATTTTTAAGAGATATATATATATTTATTTTTTTAATGTTTATTTTTGAGAGAGACAGAGAGAGAGCGCACACGCAGGGGAGAGGAAGAGAGAGAGGGAGACACAGAATCCGAAGCAGGCTCTAGGCTCTGAGCTGTCAGCACGGAACCCAATGTGGGGCTCAAACTCATGAACTGTGGGATCATGACCTGAGCCAAAGTCAGACACCCAACTGACTGAGCCACCCAGGCGCCCCTAGGATATATTTTAAAATTATAATGCAAATCTATTTCATATAACTTTAAAACTTTTTTTAGAAAAACTTTGTAGCATCTTGACTTTAGTAAAAATGATTCTATTTCTCCTCTTGTTACAAAGAGCAAAGGCCAAAAGCCTGCAGGTTTTTTTTTTCTTGTCATGGGTGGAATTGCATCCTCCAAAAAGATGTGTTCAAGCCCTAATCCCCCCTACTTATGGATGTGACCTTAATTAGAAATTGGGTCTTTGCAAATGTAATCAAGTTTATGCTAGATCAGGGTAGGCTCTAATGCAGTGATGGTGTCTTTATAAGAAGAGAGAAGTTTGGACACAGACACAGACACACAAGACAACACTATCTGATCTTGGAGATTGGTGTTATGCTGCTATAAGCCTATGGGTGTGGAGGATTGCTTGCAACCACCAGAAGCTAGAAAGGCAAGGGAGGATCCTTCCCTAGAGCCTTAGGAGGGCATGTGGCTCTGTAGACACCTGGAATTGGGACTCAGAGCTTCTAGAACTGTGAGAGAATACATTTCTGTGATCTTCAGCAATGCATTCTAAGGTGTTTTATTGAGGCATCTCCGGGAAACTAACACAGCTTCCTTTCCCTAAGCTTGGATCGTTAGATGTTTGTCTCTAATACAGTGTTTTCCCTGTGAAGGCTTTATGAATACCTCTGCTTACATCTGAGACATGTGAGTTGGACCATACGAATGAATCTTCATCTCATGGGATGCACAGAATTCCAGAAGAATGTCAGCAGCCAAAACCAAGGCCCCAGTTTGCTGGGTCTTATTGCAACAGCCTTGGGGACAGGCCAGAGAGTCTTGTGCTGTTGTTTGCTACCACAGGTGGGAACTCAGTCTCCCCACGTTGTGTTGCATGGAGGTAATAACTTGGGAATCCCATTACCAGGGATCGGAACGTCTTGAGGGTGGCCGTCAAGGACGTGAGATCAATTAAGTGACATCAACAAAGTAGCCTGATGTATCTTCCCTATATGTAGCTCTTTGGTTTGACCATTGGTTTGGCGAGTTCTATCAAGGAGACAGAGACATCTGATATCATTTCATTGTGTGATGATTTGTGGTTTGCAAGTTTTACCAGGCAGGAAGTTAGGAAGCTCTAATGAGAGGGCAGGAGGTACCTGGTCTCACGGATGAAATCATGAGCCATGAGTTCTGTCTAGATTACAAACACTATTTTATTTTGTTTTATTTTATTTTATCTTATTTTGTTTATTTATTTACTTTTTATTTTTTTTATTTTTGCAAAATTAACCATTATTAAAACTGAGTAACATACTGGCCATAACAAGGCAGAGTGGATAATCTTCTAGCAGGAGATAAGAAAATATATTCCTTTGTAGAGTTTGATCTTTTTGTTGGAAAGATTCATAAGCATTGTACATTTATTGAAGTCTCAGTCTCATATCCAGACTTTATTTTGGTTTTGTTTTTTACTTGTGATGAACTACTGGCTTGGAGACTACAGACTGGGATAGTAGGAAACCTTTAGAACTCAGAACATAATTCAATCAACCATAACAGAAAGATGTAGGATTTCGCCCAGCCCAGGGAATGGGGCAGCTAGACAATTGCTAAGTATGCTAAATAAATATAGTATAACCCAGCGAAAGAGCTAACATGTCCACAGGAAGGATATAGTCAAAAGGAAGTAGGCTTCCAAGAAGCAGAATTTTCCCAGAGAGGAACAGGGATGATTTCTGAGGGGAGGTGTCTGCCCTCAGTGATCTTCTGAGCTTCATTCATGTTTAAATTTAGTTAAATTAACATTCCCTCTGGGTAGCTTAATGGCACCTCAAAATTAGTACACCTGAAACCAGTGCAGTTCCCAGTATACAGTAGGTGCTAAAGAAGGTATTTTTTTAATAGATAAATGAATAAATGGCTCATCTCTGCCCACCCACCCCCAAACCTAGTCTCTCAGAATTTCTTTTATTAGTGAATGGCACTGACATTCAGATTAAATTGTCAAGCTAGAAACTTCTGACAATCGGTTCTTTCCTCTGACTCTGCTCTATCTCACTGATCACCTACTGAAACTGCCTAAATTCCCTGAAAAAACCCCATGGCCTCTGTTCTACCTCAAGCGGGGTGGCTCCGGGGTTCCTACCTGTATGGCCTGACCACCGACTGCAGGCAGCTTGAATCTCTCCCTCCAGTGAGATTCTCACAACCTTTCCTGTCGCTGTATTTAGATTTCTCTCCACAGACTGATAATCTCCCCCACCTGAAGCCCTTCCTTGCTCCTGTCTGCACACTGCTGCTCGCGTGTTCTGTCTGTTGAGATCCAGCAGAGATGAGACCACGGTGACCGAATGAATGGAAGGAGACCTTGTGGGGTGTGTGTGTGTGGGGGGGGGCGGTTGCTGTGGACACACAATGTGCCATCTCCACCGTCTCTGGCTGAACTTGGTTTGGGAAGCATCCCCCTGAGGCTGAGGAGAAGCAGTGAGTTCAAGAATGGTCCAGAACAGACACCAGAGCGGTTGGCTGGAAGTGGAGTAATGGAGGTGAGAAGTGTCTGTTATTGTAAGCCTCGGGCAGATACTTTTTCAGAAGCAGAGGAGTGTCCATTTAAAATAAATTGGCCTTGTGACACTTTGGGTGTGCACTGCCCTGTGTTGTGCACCCCGTCACCAGGGTGAGGGGTGCATTCAGGAGTGGGGTGGACCAACAAACCATTCAGAGGGGGGCTACTACAGCTCTCTCTTCTTCCCTCGCCACAAATGTGCCTTGTAGGTGGAGAGAAAGCACCTGATGGAGTGAAGGTCTCCCTCCACCCCCACCCCGAGGGCTATAGACCTCCCCATGGGAGGAGAACTTTTGGCACCCCACAAAGACTGCTGGGTAGAGCTGGAGACCCTCTGCCCCAGAGAGGAAACAATGGTCCTGCCTGGAGTCTGTCTCTGGCCTGATCCTGTGTCCCGCATTACAATCCTAATCAGCATAACTAAGGAAGTCCCTTGGTGAAAGCCATAGTACCATGACAGAACTTTTATTTATATATATTTTTAATGTTTATTTATTTTTGAGAGAGAGAGAGAGAGAGAGAGAGAGAGAGACAGAGTGAGTGAGGGAAGGGCAGAGAGAGAGGGAGACACAGAATCCGAGCTGTCAGCACAGAGCCCGTCGTGGGTTCGAACTCATGAACCGCAAGTTCATGACCTGAGCAGAAATCAAGAGTCTGATGTTCAACCAACCGAGCCACCCAGGCACCCCCATGATACAACTTTTTGCTCACGCTTAAATGTGTTTGTAGTTTATTGTCTATGACTGAAAGAGCTCTGCAATAAGTGGGGCATGTGGTAATTAGGACATTCCTGGCACCGAGCAAGTTCTGGAAAAAGGCAGGTGGGTGATGTGTAAGCACCGTGAACCTCTCCACCCAGCTTTACCTGTGCACCCTGCTCCAGTCCTCCAGGCTATCATGGGTGCTCCCAACAGCCGTAGGCAGGCATGGGGCTCTCGACAAGTCAGCAGGTGCCAAATTCTAGTTTCCTTTTGTCAACTATGAGTAGACCTTGGGCCCTACCACATTTGACTTTGATCCTAGGCAATATCCAGGGTCAGATAAGGCTGAGTTGGCTCAACACATTGATTGAAATGAGTAACTGCCCTAAAACCTGTTAAGTGAACCCTGGTGGGAACTTAGGTCAGTCTTCTGAAGACCTGGCATCTTTTACCAGTGATACCATTTGTTGATAGACAGTCTGTGGTAGAATCATTTTTATTCTCTAGTGTGGTGGTTACCTAATCCTCGCCTGTGGAAGAGGGCCATTCTGTGGCTAAGTTATTGACATTCCATAAGGAGTAAAATAGAAGCTATGGAGAGTCTCTCCATTAACTTCGGCATACTAACTTTGTCTGGATTACGTCTTTCCTATATATTCTGGAGTTTGAAAATGCCCTTTCTACCTCAATCCAAGCATGAACAACAGACGATTCCAGAATGTAGGGCATTCTACAAGACAGCTTGCCTAGATTATTCAAAAGAGTCAATGTCATGAAAAACAAATGATTTTTTTAAAACACATGGATCAGAATATACTGAAAAGATATAGCAACCAAATACAGTATATGGAATTGGATTAAATCTCAAATGGGAAAAAAACTGTATTTTTGAAAGAATTGGTGAAATTTAAATATGAACTGTTTATTAGGTGACATTGAATTCTTGTTAACTTTCATGGGACAACAGTACTGTTGCTGTTTTGGAGAATTAAAAAAAATTTATATTTATTTATTTTGAGAGAGAGAGAACACTCGCATGCAAGCAAGGGAGGGGCAGAGAGAGAGGGAGAGAGAGAGAATCCCAAGCAAGCTTCACACGGTCAGCACAGAGCTGATGCAGAGCTCGAACTCAAAAACCACGAGATCATGACCTGAGTTGAAATCAAGAGTCGGACGCTTAACAGACTTAGCCATCCAGAGCCTCAGAGAATTTTTTTTCTTATGGATTCGGGACAAAGTACTCAGGAGCGAAGCAGCATGACGTCGTAACTTTCAAATGGTTCTGCAGAAAGAAAAGGTAGAGATAAAGCAAATGTGGATAATTTAAAGAATTCAGGGGATGGATATTCATTGCGATGTTATTTCAGCTTTTCAATAGGACTGAAAACTTAAAAAATAAAAAGCAGGCAGAGAAGACTCAATTACTCTTGATAAAGCGTTTTATTAGCACTACATGTTTGAACTGTGCTCTCTTGCATGATGTGAACTACTTTAAAATGTGAATATTTTGGAAACAAACAGCTCAACACTCCCTTTTCCTTTATAAAATTATAGCCAAGGATAATACTTGTGTTGTATTAACATCCAAAATAAAAACTTGGGAACTCCACATAGTTTCTTCTATGTTTTTTTCTTCTTAATGTTCCTGGCCCATGGAATCTAGATGTCTAGCGAGTGCTGCCCCAGCACTTGGCTTGTGCTGTTTGGTTCTACAACATTCTTTGTGTCATGGCACGTATGGAAAATGGTAATATGTGTATGGCCAATGGGGTGAGGCTGCTAATGTCTGAAGGCAACTAGCTCAAAAGCTCTGGCTGCCCCAAGATGAAGGTATCGCCATCTTGGCATCCATGAGCCACCTGGGTCACACAAGTGTACCATTGTCACAGGTTGGGAAACTCTGCTTCCGTGCATAAAAATGTGTTTAACATACAATTTGAAGTGTTTTCTTGAAAAAAGCTATCTAGGGGTGCCTGGGTGGCTCAGTCAGTTGAGCGTCCAGCTCTTGATTTTGGCTCAGGTTATGATCCCAGGTTCATGGGATCAAGCCCCACAATGGGCTATGAACTGAGTGTGGAGCCTGCTTGAGATTCTCTCTCTCTCTCTCTCTCTCTCTCTCTCTCTCTCTCTCCCTCTCACTCAGTTCCTCTCTCCTGCTTGTGCACGCACACTGTCTCTCTAAAACAAACAAAAAAACCACAAAAAGCTACCTAGTGTATGTCCAACCCACTGTGGATTCATACTTAGGATACAATGAACAGGGTTTAGGTATCATCATGTATTTGCAGTCGCCCTAAATGCCAGCACAGTGACTTATCTCTAACATGTTTCTGTCTGCATCAGGCATCCCAGCACTTGTTATGATGGATCTTGAGTTGTAACGAGGTGAACTACAAGGCAAACTCCTACAGGAGCATATGGAGCAAACTCAGGAGCTAATGTTCTATCTCTGGCTTTTGTGATTCAGTCCAACTTGAACGTATTGCCGTGAGGCAAGAGATGAGTCTGAAAGCAGAAGCCAAGAAAGGACAAGTTAACCCAGTTTGATCCAAACCTTTTTCATGAAGTAACATTTTGCATTTAAAGCTCAGCATTCTGAAGTTCTAAATAATTAATTTAAATGTATTTAAATGTCTCTGTTATGAGGCTGCTTTAATGAAGAGAAAAGAGCACTACTGGGCTTACAAAGTGGTTTCTTAACTCTCCTGGTGCATCTGGATAGCCTGGTGAGCCTCTTCAAAACACACACTTCTGGGTCTTTATTCCTAAGAGGTTCTGATTCAGTTGGTCTAGCATTGCCCACCCTGGTGATTGATAGTAAAAAATGGAAGTCTAAAGTGCTTTACAAATATGAGACACTCATTTTATTCTGTAACTACTATAATTTCCTTCCTGTCTTCTCCTCCTAATTTCTGGACATGGTTAACTGGTTCCATTTGGAATGGCGTTTTTCTTCTGGAATCCCTGTGGTCTTATTCTTTCTATTGCTCAGCAAGGACCCGGGTCCTGTATTAGAGACACATCTAATGATCCACATTTAGGGAAAGGAAGCTGTGTTAGTTTCTCAGAGCTGCAGCAATAAAACACCCTAGAATGCATTTCTGAAGACCACAGAAATGTATTCTCTCACAGTTCTAGAAGCTCCAAGTCCCAATTCCAGGTGTCTACAGAGCCATGTGCCTTCTTAAGGCGCTAGGGAAGATCCTCCCTTGCCTTTCTAGCTTCTGGTGGTTGCAAGCAATCCTCCACACCCATTACCTGTGGTTAGCTCCAAAGAGATAACTGGGAAGTATCTGCATGAGAATGTGTGAACACGCTACTGACTGAGATGTGTTTTCTTCCTGAAGCCAAATATTGCTGTTGCTGTGGCCTCTCTTAGTCTAGATTAATCATGCCTTTGCTTCCTTCCATTCATATGGGCACCTCCGTGTTCTCTGCATTGACTACATATCTACATTGTGTGCCAGGTAGGACACAGAAAACAGTTGGGTCATTGCTTAACTTCAGAGTCTCATTCCAACTTCCTTTTTTGTAATACAAATTTGATGGTCCAGCTAAAAACCTGGAAATAAGATGATTTATTTATTTTTTTAAATGTTTATTTTTAAAAATTTATTTTGAGAGAGAGAGCGCACGCTCGTGAGCGGGGAGGGGCAGAGAGAAGGAGGGAGAGAATCCCAAGAAGCTTCTGTGCTGTCAGCATAGAGCCCGACCATGGGGCTTGAACCCAGGAACCATGAGATCATGACCTGATTCAAAATCAAGAGCCAGACATTTAACTGACTGAGCCACCCAAGCGACGCAAAAGTGTGACTTTAAATTGATGCTGAAGTCTCAGCATCAGAGCTGATACAGCCGCCGTATCCTAGATACAGCTTGTATGATATAAGAGAATAAAAATCCCACAGATCCAAGTATCCTAATCATGAGGAGGAGGAGGGCTAACCCACAGTGTTTACTGTCTGTCAGACCCTGTTGTCAATTCTTTCTGCCAATTGACGCACTTAATCTTCAAAACTCTTTGGGTTCCATACAATTACTATCATCTGTATTTTACAGTTTACACATGACGAACCTGAAGATAGGTTTTCTCTGCACTTGATTTTGCCATTAATAAGTTGTGTGAGCTCGGATATGCTCTGAGCACCTGTTTTCTGATTGGATTAGTGGGTCTGTACTAATGATCTCTGTTCTCCTGTTTCCAACCAAGACAACCCACTTCTATCCGTTTATCTTACTGGTTTGGTGCAGTGATTTATTCTTTTCTGTCCTTGCCTTGCTTTGTTTTCTATTACCCTCTTTCCCTACTTCCTCAAACTGTTTGACATTTTGACAGTCTTCACTTCTAGGTGTGGATAGCTCACCTACGTGTATTAGCCCTGGAGTTCGGGGACTATTTAGGAACTGAATATAAGGCTTGGAACATTAGTGAGTCAAACAATGTCATTTTCCTGAAAATAAGTAATCAGGTGGTGAAAATGACAGCAATAGTGCTGATGGAGCCATGGCCCCTCAGTGTGGTTATTGCCATCTTTGATAGCATTTTCCTAAATATTGCTGTCATAGCTGCTAGTGTACTTGTGATTTAAAGAGTCAGAGTGTACTGATGCTCCTACTGATGAGGGAACTACATTAGGATTTGTGTTCTTCCAAAATTGAAAGTGTGGACAGTGGGATTGAGGAAGTAGTAGAAACGTAGTCAAGAAATTTAAGAGGCCCACGATGCTCTGTTTACTCCAAGTGGCTAGGAGATCAATGCACAGTAAGTCCATGGTGACTTACTCATTCCAGAGAAACAACTATCTAAAGGGGAAGCTAACTGTCATGAGAGCAAATTTCAAAGTCATTTGGATCTTTTTGTCTGCATGTCTTTGAAATGTGTGGTTTTCTATTCTTTACCAGCAGATCTGAATGTTCTCATGGTCACCATATTAAAAACTTATGTAAAACAAAAGGCCTGATAGGCGATGAAAAATATTCTCAGCTGTGTATGCCTCCGTGGCACTCGTGACACTCGATTCTGTATTTTACATGAAACCTTGAAGTTTATGGATTCCTCCAAGTATTCAAATGACTCACATCAATGAAGGCGGTAAATATGTTGGGCCAAAACACCATCGGAAACATCTTTGTCAGCAGGGAGCAGAAGTTATATTAATTAAAATGTTCTGGGAAGATACAGGGTACACTCCCAACGAATCATAAAACTATTTTCATCCTAATTACGGATGTTCCCTCTTGGCATCTTGGAACATAGGGAATTAGAATAAAAAAGTCTGTGGCATTTCTAGAAGTAGGGTCAGCAGACTCAGACTTGATCTCTCAAGTTAGGAACTTGGGCATATTTTGATAGAAAGCCACCATTTTACTTAATCAATGTTCATTCAGTCTCCTCTCTACGTTCAGGGAAGATTATAAAAAGGTATGGAGTGAAAAGATCAGAAACAAATGAAATTTGGGTAAGAGAGTGAAGGACTCGGGATACTGAGAAATGATCACTGACCCCATAAGGGGAAAGTATGATTGAATCGAGGGTATTCTACCCATACAGGAATACTGGCATGTCCTGAAACCATTGCCCATGTGTGTCTGGACTCTCAGCCTACAGACCCTTGTCTGGGAAGAAATGAGGTCACTAGGATTTTTAGCCTAAGACCTAGACAGATTCATTTGTTTTAGGGTAATTGGGTAATTCCCTGTGGAAGCTTAGTGTTTACTGCGTGGAGTTTGAAACCTCATAAAGCTGTTGAGACATCTCCTCACTGTACCTTGCCACATGCATAGACTGACTACAAATGTTTGGATGTAATCGTGAGCCATTTTATCTGTTGTCAAGAACGTCGCCATTAATGCTTAGAAGCACTGGTGAATGGTTACAACTTTCATCATTGGAAACAGCAGGTTAAATAATCCAAGTTGAATAAACAGGAGGTAGTGTGATGTCCTCTGGACCTCACATTCCTTAGTAAAGCATCAATTTTCATATGACAGACTCTGGGTTCATCCTCCATATCTGAAAATGATTTGAGAGGAAAGAATCTGGTGTAAAGTTTGGAGATTAAGTGTTAGTGCTCCTTAAGAAAGGCCTTCCTAAATGAGAACAGAAAAGAAAAAAGAGAAGAGAAGAGGAAAACACTACTTTTGGGTTTGCAATGATATAGAATACTGAGCTTTTGAGTATGAAAATACTTTTTTTGTTGTTTTTCAACCTTACAGATGAAAGCACATTCTTATCCAAAGAATGGTTTGTGTTGGCACTGGTAGAATTGACATTTGAGAGAAGAGAGAGAGTTAGCTTCTGGCCAGAGCATAAGCTCCTGACCTTGCTTCCTTCCATCAGTAAGTGGCCAGTGCAACAGCCTGGCCCTACCCCTGCATGCATCCTTGGTTAATACTAACCCTAACCCAGAGAAGGGGAATGGATGACACACACATCAATCCACATGTGTAACTCTGTCAATTAAAGACCAATAAACAGACAGCCTAATAGAACATTATGCCATAGATTACTCTAATCGGCTAGACATATTGATTTTTGCACATTCTCAATTTGTTTATCTGAACGAAGTTATTCTTTTTTAATTAGCTCGCCAATTTATTGTTGTGTCCCACAGCTTCTGCAATATTTTCTTCTATACAGGAAAGGCCCTGCCACAATGAACGCTGAACTGGTTACTGAGAATGAGTTTAATATGATCAAGAGGACATTGACCAACTTTATGTTGCTAGATAAAGTTGCAGTGGCAAAAAAGATTGGAGAGCGCGATGTGAAATGGTTGTAAGGGGGATTTTTGCCTGGATTCCATCTAAATACGTCTCAAAAAATTGTAAAATAGAATCTACCAGCTAAAACTAATGAGCACAGAACTGCATTGATTTGGCCCAGGGTGGACAAATAGAACATCTGGCATATTTGGCACCAATGACACAGCTGGCATTGTTGGAAACGTCTCTGCAGAAGGTACAGATGCAGAAATGGGAGAATTGGTACAAACAGTGCAGATGGAGCAGTTGGAGCAGATGACAGTGGGCAGAGCTGGCGAAGCTGGCACAGGTGTCATAACCTCAACAGCTGGCACGGGTTGTGACAATCCTGGGATTTCTTAGTACGAGGCACATGTTCATTTTGGCTTTGGCCGCAAAGAGATAAGAGCATTTTATAATTAGTAAATGTGCCATTTGAAAAAGAACTTCCCCCCCCCCCCATCCTTAAGGACATCTACCTCCAACTGTTAAAGCTTGGGATATAGAGCATCTTTGCAAATTAGAATTTCCTGGAGAAAGCCATAATTGATAAATGCAGATTTCAGAGAGGAGGCAATTCGATATTTTTGTTCTGACAGAGATGAAATCCACGAATGGGATTTCTTCGCTGTAGTTTTGCGGGAAAGAAAGGTCAGATTTGGGGAAATGAATGTACACTTTGCATTTCCGCCATGATTTGTTATCAAATTAGCTGCTATTTGTTTCCGAAATAGAGAGAATATTTCCCAATTGTATGAAATTTCCTGGAGAATCATACTTGAAGACGTGGTTCAGAATTGGAAACCGGTCGGCAGAACAGGTTGGGAAAACAGAAAAAAAATGCTGGAATACATAATATGGAGAAATCATGAATTGCCACTTTCAAATACCAGTGGGACTTGGCTCTAATTTCATTTAAAATGCTATAATTTGGGCTTGAATTAAAAATACAATATCGTATAATCTTTTGGGCAACGACATTTAATGCCAGATGAAAAGTTGTGAGAACAAAGCAACTTGTTTGTCAGTGGCTAGAAATATCACTGTAACAAAAGTCTGTTCAAAAAGTCTAACAAAAGTATGGGAAAGCCAAAAAGTATTACCTAATTATAAAATAATAAAAGTATAAGAAAGGATTCAACAATGGGTTCTTAAATTTATATGTATGTTCTCTTGAACATAGTAGGTGCTTCCTAATCTCTGATGAATAAATGAACCTATGGTCTAAGAAGCACCAATAACCAGAACTTGAAAAAATCAATCATTACCTTCTATATCAATGACAAATCTTCCATTAGGAAGAAATAAAGTGAATTAGGTCTCAGTCCTCCTTAAAGTCTTGAACTTGGCATGTACATTTTAGCCAGCTTCCTTCCCCGAAGCAAAATCATACTGTGAAAGATTAGTGGGATGTTATGTACTCTCTGTCCTCAAGTAAACCCGAAATTCTTTAGGTTTTCCAGTTCATATTGAACTAAAATCAGCATAATAAATCATCTTCTGGTCGTAATCAGTGCAACACGGTGAGAATGTTTTATGTGTGTTTTGAGACTTTAGGGAAACTCCTACCATAAGGGTTAATTATTTCAAACTGGATGTCAAATTCTTGACCATTAAAAACATACTGTCTTTGTTTCCAGATGACCTTTGCATATTGTTACTTATAGTTAATTAAAAAACAAACAAAAAACCCAACAACTGTGGAAAGTCATTTAAGCATATTCAGTTTCAATTTCCCCATTACTTCAACTTTGTTATAACCTCATGTTGAACCCAACTAAACTGTTCTTATTATTCAGAACTTTCCATCACTTAACATTAGTTCATTTCTTGACTGAGATGACAAAAGTGTTTCTGCTTAACACAGATGAAATACCTTAATTTGTTAACTGTACTTCTGTGACATAGAGCAAGTAAGAGAGGAGGAGGGAAGAGGGCTTACTGTTCTCTCCGGGCACGAAGATGACGACAGTTGAATCAGTTCAGATGAACAGGCTGGAAATGTCCACCTTGTACCTCTTTGCCTGGTTTGAAACACCGCTTCGTGGCTGAACCCCAGATGAGCATTGCTTCTGATCAATAAACACCCTGTGAAAGATGATCAACTCAGGAAAGTGAAAAATAAAGGTATTTCCAGGATTTGGCGTCCGAGGGGTCGGCAAGAGTGTTTCTGAAGGATGAGCGTGAGGGTGAGTCATTCCTTTGAGCCTCTGCCTTCCTCAGGAATTAAACGAAAATTAAACATGAGAGATGCAGTCTGCTGCAGCAATGTGATTCCTTCATCATTGTCCCAGCCACTGTCTATTTCTAAGCACATTGAACTTTCCGATTTATTGGCGTCTCATCTTATGTAAATATCCTTTTCCTTCTCTTAGCGCCAAGACATCAGGATGTGCCTTCATTCCGCCCTTCAAACAGTTGCTGCGCATTATGTCTCTCCACCATCACTGGGACAGCTTCTCTTCTCTGCACGTGGCAACCTGGGATATGGTTTTTGCTTAGACTTAAAAAAAAAATCTATCTGTTAGTAAATTAAGCAAATCCGTTTTATATAAAGCCACTTAGAAATGCGAACAAAAACCCAAGGGAAATCTATATATTAATTTCAAGAACTGAGGGACATTGTCTCCTGCCACCTTCCCTGCATTGTCCCGATGGTCCCCAACTCCTCTTTGGGGTCATGAGCGTCCACCCACCCACTGGGTCTGGCACCAAGCTTGTTTGTGAGAAGGCAATGCTTTCCCGCCTGGGGCCTGCTGCAGAAGGCTGGTTGTCGAGATTCAACAATGCAACACTAAAGTGATGCAGTCTTGATAGCCTGTTGGAAGTGGGGAAAGAGGGGAGGACAGACAGGTAAGGATTAGGTGGAGTCATTTATTTTTTTCTTATGGAAACCAGAGTAGACCCGTACAGAGATTAGTGGGTTATTGTCTCACTGCAGTCAGAACTGAGATGATTATTAGTGATTTGTAGTGTAGAGCTTGCAACATTTATTTAAGCTATGATCCATTCCCCAAAACGATTATGCTGGCAACTATCATTGTGTGCTGTGTATATACAAGTCACTGAAGTGTAGATACATTTACTCATATTTTAAAATATTTTAGTACAAAAAAATTAACAACTTACAAAAGAAGTAGATAGACTAGAATAATGAGCTCTCGGGTGTCCATCACCTGGACTTAACAATTATTACTATTTTGTCAATTTTGCTTCATCTCTCTCCCTGGTCTCCACACACACTTTCCTCCTCCCTTTCCTGGAGTAAAGCAAATTCAGAATGTCACTTCACCTTGAAATACTTTGCTATTCATCTCTAACAGACCAGGGAAACTTCTTGAAACACAATGGCCAAAAATAACAATATTTCTTGATATCATCTCATTCCTGGTCCATCTTTAGAGTCCCCTACTCTGAGGCCCTTATGTGTTTTTATGGCTAACATGTTTGAAGCAGATCCCAAACAGGGTCCTGATAATGTCTCTTAAGTTTATCTTAGTCCCTCTCTTTTTGTTCCATTGATAGTTGGATAAACCAGGTTATTTGTCCTTACTATGTCCTAAACTCTGAATTTGATTAGTTGCTTCCCTGTAAAGATATTTAACCTGGCCCCCTATCCCTGTATTTCCTGTACACTGGTATGTGCAGCTGTAGGCTTACTTAGATTCAGGGTCAAGCTTTAGGCAGGAACATTTCATCATTGGCGCTGTGTCATTACTTCCTATTGTATCATGGAGCATACAGTATCTGGTTGTCCACTTTCCGTGATGCTAAGACTGGTTGGCGAGTTCAGGTGTATATACTCTTGGTCCTTCAGACTATATTCATCAATTCTCAAGCTTCTTTCCTGATACGGATTTCTCAATATCTTTGTATAATCACCAGGGAGTCCTTCAATTGTTAACAAAAAATCTTTGATATTCTTTTTAAAGACTTTTTTTTAATGCTTATTTATTTTTGAGAGAGAGCCAGTGGGGAAGGGGCAGAGAGGGGAGACAGAGAATCCCAGGCAGGTTCAGTGCTAACAGCGCAGAGCCCAACGTGGGGCTCAAACTCATGAACTATGAGATCACGGTCTGAGCCAAAGTCAAGAGTCGGACACTTAACTGACTGAGGCGCCTTGGTGTTCATTGTATTAGAGAAATGCCACTGGGCAGCGTCAAGTTTCCACAGACACACACACACCCCTGGAACTTTTCCATCAAATACATATACACTGTTGGAGGCTAAAGCTAAATTATAACATGCTTTGTATGTCTAAATGCAGAGGCCATTTGCAGGTTGACCAATGAATAATAGTAGAACAGATTCCTGATCAGTTAGCAACTATAGTAATTAAGTATTTGTAGTCTGGTTAATTTCAGCCACATTTCTCTTCATGGACATGTGACCAGTCTACAAATGATATGTCCAGTAGTTTCAGGAATGCTGATGGCTAAAGAATTTAACTATTCTATTACATTATTCATTATTTGGAAATTCATCATTGTGACTGTCAAATATTTGATAATTTAAATATGGTACGACTTGTTTTTTATGGCACATCATTGATAAAGAAATAGAATAAATGGAAATATAGAAAAATATGTAGATACATGATTCCAAAATATAAACATTCAGATTAAAAGCTTCTGATAAACTGCATAGTAAATTTGATTGTTTGGTTGCCACAGAATAAATGCAATTAAAAGTATATGCAATTACGTATTTCTAATGTTTTAATATCTTTAGTTCTTATGTTTCCTATCTGCTTGAAAATGGAAGTGTTGATATCACTGGTCTAGTGTTAATAAATATAAAATCCAGTGTTTTTCCAGTGCTGACTAATAGGAACTGTAACGCTGTTGGTAACAATGAACCATTTCAAGTTTTTGCGAAGCCTTAATTATGAAAAATGTCTTATTTCTGCAGGAAGTCTGAGGCTTTGCTGCCATTATTTCATTTGATCATGGCTCCTACCCTGTGGGGGAGGGCATTTGAACAGACAGAGCTGTGACAGAAGGTCACATGTGGTAGGCGAGGCCACAGAAGCAATAAAGGACAAAGACTTCCATCAGGACCACTGCTAAATCCAGTTTGAATTTACTGCATTCTGTTCTAGAAAGAAAGTATTTAACTTCCTGCTGCCCGCAGAGCTTCAGTTATTCTGAAGCCTAGGCCTGTCCGGAAGTGCTGAAGAAGCTTCCGGTTTGAACGGCTCCCGGAAGTTCCAGGGAACTTCCGTCAACAGCTTTACACAAGCTTCTCTCTGCGCACCTGGCAGAGGACGTTTGATTGCCTCGTAATTCTCTTCTGTCTCTCAGGGCATCTCCCAGCTAAAAACCTTTCCGTCCTTTGAATGCTCACTAGGAAGCTGGATTTTTACGTGGTTTTCCCTTCCTTTCTTTTATGAGAACAGAAAAAAGCTGGAGAGAGATAAGGCATTTTTGTAGAATATTCGTAAGAGCTTTGATTTTTCGATCTAAGATTTTTCTCCTCCCTCAAACATGAAAAAGTTTTCCCTGGCAACCATCTATTTAGTTTCTTTTCCTCTCCTTCCTGGGAAATGCCCAGTCTGTGTTGGGAAGAATTTCTTTATTAAGCTCCACTAGTCTTCAGTATGACTTCTCATGTTGACCCAAATTTTTAGAAGAATTGCCAATCTTCTCTTGTTTCCATGTGAAAAAACAAATACACGGAATTAGAAAATCATCTTAATTAAATACGTGTGTAAATAGAGATACATATGACTTTTCTTGGGGTGTTTTTCTAATCTTCTAAGACTGTGGCCAGTGAAATTGAGAAATAATGTTTTCTCCCTGCTTAGGACCCCATGTTTCGGTGTTTTCATTGGATGTGGAGAAAAGCATATAGTGCTTTCGAGACAATTGCTGAAGTGAATTTAGGGAAAAATCAAGACCTTGAAATTACCAAGCCCAAAGGAGAAACAGTCATAGAGCATCTCTTCAAATCTCTATGATTTATAATCTTTGTAAAAAAAAAAAGTTCTTGCCTGTCATGGTATTCATTTAAAAAAACAAAGAGAAATATATTGAAATTATAACCAAAAAAGAATCAGAATGAAATTAGTCTGAATACTCTTAAGGTAATTGTGTTAGGGGTACATGGGTGGCTTAGTCAGTAGGTGTAGACTTTGACTCAGGTCATGGTCTCGTGTTTCATGGGTTTGAACCCCATGTCGGGTTCTGTGCTGACAGCTCAGAGCCTGGAGCCTGCTTTGGATTCTGTGTCTCCCTCTCCCTCTCTTTGCCCTTCCCCTGCTCTCTCTCTGTCCCTCCCTGCTCACACTCTGTCTCTCTCCCTCAAAAATGAATAAACTTAAAAAAAATTTAAAAAGTAATTGTGTTAATATCAGAGTATGATTCCTTTTTTATTTTAATGTTCATTTATTTATTTTTGAGAGAGAGAGGAAGAGAGAGAATCCCAAGCAGGCTCTGTGGTGTCAGTACAGGGCCCAACTCGGAGCTTGAACTTAGGAACCATGAGATCACGTCCCAAGCAGAAACCAAGAGTTGGATGCTTTGCCAGCTGAGCCACCCAGGTACTCCATCAGAGCATGATTCTAAAAAACTCTTAGAATGTTTAAAAATGACACAGACACAAATTGATCCTTAATCTTTGACTACTGGGAGTCTGGGTGCTGAACTGGAGGCTCACTTGAAAACCAGGTCTGAGTTTTTACCTACTTGAACCTCAGACACTCTTTGCTTTACAGAGGCCCCTGTTCCATAGGGCTGAGATCTTTTTTTAAAACCTGACTCTAAACTTGGGCCATTTCTTCTTTCCTCTTCCTCCTCTCAACTTCCGTCTTCACAATGACAGACTGCACTGGGTAATTGCTGTCTTTTGTAATTGTTCTATCTCCAAATTGGCTGATTAAGGGAGAGACCCAGCTGTCCATCAAAATGGTGTCAAGTGGCTGAAGCCACCATCCCCTGAGCTGGAGAAAGTTAATTGCACTCTCTGAGGCTGTCCCAGTAGGAGAGGTGCTGAGAAGAGCCCTGGGAGTCTCTGTTAGTGCTTTTTTTTTTTTTTTTTTTGAGCACGTCCATTCGTAACCTGGAAAAAATGTAGTAAACAGCATGTTAATTAGATTTACAGACGAAATTAAATCAAGAAGAGTTGGAAACACACCAGTGAATAAAGAAAAATGCTACACAGGGTTTCTGAGCCTAAAAATATGGAAAGGATCAAACAAAATGAGAATTAAGGTAGACAGGTGTAACCCCTGTGCTTTGGAGGGGAAAGAGACAGGCTATAGAAGGAAGTGGCAACAGGGAAAAATCCAGAAAACAGTAATGCCAGAGAGACCAGGGGAGAGTGGACAACAAATTAGACATGTTTGCAATATGCCGTTGAAGCTAATGTGATTTGGGGCTGTATGTGCAGAGACATCACATCATGAGGGAGAGGTGGAGTAATTTAGTGCATTTGGCAGAAACACACCTGGAATATTGTGTTCAGGTCTGTGTATCTGGGGAGCACACAGATATAAAGAAGAGCTAGAGGGAAATCAGCATAAAGCAACAAAAGTGATTAACAGGTGACAGGCTGATGTTTTGAATCCTGGACTGTGCGGTGTGACTTAAAAGAGACACAAGAATGGAACATTTAAGTGTAAAGATATCTTCCTGATTTTTCGCCTAAGAGTCAGGAATTATTAAAGCATAATTAGTGTAAAAGTATATAACCTAGTTTAACAGCACTGAAATTGACAACAAGGAAAACTTCTTGTGAATAAAAATGATGAGATCATATTGCGAGGGGAGGAAAAGGAGGGCTAGGCAGGAAAAATAGGAGTTTGCATTGTTATCATACTTTTCATTCCAAAGCCATTGGATTTACCCTGGCCGTGACCCTTCAACACTGAAGATTTCAGTGGAACCCGAGAGAACTCCCCGGATGCCCATTCCTCTGCAAAGTTCCACCCAGAGGTGCACATTTAAAATTTTCCCCATGTAAATGTTTGTAGCAGATGGCTTACCCTACCCATCCTTTTTGGGTGCTCCTGATATCTGCAAAGGCAGTGACCCAAAGCAACAACTGGTCTGCCATATTATCTCTCTGTGTGGCTGGAGGCAGTCATTTAATCTAAGGGTTGGCTTCTGATGGCAAAGGAAAGATGAATCTAATTTTAAGAAAAATCTCAAAATGATAGCAGCATTTTGTACTAGCTAATGAGGCTAATTTGTTCTTAAAATACAAGTTGCTGTGTTTCCTAAATTAAAATTCCCTTCTGATGTAAATACAGAAGATATAAATACGGAGAAGAGATGTGTGCTGTATTTTTTATTTTGCAATTTGGAACTCATTCTAAAAGGAACTGTTAGAAAAGTGATTTTATTCTCTAAGTTCGGGGAGACCTTTACTTCCTGGCTTCAAATACAGGGAGAGACAATATTAGCATGACTTTTACAAGAAAGAGAAGAAGGTGGGATGATGTCTTCCCAGCTAGAGATTGTAAAATGCATTGTCCTAGAGATGATTTCCTAAATCGATGTGATTCTCGACTTCCTCATCTGGAAAATGAACATGGGGGAGTGTATTGCTTTCAGAGTAATTAAGTAGTTCACTGACAAATGCTTTATTAACATTTAGGTATTTAATTAAATCTGCCAGAGAGAAAGTTCTTATTCCTAAATCAAGGGATTTCTCTGCTTCTGTTCACTCTGGTGGGGAAAGCAATTCTCAGGGGGTCTTGCTATAGAAGTTTGTCTTATTCTTTACATTTTGAATGATACAAAGGACAGAGCAGAGTCTTGGGGTAAATGAAAGTGAACAATACAATGAAAGACCTTAAAAAATAAATGGCATTAATTTTCTAAAGACTGTTTGATCAGCTATTTAAAATGATAGTTCTGACGACATTCTAGAAAAAATAGATACTCTCTTAATGGGGCAGTAGCATTTAATGCATAAACTAACAAATTATACAGGACAAGTACCTAAAGTTTTAATATCTAGTTTATCTAAGGGATTTATTCTACCCTTTTGCTCTAGATTTTGCTTCTGAACACTGGACTCTGATTTTTTTTCCCCCATGTAACAGGGGAGTGAGCTTCCCCAGCTTTATGTCATTCTAAGTTCAGATCTAGGAACCAGAAAAAGTTATGTTGTTTAGATGAATGAATTGATGAGTTATGTCTGGGATTTTGTATGCATCTATAACAGATAAACGTGGCCCTTTATGGCACCTGTAATTCACTTTCAAGCAATTCACGTTAAAAGCACTTTAAAGAACTGTTCCTCCAAGGAATTTCAACTTCTTTTCACGGACGCATCCATGTCTTCGTAACAGGCCACATGACAGCGACCTCAGCTTTAAAAAATCTGAGCACTCAGACTAAAGATTTCTTTGTTTTCCCTTTCCTTCTAGGTTTGGCCAAAGTTTCTCAAAAATGTACTCCTCCCTATGCATTTTCTTCTTTACTGTAGCACTGTTGAAAATTTTGGTGTAACAAATGGTTATTAAAGTCAGAAGAAGAGTATGCCAGATCAAAGGAAGATCCCTGTGTGGAGCCTGGCGGCTTAGATGCAAGTTGCTAACATGCTAGACATGTTTTCTCCAGCACCTGCGAACTCCTCACAGTGGTCACAAGGCCCTGCCCGATCTGGCTGCTGTCTGCGTCTCCAGTTTTGTGCTGTGACACTGTCCCAGCTTTGGCCGTGCTGGCATGCTTCCTGTGGTTTGAGTAGCCTGTCTCTTCTGCCTCTGGGCCTTTGCACTTGCTGTCCCTTTTGGCGGAAGTCTCTTCCCCTAACTCTGAGTGGCTGTCTGTCTCCTCTTTTGGGTCTCAACCTAAGTGTCACTGGGTCAGAAAGGACTTCCCTGCATTCTCAGTGCTGCCACCTTTTCTGTAACTTACTCTCTATCATATCACCTGGTTGTCTCTGCCCACCCCCTTCCTCCTCTTCCTCCTTTTCCTCCCTGGCACTTAACACAAATTGTCCTGCTTGTTTGCCTGTTTATCAATTGTCTCCTCCCCTCAAATGTGTGTTCCACAAGAGAGAGTACTTGCCTGCTTTGTTCTTTGCACTTGAGAACAATACTTGACCCATAAAGGTGAGCCAATATTTGTTAAATGTTGGACGAGATTTTATAGAAATGTCTCATTACACATTTTCCAAACATTTTTTGCTTATATTAATGGAGGAGGAAAGAAGTATTGAACGTAATTGTCTTAGAATACACTGAAGCACTTTCTGTAAGTACAGCTATATCAGGATATTATATCAGGATATAATAAACGTTGCCAACTTCAGCAGACTCATCTGAATATATGCACGGATGCCAGGGTACCACCATCAGAAAAACAACAAATCAAGAAGTTGGATTCTTGTGAAAGCAAAGGAAATTGGAGGGCTGACGAAAGGTTTCAGGCTGGAAGGTCCTTGAGGTGAAGACCCTTCTTTTCAATAACTCTTTTGGAGCCTCTAAAACAATGGTAGGACACAGAACTCATCCATAGCCCACAGAAGAGGCTGAAGAGAATGGACTGTTGTCATGATAGGTGCCAGGCACGGACACGTCAGTGGGGAGGATGTGAAGTCGGTTCTATTCTCAGTCAAAGGGCATTACCAGTACAAGACACCTAGCACAGCCCCCTTGCCCTTCCCAAATAACAGAGGCTTAAATGAGGAGTAAATCCACGGATACGAAGGAAGCACCCAGGCCCGTGTCAAGGGCAAATCACACAGAAAACAACAACAACAACAAAAAGTGCATTTCCCCAAGCCCTTATGCATCTAAGTACTTGTAAAGACTCCTGCCATGGTCCTAGGGGGAGCAAGGAAGTCTCTGCTACGGTCACTGCTACAAGTGCAAAGGGAAAGCCTGCCCCCACAGCAGCAATAGCGGAAAGGGTCTTCTAAGGGGCAGGTGTCGTGTAAGTGCTATGCATACTCATCAAAGCTCCATCACAACCCTGGGAAATACATCCTGTTATCCTTAACCTTTTTATGGGTGAAGGGACCAAGACACAGAAAAGGGAAGCAATTTGCCCAAGGTCAGTCTGCCAGCAAGTGGTTCTGGACAGCCTGGCTCCAGAGCCTGTGGAGACTGAGAGCACTCCTTTTTCCTGAGAGATCTGGGTTCTGAGGATATCCCTTGTATAGTCTCCTATCACTGAGGGCAGGAAAACCAGAGTCAGATATTAGGGAGGGATAAGGCCAACAGTGCCTCACCATGCCTGAGCAACACAGTAGAGAGAGTGCTTAGTGACCCAGCTGTAGTCAGCTGCCTCCAGAGAGATGGATGGAGAGAGGCCTGCTTCTTTCTGTGAGCACCATAGCATTGTGCAGGGGGCAGAAAGGAAAGCGTTTATGACTTCCTGAACGGGGTCCACCTGGCTCTCTGTTTGCTGCATTCCAAATGATGCTTGTTGGTAACACTTATCCCACAGGCCCCGCACGTACCAGGAGAAGCAGCCCGGCAGAGAGGAAGGGGTGGATGGGGACCCCGGGAAAGAGGCAGCCCTGGATTTAAATCCTGGCTCTGCTACTTAATTAGCAGCATGACTGTTGGCAAGTTATTTAAACCCCTTTATGCCCCAGGTTTTTCATCCACAAAATGAGCTTGGTCATACTCCCTTTCCAGAGCTATTGTAGGAATGATCAATGAAATAAGACCTGTGAAAATGTCTAGCGCATGGAAGGCACTCCATAAATGCTTGCTCAGTCTCCCCAAGCCAGACCAAATCCTTACCTGGAGATGGTTGAAATTATGGTTAAGGTCTTGTATGGTTTCCAAGTAAGTTTCTCAGCGGGGGACATGGAACACACAAAACTGGGTTACCAGTTTGCATTTGTGTGATAGAAATGTAAGACCACCTAGCACCATTTGAATTCCAAGTCACTGAAATCCACACCGGTTTTATTATTGAAGGTGTAGACCCAGGTTTGGTGATACAGGCATGTGATGAAGGGTGATGGAGAGCAATGTTTACCCAGATGGCAACAAGAGAGTTAAGGCAATTAAACTAGATTTTACCCTCCACAGTCCAACACAGTTTCTCCAAGTACAGTGAGTTACAGAGATAGCACATCATGTACCAATAATGAAAATAGCTCTGTGAACAGCACGGAAGTAAGTTGGGGCTACTTCCACCCACACAGAGATGAATTTTGTGTGCAGAAGCCCAGTGGAATATAAATGAATCGCTGTATATGAGAAATAAGGAACAAAAGGCTGAGACTCTGGGATATATCTCCAGAAGAAACCTGCATATTATTTCCTCTGTCTTCCCAAAGTAAGATCATGGACACAGGACTTCCTTCTTGCAGGGCCAAAGCTGGTTGTAATAAAATGTCACACACAGTGTGAGTGAAAGCCTGCGTTTGGAGGCACTCTGTCTCAAGAGCCTCTGGTTCTCATCACAAACTCTCTAGATGCTCTTCTATGTGTCCTTATTCAGGGCACGCTTCACTGGCAGCAGGTGTTTGCTCAATTTGATAAATGTCAGCTTCTTAACATTCACTTTGGAGAGGGAAGGGTGACAGACACCATCCTGCCCTTGCTGAACTGATGGCCCTTCCACAGTGTGTGCTGGAGGGCAGAAGCATATACATGTTAGAGCCACATGGCTGGCGCTGGCCCTGCCTCCTTTCCCCTTGTCAATGTAGGGCGACTCAGCATCCGCAGACATGCTCCAGATGTCCTGCCATCATCTGACTGATGTAGACTCTAGGGAGCCCCTAGCCTCCCATGATATACAAGGAGACAGGAAGCCCAAGGCTTCCAAGTGGTGCCCTAGGGGTTTCTGAAGTGCACTAATGCACTAATTGAATATCACTGTTCTGCTGTCTGTCCTGCTGCTTCTGTCCCTGCCCTTTCCTCTTTTCTTAGTTGTTTGCTTTCTGAAGGCTCACTTAATCAAATATCCCACTCAGTCTAGCGACGCCGCGGCGCTGTCCATGGTACCAACGCTATAGTTAGTTACCGCAGATTGCTGTTTACTACCAGAGGGTATGCTCCATTTCTGCCTCTGTGAAATCTCCTCCTTACGAATGTAAAGGGTAATTATGGATAAAGAATAAGGTGATTAAATAATATTAATTGAGAGTTTTGAGATAAAAAGTGATGAGATGTTGTAACTTTCCAAGTGGCTGTCTTTCCAACATTTACTTAAAATTTTAAGGGAAGCATCAGACTGAGGTGTATCCAACTAAAAATCCTTCTTTATTGATCAATAATTATTGATTTATCATCTGCTGTGTCACTGCACTGTTATAGGTCTCGAGAAGGACTTAGAAAGGCTTAGACATGGTTCAAGCTTTCAGGAAGCTTACAGTCAATCTAGTTAGGAAGATATAATAAATAATGTACATATCTGAACAACCCAAGCAATATGCAATCAAGCAGTAAAAATTTTTAAGGGAACAATTACCTAAATGCTTTATTTTAAGCTCTTAGACTTATGCATGGACTTGGTTAGCATAAACTCATTTTTTCCTAATTTTTTGATGCAGTACATGTACATATGATATTTACCATAAAATTTACCATTTTTAAGACAACAGTTACGTGACATAGTGGTAACTTTTGTAGTATATACTCATCTGGATGGAGAAATTCAGAAAGGGGGAAGAATAGAGAAGTCTGATGCTCTCAAAGGAGGTATGACTTCAGCTCTTGTTCAAAGAAGACATCTAGGACTGGGACTGTTAGCAGTGTCTGTGGCACACCAACGAGATTTGCCTGAATGTCCACATCTAGGTTGGAATTTATGCAAAGTATTTACTCATTTTTTGTGTGGCTGTTAAAATGTGAAACAATAAGCTATAAAATAATAGTTCTGATAAATGTAGAGTTCTAGAATAAAAAATCTTATTTTAAACAAATTAAAAACTTGAGGGTCATCTTGCAATCTTGTTACAGCTTTTGTTTGAATACATTCAATAAAAAAATTTCCCCAGAGACTAAGTGTCAAAGAATAGCTCATTAAACATTGCTATTAATCAAAAATGGCTCCCATCTTTCTATTTTTCTAGGTAATAAATGGCCTACTTCTGTAGAGGTGACAGTTGCTATCTCATCTGTTTGCTATTGGCATGGCTATTGGAAACTTCCAATTTTTTTCAAAGCTAAAATTTTCTATAGGGATTGTCTTTCTAACAGCAAAAATGACTGGCTTAAGATGCTATGACACTTCAAAGGATACACAGATATCGTACATAGGAAAATGCAAAGCCAAACAAAATAGAACAGAAATAAACGAATTCCATGACATATAAGGAACTTCTGATTGGAATTTATTATAAAGAGTCCTAGGGTACGGCACAAAGAAGGAGTCCTAACACCTGGGATCGTGCCCAGCTTCTGGCACCTTGATCACTTTGGCAAAGAAACACTAGCTGGTAAGCTTCAGTGTCCTTCTCTAAGCTAGCCATTAGAGCAACAGCACCTTCCTCTCCATTAAACGTCTGATGAGTTGTCTAAGATGGAGATAATGCCTGTTCTCCCCAATTTTCTTGGTTTTGTTAAGTGTCAAAATGGATCAAGATGTACTAAAAAGATGTAAGATGTTGTTATCAATAAGAAGCCAACAGAGTAAGTGGTACAGGGATCCAACAAGTTCTCTTTTAAGGGTTATTCTTGAAGAACATTTGGATCACAGAGGTGAGGACTGGACTCTTAGTATTAATTCTGAGCATTATTTAAAAACTTCCATCTGTATGACTTTGGACTTATTTTTGTTTCTACTAGAAAGCTTGTTTATATGTATGTTTTCCCCATTATCTTTCTCTGTGCAAGGCCCCTTAGGTGGCATTTGCATTGAGGGTGTGATTTTTGTTTTCAAAGAGGGAAATTTTACAAATTGTGCTTCACTTTTATTTCAGCTTGAGCTGTTTTCTCCTGGGAAAACAGCTTTTTGCTTGGCAAAAATGGATGTGAAGCATTGGCGAAAACGAAAGGCCGTTTTTATTGCAAAGAAAACTGCCTTTTGCTTTTGCCAAAAAAAAAGCAAAACATATGAGACAAAACCACAAATATTTCCCTGTTTGCAAACCCTGTGAAAACGTGATTTTTCACCAGTGGTGAGAATATTTTCCCACACTACACTTCCCATTTCTAAAAATTATGGTTTCACTGGTAAAAGTCATAATTTATACCTATAACACCTCATTGCTATAATCAAATATTATGAGTATTGTTATTAAACATGTTGAATATATTTTCTGCTGGATATAATATTGGAGGAGACACAGCTTTTACCAAGATTGTATTTTCAACAAAGTAAAATGAAAAGGGTACTGAGCAATTGTGGGCTGTGAACATGGGGCAAGAAAGCTTGCAAAAGGAAGAGGTTTGGGGTTCAATTTGGACTTAATATAGAGAATGTAGCTGAATGAATCAAGACTTTAGAGAACAGCAATGAAAGAGAATAAAAGCTTGGTAATAATATCATGTGGCAGAAACAGTGCTGAAATGGTATTTGAGAGAATGGTGTTCCAGTCCTGAGTGCACTGGCTACACGACCTTTGGTAAATCAGTTCAACCTCCTGGGGTCTCAGATTCCACTTGTGATATGTTAAGGTTCAGTTAAATGACCATTCAGATTCCTTTCTTACCTAAAAGTTTGCAATAATAGGATTGGAAGTGCATTTGTAAAATACAGAAATTGTGACTATCAAGGGATCTCCTCTAAATGACTCTCTTGATTCCAAAGTAGCCCACTAAAGTCAGAGGGTTATGTGGTGTCCTTAATAATTTATGTGAAGGTATTCACATAACAAATTTAATAAGGAATTTCTTTGTTTTCACGGTTGCCCTTAATATCAATGTTTTTCCTCATGCCTACCCTAAGCCATTCCTACTGTAATTAAGCTAATTTATTTTTATCCTCCCCAGTGAAGTAGAAAGCATTCACTAACAATTTTTTATATTATTAAAATACTAATACAGATGTGACTTGATCAAAACAAAAAAATTGCTCAGGAAAGTGGTGTGTAAATAAATTTTTAATATGCGAAATGCTATTTTGAAAAAGATTTACTATTTATTTTTTTACTTTTATTTTTAAGAGAGAGACAGGGGAGGGGGGTATGTGCAGGTTGGGGAGAGGCAAAGACAGAGGGAGAGAGAATCCCAAGCAGCCTCTATGCTGTTAGTGCAGAGCCCGATGTGGGGCTCAGTCCCATTAACTGTGAAATCATGACCTGAGCTGATACTAAGAGTCAGATGCTCAACCAACTGAGTCACCCAGACACCCCAAAAACAGTTTAGTTTTTAAAACAAATGGATGGTGAATGTTTTATCAAGCAACGAACCACTTTATCAAATGAAGACATTTCCCCAAATGAATTTATTTTATACAAATTTATTTACTTATTTATTTTTATTTATTTTTTATTAACTTGTCTTATTTTTTATTTTTTTTTAAATTTACATCCAAATTAGTTAGCATATAGTGCAACAATGATTTCAGGAGTAGATTCTTTAGTGCCTCTTACCCATTTAGCCCATCCCCCCTCCCACAACCCCTCCTGTAACCCTCAGTTTGTTCTCCATATTTATGAGTGTCTTCTGTTTTGTCCCGCTCCCTGTTTTTATATTATTTTGTTTCCCTTCCCGTATATTCATCTGTTTTGTCTCTTAAAGTCCTCATATGAGTGAAGTCATATGATTTTTGTCTTTCTCTGACTGACTAATTTCACTTAGCATAATACCCTCCAGTTCCATCCATGTAGTTGCAAATGGCAAGATTTCATTCATTTTGATTGCCGAGTAATACTCCATTGTATATGTATACCACATATTCTTTATCCATTCATCCATCAATGGACATTTGGACTCTTTCCATACTTTGGCTATTGTTGATAGTGCTGCTATAAACATGGGGGTGCATGTGTCCCTTCGAAACAGCACACCTGTATCCCTTGGATAAATGCCTAGTAGTGCAATTGCTGGGTCGTAGGGTAGTTCTATTTTTAGTTTTTTGAGGAACATCTATACTGTTTTCCAGAGTGGCTGCACCAGCTTGCATTCCCATATTTTTATTTTTTCAATGTTTATTTTTGAGAGAGAAACAAAGGAACAGAGCTTGAGCAGGGGAGGGGCATAGAGAGAGGGAGACACAGAATCTGAAGCAGGCTCCAGGCTCCGAACTGTCAGCCCAGAGCCTGACACGGGGCTGGAATTCACGAATCGTGAGATCATGACCTGAGCTGAAGTCGGACGCTTAACCGACTGAGCCATCCAAGCGCCCCTTATACAAATTTATTTTCATAGATACTGTACAGAACCCTCAGAAGTTGCTTGCTGTTCTTGACCATCATCCTTCAGATCTGGATCTTTGTTTCTCTCCCTAAGAGCTGCCTTTAATTGAATGACAGCCATGAGTCAGCCACTGGGCTAGGTACATTGACTCTTCAACCATGTATTGGTTTATTGATGCTGAAAGTGCAACAGATATCCTTAGGCACTTGAAGTATGTTTTTTCATTCATCCCTAGAGCAAGCCCTAAGGAGGAGTTATTATCCTGTGCAACCAGGGTGGTCCTCTTTATGGCTTGGGTTGCTGAGAAAGTATGGTAGGCAGACCTCAGATTCCCCTTCTTTCTTCTGCTGATCTATTTGTCTCCAAGGCCCTACTGTTCAGGGTTTTGATAGCATTTTTGTGGTTAGGATGACGTGAGAGTTGGGGAATGTCCATGTGCCTTCTCTGCAGAGGGACAATGCTTACTGGGAAGAAGCTGCATGGTAATCACGTCCAGAGCGCAAAGCTGGTGACACCCAGGCTGCTGTGGCACCCCTGGTTCCAAAGCCGTTTCCTCCACATTGGTAAATGTTCAGAGGTGGGCTGTCCCTTCCTTGATGTACTTGGTGGAAGGGCTCTTGCCACTGTTCCAGGGCTCTTTGAATTCCCCTCATCCTTATTTTGTGGAGGCTCAGAGCTGAACTGGTCTGGCTCTGTGGGAGAAGCCACTCAGCCTGGCTCTGCATGGGCCAGCAGTGTGGATGGACAGATGTGATTCATGAGTGTCCCGCATGCTGGAATGGCCTGAAGGGCCTGCACTTCAGTGGGAAACAAACAGATAAACAATAAACAAAGAAGTAAATGAGAAAAATAACTGTTAGTGAGGTGAAACGCCAAGATGATTTTGAGCAGATGATCCTCAGCCCTATCAAACACAAAGCTCTTCAAAAAAGCTTATAACACTCCATTTACTACCTTGACATGAAAGCCATGGTTAATATATCAGCAAATGTAATTTTAAAAGAGCACAATATGGGATGCCTGCGTGGCTCAGTCAGTTAAGCATTTGACTTCAGCTCAGGTCATGATCTCATGGTTTGTAGGTTCAAACCCCACGTCGGGCTCTGTCGGGCCTGCTTCTGATTCTGTGTCTCCCTCTCTCTCTGCCCCTCCCCCACTCACACTTTCTCTCTCAAAAATAAATAAACATTGAAAAAAATTTTAAGTAAAAGAACACAGTATAATACACTTTATTATTTTCATTTTATTTTTTTTTAATGTTTATTTTGAGAGAGAGGGTGGGGAGGGAGAGGCAGAGAGCTAGGGAAAGAGAGAATCCCAAGCAGGCTCCATGCTCAGCGCGGAGCCTGACGCAGGGCTCAATTTCACCACTGTGAAATCATGACCTGAACCAAAATCAAGAGTTGGTGGCTTAACTGACTGAGCCACCCAGGGGCCCCTATAATGCACTTTAATAGAAATATAGTGCATTTATAAATGCATTTTATGTAAAGATATACCTAGAAAATATTTTAGTTTATGGTAAATATGAAATAGATTTTTATTTATATATAAAATATACTATATTTACTAAATACAAAGGGGAAGTAAGAAGGAAGCAATTGTCAAAAAATAGTATGTATTGCAATATATATATATATATATATATATATATATATATATATATAAACAATTGAACTCAACTATACTTGATATTGTTCTTTCTCTGGTGGTTACTTCCAACTTTATTTAGATTTTTATTTATGTTTATTTTTCACTATTAATGTTTAAAGTGTGTGCATATTTATGTCTTCCCATTGAATGAAAGAAATTCTTAGCATGCTTTCTGGTTTCTTCTTCCTCAACCCTCTCTTCCTGGCACATTGCTATTGTCTGGAGTTTTAAGTCTGAAATGCTATAGATAGTTTTTGGCAGGGGACAGGGATAGACCATTGCTTTTTTTTTTTCCTTTAACTGACTTTCCTAGTACCTTTTTTTGAATTTATTTAAAATTTATTTTTAAAAGAGTACAATTTGGTGTGTTTTTAGTATAGTCGCAAATTCATGCACCCATCACTACTAACTCCAGAATGTTTTCATCGCCCCCAGAAAGAAACCTTGTACCCATTAGCAGCCACTTCTCACCTTCCCCACTTAGCCCCTAGTGATCACTAATCTACTTTCTGTCCCCGGATTTCCTATTCTGAACATTTCATGTAAATAAAATCAGATAATATGTGGCCTTTTGGACTAGTTTCTTTCAGCTAGTATAATGTTTTCAAGGTTCATCCACGGTATATCATATATCAGTACTTTATTTCTTTTTATTTCCTAATATCTTAAAGTGTATACCACAAGAAGTCCTGCAAAGAGGCATAAATCTATGGCACAAATTTTTGTTAGGCTCAGGATGCTTCATAATATCCTCATTTTGTCCTCACATTTAAATATGATTGACTGAATGGAAATATTTAGGTTCAAAGTTCCTTATCTTCAACATTTGGCAGATATTTCTTTACTACTATCAAGAATCCTGATTCCAGTGTGGTTCCTGTTCCTCTGAAGGCCATCTTCTCTTTCCCTCTGTAACCTTTTAGAATGTTCTCTTAGCTTTGACGTTCCTAAATGTCACTATGATGAAAAAAAAAACACATAATTGTGGCTTTCCCCACCGTCTTTGATCTTATTTAGCACTGGATAAGACCTTGCAATGTAAACATTTTTTCTCTAATTCTGGGAAAGTATTTCATTAAATATTTTTCTCTTTATTTATTTATTTTTGCCCCTTAGAGACCTTACTATGCAGAGAGTGATGGTTTTAATTCTGCTTTCTATGCCTCTTTGCTCTCATTATTTCCTTTCCTGGTGCTTTCTCTGGGAGTTCCTCAACCTGATCTTCCAGATCATCAAGTCTTTCTTCAGCCATATCCATTCTGACATTTAATGTACCCATGGAATCCTTTACTTGGAAAACTATATGTTTCTGTATATAGTATTTCTAATAGCTTTACCTTCATAGTTACTTGTTGATGCTCCTTTATGTTGGGGGCTACTAATTATGCCTGTGTAAAATTATTGTTCTTTCTTTCCTATTAATTTTGCTCCCTCTGGAACAGTTGTTTGTTATTTTCTCTATGAGTTCATCTTTTCTTCCATTGGGACTCTCAGCTGCATTGACGACTGATGTTTGCCTAGACGAGGGGAGAAAATCTTGCTTGTGCTTTCCAGGTTAATGTAGGTTTGGATGGTAGGGCTGCTCCTCAAGGTATACAGACCCTTGTATTGCTGACTTGCTCAATAACTCCCTTTGTTCCCTTCTGTAGACATCATCTGTCCCCCAAGGAACCCCCCAGTACTTCTGTCCCAGGAGAGGTGTTTGCAGGTGGGTGCCACAGAGAAGATGCTCAGGCTCCTGCCTGCCCCTCTGCCATGTTTCTTATTCTGATAGGCACTGATGTTGGCCTCATGTGGCCTTTCCAGCTCCACTTTCCCAAGGTGCTGAGCTAATGTTGCTGCACAAAATGATTTCCACGGGTAAATGCAAAAGAGGGAAAGAGAACTGTAGGAAGGAAGGAATCCAGTGGTTTAGGCCCTCTCCAACTCCAGACCACACTGCTCCCATGTTAGTTGTTGAGCTTAGCTCTGGAGTCCTACAGCGTCAGCCTCTTGATCACTTCTGTGGTGTCTCCATCAAGGGTTAGATTTAGGAAGGGGCCAGCCTGCTGTGCTACTTTGCTATTATTCAGTCTTCACATGCCATCATTTGTCTTTCCCAATATGAAAGAAACATTAATTTTACTTCAACCAAGGCTATTCCAATGTTTGAGCAGCAGGACATTCAGAATAAAATGTGCAAGCCACTGGATTTTATTTGTACCCAAATAGTGTATATATACAAAAAGAGATCATTTCAAAACTTAATCAAACGTCTGATTAATATTTCATCTCAGGAGCCCAGGCACTGAGCCCAACCTAGTAGTCAGTAAGGATTCAGTTGGTTGGTGCTTGGCTCCGAACTTCCAAATTCAGAAAATGGCATGCTTGTGAGGATGTCTGTCTGTACAATTGCCCGCTCTAATTTCAAAAGGCAATCTAGTAATACAACTTTTGGAGAAGGTGGTTTTTGGTGGGGAAGAGTGCATTTGAATCATTTCTTCACTCAAAAAATATTTACTGAGCACCTATACTGTTCCAGACTCTATGCTAATATCTTCATAAGATATTCTTCTGTGTGAGTGATAACTGGAGTTTTGAAGTATAAATTGATCATGTATTTCCTGGCAATGAACATATAGTCTGAAGAATGAGTCTTATTGTCTACTTGTTCTATTAAAATTCTGGCCTATGCTAAAATTTGGGCAAGTTATCCATGAAACTTTGTTCAACAATTTGATGGCTCAGGAAATACTGTATCAGACAGATGGCTATTTCTTTAGACTGTCTAATTAGACACTGGTATAGAAAAAGTTAGCATCCAGGTCTACAGACACAGCTGAAAGCAGAGAACCAGCAGAGGACTCTTGGCAGATATGTGGGTAGGCGCAGTGGCCCAGAAGCAGCACAATAAATTATCCAGAGAGCTAGTAAGTCTGGGATCTTTCCAAGAGATACTGAACTTGTGTCTCTAGGGTTCATGACCCTGACATCCAAAAAAACCTCATGATCTTGCCTGTCTGTGGGTGTAGTTCAAGGGCAGACTAGATGGCAGCCACTCATGTGAGAAGAAGACAAGGAAGGCCCGAGGAACAGGCAACATTGGAGGGCATAGGGGCCATAAGAGAAAGTGAAATTGTATTCAGAAGATAGCTCAGTTATTAAGTCCTGAGAAATGAGATTGTGTGTCAAGATAAGTGCATGAGGTGACAGAATCATTGCCAGGATGGGTTGTGAAAAGGAAACCAAGAGTTAGGTGTGAAATTGGTGTAGCAAATTGAGAAGACTGGACAGTGGTAAAACCTAGCCTACTTAGAGCTTCATGTCTGTTGTCACCCCTTGAAGATTCCACTGGTGGATAGGGAGATTATTTTTCCAAGTCCTAAGAGAAAGGTAGCTATTCACTTATTTATTCATTCATTAATTTGTTCACTTAATCAACAGCTAGATGTGGCATATTTATTACTCAACAAATATTAAGGGTATCCTACATACCAGGCACTGTGTGGATGGTAAGATAGGAGAGGTAGGCAGAGATCAGACCGTCCAGGGCTAAGTGAAG
The DNA here is from genome assembly GCF_022079265.1 of Lynx rufus. NCBI lineage: Eukaryota > Metazoa > Chordata > Mammalia > Carnivora > Felidae > Lynx > Lynx rufus. Next base: position 57,692,011 of record NW_025814829.1, read on the forward strand.
TTCTGTCTTTATCCTAAAAGTAAATGGAAGTCATTGAACAATTCTAAGAAGAGATGTGATGCAAACAGGTGACAGGTTGAGAGGCTCCCCTGCTGCAGTGAAGAGGGGAGATTGGAGGGCATGGACATGGCTGCAGGGCAAGTCCAATGGGAGACTGTTGGGATTGATGCTAGACCGACTATGGGGAGGGTTTGAGGGAGAGGGATGTGCCAGGAGTCATTCCTGGATTCCTGGCTTGACCAAATAGATGGACGATGGTGTTACTCACTGAGAATGAAGGCTGAAAAAGGTAGGTTGTGAATTATGGTGCTACGCTCAAGCTATGTCCTCTGGCTACTCCTGTTGCCTCTAATGGGCCACTTGGGTTACCTCCACAGAGCATTGACTCACTGCACTGAAGAGAAATGTTTTCTAAACTAGTTGGTGACCAGTATGGGAAGGCCATAAGGTAAAATAACTGGGAGGGTACGCGATAGTACCGGGTCCCACCCCAGCGACCGAGGGGAAGGAAGAACCTGGATGGTTTCATCTTGGAAATTCTTCACTATGGTTATGAAGCCACTGGCATCCACCTTTCCGGCTTTTGTGAGCCCTTCCACCCCCAACATTCATCAGAGTTGGCTAACAAGTACTACCTGTTTTGAATGTCCTTTCCTTTATTTTTTTTTTCTGACTCCTCTGGAGCTTGTAAACAGAAATATGTCAGAAAGGCAGACAGAAGACATTATTCAGCCAGACGATGGTATTTATTGAGCTCCCTGTGTACAAAACACTCTACTGGTTTTTCTAAGAGGTAAAGAAGAAATGGCTCCCAAGAAAAAGAAGAAGTAGAAGCAAACCATCAAGGTAGTTTGCAAACTGCACAATCAGCTCTTAAAAAAACTGAAGAGGAGGAGGTTGGTTGTCAGGAGGTTCCATGGACAGAAGCTGGGAGCTCAATAGAGGCTGGTGACCGAGCCCCTTGCTTTACTGTTTTACAAGTGGGGATCGGCAGGCAGTTTGGAACTACTGGGGTGTATTCAGGCTGGTGTGATAGACTTTGGCCACTTCTCTCTTTCTCACTTTGTCACTGGAAAGGACCCCTAAATGTGCTGCTGATGTAAATCACAAAAGTTACAAGGCGATATTCCTGGAAAACATACCCTCTGTGTGTAATTTTAGAGAAAATGGAGTTAATTCCCTCTGTCTCGTGGGTGAGTTGATCACAGAAAGCTACCAAAGTAGGAAATAATGTTTATAGAATGTTACAGTGTAAATTAAGAAAGTAATAACTTTCTCTCATTTCTAGACTCAGAAATAGGAAAGATGTCGATCCACATATGGGGTCTAGTGCCTGCATATTTTCTGAATAATGTCATAAAATGGTATGAGGAAAACTCATGGGAAACCAAGGCCGGGGAATGAAATACCGTTTCTTGGCCACCTACTATAACCCTGAGTCAGGCACTGCAGGACCTTCCTCGACATTACCTCTAGGTAATTCCTGAATCTTTCCAGCCATCCTATTACATGGTTATTGTATCCCCATTTTTAGAGAAAAGGAGGCAGAAATTCAGAGACATCGATCCCGCAGCCAGTATAGGACAGAACAAGACCCAAAAGAGTTCTGTTGGACTCCATGGTCTGGGATATTATATTGTCACCTGTTCTTGGTTCCTTTCCTCACCTTTACTCTTTACTTTTAATTTTAACCTCTAGAGAATTACTCATCCCAAACTACACGAGCTACAGAGGGAGCTTCCCACACCTTCCATCTCCCCAAGGCATCAGACACTTGGAGCAGTGGCTGTACAGGTGACCTCAGGACCAACAGCCTCGGCGTCACCTGGAACTTGTTAGTCACGCACATTTTCAGGCTGCATCCCAGAGCTACTGAGTATGAAAGTCTGGGGGTGAGGGCAGCAATCTGTGTTGTTATAAGCCCTCCAGGGATTCCGAGGTAACCAGTGATGCAGAGGGATTCCCTGGGGATCTTTGCTAGGGCATCCCCACGAAGCACCCTGGAGTAATTCAAGGAAGTGAGCAAGAACTCTCCAGGGCTCCATGGGTGGCAGATCATTTCCTGGGGGCCTGCAAAGGGGTCTGTGCTTCTGGAGCTTCTGCATGGATGGAGGAGGCCACGCCTGCAGTCTTTCCCTGGCAACGTAGGAAAGCCTCCTAGAGATGTTCACTTCACAGACCATCTGGCTACAAGACAGGCCAGCCTGGTGGTCCCTTACCCTGGCAGGACGAAGCCCAGGCAAGGCTCTCTCTGGCACATTCTCCTCTGTGTTCCCGTCCTCTTTCTGGCAGGGAGGCTGGCACGGTGGCGGAGAGCAGGTTGCTTTGGAGAGAGCTCCTCTGGGCCACCGCTGGGGGGATGAGGGCCTCATATTTGAAGATATTGTGATCCCACCCCTGGGGAAGATGTGCACCTGCTGAGAAACAGGTAGGGATCCAAAAATGGTAAGCTAGAGAAGAGACTCAGGGCAGACACCAACACGGAGGGGCTGAGAGCAAAGTGGGGCAGAGACCTGGGATGAGTATTCTGTTCCAGAAGCTGCACCACAGAATTATCTGGATAAAATGACAGATGTTACAGGCCTTCCAAGTTTTTTTTAAAAGCTTCTTGGCTGGGAGCCACCTAGGTGGCTCAGTCAGTTAAGCATCTGACTCTTGATTTCGGCTCAGGTCATGATCTTGTGGTTGGTGAGTTCGAACCCCACGTCTGGCTCTGAGCTGACAGCACGGAGCATGTTTGGGATTCTCTCTCTCTCCTTCTCTTTCTGCCCCTCCTCTGCTCTGTCTCTCTCTTTATCTAAATAAATAAATAAATGAATAAAATAAAATAAAATAAAATTAAATTAAATTAAAAGGTCCTTGGCTGGCTGACTCTGAAAGAGCTGATCCATAGACTGGAAACCCTTGCTGACTTTCACAATACGATATGAGCCCACTCTGTGTAACATCCAGAAGTAGGGTGAGCTTCTTGGGATCTGTGTGCACTTTAATCATTGTTAGAGCCTGAACTTTGTTTTCATTAGTTAGGATGTTGGCTTGGCTGTTTTCACAGAGATGAAAAACAAGAGGACTAAACCATATAGAAGATTCACTGCTCTTCTGTATAAAAGTATGAGCTGGCAGGGCGTCCGGGGTGGTACATTGGCTCTGCTCCACAGTGGTATCCCAGAGCCCCAGATGCCTTCTTTCTTGCTGCCTGCCTCACCTTGGGGTGCTGTTCCCATTCACATGATCAAAACCTGCTCACAAGTGCCATGTCAGTGTTCCAGCCCTCAGGAAGAGAAGAGAAGGAAGCAGGGTGCATTAATCTGCATGGGCTGCTCTAACAAAAAACTAAACTAGAAGCCTGAGACCAGGAGGCCAGCAGGACTGGGTGCCGAGGACAGCCCTCTTCCTGGCCTGGAGATAACCACCTGCTTGCTACATCTTCATGAGGCAGACAGAGCTCTGGTCTCTTCCTCTGCATATACGGGCCTTAATTCCATCATGGGGTCTCCACCAAAATGATCTCATCTAAACCTAATGGCCTCCCGAAGGCTCCATCTCTGAGAACCATCACATGTGGTCACGCCTTCAACATAGGAATTTCAGGGGGGACACAAGCATTCAGTCGGTAACCTGGAGCAAATGGTTTCCAATGGAAACCAATTTTAACAATGGAATCCAAAAGTTGCAAATGTCACTTTCACTCACAGCCCATTGGCGAGAATCTGTGCATGTGGCCTTACCTATTGCCAGGGAGGTGGGGAAATAAAATCTTTAACTGGGTAGCCATTGCCCACGTAAAATTTTGGGAGTTTGGTTATTAGAAGGCAAAGGGGATAATGGATACTGAGGGTTAATCAGATGTCCTTTTAAATGTCCTGGAGTCACTATACCTCTCTTCCCCAAGCTAACACTTTCTAGCACCATGCTCTGTCTCCTATCTTTCCCTTGTATGTCACTCTCCCATGACCTTAGCCATTATGGAGGTCCCTCGAAGGCTGTGACCAGTTCTGTATCTGCCACATGGGATGTTATATTTTAAGCTGCCTGGGGTTTTGCTTTCTAAGGAGGAAGTAGAGGTGGGAGGGGGATGGGGCTCAATAATGGCAGGGCCAGTGGTCCTGAGCTCACTTCTAGCAGCTGCTCATGCATTGATTTAAGACTCTTCCTTCAATTCTTAAAATGGGGATTCCCAGTTTTGTTTGGCTCTCATTGGGTCAGTGCACATCTGCCTATACTTCTATATCATACGCATCTATGTCACTACATAATAAAATCCTGTGTTTGCCCTACAGCACCTTATCCATCAGATATCCCTCACCCATCAAAAATCCTCAAATTTAATGGACAAACCAGGTTTTTTTTTTGACAAAACAGGTTTTAAAATGTATAGGTTGTGGGATATGAAGCAAGCAGTATTTATGTTTGAGTGTTTAGCATCTAATACAAAATGGGCACGTAGTAAGTATTTTTTAAATGAGCAAATGATTAATTGTGGGGATATGGAGGTGAAGTAAACTGTCCTGAAAGAGTTCATCATTCAGTGGGGAAAATGAACACAAGAAGACCTCATAACACCATTCTGGGAATCTTCTGGTCCCTGAGTCTGCCTTCTTGTCCCAGCACACCATACCAGCTTCCCTGCGTTGGAGGGGGCATTGTCCATCCACCAGATTGGGCCACTCACCTCCTTACACACATTGCCAAATGTCTCCTGAAAGGCAGAATCCACCCGGGTGGAAAAACTATCAGACATGTCCTTTACAAAGCACACTGCCGACATTGAGATCTTGCACAAGTACTCACAGAGGATTCAACAGTTTTTCTCAGGGACACTGGCTTTTCCCAAAGCTTTCATCTCATTGAAGAGGTTGGACTTCAGTCTGGGGGGCACAATACACATCTCATTCTTAAACTTTCCACAACAGAATGATAACTCTTTTCTCACCTCTGGTTTTAAGTCATATGGTTCTTGTTCCAACCGAAACACCAAATATTTGCACGGAGGCAGTGGGTAGAAATTCATTCCACTCACATGTGGAATTAAAGAAACAAAACAAACAGAGAAAAAGAGAGATAAAACAAACTGGTGGTTGCCAGAGGGGAGGTGGGTGGAGGGGTGGGGGAAATAGGTGAAGAGGATTAAGAGTGCACTTGTGATGAGCCCTGAAAATGTGTAGAATAGTTGGGTCACTGTACTGCACACCTGAAACTACTATCACACTGTATGCTAACTTGAATAAAAAAAAAAATAATGATTACCAGGGATTGCCAGGCTTTACTACAGACATCTGGTATTTGAGAGGCAGGTTAATCAACATGTTTATGTTCTTGGACACATGGTCATGCACAAACTTTACTGTGCATCAGAATCTCTTGGGGGGGGGGTGTTTAAATACATGTTTTCCAAAGATTTTGATTCAGTGGTTTTGAAGTAAAACTCAGAAGCTACCTTTTCTGAAAAGCCCTTCCAGATAATCCCTGTGTTCCACTTTGAGAAATGGAATTTATTTCTCCAAGTGCTATTTCTGTGTGAAATTAGGCAGTAAGAAAGAAAAGCTCTTGCATCTTATTATCTCAGCCCCCTTAAGGGATGCCTTCAGTAACTCACACCTTCATGCTCTATGTTCAAACTTTATAATCCAAGTTGATCTAAAAATTTATCTTTAGTGCTTGTTTGTATTCAAAACCCTATCCATGGTGTCCATAAAGACACACATGATGAATTTCTTCTAGGGCTTAATTTAAAAAGCATTTTTTCAGGGTGCCTGGGTAGCTCAGTTGGTTAAGCCTCCCACTTCAACTCAGGTCATGATCTTGTGGTCCTTGAGTTCAAGCCCCATGTCAGACTCTGTGCTGACAGCTCGGAGCCTGGAGCTGCTTCAGATTCTGTGCCTCCCTCTCTCTCGGCCCCTCCCCTGCTCATGCTCTGTCTCTCTCTCCCAAGAATAAACATTAATTTTTTTTTAATTTAAAAAGTATTTTTTCTACAAAAGGTGTGTGTGTATGTGTTTGTATTTTTATATTTTGGTGGGGATGGGGCACGGAAATACAACTAAAAGTTTGTAATATAACGTGTGTCCCTTTTTGCTTGAGTGTCTATCAGCCTTTTCTTGGTATTATCTGGGGTCCAGATGAGACTTACTCCCAGATGCTCTGCTGTGCCCAAATCTAGAAACATGGAATCCCACCTTGGCAGATTATTGGAAACTACTCCTCTAACACTGAAGGAATCTGATATTGTCATAACTGAGATCCCTTAATCAGAACCCTAACCTATATCACACTTGACCTTATTGTCTCCTGCTTGGGTTTCAGCCTTCATTCCAAGTCTTATTAGGACCAAACCTGCTCCCAACCCCAGTCTGGCTTCCCTTTCACCTGCTTCTTGTGAGCTCTTCACCCTACCCTTTGGGAGCTGGTTCCTGTTTTTTGTTATCATTTCAGGTGTATTACTGTCGCCAGGGTAAGATTCACTGACTACCATGAACCTTCAATCCTGATATTCACCAACACCAAAAATTACTATGGCCTAGTAGAAGTCCCAACAAAGCTGGGATGGAGGGCAGCACCATCTCCCTCATGAACCAAAATTTATGGAAAATTTTCAGTCATTACAGTTAATTTATAAGGTAGCAGTTTCCCCTGTGTATTAGGGTTCTCCAGAGAAACAGAACCAATAGGATGCATATTTACCTATCATCTATCTATCTATCCCTATCATCTATTTATTGATTTATTATAAAGAATTGGCTTATTTGATTATGGATGCTGAGAAGTCCAAAGATCTGTGGTTACTGAGCTGGAGACCCAGAAGAGTTGATGGTCTAATCTCCAATCCAAGTCCAAGTCCAAAGGCAAAGACCCATGACCCAGCTTGAAAAAGTCAGGTTGAGAGAGAACAGTTTTCCCTCACTCACTCTCTTTGTTCTATTCATGTTTTCAACAGATTGAGTGAGGCCCACCCACACTGGGGAGAGCAATTTGCTTTACTCCACCTACCGATTTAAATGTTAATCTCATCCAAAAATAGATAAATAAGTAAATGTTAACCTCATCCAGAAACACCCTCATACACATACAAAAAATAATATTTCACCAAATTTCTGGGCACTCTGTGGCCCAGTCAAGCTGACACATAAAATTAACCATCATATCCAAATACTTTTAGATGATCTGCTTTTCTAATTGCCTTATTTACCAGTTTATTAAATTTTGTAAGGCACTTAAATTTTTTTCATTCATTCAGTGAACAAATATTTATTGAGCAATTATTTCATGCAAGGCAATGAAGATATAATAGTGAACAACATAACTACAGTCCTACCCTTGAGGAGCTTATAAATTAAAAGGGAAAGCAACTTGAGGCTCCTCAAGTGTGACAAGGTAAGAGAAGAGAGACAAATGTTCAGAGGGATCACTAATCTTGTGTGAAGATGGGGAAGAAAGGACCGAAGTCAAGATTTTAGATATCTAGGGAAGATAATGGTGAGATATTTAGGGAAATGTTGAGAACACAAGATGGTCTAAAAACCAAGACATGACCAACATGGTAGGAGTTGAGATGAGTCCTGAGATACAGGCAGAAGCCAGATGGTGGGAACCCTTGTAATCATTTTGGATATCACCTTAAAGACAATTAGAAGCTACGGAAGGGTTTTAAGAAGAAGAGTGACATGATTAGATCACTCTGGATTCTGTGTCTACAGGTCCTAAATAAAAAATGAAAAGATACTGGTCATGTACCAAAGTCCAGTTTAAGTGTAATTTTATTGAACAATAACCTTTACCTTTCTCCTAATCTCCTATCTTATTAGAAGAGCAAATTGGTGCTCCATTGTAGTCATTTTTCATTAACCTTCATAATATGGGGTGATTTGATTAGCTTAATGCAACGTGGAGGGAGGGTTTGTAAAGGGCAAACCATAAAGACTACCTCTGACAGAAATGCAGATTCACCGGAATGCCTGGGTGGCTCAGTTGGTTAAGTGTCTGACTTCGGCTCAGGTCATGATCTCATGGTTTGTGAGTTTGAGCCCCACATAGGGCTCTGTGCTGACAGCTCATTGCCTGGAGCCTGCTTCAGATTCTGTGTCTTCCTCTCTCTCTGCCCCTCCCCTGCTCACGCTCTGTCTCCCTTTCTCTCAAAAAATGAATAAACATTAAAAAAATTAAAAAAAAAGCAGATTCACCAAGATGCCAGTGTGCTACCTAAGATGTGTGTTACCATCTCTTTCTTCAAACACACTACTAATTTACCTCTTCTTGTCTAGCACTATTTCCTGAATCACCGCTAGGACTTCACAGCTCCAATATAAGTACTAGTCAGGACTCTTTCAGTTGCAAGTGAAGGAAGTGTCAACTCAAATGGCTGGTGCAAAGATAGGAGTTCAGATTTCACACAGGGGAGCTTGATGTCAGGTATGATGGGATTCAGGGATCAGTTGATCTCCTAAGAGCTCCTGCTTCCTTTGCTGTGGGTCAGTTTGGTTCCAGGGAAGCACTTTGGTGGCAAATGGCTGTCAGTAACTACACTCTTACCAAGTTTTACTTTCTCAAGACAGCCAGTAGGAAGAATTTTCCTTCCCCAACAGTCCCAACAGAAGTCTTGGAATTGAGTTTCATTCGTTCTAGTTGGCCTGGGTCACACGCCCACCTGGAGCCAAGGTGGGGCCAGTCCTACAAAAAAAACACAGGGGAACTGAGCACGGGGTGAGGGGTCAACACAGGGCAGGAATGGCTAAAAATGTCCCCATGAGCACGAAAGGGCGACCGAGGTGGCAGCCTTTCAAAGGTCAAGCCTGAGAAGATGTCATGGTGGGTCCACTCAGTGCTGTGTTTGCCCACATACTGAGCTCTGGCTCACCTGAACCCCTAGGAAACACCTAGTGTTAACAGCTTCCTGGCTCCAGACCTTTGGTTTTAATAGTGTTCTTCCATTTGCTCCTTTGCTGTCACTCTCAGGTTCCCTCCTGTTTTCTCTTCCAACTGTGGCTCCAGCAGCCACCCCACCATTTACTTGACATCCTTTAAGTTTTTCATACACTTCTCCCAACCTGTGTACCTACAGTTTCAAAGGTAGCCACCCTACACTTGTGGTGACCGTATGCAATGTGTGAGATCTGACGCAGCTCTGCTGGGATCCAAATGCCATCAAGTGGATTCATTAAACGTTGCCACACATCTCCATGCAGAGAAAACAAAAACAAAGTGGAGATTTGGAGATTCCAGGAGAACCTTACCCACCCCACCCCCTTCTCTTTGGGTTCATTGTAGGCACATCCTGCTTTTGGAGGGCCATAATGGGAAGTGTTGTCTCAGTGGCCATGACCTTCCATTATTTTTAAATGACTGGAGCCAAACAAAAGACAAATGAAAACTTTCTCTGCTTGACATTGAAAAAATTACTGGCATGTCATATGGTAATTCATTAAAGAATTCTCATTCATCAAAATAATTCATTTTTGTTTGAAGGGCTGAATAAGCAGTTTCTTGCTGATTTCACTGTCAGCCTCTCTGGCCACATGTGGCTCTAGTTCATTTGCAATAATTTTATTCCTAATATTAAGAGATTTGGGGGCATATGTGGAATATTTGAAATCAAATTGGGCTATTTTACTTAGATACCTCCATGTAAGTTTGTTTCTCCCTTTTATATTCTTCTACAATTCTAATACACAGGATAGAATGTAATCATTTTTTTTTCTTTAGATGGAGAGATTCACACCAAGTAGATTCTTTCTTTCTCAGAAATTGAAGTATACCTGACTGATTTGAATCCACTGCTGAACTGAGCATAGGAAACTGGTCTCAGGGTAATTTTTAAAAATTTTTATTTAAACCCAAAAATTAAAAATAGATCTACCCTGTGACCCAGCAATAGCACTGCTGGGATTTACCCAAGGGATACAAGAGTGCTGATGCATAGGCACTTGTACCCCAATGTTTATAGCAGCACTTTCAACAATAGCCAAATTATGGAAAGAGCCTAAGTGTCCATCAACTGATGAATGGATAAAGAAACTGTGGCTTGTATACACAATGGAATACTACATGGCAATGAGAAAGAATGAAATATGGCTTTTTGTACGTGGATGGAACTGGAGAGTGTTATGCTAAGTGAAATAAGCCATACAGAGAAAGACAGATACTATATGGTTTCACTCTTTTGTGGATCCTGAGAAACTTAACAGAAGACCATGGGGGAGGGGAAGAAAAAAAAAAGTTAGAGAGGGAGGGAACCAAATCATAAGAGACTTAAAAACTAAGAACAAACTGAGGGTTGATGGGGGTGGGAGGGAAGGGAGGATGGGTGATGGGTATTGAGGAGGGCAGCTTTTGGGATGAGCACTGGGTGTTGTATGGAGACCAACTTGATAAATTTCATATTAAATACATACATACATACATACAAGTTAGTTAACGTATCGTGTAATGGTTTCAGGAGTAGGATTTAGTGATTCATCATTTACATATAACACCCAGTGCTCATCCCAACAAGTGCCCTCCTCAGTAGCCATCCCCCATCTAGACAATCCCCCTGCCCAATACCCCTCCAACAACCCTCAGTTTGTTCTCTGTATTTAAGAGTCTCTTATGGTTTGCCTCCCTCTCTGTTTTTATCTTATTTTTCCTTCCCTTCCCCTATGTTCATCTGTTGTGTTTCTTTTTTTTATTTAAAAAAAAAATTTAATGTTTATTTTTGAGAGAAAAAGAGACAGAGCACAAATGGGGGAAGGGCAGAGAGGGGGGGAGACACAGAATCCAAAGCAGGCTCCAGGCTCTGAGCTGTCAGCACAGATCCCCACGCAGGGCTTGAACACACAAACTGCAAGATAATGACTTGAACTGAAGTCAGCCGCTTAACCTACTGAGCCACCCAGGACCCCCACATTTGTTGTGTTTCTTAAATTGCACATATGAGTGAAATCATATGATATTTGTCTTTTTCTGATTGACTTACTTTGCTTAGCATAATACATTCTAGTTTCATCCACGTTGTCGCAAATGGCAAGGTTTCATTCTTTAAAATTTTTTTTTAATGTTTATTATTTTTTTTTGAGAGAGAGAAACAGAGTGAGAGCAGGGGAGAGGCAGAGAGAGGGAGACACAGAATTCAAAGTAGCTCCAGGCTCCAAGCTGTCAGCACAGAGCCCGATGCGGAGCTCGAACTCACATACCGTGAGATCATGACCTGAGTTGAAGTTGGAAGCTTAACCAACTGAGCCACCCAGGCACCCCCAAGATTTCATTCTTTTTGATCACCAAGTAATATTTCATTGTGTATATATACCACATCTTCTTTATCCATTCATCAGTCGATGGACGTTCGGGGTCTTTCCATAATTTGGCTGCTGTCAATAGTGCCGGTATAAACATTTGGGGTGCATGTGCCCCTTTGAATCAGCATTTTAGTATCCTTTGGATAAATCCTAGTAGTGCAATTGCTGGGTCATAGGGTAGCTCTATATTTAACTTTTTGAGGAACCTCCATACTGTTTATAATATCCCAAACTAGGGGGAATTGTTTTAAGGTTTCTCTGAGTCCTGAGCCCTAGTGAAATTTTGTAAATGAGTGCTTTATGAAATCCTTCATGACAAAGCACATCTAGTTCATTCTCTATGTTAGCCACATTTAAGCACCACAGGAAGGTAGCTGCTGGATTCGCCCCAATTTATTCTCAGAAATTGTTAGTCAGGAGTATTTTCCAATACGGAATTCATATTATTCGTCCAAAGGATTTTATCTTTGAAAAGACTTCTGTTTCCCTTTCTTTAGCCTTTGAGCTGATCCAGCTGTGAACACAGTTTCCCTCGCCACTCTCCTCTGCCTTCCCCTTACTCCTCCTCATGGCATCTTCCCCTCCTGCAAAGAACAGGGTTGGAAGCTTAAAATGCTAACCAAGGTCACACACACAGGTATTTTAAAATACCCATTTAAATTCACCCATTTGAAAGAAGTGAATAGGTTGGGGACAATAGAAGGGTGTATGGGGACTCTGGGAAACCAGACTCTCTGGCTAAAGGAAAAGGCTGCCACCATTCAGCCCCAGCTGAGTCCCCAGGAGAGAATTCAGTACCAGATTTGCCAGATCTCACACCCTTCATGAGAAGCCAGAAGTGGGTTTTATGTGAAATGTTCCAATTTTAGAAATAGCCAGTTATTTAGAAGATTTATAATAACACCTCCCCAAAGCCTGGAAATGTCCCATAGACCACTAGAAATTCTTTTTCTCGTGCTTGAACCAAACTTGCTTCCATCATAATCTGATTATGCCAAACTGACCTCGCCCCTTCCCCACCCTCTTCATCCTTGGCACCGAGTTTTGCAGTAACTTGGCAAAATCCTGTGAGGGAGAGACCTTCTCCCTAAAGGTCGTTTCAGGAGTTGCAACCAGAGTTCTTCCTGAGAGTGAGTTCTTCTTGGCTTTGCCCTTGCCACCAGACTGAACAGTGATTTCGGATGTGGTTGGGGAGGGAAAAGAAGGCTGTGCCCCTTGATGCTGGAGAATTTTATTCACCACCTGTGCACTTCTTTTTTATCACTTGTATCCCTTCCCTTATCCACTGTTAGTCTAGCACCTCCCCTGCCAGTCCACACCAGGCAAGGCTGCATATGGGCTTCTCCCGATACACACACATCCACACATGGACTCACATAGATATGTGCGTGCCCACACACATATCCACACATCTAGTCCACACACGGACTCACGCAAATGTGCACACATGCATACACATCCACACACGGACTCACACAGATACACGCATGCACACACACACACACATCTACACACAGACTCACACAGATATGCACACACATCCACACATGGACTCACACAGATACATGCATATGCACACACACAGACTTACACAGATATGTGCTTATGCACACACATCCACACACAGACACACAGATACATGCATGTGCACACACACACCCACACATGGACTCACACAGATATGCACACAGGCACACATATCCACACACGGACTCACACAGATATGTGTACATGCACACATATCCACACACAGACTCACACAGATACATGTGTGTGCACACACACATCCACACACAGACTCACACAGATACACATGTATGCACATACACATTCACACACAGATACACACACATGCACACACATGCACAACTACACAGCCATACATACCCACATACACACATACCACTGTCATTTTGTGACTTGTTTTCCCCTTCTTACCTTGAGGTTCATTTACTTGATTTTATCTGTTCAAACACTGTGGATCTGAGATTTGCTGTGCAACAAAGGACTGAAGAAGTGGTAGGTACCCAATTATATCAACACCCTTCTCAGTCCACAAATTTGGATAATTGGGAATTAACTTTACTGCAATAATTACACCTCAGATTTATATAGTACTTAAGGGGCGCCTGGGTGGCGCAGTCGGTTAAGCGTCCGACTTCAGCCAGGTCACGATCTCGCGGTCCGGGAGTTCGAGCCCCGCGTCAGGCTCTGAGCTGATGGCTCGGAGCCTGGAGCCTGTTTCCGATTCTGTGTCTGCCTCTCTCTCTGCCCCTCCCCCGTTCATGCTCTGCCTCTCTCTGTCCCAAAAATAAATAAACGTTGAAAAAAAAATTTTATATAGTACTTAAATTTTTAAGAACATTTTCACAGTTACTTCATTTTTATCTTTACAAACCAACCCTGTGACTCGGTACTGAGACATGTCATTGCCTTTTCCTAGATCAGGAAACTCCTGGCAGAAAGGCCAGAGATTTGCCTGATGCTGGGGTCAGACCCATGAGGCTCTCCAAAGAAATTCTCACGGCAAATATTAAAATAGAATATTAGCTGACATGTACTTTCAGTGAACTGTATCTTTTTCCCTGTGACTCCACTCTTTTTAGCAAAAGTAATTTATTACCAATGGGATCCATACATACAGTTGACTGTAGTGACCCAATTTTTGGTCTGGTTAATCTGATCGCTGTAATTATGAGCCACCCAGCCAGGTAAGAGGAGGTCAAGGATCAGTATTCATTTCCTGAGTAGGATGATTTGTTGATTTTTTTCTAATTAGAACAGGCCAAGCAATACAAAAGGAAGGGTAAATGTGAAGTTTTTCAGGCAAAGTGCCTGTTTGTACATACCTTGCTAAAATTTTCAAAAGCACTACACAGCTAACTCATTGTTAGCTTGTGCTCTAGCAAGATCTTTTGGAAAGACCTATCAATTAGGATTTTTTGGTTACAAACAAAAGAAAACAAAATGGAAAACCCAACTGAATACAGCTTTAAAAAACATGCTATCTCCAGGGCACCTGGGTGGCTCAGTTGGTTAAGTGTCCAACTTCGGCTCAGGTCATGATCTCACGGTTCGTGAGTTCAAGCCTCCCGTCGGGTTCTGTGCTGACAGCTTGGAGTCTGGAGCCTATTTCAGATTCTGTGTCTCCCTGTCTCTCTGTTTCTCCCCTGCTCATGCTCTGTATCTCTTTCTCCCAAACATAAACATTAAAAGAAAAAAGCATGCTATCTCCTCCAACGGCCAAAGTTGAAAGGATCTGAGCAAAAAAATAGAGTAGTATTGGATCATAACACAAAGTATAAAATAAATAGCCATGAGTCCATACTTATATAAATCAATTATTAAATAAATAAATGAATGAATAAATAAATAAGGTTACCAAGACAGACCTCTTGTGTGGAGGAATTCTAAATAATCAATGTAACTGCTCTACCTTCAAGGAGGGTGAGTGTAACTCTCCACTCCTTAAGTGTAGGCTGCTCATTGTGGAAAGGGGGAGAAAGTAAATCTAGAGTGGAAGAACTTTTTTTTTTAGGAATTATATTTTGTTTTGAGAAGTATTTCTTTTTTTTTATAAAATATAATCTATTGTCAAATTGGTTTCCATACAACACTCAGTGCTCATCCCAACAGATGCCTTCTCAATGCCCATCACCCACTTTCCCCTTAGATACTGAGAACAAACTGAGGGTTGACAGGGGGTGGGACAGAGGGGAAAGTGGGTGATAGAATGGAGGAACTTGACAAACACTAAGTTAGGCAGATGGTCAAGGTTAGTATCAACTAGCCATGCTTCTTTACAAGCAAAAGCAAAGCCAATGACTTTCCTAGCTGGACTGTGTGAAATCTATTTCCCCAGCTTGAATATACCACTCTGCTCCCTATTAAACTCCATCCTCTTTGTGTGTCTATTTCTCTGAGTCATTTTGAAGGTTAATCCTTAAAGATTCTATGTTAACTGACAGGCACTTACTTTTCTCTTCTCTTTTTAGTAGCTGCTCGCTGGCTTTACCATTCTTTATCACTACTCATCTCTCAAACTGACCAGGGAAAACTGCTTGGCTCTGTTCCCTGCATTGGCCTAGATTGGAGGCGCTTAACTTGCAGTGTTTCCTGATAAGCTCTGAGAGGGCAAAAATATGTCCCCCCTGCTTTTCATCAGAAAAACGTAGATGATGTGTGCATATTGCTCCTTCCACCAGAATCCCTGAACATCTCTCCAATGCCTCAATCCCATTATCTTACTACGTCCTGCCCATTTCAGCTTCTCCAAATGGTGCCAGTGTTCTTAAGTTAAGATGTTAGATTTTCTGCTTGTAGTGACATGGTTTTTAATAGGTTCTGCAATAATTATTTGTAAATAAATTACTACCAGCAAATGGGGTCCCACAGTCTTTCTTCAGATGTGAGGTGGGAGGAAATCCTTAAAACAGGCAATGTTTTTACGTATCCAAGTGAAGACAAGTATTGACAGAAATCAGGTTCCATCTCTCCTAAAACCAAGAAAAGGCAAGAAATAAGAATGAGAATAGGAGTTGGAGACTGAGATCCAAAAGTGTACTTTGTTCAAGAGACACAAACAAAGACATTGAAAATCATATATTTTCTGGAAAAGAGTGTAAGCTGAATGTGGTGAATAAACGTGGACCCAAGGAAACCACTAGGGTAAAATTGCTGTTTCCCCCAACCCCCACCACCTCTTACTTCTCCCCTTTGTCAACGTAGACAGTAGCAAAGAATAAAACCAATAACAAACAGTTGTCTAGTAATCATTTCTGAACATTTTCTGCCCCTCTCTCTTACTGAAATCCCCAAGAGGCAACACTGTGGGCATGAGTCTTATGCTAGTTGAGGGCTTGAATAGAACAAAAAGGCAGAGGAACAGCAAATTTGCTCTCTTTGCTTGAACTGAGACATCCATCTCCTCCTGCCCCTGGACTTTGGTGCTCCTGCTTCTCGGGATTTGGGGTTCCAATTCATACTATTGGCTCCTCTGATTCTCAGACCTTGAGACTCGGACTGAATTACATTGCCAGAGTTCTTGGTTCTCCAGTTTGCAGATGGCAGATTGTGGGATTTGTGAGCCTCCACCATTGTGTGAACCAATTCCTATAATAAATCTCATATATACATCTGTGTACATATATCCTGTTGATTTTATTTCTCTGGAGAACTCTGACTAATACAGATTTTGGTACCAAGAGTGGTTTTAAAGGAACAGAATTTTAAGGAAGAGCTTTCTGAATTAGTCTGTTTCTGAAATTGGATCTCTATTCTAATTAAAAATGTCAAATAAATCTGTTTATAAAAATATGGAAAATGTTTGCATTGGATACTCCTGATTGGCCACTTATAAGAAACAAGGGGCTAAGTAACTCTGTATATGATCCTTTAGAACATTTTTGGAAAACTGTGGAATGACATCTGTTGGTTTTTCTTAATATTTCTGGACAGAATAGTGAAAGAAAAGGATGAACCCAGCTCAAGTACCACAGAGATGACCTAAGAACTTCTGTGTCCTAAAGGAGAGTTTTATCTCCTATAGCAGCAAGGCTCAAGTTACTAAAAATAAAATGTAGGATCTCATCCCATAACCACTGAAATTACCATGCAAGATGAATTCTCAGCCTTGCAGTGTATTTACTGTTAAAGGCAGGGCATTGGCTGGGAAAGAATGAGGTCCTATAAGTTGGTGTGGCAATGTGTGGGAGGACCTTGATGAAGCTGGAAACACTGAGCTTCTAAATCCTGATGAGTCTCCTTGCCAGTGAAAGAGGTCTCCCCAACCGCAGAGGAAGTGGCCTTCCCATAGTGAGTCCCTTGATCAGAAGCAATGCTTTGTGTGTGATCAGAAGTAAAGGAAAAAATATGAAGATATTTGTGTGTCATGTGAATACTCACCAAAGGATGATCTCAGCAGAAGAGGATTTTAATAATCAAGTAGATGATTTGACCCATTCTGTTGATACTGGTCAATTCTTTCCCTAGCTACCCTATCATTGCTCAATAAGATCATGAACAAAGTGGCCACCATGGTAGCAGGGATGGAGGCTGTGCATGGGCTCAGCACAATAGACTACCACTTACCAAGGCTGGCCTGACTATGACCACTGCTGAGTGCCCAATCTATCAGCGGCAGAGGCCAATACTGAGCCTTCAATATGACATCAATCCCTGGGTTGACCAGCAGGTTGAGTATGTTAACTGCTTCTATCATGAAAGGGCCAGTGTTTTCTTCTTACTGGAACAGATTCTTGCTTTAGATACACATTTGCTTACCCTGCACACAATATTTGTGCCCAAACTACCATTTGTGTACTTATAGAATGCCTTACCCTCTATCATAGTATTCCACACTGCATTGCTTCTGTTAAATTTTTTTTTTCAACGTTTATTTGTTTTTGGGACAGAGAGAGACAGAGCATGAACGGGGGAGGGGCAGAGAGAGAGGGAGTCACAGAGTCGGAAACAGGCTCCAGGCTCTGAGCCATCAGCCCAGAGCCCGACGCGGGGCTCGAACTCACGGACCGCGAGATCGTGACCTGGCTGAAGTCGGACGCTTAACCGACTGCGCCACCCAGGCGCCCCCACACTGCATTGCTTCTGATCAAGGAATTGATTTCACTGCAAAAGAACTGTGGCAATGGGCCCATGCTTATGGAATTCACTGGTCTTCCCACCATCTTGAAGCAGCTGGCTTGACAGAATGTTTTAATAGCCTTTTAAAGATTCAGTTTCAGTACCAGATACATGGTAATATCTTGCTAGTCTGGGGCAAGGTTTTCTAGAAAGCTGTATATGCCCTGAATCAGAATTCAGTATATGGTGCTTTTCTCCCATATCCATGATTCACAGGTCCAGGAATCAAAGGGTGGCAATAGGAATAGCATCATTCACTATTATTTCTAGTGACCACTAGCAAAATTTTTGCTTCCTGTTCCCATGACTTTATGCTCTGCTGGGCTAGAGGTCTCAGTTCCAGAGGAAGAAATGCTTCCACCAAGAAACATGACAATGATTCCACTGAAGTAGATGGCAAAACTGCTACACAGCCACTATGGGCTCCTCAGACCTTTGAATTAACAGGCAAAGAAGGAAGTTATGGTGCTGGCCTGACTACCAAGGGAACATTCAACTACTACTCCACAATGGAGGTAAGGAAGAGTATGCAGGAAATACAGGAGATCGTCTAGGGCATCTCTTAGTCTTACATGTCCTATGATTAAGGTTAATAAAAAACTACAACACAATCTAGACAGGGTTAATAAGGTTCAGACCCTTCAGAAAAGTTTGGGCCACCCGAAAGAAATAAAGAACCATGAGCAGCTGAGGTATTTGCTGAAGAAAAAGAGAATATAGAATGGATAGTAGAAGAAGGTGGTTATAAATACCAGCTATGACAATGTGACCAGTGATAGAAAGGAGGACTGTAATTGTGAGGAGTATTTACTTTTTATTTTGTTATGAATATATTTGTGTGTGTGAATATATATATATACATATATATATATATACATGTACATATATAAAGTAGATATCTTTGTTTTCTTTCCTCTTTTAGTCCCATATCATGTAACATAATTTTATATCAATATTTAAATATTGTTAATGTTAAATAATAACATTTAAGTTATGGGATATCAGAAGAAGAGTAAACATCACTCAATGACTACTTTCTTCTGGAGAAGGGATTAACAATTTTCAGTTGTACATAGGATAGTGGTATCATCTTAGGTGAGATTATGACTTTCACATTGTCTTTATTTGAAGATTAAGTATGGCTTAAGGAAATATGTATAGGTGCCAAGTTGACAAAGTGTGGACTTGTGATGGTTAATTTTATATGCCAGCTTGACTGGGCTAAGAGATGCCCAGGTAGCTGGTGAAACACTATTCCTGGGTGTGTCTGTGAGAGTGTTTCCAGAAGAAATTAACATTTGAATCAATAGACTGAATAAAGAAAATTTTCCTTACCAGTGTGTGTAGGTATCATTCAATCCTTTGAGGGCTGGAACAGAATAAAAAGACAGAAGAAGGGCACATCTGCTCACTTTGCTTGAGCTGGAACATCGATCTTACCCTGCCATTGGACATTTGTGCTTCTCGTTCTTGGGTTTTCAGACTCAGATCAGAACTTTCATCACTGAACCTTCTGTTCTTGGGCCTTTGGACTCAGACTTACACCATTGGCTCCCTTGGTTCTCAGCTCTTCAGACTCAGACTGAGTTACACTGCCAAGTTTCCTTGTTTTCCAGTTTGTTCCTCAGCCTCCATAATTGCATAAACCAATTCCTATAATAAATATATTATTGTCTATCTATCTACTGATTCTACTTCTTAGGAGAACCCTACCTAATACAGTATATATGAGCCTGGACCCTAAAGTGTTAGATAGAGAGGAATAGAATCACAGTTGGATAAGGGGGAGTTTGTTGATATGGGAATGTTCTCCCATGCTGCAGAATTATATACCCTGTCAAGGACCCTAAGAGAATATATTTTGGGATACACCATCAGGTTGGCTCTCAAAATCATGGGAAGAGTGATGAGCCATACTAAGCAAAGTAAAACCATGAGAATGTCCATGGAAAATGATGGAGGAGGGGATCAAAAGGAACTAGAAAGTGGGCATGCTAGAGTGGATACACTATGAAAAGCCCCAAAACCCAGTGTTACCTGAAGTGCCTTGGGGGACATTCTATAGAGTAGGAGATAAATCTTATGATAATCCAAATCCACATCAATGGATATATAAAAGTCTACTCTGAAGCATGCCAGGACATCCTCTGAAAGCAACACAGAAGAGGGGAAGGCGGTGGCAGAGTAGAAAGACAAGGCTCCCCTTGTCCCATAGATACAACTAGTTAACTATCAAATCACCCTAAATACCCCAGAAATTGACCTGAAGACAAAACTCCACAAGTAAACTTAGGGAAGAGGCCACATCAAAGAAGGTAAGAAGTGTGGAGATGTGGTTTGGAAGAGAAATGGATTGTGGCCACTGCAGTGGGGAGGGAGCCATAGTCACAGAGAAGGGCCAGAGACAGACTAACACACAGGGGAGTGCACAGGAAAAATGAATCCCCATAGCAATTGGCTTGGGAAGTGAGAGGGTCTGAATTTCATGAGTTCTCACAACCAGTGGGAGGATTAATGCCTGAAGTTTTAAAGGTCAGTGTGCTTGGCTCAGGGAGAGCTCAGAAGACATTTGGGCTGCTCTTGGAGAGAAGACAAACAGTTGGTAGACATACAGTGTGGTAACAGCGATCTGAGGGCCCCTCACCGGGGTGACACACAATGGGGAGGTTAGTTGCTCTTCTTAGAGCATGTCCCAGAGAAGCAGCATGCATGGAGAGACCCCTCCAGGAACAAGGAACTGGCAGGCAACATTTCTCTCCCTCAATCCTCAGCATAAGCACAGAGCCAACTGTGGGAACAAGTGCAGTGCCCATACTCACTACCTACCTTTCTTACACTAAGCTCTACCCACCCATGTTCCAGTGGAACTGCCCCTCCAAGTCACACTTGCCTCAGTCCCAGTGCAGTGCTGCCCACCCCCACCCCACCCCCCAGAAGACTGGCCCAAACCCCTGCATAGGCTGTTTCCAGACTTGGGAGTTTTATGAGGCCTAGATTCCAGTGGTGGTGGCAGGAAGTCCCATTTCACAAGTAGACCAGAGCACATTTACTTAAAATGCACTACATTCAGTCTGGGAACAAAACATTGCCCACAATAGGCAAAGAGAGTTTCTGCAGATGACTAGCCTGAAGGATAAAGTGGCTAAGGCACAATAGCACATGTATAGCACACATTGGAGACACTCCCAGAAGTGCTAGGCCCCAGGAACCAAGGACACTACACTGCAGGGCACTACAGGACCTCTTCTTCATAAAGCCATTACCCTCAAGAACAAGAGTTGTAGATGACTTTCCTAACACAGAGAAACAGGCACAGAGACTTAGACAAAATGAGAAGACAGAGGAATTTGTTCCAAATGAAAGAACAGGACAAGGCCATGGCCAGAGACCTAAGCAAAACAGATATAAGTAACACTTATGTAACACTCTCCATAACCTGATGGAGAATTTAAAACAATAATAATAAATACACTCACTGGACCTGACACAACAGTGGAAGACATCAGTGAGACCATTAACACAGAGATTAGGAATAACATAGCAGAGATAAAAGGACTCAAAAAACAAAATAAGAAACACACTTGATAGAATGAACAGCAGGCTGGGAGAAGAGAGGAACAAATTAATGACCTAGAGGACAGAGTAATGGAAAGTAATCAAGCTGAAAGAAAAAGAGAGAGAATAAAGAATCATGCAAAATATAAATAGACTTAGGAAACTCAGTGACTCTGCCAAATAAATAACATTTGTATTATAGGAGTACTAGAAGAGGAAGAGAGAGAAAAAGGGGCAGAGAATTTATTTAAAGAAATAATAGCTGAAAATTTCCCTAATCTGGAGTAGGAAACAGATATCTAAATCCAGGAGGCAGAGAGAACCCCCAACAACGTCAACAAAAGCAGATCCACACTAAGAGATATTGTAATTAAAATGGCATCCTATAGTAGTAAAAAAAAATATTAAAAACAGCAAGACAGAAGAATAGTTATGTAGAGAGGAAACCCCATAAAGTTATCAGTGAATTTTTTAGCAGAAATGTTCCAAACCAGAAAGGAGTGGCATGATATATTCAAAGTACTGAATGTGAAAAATCCAAGAAAACTCTATTCAGCAAGGCCATCATTCAGAATATAAGGGGACATAAAGAGTTTCCCAAACAAAAACTGAACTAGCCCTGAAAAAAATATTAAAGGGGACTCTTTAAGTGGAAAGGAAAGACCAAATGTGACAGTATGATGGTAGGAAATGTGAAATGAATGTTTCTGTAAAAAAAACCAGTCAAGAAACTCACAAGATAGAAGAATGTAAAATATGATACCATATACCTAAAACATAGGACAGGAGAGGAAAGGAGTAAGGAATGGGTTAAAATTTAAACAATCATCAACTTAATATAGACTGCTGTATGCAGAAGATGTTACACATAAACTTAATGGTAACAACAAATCAAAACTATGAATAATAAAGAATAAAGAGAAAGAAATCCAAATATATCACTAAAGAAAACCAGCAAATGATGAAAGAGAGAAAGACAAGAAAGGATCAGAGAAAATCTTCAGAAACAACAACAAAATAAGTATTAAAATGGCAATAAATATGTACCTATCAATAATTACTTTGAATGTAAATTGGCTAAATGCTCCAACCAAAAAACAGAGAATGACAGAATAGATTAAAAAAAAACAAGACCCATCTGGGGCACCTGGGTGGTTCAGTTGGTTAAGTATCCAACTTCTCATTATCTCACAGTTCATGGGTTTGAGCCCCACGTTGGGCTCTGTGCTGACAGCTCAGCTCCTGGAGTCTGCTTCAGATTCTGTTTCTCCCTTTCTCTCTGCCCCTCCCCTGCTCGTGCCCTCTCTCTCTCAAAATTAAACATTAAAAAAAAAAAAAAGACCGATCTATATGCTGCCTACAAGATACCTTTTTTAGACCTAAAAATACCTGAAGGTTGCAAGGGAGGTAATGGAGACACATTTATTATGCAAATGGATGTCAAAAGAAAGCCAGAATAGCAATACTTACATCAGACAAAATAGACTATAAAACAAAGACTGTAACAACAGACAAAAGACATTATATGATAATAAAGGAAGCAATCCAACAAAAAAGATACAATTGTAAATACTTATGCACCCAACATAAAGCACTCAAATACATAAAACTGTAACAAACATAAAGGAACTAACTGATAATAATACAGTAATAATAGGGGAACTTAGTGTCCCACTTACATCAATGGAGAGATCATCTAAATAGAAAATCAACAAGGAAACAATGACTTTGAATAACACATGGGACCACATGGACTTACCAGGTGTATTCAGAACATTCCATACTAAAACAGGAGAATAGACATTTTTTTCAAGTGCACATGGAACATTCTCCAGAATAGATCATATGTTAGATCAGAAAACAAGTCTCAACAAATTCAAGAAGATCCAAGTCATACCATGCATCTTTTCTGACCACAATGCTATGAAACTAGAAATCGACCATAAAAAAAAATCTGGAAAGAGCACAAATACATGGAGGTTACACACATGTTACTAAACAATGAGTGAGTCAACCAGAAAATCAAAGAAGAAAGAATAATTACATGAACAAAAATGAAAATGAAAACACAACAATCCCAAACCTTTGGGATGCAGCAAAAGTGGTTCTGAAAGAGAAGTTTATAGAAATACAAGCCTACCTCAAGCAGCAAGAAAAATCTCAAATAATGATCCTAAATGTACCCCTACAGGAGCTAGAAAAAGAGTAAGCAAAATCCAAATCCAGCAGAAGGAAGGAAAAAATAAAGATTAGAGAAGAAATAAATGCTACAGGAGCACCCCCCAAAATAATCCCCAAAACCAAAGCAATAGAAGATATCGATGAAACCAGGAGCTGGTTCTTTGAAAAGATCAACAAAATTGATAGATCTCTAGCCAGACTCATCAAATAAACTCATCAAATAATAGATAAATCAGACATGAAAGTAGAGAAATAATAACTGAAACCACAGAAATACATAGGAGTGTAAGAGAATATTATGAAAAATTATATGTCAACAAATTGTGTAACCTAGAAGAAATGGATAAATTCCTAGGAACATATAAACTACCAAAATTGAGGCAGAAATAAATGTAAAATTTCAGTCTGTTCAATACTGATTACTAGCAATGAAACTGAATCAGTGATCAAAATCTCCTAGTGAACAAAAGTCCAGGACCAGATGGCCTCACAGGCGAATTCTACAAAACATTTAAAGAAGAGTTAATACCTATTCTTCTCAAACTATTCCAAAAAATAAAAAAGGAAGAGAAACTTCTAAATTCATTCTGTAAGGCCAGCACTACCTTGATACCAAAACCAGATAAAGACACATGTGCGCACGTGCACTCACACACACACACACACACACACACACACACACGCGCGCGCGCGCACGCGCACACACACACAAAAAGAACTATATGCCAATATCTCTGATAAACATAGATACAAAAATCCTCAACAAAATATTAGCAAACTGAATCCAACAATACAATAAAAAAATCTTTTACCATGATCAAGTGGGATTTATCTCTGGGTTGCAAGTGTAGTTCAATATTCACAAATCAATCAACATGATACATCACATCAATAAGAGAAGGGATGATCCTTTCAATAGATGTAGAAAAGCATTTAACAAAGTACAACATCCATTCATGATAAAAATCTTCAACAAAGTAGGTTTAGAGAGAACATACTTCATAATAAAGTCCATATATGAAAAATTCACAACTAATGTCATCCTCAATGGGGAAAAACTGAGAGCCTTTCTCCTAAAGTCAGGAACAAGACAAGGATATCCATTCTCACCACTTTTATTCAACATAGTACTGGAAGTCCTAGCCACAACAATCAGACAACAAAAAGAAATAAAAAGCATCTAAATCAGTAAGGAAGAAGTAAAACCTTCACTATTTGCAGATGACATGGTACTCTACAGAAAACTCGAAGGAAAAAAAAAGAAAACTTGAAAGACTCCACCCAAAAACTGCTAGAACTGATAAACAAATTCAGTAAAGTTGTAGGATACAAAATCAACATACAGAGATCTGTTGCATTTCTATACACCAAAAATGAAATAGCAGAAAGAGAAATTAAGAAAACAATCCCATTTACAACTGCACCAAAAATAATAGTTAGGAATAAATCTAACCAAAGAGGTGAAAGATCTGTACTATAGGAAACTATATAGAAACACTGTTGAAAGAAATTGAAGACAACACAAAGAAATAAAAAGACATCCCATGCTCACGGGTTAAAAGAATAAATATTGTTAAAATGTCTATTGCTACCCAAAGTAATATACACATTTAATGCAATCCCTATCAAAGTACCAACAGCATTTTCCACAGAACTAAAACAAATAATCCTAAAATTTGTATGGAGGCACGAAAGATTCCTAATAGCCAGAGCAATCTTGAAAAAGAAAATCAAAGCTGGTGCTATCACAATTCTGGACTTCAAGTTATATCATGAGGCTGTAGTGATCAAAACATTATGGTACTAGAACAAAAGTAGACACATAGATCAAGGTAGCAGACTAAGAAATCCAGAAATAAACTCAAACTTTCATGAAAGTTTTTTACAAAGATTTCCTGCTTTGTAATCTTTAACAAAGCAGGAAAGAATATCCAATGGGAAAAAGACATTCTCTTCAACAGTGGTGTTGGGAAAACTGATCAGCTACATGCAAAAGAATGAAACTAGACCATTTTATTACACCATACACGAAAATAAACTCAAGATGGAATAAAGATCTAAATGTGAGACCTGAAATCATAAAAATCCTAGAAGACAGCACCAGCAGTAATTTCTCTAACACTAGCCACAACAACTAAGGCAAGGGAAGCAAAAGTGAAAATAAACTATTGGGACTAGTTATATATACACAAATAAAAACTTGTGTATAGCGAAGGAAACATCAACAAAACTAAGAGGCAAAGGGAGAAGATGTTTGCAAATTATATACTCCTTAAAGGGTTAGTATCCAAAATATATAAAGAACTTATAAAACTCAACACTCAGAAAACAAATAATCCAATTTAAAAATGGGTGCAAGGTATAAACACACATTTCTCTAAAGAAGACATCCACATGGCTAACAGATATATGAAAAGATGCTCATTATCACTTACCAGGTAAATGCAAATCAAAACTAAATGAGATATCACCCCATACCTCTAAGAATGGCTAAAGTAAAAAACACAAGAAACAACTGGTATTGGTGAGGATGCAGAGAAAAAGGAATACTTGTGCACTTTTGGTAGGAATGCAAAATGGTGCAGCCACTGTGGAAGCAGTATGAAGGTTCCTCAAAAAGTAGAGCCATCCTACTATCATCCAGTAATTGCACCATTGGGTATTTGCCCAAAGAACACAAGAACACTAATTCAAAGACATACCTGCACCCCTATGTTTATTGAAGCATTATTTATAGTAGCCAAGATATGGAAGCACCCCAAGTATCCACTCATTGATGGATGGATAAAGATGTGGTGTACATAAACAATAAAATATCATTCAACCATAAAAAAAGAATGAAATCTTACCATTTGCAATGACATGGATGGAACTAGACAATATAAGGCTAAGTAGAATAAGTCAGAGCAATGCAAATACCATATGATTTTACTCATATATGGAATTTAAGAAACAAAACAAAGAGGCAATGGGGGAAAAAAGACAGAAAGAAAAGCAAAAAACCAGACTCTTAACTACAGAGAACAAACCGATGGTAACTAGTGGGGAGTTGGGTGGGGGGAATGGGTGAACTAGGTAATGGGGATTAAGGAGTGCCCCTGTCATGATGAGCAATGGGTGATTAAAATAAAAAACTTTAAAAGGATTATGTCATTTACCCAC
Organism: Lynx rufus; assembly: GCF_022079265.1. Lineage (NCBI taxonomy): Eukaryota > Metazoa > Chordata > Mammalia > Carnivora > Felidae > Lynx > Lynx rufus. The sequence goes on from NW_025814829.1 coordinate 57,718,818, forward strand.
CCCCCAAAAGCAACATGGAATACACCGATGGATGGGTCTTTGGGAGACACTCAGTATTGACTGTTCTCTGCAGACCGAGTGTGATGGTAGGAAATGTCACAGAACTTGGCTCCCTAATAGCAAGGATGACAATGTCCCCAAATAATACAGGCCAGGTGGTGGATTTAACCACCAGAATCAAGGTCAGTACAATTAATTTTTTTTAAGTTTGTTTATTTATTTATTTATTTATGAGAGAGAGAGAGAGAGAGACAGAGAGAGAGAGAGCGAGCACAAGGTGGGGGAGTGGCAGAGAGAGAGCGAGACATGGAATGCAAAGCAGGCTCCAAGCTCCTGGTTGTCAGTGCAGAGCCTGACATGGGGCTCAAACCCATGAACCATGAGATCATGACCTGAGACAAAGTCAGACACAACCAACTGAGCCACCCAGGTGCCCCAAGGTGAGTACAATTATTAAAGTGAGCATCAAGGACAGATAGGGGAAAAGATTATCTGCAGAAATTGACATTCTAGGAGCAAGGTAAATGGGCAGCCAATGAGGGTATTGTTTGATCTACACATCAAAATAATCAAGGGTGGGTGATTAGGAGGCAAAGACAGCCATCCCAATAAAACATCATGATGCCTTGTCCAGTTTCTATACTGGGGATCCACTGACTAAAGAAGATAGGTCCTGAGGAGAAATGACCTAGCATTACCACAGCAATTGTATATAATGATGATTTCCTCGGTCTTTCCCCAAAGAGACCTATAGCCATTTACTCAGAAAATCATACAGCAGGGAAAGGGGGGTACCCTGGCATTTCCAGTATTATTAGCCATGGAGTCTGAGTGTACATTGATAACTGAGGATCTGAAGCATCACGATGCTCCTTCTATTAGGATAGGGCATATGGGGGTCAAGTAATAAATGGAGGCCCCGACCTGGGCTGATTCACAGTGGGTCCGCTGGGTCAGTGAACTCATCAAATGGTCATTTCCTCAGTCTCTGAATGTGTAACCGGAATGGGTATACTTTGTCATGGACGGAACCTCACATTCTTTTCAGTTTGTGAGCTTCTGGAACAATAACTACTGTAATAGAGAAGTCTGAAGAGGGAGCTCTGAAACACTAAATGAAACACTAAATGAAAACAGTATTGTGCCTGGCCGAAATACTAAATGAAAACAGTATTGTACCCTAGGGAGAACAGAAGAGGTTAGCGCCACCCATAAAGACCTAGAGTAGCTGGAGAGTAGTGGCTGTAACCATAGACCCCATTTGATCCATCAGTGTGGGCTCTGTGAGAACCCAACAGATTCTGGAGGATGTAAACGACTGCAAACTCAACCAAGTGACCAATTTCTACTGTTATTCCAGATTTGTTATCGTTGTTGTTAGAGAAACACAACCTGGGGTACATGACATGTGGCTTGATCTAGTCTTGATTCTTTTTCATTCCCATCAGAGGAGGGTTCTAGAAACAGTTACATTCACATGGAGTGAACAACAGCGTACACTCAACAGTCTTGCCCTACACCTGTTAACTCTTATGCTCTTGGGGCGCCTGGGTGGCTCGGTCGGTTAAGCCTCCGACTTCGGCTCAGGTCATGATCTCATGGTCCGTGAGTTCGAGCCCCGCGTCGGGCTCTGGGCTGACGGCTCAGAGCCTGGAGCCTGTTTCAGATTCTGTGTCTCCCTCTCTCTCTGCCCCTCCCCTGTTCATGCTCTGTCTCTCTCTGTCTCAAAAATAAATAAACGTTAAAAAAATTTAAAAAAAACCTCTTATGCTCTCGCAATAATTTAATTCAAAGGTAATGTGGATTGTCTGGGCATTTAAAGAACATCACGTTGGTCCACTAATTTGATGGCAGCAAGTTAAAAGGTCCACATGAGCAAAACATGGCAAGTAACTGAAGACCTTGATGGCACATGTGCTCTGGAGGATTCAAGAGCTCGTCATATCTATGGACATTTAGTAAAGGACAAGTTATTGCACTGCACGCCTCTCTTCACTAAGAAGGAAGTACATCACCTGGTAAACCTCTTTGGGTTCTGGAAGCCGCGTTTACCACTTGGAATTCTACCCTGACACATTTATCAAGTAATATGTAGGACTGTCAACTTTGAGTGGGGGCCATGTCTGGAAAAAGCTCTGTGTCAGGTCTAGGTTGTGATACAAGCAGCCTTGCTTCTTGGACCGTATGACTAGCAGACCCTCTGTTATCAGAGGTATCTGTGGCGGGAAAAGATGCCATGTGGAGTTTATGGCAAGCCCGATAGGAGAGTCACAATGTAGACCCCTAGGGTTCTGGAACGAGGCCATGCCATCTGCAGCAGACAATGATATACCATTGAAAAAAAAGAGCTCCTGGCACGCTGATGGGCCTGGTTGAGATGGAGTGCCTGACCGTGGGACATTGAGTGACCATGTGGCCAGAACTGCCCATGATAATCTGGGTTCTGTCCAACCCACCAAGTCATAAGGTCAGGCAGGCCTAGGAGCGATCCATCATAAGACACAAATGGTTTGTCTAGCATGGACAGGGAAAGTGGGCACAAGGAAGCTCCATGAGCAGGTGGCCATCCACTCCTGTCCCACCAGCTCCTCCTCAGCTTTCATCTGTTAGATCACTTATATCCTCACAAGATCCCTTATTGATCAACTAAGGAAGAAAAGGTTCAAGCTTAGCTTATGCAAGAATTAGATTAGCTTGTGGGGGTAATTATACATTATACAATTATACATTATAATACAGTGACTGTATTACAGCCCCTCCCAGGAGTGGCCTTGAAAGAGGTAAGGGGAAGTCCTCCTCCACTGAGGATCTTTGGACTCTGCATCTGATCACCTACTTTTGAGGAAAAAGAAGTGGCATGTGCAGAAACTCATGAGCAAACGCGAGGGAACCAGGAAGCGGCAAACTGGAAATATCAGAGTCAAGGACTCTGGGGAAGAGGCACATGGCTAGAACTATGGGAGTAGGCACAACCAGTGAAGACCTTTGCGTCACCTTTTTTTTTTTTTAATTTTTTTTTCAACGTTTATTTATTTTTGGGACAGAGAGAGACAGAGCATGAACGGGGGAGGGGCAGAGAGAGAGGGAGACACAGAATCGGAAACAGGCTCCAGGCTCCGAGCCATCAGCCCAGAGCCCGACGCAGGGCTCGAACTCACGGACCGCGAGATCGTGACCTGGCTGAAGTCGGACGCTTAACCGACTGCGCCACCCAGGCGCCCCTATTTGCGTCACCTTTTAAATGCCCGCCAAAGAACACCTACCACGGGGGAGGCACCTGCCCACCCAAACACAAAATGCCTCACCAGTGGATGCGAACGAGCCCTTACAATTGGCCACCCAAGGGCTGGAACCACTAGTGCATCAACGTCAGGGTTTGAGGCTGTGTCTGGGTTCACCAAAGCTGGAGGAAGGAGTCGCCACCCTGGAGGGAGTAATGGATCACCAGGAGGGCGGGGAGGGCTGCAGTCATACAGTGGGGCTGGGGAGAATTTGCTGGCCTCCAGGGGATCTGTGCTGATGTCTGTTGGCGCTCCCAGGGCAGATTCTGACGATGGACACGCGCAGCAGTTAAAGCCTGAGAAGCGCAGGGTGGCCGGGAGCTGAGGGATGAGACTCCGGGTCACCCCACCAACTAAGCAGTGTGTGAATGTGGAATGGGCGGAGGGGGCGGGAGGAGGTGAGAAGCAGTTGCGGTCGAGACCACCTGCAGCCACCGGGCGGTCGTTCATCCCACTACCCTTCCTCTTGCGGTTTCTCCAAGAAAAGAGACGGAGGAGAATCCTAGCCGCGTTCCTGGCGGTGTGAAGTTACACAACGTAAACGGACCCGAGTGTGCAGGACGGGACTGCAGGTGCTGTGGTGGAGGCCCGGCCAGGATCCCCCATCGGGCCCAGGTGCTCTTTCCCCAGCCCCCAAGAGCGCCCGCTGCAGACCAGAGGCCCAAGGCCGAGGCCCCGCCCCGGGGTCCCCTATATCTGATGCCCACCTGATGTGGGGGTGCAAAGGCCTGGAGCCTTTGCCCCACTTCCCTCCAGCTCTGCAGGTCCTCGTGGTTGGCTGAGGCCTTGTGACACCACGCGGGTGCCCAGTCCTGGTGCCCTTGTCTCCCTCACGGGCGGGCCTAGGGCACCCCCATCCCTCTACTGTTGTCCCCACCCACCCCCTTAAACTTCCTGCGAGCACCGCCCTGCCTCCCAGTCTGCCTCCCGGGAACCTTCACCCAGGACATCCTGAGACTGGGCCCTCAACAGAGAACCAGGAGGAGCCGCACACGCTTCTGGTTCAATCCGAACATCGACTGCATGCTTCTCGGGGTGTTTCAGCCTAAACTGGAGCGTTCAGCTGAATGATGACAAATGATATTTGCAGTCATCTTACAAAGTTCCTCCAGAGCGGGCCCGACACATCTCCATCGGGCCGCACACCAGCGCCGTGCACACGGGAGTCATTAATAGAGCACGTGGCTCAGCGCATTCGTGCTGGGCACAGGCAGAAGGCAAACCAGAAAAACAGAAACAAAAACCAAACACTTTCCAGCCAATCACGTAAACATCCGTGGCGAACTCCTCTCTTCGCATACAAGTTACGAATATTGATCTTTAAACACCCATCACAAAGAAGTGACTAGAGCCCTCCCTGAAATCTAAAGAAAAAGCTCAAATTTCATTGCATTCAAACAACATGTCCAATTCAAATTTCCGTGGTTTTGTCAGAAATTAAATGTGGGGGAGAACAGAGAAGAAGGATATTATTGGGTTTACATGGTGGGCTCCATGCTAACAGGTGCTTAAAATTCACTGCTACACAAACTAGACTCCCATTCAAAACTCCACTTTTGTTGGGTGATGCATATTCCAAACTTTTACTTTTTTTTTGCTGACAGAACCTTGTTCCCCCCCCTTCTTTTTTTTTTTTTTTCTTCCAGCAGGAAGGCACAATCATTCTACAATACTGCCAAATATAACAAACATCTACAGATGGGTTGGTCTGCAGCTGGAGGCTTTAACTTTGTAGTATTTATTTGAAATACCCAAGCCAGCAAAGCAGGGCTAAGGCACTGTGGGCACGATTCACAATGTTTTGGCTCTGGAGCAAATAGCAGTTGAACTTAGTTTTTCCAGCTAAAATGGAATTTATGCAGATGCGCTTTGCACTAAATTCATTAAACAATTACATCCTGGTGCAGTTTTCACATTTTTGTAAAGGATCTGCATAAGCACTAATTAGATCTAAAACAATGTTACTGAGCAAATTACAGTCCTGATTGTTTGCCTCGTCTCTGCGTTCCGCATCTGCTTCGCAATGATGATGATAATTTAGGTGCAAGCCATACAAATGCCGGTTTTTGTTACATTTACCAGAAATATTTATTTAAAACATACTATAGATTAATTGATCATGTAACCGGCTTTAAAGAGCCTCCAAATGTTTTCTCGTGGACAGTGAGCGGTGAAAATCGAATGTGGATGTACAGTGACTGAAACTTCTCACGAGTGCGAACTGGCATTTCCTCCTGGAGGTTTGCTATTGAAAGGCCACTTTGCTCGTCATCTGGCTGCAAGTGCAAGCTGGGTTAGCTGAATTTCAGCGGTGCCTTTCAGAGCGCGGCATTGGACCTAGAGGCATAAAGACTGCCCTGAACAGCTCCCAGCCGCTGCTACCCACACCACCCCTCCTTTAGGCACTGGTTTAAAAGGATAACTTAGGATGGGAAAAGTATTCAGTTCTCAAGTATTCCAGACCTCCGAGTATGTTTTCTTTCTTCCGTGTTTATCTGCTTTCTATTTCACATATCACGAAATGTAAGAAGGCATATTAACATTTAAACATCAGCTCAGTTCTGCAGAAGGGAGGACATTCAGGGAGGGTTTCTATGGCAACTTTGAATGTACCAACTTAATTCAGGGCTTGCCGCAGCGCGGTCACCTCCATTATTGCTCTAGTCCCAGACATTCTTTAACTCGCCTGACCAGCCATGCGGTTGGGAATCCTGAGTGTCACCCAGGATAACCGCTACGACAGCTACCTCGCATTTTCTTTATTCCTGGGAAGGGGGCCAGCTTGGTGAATCAGTCTGGCTGCTGGTCTCCCTAAGAACTACTCCTGTTATTTGACTTTACAAACGGTTACTTTTATTGTTGGTCGGAGCCAGCTATAAAAGAGCAAACTGGGTGTCAGCACCAACCAAGATTAAGAGGCTAAATGACGCTCCAGATTTTAACCAGTGCAAAGTGCAAGTTGGGAAATATCTCGTCTCCAAGCAGGAAGACTAGTTACTAATGCGAAACACAGCAAGTATGAATGGTGCTTTCAAAATTTCACATCCAGTTTCCTTCACTTTGCTGGATTGCCTCCCTAACCTTTATATGGGACTTTGTTTGATTCCGCAGTTCCTGCTAGGCACGAAGGATCATAACTAGAAGGATGATAATTCCTTCTACAGACTTAATTGGTAAGCCTGAAATTGCTGTGCTGGTTGAATATGAAATTATATCCTCCTTGAAGGAAAACATAATTTAGCACTGGAGCTTTGGGTCATTTAAAGGTAAAATATCATTATGCCTATGTACAAAGGCAAAGTAAAACTTGTATCAAAAATGTTATTTTGGTGCTGGCTTCAGCAGCACATATACTAAAATCGGAATGGTACAGAGATTAGCATGGTCCTTGGGCAAGGAGGACACTCAAATTCGTGAAGAGTTTCATTAAAAAAAAAAGGTTATTTTGGGGGCACCTGGGTGGCTCAGTCGGTTGAGCATCCGACTTTGGCTCAGGTCATGATCTCGTAGTTCGTGAGTTTGAGCTCCAAGGCCGGCTCTACGCTGACAGCTCAGGGCCTGGAGCCTGCTTCAAATTCCGTGTCTCCCTCTCTCTCTCTCTGTCCCTCCCCCTCATGTACTCTCTCTTTCTCTCAAAAATAAATAAATAAACATTTAAAAAATTTTTAAATGTTATTCTTGATTAGAAAAAGAGAATAATAGGTATTTCCTAACTTGAACTCCAAATTCTTCTCTCTCGCTCTCAAAAATAAATAAACATTAAAATCTTTTTCAAATGCTATTTTTGATTAGAAAAAGAGAATAATCAGCATTTCCTAACTTGAAATCCAAATTCTTATTGTTTCACCTTAGGGAGATATTTGATTCTATATTTTACTTCTATTGTGTGTGTTATTGTAAGGGGGAAATGATGAGGATTTAATTTTTACCGAATTAGAAATAATGTGACAGTTTTTTTCCTCAAACTTCCAAAAGTTACCTTTGGACTGATAGCAAGTGGAAAAAACACTAGCCAAAACACTGAAATTTTAGAAAGTTATGAACAATTGGGACAAGGTTATTATGACAACTTTATTATTACAGTTTTTACTTCTCCTGTAGCTGATAAAATATACACTAGTCTTTACAACTGCTAAAGAGATAGTGAAATGAAAGAACAGAGCTCTTGGTAAAACTGATTTAATTCAACTGTTGTGCTTTTGGCCACAGAGGATCCCATTTATGGTTGGTTGGCATGGATGAGACCATTTACTGTTCCTGAGTGTCCCTGTATATCCCTGGGTAGTGGCCATCTTTGGCCCTAGGGAGCCTCAGATCATTCTTGTTTCCATTTTATCTCTCTTTCTTTCCTGGCCGTCTTCCTGCTTCTACTCAACGAGAAGTTCCAGGTTCTTTCTCTGGGCCAACCACCATATTAGCATTATGCATCCAGAGCTGAATGAGCCTGAGTCTCTGCCTTCATGGAATTCTTGGTGTGGTGGGAAACAGTCATGTATCTTTATCTAACATGGCACATGTTTGTTGTTCCTGATTATCTTAGTCTGTATATTGGGGAAGCCCCAGAGGTTGAGTGTCATGCAGCTATAGTTATTATGAAGTAACCTTAACTATCTGTGGGACAGAACTCCTGAACTGTCTTTGTCAGAATATATTATCCAATATAATATTAGATACTACTTATCTGATATAATATTACATACATAATAATTGACCCACTAATGCCCATCCAGGAAAACTACAAGTTGCTATTACTGAGGATCCTGTAAGGTTCCACTGGCCCCGAGAATGTCTTTCCATACAGTCTTGTCTTTCCATATGGCTGGCAATTTCTATTTCCAGCATTCAAATGTCCTCTTAAATGAATCTTCTTTAAGAAGCTTATCTCTTTAACCAATTTCACTTTATATTACCCAGATTATCTTTATATCACCAGCACTATGGCGTACTTCTGGTAGAAAGTTGTTAGTCTAGGGGCACCTGGGTGGCTCAATCTGTTGAGTGTCTGACTCTTGATTTCAACTCAGGTCATGATCTCATGTTTCATGGGATTAAGCCCCACATTGGGCTCCGCACTGACAGCACAGAGCCTGCTCAGGATTCTTTCTCCCTCTCTCTCTGCCTCTCCCCCACTCATGTGTGTGTGTGTGTGTGTGTGTGTGTGTGTGTGTGAATAAATAAATATTAAAAAAATTGCTAGTCTAGATGCTGTTTCTGCACTGGACAAGGAGCTAATTCTCTGTTTGTAGTAGTGCCCTCTCTGTTCCCAGATAGGGCAGTGAGAGTTCTTTGTTCTATATATGACAAGAGACTTTTACATTTGGATTTCTGTATCAGAAAGGCTGATGCACTAGGAAAAGGAGCATAGGCTAACCTTTAAGCTATCAACTGTTATGTGAGGTTTTTTTAAATCTTTAAGATTAAAATCTTGGGGCGCCTGGGTGGCGCAGTCGGTTAAGCGTCCGACTTCAGCCAGGTCACGATCTCGCGGTCCGTGAGTTCGAGCCCCGTGTCGGGCTCTGGGCTGATGGCTCAGAGCCTGGAGCCTGTTTCCTACTCTGTGTCTCCCTCTCTCTCTGCCCCTCCCCCGTTCATGCTCTGTCTCTCTCTGTCCCAAAAATAAATAAACGTTGAAAAAAAAATTAAAAAAAAAAAAGATTAAAATCTTAAGATTAAATTAATTTATTTAATCAAACCTCTTCTATCCACTGCTTTCCAACAGAAAAGAGGAAATGGGTGTGGTGGAAAGAGATCTAGGAGCCCATGGGTCGCTGAGACAATGCTGGAGGGCTGGTGTCCTCACAAAGGACGGGGGGAGGGGGACTTTATGTGCCTGAGGGACACGCATAACATCACCTGGAATTTTCTCTGCTCATTCACTGCAATTCCTCCTTTAAAACACTCAAGGAACCTCATTGGGAGGAAGTTAGGTGCTGGGCTAGGCAGTCCTTTCTCTACACATCAGATTCTGGCTGTTTTGATAGTGTTTTTACGTACTTATTGTGTGCCACACATATGCTAGGCTTTGAGAATATAAAGAGGCACTAGAGATATGGTCCCTCTCTGTTTTCAAACTCTGCTTAGTGGGGGCAAGAACGTATTTGTTATTCCTCCTTATACCCTCAAAGCATAACAGAGCATCTGACACTTAGTGTTCTCTACTTATTGGTGGAGACAGACCCCTAACCAGATAATTTCAATGTAAAACAGTAGGTGAGGGGGCACCTGGGTGGCTTAGTCAGTTAAGTCACCAGCTCTTGATTTCAGTTCAGGTCATGATCTCATGGTTGTGAGGAGTTGGGCTCCACATTGGGAGTGGAGCCTGCTTAAGATTCTCTCTCTCTCTCTCTCTCTCTCTCTCTCTCTCTCCCTCTCTCTCTCTCTCCCTCTTCCCCTCTCCCACTTATGTGTGTGCATGCTCTCTCTTTCTCAAAAAAACCCACCACTACCACCACCACCAAAGAAACCCCAAAAATAAAGCAGTAGGTGAGAAAGCAATGGAAATCCTCCAAAGAGTCTCCTAACCCACTGTCGTTGAGTCCTAAAGGATCATCACATGTTAACTGGGCCAAGAAGACTGTAGAGAGCTTCCAGACAGAAGAATGGCATGAGCAAGTTGTGGAAATCTAAAATGGCATGCCTTCTGGAATAACTGCAAGCAGCATGGTGTTAATAAAGCCAAGAGTCCCTGGTGGATCACCGAGAAAGAAAACTTGAGTGGTAAATACAGACCAGACTTGTGCCCTATGGGACATATGGAGAATCTTGGGTTTTACTCTATAGGCAACGAGAAGTCATTTCAAGGTTTTTAAGTACAAATCAATCTTCTGTATGATATTATCTCCCCTTCTGGTAATAATAATATCTAATATGTATTGAATGCCTGCTATGTACTAGATACATGTCTAGGTGCTTCACATGCTTTTCCTTTTCTCATTTTGCAGAAGAGAGAACCTCTACACAGAGAGATTAAGTAACTTGCCCAAGGTCACACTTGTAAGTGTAGAGTTTGAAGTTGAATCAGGTCTTTGTCACTGTAGCCAGAGGCAGGGAGAGTCTGCAGGATTTCACAGAGAAGTGTTATAACACCATGGTTTTTTTTTTTTTACTTGAAATGGTTTTTCTTTATAACTAACACTAGATTTTCAAAATCCTGAATCTCTAGAATATACAATTCTTCTTTTTTCTTTCTCCATTGTTCATATTTCTGCCTTTCTTAAAGAGTACAGGGAAAACATTAATTGTGAATTCCTTTTTCTTCCAACATATGTGTAAAAGTTATAGATAAGGCATTAATTGGATCAGCTAACATACTGAATTTGCTTTTTGTGAATCATTTAAGGATGGAAATACCATTTGCTTCTTTCTTATGTCCCTCTAACCCAGTGGCTTCTTTACTGGAGACTCTAGGTCAGCACTCTCCGATGGAACTTTGTGTGATGATAGAAATATTCTATTATCTGTGCCATCCAATACCATGTATGTAGCTAATGAGCACTTGAAATGTGGCCAGTGTGCCTGAGGAACTAAAATTTAAATTTTATTTTAATTATTTTAAATTCAAATTTTATTTAATTTTAATTATTTTAAATGTAAATATCCACATATGGCCAGGGGCTACTGTTTTGGACAATATAGGTATAAGACATTTCCATTACAGAAAGCTGTATTGGATAGTGTTACTCTGAAGCATCTACCTTTGTTAAGCAACAACTGGCACCTGTAATCCTAATATTACTGAAAATGAAAGCCTCCTCCATAATGACCTATTAACTTCTATCTGAGAGGTCTTGCTGATAGTTTTCCAATTTTTTTCACCTTTTCAATTAGATTTTGGATCTCATCCATTATCTCCTGGGGTAGTAAATTATTCTCTGAAAGCAAACCTCATGAGATCAGTGATTCTTCCACAAGATGTAGAAGTTTTAGAATTCTCATCCTAAAGAATCCACTAAAAAGTCCGCTAGGACTAGTGTTAAAAAGAATAATAGTGTTAAAAAGTGTTAAAACACATAATAGTGTTAAAAAGTATAAAATCCTTAGGGATAAGTTTAACAGAAGAAGTCCAAAATTTATATTTAAAAGTTACAAAATATTGAAAGATGTAAATAAATAGGAAAACATCTCATGCCCATGGACCGGAAGGCTTAATGTTGTTAAGATGACAATATTCCTCCAGTGAATCTGCAGATTCAAAGCCATCCCTCTCCAAATCCCAGCTGAACTCTTTGTAAAAATTGATAAACCGATTTTCAAATTTATAGGGAATTGCAAGATACCAACCAACGTCAAAATAATCCTGAAAAGAACAAAGTAAAAAGACTCACACTTCCTGATTTCAAAGCTTACTACAAAGCAGTGGTAATCAGGAAAATGTGGTACTGGCATAAGTATAGACATATGGATCAGCAGGATAGAATCAAGAATCCAGAAGTAGTTCATGTATCTACAGTCAGGTGTTCTTAAACAAGTGTGTCAAAATCATACAATGGGGAAAGAGCAATCTTTTCAACAAACGGTGCTGACACAAGTAGATAGCCCTGTGCAAAAGAATGGAGTTGGACTTATTTCACACTAGAGATAAAAATTAAATCAAACTGGATCGAAGACCTATATGTAAGGGTTAACCTATAAAACTCTTAAAGTAAATCTTTCTTACCTTAGATATGGCAAAGAATTCTTATTAATGACTCTCAAAGCACCAGCAACAAAAGAAAACAGGCAAGTTGGACTTCACCAGAATTAAAAACTTTTATGCTTCAAATACACCATCAAAAAATAAAAAGAGCCCAAAGAATGGAAGTTGTGGGAAAATTATATACCTGATAAGGGATTAGTATGTAGAATATATTAAGTAACTCCTAACTCAATAAAAAAAAAAAAAAAGCAAATAACTCAATATAAAAATGGGCAAAGTGTCTGGATAGATATTTCTCTGAAGACATACAAATTGTTAATAAGCACAAGAAAAGATGCTCAACATCTTTAGTCATCAGAAAAATGTAAATCTCACCATGAAATACCACTCCAGACCCCCTAGGCTGGCTAGAATTAAAAAGTCAGATAACAACAAGTGTTGGTAAGGATGTAGAAAAAACAAGAACCCTCACATGTTGCTATTTGGAATATAAAATGTTTCAGCTGCTTTGGAAGACAGTCTGGAAGTTCTCCAAGTGATTAAATATAGAGTTACCATATTATCCAGCAATTCCACTCCTAGATATATATTCAAGAGAAGTTGAAAAATATGTCTGCACAAAAATTTGTACACAGATATTTATAATTACTCATATGGATTATAACATTACTCATAATAGCCAAAAGGTGGAGGTAAATCAACAAACAAATGGATAAACAAAATGTTTATGCAAAATGTTTATATTGTTTATATATATTCCATTATATTCACATAATGGAATTTTATTTGACAATTAAAAAAGAATGAAGCACTGATACATGCTACAACATGGATGAACCTTAAAAATATTATGCGTGTGTGCAAGCAACCAATCACAAAAGACCATATATTGTATGATCCTATTCATTTGGAAATCCAAAATAGGTAAATACAGACAAAAAAGAGGTTGTTTAGGGCTGGGTGGGAAGGGCTGGGGGATAAGAGGTGATAGCTTACCAAAACTAAAGGAGTTCTTGACCACTAAACCAGCCCTGCAAATAATTTTAAAGAGGACTCTTTGAATGAAGAAAAGACAAAATAAAACAAACAAGACCCAAAGCAACAAAGACTAGAAAGGACCAGAGAACATCACCAGAAACACCAACTCTACAGGCAACAAAATGGCACTAATATCATATCTTTCAGTAGTCACTTTAAATGTAAATGGACTAAATGCTCCAATCAAAAGACATAGGGTATCAGAATGGACAAGAAAACAAAACCCATCTATATGCTGCTTACAAGAGACTCATTTTAGACCTAAAAACACCTGAAGATTGAAAATAAGGGGATGGAGAACCATCTATCATGCTAATGGTCATCAAAAGAAAGCTGGAATAGCCATATTTATGTCAGACAAACTAGATTTATTTATTTTTTAATTGTTTTTTTCAACGTTTATTTATTTTTGGGACAGAGAGAGACAGAGCATGAACGGGGGAGGGGCAGAGAGAGAGGGAGACACAGAATCGGAAACAGGCTCCAGGCTCTGAGCCATCAGGCCAGAGCCCGACGCGGGGCTCGAACTCATGGACCGCGAGATCGTGACCTGGCTGAAGTCGGATGCTTAACCGACTGCGCCACCCAGGCGCCCCAGACAAACTAGATTTAAAAATAAAGGCTGTAACAAGAGATGAAGAAGGGCATTATATCATAATTAAGGGGTCTATCCACCAAGAAGATCTAACAGTTGTAAATATGCCCCTAACTTGAAGGTACCCAAATATACTAATCAATTAATCATAAACATAAAGACTCTCATTGATAATAATACCATAATAGTAGGGAACTTCAACACCCCACTTACAACAATGGACAGATCATCTAAGCAGAAAATCAACATGGAAACATTGGCTTTGAATGATACACTGGGCTAGATGGACCTAACAGATATATTCAGAACATTTCATCCTAAAGCAACAGACTACAAAGTCTTCTTGAGTGTATATGGAACGTTTTCTAGAACAGATCACATACTGGGTTACAAATCAACCATCAACAAGTACAAGAAGATCAAGATCATACATGCATATTATCAGACCACAATGCTGTGAAGTTTGGAATCAACCACAAGAAAAAATTTGGAAAGACCATGGATACTTGGAGATTAAAGAACATCCTACTGATGAATAAATGGGTTAACCAAGAAATTAAAGAGGAAATTAACAAGTACATGGAAGCCAATGAAAAGTGAAAATGCAACAGTCCAAAACCTCTGGGATGCAGCAAAGGCAGTCATAAGAGAGGAGTATATGGCAATCCAGGCCTTCTTAAGGAAGGAAGGAAGGTCTCAGATACATAACCTAACCTTACACCTAAAGGAGCTGGAAAAAGAACAGCAAATAAAGCCTAAAACCAGCAGAAGAAGGGAAATAATAAAGATTAGATGAGAAATCAATGATACTGAAATTAAAAAAAAAATAATAGAACATATCAACAAAACCAGGAGCTGGTTCTTTGAAAGAATTAACAAAATTGCTAACCCCTTAGCCACACTGATCAAAATGAAAAAGGAAAGGCCTCAAATAAATAAAATCACAAATAAAAGAGGAGAGATCAGAGCCAACATCACAGAAATACAAACAATAACAGAATATTATGAGCAATTATATGCCAACAAATTGGGCAATCTGGAAGAAATGGACAAATTCCTAGAAACATATAAACTACCAAAACAGAAACAGGAAGAAATAGAAAATTTGAACAGACCCATAACCAGTAAAGAAGTTGAATCAGTAATCAAAACTCTCCCAGGGCCGTATGGCTTTCCAGGGGAATTCTACCAAACATCTAAAGAAGAGTTAACACCTATTCTTTTGAACCTGTTCCAAAAAAAATAGATATGGAAGGAAAAATTCCAAACTCATTCCATGAGTCCAGCATTACCTTGATTTCAAAAACAGACAAAGACCACTAAAAAGGACTACAGACCAATTTCCCTAATGAACATGAATGCAAAAATTCTCAACAAGATACATTGATGTAATGTATTACAACAATACATTAAAAGAATTATTCACCACATCAAGTGGGATTTATTCCTGGGATGCAGAACTGGTTCAATATCCACAGGTAAATCGATGTGATACATCACATTAATAAAAGAAAGGATAAGAACCACACGATCCTCTCAATAAATGCAGAGAAAGCATTTGACAAAATATAGCATCCTTTCTTGACAAAAACCGCAAGAAAGTAGGGATAGAAGAATCATACCTCAAGATCATAAAGGCCATATATGAAAGACCCACAGCTAATATCATCATCAATGGGGAAAAACTGAGAGCTTTCCCCCTAAGGTCAGGAACACAACAGGGATGTCCACTGTCACCACTGTTATCCAAAATAGTATCAGAAGTTCTAGCCTCAGCAATCAGATAACACAAAGAAATAAAAGGCATCCAGATCAGCAAGTAGGAAGTCAAACTTTCATTCTTCACAGATGACATGATACTCTATAGAGAAAACCCGAGAGATTCCACCCCAAAACTGCCAGAACTGATCCATGAATTCAGCAAAATCACAGGGTATAAAATCAATTCACAGAAATCCGTTGCATTTCTATACACCAATAATGAAGCAGCAGAAAGAGTAATCATGGAATGGATCCCATTTACAATTGCACCAATAACCATAAAATACCTAGGTATAAACATAACCAAAAAGGTGAAAGATTTATACACTGAAAACTATAGAAAGCATATGAAAGAAATTGAAGAAGACACAAAGAAATGGAAAAAAATTCTATGCTCATGGATTGGAAGAACAAATATTGTTAAAATGTCAATACTACCCAAAGCTATCTACATATTCAGTGCAATCCCTGTCAAAATAACACCGACATTCTTCACAGAGCTAAAAAAAAAAATTCTAAAATTTATATGGAATAAGAAAAGACCCTGAATTGCCAAAATAATGTTGAGAAAGAAAACCAGGGGCTCCTGGGTGGCTCAGTTAGTTAAGCTTCTGACTTCGGTTCAGGTCATGATCTCACAGTTCATGGGTTCAAGCCCCGTATTGGGATCTGTGCTGACAGCTCAGAAGCTGGAGCCTGCTTTGGACTCTGTGTCTCCCTCTCCTTCTGCTCCTCTCCTGCTCATGCTCTGTCTCTCTTTCTCAAAAATAAACATTAAAAAAAAAAAAGAAAAAGAAAAAGAAAGCCAAAGCTGGAGGCATCACAATTCTGGACTTTAAGGTGTATTATAAAGCTGTAATCATCAAGACAGTATGGTACTGGGACAAAAACAAACACATAGATCAATGGAACAGAATAGAGAACCCAGAAGTGAACCCACAAACATATGGCTAATTAATCTTTGACAAAGCAGGAAAGAATATCCAGTGGATAAAGACAGTCTCTTCAGCAAGTGGTGCTGGGAAAACTGGACAGTGATATGCAGAAGAATGAATCTGGACCACTTTCTTACACCATACACAAAAATAAACTCAAAATGGATGAAAGACCTAAAGATAAGACAGAAAGCCATCAAAATCCTAGAGGAGAAAACAGGCAACAACCTCCTTGACCTCGGCCGCAGTAACTTCTTACTTGACACGTCTCTGGAGGCAAGGGAAACAAAAGCAAAAATCAACTACTGGGACCTCATCAAGATAAAAAGATTCTGCACAGTGAAGGAAACAATTGGCAAAACTAAAAGGCAACCAACAGAATGGGGGAAGATATTTGCAAATGACATATAAGATGAAGGGTTAGTACCCAAAATCTATAAAGAACTTTTCAAACTCAACATGCAAAAAACAAATAATCCATTGGAAAAAAATGGGCAAAAGACATGAATAGACGGTTTTCCAAAGAAGACATCCAGATGGATGTTCAACATCATTCATCATCAGGGAAATACAAATCAAAACCACAATGAGATACCACTTCACACCTGTCAGAGAGGCTAAAATTAACAACTCAGGAAACAACACATGTTGGTAAGGATGTGGAGAAAGGGGAATCCTCTTGCACTGTTGGTGGGAATGCAAACTGGTGCAGCCACTATGGAAAACAGTATGGAGGTTCCTCAAGAAATCAAAAACAGAACTACCCTATGACCCAGCAATTGCACTACAAGGTATTTGTCTAAAGGGTACAAAAATGCTGATTCGAAGGGGGCACGTGCACCCCAATATTTACAGCAGCACTATCAACAATAGCCAGCAGCACTATCGACAATAGCCAAAGTATGGAAAGAGCACAAATGCCCATTCACTGATGAATGGATAAAGAAGATGTGGTGTATATATACAATGGAATATTACTTCACGATCAAGAAGAATGAAATCTTGCCATTTCCAATATAGTCGATGGAACTAGAATGAACCACCCTAAGCAAAATAAATCAGTCAGAGAAAGACAAATACGTGATTTCACTCATATGTGGAATTTGAGAAACATAAAAGATGAACATAGGGAAGGGAAGCAAAAATAAGCTAAAGACAGAGAAGGAGACAAACCATAAGAGATTCTTAAATACAGAGAACAAACTGAGGGTTGCTGGCAGGGTTATGGGTGGGGAGATTGGCTAACTGGGCAATGGGCATTAAGAAGGGCACTTGTTGGGATGAGCATTGGGTGTTATATGTAAGTGATGAATCACTAAATTCTATTCCTGAAATCATTATTACACTATATGTTAACTAACTTGGATTTAAATTAAAAAATAAATTAATTTTTTAAAAAAGAGTAGAAAGGGTTTTTTTTCAGTCCTCAAAATAACTTTTAATAAAAGGAAACAATTTTTTCCAGACTTTTTGAGCCGTGATATCCAGTTTGAGAATAAAGTTGTCAGCACTGATTGCATTGTTCAGAATGACCATGGAGCCAAGAAAAAAAAATAGCAACAAGTCTTCCACTTCTGTTAAAGTAAGAGTCAAGTTTGGGGCAGTCGGTTGAGTGTCTGACTTGGTTACAGCTCAGGTCATGATCTCATGGTTTGTGAGTTCAAGCCACACACCCGCATCTGGCTCTGTGCTTTCAGCACATTTTCCCTAGATGTGGTCCACAGAATATTTCCTTTGGGAAATGTTATTTGGAGAAAATAAGATTTATCTTTTTATTTTTTTAATATTTTTAAAGTTTTTTTTTCTTGTTTTAAATTTAGATTTTATTTTTTAAATTTACATCCAAATTCATTAGCATATAGTGCAACAATGATTTCGGGAGTACATTCCTTAATGCCCCTTACCCATTTAGCCCATCTCCCCCTCCCACAACCTCTCCAATAACCCTCTGTTCTCCATATTTAAGAGTCTCTTATGTTTTGTCCCCCTCCCTGTTTTTATATTATTTTTGCTTCCCTTCCCTTGTGTTCATCTGTTCTGTGTCTTACAGTCCTCATATGAGTGAAGTCATATGATATTTGTCTTTCTCTGACTGACTAGTTTCGCTTAGCATAATACCCTCTAATTCCATCCACATAGTTACAAATGGCAAGATTTCATTCTTTTTTGATTGCTGAGTAATACTCCATCGTGTGTGTGTGTGTATCACATCTTCTTTATCCATTCATCCATCAATGGACATTTGGGCTCTTTCCATACTTTGGCTATTGCTGATAGTGTTGCTATAAACATTGGGGTGCATGTGTCCCTTTGAAACAGCACACCTGTATCCCTTGGATAAATACCTAGTAATGCAATTTCTGGGTTATAGGGTGGTTCTATTTTTAATTTTTTGAGGAACATCGATAATGTTTTCCAGAGTGGCTACACCCGATTGCATTCCCACCAGCAGTGCAAAAGAGATCCTCTCTCTCCACATCCTCACCAACATCTGTTATTTTCTGAGTTGTTAATGTTAGCCATTGTGACAGGTGTGAGGTGGTATCTCATTGTGGTTTTGGTTTGTATTTCCCCAATGATGAATGATGTTGAGCATTTTTTCATGTGTCGGTTTGCCATCTGGATGTCTTCTTTGGAGAAGTGTCTATTCATGTCTTTTGCCCATTTTTTCACTGGATTATTTGTTTTTTTGCATGTTGAGTTAGATAAGTTCTTTATAAATTTTGGATACTAATCCTTTATCTGTTTGATATGTCATTTACAAATATCTTCTCCCATTCCGTCGGTTGCCTTTTAGTTTTGCTGATTGTTTCCTTCGCTGTGCAGAAGATTTTTATTTTGATGAGGTCCCAATAGTTGATTTTTGCTTTTGTTTCCCTTGCCTCTGGAGATGTGTTGAGTAAGAAGTTGCTGCAGCCAAGATCAAAGAGGTTTTTGCCCGCTTTCTCCTCTAGGATTTTGACGGCTTCCTGTCTTACATTTAGTTCTTTCATCCATTTTGAGTTTATTTTTGTGTATGGTGTAAAAAAGTGGTCCAGGTTCATTTTTCTGCATGTCACTGTCCAGTTTTCCCAGCACCACTTGTGAAGAGACTGTCTTTATTCCACTGGATATTCTTTCCTGCTTTGTCAAAAATTAATTGGCCATATGTTTGTGGGTTCACTTCTGGATTCTCTATTCTGTTTCATTGATCTGAGTGTCTGTTTTTGTGCCAAGGGTTTTTTTTTCCCCTTAAATTCAGATATAATTGACATAAAATATCCTATTAGCTTCAGGTGGACCACACAGTGATTCAGTATTCTTATACATTGTGAAATGATTCTCATTATAAAGTCTAGTTACTATATGTCACCAAAGTTATTATAATGTTATTGGCTATATATTCCCCATGCTCTATATCACATCCTCATTAGTTATTTATTTTATTGCTGTACGTCTGTACTTCTTAGTCCCCTACACCTATTTCACCGCCCCCCCCACTCCGACCCATCCCTGCTGTGGTCACCAACAGCTTGGTTCCTGAATCTTTTAGTCTATTTCTGTTTTGTTTTATTTGTTTTGTTTAGATTCCACATGTAAGTGAAATCATATGTTATTTCTCTGTCTGACTTATTTCACTTCCCTGTAGATCCATCTCTGTTGTCGCAAATGGCAAGACTTCATTCTTTTTTATGGCTGATCAATTATTTATAAATAAAATACATAAATATAAATATATGTACACACACATATATATACTACATATTCTTTATCCATATATCTATCAGTGGACACTTAGGTTCCGTCCATATCTTAGCTCTTGTAAATAATTCTGTAGTGAACGTAAGGGCACATATATCTCCTCAAATTGGTGTTTTTTCAGATAAATACCCAGAAGTGAGACCGCTGGATCATCCGATAGTTCCACTTTTAATTTTTTGAGGAACCTCCCTCTGTGCTGTTTTTGTAAATGGTGTAAGATAGTGGCCCAGTTTCCTTCTTTTGCATCCACGTGTCTAGTTTTCCCAACACTGTTTATCGAAGAGACTGTCTTGTCCCCATTGTGTATTCTTGCCTCCTTTAATTGACCATATATGTGTAGGCTTTTTTCTGGGCTCTCTATATTCTATTTCTTTTATTGTCTATGTCTGTTTTTGTGCCAGTACCATGTTATTTTAATGACAGTGCCATGTACCATAGTTATTTAGCTTTGTAGTAGAGTTTTAAATCAGGGAGCATGATATCTCCAACTCTGTTCTTCCTTCTCTAGGTTGCTTTGAGTATTTGGGATCTTTTGTGCTTCTATAAAAATTGTAGGAGTCTTTATTCTAGTTCTGTGAAAAATTCTGTTGGTATTTTGATGGGGATTGCATTGAATCTGTGGATAGCTTTGGGTAGTATGGACATTTTAACAATACTAAAATTGTGTTCCAATCCGTGAGCACATTGTATCTTTCCATTTATTTGTGTCATCTTTCTTTCATCAATATCTTATAATTTTCAAAATACAGGTCTTTTACCTCTTTATTTAAATTTATTCCTAGGTATTTAATTTCTTCCTTTTGATGCAATTGTAGATGGAATTATTTTCTTAATTTCCTTTTTCTAATTGCTTCTTATTTATGTATAGAAATGCAACAATTTCTGCATGTTACGTTTGTATCCTGCAACTTTACTGAATTGATTTTTAGTTCTAATAGGTTTTTGGTGGAGTTCTTAGGGTTTTCTATACAGGCATACCTTGGAGATATTGTAGCCTTGATTCATGACCATTGTGAAAAACAAATATCGCAGTAAAGCATGTAAACTTCTTGGTTTCACTGAATATAAAAGTTATGTTTACACTACACTGTAGTCTATTAAGTGTGCCATAGCAGTATGTCTGAAAAAGCAATGCTCATACCCTAATTTTAAAAATGCTTTATTGCTAAAAATAAGTTGAGTATCATCTGAGTTTTTAGTAAGTGATAATCACTGATCATAGATCATCATAAGAAATATAAGAACAATGAGAAAGTTACCAAAAGGTGACACAGAGACATGGAATAAGCCAATACTCTTGGAAAAATGGCACTGATAGACTTGCTTGGTGCAGGATTGCCACAAATCTTCAATTTGTAAAAAACTCATCTGCAAACTGCAATAAAATAAAGTGCATTAAAATGAGGTATGCCCACATACAGTACTGTCATCTGCAAACAGTGACAATTTTACCTCTTCTTTTCCAATCTGAATGCCTTTTATTTTCTTGCCTAATTGCTGTGGCTGGGACTTCCCATACTACATTGAGGATAAAAGTGACAAGAGTGTGCATCCATACCTTTCTCCTGATCTTAGAGGAAATGCTTTCAACTTTTCATGGTTGAGTATGATGTTAGCTGTATGTTTGTCATGTATAGCCTCTATTATATTCAGGTATCGTCCTTCTATACCCACTTTGCTGACAGTTTTTTTCATAAACGGATGTTGCCTTTTATCAAATGCTTTTTTTGCATCTACTGAGATAATCATAGGATTTTTAATCCCTTGTTTTGTTAATGTGGTTTATCACATTGATTGATTTGTGGATGTTAAATCATTCTTGCATCCCTGGAATAAATCCCGCTTGATCATAGTGTGTGATCCTTTTATTTATTATTTATTTATTTGTTTAAACATTTAAAAATTTTTTAATGTTTATTTATTTTTGAGAGAGAGAGAGAGAGAGAGACAGAGCATGAGCGGGGAAGGGGCAGAGAGAGAAGGAGACACAGAATCTGAAGCAGATTCCAGGCTCTGAGCTGTCAGAACAGAGCCCGACGTGGAGCTTGAACTCATTATCTGTGAGATCATGACCTGAGCCAAAGTTGGACTCAACCAACTAGTCACCCACGTGCCCTAGTGTGTGATCCTTTTAATGTATTGCTAATATCATGTTGAAAAATTTTACATACTTATCAGGGATATTGGCCCGTAATTTTCCTTTTTGGGGGTGTCTTTGTCTGGTTTTGGTATCATGGTAATGCTGACCTCATAAAAATGAGTTTGGAATCTTTCCTTCCACTTCCCATTTTTGGAATAATTTGAGAAGAATAGGTACTAACTCTTCTTTACAAGTTTTGTAGAAATCACCCAGGAGGCCATCTGGTTGAGAAGTTTTGTTTTTGGGGGGAAGTTTTAAAATTACTGATTCAATTTCATTACTTGAAGTCAGTCTATTCAGATTTTCTGTTTCTTTGTGATTCAATCTTGGAAGGTTATGTGTTTATAAGAATTTATCCAGAGGTGCCTGGGTGTCTTGGTTGGGCATTGACTCTTGATTTCAGCTCCCGTCATGATCTTATGGATTATGGGATCTAGTCCCACTTTCAGCTCTACAATGACAGTGTGGAGCCTACTTGGGATTCTCTCTCTCCCTCTCTCTCTGCCCTGCCCCTGCTCACTCTCTCTTTCTCTCTCAGAATAAATAAATAAACTTAAAAAAATTCATTCATTTATTCTAGGTTTTCCAATTTTTTGGCATATACTTGTCCATAGTAGTCTTTTATGATATTTTATATCTCTGTGGTGTCAGTTGTAACTTCTCTTTCATTTCTGATTTTATTTATTTGGTCTGTCTCTCTTTGATAATTCTGGCCAGAGGTTTATCAATTTTTAAAAATCTTTTCAAAGATCTGGCTTTTAATTTCAGCAATATTTTCTATTGTATCTCCAGCCTTTATAACATTTACTTCACTCTAGTGTTGATTATTGCATTCCTTCTACTAACTTTGAACTTTGTTCTTCTTTTCTTAGTTCCTTTAGGAGTAAAGTTAGATTGTTTATTTGGGATTTTTCTCATTTGTTGAGGTAGACCTACATCACTACGAACTTTCCTCTTAGAAATACTTTTGGTATTTCTCATAGATTTTGGAAAGTTGTGTTTCCATTTTCATTTGTCTCGAGATATTTTTTCTTTCTTCTTTAATTTCTTTATCGACGCATTGGTTGTTTAGTGGCATGTTGTTTAGTCTCCACGTGTTTGTGTTTTTAAAGTTTTCTTCTTGTAATTGATTTCTATTTTCATAACATTGTAGTCAGAAAAGACACTCAATACATGATTGCAATATTCTTGAATTTATTGAGACTTGTTTTGTGGCCTAACGTGATCTGTCCTGGAGAATATTCCATGCACACTTGAAAAGAATGTGCATTCAGCAGTTTTTGGATGGAATGTTCTATATGTATCTGTTAAGTCCATCTGGTCTAATGGGTCATTCAAAACCACTGTTTCCTTGTTAATTTTCTGTCTGAATGATCTATCTATTGATGTAAGTGGGGTGTTAAAGTCCCCTACTATTATTGTATTATTGTCAATTTCTCCCTGTATGTCTGCATATTTGCTTTACTTATTTAGGTGCACTTTTGTTGGGTATTTAAATATTTACAAATGTTATATTCTCTTTTTGGATTGACCCCTTTATCATTGCACAATGAATGCCTTTTGTCTTTTGTTAAATCTTTGTTTTAAAGTCTATTTTGTCTGATACGAGTATTCCTACTCCAGCTTTCTTTACATTTTCATTTGCATGGAATCTTTTTCCATCCCTCCACTTTCAGTTCATGTGTGTCTTTAGACCTGAAATGAATCTCCTATAGGGAGTATATAAATGGGTGTTGGTTTCTTTTTAATCCATTCAGTTACCTTATATATATATTTTTTGGAGCATTTAGTCCATTTACATTTAGAGTAATCATTGATAGGTATATACTTATTGTTATTTTGTTCATTTGTTCTTGTTGTCTTATAGTTCTTCATTCCTTTCTTCTTTTGGTCTTTACCCATATGGTTTGATGGTTTTCTTTGGTGTTATGTTTGGGTTACTCTCTCTTTATTTTTGTGTATCAATTATAAGTTTTTGGTTTATGGTTACCATTAGTTTCATATATACTGGCCTATATATACATAGCAATCTATTTTAAGCTGATAGTAACTCAAGTTTGAATGCATTCTAAAAGCACTACATTATTACTCCCCCCAACCCCAACATTTTATGTCTTCAACATTATATTTTAAATCTTTTTATTTTATGTGTAACTGCTTATAGTAGATAAAGTTTACTATTTTTGTCTTTTTCATACTAACTTTTTAAGTGACAGATCCATTGCCTTTAGTATATATTTGCCTTTACCAGTGAGATTTTTTTTCTTTCACATATTTTCTTATTTCTAGTTACAACTTTTTTCCCACTTAAAGAAGATGCTTTAACATTTCTTGTAAGGCCAGTTTAGTGATGATTAAGTCCTTTAGGTTCTGCTTGTCTGGAAACTCTTTATCCTTCCTTCAATTCTGAATGATAACCTTGCCAAGTAGCATATTCTCGTTTGGAAGATTTTCCCTTTGGGCACTTTAAATAGATCCTTGCTACTCCCTCCTGGCCTGCAAAGTTTCTACTGAAAAGATAGCTGATGGTTTTATAGGGTTTCCTTTGTGACTATTTGAGATTCTATTTGTGACTATGTAAGGTTTTCTCTTTATCTTAACTTTTTCCATTTTTAAAAGTGTTTATTTATTTATTATTGAGAGAGACAGAGAGCAGGGGAGGGGCAGAGAGAGAGGGAGACAGAGAATCTGAAGTGGGCTCTGCACTGTGAACACAGAGACTGATGCAGGGCTCAAAATCACAAACTGTGAGCTCATGACCTTAGCTGAAGTTGAACCCTTAACCAACTGAGCCACCTGGCACCCCTAATTGTTGCCATTTTAATTATAATATGTCTTGGTATGGGTCTCTTTGGGTTAATCTTATTTGGTACTCTGGATTCCGGGACCTGGATGTCTGTTTCCTACCCCAGATTAGAGAAACTTTCAGCCATTATTTTTCAGCCATTATTTCTCCAAATAAAGTTTTCTGCCCCGTTCTCTTTCTCTTCTCCTTCTGGGGCCTCTATAATGCAAATGTTAGTTGCTTGATTTTATCCCAGAAGACAGAAGTCCCTTAAACCTTTCTCATTTTTTAAATCCTTCTTGATGTTCTGATTGAGTGACTTCCACTATTCTGTCTTCCAGAACACTGATGCATTCTTTTGTATCATCTAATCTTCTGTTGATTCCCTCCAGTATATTTTTCATTTCAATATTGTATTCTTCAGTTATGATAGGCTCTTTCTTGTATTTTATAACTCATTGTTGAAGTTCTTACTGTGTTTTTCCATTCTTCCCCTAAATTTGGTGAACATCTTTATGATTATTATTTTGAAGTTTTTGTCAGGTAAATTACTTATATTCATTTCACTAGTTTTTTTCTGGGTTTTATCTTGTTCTTTTATTTGGAATATATTTCTCTGTGTTCTCTCTCTATATATATCTCTCCCTCCTGTCTCTCTGTATTTGTTTCTATGAATTAGATAGAACATCTGCTTCTCCTGGTCTTGAAGGAGTGCCCTTGTATAGGAGCACCTCTTATTTAGATTGCATGTGCCTGGTAGCTTTGGCAGGTTATCTGGAGCTAGAACAGTTGTGGACTAGAAGGTCCCAGAGCATGTTGTGCCAGGGGTGCCTTGGAATGATGACTGAGGTGGAGCAGGCACAAGCCAGGGGCTCTGAGGTCCACCTTGGCAATTTGGCTGGAGCTGATGTGAGCATGCTCTAGGAGGTCCAGTGGTGAGCTGTGCTGGGGCATCCCTGGTGAGATGCTTGGAGTTGGAGCAGGAATGACCCAAGGGATTCCAGGACATGCCACACTGGGGCCACATTAGTAGGATGGCTGGAATTTGGGACAGGTGCAGGAGATGGGATTTTGGGGGTAGGGAATGTCTCTCTAGGGCCATCTCGGGGACATGATTGGAAGTGGTGTGAACAGGAGTCTGGAGCATGGTGGAGCAGTCTTAGCAGGCTGGTGAGAGCATTTGGACGTGCCTCCAACCTTGTGCTATCAACATAGAGGTGAAATGTAAGAAATGGCACTCCTGGGTACTTCCAACATTGAGATAGGTTCCCAACATATTTGGTTGACACTCTAGGGTTAGCAAATAGATCTCTTCCACTTATAGTCTAGTTGCCTTTTAACTGATTTTTTTTCACTGTGCCTAGTGAAGGGGTGCTGAGTCTCTACACAAGCCCCTCAGTGACATTGCAAGTTTCTATTGCAAGTCAACATGTTGGGGGTGGGCTTTCCTTAGCTACCATATCTCCCTCTCTGCTACCTTTCTCTATGTGGTCTTGCTATTATTTGTTGTGCAGAAGCTGTTCAATCAGCCCTCAGTTCTTCTTCAAGAGGAATTGCTCTCTATGTGGGTGTACATTCAGTGTTTCCATAGGAAGAGGTGAGTTTAGGGTCTTCCTATGCTAACATCTTGGATCAGTTTCCCCAAAGTTTCTTTTAGAGGGATAAAAATGTTCTAAAATTGACTGCGACGATGGTTCCCTAAATCTGTGAACATACTAAAAGCCATTGAGCTATATGTACACTTTAAATGGGTGAATTTTATGGTAGGTGAATTATATCTCAATAAAGCTGTTTTTTTATATTAAAAAAAAGCTTTAAAGTACTTTGCAAAGAGTCATATTTAAAAGATCCCATGATTCAGCAAATTTTTCATTCCCCCTCAAATGAGTCAGATTGATTTGGAAGAAGTTTTTCTTCTCAAGATCCACCAAAAGATAGGGACACAAGAAGGAGTCAGATTTTCTGTATTTATGAGCTTTATAATAGCTTCGCAAGCTTTGTAACATTGGACAAGATACTTAACTTCTCTCTAAGCATCTTTTTCTCACTTGTCAGATGGAACCAATACAGTAAGAATCCTCTCTGTGGTGTTGTTGTGAAACCTGGGCAAGAGAGTGGTTGTGTAGCACTCAGCAAATCCCTGCTCAGTGCTCACTGGTCATTATAATTAATAATAACTGATTATATTAGTGTTAATTATAGTAACAAATAGAATAAGTTGGTAAAACAGCCTGAAGACTCAACAAAACAAATAAATCAGTAAAAATATCAAGTTATAATAGTTTTTATTTGATTTTATCATGGAGACTAAAAGCAATGATTCCTTGCATTTATTATAATGGCTACAACAGACAAACAAACAAGCAAACAAAACTCCAGAAAATAACAAGTGATGCTGAGGATGTGGAGAAATTGTGACTCATGTACACTGTTGGTGGGAATGTAAAATGGTGCAACAGCTGTGGAAAACACTATGACAGTTCCTCAAAAAAATTAAAATAGAACCACCATATGATTCAGCAGTTTCACTTCTGAGTATACACCCCAAAGAACTGAAACAAGGACTCAAACAGATATTTGTACACATGTTAATAAAAGCACTAGGTGGAAGCAATTTAGGTGTCCTTCAACAAACAAAAAGATAAAATAAATAACTCAGTGAAGAAATGAGCAGAAGACATGAACATACACTTTTCCAAAGAAGACATCCAGATGGCCAACAGACACATGAAAAGATGCTCAACATCACTAATCATCAGAGAATTATCAATCAAAACCAGGATGAGATACCACCTCACACCTGTCAGAGTGGCTAAAATTAACAACACAAGAAACAACAGTTGTTGTTGAGGATCCCCTGGAGAAAGGGGAACTCCCTTGCACTGTTGATGGAAATGCAAACTGGTGCAGCCACTCTGGACTATAGTATGGAGGTTCCTCAAAAAGTTGAAAACAGAACTATGCTATGATCCGGCAATTGCACTATTATTTACACAAAGGATGTAAAAATATAGATCCAAAGGGGGGTACATGCACCCCAATGTTTATAGCAGCATTATCAACAATAGCTGAACTATGGAAAGAGACCAAGTGTCCATCGACTGAAGAATGGATAAGGAAGATGTGGTATATACATACAATGGAATATTACTCAGCCATCCAAGAGAATGAAGTCTTGCCATTTGCACTGACGTGTATGGAGCTGGAGAGTATTGTGCTAAGTGAAATAAGTCAATCAGAGAAAGACAAATATCATATGATTTCACTCATATGTGGAATTAAAGAAGCAAAATAGACGAACATATGAAAAGTTGGGTGGGGGGAAGAGAGAGGAAAACAAGCAATAAGAGACTCTTAATGATAGAGAACAAACTGAAGGTTGATGGAGGGAGGTGGGTGGGGGATGGGCTAGATGCGGGATGTTGTTGGGAGGAGCAGTGGGTATTGTAGGCAAGGGATGAATCACTGAATTCTACTCCTGAAACCATATTGCACTATAAGTTAACTAACTAAAATTTAAATAATAAAAAAGATAAACAAAATGTGGCATATACATACAATGGGATCATACACAGTCTTAAAAAGGAAGAAAATTCGGACACCTGCTACAACATGGATGAATCTTGAGGGCATCATGCCAAGTGAAATAAGCCAGTCATAAAAAGATAAATACCTTATGACCTGCTTATATGAGGAATCTAGAATAATAATCTTCACAGAGACAGAAAGTTGAATAGTGGTCGCAGGGCCTGGGGGAGGGGCGAATGGGGAGATGTTTAATGGGTACAGAGTTTTAGTTTTGCAAGACAAGAATTCTGAGGTTTGGTTGCACAACTCTGTGAATGTATTCAACACTACTCAGCTGCACCCATAAAAGTAATTAAGATGATAAATTTCAGGTTATGTGTATTTCACCAAGATAGTAACAAGAAAAAAAGCAATGGTTATCTGTGTTATCCACTCAGTGTCTGAGAGGTGGTGCAAGGTCATGGAGAAGAGCGGGCTTTGGACTCCCACAAACCTGGGTCTGGATCTTAGCACCGCTGCATATTAACAGAGTGACCCTGGGAAAGTTCCTTCACTTCTCTAGGATGAAAGCTATAAGGTTAGAAAAGTTCTCTTTCTCTAAGTGTGATATGGTAGCTAAAGAAGTTTGTGCCTATGGTACGTCTTTGTTATCTTTTTCCTATTAATGCTAATTCAAAAAATATATATATAGCCCAGTGACCCTACAGCCAGGACTGCCAGATAAGGTACAGGACACTCAGTTAAATTTGAATGTAACACAAACGATGAAAAGTTTTAAATAATTTTCTAGCATAAGTGTGTCCTAAATGTTACATTATATCCCCTGCAATATTTGGAATATAGCTGTATACTAAAGAGCTATTTATTTTTTTACCCAAAATTCAAAATTTTCTAAGTGTCCTGTATTGTGTTTGCTAGACCAAACAACCCTGTGAACAACATTATTGTTTTCATCACTCAGATAAGTAACAATGGTTGGTTGGATGGGTGAGGAAAACTGCTTTTCCCCATATCATGGCAGTTCACTCTTGTTCTAATTCCAGTGTCCAGCTATTGGCAAAGAGGCACAATGGACTAAAGTGACCACTGGGTCTTATTTATTAATCGTCTCTTTTGCCTCCTAATTACAGTTGCGTTGAAACAAACACAGACATGCATGGGTTAACTGCTCTCCTGTTCTATTTTCTTCTCTGCATCTCATTGCAGTAAACATCTGTGAAATACCCTTTCCTCTGTGTTATGCTCCCATTTTCCTCCAAAGCAGAGCTTTATCTGTGAAGGTGGTGGCCCTGAGTCATTATCTAGAAGCTCTGCTTTGATAAAAATTAATAACGGTTAACACAGTCATCTAACAAAACTTTCATTAGGGAGTTCTCCTCCCATCTTGGAGTGTCTATGATGTCTAATGTGATTTAAATACTGTTGGCCCTACTTGCACTCACCAGACAGTCTCCTGCTGGGGACAGTGCTGTGTCATTAAAATGGAATCCACTGAGAGAGACAATAGTCACATTCACTGAATAGAAGCGCTAAAGCCATGGTTAAGTATTTTCCAGGCCTTATCTCAGGATATCCACATAATATATGCTTATGGATTTGTTCAGTGTGCTAGATAGGACCCTCTGGCTCTCCATTTAAGTTTGTATTTACACCTGGGCCACCTGGGTGGCTCAGTCGGTCGAGGGTCCGACATCGGCTCAGGTCATGGTCTCACAGTTCGTGGGTTCAAGCCCCACATTAGGCTCTGTGCTGACCGCTTGTTCAGAGCCTGGAGCCTGCTTTGGATTCTGTGTCTCCCTCTCTCTCTGCTCCTCCCCCACTCACGCTTTGTCGCACTCTGTTTCTCAAAAATAAATGTAAAAAAAAATTTTTTTTTAAATTTGTATTTACACAAACCTTGTGTTTGATTTCTACAGATAGTGCAGTGTGCAGACATTAGAACCAGGAGCTGGGAGGCACAGATCTCAGTTTCTGTCACCCTTGTCCTGGGACTTGAGTGAGCCTTATAGAACGAATGTTTATGTCCCCTCAAAATTCTTATATTGAAACCTAATCCCCAATGCAATGGTATCAGGAGGTGGGGCCTTGCAGAGGTAGTTAGTCATGAGCGTGGAGCCCTCAAGAGTAGGATTAGTGCCCTTATAAAAGAGACCCCAGAGAGCTGTACTATGAGACACAGTAAGAAGTCAGCTGTCTCTGAACCAGAAAGCAGATCTCACCAGACGTCAAATCTGCTGGTGCAGGCATCTTGCACCTCCCAGCCTCTGGAACCATGAGAAATAAGTGTTTGTTGTTTAAGCCCCCCAGGCTATGGTATTTTTGTTATGGCAGCTCAAATGGGCTAAGGGAGCATGTCACTGGACCTCACAGAGTTTTGGGTGGCACTTCTGTACAATCAGGTAATGAGTGTCCTTGAGAGCAGATGAGAAAGACTTACAAAAGGGCTCTGAGGACGACACCAAGACTCCGCATGTGGAGAAAGGGCACTTTGGATAAAAGCTTCTTTCCATTTTCTGGACTCCAGCCCCACTAAAGGTTGAGGGGGACGGGTTGAGTGGCCAATCTTCCTCTGCTCCACCCCCAACTCTCTGCTCCTTGCCTTCCTGCAGCATCACCCAACCATCATTCACACCAGAAACTTCCTGACTGTGGCCTCTTGGACAAACTCAGCCATGTAGAGGCCCCATGAGGGACCATCACGGACATTTAAAATATTGAGAATCTGCCCACTCCCCTTCAAAGAACACAACAGACCTGGGGTTTAAATTCAATTCACTTTGTTAAAATTACCCATTCAAAAGCCCAGCTTCCTAAAGGCTTCACGTTTGTGTTACAAACCTCATTATTCTCTTTATAAATGTAGTACATTTTATATAAAATAAGAGGAGACACGTTTGATTAGTTTTTGGATGACTCAATGTGAAAGAACTAAATTCCCCTTGAACCACGAGTGTCATTTACATTAATTATTAGTTTCTCTTAAACTGCAGTGATAAATTTAACACAATTTTCTTCCTAAGCAACTTCCTATGCCTGATCTGGCAAGCCAATGACACAGGCATGAAAAGTATTCCAATGATCTTAACGTTTTGTAAATCTAGTAAATTGGAAGTCATAAAAATATTGCGACTCTTCAGGTTCTATCGGACATTCGAACAGTGTTTACAAACTTAATAAAATTATCTTGGAACATTCAGCTTCTGGTCAGAAGTCTTAAAAAAATTTTTTTAACGCTTATTTATTTTTGAGAGAAAGAGAGAGGTGGGGGAGGGGCAGAGAGAGAAGGGGACAGAGGATCCAAAGAGGGCTCTGTGCTGATTGAGCCAGATGCCCGGCTTGAAGCCACGAACCATGAGATCATGACCTGAGCTGAAGTCCGATGTTCAACCAACTGAGCCCCTGAGTTAGAAGTCTTGAAATCACACTTTTAAACTTCTTTCAGGGGACCATAGTGACTGGAAGGATGTGGGTTTGGGAGGTTCTGGACCAAAGGTGTCCCAGGTTAGGGTTGATAGAAACAATGGCTTCAGAGGAGCTGGTGTGTGTTCAGGGCAAGGAGGCAGGGCTGTGAAGGGGAAAGTGGTCAGGTAGGCGGCTGGGATTGCAGGCTGAAGGCAGGACTAAAGTTTCAACCACAAGAGAGAGTGTAGGGAAAGAAAAGAACAAAGGTCTCACAGAGCCCAGGACCTTGGAGCCTGACAGAAACTAGTGATGGACCCAGAGAAGGAGTCAAGAGAACAAGTCATTGGTCTAAGGTTCTGGGTCCTGTGCTCTCAACTTTCAGAATTGGAAGGAGATCCTTCAGGATGAGTCATGGGTTCACCCTGTGCTGCCACAGTCGTACTGTGTGAAGGTGATAAATCTTCAACTTTTTGAGTTCAGTTTTCCTATCTGTCAGATCCTGAAGGCAATAATAATTTCTGATATTAGTGGAGAAACAAAACAAAATTACCAATGAATGCTCAATTTCTAAGGAAATAGACTCTTTTAAAATAGAAATTAGGGTACCTGCGTGGCTCAGTTGATTAAATGACTGACTCTTGATTTCGGCTCAGGTCATTATCTCGAGGTTCATGAGATTGAGTCCTACCTCGGGCTCTACACTGACAGCACTGAGCCTGCTTGGGATTCTCTCTCTCTCTCTCTCTCTCTCTCTCTCTCTCTCTCCACCTCCCCTGATCTCTCTCTGTCTCTCAAAAGTAAATAAATAAAAAAAAACTTAAAAAAATAAAATAGAAATTGACCAAGGAGAAATAGGCCCCAAGGGAAGAAGCTGGGGAAGGGCTTCATACAAATAACAGGAAGTGAGAGTCCCCTGGGACCACCGGGAGGCAGTGAGGATGTGGTTGGGAAAGAGACGAGTCCTAGAAGGAGCACCAGGGTCACAAGGTGGCCATGGCCACGTGTGGCCACTAAGCACTTGAAATGGGGCAAGTCTGAACAGAGACGTGCTGTCAAGTATAAAACACACACTGTGTGGGAGACCTTCTGGAAGAAAGAATGTCAAATATTTCATTAATAGTTTCAAGACATTGACTACATATCGAAATCCCAATATTCCCCATAATAATATCGGGTTAAATAAAATTTATTAAAATCAGCAAATTAATTTTTGAAGTTTTTTTTTAAGTTTGTTTATTTATTTATTTATTTTTTTTAAATTTTTTTTTGAATGTTTATTTATTCTTGGACAGAGAGAGACAGAGCATGAACGGGGGAGGGGCAGAGAGAGAGGGAGACACAGAATCGGAAACAGGCTCCAGGCTCTGAGCCATCAGCCCAGAGCCCGACGCGGGGCTCGAACTCCCGGACCGCGACATCGTGACCTGGCTGAAGTCGGACGCTTAACCGACTGCGCCACCCAGGCGCCCCAAGTTTATTTATTTTGAGAGAGAGAGAACACAACCAGGGTAAAGGCAGAGAGAGAAGGGGAGAGAGAGAATCCCAAGAAGACTCGGCACTGTCAGCACAAAGCCTGATGTAGGGCTTAAACTCACGGAACCGTGAGGTCATGACCTGAGCCAAAATCAAGAGTTGGATGCTTAACCGACTGAGCCCCCAGTAGCCCCAGCAAATTAATTTTTAAATGTGGCCAGTAGAAAATATGTGGTTGTGTATGTGGATTTTTTTTTTTTTTTCTGTTGGACAGTACTGGGTTAGAGTTCTTAGCCGGGTGGAAAGGATCAGCTAAGTATGACCCTACAATAGGATGGATTTTTTGTTTTTTTAATGCATTATGGTGTCTAACCTTCTATCGAACTTGTTTGAATTGTTGAGATCCCCCTTGCCTTCCTCCAGGTCTTTATAAACCTGTTGCATACTTAATTTTCTCTGTGTGAGTGTGATTTCTGTGAATAGAAATTGTGTTGCACACATGGGTCACTGGAACAGGGAGGACACGGCTCTAGGGGAAGAGGCTACCATGAGAAAGACCTGCTTCAGCAGGGATTCATAGATGCCTTGGGGAGCAATTTTAACTCCTACAGGGTATGGCTTTGAGGCTCTGAGTCTCAATCATCTAGATTTCAAGAGGTAGCAGGGCCCCTGGGGTCACCAGGGTTATATCGTTTTATAGAGATTGTGAGGTCATAGGTAGAAAGCTCAGAGGTCTGACCCCTAAACATGATCAGGAATGACAGGGTGCAAATCCCCATGATGAGCAGGAGGAATTGACTGCCCACTGCTTTAACTACCTGGCTTCTTTCTGGAATGTTCCAAGTAAGCAAGGTGGATGAGATTGGGGGAGAACATAGTGACCAAACACAAACATGGGTGACCGCAGACTCTTTCTGTTAGACCTCCATGTGGCTGTGTCTAGCCAGGGTTCTCACACTCCTTCTGGAATGGTTCTCTTACTCTTTAGGGGCCAACTCTCAGCCCAAGCTTACTGAGGAGGGAATATTCCTGCTGCTGAGCCTCTTGAGTTTGATCGTCCATGCCTTCTGTGTCCTGGTCCTCATCTAGCCACCCTTTGTAAGTCTTTTTTTTTTTTTTTAACATTTATATATTAAATTATTCAGAGAGAGAGAGAGAGAGAGAGCATGACTACAGGAGGGGCAGAGAAAGAGGGAGACACAGAATCTGAAGCAGGCTCCAGGCTCTGAGCTGTCAGCACAGAGCCTGATGTGGGGCTCGAACCCACAGACCGCGAGATCATGATCTGAGCCGAAGCCGGACGCTTAACCGACTGAGCCACCCAGGCGCCCCCCCCCCCTTTGTAAATCTTTATAGCAGCCCTCCTGGCACCAGTTCCTGGGAGAAAAGACATTCCAGAATGATTCTAATATTTTGTCAAAGACTCTCTGTTTCATTGGAGGCTCCATCCTTTTACTCACTTCTTCTGGCCGTGAGGAGGTGAGAGAAAAGATTCCATGGAGCTCACATCTCCACACTGGAGACAGCATAGAGTTGTCCGTGATCCCCAGCTCCCCATTTCTAAACAGAAAGCATGACACGTAAGAATTATGGGGTCCATAATTCCCAATCTGAGATCCTTTGGGCCACAAAGGGTTTCGAATTCAGGCTTTTTTAGATTTTAGGAAGGTAACATGGTACATGAAGCATAAAACATCCTAGCAAGTTCTTGGGAAACACCCATAAACAAATGCGTTATTGTTTCTGTAGCAAAACATAAGAAGATTCACACTATGAGAAATAAATAAAAAACTCCAGAGAGCCTCCTCTCCACTCAGGATAAATGTTGATGCCAAGTAGTTCGATCTTCACTTATTAAAGACAAACAAACTTTTGGCTCTCAGAGCTTTCTGGATATTCTGTAACTGCGGCATGTGAGTGTAGACCCAGACTCTCAGTGCCAGGTCTCAGTGGGCACCCGTGTTGGGCTTGCTGGTGTGGGCTGCACTGTCACCAGCAGGGCTCCAGGAGACTCTGCTGGCCCTACAAAACCTTTCATGCAACTTTGGCATTTTTGAGGGAATAGTTCACCATTACCCAAAGATTACCCAAAGTCTGAGTGTTCTCTGAATTTGAGTTCCCCAAACAGCCAGTTTCTGTTCCCATTGCTTTTGGGGAGTATTATGAGGGGTGGCATGGGAAATTTTTCTTTAATGCTTTCAACTCTGGAGTATTATGGAGAACAAAGACTGGTATTTTTTTTCCCCATTTTTCTACTTCACGTCTTGTTTATAAGTTCATTTTTTAAAAAATATTTATTTTTGAGAGAGAGTGAGCAAGAGAGTGGATGAGGGACAGAGAAGCGGGGGGACAGAGGATCGCAAGCAGGCTCTGCACTGACAGCGGAGAGCCTGATGCAGGGCTGAAACTCACGAACCGTGAGATCATGACCTGAGCTGAAGTCTGACACTTAATCGACGGAGCCACCCAGGTGCCCCTCTAAGTTTATTTTTAATCAACAAACATTTTAATTGTATGTACTATGTCAGATACTGCTGCAAAGTAGGGACTACTATAATCATTTTGCAGGTAAGATGCAGCCTGGGAGGATCAAAGAATGCGGTCAAGGTCACACAGCTAGCAAAATGGCAAAGGAAGAATTGAAACCCACAATTCTAACTTCAAAGTCTATGCTCTTAACCACCATACCACACCCCCTATCAAACACTGGGTTTATAGGAGGTTAAAACATAGTACACACACAAAGAAAGGCACTTAATTTTTTTAACGAGAAATAAATGTGATTTACTTCTTCCAGGGAGTTAAACCATGCCCTGAAAGCATTAACTCTCCATCTGTGGTCACTTATCTCTCACCCAAAGTAAGAGTCAATACGGTTTTCTTTTGGAAGAATTGGCATTTAAATATGGAGCCTGTTGTCCCAACAATTATAGATTTTAATAGAAGAATTTAAGATTGAGTAATGCTTGTGAGTGTAAACTGAATTTCCAGGGCTTAGGAATAATTTACATTATAAAGAACTTCCCTACTCTCTTCTGTGCATGAATCAGCTTAAAATATGATGATGGCTATTCTTGTTCACAGTACTATAGTTATGAATTTAAACATGCAAAGTGCTTTAAAATCACAAATTGATTATTAATGAGAATATTGCTCTTGAAGGCTTATATTGTTTCAAAGGAATGCAATTGTTCTATAGGAAGGAATATGTTTTGTACATTGTCATAATTCGGGGTGAGTAAACAAAGCTAGCGTCTGGCCACGTCACTAGGTATTTCAGATCTCCCCTTTTCTGTCTTGGTTATCCCTTCACTGGATGGATCCAGGGTACAAGGACCAAAAATATCCTGCCAATGTTTTGGAAGGTGAGGATCAAATGCACTTTAATTAGAAATCCACACTCAGCAAATCTACCTAATCCCCATATTGCCTCCACTGGGCAGAGAAGAAAAGAGATATGGGCACCCCGAGGCTGGAATGCTTGGAGGTCTCAGGGGGCCCCCAAGAAGACAGGCATGAAGGAGGCAGCAACTATCACAGCCTAGCATCCTGGGAAGAGTTAGTGTGACTGGGGTTGGTTGAGAGGGAAAAACACAGGGGGGAAAAGTTGATTTTTTTTTTCCATTGGGAGATTCATCTGCACTGGGTGAGTCTATTATTAGTCCATAAAGTTCCTTCCATTTCTACCAAGGCAGTGATTTCTCGTCTCCTCTAAAAGTCCTCAGCAAAGCAAACACTTATTAATGGTATTAGGCTGGATAAGCTATGTTGTCCTGCAGTAAAAAATACACTCCCATGTCTCAGTGACTTCACACCACAAAGGTCTCTTTCCCGTTCGGGAAGTCCACTGTGGGTTGGGTGGCCTCCCAGGAGTCTATGCACCATGCTGTCACTCTACCAGGCTGATCTTACAGGTCTGCCATGTTGCCACGAGCCCTCCTTGACAGTCCAGGCCAAGGGAGACACAGCTGGGGGACTGAGCATCGCCTCTTCTGAGTTTCGACCTGTAAGATTCACATGGTCACAGCCCATAGGACAGAGCTAGTGGTGTGGCTCCCCTTGAAGGAAAGCGTGGCCAGAAACCCAGTTTCTATTGCGTTGGGTGAAATGAGAATCATTACCCAAAACTGAGTATCAGTGACACAAACAGATAGACATTTCAGCCCCTTTCTCTTAAGGGAGACCCAGGGAACACATTTGTCGTGTGAGGTATTTGCTAATATGATAATAACGATGATGACGGTATGAACGAAGGCTCCTAGAAGGCAGGGACAGTGTTAGGCATCTTGGTACCCCTCACACCTGGCAGGTACGTGCCTCGGGAAAAGGGCTCAACGAAGTCTTATTGGGGAAATAAATGTAAGAATGAGGCATCCTGTATTCTTAACTTCACGAGGCATTTCTTATTGCTGTTCTTTCCCAGCAGACCCCAGTTATATCACATTAAAAAGGCATTCTTTGAGCCTGAAATAGCTTTCTACTTGCCATAATTCATCTTGATGAGAACTGGAAGCCATGGCCTTGCTCTGGTAGCGGATAGGAAACAACAGGAACCAAGTCAATTGCATTTCAGTTGTAGACGTAATTGCCACTGTTGTTTGTCCCCTTACCTAAATCTCTTTCCAAAGAAGCGCATTAGCCTTCAGATGCATTTTGCGCATTAGACCCCTTGGACAGGTCTTTATCCAAACCAATCCAGGAGCCATTCTTTCAATATCCAACGCTCCGACCACCATCGGCATCCATGCTCATGGTTGATTTTCTCATAACAGTAATGGGCCCGCATTAACCACACGTTGTCTCTCACCTAGTTTCCTGTACGGTCGACGGTGTTCCCCTTGTGAGGCAATTTGGCCCTGCAGCCACTGCCCAGATAATGCCTGTCTTGATATTTTGGCTTTGGCCTTCTTAGAACCCACTCATGAATGAGCAAATGGTCCTTGGCTGGACTCCTAAAAATAACTTGTTTTGCCTGCTGCCTTGACATCTGACTGCGAAGTCAGTGATAGGCAGAATTAAGTCAATGTGAATTAAAAAAAAATGTGCTGTGGTTTATGCACTGTTGTTCCTTCTGCAGTGGTTTGAAACAATGTCAGGATTTCTACACACTCTTTTGAGTTTACATATGAACTTGGATATGCCCAAGTACTGTGTTCTTTCATTTCTCTTACACCCGAATACTGGGTTCTTTTATTTCTCTGAGTGAAATCTTGTATTCAGGCTTTGGTTTTCTCCTCTAGGCCTGGTGTCATGCAACAAAACTGTGTATGTGCATGGTCATATTTTCATCTGTGTGCAGGCTGCCCCCTTGGGGTTTGAATATTAGCATTTGCTGATTTTTCCTGCCATATACATTTAAGTGCAAAGAGTTTCATTTAGATGCAGAACGGCCTGGAGGGTTGAGGCCGTGTAAGTTTTCAGTAATGACCTTAGTATGTACGAAAAGGTAATGGGCAGTTTTATATGGACTACTTATAACCTATCAAAGGGGAGGGGCACCTGGCTGGCCCAGTCAGTTAAGAATCTGACTCTTGATCTCAGTTCAGGTCACTTGATCTCACAGCCATGAGTCCAAGCCCCGAGCTGGGCTCTGTGTTGGGAGGGAGTCCCACTTAAAGCAAGCAAGCAAGCAAACAAACAAACAAACAAAACTATCAAAGCAGGAAAAAAAAGCACATGTACTTCTTGTTTCCAGGATAACGTAAACTGGACAAGAAGACTGTATTCATTCAAGTTCAATTATTCTCTATCAAAAAGCTTGGAATGGATGGAAATCAGTATTTCAAAAAGACAGCAGGCTAAATAAAAGTAACCATACAATATTAATCCCAAGTAGTTCTATTTTTCTTTCTCTTTGCAATTTATTAAAGTCTGGAAATAAGAAGATAAACCTGAAAAATGAGGAGGGGAATGATCCCAATTTATTTTTAGTTATTTGATAGTCTTGTAATTGCAATCCAATATTTTGACTTTGGCCTCTTGTTCAAACGTGTCTTTGGTTATAGACCAGATTGTTCATAACTGGATATAACCTACTTTCTGGATTTTCTAATTGAAAAAAACAAACAAACATTAATCATATGCCGTCGTGCTCTAGCCTATTTCTTATTTACTAACAAATGCATTAATTCTTTTAATGGTTTTAAATGAGTGTCCAGACTGTCAGTTATGGTTTTCTAATTGCTAACAGTCCACCTACACTTACTCAACCTTTCTTTTTTCTAGTGCTCGTATGTTCACAGGAACACAGTCCAAATGGTTAGAAGTTAGGTAAGTTGGCGAGTGTTTAACACAAGGGCATCTTATAAAGATGCCCATGCTGTACGCTGCCTCCTAGAGGTGGGGACCGAGACTGCAGGGATCATGCAATCATTTAGGAGCGAGGACATAATCCAGTCCTTTGCTATTAAGCCCGTGACCAAAAGGCGTGACAGCTACATTTGGAGTCCCAGTTAATGCCGAGTTTCATTCAACTGCAGAGGTGAGGTGTTTCTCGGTCTGACAGGTAACAGATTCAACAGGGAGGCTTTTAAGACACTTCCCCTTGGAGATCTGGCTTCAGTAAGGCTGAAGTGGGATCCTGGCAACAGTATTTGGTAAAAAATCCCCCAGGTGGTTCTAATGAGCACTTAAAGTTTGTGAGTTAGTGACCGGTGCCTGTGGTTGGACCTCTAAGCCTGAACACATGAAGAAAGATTTGAGGGAACGAAGGGATGAGCCCAGTTCTGGCTCCACACCAAAAGGTCCTGGAACGCTGGAGAATTCCTGATGTTTTCCCCAAACCTCAGAGCCAGGGTCAGAGAGCAGAAAAATCTCTCCTTTCCTAAGCCACAAAACTCTGGCAGGCGCTTGGTGATTTCTTTGTAGCAGATAAGAGTGGAAGAGTCATTTCATGCAGATTGGGAACCTTATTCATTACAACTGTTTAGAGATGCTGGGGCCCCATTTGTGCAGGTGTGTCTCCTGCTGGGGTTGCAGGAATGGGCATCCTTGGGCATCTTCTCATTTCTCATGAAGGTGAAGACCCCTCCCCCCAAGTCTTGTGTCCTCTATTCACCCTCTTCTCCCACTCCTCTGGGGTCCCGGTCATTCACATACCTTCCTTCCAAAATTATTGGAATGCCCACGTGGCCCAAGTGATCCTAAAGCCAGTAATACTAAATTGGGGCTCCCCTGAAACGCACATAAATCAGTTGGAAGCCTTTCCATTTTTAACTTAAAATTCATCCTGGTTTTACAAAAGCATTTTTGTATAATCTCCTCTTTTTATTCTATATGAACATCAATACTTCAGATTTCTTTCGTTAACACAAAAATGTTTAATTCACTCTTACATTTCAAGTGAACAATCCAAAACATTAAAGCTTGCTTTGATTTTTCACTTGGGAAATAGACAAATAGTCTGAAATTCACCTTCTGCCTATCAGATACCTCAGATCTCTGGAAGACAGCTAAACTTTAAAACCAAACCATGGAAGGCAATAGCAGTTAATAGTAACAACATCTTCTGAACAGTTCTGAAAATGGAGGTTGCAAGCTGTTTACACAAATGAAGGAAGGGGCACCTGGGTGGCTCAGTCGGTTAGGCGTCTGACTTCGGCTCAGGTCACAATTTCACAGTTTGTAATTTCGAGCCCCACGTCAGCTGACAGCTCAGAGCCTGGAGCCTGCTTCGGATTCTGTGTCTCCTTCTCTCTCTGCCCCTCTCCTGCTCATGGTCTCTGTCTCTGTCTCTCTCTCAAAAGTAAATAAACATTAAAAAAGTTAAAAAAAAAAACAAATGAAGGAAGGATTCTCAAGATAAAAGGTGATGGACAATAACGTCCTATTTGTAGGGTACAAGCTGGTAATTCAGTTGAAATGGAATCTTGGACTTTATTCCTCTTGAATCCATTATCCTTTATCCCAATCATGTTTCCTCAAATGGATTGCCTTTAATGATTGCCTAGAATTCAAGGGAAATGCTGGTTCAATAAAACCATCATGAGAGATTTTCTAAGGAAAAGTAGAGTTTTATCTATTCATCCATCCACTCACCACCTACTAATCTAAATCTATCATCTATTTCTGTTGTCTCTCTCTTTCTCCTACCCCTCCCCCATCTGTTTTTGGAGGGTCTAACACTATTAAAAATATCCCAAATGACCTTATATCTCACAAGTATCAGCACATAATCATAGAGCCTATAAAATATACAACAGAAGTATAAGAAAAAATGGAAAAGCTCTATCTGCCTTGACGATCCATTGATATATATTCCAAGATCACCACTTAAAGGCATTTTAAACTGTTTTTCTCAGCAATATAAAGCCTTATGGAAACTTTTCTTAATGTCGTCTATAGGTGTTAAAGAATTACCCCTCATTATGGAAAAGGCACGTGAACAAGGAGAAAGACCGAAAGGAAGAATCAAAAGAAAAGTAGTTGGTCAAAAAAGGAGAAACTCCTGCAACTTGGGACAAAGTGGATGGGCCTCACGCGTATCATAATAAGTGAAATAAGTCAAACAGAGAAAGACAAGTAGCGTATGATTTCACTTACATGTGGAAGCTAAAAAACAAATCAAAAAACCAACCAGCCAAGAAATAAGCAAGCTCATAGCCACAGAGAACAGAATAGTGGTTGCCAGAGGTGAGTGGTAGACGGTGAGAGAAAGGGAGTCAAAAGGTAAGAAGAAAACACAAAACAGAAGACATCGTGCTGTATACCTTAAATATATACAATTTTTGTCAAGTATATAGACCTCAATAAACTTGAAACAAAAACTTTAAAAAAAAAAGGTCTTCGTGTTGGAGAAATATTCTGTTTTCCCTATTAAAAATCTAGCTATAGATTAGATATATCTAGATATAGCCTGGGTATCTCAGTCCGTGAAGTGTCTGACTTTGGCTCAGGTCATGATCTCATGATCCATGAGTTCGAGCCCCAGCACAGAGCCTGGAGCCTGCTTTGGATTCAGTGTCTCCCTCTTTCTCTGCCCCTCCCCCCGCTTGCACTCGGTCTTTCTCTCTCTCTCTCTCTCAAAAATAAACGTTAAAAAACTAAAAAAAATAAAACTAAAAACCTAGCTATAAAATTGTTTTGGAGTCTCGTTAAAAAGCATTGGTAAAAATGTAAAGTCTATTGAACTAAGTGTATTACAGGAAAAGTTTGTGCATAGTGCTTAAAAAAGTCAAGGAAAAAAAAATAGTTGGACTTGATCCTTTTTAACCATAACGAGTCTATAATATTTTGCTACAGACACTCTATAAGGTAATTTAAGGGCATCCAGTATCTCAATGTATACACTTAACACGTTAAGAACATGAAGAATTTGTAGTTGACCAGGGCTTGTGACTGAAGTCACACTGTTTAGGGAGCTCATCTTCCATGATCAGAAATGTTAAGAGTCTTAGATGTTTCAGCACAAAATGACCTGAAAAGGATATTTTGCCACACACTGAGCTGTCTCCTTGAGCATGTAGTGCTTGTTGAATCTGGCCTTTAGATGAGGATTGAGAAACAAGGATGTTGGAAACATACTTCCTCTTTATTCATTAGGTAAGGGAGACCTGGTGCTCCTATTCCTTCTCTCCTTCCTGGAACACAGCGGAACTGCATTTCCCAGGCTCTCTGGCAATTGTTTTGGGGCCCTGTAGCTGAGTTCCCCTTGGCAGAATGCGGGCAGAAGTGTCAAAAGCCACTCTAGGCCTGGACTGTTACACATTCGCCACACTGTC
Organism: Lynx rufus; assembly: GCF_022079265.1. Classification (NCBI taxonomy): domain Eukaryota; kingdom Metazoa; phylum Chordata; class Mammalia; order Carnivora; family Felidae; genus Lynx; species Lynx rufus. The sequence goes on from NW_025814829.1 coordinate 57,761,851, forward strand.
TCTATTCTGCTGAGGCTTGGGCGGCCATAGATAGAAAATGGCCCAAGTCTCTGACTGATGGCTGACGTAGACAGAGCCTTGGTGTCCGAACAGCTGCATGGAACCAGGGCGCCCATATTCCTCCTCCATCCCTAGCAATCCGCATCAGACTGTTACGTCAGAAATACACCTTCTATGAAGCCACTGAGGGAGAGGGTGTTTGTTCTAACAGCTACCATTATTTCTCCTGATATTTTTTTTCATATGCTAGATATGTGTTCTTGGAAGTATATTAGAATCTAATATTTAGGGGCGCCTGGGTGGCGCAGTCGGTTAAGCGTCCGACTTCAGCCAGGTCACGATCTCGCGGTCCGTGAGTTCGAGCCCCGCGTCGGGCTCTGGGCTGATGGCTCAGAGCCTGGAGCCTGTTTCCGATTCTGTGTCTCCCTCTCTCTCTGCCCCTCCCCCGTTCATGCTCTGTCTCTCTCTGTCCCAAAAATAAATAAACGTTGAAAAAAAAATTAAAAAAAAAAAAGAATCTAATATTTGAATATAGCCTTTGTTACATTGTCATATTTACATGATATTGTACTTCATTTAAAGGTGCAAACTTTAGTGGTAACATATACCCTACTGTCCACTGTGCTTTAGGGAAAGGCATATAAAAGCATCACTTAGAATTTGGTTCAGCTGTATGTGAAGAAACTCTAAAGACCAGGCATTAAACAAATAGACTGGATTTTCTCTTACAGAAACAAAGTTGAGAAGCAAGCAGTCCTGGGCTAGTATGGTTACTTTAGGAAGTCATTAAATTCAGAAGCTTCTTGGACGCCACCTCTCCAGCCTCCCTATTGTGTGGCTCTCATACTCGTGGTCCATGATGTCAGCCCAAGCTCCAGCCATCACATCCATATTCCAGGCAGTAGGAAAGAGGAACTCAGCAGAACTCAGCCACAGGGCCTCAAAACAATTGCCAGAGAGCCTGGGAAATGCAGTTCCGCTGTGTTCCAGGAAGGAGAGAAGGAATAGGAGCACCAGGTCTCCCTTACCTAATGAATAAACAGGAAGTATGTTTCCAATATCCTTGTTTCTCAATCCTGGTCTAAAGGCCAAATTCAAAGGGCAAAGAAGAAACGGGTCACAAGGCATATTAACAATCTTTTTAAGGGGGGCTTCCTATAAACTGCCACAAAACACTTCCACCGTATTTTGTTGTCCAAAACTGATCATCTAGGTAAACGCCACTGCAAAGGAAGCTGGGAAATGTAGTTTTATTTTGAGCAGCCATGTACCTAGTGAAAAATGAGTTATGTTACTAACACAAAAGGGAAAACAGTTATATAGATGGATTCCAGAGCCTCTACCACATTAAATAAGCACAAACTTGTTGCTGTGAGGGAAAAATAGACTTATACAGAAGGCAATTTTGGACGGACCTCTGTGTACATCCTACAAATGTTTGTTTGTCTTAAAAATATGTGATGCATTTAGCTTACCGTTTCCATCTTACTCTCAGTCCATCGGAATTCCTCTGGAGTCCGTGAATTTTAACGATTCTCCAGTGTTTGGGGCACAAATAGACCCGCATCAGACAACAAAGGAAGAGTAAAGATACTTTACATTTTGTGTATCAGGATTCCCAGAAATGAGTAATTCCGTGCCCACCTGAGTATAACAGGGTCTGCAATTGTTTCAATGTAAGGCTAGCATTGCGACTGTGGTATTGATTTATGTGTGGGTAGGTAGTCCCTGTTCTAAGTCTGTTTATGTCTGGGTGTGCTTGAGGGAATGGTAAGAACTTCCTGTTCTCCATTTCTATAAGGAATCATGGAGAAACTCTGGTAGAATAAATACGGATCAAGTGAGAACTCCCTTTCAATAAGATATGGGGTCGACACCTTTCTTTATGCTGTGTCTTTTTGGTGCCCCGTATTTTCCAGGCATCCAATACATATACCAGATTCCCCTCAACATCCTATGACATCAGTAATGCCCTCCCAAATAAACTGTATATTTGGTTTCAAATTGTATTTATCCTTCTTCCTCATTCTTTAGCCAACCTGTGTACATTCAAACACTGCATTTGCCCAGGCGGCCCCCAATGGAACAGATGGAATGTTTCATACCAAGGATTTGGGGTTTTGAGTGCCTTTGGGCATCAAGTGTTGGGAACGTCAAAAAAGTGACTCCCAGAAAACTAGGGCTAATTAACCACCTGCTGCGGACTGCTTTGCAAAGGACCATGCTTTAAGCTACTTTTGCATTCCCGCCAATTCTGTAATGAACGTGCGCGCTCGTCTGGTCACCCCTGTTTTTACAGAGGTGGAAACTGAGGTTCCGACTTGGGTCCAGTTACACGGCTTGCAGCAGCCTGAGACCCTGTACAAACTGTCTCACCCAAACCCGTGCATGTGGGGCAGTCCCTCTCCGGGAAAGGCTTGGGTCTAATTGGAAAACAACAGAGTAATAGTAAGAAATGAGTTGAATACCAAATACCCTGTCCTCCAGAAGACACAGGACTGCAGGTGAATTACACGTGTGGCTCTGGCCACTAACCTTCTTTTAGGGGGCTATCTTGCCTTCGGATAACAGAAACATGGATTTGAGGCAAAGGTTTGGTGGCGATCTTTCATCAGGCAGATCCGTCCTGCCATGAATCAACCACCAACCACTTTCATATGCCCACTTAGTTCCTCCCCCCTCCTCCCAAATCATTTATTTGCAATCACGTTCTCATATTCTGGGCACCGCAAGTTGGTTCAGTTAACGAGGAAGAAGGGAAACTGATAAAGATATTGTTAATGGATCTCTTTGTGCATAAAAAGAACTCGAATCTTCCCTCCCACATGCTGTCCTGAATTCCCCTTTTCCTCCTTCTCAAAGTTTTACTTTTTCTCGAATGTCTGTGTGTGCCATATGACAGTGATTTTCTGTGGTAATTGCTTTATTCTTCACTAAGAACCTTTACAATAGCGAACTCCTACAATACTTATGTGTAAATTAGGGCTGTTCCAAGGCAAAAACTGAACCTTTGCATATAAACCTGTATCGTTTCTCCCTCCCTCCCCCCTGAATGTGAGAATTTTTGACTGGTGCAAACCCCCCAAAATTCCCTCTTTTAAAAACAAAAAATCATTCTTTTTTTTTTGCATCAATCATTTCATGCCTTTGGGTTTACAATACAGGATCTCAGAGAGGACAGATCGTAAATTCACTTCAAAATAGCTTACTGAGAAAGAGTATATTTCATTCTGTTGTATACAAAAGTTGGGTGGAATTCTATATAAATGCAATTTTAAAATTCAAGTGCTGGGGCGCCTAGGGTGGCTCAGTCAGTTGAGCACCCGACTCTTGGTTTCTGGTCAGGTCATGATCTTGCAGTTTGTGAGTTCGAGCCCCAAGTTGGGGCTGAAAGTAGAGAATCTGCTTGGGATTCTCTCCCTCTCCTTTTCCCTCTCTCTCTGCCCCTCCCCTGCTTGTGCTCGTTCTCTCTCTCTCTCTCTCTCTCTCAAAGTAAACAAATAAACTTTAAAAAAAATTAAAATTCAAGTGCTCTTGGGCTAAGAATTCTCATGAACGGGCTGGCTGTGGCACAGGGGGTGGCTGTGTCCCCAGGCAGCAGGGTCCACGTAAAGAAAAGCCACACACCTTATCCGAGGGGCCCCCAAAGAGATGATCGCGCTAGCATAGCTTTATTTTGCTCACTTGCAACAGCAACAACAAAATGATGCCGCAGACGAAAACTGCCATGTCCCACCCACGCCATCTGTCCTGCGCTGTGCACCCACAGCCCCCTCGTTCTACAAATTAATCTTTCACACATTTTTTAACAAAAAAAGTGTTAATGTTATAAAAGAAAAAAAAAACAAGGAAAACAGAAAGGGCTGTGTAGAAAATAAATTAAATTTAAATTTGATGGCAGTTATGACTTTTTTTATTGACTATAAGAGCAAACAGTCACATCAAATTGGTGCCACTGGCATATCATTAAAACTACAGGGCACCCTTAATGATCTCTGACAATGATTGCGTGTGTGTTTTTTTTTAAATATAGCATGCACATTTTGTCCAATTTGGGCTCTTTTTTCCTGTTGCTTTTGTCCTCTTTCTGAGTGGATATTATTCATGAACTGAGCCTTTATTATCTATTTGGCCATCTGCATAGCATTGGCCATAGTCCCCTGTATTGTAATTTTGAGTGAAAATAAGGACTTTAGGAGATTGCAACACTAATACCACTACTACTAATAATATGCTTTAAGAACCCAAAAGTAAAAAAAAAAAAAAAAAAAACAACTTACAAATTCTTTGTGATGGAGGTGAGGTTTGAGGGAAAATAGCAAGGAGGTGTGGGGGGGTTGTAAACTCAATCATTCCATTCGCTCATTTAGCATAACAGAATCTGGATATTCACTCTGACCAAACTAACAACTATTTGCCTTGATAACATGCAGTTCAGAAAGTGATGCTTCTTCATGGTAGAATGTCTTTGAAAGGAAAAAAAAAATTACCATTTTTTGGTTTTGTTTTCTTACTCGCTTCTCTCTTGTTTCGGAAGTCTTCACATCTGTTCCTGGAGTGACAGCCCCAAACAGTAGCATGGCCCCAAAGCTATTAAGATTCTAGAATTTGAATATTCATGCTCACAAGGCATTAGATGCCTTGTTTTTAGTCTAGCGAAGAGAGATTTTAAGTAAAAATATTAGGGCATATTATTTCCAATTTTAAAAATTCTGTACTGGGAACAAAATGAATTGACTGGAAACTTGTATACTTTTTTTTATTCCTAAAACTTCGCCTAATTTTATTTGGCTTTCTTCATTCTGCTTTCTTTTTTTCTTCCCCTTTTCTCTGATCTTCTCCTCTCTCTCGTTCTGACATTCTCTTAATCAGTATTAGTTTGCCATTTTTTTTTCTTTCCACTTGCCAGATTTTCCCTGCAGTCACAGGAAGGCCATCGAAGTCAACTGACTGAAAGATGTATGTGGACTAGCTGGGAAACATCTTCTCAGAAGGGCAAACACACAAGGCTGTAATGAATCAGGACGGGAACATTTTTGTTTGAAAAGAAAATGTATAATATCCTATTTGTTTTTTAACGTTCCTCAATTTTTTTTCTTGTAGTTGTTTCCTATTAAACTTGAGTACTATGCAATTAAAGCGATATGTACACACACACACACACACACACACACGTGCACATGTACTCGCATATGTGCATGCACACACAGACACACACACCGCACACACTGGGTTTACTACCAAAGCAAGATGAAGTCTGTCAGTTATCTCATGATTTGGAAAATGAATTATTTACTTGCAGTTAGTAGTGGCTTAAAATACCTTAAAAAATGTGCCTTTCCTCTCCAGATTGGTTCATGTGTGTATATAGTAACAACCTATATGGCATAAAACTTTCAGATTTGGAAAGTTAGAGCTAATCACTTTAGTACGCATATTGATTCACCTGAAAATAATAGTTGCTAAAACCAAGAGGGATAACTCAGTTTCAAAATTAACTACTTGCTCATGGTTGGTAAAATTTGGGCTATATATTTTTATTTATTCTTATACCTATTTAACTTGTATGTTGAGGGTATATTGGTCTTTTAAAAATAATTGAATTAATTTATTTTTATTTTTTATTATTTTTATTTTTCATTTTAGAGAGCAAGAGTGCAAGCAGGGCAGAAGGGCAAAGAGAGAGAGAGAGAGAGAGAGGGAGGGAGGGAGGGAGGGAAGGAGGGAGAATCTCAAGCAGGCTCGTGCTCAGTGCGGAGCCCGACCCTGGGATCATGATCTGAGCCAAAATCAAGAGTCAGATGCTCAACCGACTGAGCCACCCAGGCACCCCATTCTTTTATTTTTAAGACTACTTTAATTACAAATATTACAATAGCCCGGAAATAGTAAACATTACCATTTCATTGAATGGTATGCAATTTTCATTAACATTATAAAATATATGTTTACATATCAATATTATACATGTTACCTCTAGAAGATCTGCAGAAAATAAAACGATGATGTTATTTTATATATCTATCATATGGTTCTATTTCCACTAAATTGGTGTGATAATCACTGATATTTTTAAATCTTATCCAGATGCACACTTGATAATATGGTACAGGCTTCTCTTTAACAAACTGTATTTCCAGTCTGATTCTTAAAAAAAGATAAAAAATAAAAATCTACACCTAACACAGCAAAACCCAAGCTGGAGCATTCACAGTTGAGAGCCAACATTTTTACTCTTGCAACATAACAAGAATAAAGTGATGAAAAATCATGAATTTAGATATTGCCTTTTAGATAAATGTATAAAATAAATGCTTTTGATAATATTAAAAGACACCATACTTGAACAAAATGGTTTCGGTCAACATCGCACGCCTCGACCCTGCTTTACCATTGCCTCTTCCCACCACCCACCACCACCCCCAAGTATTATTTGCATTGAACATCATCTGAATGCTAAACATCATCTCTTAACCAGGGCTGAGGATTGTTCTCACTAGGAGTTCCGAGTCAGAACAATGCACAAGACCCGGAGTCCTCACCCAGTCTCAATCTGCGGGAATTTTAGGGCTGTTGAGAGAAGCAGGATTGGAGACATGAAGTACAGGTGTGCTTAGGTCAGACTGCTTATTCTTGGTTATTTCTGTAGTTGTTTTCAGCATCACAGATTGATGATCTCAGAAGCTGTATGAGAAGAAAGGATCTCAATCAAATTTCTGACCAGATCCCTCCTTATGGCCATGAGAGTTTGATTTTTCATTTAAACAACAATAAATGTAGGCATAAGGGTTTGAGATAAATTATGGAAGCCCTTTAGCCGTAACCACTACATTCTGCCACCAAATGAGCTGCTGTTCTCACTTTGTTTTATGGGCTCTGCGTAGCCTGTGTTATTGTATCTGCCAAATAAAACCCAGCAAACCATGCAAATGAAAATATAATCTTTTATCTTTCATGGTCACAGGATGCGCCCATATATACAGTTTTATACATTCCTCGGCACCAGATTTACTGCTATTAGGACCCTACTGTCTTAGTAGGATCTCCAGGAAGGGAAAACATCTCTCTCTGGGATGCTCCTTCATTTATATCCACCAATGACTTTGTCTGCAGTAGAAGCTACACTTGAAAAGTGAGGGATAATTCTTTTCGCTGTATTTTTAGCTTATCTGTGTGGTTCATTTGAGATCCTGGACTCTGTCCTTAAGTATCAAGACCTGAGAGCTTGTATTTTTTCAAAGCATAGCAGATTTTAATTTGTTTAAAAACAATGGAGCTTTTCTTTTCCTCTTTGGTTTTAGAGTGGCCTAAACACCTGAAGAATGATGACTTAATGAATCAACGACTAACTAGTTCTGCAACTCACCAATCTTAATATTGGGCCTTAAATAAGCTACTTAGCCATTCCATATAAACAGTCTTCTCCCGGTAACAAAAATAACAACAAATCGTCTGCCTAGAAGAGGTTTTGAGCAATAACTCATTTCTAAAATGCCTCAGAGATGAAATACTCTTTACATATGCTACAGAATTACTGAGGCTCTTACTAGAAGTAAAGTCTCTACCACATCCATCTGGGTTATTTCTACGCTGGGTCAGAGTACTCCCAAGAGAGTAAATGGACGGTTTTCTGGTAGTCTATAGAATAAGGTGTACTCCTCACTTTTTCCTGAGTTCCTGAGCAGCTGAACATGTAAAGCCGTGCTATTCCCTCCAGCTGGAAAAATAGAAAGGTATAAATTGTTTCTTTCCATCTCTCCCCTTCCTCCCTTCCTTTCTCTCTTCCCTCCCTCCCTGCTCATAGATCTTTCTGGAGTGTGTATTCTGTGTCCAGCACCATTCTAAGTGCTAAGGGTACAGCTGTTAAGGTCATAGAAAAAGTCCCCAAAAGAGGGAGCACATATCCTATCAAGGGAGGTTAGCAAACAAAAACTAGAATCAGTATCTTAGATCATGGGAATTTTCCTGGTTCACTTGATTCCAGTAGTTTAATCTTCTTTCTTTACAATGCTAATTAATGCATCTGGTCATGAGACAGGCCACATGCTATCTATGGAGGCCGAAGAGCCTAGCACCAGGCCCTATGCGTGGTCGATGTTTAGTGACCATTGAATGAATGATTTTCTAAAATGTGATTAGGTAGGTGGATAAATAGTTCATATTCCTCAACGAAATGCCAATACACCCCCACCATCTCTCCATAAGGAAGGTCAACCCCAAACTATGTAGTAAGTGTGCTATGAAGCTCTGAGTCTATGTTAAGAAAGTTCTTATCAAGCAGGTCTTATCAGAAAACCAACCAAACTAATGAGGTAGGCATGTGCTTGCATGAGTAGTTGCCTGCACTCATCCATATGCAGTTGCCCTGAGAGTGACAACTTAATGTGTAGGAAAAGTTAAATACCAAGTATATTCTAATTCTCTTTACTTTGGGGCTAGCTAATTCCTAAAGCATTATTTAAGGACAAAGAGCAAGATGTGATTTGACAAAAAAATAGTGGCAAGGGATCAGCAGAGGCAGGAAGGAATAGTAACATCTCTGTTTTGTTTTTTTTTTTAAGTTTGTTTATTTATTTGAGAGAGACAGAGACAGAGGGAGTCCAGGAGGGGCAGAGAGGCAGGCTCCACGCTGTCAGCACGGAGCCCCACTCGGGGCTCCAACCTCCGAAACCTTGAGATCATGACCTGAGCTGAAACCAAGAGTCAGACCCTTAATGACCGAGCCTCCCAGGCGCCCCGACATCTCTGTTTTCTCTCCTTCTCTCCTTTGCTGCCGCCGCCACCTCCACCCAGGACCACGTCCACCAACCAAGACCTCTAAGCACAGACCACTTCCCAGTGGGATCTTTTCTTCTCTCCATCCTTCTAGACTGCCTCCATCTTCTCCATGTTCTTTACAGCCCTGCCTCTCCCCTATGAAGCTGTTATCACCTATGTTGCTGTTCTCTATCATTTTTTTCTAAAATTCTCTGTTGTGCATGTGTCTCTGTTACGAACACCCTTGTTGCTGTTCTGTCTTAGTAAGCCTCCCTTCCTGCACCTGTCCCATATTCCGAGTGCTAAGGCATAGCTTGCCAATGTGCACTAGTTGTCAGTTTCTTCTTTCTCTTTTCTTTTTTTTTTTTTTGACTCACACTACCACGACCCCTCCAATTTTTTTTTTTTTTTTTTTTTGCTATGACCTTGCTGAACAGCCTCAGTTTTGTACAACAGCTTCAGAGCAACAGGTTCTCAATTAAACATGTGCCAATACATTAAGGTACACAGCCAGGAAACAAAGAAAGCTTCGAGACACATAGAAGAAATTTGAAATCTGTTTTCTCTGAGTTCATATTCAAGACCCACTTTTCCTATTGTCTCCCATAAAGTCATTACTGCGGCTTCAATTTAAAATGCTTATTTTTACTGAGTTTAATTTAGATACACATTTGCATTGTAAAATGAGTACTTTAAAAATAATCATTTTAGTCTTAAGCATAAATGCTGGTTCTTTGTGAGGGAAGTAACTTCCTGAGTCGCATGTTATCGCTAAGGGCGAAGTAAATTTCTGGAGTGAGATTTTACCTTCTGTCTGCTCTTATTACCAGGAATAGTTTGAAGTTGGTATGTATAAAGACTTTGCATTACATTTACAGAATTTCTGTATAAGCAAAGGTTTTTATTAATACAATTTTATATGATTATAATAGTTAGGGTTGCTATGCATTCATTAGCCACTGAACAAAAAACAAATGGTGTCTTTGTCCAGCGTGTCCACCATGACATTTACACATAACAAGGTCCTGAAGGGAGGGATGATACTATTTTGTGTATTGTTGGCACCTAGGATGTAGTAGAGATGTTACAAGGACCATGAGAAGGCAGTTCCGTATTTCTCTAATGTGTCGTAAGTTCTCAAAAATTTGGAGATGCATCACTTTCCCTCCTGTCCATTTTCAAGTCCAAGAAAGGGCTGCATTTTGGGGGCGGAACAAGCATGAAAGGAAAGAAAAACTTGTCTTTCTGCGTCAGAATGTGGACACACAGGTGCTCCTTTTGGTCCGAAACACCATACTTGACACATAGTGGAGGTACAGCATTAATACCTCTTGGTAATCTCTCTAATTCTCTTTATTTCGGCTTTTCTAGCGAAGTTCATTTGCACTGAATTTCTACGAGTCCCAATTTAAGCAACTGAATATAATTAAGAATATTAGCATTTACATATTTAGGAGCTTTATTCTTTCATTTTGAACAAAACAAACTACCCCTATTTACTATATATTTTACAGAATTTTAGAACAATCAAAACTCAAAGATTTATGCTGGTAAAAAGTGGGGCATAAATGTCATAGGTTCCTATCAAATCTTTCCGTTATAGAAGCTATTCATCTGGAAAAGTTACATGCTCCATCAGATTATTTTTAAAAATTAAATCTAAAAAAACCCACAGGTTGAATGAATGTGTCTTTCAATTACCCAAATTAATGCAGCCTTCACAACAACAGAACGCATCCAACATCTGGATTTTGGAGTCTGGTAGGCTTGTCCATAACAATTTATTTTGTTTAGGAAAGAGTAGGGGTGGGGGAAGAGAGAGACAGAGAGAACAGAGGTGTGGCTGGCCAATCCTGATGTCAACCAAGCCTAAGCCATCAGCCTCCTTCACCCATGATGCTGTCTCTGGATTTATGATGGTCATTAAAAGCACTGATTTACAGCAAGCAACTGAAAACTGGCTACACAGGAGAAACAGTGCTGGGAAGACTGTATCTTTTGCTCTTCTTTTGCCCTTAACCTTCAAACAGGTTTGAATTACTGGTGTAGGCTCTTTCTGCTTTTAGCATTGGGGGTGTATCCCCAGCGCCCTGTGTAAATCTACTAAGAATCTCTCATCCAGAGTGTATAACATTATCTCTGTCTTCAGGGCTGAGAATCAGGATGAATTATCTCTTATTTATGGCTTATCAGAGTTGAGGAATTCAATAAATAGATTCAAGTATTACAGAATTTATAACCCAGGGAATGATTTGGTATATAACAGTTTTGCGGGATTATAAACATATATTTTTAAAAACGAGGCTTTGGGAAATATGCTCCCTGTTCATGTCATTATTGTAGTGTGTGTTCCAAATTGTTCATTTCTTTTTTTTTACTATTGTCTCAGCTGTGTTTCTGTGTCTCTTTCTACCTTTAGGCCATTTCAGCCTGTTCATTTCTAAAAGCCAGAAAAGAATGAGAAAGAGAGAATCTAAACAAGTTAATAGAATGTCATGTGTGCTATAACATTGAAAGAGTCTAGGCTTAATAGAAGCTTTAACACATTTTATAGTATACTCTTTAGTATGCTTTCCCTCTCCAGATTCAAAGTCAGGTTAACCTCTACCCACATTTTGTTACATTTTATAGTTATCATATGCAAAATACTACACTTTGGGACTATCTGGTCTTTCATTATTAATGCTTGCCTCCCTAATGTTTTGAGAAAAAAAAAACCAATTATACAGGAAGTTTATAAAAAGTCAATATTCAAAAATTAATTGCATAGACAACTTTTTCAACATGACCTATTGCACAAAGAGTAACAAAGATGCTGATTTTTTCAGAGATTTGACCTGTGGTTCGCATTTAAAAGTCAGACCTCCATTTATGGAGTTGCCCATCAAATTAAATTTTATTTGGTCTGTCAACATTTTATAGTGTTAAGTTGTTATTATTTGAAATCCATGCGTTATTAAAACATAAAACTTGTTCTCTGCAAGAAATTAACCATGAATGGTTAGATGGACTTGTATCAGTTTTAATTTCAGGACTCCCATAAAAGTATGGATTAATTGTAACTATAGAGGATTGGGATTTTTTTCAGAGGAAAGCAATGGTACATTTTTATAATGGTTTAGAGACTAGTTTTTGCACTTTTTTTTTTTCTCACTGTGACAGAGAGGAAAAAAATTATTGGCTTTCAAACTCTGTCAAGTAGCTTTTTATCTTGGTAATTTGCTAAGCCTGTTGGGTAGAGGTAAATAGACCCCACTTTGAGGAGCTTACTTAAGGGGGCTATTTGAGTCTGACTTAATAGTTTTCCATGGTTCCTAATGGGCACCCAGTAGAAACTGTAATTATTCTGTATCAGGATACCTCTGACATCAGTCTTGCTTTACTTAGAATTTGTATGCTGATGATTTTCCAAAGATGATTAAAAGTATTTTTATAGTAAGTTTATGACACTTTAAAATACGGTCAGGAAAAAACATTTTTTTTTAATGTAAAAAAAGAGGCAGAGAAAATACAACCTCACCAAGGAGCAGGGAGAAGATGGTTGTAACAACCGAATATTAAATTTAGCTCTGATGCTCATATCCTTTTAAATTGTTATTTAGCCTCTCTGTTGTTTCAGGTATTTACATATTATGCCACCTCTTTCCCAGCTAAATTTAAACCCCAGGAAGGACAGAACCTGTTCTCACGTTTGTTTGTCTTCCATCTCATCAGAGTGTCTTTCCTGAACACAGCAAATACTCCAGAAATGTTTTTCATTGATTCTGACAATGTATGGGCAGTCCATGCATTGTCATAAATTTATAAAATCTTTTACATAATTGAGAGGACATACTTGCTTCCTTAAATATCCATTTAATCTATATTTTCTGTCTACACTACTCAGCCCTCAAAATGAATTCTAGTAATGGCTGTTAGATCTAGAAAACAACGCTCACGACTCTTGACGCATCAATGTGCGCACATCTCTGGTGCCTTTACTCCTAGATGCATTCTGTGAAACCTTTTCTTACAGCTGTGATTTTGCTCTATATGCCACAGAACTGAGTTTCTAAGCTTTTTGTGGATAATCTGTTCTAATTTTCTCATGAATTCATTATTTTTTCACTATTTTTTCATATTTCACTATTACGTCTACTCATCCAGAGATCTGTTACTTTCCTTATTTTTAACTTTTAATAGATGAGAAACAGCTTTGAGAATGCAAACATTTTATCCTTTTTCTTCCCTGAATTTGTTGGCAAAGCATGCGCTCCTTTTCATACACACACACACACACACACATATTATATATATAACGGAAAGTATATATATACTGTACATATACTATATAAATATATATAAAATATAAAATATATATATGAAATATGGTATATTTCATCCATCAAGAATACTTACAAATTTTCCTAACTTGAAACAGGTCAAACTGAAATTGGGCCTTGTACCAACAGATGAAAAGATCTAGAATTCACCAGAAGCACACGTAAGATTTATTTCACGGACTAAAAAAACCCAGTTATTACAGGGTGGCCTTGGCCTCAGCGATCAATCTTGAGGGCAATACGAAAAACTTGAGGAAAGAGTAGAGACCATCACTACTGTTTCTAACAGGATATCCTAACAGTATTTCAGTTCCAGGCATGTTACGTGCTCCTGTTTTTACTTCATCAGTAATTCAACATGTCTGATTTGCCCACACAACACTTTCAACTTCGTTTACCCATTTGACCTGGAACAAAATGAAAGCACATTTTGCCCAGCTGAAAGGTCTCCTGGCAAGTTGGTTAACAGGCTTGCCAGTCCCGCTTCAGTTACCAAAGAATAAACACATTTCATTCGACAATTACCAGTGTACTGACTTCCTCACTGTGCAATTTTCTAGTTCACATTCTCGAACCATTTTTTAACTTGCTGTTCAGCTCTTTACTTGTAACCCCTGCCTCAACAAGATTTCTAATTTCTTGCGAATAGAAGTTTCTACATTGCTTCATGGCCGTGATTAACCCAATTTACTTGCAAAGAAGAGGGACCGAATAAAAAGTTCATTTGAAGGGAGGGCAAGTCCTGCATCTTCCCTCGGTAGGTTAACGTTGTGGCTCAGTACGTGCCAATTAAGGAATCAGGCTGGGCTTCCACAAGTACCAATTTTACTGTAGTTCTCTACAATGTGGCCACGTGGGAGTGCGCACTTGCGGCAGTGCGAGTGCACCTGGGGCGTGAAAGCGCCGCCGGCAGCCGGACCTACCTCCCCGCCTGGCCGCGTCCCCAGCGCCCGGGTGCGCACCTGGGGACCGGGCGCGGCAGCGGCCTCGGCCCTGCTCCCCGCGCTTGGGGAGGGGGGGCGGTGAGGGTGGGGGCGAGGAGCCGGCGGCGTCGCCCGCGGCACAGGGGGCACCGGGCGCCGCCGCAGGCCAGACTCCGGCCCTCGGCGTCCCCGGGGGCCCTGCCTCTGGAGGAAACCGGCGCAAGTCCGCGCGGACGAGCCGCACTAGGTTTAAAAGTGTATTTATGGTGGTCACGGTGCACACGGAAAAGCTCGCTCCACACCCCCAGGGCGCGCGAGGCCTCCGAGGCCGGAGACAAGCCCCTCCCAGCGCAGCTGTCGCCGCCGCCTGCGGGCTCCTTTCACTTTCTCACGGCCAAGTCACCCAGAGGGGCGCCGCTGCCGCCACCGCCGCTGCGCCCGAGGACTCCGCCCCGCGCCGCCTCGCTGCCGGCCCCCGCCCGCCCGGGCCCAGCCCACCCCGACAGTTTCTGTCCGCGATTGGCGCGCGCGAGCGGCAGCTCCGGCTCGCTTCTCCTATTGGCCGAGTCTCCCTGTCAATCCGACGGTTGCCCGCCACTCCCTCCGCCCTCCTGCAAAGCCGCCCTCCTATTGGAGGAGATTGCGCGCTGGGGGCGGGCAAGGAGCTCCGGTCCAGCCGCTTACGGTCAATCGCAGAGGCCCCACGCCGGGAGGGAGGGAGGCAGGGGGAGGAGCGGGGCGGACCGAGGCTGGGCGGGGGGGGAACATCTGGCCGGCGCCGCCGCGTGCGTGCGTGGTGCGTCCTCCCGCCCCCTCCCCTCCCCCTCCCCCGCCCGCCCCCCCCGTCCCCCGCCCCCTCCTCCCCCCCCCCCCCGGCCGGCGGCTCCGCGCTCGCTCCCTCGCTCGCTCCCTCGCTGTGTCTGGCAGGCTGCGGCCGCCGCTGGGCTGCTGCCATGGGGAGCCGTTGAGAGTGGGGCCCTCTTCGCTCCGCCGCGCTCCTCCGGCTGCCAGCGGGGGTGGGCGGGAGGGAGGGAGGGGGCAGGGGGGAGCGGGCGACGGAGCCGGGATTGGGGGGCGGGGGGGCCGGGAGGGAGGGGGGCAAGAGGAGGAGGAAGCCCACCAAGTCCGGCGGCGGCGGCGGCGGCGGCGGCGGCGGCCGGGAGGAGGAGGAGGAGGAGGAGGCGGAGGACGCGGCGGCGGCGGCGGGGACGCGGTGACTTAGGGCCGCTCCGTGTGAGTCCCGGCGCCCGCCCCGGCCCCTGACCCGGCGCCCCCTCCGCGCGCGGCCCCCTGGCGGGCGAGGGGCGCCAGCTGTGCGGACCCGGCCGGCGGGGCCGGGGCGGGCGGAGGGCGGGCCGGGCCGGGGGCGCCCCCGCGAGTGGAGTTAGTTTGTGTGCTTGGAGCGGCTGGGGCGGCGGGGGGCGGCGCAGCTGCGGGAGGCCGGGCGCGGGGACGGGGCCGCCGCAGCTGCGGGGTCGGGCGGGGTGCGGGCTCGCCCGCTCCGCGCCCCCCCCTCCCACCCCCGGCCGGTGCAGCTGCGGCGCGGGGCGGGCTCCCGGCCGGTGCAGCTGCGGCGGCGCCTCCCGGGTGCGGAGGGCGGCGGGCTGGGGGAGGGGGGCTTGGGAGCCGCCGCAGCTGCAGCGGCGCCCGGGACGGCCGCGGCTCCGGGGACCGGTGCAGCTGCAGTGGCGCCCGCGGGGGGGCGGGGGGGGGGAGGGGGCCGGCGGGGGAGGGGCCCCTCCCGGGCTGGTGCAGTTGCCGGGAGGCCCCGGGGGCTCGCGCGCCGCGGCGTCGGGGAAGCGGTGGCAGCCACCCTCCTCCCGCGGGCTGCTTCTTACGACTTTTCTTTTGTTGTTGCCGTGACCCGGGTCTGTTTTCTCGTCTGTTGTTTAAGGTGTTTTCCTGCTGCACCGGCTCTCCGCCCTCCTCCTCCTTCCCTGTGGTTTAACCTTCCTCTTTCCCCGTGTGTTTTATGCACGGCCAACTACGTGGACATTTGCATTTCTTACCGCCCCCCCCCCCCGCACCCTCGCCCCCACCTCTTGGAAAAACAAAAACCCAACCCCACAAAACCTCTCTGGACCCCGCGGTAGCAAGACGTGAAGGGGTTGATTTGTGGGGTGGGAGTCGCTGGCCCATTGCGGTGCTTGGGACTCATTAAACTGTCACTCACCCCCCACCCCACTGGGTAAATGGGGTGATTAATGTCTGATATATTGGAATGGGGCGAGGGCATTTGTGGAGTAGAGGCTGTGTGGCTGAGAAGGAATTTAGCTGCGAAGGGTGCCTCCTGGCATAGGCGTTCGTCATTCTGTCATTCCCCGCGAAGTTAGAGAAAGTTAGGTTTGTGACTTTGGCAGAGCGAGAAGGACAGGACCGAGACGTTGGGTTTTGTTACTCTTTAACTCTGCCGCGGTTTCCTAATGGGAACGGAGTGCTGATCACCAGGCAGGCTGCGACACTTGCGCCTCAGGCCTGTTCTACTCCTCACCCTCCCGGGAGTCTGTGGAGATGTATTTGACATTCACAGATGTCGCAGCACCTTGCAGGGCACTGGTCGGCCCAGCCCGGGTTACCTTACGATTTCATCAGCCATTAGTAAAGACCCACAAAGTCTAGCTAAAAAGTTCCCAAACTTACTCAGCCTGCTTCCCCCCCCCCACCTCCTTTCTGAAAGGTTTTCTTGTGATCACGAAACATTACAGAGTGACCCAAAAAGAGATTGTTATGGGACACAGATCAAGGGGAAGACAAAGTTCTGCTTTTTCTGAGCCGGGAGGCGGATCAGATACGCAGGTGCAGCGTTCACGTTAAGTGGTGGTAGCAGGTTGTGACCGTTTATTAATTTGTCTCATTGAACCGAAGTACTTTCCAGGATTTCAGAAAGTGCAGTTTCACCACGTTGATACCGAGACTTGAAATTTGCATGAACTGGCAGTGTGAGAAATTGCGTTGAGAGGGTAGCTGGAGATAAATAGTTAAATAAGAGGGGAATAAGAAGGTGAACCAGGCTGGAGCAGTAGTTCTGAATAGTCTTCCACCCTCCTGAGACACGTATGCCATGATCTCGGCAGGGGGAAAATATGAAAGTGCCATAATAATGTCGAAATGGGACTGGAGATGTCAATTGGGTTGGTTTAAAAATATCCCTAAGCTGCCTTTGAAACTAAACGTTGGAGTTGAATAAAAGTGAATCTGGATTTCCTGAATAGCACCGTGGCTTGAGTGTGCTGTCAGTATGTAAGCCAGTCCACCAACTTAAGACAGAAGTGTTGCTATTCCATAAATACAGTAGAACTCCATATGCTGAGTTTTTCAATTTCTTCTGTTAGAAAGTTTGGGGGAAAAAAAGGGAGACTTTGAAGTATTTTGTTTATACTAACAGAAGAGAAAAGTTCTCCTAAGAAAAAGCTGGTGGCAGGAGTGTAGAGGAGTAGCATATGGCATTAAAAGGAGCACAGCTGGAGGTAGCATTTCCATCTGAACATGATGTCAGAGCAGCTGACAGCCTGCCATCCCTCAGCCTTTTATTCTAACACACAGACAGGGAGTTAGTGTGTGCGGATCTGTGGTGGAGAAGGTATCTCGTTCCTCTCTAACATCATCTCCACTTTGCATCTGTCTCTCTTAGTCTGCTTTTTTTCCACCGATGTAACAGACCTGGAGCCAGCGAGACTCAGAGGAAAGGACTTAATCAGGTTTATGTGTCCTAAAGGTAGGAGTAGCAAGAGATTAGATTGAGCATATTTCTGTTTTGGTGTTTTGTTTATTTAATTAAAAAAAAAATCACATTACTTTTCTAACCCAGTTTAGGAATAATATATGAAATTGAGTATTAAATGAACATCTTGTTGGAGTTGAAAGTCTTGGGCTCGTTTAGTTTTAATTTTTATCCCTTTTGCTCGAGCAAGTAAATAACTTTTATACACAGAAATATTTCAAGTTTTGAAATGCTAAGAAAGGCTTTGAAATGTTGCTTTTTGAGATCACTTTGGATTAGAATGCTTTTTTCTGTTCACTGCGATTTAGGCTCCTTTTGCTTTTGGGGTAGTGGGGGAGAGAAATAGTAAACTGTCTGGAATCCAGCGATCAAACTTATATGAGAAGATTATTCTAGTTAAGAAGCTAGATTGTTGTGTAATTAATTCCACTCTGAAACTTTATTCTTCAAAAACATTCAGCAGCACTACTGAAACATACAGCTGTAAGTGCTTTTGAAACCGAAGGTTTTTTAAAAAGGGGGGAAAAAAAAAAACTTTTGTCCCCAGGAGAATAGTTTGACTGGTTTCCTCATTTCTCTTTCAAATATATATTTAAGAGATCTTTTATTTCAGCATAACAATAATTATTTGCAGGAGTTTTTGTGTTAGCGACTAATTTAGAACTTGTAGATTTGAGCTGCCTGAATTGGCCAGACAGCTGTAATCGCACTCCTCCATTCTTAATCTCTTTATCTCGGCAGCAGCTGCCATATGGCCACAGTCAGCTGGATCAGATGTTTATAAGCTTCCTTCTTCGTCCCTCTCTGTCCTGTCAGCCTCCTAATTTGATCACGGCTACCTTGTGAGCTGCCCTCCAATCTTTATTTTTAGCCCTCTCAAGGATTAGGATTGATGTTAGCTGTGGAGCACTCAAAGTGATTGTATTGTAAATCTTGGTGTATTCTAGCTGGGGCGTCGTGCGGAACGCATTTGGGGGCTAGGATGAAACTTTTAGCCCATCTTGGGCAAAGTGTAGAAAAAGCAGGGAGGTAATTTCTGAATATTAAATTACCATGTATCCGTTCCCCAAATGTACTTTCTGAGCTGGTTGGTGTGGAACCTTGCTTCTGGTCATAGGAAAAGGGAAGTCGGGTTTTCTTGATTTTTTTTTTTCTTTTTTTTTTTTTTTTTTTAAGGAGTTGAATTTTACAGTTGAATTTTGACCCTTTGTACCTCCTCGCCTTTGCTCCCCCTCCATTTCACCTTCCTTCACCAGAAAACAAGGGCAACGATGCATATTTGAGAGAATAGAAGCTAGTGGGAGAACAAAATATATCAAGTTTTATTGAAACAAAGTATTTTCTGTTGAATGAGGTAAGGCAGAGTCAGAAAAAAATAGTTTCTCTTTTTCTAGCAAGGCTTTTTTTTGGGGGGGGGGTGGTGGGGGGGAATGTTGAACCTGTAAAGCTTTGGAGTTTCATTTGAATACAACACGCCTTTATTTAAAAGTTTGAAATCATTTTAATATGGAATTCATTTGCTTTGCAACGGATCAAAGTTTAGGTGAGAATTTTCAGAGTGAAGGGAAGCCCTTCTGGTTCCTCATATCCTAGATGTACAGATTTTTACAAAGAAATACTACTTTTTTTTCCCTCCTCCATTCACTTAAAAAATATTTGGATTTGTTCATAGTAAAGATGATCTTTTCCATCTGTTGGTGTAGTTCTTTCTGATCTCTTGTACACGTGGGCTCTACCTGCAAATCCTAAGGCATTAACATCTGTTTTTATACACAGGGCTTTTGTTGTTGTAACACTCTGACTTTAAAAGTGAGTTGTTTGCTAATTTCTGGGCTAATTATGCGATTTCACTTTTTTCCCCTTGATTCAGCCAGTGCGTGTGTGTTAAAATTGTGCTTTCTAAGCGCAGTCATGTATCAAAAGTAATGGAATAAAAAAGGATGGTTGAACAAGTTTTCTGAATCTTCCAGAATGTGTTTGGGACTTTTCTTTGTTCGCTCTACGAGCTGTTGCAGGTTTCGTAGGACATAATTTGATGAGTAGGTTCACTTCTCCTGAAAGAGATGTAAATTCTTACTCTCAATAAGGGCCAGTAGTGAAACAGAAGGCTTTTAAAACTTGCCGGAAAGTTCCAGGAAGGTGGGGATGCGTCAGGGACTGTTGGGCTGGGGTAAGGAAGTTGGGAAAGGGTACGTTTTTCCTTCTCGCGTTTGGGTTTCGTGCGTGCGGTCTGGTCGTCCTCGGGTCATGAGCCTGATTAAAATGCAGGGACGGGTACATCGGCGGCCCAAGCCGAATCACTGTCATTATCTCTCTCTTTTTTTTTTTTTTTTTTTTTTTTTTGTTGGTAACGGGGACCCGGGCGGCGGAAAGTTGTTCCTGAGCAGGCTCTCACGAGGACTGTCTCTGTCCCCAGGTTATGAAGACAGCATGGAGTTCCCAGACCACAGTAGACATTTGCTGCAGTGTCTGAGCGAGCAGAGGCACCAGGGCTTCCTTTGTGACTGCACCGTCCTGGTGGGAGATGCCCAGTTCCGCGCGCACCGAGCTGTGCTGGCTTCGTGCAGCATGTACTTCCACCTCTTTTACAAGGACCAGCTGGACAAAAGGGACATTGTTCATCTGAACAGCGACATTGTTACAGCCCCGGCTTTCGCGCTCCTGCTTGAATTCATGTACGAAGGGAAACTCCAGTTCAAAGACTTGCCCATTGAAGACGTGCTCGCAGCTGCCAGTTACCTCCACATGTACGACATCGTCAAAGTGTGCAAAAAGAAGCTGAAGGAGAAAGCCACCACCGAGGCGGACAGCACCAAGAAGGAGGAGGACGCCTCCAGCTGCTCGGACAAAGTCGAGAGCCTCTCGGACGGCAGCAGCCACATGGCGGGCGACCTGCCCAGCGACGAGGACGACGGCGAGGACGACAAGCTGACCCTCCTGCCCGGCAAAAGGGACTTGGCGGCCGAGCCCGGCAACATGTGGATGCGCCTGCCCTCGGACTCGGCGGGCCTGCCCCCGGCCGGCGGGGACGCAGAGCCGCACGCCGCGGCAGCTGGAAAAACAGTGGCCAGCCCCTGCAGCTCCACAGAGTCTTTGTCCCAGAGGTCTGTCGCCTCCGTGAGGGATTCGGCAGATGTTGACTGTGTGCTGGACCTGTCTGTCAAGTCCAGCCTGTCAGGAGTTGAAAATCTGAACAGCTCTTATTTCTCTTCACAGGACGTGCTGAGAAGCAACCTGGTGCAGGTGAAGGTGGAGAAAGAGGCTCCGTGTGAGGAGGGCGAGGTGGGCGCTAATGACTATGACATGGAGCATAGCGCCGCGAAAGAGAGCGGGGGCGCTAACGCCCGCGGGCCGTACGAGCCGGCGCACCTGGCTCCGCTGCGGGAGGACTCGGTGTTGAGGGAGCTGGAGCGCGAGGACAAGGCCAGCGACGACGAGATGCTGAGCCCGGAGCACGAGCGCGGCCCGGCCGAGGCGGCCGTGGACGGCGGCCTGCTGCCCTACGTGTCCAACATCCTGAGCCCGGCCGGCCAGATCTTCATGTGCCCGCTGTGCAACAAGGTCTTCCCGAGCCCGCACATCCTGCAGATCCACCTGAGCACGCACTTCCGCGAGCAGGACGGGCTGCGCGGCAAGCCGGCCGCCGACGTCAACGTGCCCACCTGCTCGCTGTGCGGCAAGACTTTCTCGTGCATGTACACGCTCAAGCGCCACGAGCGGACCCACTCGGGCGAGAAGCCCTACACGTGCACGCAGTGCGGCAAGAGCTTCCAGTACTCGCACAACCTGAGCCGCCACGCCGTGGTGCACACGCGCGAGAAGCCGCACGCCTGCAAGTGGTGCGAGCGCAGGTTCACGCAGTCGGGGGACCTGTACAGACACATCCGCAAGTTCCACTGTGAGTTGGTGAACTCCTTGTCTGTCAAAAGCGAGGCCCTGAGCTTGCCCGCGGTCAGAGACTGGACCTTAGAAGATAGCTCTCAAGAACTCTGGAAATAATTTTCTATCTCTCTCTCTATATAAATAATATATATATCGACACGTACATATATATACATAGATCTCTATCTAGTTGTGGTACGGTCTAAAAGCAGCCTTGTTTCCTGGAACTAAGACGTCGGGGTGTTGACTCGGTTTTGCACTTTAGAGTAGCATGAGACTCTCGCTAATTTAGCATTCTGGTAAAAGAGACTCTGGAGCAAGTCGGAGACTAGAGAGGGCCTTTTCTTTCGAGGGGGCAGGGGGAGGAAGCCAATAAGAACCTTTGAAACAGGTCGTCCTATCACAAGATGCTTTCACAGGGCTTCATTTTGTCGACACTGCATTGTCTTCTGAGCTCTCGCTCTCGCTCTCTCTCTCTCTCTCTCTCTCTCTTTTTCCACTTTGTTTTTGTTTTGTTTTGTTTTGTTTCGGAGTAGAGATCCCCTCCAGTTTTATTAGCCTCTCTATATGTCACAAATTGCATGAATCTTTTCTGGCTGTTGGAAACCTGAATGCTTTTAGACCCAAATGGGAGATTTCTGAGATGCTGGATTATCTATTTTTAAACAAGCAGTTGACTTAAAACTTTCTGTGGCAACTTCTGGTTTCCTGACGGTTCCCAATGAGAGAAATGCGGAAAGTACACTGGGCTCACTGGGACGCTGTCTTTGTGAAGGTTTGCTTGGGATGGAAAAGGATACTGCAGCTCCAGCAGTGTTGAACTGTGTGTTGAAAAATGTGAATTACTGTTCTTGTATACTGTAATTGATTACACGGGCTGGGGGGGGTGTCAAAGAACTTGACAGGTTGTGTTGATGCTCTTAGTTGAGTCTTGAAAAGTAAATATTAACGCTACAGAAATGCATGAGTTTCAATATATTTTTTGTCTTTGTTTGCATTGTATAACTTTAACGAGTGAGTTTAAAATTATTTAATTTCCTTAGAAAAACAAAATAGCACCGTTTGGGGAAAAAAAACCTGGTGTTATGAAGAACGTAAATGCACTGTTTTTATTTTTATTTTATATAATTTAAATTGACTTTCCCACTGTCTTTAAGTTGAAACTGTTAAGCTGAATAAAAACTTAAGCTGCAAATTGATAACTTCGCTACATAACAAGGAAAATATAAATGTTTACAAACGGCTTAAAGATTTGCATGTGCAGTGTGCATTTGTAACAGACTTCTGATTGCACAGAACCCATGCCAGCTCAAAGTTTAGGGGTACACATTTACCCAGTGGAGCATTTTTAGAATAACTACTGCACAAATTGACAATAGGTCATTCTCTCTTTTTTTTATTTTTGTTTTTGGGTTTTTTTTTTTTGGCTCCCCTTTCTTTTTCTCCCCTTCTTCCTTAACCCTCCCTCCCTCCCCTCCTTCATCATCCCCCCCCCCCAACACCCACCCCCACCCCCCACCCCAACTCATGAAAAGATTCTATGGACTGAAAAAGCCCCGGGCTGAAAGGACTGGCCTGCCTTGATTGACGTGGGGAAGGTGGGGAAGGGGGTTAGTAGACTATGTGTATCACGCAGCACAGGCTGCAGCCCGACGTGTGGTTTTTAATGACCAGCGCGCAGGGCAAAAGCATTTTGCACAGTGTTTGTTTTCCTGTCTTGCACTTACAAATAAGGTCTATGGGAGTAGCATGGAAAACGTTTGCTGTTTTTCCCTTTTTTTTTTTTTAATTGCTTTTGTTTAAAATTTGATCGCCTTAACTACTGTAAACATAGCCTATTTTTGTGCTTAAGATACTGAATGGAAAACTCCATTGTGTGTTGCTGGACTGTTTTGGAAATATTTGGTCAAATGTGTGTTAATTTGGCTGTAATGGCATTTAAAGCAAACAAACAAACAAAAAAAGCTGTGAAAATGGCCTTGGAGCATTATCTTTAGTTACTTGAAGAGTTTCTAGTTTGTTTTGTTTTTTTTTTTTTTAAATACAGTTTATGTTAAAATAATTTTTATTAATTTAGAGGAGACAATCAATGTCTGAGAAAACGGACTTTCTTTTGGATTTTCTTTTTGTGGTCATTGTGAGTGATTGCTTTTCCCTTTTATTAGTTTCACATTCTTCCTTTGTTCTAAAACTTAGACTGACATCTAGCTTTGACAATCATAGTATGTTTTATTTTCCTGAGGGGGGAATAACTTATAATGCTGTTTAGTTTTGTACTATTGGTGTGTTGGTGAATTTTTAAACTGTGTGCTAACTGCAATAAATTATATGAACTGAGAATTTCGCGTGTGTTCTTTTCATTGTGATCTATCTACCCCATAGATCCTAAGTGTGTATGTACCTGGTGCCCTCGTTTTTCATACCCGTTCTATCCGGGGCTTACGAAGTTACTAGAATGCCTTATTAACGCCAACAGAGATGTGCAGTCATCTTGGCTTCTGGTCACTTAAGGGCCTCATGCACATTTTTAAAATGTGACCCGTTTTCTACAACCTAGATCAAGAGTGGGTGAATCTATAAAACTTCAAGGGGCAGTCTAGGCTTTTCATCATACCGCCTACAACAGCTGCTCATTCACACACACGCTGAGTCCCTCTCGCGGGTGATCTTACCCTGAGTCGGCCGGTCCAACCTATTCTGTGTTCTGGTGTAAGTGGAAGGCTGAGGAGACCGGATGTCTTCACTTGGAAGAGTGCTTGGCTAACAACTTGGAATTCTAGGCAATCCAATTAGCAGGCATTCGATCGTTCGAGATTGGCTCCACGGGTCCTTTTTGTTGCTGGGAGAGCTCAGATGTTCCCAACTTTTAATTCTCAGAGTTTTACTTTGAAAATGCAGTTACAAGGACTCCAGACCCTCACTTTTGTGATCGTCCCCACTTCGTGATGGTCTCAGGCGTGTCAGGGTGAGAAACACTGCTGGTGGATGGACAGAGCACGCGTGGTCCCGGACAGCACTTTAGAATTGTCACACTCGGTCCTAAGTGTGCGTAGGGCCGGCAGAGACCTGAGAGAGTTTTTGTAAACCCTCAGATCTGTACCTGTCAGTACCTCCCAGCCTTTAGAGATACATAGGAAGTTACAGTTTTACATGACTACTGTCCAATAAAATACATTTATGTTATAAGGCCAATAGGAATGGGAATTTTCTTAACTTCCATAGAAAAAGTGAGATACAAGGTCCAGAGCTTGGAACTATACTTGTGAGCTCCTGGATGGCTTTGGATGAGAATCCAAAAAGATTTTTTTAATCAGCGCAATTAGTAGTTTACTATTTGGAATCCCTGCATTTGCTTTTTTTTTTTTCTTTTTTGGTTGAAGCAGGATTTCTCTTACATGCAACTCACACTTGGTTTTAACCAACCAAATGTTGTTTCACGTGAAAGGGGAATGTGTATTTGAACTCCACAGAATTATTTCTCCAGCAGTTACAAGCTTATTTTTAAAAAGGGCTGGAGGTGGGGGTCGGTGAGGGGTGGGTGGAGGGAACTGGGGTGGAGAAGGTGGATTTTGTGTTTTCAGTTCCTGTAGTAACTGGTCATAGTCCCTCAAAACTTTCTGGTTTTGTTGAGATGTTGAGAGTTATAATTTAGTTTCACCAACTAGCATCTAATTTAAAATGAGCATTGTCTTAAACTTAGCTGGATATACTCATGAAAACAATATTTTGACGTGTGATTTGGAAGAAATAACTACTTAAAACATTTCTTGCAAACCTAGGACAGAATATCAATTACATAAATCGTCACATTTGTTAAGAGAAGTGAAGGAATCAGTTGTTCATTTGCTACATTTAAAAAAAAAAGGAAATTAATTTGTCATGTAATCACGTTGGAAACCATTCAAATTGATTCCCCCTTTGACATCTGGCTGATGTCTAAGTGTATTTTAACTATGTGATTTCATTTACTTTTGAAACCATCTGTTTTTTTAGGTAGTCAGTCATGCCCTGGATCACTGTGGGCCCAGCATTGTGTGTAAGCTGCACCCTAGGGAATATCCCAGAAGTATAAAATGTTCGGGATATTGGTTTTGGATTTCCTTTCTGGTTATTTATGCTATCAGATTAATGGGTGAATCAAGTAGAGTTTTTCTTTAACAGACTTGTCATGATTACCTATAAACAGGTTCTTGAGAGCCTAGAAAAAGGTGAACACCATGTTATAATTACACAAGGGTGCACATTAAAATGGTCAAAATATTCATCTTTCCAAGTAAATCTTTTGTTTTGAACTATCATCAAGGAAAACAGTTGAGTTTTTTACCCAAGAAGTCATGCTACTTAAAAAATCTTGAGTCTCGCAAGTTTCAACGAAACACAAGTACATAAAAATTAGACTTTACAAACCCCACTGTAGGAGACAAGAATTTTTTTTAAAGTCTTAAGATCTCAAAATTTCCTGTATTGTAGGACTATATTTTATTCCTAGAAAACTTAAAACATTCTTTGATTTCTAATATAATTGGGGAAACTTTTATATACCTCTGGTTAGGAAACTCAGATAATCCTATATTTCATTTGTAGACACTGATCTAAATTTTTGTTTAATTGTTACAATGTTTTAAATTGCTGATAAAGTGAATCAAGTAAGTGTGAATTTTGAAATCCAGGACGGAAGAGCTCTATCCTTTTCCTTAAAATCATTTGGCATTAAAATGCTAGAGATCATACCATTTAAAAAATAAAATAATAGTTTTATTGTTTTCTTTTAAACAAATAGCTTTTTTAGGAGTTTTATTTTGGCCATAGTCCAAGTTTATTACACTGACAAAATTTTGTCCCTTATGTTAACATTTTTCTACCTTTTGCCAACAGAAATGTGGCAAAATATCTTTGTACGTGAGCCTTTGGTCTCAAATGTAGAAGTACCTATTTTTTTATTTCAAGTCAACTCCAATTAGAAAGAAACATGTTTCTAACCTCCCCGCTCCTTAGATTTTCTTAACATTGTGAAGAGTTAGCTAAAGCAGTCAGATCTTACTGATGTCACTGGAGGTGTTCAGATGTAGTCGTTTATTTTCACAGACATTTTAGAAATTAAACTTTTAGTATTTTTGCAAACTGATCCCTTAAAAATTATTTCTCATTTTTGTTAATTTCTTGTAAATGAAGCCGAACTCTTCAAATTTAAAACATTGTAACAAGAAAGGGTGAGGTCATAGAAATGAAACAGAAGCTCGAAAAGTTTCTCTTCTAAGCCCAAATACCTTAGTACACTCAATTGTTCAATTAATTATCCGGGAAACTTGGGCTCACAGCGTAGCTTTTTCTGAAAATAGTCAAGCCCTTGAGAGAAATCGGATTTTTGTTGAGAGAGACAAATTTACCAGTCAACTTTTCTGATTTTATTTTAACGTTTCCTAGTTGACTATGGATCACAATCACTAGGTTTATGTGAATGTGCTATTTCCCTTGGCTGAAGGGTACTTTACAAAACAATTTTTTGAAACTAAAATTTTCCTTGAATTTCCAGGCACTTTTGCCCTCTTTCTAATCTTCGGGAATGGGTGTGCAGTTGAATCTGCCTTTTGCTATAGGAGGCATTCTCTCTGTTTGGCAAGAGAAGAGTGAAAACCCAATTTGGCTTTAAAATGTGGCACATTAGTCCGTAACAGTTTCAGTGAGGATATTTAGAGTGGCTTTGAGAGGCAGTATGACACCCATAGAGAGTCCCTTCACGGAAATGACTTATTTTACAGTGTGTTATAATCTCTGTAGTTAATCATTAAATCAGGTCGTTTTTATTAAATGTCAGTATGCATGCTGAATATGACTGCATAGGAATTGAAGAAGTCCTATTGGCCTAAATATCGAAGTTTGTTAAGAAGTAGATTTGTAGTTAGTATGAAGTGGTGCATGGAAAATGTATCTGAATATTAGGAAACATTTAGAGGGTAGATTAAATCTGGTGTTTCAGTACATAATGCTTATACAACAGTACTGAACTTGAAGGAATGGGAAAAGTTTATTTGTGTGTGCTATGCCGGGCCCAAGCTAACTCTGACATGTGACAGAGCGTAAAGGAATGCATCTTAACCGTGTGTGATTAAAAAATATCCATTACTTAGAATACTCATAAAGAAGGGTGTATTTACTTCATTGAAAAAATACTACTCAATGCAGTGTGCACTTTACCTCTGAAAGGATTAAGAAAGACACCAACATTTTTTTGTATGTCGAATGCTCTGAGATGATCTTTGATCAAAGGAAGAACATTCAGGCCTTTCATGGGAATCTCTTACATTTGTTTTAAAAAGCAGACTAAAACTATACATATATCTTTTCTGTGGACCACTTCCTTGGAACCGTATCGTGTAAACAAGCTGTTTGGTAATATTGAAATGCCTCTTGCACGTTTACTAGACAGACAACAATGCTTCCTAAGGATGTCTATTTGGACAATTTTCAGAAAAGCACAATGGTATTCTAATGGAGAATTAAAACATTTAAGAAAAGTATTTCTTGCTTGTGAGCCACGGCCACAGAAGTTGGTGAAACAGTGTAAAAAAAAAAATCCATTTCTCCTGTTTTACACTGTTTCTCTGTGTAACTTACAGTCCTCACCGGATAGAAGTTTGAGCACAGAATCATATCCCAGGAAGATCAAATTTAGAAAGTTATTTCTATAACTAACTGCCTTTGAGAAAGACAGCCTCTCAAGGATGGGCCAGGAAGGGACAATGGTGGAGGTTTACAATCAAAGCACAGACACGATACATTTGTTTAAGATTTCAGGATCCCCAAGACTTCACAACTGAATAAACCCAAAGAAACTGGAGGGGGTGAGGGGTGCAGGTGGAATACG
The DNA here is from genome assembly GCF_022079265.1 of Lynx rufus. Lineage (NCBI taxonomy): Eukaryota > Metazoa > Chordata > Mammalia > Carnivora > Felidae > Lynx > Lynx rufus. The sequence goes on from NW_025814829.1 coordinate 57,790,321, forward strand.
GGAATATGCCTTTACGTTCTTATTTCTGCTGAGACCCAAACTGAAATTTATACTTCATATAATGTCCTCTGTTTTCTCCATGTCTCCATGTCCCTCCTATAGAGGGTGAAATTTTATGCAAGGAGTGGTTTTGACACCACTCTGCACCCATGAATTTTCCAAACCAGTCGGTGTCATGTCTGAATTTCTACCATCGTGAAAGAATGGAAACGACTTTGAAATGAAAACTACATTGAGATTGGCCGTATTTGCCAGTCTGCACCAGCAAACTACATGGGCGGGCTGGGGTGGGGGGGTGGGTACGGGCGGAGCACTCGGACGAAGGAGCTGAGGTATTTCCGGGGACTTATTACAACAAATGACACTGAACTGCATGAAATCCCTAGGTTAAGAGAAAACAAAATTAGAGGGGATGTTGGGGCACAGTGAAGTTTTGTTTTTCATACTAAGTGTGGAGTCTAGAAAATGTGGTGATTTCTCACATTCTATTTATATGTTATTTTACTTGAGGGATGCCTCAGAGCAGTACTAGAATCACTTATGTGCAAAAGGGGAGGGAGGGAGGGTTTGTCATCATTTTTGTTCCATTTGCTTCGTAAAGGTGCTTATCTTGCAGTATAAATAATACTTTAGTCAAAATACAGGCGGGTTTGGAGGCTTGACCAGCATGGAAGGATTTTAATGATTGAAGTGTTTCCATTTAAAAGTCAGTCAAATGATGCCCTTGAAGGCAATCAATCCTCACATTGTTATTCTTACTTAATAATACATATATAATTTTTTCCTTCTCCAAAAATAACAGGACTTTTAAGCATTATAAACAAAAACAATCCCAGGCTTACTTCTGTATCCTGAATTTTTAAAATTTGCATTCTGGACTGAATGTTCTTGAAATAATGAATTAATTTTGTTATTCGGATTGTAACAATCTAATGGCCAGAATTTGAAAATAATCTAATGGTCCAATTATTCTCCATCATTTGAAGACCTGTATTGTGTGTCGGATACCCTCCCCTACAGACTGCCGTAGCACATGGGCTTCCACAGAGACCCATCTAAAATCACAAAAACTCAGAGCTTGAAGGAACAAAAGTGATTTCCAGTTTATTTATCCTGGGCATAGAGGGGCAGGTGCAGAGCTAGGCATAGGGGAGGGGAAGGAACTGAAAGGATTTTGCAAACATTTCATACATTCCCCAAGCCATTGACCATCTATCATTTCAGACACGAGGTTTTCCTCTCTTTAGAAGCACACGAAGGGTGAATTCCTCGCTCTGGGCACATCTTTGGTGGCATCTGAATCTGAAATCTACATTCTGGTTATGCCCAGGGGATAAACTTTGCATCGTGGAATTATATGTTTACCACCATTGCGCTTACCATTGTCTGCTGTGTGTATTTACAAACCGAACCCAAGACTGGAATTCTACGATGTCTTTTCCTGGCTTCGAGCCTATCAACTATTTTAAAAACATCACAGAAGAACACTCTCTGCCGGTGTCAGAGGTAGGCATGTCTTGGGCCCTCTGCCTCAGGCTTTCCAGGAGCGGAAACCCTGGCAGAAGTCTACTGACTGACACGCTCTCTGTCTCTGCTCCCGGCCACAAAAAGAGTTGCTTGGGTTTCCAAAACATGTTATTTGTTCAACCACAACGAGGCCCTGCTTCTTGCAGGGCTACTGACTATAGGGTTGACAGACCTGTCGCTGGCCATTTGAGAGGGAGAGAAGAAACATGGCGGCATGGCCGGGTGGCAGCCAGACAGAAGCCTCGAAACTCATTTTGCCGCCCAAGTGGGAGAACTGAATAGTTTTCCGCTTAATCTGAAAATTGGCCTCAGTTCTTGGAATGTTTCTCACCTCCTTCTCTCAGGATCGGCTGCTGAACAGAAGACTGAGGAGAAATTTGCCGAAGGTCTACCAAAGACACGGAAGGGACTGTGCCCTGACACCTTCATTTTTCCGTTTCTGAGACCAGAGTAATGCCCACCTCACCTTCTTCCTTAGAATAATGTGACCACAGATGTGCAAAACGTTAGGCTCAGAGACACGGGGCTGAGTCTGTCATCTGAGGTGACATCACTGTTATGACAATTATTATTTCTTACCCTGAGAGGAAGTTTCTCCTTAGCATCCAGCCTTCTTACCAATGTGGATTGTGTTTAAGGTGGAATTTTATGATTTTAATCCATGGAGCACTTAATGCCTCAACTTTATTTCAGTTTTAAGCAGGCCTGGAGGAAAGCAACCTCTAAGTGCGGTGCAAACAGGAAAGGAGCACAGTCATGGGAACGGTTGCACATTCCCAGGTGGGCTGGTAGGTGTCCACACGTTTACCTACACGAACCTTGTGTAACTCACATGCCACTGTTGGTTCCTCTGCCAAATCTCTCAAAGCCCTTTCAACTCTCTGATGATCGAATCCAAAAACCCAAGTGGAACACAGATACTTTTTTTCCCCTTTAATGTTGAAGAGACCAAGATGGAAGCTCTGGTTCACGTTTATACTTGCGTCATAATATAAACAACAGCATGATTAATATATATCACGATAACGAACAGGCACCGCTCCCCAGGGAAGCACACAGATTAAAGTGATTCGCCCAGTGCCTTCAGTGGGTTCCTCCGATCTCACCAGGAGAAGGTGGAACATGCCAGATCAGAGCTCGCAGCCTCTCCGTTTCTGGCCTCACATCACCGATGTGCTTGCTACGTTACGTGTGCTTAGAGCCACGCTGTGGCACGATGATGAGCAAGTCCCTTTAGAGGAAGATGCACCTGTTCAAAGTCCACACCTTGAAGAGATGCAGAGCTGCTGTGTTCCTTTTAGGGAAACTTTGAGTAGCTATTTATTGCCTGGAATAAACTTACGGTCCGTCTTGCCCATGTAAACAGGCATCGGAAAGCCCTTTCGGAGTGTCCGCTTGGCTCTTTGATGCAGTGCCACTTTACAAAAGGATTCCTGCCACACTCGTCTCTTTTTCTTTTCCTCCTTTCTCCCCTTGATATAATGACGCAAATCTTCCTTTTTATTTTATAATTTTCGTAGATTTTTTTTTTTTAAAGGCCATGACTTTAAGAAGACACGTTTGGTGAAATAGGTCCTTTTGGTTGATGTATTTAAGAGTTTGGGTTAGGAAAAAGTTGAAAAACAAGAACCAAAAACAAACAGGTCCCCCCTCCCCGCCTCCCCCTCCCCCCCGCCGCTCAGTGCCATAGACAAGAGTCCAAAGGACATTAGCTGCCCCATTGCACACATTGGAAAGGAGAGTTTGCTGTGAGCTCAGTCCTTCTAATAGACTGGCAATTTTGTGAAAGGTTTAGAGGATTTTGTTTAACCATTTCTGCATGTGTTTTTAATGAGCTCATGATGGTTTTAACAAAGGCCAGGTTGTGCGTTTTGCGGCATTTTCTGACCTGATCCCTCCCTGCTGAGCCGGGGAGTGGGCACCTGTGCTCTGCTCCTGGCTCACCTATGGGAGTCAAGGTGGTGGGGCCATCTCCGGACCTGTCTTCGTGCCAGGGATGAATCATGCAGTAGGCAGAGCGGAAGGAGCCTCTTTGTTGACAGCTTTCCATCTGGACTTTGGATACGGCTGATGGTTCACGTAGAGCGTTGGTTAGCTGGAAGGGACTAGGAGAGTCCGCTCCTCCGTAAGAGATCAGGAGCGTGCAAAGCCCCAGCAAAGAATGGCCCCAGATTTCATCTGCAAAGCTCAGAGAAGCATCTCACTCCCTGAGGTTCAGGTACCGAGGTCCGTGAATGTGTATGACTGCGGCTTTGACACGCCGGTGTTCAATAGTCAATAGGTCATTTACAGCCCCATTCACATAATCCGACTGGAGTCCGTCTGAATAAATTCATCAAGCTCAGGTGGCCAAGAGCGAACCCCTTCCGTGTTTAATAATTAAAATAAACAGGGCTATTGAGATGAATTTCAGTTTGTCATGTATAAATGTAAGAGACTCCATAAGGGATGGTGTTTTGTGATTCATATAGAAATATGATGGATGTATGATACGTTTTCCACAGCTATTTAAGAAAAAAAAAAGATTATCTTAGTCATGGGGTAAAGTTATGTGATGCATTGCACCATCCAGGCTGTGTCTGGGCCAGTACAGATTTTTTTTTTTTTTTTTTTTGTGAAAGATTACTTCTTGGCAAACTAGATATGCAAACGCCAGAATACAGTAAAACCACATTTAATTGGACCTACTTGCCAACTTCTTGAACACAGCTTGGATTATTCCACGGGAGAGGTTGCTTCTGTTAAAAGCTGGCGGGGGGGCGGGGGGAGGAAGTGGCATATTGACAAGGCTTCAGATAATTTTTTTTTCACTTGAAGTACAATTATGCAATGAGCCAAGTTTGGAAGTATTTTACTATGTTTAATAATTATTATTCAAGATATTGTAAAACATATGCATTTGTTAAGGGGAATGTAATGGGAGTGAAATCATGTCATAAATTTTACTTCGGATTTATTTTCCCTATTTTGTGTTTTTTTTTTTTTTATTTGATAGCCTTCCAAATTGGTTCTAGCCAAAACCATGCACTCTAATACATACCGTACTTGATATCAAAGTGAGAATATGAGTAATTTATAGAACCCGAGTGAGAACAGTTTTCTTCTCTTAGCCAGCTTCTGCCACCTCTATTCAGGTACCAGCCGACACATCCAACAGCCAGTGAGATAATAGGGATCAAGAAGTCCTCCGCGTAGGGGAACCTGCCACATCCTTCTCAACAACAGAAGATTCCAAGTCCACTCAGCCCCGGCCACGTCTATTGTTCGAGTGTCTCTCCTTCACACAGGAGGATGACTATTTCTTTAGGTGTGTGTAAGTCTGGGAGAATCACACGCCGCTCCCTCTCCCGAGGGGTGAGTGGGGACTCCCTGACCACCCACGATGTGCTCAGGTGAGTCTGAGCTCTGGGCGACGCTGTCACCCCGAACTTGGGAAGCTTGAGAAGGCATCACATCAGTTTGCTTCCCATCTTGAGCTGAAACAAATTTATATTGTTTTCGCAGTCTCTTTTCCAAGGGAGAGAAAAGAAAAAAATTGCCCCTTGCACTTCCTGAAACTGAACAAAGGTGCCATCGCTAAAGATTAGCAAGACGCTACGGATTTGCACTGAACCCCACCTGCTCTGTGAAAACCCCACGGTTTTCTCACAATCCCACTCAAGCTGCTGAGCAATTGGGCCTTGTCTTCTGAGTGTGGTTATTCGTCAGCTTGACTTCTGTTTGCTCTGCCGGTTCATTGTTTTCTCATGCCATGCCACAGCCAGCGACCGGGAGAGGAGAAGGCAGAGCCTTGGGGCCGGCTCCCGGGCCCCTGCAGAGGGGCAGACTTTCCCGGCGGGCAGACAGATCGGCGGCGACCCTAGGTGTGTTTTGAACGTGTGCCCGGGGCTCACGGAGCCTGATGCAGCTTTGCTGCTGTGTGGGGTGGACTGCAGCAGTGTGAGCCTTGTGTCTGCAGAGGGGACATGAGGACATCTGGACCGTGTCCCTGCGAGCAGGGCTTTTGCTGCAGGCCTTTGAAAATCCTGCCGCAACGGCCCCCAGCGCCTTGGAACTTTCTCCCTGGAGAATTTAGAAGAGCCGGTGGCCTTGATTTCTTGGCCATCTACAGCCTCCACACGTGCGGGGCTGTCCCTGAGCAGGGTGATTCAGGGGGTCCAGGAAGCGTTTTGCACAGCCCTTCTCTCTAAGAGCCTAAAACAAGGACCAGGGTCATGCATGCCTCCCTCCCGTCCTCAGCCACCTAGCTGTGCTGTCTTGAACAAGTGACTTCATCTCTCTGGGCTTCTCCCCACACACACCGCACTCCCCCCCCCCACCTTCATCTTTAAATAAACCTCTTGGACCATGAGACTCTGAGGTTCTTTTCAGGTCTAAATTCTTGGGCTTTTTTTTTTCTTTTTCTTTTTACCTGTTTAACTGCAATGCTGACTGAGCTTGGGCTGATTAACAAGAAAATATTTTCCAGGTAGAATAGAAATGGTGACTAGCTCATTGCCATGAAAGGCACGCTCACTTGGATAAGGGAGGACACGGGCAGGGTGGGTGAGCGTTTCCACCGGCCTTTGGATTTTTAATCTCTAACTGTATTTACAAGTGCCCGTGCTTCCTTGTGTCTTTTCGAGCCCAGCGGGTCTAGGGTCCTTTTCTGTTTTCTGATAGCAGGAAGCTGAGAGGTCCTGGGTAGATGGTAGGCAAGAGCTCATCTAGTTCCAAGGTCTGTTTACACTGCACCCTACCTGCTTTTGCGAAAGTGATGAGGACCATATCACCCTTGCTGTGGTCCCTCATCGTCTTAATAAGCGGTGAACATGTGCAGGGAACACCAGGCTGGGCAATCATCCCTGTCAGTCCTGCAAAGCGGTTTTTTGCTTGTTCAGCTCCTCACGGAGTCTTGGTTGGACAGCTCCCCGGCCACCTTCCAGCACAGGGCAGGGCCTTGCGTATGAAAAGGCTAATTCTGGTAGCTTCCATAGGAATGGGCACACCAAAGACCATTGCCGTGGGTTTCGTTCATGGAATTTGGAGTGTCCCAGGGGACTGGTGATAGGTCTACAGATCAAAGACCATTTGATGTTGATCATGAAGAGAACACACCACACTCATAGATGGACTCTGAAATTAAAGAAAACCCAATTTTTAGTGACTGTCATAAAAATCCCATGTTACACCATTCACAGCCAGACCCCTGACCTAGTCATCCCCTGTATTTCTAGCATGTAGCTAATCCATCCCAGAATGAAGGAAAACCCTACCAGAGTGTTGTGTGGGCGGGGGTGGGGAAGAAAAAAAAAAAAAAAACAGCCAAGAGAATGATTGTGGACTCATTTGTACAAGAGTCTAACTCAAATATTTCCCCTTTTATTTTTTTCATTCTGAAGCCACAAAGCAAAATGGTTGCCGAATTAAAGATTAGCATGTAAGTAAGATCGAAATAGGACTACATTCTTATATTAGTTAAAATTCTTTTGGTTGCAAGGAATAGAAATCCATCTTAAGCTAGTTAAGCCAAAAAAGAATTTTATTATAAGGCTACTTGGATTCAGTGGAATCCGAAAGAGGAATACGGGAGGCCTTGGGAGCAGCTAGAATTAGGAGCTCAAAGGCTGTCAGGCTTTCTTCTCCCTTCCCTGCCTCTGATTCCCGTTCTGCTGATTGGCATTTTCCATTCCTCAGGCCACATGGCGGGACAGGCTGCCAACTCCTTCTGCATTTCCTTGTCTTCATCTTCAGACTCCCAGGGAGAGGCCGATGTCTCTTGTCAGTTATAGTTCCCAAATCCTGGGGGAGAATTCTGGTTGGGCTGTATGGATTGGGCGCCCACCTCTCAACCAATGGGAAGTGCCAAGGGCAAGGCCCATTGTACCAACCTGAGGTCCCCGACCTGGAGCCCCCACCCCCCTGCACTCATGCTGGGGTGGGGGAGCAGGGGCGTGGTCCCCAGGGAGGGGCGGGGAGACAGGTCCCTGCAATGAGGCAGGGGCTGAGCTAACAAAACAGCAGGGGACTGCTATGTTCCTCCACAGAAATTAAAGGGAAACTATGAAAAAAATATTATTTACCTGAAAGTGAGACTAATATATTCCCCTTTGTGGTCTAACAACCGTTATTAATTTCTAATCCATAGCCAAATAGTAAAGTGAACTAATGTATGTTTTCTAAAGTATAAAATATTCATTAATTTTCATTTAGCTTAGTTTATCTGACCTCCCTCAAGTTACCTATCATTTTATAGTCTTGGAGCATGTTCATGTACTTTTTGGTGAAATCCTTACCTGGCTCATCCCGGTGAGGCCACAGAATTCAGTTGTTGACCTTATCTTTCAGCTATTTATCACCATCCAGGTGTCCTATGAGTGAGGCAGAGGGTGATCAGACAACGGAGCACACTGAACAAAGACACTTCTCGTTGAGGACGTAAGGAGACTGTGCAATGTAAGCTGTGTTGGCAGCAGGCAGCACGTGTGTGTTCTCTATCTGGGGACACAGGAATCCCAGAGTCCAGAATGGGGGAGGGGCTGGGAAGGCCAGTGTTGGTTGATTTGAGTGAGGTGCTCAGAGCCAAGGTGTTGACTACCAACAAAGCTGTGTTAACCCTCTCAGGTGCCTCCAGGGTCACAGCTGGGAAATGCGGCTGCCTGTTGGAAAGAGAGACTGGCACCCACGGACTGAGGTAAGAGACACACTCAGATAGTTTTAAGTGGAAGACACAGGCTGTTTGGACGTATGGCTCCTCACTCCTTAGGTACTTCCTGTCCCATTGCTAAAGATGCAAAATACTCAGGGTTTGAAGGAAGCCACTGGTTAGAGTTAGGTCTTCAAGGCCAAGGTAAAGGAGCATAAGCCTTGTTGATTCACTGTGTCTCAAACTGTACAGAAAAAAATATGAGTATTTTAGGTACTGTGGATTTCACTGATGCTTTTTTTTTGTTTGTTTTTTGGTGTGTGTGTGTGTGTGTGTGTGTGTGTGTGTGTGTTTGCCCAAATTATTGTAATCTGCATTTGAGGAACTTTGGAGCCTGACAAAGCACGTTCCTCTTTTCTAGCCTTTGTCGTTGGTCTTCCCCTCCTCCTGTGCACCACGTGAGAGGCAGCTGGGAAGCCAGGATACAAGAGTTTGTGCTACAGAGGCAGGCAGAATGGGGTTCAGGTTCAGCCTTGGGCCAGCTTTTTGTCTCTACAGCAGAGAACCCACAACTGCCCCTCAGAAGGACCTTGAGGACTGGCCAGATGGCACCTTTAAGGCAACAGAAGCATTGCACCTGCCAGGACCCGTCCAGTCACAAATGCCAGAAAATGAACTCAGACTAGCTGGAAATGCAAAGGAAATTATTGACTCACATGTCGGGGGAGTCTGGGGGTGGCAATGGCCTCGGGGGTGACTGGGCATGAAGACTCAGGTGACAGCATTGGGTTCTGTCTTTCCCCTCATTCTCTCTTTCCCCTCCCCACCCCCTTTCTTGGGTTCACTGTCTTTACAGTTATAGATGGGCTTTCCTCACGTGATGGGGGAGCTGGGTGTGGACAAAGATGGCACTAGCTGAGCTCGTCCCAGGAAATGACCCCAGAGGGAAGAGAATGGCATCTTCTGAACATCTGCCCTATTGGTATAAGCCTTGATTCAAGCTTCCCAGAGGAGGAGGTAGAAGATGCAGGAGGTCTGGAGAGCCCTGAACCCAGACATGAAGATTTCACCAGGGAGCCAAGGACAGAAGTAGTTTCTGCTCATGGATTCCTGTCCAGGGAAGACAAATTTGACTTGGGTGTGGGATGGTAGGAAAAAAGTGATACGGCAGAGGGCAAATATTTATTGACGACTGTACACTTGGCCCTGGGGGTACAGCAGGTCCCTGCCCTCATAGAACTTACTGGTTAATGAAGGAATTAAGGAAAAAATGTTAGTAAAGCATTGTAAGCATTATGAAGAGAGTACACGGCAAGTTCAAACACAGAGTAAGGGGAGTCCAACCTGGCTGCTGTGTAGCAGAATAAAGGGGTGGACAGTGTTTGGGGCAGAGGGACCACCATGTGCAAAGGCCCAGAAAGAGAACCAGGTGGCTTTAAGGAGCCCGTCAGTTTTTTCCCCAGCTAGTCCGAATGGCTGGAGCGCTGAGGGTTCATTTTCTGAGGCCGCTGGAGCAGATTACCACAAACTCCGTGGCTCAGAACAACAGAAATGTACACTCTTGTGGTTCTGGAGGCCAGAAGTCCAAAATCAAGATGCCAGCAAGGCTGGACTGGGGCGGGCGGTCTTTCCTGGCCTCTTACATCCCAGCCGCTGGCAGTTCCCGGCATTGCTTGTGTCTGTACCATCCCATCCCTGCTTCCATCCACACACACACAGGGCTCTCTCCTGCACGTTCATATCTTCACCTCTCTTGCTTCCTAGAAACACTTATCATTGGGTTTAGGGCCCACCCAAGGAATGTGGGGGAATCATCTCATCTCAGGACCCTTCACTTAGTCATAGATGCAAAGACCCTTTCTCCAAATAAGGCCACATTCACAAGGTCGGGGTGTTAGGAAGTGGACATACCTTTTGGGGGCCACCATCCAATGCAGGACAAGAACAACAGATACCCTGGACTGAGAGGCAAGGCAGGTCCTAGGAAATCGGGACCTCGTCCTCCAGCAGGCCAGTGATGTTTCACACTGCATTTTAGAAGGAATACCGTGGGTGTTTCGTGGAAGCAGACTGGAGGTGGGCACTGAGATGGAAGCAGGGCTGTGGTCTGTTGGGAGGCCACTGCAGTGGCTCAGGAGGGAGGAAGAGGGGCTGCGCTCAGGAAGTGGCTGAGCCAGGGGTGGAAAGAGGTGGATCATAGATCTGCGTAGGAAAGCGGGTAATGGGACTTGGGGATCAACTGGCTGCAGGGTGGCAGGTGGCAGGACACAAGCAGGGGATTGTCGTAGATAATGTGTATGGTTATGCTATGTACCCTGCATGTTCATTTTCCCCAGGGGACAGCCCTGGGAGAAGGAAAGAATGTTGGCTTTGGAATTGCCTAAACCTGGGTGGAAATCCCAATGCTTTTCACTTTCCAGCTTTTTTACCTTGACTGGGTTTCTTATTTTCTCTGAACCTCAGTTTCCTCCTCAATAAAATGAAGATATAATACTGACTTCATAGGGCTCTAGGAAGAAGGGAAAGTCACCATGCGAAGGGCGCCTGGCCCGGAGCCCAGCACCACATGGGCACCCCAAAAGTGCCAGTTCCCCCTCCTTCCCTTGCTTGACCGGCCCCCTCTCCTGCAGGGGCTCTCCCCTATCCCAGCCATGGTTCAGCTCCTCCCACCTCCCATCTCCCTCCCATCTGCTTCCTGGCGAGCTGCCTCCTCACCTGCAGCCCCTTCCCTCCCAGGACCTGCCTACCGATTACCCTCTCACTGTCCCAGACCTTCTGCAAATACTCTCCCACTTGTTACACTGAAGTAGCCTAGCCCGTGAAAACAAACAAGCTGTGACATGGGTGGTCTCAGCTCCTTGAAGAGGGAACTGAAGTGCTTGTTTCATTTAGTTCCTGCTGCATTTCATCCATTCACTCATTTCTTCCTGCATTTCTGCATCTACTCCCTCAATAAACATGTAGAGCGGGGGCGGGGAGGCAGGAAGGGGCAGGCCTGACAGGACCCACAAAGCTGGACTAACTGTGGCTCCACCTCCTGCAGCTTGCTGATTCTGCCGGGCCACCAACCTTCTCTCCCCTTGTGGGTTCTCCTGATGTGCCGATTTCGTGGCTTCGCTATGGCTTTGAAATCTCCACAGGTAAACTGAGGGGAAGGAAGCATGAATTGGATGCCCTGAGTCTAATCCAGAAATGAGAGTCCCAGGAGGTGGCAGGTGTCCCCTTAGATAGCACATCCTCTCCATCCTGCCTCTCAGGCAGATTTCTACTCTCATCCACAACACTGTCCCCAGCCTATCTCTTGCCACAACCTCACTCCCACTTCTGCTCCTTGCTCTTCATCTGGTTGGCTGAGAGGGCAGGGCTAATCTTTTATATTCTTAGAGCCATGTGTTTTTTTTTTTTTAAGTTTATTTATTTAGTTTTGAGAGAGATAGAGGGAGGCAGAGAAAGAGGGAGACAGAGAATCCTAAGCAGGCTCCATGCTGTCAGCACAGAGCCTGACATGGGGCTTGAACTCAGGAACCGTGAGATCAAAGTAGGCTGAAATCAAGAGTTGGACACTTAACCAGCTGAACCACCCAGGCGTCCCTACTTAGAACCATGTTTTAGGAGGGAGGGTACAAAAACCCGCATGGTTTTCAAGGACTGGCCATGCACAAAGTGGAAAGGATCTACCACATTCTGCCCTCCTGGGGGTTTGGCTTGCTCTTTTGGGGAGTGGGGAGGCCTCTGCTTTCTGCCTCTAGGCTGCCTGCCTCATGGTGCTCTGGAGAATTTATACAAGTAAATGCATCCTGATGGGATCACATGTGTCAGGAACCCTCTCCATAAAGGGATGGTCTCAAAGACTTGCAGCAGAGGTTACGAGACGCTGATTCAACCCACCATCTCACACATGCTGTCTTGAGGAAGGGGGAGATGGTGTGAACTCCAGGAAGGCATACATGCTATCTTAAGGACAGGGGAGATGGTGTGAACTCTGGGAAGGTGGAAACTTCAGAAAGAACATATGAATAATCTTATTCATTGGCACATTCATTTATTCCATCAGCATCATTCAAGACACCGTGGGGCTTACCAAAAATAAGAAGAAATTGTCCCTGTCCTGGACGACCTCAAAGAATCAAGAGTCAGACGCTTAACTGACTGAGCCATCCCAGGCACCCTCTAACAATGTTTCAAGATAGGTAAAAACACCCATTTCGTAGATAAGGAAACTGAAGTGCACAGAGTAACTTCTCCAGGAATCACAGTTTCCAACCCAGTTGTACTGACTCCAATGCTTATTAAATGTGCTCGTCAAAATTTAAATTAGGGGCACCTGGCTGGTTCAGTTGGTTGAGTGTGGGACTCTTGATCTTGGGGTCATGAGTTCAAGCCCCACGTTGGGTGTAGAGCCTTCTTTAAACATTTGTAAATTAAAAAAAAAAAAACAGATGATGGGGGTGCCTGGGTGGCTCAATGGGTTAAGTGGTTGACTTAATTTCGACTCAGGTCATGATCTCATCGTTCATGAGTTCAGGTCCCATGTCAGGTTCTGTGCTGACAGCATGGAGCCTGCTTGGGATTCTCTCTCTCCTTCTCTCTCTGCCCCTCCCTTGCTCTCACTCTCTCTTTCTCTCTTTCAAAAATAAATAAATAAACATTAAAAAAACAGATGAAAGGGAATTTGGCACATCACAAAATGTTTTTCCTTTCGCAAAAGAATTCGGTTCTTCAATCCTTTAAATTTTAAGTGATTCTAGAACCTTCACTATAGAGTTTTCACTCACCTGACTTACCTCCAGAATTTCAGGAACATCCCCGACTGGCAGCATGAGGCGTTGCTGGCTGAGCTGTTTGCTGCTCTTTCTAGAAGGGTATGTGGCCAGAGTCTTTGGTCCCATTTGCTGATTCCAAAGGTTGATATGAGAAGGCCCCAACACAGAATTTAGAGCCAGAAGGGAATTTAGAGTCTCTCAGCAAAATCTCTCATTATCAGGCATGGGCACTGAGACCCAGAGAGGTTAGGTGACTGGCCTGAGGTCACACAGCTGGTTCGTGGTGGGGAGAGGAGATTTGATTTTGCCCAGTGTCCCTTCTGCCATTCAGTGCTACACAGCACAGTAGAGGAGCTGGCTCTGTCCCCCGGTTTCTGTGGCCCATGGAAGTGCTAAGAATGATCACGGTCACCTCTATTTGATGGAACAACCAACTACCATCATTTCCAGCAGTTTCCACATCCTGGGACACCCACAGCCAACTATATGTACCCTTTGCCAGGAGTCAGACGTCCCTGGTGCCGTGTGGGCGAAACCCGGTGAGCAACCTCGCCCGTTTCGGCCCCGCTGCTATACATTAAGGGATCAGTTTACATTTAATTGAAGTTTGACCTGCCCTGAGCTGAGGTGGCCTTGCTTTGGCTTTCTGAAAAAGGCATGCAGCTTTGGCCTGAGAGTTTTGAGTTTCACACAGCGGGTGCCAGTACCTGAGGGAGACTGCCCCTATTGCTTTCCAGAGTCTTTCTGAACTGAACCTAAAAGTCTGTGTGTTTGCCTCCTCTGCTGTTCCTTTCTCAGCCGAGGGCAGCTCCTGAGTCTGCAAGGCTTGGGGAGCTGAGGCTCGTGGAGAACAAACTGTGTCCCCTTCAGCGCTCGGCCATTTCTCACCACAGCCTACCATTGCTGATGCTCACTCAGGCTTCCACACCTGCACCTCCGGCAGACAGGGACCTGGACGCCAGCGGACGGGATCCTGGGAGGGAAGCGATGGCATGTGAAGGTTAGTCAGTGACATAAATCAGCCCACAGCCCTGCCAGGCTCGGCACCTTGCCCCTGCCTGCAAAGTCCTTCCCGCTCTCTGACTCTGGAAATCCTAACTGCCCTTCAGGCCCTGCCTTCCCCCGAGCTCTGCACCACCTCTGCGTGCATTGCCTGCCTTTATTCTCACACGCTGCCTCCTCTGGGGTCCACTCCTGGCCTCGGCCGCTGACACCCTACTCCGAGTCACTTGACATTGAACATCCCCTTAGATCCTCACATCGACCTTATGCAGTGGATGTTTTCCCCTCATGATGGATGAGGAAACAGGGTTCGCAGGAGGTAAGTGACTTGTCCAAGGTCACCCAGGGAGTGACAGCGTGGAGTCAGGCTCAGCTCCTCTGTTCCCCAACACCTGCTACAAGGGCTGCTTGCTGGCACTGGGGTAAGATGTGGTCCCTGACCTTCAACCAGCAACGTGTCTGGGGGACGTGGGAGCTTTTCTTTTCTTACACATACATTTCTGTTTTGCAAATCTTTCCCAACAAGGCTGCATCACTTGCGTCATTGAAAATCACGTTAATGATCGCTGACTGTAGACGGGCACTTACTGAGCCCTGGACAGGTGTCATCTTGCTGGGTGAGGCTCCTGTGATCGTCATCCTTGCTTTCTAGAGGAGGAAACCAAGCTGAAGAAATGTGAAATAACCACAGTCACACAGTCAAGGGCAGCAGAGCCAGGAGGCCCAGGGAGGCCTGACTGAGCTTTTCCAAGTGGAAATGAAACTTTGTCTTAGGAATAAAAGGAGAAATCCATTTAATAAGAAATGTGCAGAGTAGGCAAATCCACAGAGACAGAAGCAGATTAGTGGGTGCCAGGGGCTGGGGTGGGGGTGGTGGATGGGGACTGGCCTTCCTTCCAGGGGATGGAACGTCTGGAACAAGATAGTGGCGATGGCCATACACCATCGTGAATGTGCTAAATGTCACTAATGGTAGATTTTATGTTTGCATTTTATCACAATTTTGAAAGTATAAAAAAAAAACAGGAAAGGGAGAAACTACTACTGACCATTTCCAGGGACAGTCTACATTCTGGAAACTTCTTTTCAAGAAGGAATATGGTTTCTTAAAAAATTAATAGCAAGTGGGGAGCCTGGGTGGCTCAGTGGGTTAAGCATCTGAATCCAGCTCAGGTCATGATCTCACGGTTCGCGAGTTCGAGCCCCACATCAGGCTCTGTGCTGATAGCTCAGAGCCTGGAGCCTGCTTTGGATTCTGTATCTTTCTCTCTCTCTTCCCCTCCTCTGCTCACACTCTGTCTTTCTCTTTCTATCAAAAAAATAAATAAACATTAAAATTAAAAAAAAATCCGTAAGGGGTGCCTAGGTGGATCAACTGGTTAAACATCCGACTTGAGCTCAGGTCATGATCTCACAGTCTGCATCGGGCTCTGTGCTGATGGCTCAGAGCCTGGAGCCTGCTTCGGATTCTGTGTCTCCTCTCTCTCTCTCTGTCTCTCTCTGCCCTTCCCCTGCTTGCATTCTCTCTCTGTCTCTCTCTCAAAAATAAATAAACATTTAAAAAAATCCATAAAAGCAGACTAAGAAGAGGCCCATGGGGATGGGCAACCCCGAGGACCAGATAATCAGATGGCCATTAGAAGTACTGAGTTTACAGAAGGGTCTACAGGTTGAAAAGTCTCACTAAGAGTCACAGTGCACTGAGTGCCAAGGCGGTATGTGGACCGTTTCATCTGATGCTCATCAAAATCCTGGGCATCACTGCCTTTATCACACCCATTTCATAGATGAGAAAACTGGGGTGTAGACAGGTTAAATGACCTGCTGGAGGTCATGATGCCAGTAAGTGGCAAAGCTGGACTTTGATTCCATGCGGTGTGACCTCTAGGTCCATGCTGGGAACTGTAGCCCTCAGAGATCTGTGTTCAGTCTTGTTACCTATGCGTGCAGCACGGTCCGATTTAACTCCGTGAAAACACTCCCACCTTCACCCTTCCTGCTTTCATTAGTAATAACTTGTCCAACAGGGATAAGTGCTTCAGAGATATTGGGCTTAGCGAAACTGCTGAACACAGGAACCCCAGCCAGGCGATGCCGGGGGATGACAAATCGTGTTAAAATTAACCTCGTGCCCTGAAGTTTGCATTTGGTGGGAGGCGGAGGAGAAGGCATGAGCTCCCGCAGGTGCTGGTGGGCATGGTGGCCATTCCTTGGCCTATCTGTGCCCAGCACCAGGCTTCGTCACCTCCTGCTTGGATCTTTGCAAGAGCCTACTAACTGGGTTTCTTGCTTGGACTCATTTGTCTTTAGCCACCCACCAACCACTGCACCCCAGGGTGAACTTTCCAGAGCCAGGTGGGGTCAGCTGGCTGCTTTGTTCCAAATCTGGCCCTGGTTTCACTTTATTCACAGAATAAAACAAACGCACCGGGCTGGCAATCAGTGCACGCAAGCATCAAGCTCCCTCCAACCTTTCGTTTATTACTTGTTCAATGCACATTCCTCCACTTGCCAGGCACCGGGACCCCCACTGTGGACATGAGATGACAAAGTCCTGGTGCCTTCTCCAGGGGATCTCACAGTGTGGTGGGGTCCACCGCCGGGTCCTATGGGACCACACAGCCCGAGTTCCAACCACAGTCCCGGGAAGGCAATGAATTGTCCAGAGTCCCTTGAAGTCACCTGAAGGGAGCAAGGAATGGGGTGGGGTGGGGGGGGTGGAGGGATGAGCCAGACAAAGACAGGTGGGTCTGTGGTGTGGCAAAGACAGGGGAATGAACCAGGTGTGGGATAGAGAAAGGCCCAGAAGCAAGAGGCTATAAGCAGTTGGGTCCGGCCACAGCCCGTTAGGACAAGGTGATGGCGGGAGTGCATGGGGCCAGCTTACAAAGTTCAGACTTGGCCCTGAGAGTGGGAGTGGCTGGGGGGGGGGCACAAAAAGATGTTAGCAGAAGAGTAATAGGATCAGACTGGCATTTCAGAGAGACCATTCTGTCTGCAGTTTGGACAAACCGTTGGAGAGAAGAGAAGAGAGAAGAGAGGCGAGAGGCAGGGAGATTAGTCAGAAGCACTTCCCAGGAACCCAGGCAAGAAGTGATCATGGTATTAGGGGTGGGCGGGAATGCACAGATTTGAGAGCTATTGGAGATGTTGAGTGGGCAGGTCTGGGCAATTATCTGTGGCTTCACAGGTTTCTGGCTTGGCCAGCTGTGTAGACGAGGGGGCCACTTCCTGGGCTAGGAGCCAAGGATAAACAGGTCTGGGGACTGGGTGGGGGTGAGACTGTGAGACTATGGCTCAGCTTCGGACACAGTGACATCCGTGCCTGTGACATACACAAGGAGAAATACTTACTGTGGTCAGAAGAAGCAGTGGGCCTAAGACTGGCTCTGAGGAGCCCCGCTGTTTAAGGATGGCCATGGGAAGGGGCCTGCTCAGTGACACAGCAGGAGGACTCAGGGTTGGAGGCCAAGCTGGGGCAGTAGGTCCCCAAAATCAGGATGCCAAGGCAGATGGGGACGGAAGAGCACCTGTGACCTTGGCAGGGGGAATTCCCGAGGGGCTGGTGCTGGTAGGGGAGAAGCCAGATTTCAGCGGTTGGTGAGAAGGTGAGTCAAGGAAAACAGTAAGATGACTTCTGTCGAGCACTTCAGCCAAGAACACAGGAGAAAAAGAAAAGACTGAGTCTGCAGAGGAAAAATCTCCAAAAGAGGTTTTCTTTCTTTCCTTCCTTGTTTCCTTCCTTCCCTCCCTCCCTCCCTCAATAGGGGATCCTGACCTTGTCCTATGGGGAAGGGGCCAGCACAATGGCAGCAGGGAAGACCCACGGGAAGGTGGCCGGGGAGGGAGTCAGAGCCTGGGGAAGAGAGGTCCCTCTTTCACCGCTGCCAGAGGAGGACGGCAGGGGTCGGATGCACATTAGCCTGGGGTTTGTGGCCAGGACTTGGGCATCATCTCACCCTTTCTAGCCTTACCTCCAACTGGTCCTGTACAAAAAGGGCAGAGCACACAAGTTCCCCTGTGTGCCTGGCTTTCTCCACTTTGCTGCACCTGCTACCCAGGGCCTCCATGCTATCTTTCAGTGGAAAGGCATCCAGGTTTTGTGGAACCTGACATGTACATGTGAGACAGCCTTCTTAAGAAAAAGAAGGCTAGAATCAATACCTTTGGCAAATTTTTCAAAAACACATGAAATTGGGAACACGTTTCTTGGTTCCTCCTCAGACCTTGAGGGGAACCCGTGTGAGCGAGGGTCCTCGAAGGTCAAGCTCTAGAAATCCTCCTAGATTCAAATGTTACAAACACAGGCAATCTTCAAACCTGAACCACAGCAGCAACAGCAAACACAACAAAACAAAGAAACCCCCAAACGAAAACGTCCTCCATGAAGCCTTTCCGAGCTATCTACCACCTTGCTGTGAGCATTAAATCAGGTGACATATAGGACAGAACCTGGATAGATCTTTCTCCATAATTGGCACCTTCCTAAATGATTGCCAAGGAAGTCAAGTTAACACATGAACCTGCTCCCCTCCATCACTTATCACGCTGACCTGCATGGAAGTTACGTGTACGCTCACCTTCTCCTTCCGAGGGACTCCACACACCTTGCCCATGACTTGCTATTTTAGATCCTGTACCCATGCCTCTTGCATATGGTGGGCATTCGATGCGTTTATCAGATGAATGGATCGATGAATGAACTGTGCATGAACCACTTTCGGAAGGAAGTTCATTGTTAGGAGACTTGCTTAGAACTCCACCTGAATGGGTTTTCCAGTAGCCGCTGTGGATTGTCGGTGTCCACACTGGTGATTGGGAAGAGCAGGAAGGTGTCACGGCAGGTAGCCTGCATTTGCAGCTGGAGGAAGCAGAATGTGGGAAAGGCAGGGCCTTGCTTCAACCAACTTTCAGAGTTTAGTTGGCAGAATCAAGGAATCTTTAAGACAACACGGTGAGGAGTGCTGCTTGGGCTAAACGTGGCAACCCCTCCCCCCCGCCCCAAACTAGGCAAGAGCTGTGAGACGCGATTCACAAGTCTAATGAATATGTAATATAATATGGGCGGATTTCTTGCCTTATTCATTTTGAATATGTTGCTGCTTAGAGAAATTTCATTTTCCAGAGCTACCTGTGTGGGGAGAAAGTGCTATATGGTTTACTTTCCAAAGGACTTTTGCGAAGGTTAAAAGGAAAAAAATTGAAGGTGTTTGATAAACCGTAAATGACACATAAATATATTTTGTTATTACTGCTATTACTGCCTCCCTGGCCTGATTGCTCTTCCTCCCCATTTGGGGTCCCCTCTTGTCCTTTCCCTCTCTTCCCAGAGACTCCAAGTCCATTCATTTCTTCCAAGTATCATCATTTCCCAAACACATGAGTGAGGGTATTCCTTGGGTCTTTGTTCCGAAGAGGCCAGGGTAGCCCACCCACACATGTGTCTGCCTCTCCCCAGATGCTGAAGTCCTTAAGAATGGTCCTGGAACATAGTAGGAGCTCTGTAAATGTTTGCTGGGTAAGTAATACTCTAAGATGATGGGAAAATAGTACTTGTATAATTTCATCTGGATCATTCGGTTGCACAGCCTCTGAGGAAAGCAAATGTAGTTCGCAAGACACCAGCCCCCTTCAGTATTCCTTGGAAAGCAAGGTCATAAATATTTCTACAAGCGTTGAAATCCTGGAAATCACAACACACCTGTTCTGAAGTAACTTCTAAACTATGCTTCATGTCACATTAAGGAATCCAGCTCTTTGCTGTGGAAAGAGCCCCAACAAGATGGCCAAGGATATGGGTTTAAAGCCACATGATCTTGCCTAAAACCCTTGACTTCATGGAGTCTTAGTTTCCTCTTGTGTAAAGTGAAAGTAGTAATCCTGTCCTGACTTCCTGTGGGGACTGTTTTTTGGATCAATAGAATAATGTGTGTATCTACTAAATAATGTGTGCACCCCTATTATGCTCCCTCGTCCCAGGACAATCTTTTTAGACAGGACATTGGTAGACACAAAAGACATTTATTGATAAACATTGGTAAAGGGTCACAAATGAAAGGGAAATACTAGAAACAGGTAGAGCAACAGGTATCCCGGGGGGCAGAGCAGTTGGTGGTTGTTACCAAGTGGATTGTCCTAGACCGGCGAATGGGACCTTTTGGTGGGAAGAAGGAGGGCATAAAGCATAAGGGGGATAATTCTGGGGCTTCCACTCCTCCACTTCTCCTTCCTTGCTCTTGCAACAGAGAAGCCTCATTTTAGGAATCCATCCTATCCAGTCCCCTCTGGACCCTGCACTACACTGGTCACATCCATATTTCACATCTCCCTCAAAACCGCGTCCTTCGCACTGATATGCTCAGTCTGCCATCTTAAAAATATCCTCCATCAACCCAATAACCCCCTGCCTCCATTTCTTCCCTTTTTCTGCCCTGCATCTTGGTAGAGTTGTATGCTCATGGTCTCCATTTCCTCATGTCTTATTTCACTGGTGTTAATTTTCCATTTCTCCACAGAATCAGTTCTTGGCAAGAACCATGATGCCCATGTTCCTAAATCCAGGGAATGTCTTGCAATCCAGTGAAATCTAGTCTTCCTCTTATTTATGATGATCCCTCCGTCCTCCTCAAGGTGCTGCTTTCCTGTGGGTGCGTCCATGGTATTACAGTTTCCTGGCTTTCCTTCTGCCTGTGGCTGCTCCGTCTCAGTCTCCACTGTGGGTTGAATTATTTCCCTGCAAAAGATGTTCAAGTCCTAACTCCCTGTATCTAGGAATGTGACCTTATTTGGAAATAGGGTCTTTGCACATGGAATCAAGTTACCATGAGGTCATTAGGGTGGGCTGTGATCCAAAGACTGGTGGAAATTTGGACACAGACACAGAGGCAAGGTGGCCATGTGACCACAGAGGCAGAGACTGGAGGGGAGCATCCACCAGGATTGTCACCAGTTACCACGAGTCACCAGAAGCTAGGAAGAAGCAAGGAAGGACTCTCCCTGAGAGCCTTCAAAGAAAGCATGCCCTGTTGACACCTTGACTTTGGACTCTGGCCTCCAGGACTGTGAGGTTAAAAATATCTCAGTGTTTTAAGCCATGGAATTTGGGGTACTTTGTTACGACAGTCCTAGAAAAGAACATAGTCTCTTTTTAGGCTCATCCTACGTTAGATGTCAGTTTTCCTAAACACTTAGTTCTAGACTTCTCTTCATTTCTCTACATATCCTCCTCCCTAAGTGACCTCCTCCACATCTACACGTCAGCCACAGCTTCTCCACCCATAAACCACTCCCCTTCTCAACACTCAACTCAGACCTGACTCCCACGGAGAAGCTTCTCCTGTAGATGCTGTCAGTGCCCGCCCACATCCCTGGGTCTCCTCAATACCAGTTCAGCCTCTTACTGGGGGCTGCTGCTCTCTGCCTGAGCACTTTCACTGACTGCTAGGGGATGAGGGCAGGCCAGAACCTCAGAGAATGAACATCTCCAGGAACCACCTGCCAACAATGGCAAATGGGAACTGGAGGAGAATAGCCAACCCAGCTTCCTCACCACCCAGTCACCTAGAGCATCTATGAAAGACTCCAGTAGATGAAGCCTTACTGGCCCATGGGGTAACCTACTCACTAACTTGGTCCATGTGGGCCACCTTCTTGGTCCCCACTCCCTTCTCATGCTGCCTGAGGTCACCTCCCAAATACACTGCATACACTCAAATCCTTGTCTCAGGGTTTGCTTCTGGGGGATTCTAACCAAGATGCTGTCTCTGAATTACCAGCCTGGGACAGGTTATTCAATTATTCTTTCTAACAGCATGATGAACCTTGGCTGCAGAGTAGCTATTATAGTTTGTGCGTACATATTTTGTGATTATTTGAATAGTGCCTGTTTCTTATGCTAGAGCGGAAGTCAGCAAGCAACAGCCCTCAGGCCAAACCAGACATGACTATTCATTTCTGTGGTGTCTATGGCTCCTTTTGGGCTACAACAGCAGAGCTGACTGGTTTCAGTGAAGACCGTATGGCTTACAAAGCCATAAGCTTGTATCAGTTAGCTTTGGCTGTGTAAGAATCCATCCCCAAACTTGTTCGAAACAAACACCATTTACTTAGCCACAATTCTATGGTTTTTCTGGTCTAGGCCTGATCAGCTGATTTCTCCTGGGCTCTCTAATGTTCTTGGGGTTAGCTGCTAGGTCAGCTGGAGGCAATGATCCTAGGATGGTTTCACCTACACTTAAGAAGTTGGTGGCTGTTGGCAAGGGAGACAGTAGCAACTGGGCCTTTGTGTCTCTCACCATCCAACGGCTGTCTTAGGCTTTGTCACATGTGGTGGTGACAGAGGTTCTAAGGGCAGCCAGACAGGACAAAGGACAAGCAATTTTCAAGCCTCTGCTTGGATCATGCTGGCTAACATCCCATTGGTTGGAGCAAGTCACATGGCCAAGTTCAAAGCAGGAAGGCATTTAAAGGGCATGGTGGGGGGAGGGGAAGCAATTCACCATGAAGCTCTACGGGGCACAGGCCCTATTTTTTGTTGATAGTGCCTGGAATGCAGTAGGTGTTGAATACATATTTATTAAGTAACTGAATAAAGATTAACTGCTTGATAACTGTCTTGTTGAGCCTTTGCTAATGGGTGCTGTTTGAAATGTTTCACATGCATTATCTAATGCTTACCATCTAAGACATTACCAGCCCCATTTTATAGACAAGAACACTGAGGCTTAGAACCAATAACTTGCTCTGTATAACACAGGTAACAAGAGAGGAATCAGAATTTGAATCAAATTTGTTTAACTGCAAAGCCGGTGCTGTTAACCACTACTCTAGAATGCTCATATTAGTGTTGCTATATATATATATATATATATATATATATATATATATATATATTTTTTTTTTTTTTTTTTACTAAAAGCTTTAAATTTTGTAGTTGAAAATTTCTTCCTTTAGTTTAATTTTAAATTTGGTAACAGGATTCTCCTTGTTTTTCTTGGCCTCCCCTGCATCACCTCCTTAGAGGTCCAAAGGTCCTATTAACACTTGACAACCGATCTCTTGTTCTCATGGCACTTTTGAGTTAAAAAAGTAAGCTCGTGGGGCACCTGGGTGGCTAGTCAGTTAAGTGTGTGACTCTTGATTTTGGCTCAGGTCAAGATTTCATGGTTCATGTGTTCGAGCCCTGCTTTGGGCTCTGTACAGACAGTGTGGAGCCTGCTTGGGATTCTCTCTCTTTCTCTCTCTGCCCCTCTCCTGCTCACTCTCTCTCTCTCTCTCTCAAAACTAAATAAAAATTTAAAAAAGTAAGCTTGTAGGACAATCAACAGCCTCACATGGAAAATCACTGCTCTTGATGGCTCAGCAAAGCCAGTATTTCACCCAAGAAGGCAATAAATCCAGCCCCAAAGGGAGCTGAGCAGTGCTGAAACAGCCTTGTTTGTCTTATCTGTCAGACCCGTCAGTCCCGACATGAGGGAATCCATGGATCAAAATCAGAGTGGTCTCTAGTGAACATAGTCTTCTAAATGACCATCGTTATTCAAAAGTCAATAATTAATCAACCCCACCAACATTTATTTAACATTTACTCTATTCCAGGAATTGTGCTATTTACGGGAGGGGAACATAAATGAACAAGAGTCCCTGTGGTCAAGATGTTCATGTAGACAGACTTATTTGACAATGTATTTAGTGTGCTGGTAGAGAGATGCCCAGAACATGCAGAAGAGGGGCACTGAGATCAGTTTGAGTGGTGGGGGTGGAAGGGGGGGGGAGGGAGTTCTATACAATTCAGGTTCCAACAGGGCTGGGCTTCCAAAACTGTATAATTGAGTTTTCACGCTCATGGACTGAGGGGTCAGACAGACTGGGTTAGTACATTGTTTCTGCCGCTCGTTAGGTAATGTAGTTTTGTAAAAGATAACTTCTTTAAGCTTTAATTTCTTCATTTATAAAATGGGCTAAGAATAGCATCTGCCTTATTTTTGTGAGACTTAAAAAATTATCTATCTATCTATCTATCTATCTATCATCTATCTATCTATCCATCCATCCACATGGCAAGTGCTTAGCACAATTTTGGGCATATAGTAAATGTCCTAAAATTGATAGGTGTTATTAGTGGTTGAGGTGGTAGTAAGTACTTGTAATGGCATCCTCAACTAGTTGTGATTCTTTCATTCACTCAACAAGTGTTTGCTAAGCATTTGTCATGTGACAGATTCCATGGTAGGTAGAAACATGACAAGGGTCCACACCATGTTCTCAAGAGGCTTACAGTTCGGTGTAGCGAGAACCCACATATAAGTAGCTACTCTCCTGTCCAGATCCAGGCTGGCATCCAGTAAGAAGGGGCCTGGAATTCTCCTGCACGGAAGGAATGATTTCCCCTTAACATGCCCAGCGATCTGTCTCTGAACACTTCTGAATCTTTTTGATATCAGATTTATCCCCCATCTTTCATCTGTAATCTCTCTGTGGGTAGTTCGCCCAAGTGTTTTTATACTGACTTCTGGCTTTCGTTTTCTGGCTAGGGTTGATGCTCTTTCTCCCTTTGGTTTATGTGATATTCTCTTTTTGGATTATGTGGATTATTTGTCTCCAGGCAGACATCTTACCTGACCTGGCTTAAGCAAAAGCTTGATCCAAGCTTAGTCCTTAGAGGTTGGCCAGATTAAAAAGGATCTTAAGGGAGGGATGTGAAAGCACTATGGACAGCTCAAGGGAAAGTCAGCTTGGCCTAGACTTCTTCACATCAGCTGGGTGGGCGGGAAGGGGCCAACCCTTATGATGTGATTCATTTTGTGCAACACAGAGCACCTGTGCAGCCTCCTAACTGACCTCGGGTGTGTCTGTGTATGTATATTCTCTGTTAACGTTCGTACAGAGTCTTCAGATGCTTGACTATCCCTTGACATCGAAAAATCCATCAGTTTATTTAGTAATGTTAACAAACTGGTTTCAGCCATAGGAAATCAGAAGCTAATTTTTCAATAAACCATGTCTCCAGGGATAGTTCACGAAATCAAAGAGGAAAATACCTGCTCAATTTAATTCATTATCACAATCAAATAATGGTGAAAGGTTATTTGTGGAGTAAGATTAAATTAGGGAATTATATTAGCAGCACTAATCATTATTGATTATTTAATTATCAGCCTTTAAAAT
The DNA here is from genome assembly GCF_022079265.1 of Lynx rufus. Taxonomy (NCBI): domain Eukaryota; kingdom Metazoa; phylum Chordata; class Mammalia; order Carnivora; family Felidae; genus Lynx; species Lynx rufus. The sequence continues at coordinate 57,815,404 of NW_025814829.1, forward strand.
TGTCTCCGGTTTTGAGATTTTAGATCAGATTGAGATTTATAATATTGTTCTTTAATCCAGTCTACCTGTAGCAACGTATATCGTAATATTGTTGAATGAGCACTGGGCTCCCCTGCGTTCTTGTCATGGATCCTTCATTTAATAACCTGGGGAAAGTCAGCCATTCTTCCTGAGTCTTGAGGTCCTCATTCATAAATGGAGAACATAATACTAACTTTGCAGAACTAACACAAGGATGAAATGAAATCGTATTTATGAAGGCACTGTATAAAAATAATAGTTAATAGTTATGAGTGCTTATCGTGTGCTAGGAACATGTGTCACTTCCTAACACATGTGGTTGATCGTATTTGTTGACTTCTTTAATCTATTTAAAACCCCGTGAAGTTATTATTACTCCCATTATATAGGTGGGAAAACAGAGGCACCAGAGAACCCTTTGTAATTTGATTGAAGTTCTCACAGTGAATAAGCAGTAGAACAAGACTTTGAGTCCAGCTACTCTGGCTCCAGGGTCTACACATTAACCACTAGTAAAATTCATGTCTAACCACTAGGCAATGTTGCCTCTTAGTACCTCCTAAATCAGTGTTCAATGTACAGTGGGTGTTCAACAAGCACAAATGTAGCCAACTACTAGTGTCATCACCAGAGTGTAACCTCTTTTGAAGATAGCAGAGTGTCAGACATTTGGGTGGCTCGGTCAGCTTAGATCGTGATCTCCACTGTTTGTGAGTTCGAGCCCCACATTGGGCTCACTGCTGTCAAAGCAGAGCCTGACTGAGATCCTCTGTCTCCCTCTCTCTCTGCCCCTATCCCGCTCATGCACTCTCTCTCAAAAATAAATAAACATTAAAAAACATTGAGATAGCACCATGTCTTAGTCATCTCTGCATCTATCTTTCACAGATGCTAACAGTTGGCTACTAGAAACTCAATACTGTGTGTGCATGTGTGTGTGTGTGTGTGTGTGTGTGTGTAATTGGAGGGATGAGATTGGGGGAGGAGGAGAGAGGCAAGAAGGATAAGATACAGATTTTACTAATTCCATAGGTAACTTGAAGTCTAAAGATGTTACGGCCTCTGCTCAGAGTCTTTTGGGGGAAACATCTTAGTATAACTTGGCCAGGCTTAACTCTGCCTAGACTGCCCCATGTCTGAGAAATCAAGTCTGGACACACTTTCTTGGGAGAAGTATTGGTGGGTAACAAAGAAACAAAGTTGGAACAGTTGGTGCATTAATATCTGAAATGTAATTCGGGTGAAGTCATACTAGGTTCTGCCAATTTTCAATTGCTTCCAGCATCTTAAACATCAAGTGCCAAAACTTTCTATCCACCTCACTCACCAAACACCTCTGCTTCCCAGTCACTGGGGCTCAAGATCCCCATCTCTGAATCCCTGTTCTCCCTGTGCACCCCACGCTCCCCCAAATCACTTTCCAGGGCCACAGCCTGTCTTCTCCACGCCATTCACACTGGAACTACACTCCAGGTCCTTCCTTCCCTGATGTCTGCGGTCACCAAAACCTCCTCCCTGTTCCTGTCTTTCTCCAACCATCTATGCACCACTCTTTCATGCATTTTCTTTTTATTATTTTTTTTTAAGTTTATTTATTTTGAGAGAGACAGAGACAGTGCAAGAGGGGAGGATCAGAGAGTGAGGAGACAGAGAAGCCTAGGCAGGCTCCCCACCGCCAGCACAGAGCCTGACTTGGGGTTTGAACTCACGAAACCACTTGATCATGACCTGAGCCGAAAGCAAGAGTCAGACGCCTAATGGACTGAGCCACCCAGGAGCCCCTTCACACATTTTCTAGTTGCAGTTCTAAGTACGTCATTGCCCTGCTGGAAGAAACTTGGTGGATGCCACCAAGTATGTTCTGGAGCACATACTCCTTCTCCTTGAAATCATGGGCTTTAATCAGGTGATTCAGTTGAAAACCTCAGGCTCCATTCCCTCCACTTCTCTCACGTCCAACCTCACTTTCTGCACTCCAACCCAAGGTGCTGTTTGTGTTTCCACGGCTTCCTTCTGGGCCTTTTGGACCATTCTACTCTTCAGCTGGACCCTCCTCTTTCTCACTTGCCTTTAAATCCATGTAACCTTGGGGCGCCTGGGTGGCGCAGTCGGTTGAGCGTCCGACTTCAGCCAGGTCACGATCTCGCGGTCCGTGAGTTCGAGCCCCGCGTCGGGCTCTGGGCTGATGGCTCAGAGCCTGGAGCCTGTTTCCGACTCTGTGTCTCCCTCTCTCTCTGCCCCTCACCCGTTCATGCTCTGTCGCTCTCTGTCCCAAAAATAAATAAACGTTGAAAAAAAAAACTTAAAAAATAAATAAATAAATAAATAATAAAATAGTTTTCCCTAAAATATAGACCCCTCAGTTTGCTACACATCCCTTTAGAACTCTGTGACCTCTTTCTTCTTAACAAATGTCACATCTCAGGGCACCTGGGTGGCTCAGTTGGTTAAGTGTCAGACTCTTGGTTTCAGATCAGGTCATGATCTCATGGTTTGTGAGTTCAAGCCCCACATTGGGCTCTGGGCTGACAGTGTGGAGCCTGCTTGGGATTCTCTCTCTCTCTCTCTCTCTCTCTGCCCCTCCCCTGCTCATGTGCTCTGTCACTCTTTCAAAATAAATAAATAAATAAATAAATAAATAAATAAATCACATCTAGATCTTCAATACTTCGTCTGAGGATCATGAAGAATTTAGGTATACAAGTCTATAACCATTTGTTGCTTTACTGTCTCATTTCTCATTTCACCTGAGAAAAAATTGAGCATAATCTACAACTTTTACTGTGTGGAACAATTTTTCATATAACCACAATATCACAGGGGGACTTGGATTCTCCAGGGAACAAGCAGTAAAATCTTAGAATCAACAGTCAGGTGTTAACGTTTCTTGAAAGTCAGAGTCATAACCTCATGCTGTTAATTTTTTTGGCATAACAGCATGTTTGTGGCACTTTCCTAGGCACTGGGTGGAGGGGAAAACATATACTGAGGAAAATGAGAAAACACATAGAAAACGGGGACATTGGGGCACCTGGGTGGCTCAGTCAGGTTAAACATACAACTCTTGGTTTTGGCTCAGGTCCTGCTCTCACGGTTTCGTGAGTTCAGCCCTCATTGGGTTCTGCGCTAATAGCGTGGATCCTGCTTGGGATTCTCTCTCTCCCTCTCTCTTGGCCCACTCATGCTCTCTGTCTCTCTCAAAACGAATAAACTTAAAAAAAAAATAACAACAAGACATTGCCCTTAAAGGCGTTACAGGCAGTTTTGTTATGAGCGGTGGTTATACTCCATCACTAGGGCACAGACACTGAACTCAGTGAATGCTGAGTCGTTTCTCCTGGGAACTTGCAGTGTGAGGTTCCTGTGAGTCTCTGGTCACAGCATTTTCATCCATCAATCAATATATAACCTTGTTTTATGTGTGTTTCTCTCTAAAGACACCTTACTTAATACATATTATCGATTCGTTAACATTGAACTCACTGCCAACGACACTATAACTCATCCCACACCAAGCTTGTCTAACGCGTGCTTTCTCTGTAAGGCACATCGCCACCTTCTTGCACTTGGGAATGGTGCACACCACTTCAGCGCTCTGCTTGTGGCCATTGTAAACAGTAAAGTCACCAACAAAAAGCACAATATGGAATCCGTGAATAATGAGGATTGGCCGTGTATTCCAAAAGGCATGTTAACAGCAAATTATAAAACTTACAAGGCAGAATTGAGGCAGAGCATTAGAGCCGGAACCAGCTACATAATTGACAGGCACGGGACAAAATGAAAATGCAGGGTCCCTTGTTCAAATACAGCAGCCCCAGAGCATCAAACCAGGTGAGGGCCTCTGTGAGGATGAGGCCCTTTTGACTGCACAGGTCCTATGTCCACAGAGCTGGCCTTGACCCTGACCCTTGGATTAGTACAACTTGGGGAGCGGGGACCATGTCAGGAAAGGTTTTTGTTTTTGTTTTTGTTTTGACAGAGACAGAGTGCAAGCGGGGGAGGGGAAGAGAGAGAGGGAGACACGGGATCCGAAGCAGGCTCCAGGCTCTGAGCTGTCAGCACAGAGCCCACATGGGGCTGGAACCCACGAACCACAAGACTGTGACCTGAGCTGCAGTCAAACGCTTAGCCCACTGAGCCACCCAGGCGCCCCGTGGAAAGGTTTATCTTGGAGGTAGCATTCACACCAAACCTTGGGTGGCTTGAAAAAGTGGCTCAAAGGAATGGCTGAATGCTACCCACGCCTATCACGTTTACAAACAGAACAGCTGGGAAATGTGCTCTGGACCCCATAGTACAAAGGCTGAGGAGCACATATTGACCTTGACTGTGTGTCAGGTACTGGGGCGAACCTTAACATGCATTCTGCCATTTAACATCCCCAGAGCCCCGCGAAGGAGGAGTCACTTACACCCCATTTCCGGTTAGGGGAGGGGAGGCTTGGTGAGGCTGGGTAACTTGCCCCATGAGGTGCAGCCAGGGGCAGAGGAAGGTCCTGAACCAGCGTCTCTGATTCCAAACGACACACAATCTTGACCATACCGTGGCCGCCTAGACAATGGGAAATACACAGCGCCCTGTTTTCACAGGGTTGGCTTTGACAGTCTCACGGCTGCTGGGCCAGGGATACAGACACAGGTCACAGAGGGGACGGCCCGAGCCTGAGGGGCGCCTCCGTTCCTCGCTCGCTCCTCAATCCTATTGGTTCCTGCCAAGGAAACTCGGCCACGCATTCTAGGCGTAGACAAAGGCCTTGTGTTTGCACAGCCCCTTAGAGTTTACAAAGTGCTTTCACTTTTGTTATCTCGTGCCTTCTCACAACAGACTTGCGAATTCCTCACTCACATTTTGCAGTCTGGAAAACCATGAGCAAGGGTGAGTGACGAGTCCAAGGGCACGCAGGCGAGGCGCCGAGGCAGGAACTGGAACGCCGATCCAGCTCAGGGTCCTTCGGGCTCAGCCCCTCTGTCTTCACCTGGGACCACTGAGCGCTCAGTAGTCTGGTTACTCCTCTGAATACTAGACACGACAGGAATCTGCTGGCAACCCGGGTCAGTCTGTGGACTGTTGGGCCGAGGGGGGGTTTCTAGCAGCTCAGAAGAGCAGGGTAATTAAGCAAAGTTGCTTGAGGGGGGCTCCTCTTGGTAGGGGAGAAGGAGAGCAGAGCAGTGTTTGAAGACTCAGGCACCGACTGGCATCTCTGCCCAGCCCTGGAAGGCTCTTTGGATCCGAGAGATGAGCCTTTCCTTGCTTCTTTGTGGCCTTGGCTCCTGGCCACCTTGCTGTCCCGCAGCCAGGGCGCCCAGGCCTTCCACCCTCACCGGCCTCCCAGGCCCTCTGTCCTCCAGCACATGTGAGGGGACCAGGCGCCCTTTCTAGGGCCATGAGGAGAGGGAAGGAATAAAAAGACACACTGGCTCTGCTTTCCAGGATTAACGGCTAGCATCCGCCGAGGCTATTTGCACAGTAAACGAGAGTAAACAACGAAAAACAGGGAGGAAGCAAAACAACCCAAATGATCAAAAGCCATTCTGGTGGCGGGTGTAAAACTCGCTTTCTCTCTGCAGCAGAGGCCCCAGCACATGCCCCCTGTCGTAAAGGCGAGCTGCTCAGGAGGACACCTGTGCGGTCCCTTTTGCTTGGGGACACATGAGCCCGTGTGCATTTCAGGAGGAACACACACTTCTGCCGCCCTGCACAGCATCACACATCCGCGTAGGAAGCCGTCTGAGGGGTCTGAATCTCAAGTGGAAGTCCCTGGAAATTTGGGAAAATTCTCAAAAGGGGTGGGTAGAAATTCAGCAACTTTATTCTGTTAGGTAAGGAATAATTCTGTGGCAGCTAAGCATCCTTCTGTCTCACCAAGAGATTTTGTGGTAGACTCATTCTATGGAAAGTTTTGTCTACAGTTTTCCATCTGTTGTGATAATCATTATTAGTCAAGCTGCTGTCACGCCATCTTGGGCTGTGATTTTTGTCAACTCCTCGCTGCTAAGCAGGGTCGGTCCTGGGGAAGGAGGGTGTACCTGAAGGGCTCAGATGGTGCATGTTCCCCGCGTCATGTGAGAAGTCTCTGGGCTGTTAAATACCACTTTCTAAAAGAAACATACTACGGAGTCTGCAAACATAGATATTTTCCAAGACTCATCCAGCAGCTTCCCGCCCCCCCCCCCCCCCCGCCCCAGACCCTGTTTCAGCTGGAAAACAGGTACTGACATGGAGTTGACCCAAGTCTCTGACTCTATCAGAAAACTTCCCAGTCACTATCTGGGTTTCTTGGCCCCTGTGGATTCCCCATGCACAAACCCCCATTTCCAGGTGATCAGAGGGGAGTCCTGGGTCCTGGAGAATGAGCTTCTCTGCATCTGCCCCCCAGTTGGTGGTCCGCAAAAATTAAGCTGCGTGTTTCAATTTTTTTTTAATGTTTATTTTTGAGAGACAGAAAGAGACAGAGTGTGAGTGGGAGAGGGGCAGAGAGAGAGGGAGACACAGAATCCGAAGCAGGCTCCAGGCTCTGAGCTGTCAGCACAGAGCCCAACATGGGGCTTGGACTCACAAACCGCGAGATCATGATCTGAGTCAAAGTCGGACGCTCAACCCGCTGAGCCACCCAGGCGCCCCTAAGCTGTGTGTTTTAGAGTCTGTTTGTTGATTTACTTTGTATTGTTTCAAAAAAGCAACTGAGGCTAAACAGTGTTTTAAAATTAATTTGAGAATTTCGGGCTCTGCTTGAGATGATTGGCAAGGAGAGTTATTTTTAAAACTGGAACCTCAGGACCAGGAGACATGAAACAGAAAGCAGGAGTAGATTCCCATGTTATGATTAGGACAATGGCAGAAAATTTTCAAGTGGAATTTTGGGCTTAAAACCACTAGGATTCATCATGTTGGAAATGTCAACAAAGCTCATTTCTCTGTAGTCCTCAACCAATCAAATTCTCCCTCCCTTCTTGGCCTCCCAATATATTCCATTTGAAAGGCAGACACAACAGAGCCTTCCAAGAAAACAAGTTTATCATAGCAGTAAAGGATGTGGTAAACATATGTGGGCTAATGGATAGATCTTTTGTATCTCCTCGTGCAGAATAGAAATCAAAATAACAACAGAACGACAACAACTAAGATTTATTGAGTGTTTGTTGTGTGCCAGACCTTGTGCTAAGTGATTTATGTGATTATCTCATTTCTTCTGCCTGACAATCCAAGGTACTGTTATTATCCCCATCATACAGATGGGTTTGAAGTAGCTTGCCCAAACTATAACTAGTTCTACAACTAGTTCTACATCTCGTAAGGAACAGAGCTAGTATCTGAACTCAAGTTTGTGTGACTGCAGAGCCCATGCTCTTCAACACTGCACTTCACTAGAGAGAACGAGCTCGTAGCCAGACCTAAGAACTAAAGTTCACGAGGACTTGACATTAACAAGAATCCCTCAGTCTTTAAAAAAATTTTTTTTAACATTTATTCATTTTTGAGAGACAGATAGAGAGACAGAGTGTGAGTGGGGGAGGTGCAGAGAGAAAGGGAGACACAGAATCTGAAACAGGCCCCAGGCTCTGAGCTGTCAGAACAGAGCCCGACGCGGGGCTGGAACTCATGAACCGTGAGATCATGACCTGAGCTGAAGTCGGAAGCTTAACCAACTGAGCCACCCAGGCACCCCCTTTTCTTTTCTTAATTTTTTTTCTTTTAAGAATCCCTCAGTCTTTAAGGAAATAGGAAGCTGTGTTCCCTCATCTGTGCTCCCTGGGACAGTTAAGGGTTTTCAGGTTAACCTTGAATAATCCAGGAGTTCAGGTAACTGGAAGATGACGTCGTCAAATGATTTAGATTCATTAAGATTTAAATTCCTTTTGTTGCTTGACTGTCACGTTTCTGTACCTGGGTATCTAGATTACCCTCCCCATGGTGTTTCTTGTACTTCAAGTCCCCTGGCTTCCATGTACTTCTCTGTTTTTCTTAGTGCCATTGTCACTTGCTTCTGTGCTTGGGAGAATTTTTTCTTTATATATCTTGATTTCTCTTTCCCACATTTTTGTTTTGAAATAAGCCAAGAAGCTCTCCTGAAAAAAGGCAGGTAGGATTCTTATTAGCTGTTATGTACTCCTTTGCTCTGCACTAGACTAACTTCAACGTTTTAATTTTTATCTCTCTTATTCACTTTATTCCTTTTCCCCTTTCTTCTCCTTTTCTGTACTAAATGTTCAAGGCAGCTCTCCTCTCAGAGGAAAGCAGCCCCTCCAGGAAAGAGGCGATTCGGCTTTCCAAGTTGCCAATTCAGCATGGCATCGGAGGATGCAACAGAGAGGCATACATTTAAAATTGCTGATAGGCATAGAAAAATCTTGTAGGGTGGTAGAAAACTGTGGAAGCCATGAATTTTCTGGGACCGCGTTCATTACTCACGAACTTTGGCAGGTGGAAGCCTCTCCCAGAGGATGTCTGCTCCGGCTAATGGAATTCTTCTGTTTTCCTATGGCTCTGTTTTGTTTTCTTTAGGCACTGAGTCAAATGGCATGTGCCAGTGTGGGTGGTAGCTGTCCCCGCTGCTACTGTCCTGGCATGGCTATGACCCTTCTCTCTCTATCAGCATCAAGAGGATGCCGTCATCCCGTGGCGCCCAGCAAAGCCCTCCATCCTCCACCTCCTAGAGCATCACGTTGTCTCCAGATCCTTCCCTTTCGCCATTAACTGTGAAATACCCAGCGCAGGAAATGAAGGTGGGGACACCAGTAAACAGATGCATTCCTGCATCCTGACAGTGATCTTCCTTTTCCTTGGGATTTCTCTTCTGCTGACTCGAGTTTCAAATCCTAGTGTTACTGTAACTAATTCCTGGCAGATGATGGATTTTTTTAAGGCACAATTAAATTAAAGCAGACTTTGCTCTTCGTAAACTATTTTTAGTAAAATGTATAGGATGAAAAAAAAAAGCCCAACTCAACACTAACAACATGCTCAATCTAGAAGGGAAAGCACATTGTTCACTCAAAACCCTTATACACGTTTTGTTATTGTTTAAGAAATGGACTGGCTTATTAGTCTACAAGAAATTCAACCTTGTGTAAATAAGTATGAATACATAGCAAGACATCGGAAAACTCTATATATACTCAAACAAAAGATTTAAAACTATTAAAAATCCTAATATGCCTGTAGATATACTATTTAATTTGCATAAAATAGTAAGCAGGGAGTTGCTGTACAAAATGCTACGACGTGGGCTCTAAAGCATATAGGCTTAGAAAATATCTAAGGACCATACACCTCCCATCTTAAAGTCAATTTTAAGTCCGTAAACAACTGTCCACCCATACCTGGCATATATAATGAGGCCAGGATCCCAGTGCCTAATTACTTGCTTAGCAAAAGAGGAAAAGGCAGAGGGTCCTTCATCAGAGGGCGGCTTCAAAATGGGCAGTGCTTAATTCCATGTGACCCCCAACTGGCTCATAATAGAAATGGCCCTAAAGTTTCTCTTTTTTCTCTTCTACACTGAAGAGAATTATGAGTGAGAAAATGCAGCCCACTGAGAAGCAAATCCTCACTGCAAACCCAGTGGTTGGAATCCCTGACTTGATTGATTGCCCTCACGGACTCTCTTCTCGCTGGCAAGAGCATCCTCGCCCCTGCCCAGGACCACAGAGCCACCTCCTCCGCGCTGCTCACCGGACCAGCCATCCATTATCCCTCCCTCAACAGCTGTTTTCTGCTTGCACTCCACGCAACGGGAGGCTTTTAAATTCCTCCTTCCTTCCTTCCTTCCTTCCTTCCTTCCTTCCTTCCTTCCCTCCTTTCTTTCTTTCTTTCTTCCTTTCTTCCTTTCTTCCTCCCTCCCTCTCTCCCTTCTTTCCTTCCTCCCTCCCTCCCTTTCGCTTCCCTTCCCTTTCTTTCTTTCTTTCTTTCTTTCTTTCTTTCCTTTTCCTTTCTTTCTTTCCTCCCTCCTTTCCTTTCTTTTTCTTTCTTCCTTCCTTCCTCTGTCTCTCTCTCTCCCTTCCTTCTTCCCTCCCTCCCTCTCTTTCTCTTTCTTTCTTTCTTTCTTTCTAGGTCTCTATAGCTTCCATAATTTCCTTTTGGGATCTAGGACTGTTCTTATTTATTTATTTAATTTTTGAGAGAGAGAGAGCGCTCACAAGCAGAGGAGGGGCAGAGACAAAGGGAGACACAGAGTCTGAAGCAGGCTCCAGGCTCCGAGCTGACAGCACAGATCCCAACACAGGGCTTGAACTCACAAACTGTGAGATCATGACCTGACCTGAAGTCAGACGCTTAACCTACTGAGCCACCCAGGGGCCACATAACTAAGATTACTCTTCCCTTTTCCCCAATTACTATATTTGACAGCACAAAATTAAGAATCTGGTCATCACAGGTTTAACATCTCCATAAGTGGGACAGGTAGACCAGAGCCCCAGGGACAGCAGTCCTATCTTTGCTTCCCCTGGTGCCACGGCAACATTGTGCCTTCTGGGGGCTCACTGCAGGGTGGGGGTCACAAAGTCTGAGTGGTTCCCTATGCTCTGAGTACCTGAGAACCACACAGATAGCACCAGGCTCTGACTGGAAAACAGGCTGCTGTCTTCTTTTCCTTCCAGGCAATAACATAATGAAGGATTCTTAAAAGGAAAACGAACAGCAGAAAGGTTGGTGCCTTTGCTAAATCCAGCAGACCGGACAGCCTACACAGAAAATCATCAGGATGGGTATACTTACGGAGCCAAAATGTAAAATTTTCCACAACAGTGAAGTTTCCCTTCTAAATAAAAGCAATTCCCATTATCTTGCAGCTCGATCTTTATATTCATAAAGAGGCTCTTCGATTCTTTTTTATTACTCTTTCCACAGTTTACCCAAAGGGTGAATAATTGACGCTGGTAATTCCCATCTTATTTCTGGAAAAATTAGGAGACAGAAGAGTGAAATGACTTTTATCGGATACACAGTAAGTCAGTGGCAAAATATAAATTAGAACTCAGGTGCTTGGGTGGCTCAGTTGGTTGATTGTCCGACTTTAGCTCAGGTCATGATCTCACAGTTTGTGGGCTCAAGCCCTGTATTGGGCTCTGTGCTGACAGCTTGGAGCCTGGAGCCTGCTTTGGATTCTCTGTCTCCCTCTCTCTGTGCCCTTCCCCTGCTCACACTCTGTCTCTCTTTCTCTCTCTCAAAAGTAAATATTACATTTTTAAAAAAAATAAATAAATTAGAACTCAGCGTCTTTTTGAGTTCTCAACTTTCATTTTGCTCATCAAGCCACACAGACAATGATATTCAGTAGCCAGGGAAACACACACTGCCACAGTGTAAATTCTACAATCTTATGAATCTTTCAGGAAATTCTTGAAACGTCGCAACCCATAGAGTCACATTTTGAGTGGTTTGTCACCAGGTCTTCCAGGTGAGATAGTCTCTGCATTTTCTTGTGGCCTATTTGTCATATTTTATAACCCGAAGTTATTATTTTGGTACTTCGGGAAATAATTATTAATTTGTATTTCCCCCCTCCCCCCAAACAACATGCTAAAATGACAGCATATGCTAGACGTATGGCCTTGTCTTTGAATGGGACTTGTCAAAAATCACATCCTAACCCTGCCTGGTTGACAAATAAATTTTATAGCTGTCTGAAGGTTTAAAGCAATACAGATTGTCTGAGCCAATAAGTTGATTTGGTGAGAGCGGGATGCTAATGAGTCTTTGATCCGTGCAGAGGCCAGTGAGCTCTAGCATAGTCTCAGCCTGCACCCCTCACCCTGCCAGCTGTCTCGCAAATGCCTGCCATTGGTCACAGGGGGGACCAGGCAAGCTGGGAGTAGAGATGGATCAGTGCAAATCCATCATCTTTCCGAACGCATCACTCGAGTGTCGGTCCTCTGCGAGACAAACCAGCGGCATTCTCTTTCTGCCCAGAGATGGGCACGTTGCAATAAAGAACCGTTCCCCAACAGCATCACGGTCTTGTTTTTCTAAGGGAGACTTTTCCCCCTTGTGCCGAAAATAAATGTAGACTGGTGTGTACTTCATGACTCGGGCTCTTTAAAGATAGTGTGTCTGGTGATCCTGGGGGTGAGGAGGGGTGAGTGTTGAGTCCTCAGGAAAACTTGCTGGGTCTTAGAAACTGACCATGCGGGTGAGTGATGTCAGGCACGCGGGGGCCGCATGAAGCAGCTGGGCTCCAGCGGGGAGGCCGAAACAGCCCGCAGCAGCTGGACAAACGCAGGAGGTCAGGCCGTGTTTGTGGACATTGACTTCTCCCTAAGCATCCCTGGATGGCAGGACACATCAAAGCCCATCACCCAGGAATAACACTCGGTGGGTTTTCTGTGTCTGACCCCCTCCCAAGACGCTGACCCAGGACAGACCAGGTCTTCTGTTGGCTTCATGCCCTTGGAGGATGGAGTCACATTCCTCCTGCACCTGCTATTTTTGGAATAGGTTGCATGACAGAGGAGGAAATAACCCACATCATTGTATCACGAAGGTAAAATTGGAAACAATTTTGTCCTTTGCTATTCACTTTCTTTTTCTGATGAAAATGCCTTTTTAGAAATTTTTTTTAAATTCATTTTATTATTTTTTTAAAGTTTCGATCCAAGTTCGTTAACATATAGCATGAAAATGCCTTTTAATATTCAACAGATCTTTTTACTAGCACCAAAAACCCTTGGGTATAGTTGAGGTGGCAAGACGTTATTTTACTAACCAGAGCTCTTTTATGATAATACAGAAAAGGACAAGAAAACATAGTCTCTAAGGTTTAGGAGCTGGGATTATCATTAATTTTTAAAACTGTTGATGTTGAATGGATGGAAATAATTAGGGAGCCCTCTTTCGTGGCAAGAGGAGGCATATGCACTGGGGACAACCACAGCAAAAGCTAAAAGAGCTGTTCTGTACAGGGTAACATTCCAATTTTGTGCTCAAAGTGCTTGAACCCAAGATGAGGCAGTGCCATTTCTAGCCTGTTTCCTGTTCACCTGCAGGCTCCGAGTTTTAAATGGGTTGGACTCCAAAAGCTCCCTGGAAGACTGTCATGTGGAATTTTGGACGCTCTCCCATAGGAATATAAGGACTTTTCACAGTAGCGACGTTCCCATGACAGCCCTTGAACATGCATTCTATCTCTGCCATGGCCTCAAGACCCCCTCCCCAGGCAGCATCTTTTGGGCGGCCCCGCACTTCTCTCCCCATGTGCTGCTGTTCCGGGGCCCGTTCATGCTGTTCCTGTTGCACCGAGTCCTCGATGTTCTGGGATCTCGCGGCAATAGCTCCCACCTCTGCACTTCGTCCTGGTCCCCCTCCACCTGGAAGGTGGGTCCCCAGGGCCACGTGGCTCGCTGCCATGCTTCCTCCAGGGCGCCGTCTCTGACATCCCTGACCACACGCCACCCAACATGCCCACCCTGTGGGCTCCATGTTTCTCCAGAGCCCTCTCACCGTCTCCTCCCACCTACAGGTAGGCAGGCTTCCGCAGGCAGGAGTTTTGTCAACTTTATTCACTGCTTATTTTCAGCACCTAGACAGGTGCCCGGCCCAGGGTCGGTGCTCAGGGAGGACTGGCTGGTGAGCAGTACTGTCCTGCACCTGTGTGGCCACGCCCATCTCACCTCGTCTGTCTTCTCACCTGGGGGGGGGTGCATTTCCCCCTTCCCACACAGCACTGCTGGCATGAGCCACCGAGCAGTGTCACCGAGGATGACAGTTTCCCTCTCTCAGCCATGGTGCTTCATCTTTGAAATCAGAGTGTCCCATTAGCTGCTGGTTATGATCCTTGAGAGCTCTTTTTTTTTTTTTAAGTTTATTTATTTTGAGAGGGGGAGGGTCAGAGAGAGAGAGAGAGAGAGGATCCCAAGGAGGCTCTGCACTGTCAGCGTGGATGCCAACGTGGGGCTCGAACCCATGAATTGTGAGATCATGACCTGAGCCAAAATCAAGAGTCCAATGATCAACCAACTGAGCCACCAGGCACCCGGACCCTTGAGAGCTCTTAGGGGATGACGACGGAGACAAAATCCCTCCTCCTTCACGCTTCCGGGCGCTTGCTGCTGACTCCTCACGCCCCATGTGGACGCGTGGGCTGCACTCCCAACCCCAAGCCTCCATCTGCTCCTACCATCACGGTGGAAATCTGCCCCGTGATTCTGGGGACTTCCTGCCTCTTATGATCCATGATGCTCCCTCCGGACGGAGCCTCCTGGGTAGGCGGTGGGACTGCCCTGTGCACCTGCTACGCTCTGATTCTGAGGTCCTCCTTCTGACCCTGGGGCATGTGATGGAGGTGCCTCTTGGGGCCTGGCAGACAGGGGCCCAGGCATCCTTCCATCTGTGAGCCCTGTGGAGCTCGTCCTTAGGCACAGGTGGGGCTACTTTTAGTGGGGCTGGATCCTCCCGGCACTGGGACAGAGGACTGCAGTGGTAGAGCCATCTTCCTCCTTTAGCCTGAAAACAAAATTGTCCCCACATGCCAGAGGGCGGCTGTCCCCCCGGAAGCCCTCCTGTGCCCTGACTGACCCATCCTTGGAAGGAAAGTCTCCTCTCCACCCCACCCGGCTTTCCCTGGAAGGACCTTTCCATGCCATCCAGTTCTGTCTCTAACACATACCGAAATGTAAATTTCTAAGATTTATTTTAAATTTCCTTTTCACATGTCAAGCCGACTTCCCTTTATAAATCCTGAGATCACCTTTGAAATTTCAGACCAGGGCAGATGTCACTTAACGTGACTGGCAAGTGTTCCACGCGCCATTTGTTGCGTGCGGTTGTTGTTTTCCCTTTTGCTTCTTTCTTATTTTTTTTCTCCGTTTAAAAATCACCATCGCACTGTAAAACCAATTAAAACAAACTTTTCAAAGACTGTTACTTCCTGGCTGAGCTCTTCCAACCTCTGACTTTCTCTGAAGCGCGAGATAAGACTTTCTGATTAACTGGGGGTGGGATGTTTGTTCAATCTGTTCGTTTTATACATTGTGGATACCGCTTTTTAATTTTTGTGCCGTGTCAGTGGCATATACTTTCTGAAATTAAGAAGTACAATACATACCATCCATGTGCGAAATTTAAAAAAAAACCCACATATTTCCATAGTTTGACATACAAAAATGTACTCACACACTTTGGAAATCTACTGTCAAATAATTTCACATCTGTACCTAAAGCAAACAGACATAATGCTAACAGCTTGTTAGAATTCAGAAATGCCACCCGCTAATCAGCCCACCTGTGGCATATTCTCGGTCCATCTTGCAAGCTGGGGAGCCTGCTGCCAAGAAGCTTGACAAGAAAATGTATATTAAATTATTGAATAAGATTGGAAATATTGTACAGCGTGGGATAAAGAGAGTGCACAACGTGTGGCCAGTGACATACTGTACCTTCTCATTTTAACGCCTGTCTGGAGGTGACCTAGCTTCATTCACATTTGCCATAAATTACGGAGTCTCTGGGTGAAAAATCGGCAGCAAGATTTTCATTGTTTCGATCGGGTTTTGTTATGTGTCACTGGCACTGGGTAAAACAAAAGCCAAGTTGAAAAAAAAAAAAAGAGCAGAAAGCAAAATTTGAACCGAGTTTGACAGAAACAACCCCATTTGCCTACAATTCCATCCCGGGGTTCAGAGAAAAACAAAGAAGGAGATTTTTCTGATATTGCTGATACTGTTTGGGAACCACAGTAGCGATGATGTGAACCAAACCTAACCTTTATCTAAAATCCTAAGGAAATGATCTTTTACCAAAAAGTCAAATAACACGCACAAGTGAAATAAAGCTAGATCCTAGAACAAAATGGGGCAGAAGATGAGGGGATAAACTGTGGGTGCACTCTGCCCACGCCTGGAAGCTTGTGAAATCGGGGGTAAGCGTGACATTGCACCACACGATTACATTTCTACCGATTATTAATTTCTATAGAATATAAACTAACGCGCTCGCAGAAGTATCTTCTCTGGGGGTCTGTGAGTAAGAAATGTGATTTTAGCATCTGTTCTTTTAAGGCTATTTGCTCTGGGAAGGCAGTGTGTTTTGCCATAAATCTAGGTCATTAATTTGTATCTGTTCTTTGTTTATTTAAGACACAGGACAAAAGGGCAGCTGCTGAAACATTTGGCTGTGCCGAGGGGTAGTGGGCTCGACATGCTGGAGTTCTGCACATGACCAGCTTGAGTTTGTACCCACAGCTACAGGACAGGACTTTATGGAAACACTTTGCCAAGCCATGTGGTGCACGGCTTCCCTTTGCATCAATACCCTTTTAATTACCTGATCCTGAGGGGGAAAAAAGTTAAAGAAAAGTGTCAGTGCAAAACCCTAGGAACCTGCCAAGAATCAGACTTAAAAAAAAAAAAATCCTCGTGGTACGATGTTCGGCAATTATTCTACAGAATATCCATGTAAATCCTGCAGCTGGTCTACGAAGGTAACGCTATGACCTATATAACTTGATATTTATAAAGCACAATAATATCCAGGAAATTGATTGTTAAGAGCGTTTAATGCTCTGAAATTGGCCATTAAGTGCAGAATCCTTTGAAAGGCATTATTGTTATTATGAAGCATTGCAGAGGTTTTATTTATTATCATAAACCTAATGGACTCAGTAAATTAGGTGTATTTAAAAAGGTCATTTGCTGCTTGTTGAGGCCAAATCCTAAGCACTTGGATTCAGATGGATCACAAAACGTAGCAGTGTTTTTAAAGATGACCCACTGTAAGCTACTTGAGATAAATAACATGGAAACACAGTTCCTTGGATGTGTATATGATAATAATAAGAATGATAGCAATGTCACGAGAACTCTTAGGATTGTGTAAAAGGCTACATTAGAAAATGACGAGTTTCCTTTTCAGAACTACTTATTAAAAATAAAAGAAAAAAGTAAAATTCATCAGAAGTGAGTTTAAGTCACAAAGAAAAATCTTTTCCTGGAATTGTATTTCTTTTGGATGGAATATAGTGTCATCTTTGCATCTTTCTAAAAAATCTCTCACGGTGAGAGGGTGTGGTTACTTTATAATCTAAGGAGTCAGCTAGGGACCTGAAGGATGAGAGATACACATGCCTGGGGGGGTCCCGACACGCCGCTGTGGCCTCGAGAGTTTGTTGAGTACACGATGGAAATTGAACACTTATGTGGATGGAGAGTAACATTTTTTTTCCTGTTGAATGTATTTTCATGTGAGTAGAAATGGCTTTGTTTTCTCAGATGCTCTCTTTTGAGGAAGTCATAGCTGGAAATGTGGTCGGAACTAGGCACTGGTGTTTCAGTGCAAAGTCATACTCAAGGCCCTTGCCTGGAACAATCTGGAAACCGGAGGAACATGCAGGTGCCTGTCTTTGCAGAGCTCTCCTTGGGTAGCAGGCAGCAGACAGCAGGCTGCATCTGAGTGGGACCCGGCCAGTCTACATTCAGAGACAAGGATTGAAGGCCTTTAGGAAGAGAACTCCAGCACAACCTTTTCTTTTATCACTGGAGTCTTACACTCGGAGTAAATGTAAACTTGGTCCAAAGAACGTGTTCCTTCCCATCGTTGCGTTGTTTTGTGGTCAGGTGGTGCGGAGGAAAATTTAACAAGTGTCCCAGCCCTAAGACTAGCTGAAAAGACTCTTTTCTCAACATCAGTGAAAAAAGGAGAAAAGAAAAAACCCGAAATCAATTTGGTATGAGACCTGAAAAGAGTTCTTATACTCTGTGACTATGTTCGGAGAAGAAAACACACAAAAGATGCTTCCTGAATATGCACAGGCCAGTCGCTTGGTATTATACACACATGGTACTATCTTAAGTCCATTAAAAAACCATGGGATGGCTACTAGCCAGCATGTATTTAGCACCTGCTATAGGTGATGAGGATGTTATATATTGTACTATCTAGTACTCTTTGAAAAATAAAACAAATAATTTCAAAAGGTCTTATCTGCACCTTTGGTGTGTACCAAGTAGAAGTAGACTTATTCTGTAGGCTTAGATCAGTTGAAAACTACATTTTGGCAAAACAAAGGAAACTGACTTGAGATGATTCTAAAACTAAGGGGGGGCATCCTCAGAATTTGTCTGAAGGAAACTGATCACTAGTTCGCTGCTAAGCTGGGACAAAACACTGGATTCTTGTCTCCTCTGGCCATTATGTTTCAGTTCTATGCACCTCTTGATGTTTTGTTTTTTTTTTTTGTCTGACCTCATCCAGACTCTTTTATTCTCCCACACTGTCTCCGACTCCCCAAGGGTTTAATGGATGAAACACACACACGTAATAAAATGCTGCATTCTCACCCCCCACCAGGAGAGCCGAAAGGTATCTATTTGGTCCTTTATTGGTCTCTCGATGAATATATATAAAAGCCGTTTTGTAGATGTATAAAGATACGGTTATATTTATATGAGATACAATGATCTGAGGTTTTTCTCCTGCTACCTACAACCTTTTCATTCACTAATCTTGCTCACTTTTCAATTCTTCTTCAATATCTTTTGGCTGCTAAGTTCCTCAACTTTTCTCTGTGTCTCTTTCTCCCAAGCCCAATTCAGAGGCTCTCCATCTGATCATCTCCCCCAGGGCGGTTGTGGCCGTTGGGATGCAGTCTAGGTGTTAAATGAATGATTATTCATTGCGATCTCCAAGCATGAAAGCCCTCCTCTCTTTATAGAGGCTCCACTCCCTAGAGAACAGTTTGGCAGCATTTTTTTTTTCAAAGTAGAATAAAAAATGCATCACACTTAAAAAAAAAAATGCCTGGCATCTCTCAAGAGACTTTTGATGCAGGTTCTGTTTCTGTCAAGAGAAGATGCATGTTGTTGTCAAAAAAGCATTGAACTTGGGTCTCAAGAGAACTCCCTTCCAGGCTGGCTCTGCTAATTACGAACTGGGGGATCTTGGACAAGTTACCTACTTCTCCTGGGGTCTTAGGTCCCTGGTGTAGAAGTAGAAAATGGGACAAGGGAGTATCCATGGTCTTTCCAGCTCTAACATTTCTTGAGTCTAGGAAATGGGGTCCTAAGACATTAAAAGGAGAGTTATGTCAAAACTAGGATTTGATGACCTGTGAATAGGTAAACCACCAGAAGGTAAACTCTTCTGGTATCTTACCTTAAAGTAATAGAATTGTGATCCCCTTGGCTGGGCTTCTATAGGAAGAACATCTAATAATCGTGTAAAGTACAATTTACCTTCAGAAATGAAATTTTTTAAAGTTTCAAACCAAAATTCTTCTTTTTGGGGGGCAATGCCAATAGAGGGAGGTACCATTGATTTAAAAAATGGACAACCTCATCATTTTCTCTATTGGCAACTACTGTGAGGCTTGTTTTGATAAATCACTTTTTAAAAGAAAAAAGTTTTCTTTCTGATTCTATAACCACAGTCATCTCTCTATCATCTATCATCTATCTATCTATCATCTATCTATCATCTATCATCTTTCCTTCTCTATCTATTATCTATCTATGATCTTTCTTTCTTTCTTTCTTTCTTTCTTTCTTTCTCTATCGTCTATCATCTGTCTATCATATTTCCTTCTTTATCTTTTATCTATCATCTTTTTTCTTTCTTTTTTTCTCTATCATTATCTATCTATCATCTATCATCTTTTTTCTCTATCTATCATCTATCATTGTTCCTTCTTTCTTTCTCTATCTATCATCTATTTATCTATCTATATCATCTTTCCTTCTTTCTTTCTCTATCTATATATCATCATCATTTGTCTTTTCATACACCCACATATACTATTTTAACAAAATAAAATTAGGAAACCTTCCTTTCCTCTTTTCTCAATAAATGCTTCATATTAAGTGCTTAGTGTTGAGAAGATTTTCATCCTTGGGATGTATTTCAGGTATACTCAAAAGACTGTAGAGAATTCAGAAATAAACAAGCATAATTGATTGCTCTTAGCTGTATTTGTGCAGATATGAGCAAGATTCATGGTCCTTGTGTTGGGGACAGAATCCATTACTACCCCTGAGCTTAGAAAGGACAAGGACAACATGGGGAACTAAGGTGTTTTCCTAGCACACTATAAGTATTGTGCCCCGACAATATGTAGTAGCCTAGAGAGGCTTTAAAAATATCAGTTGAGAGTTGATGCTTTGGGAAGTGCAAGCGTAATTTCAGCCAGTATTCTCCCCATCCCTGGCTGAGCACACATTATCACACCATGAAGCTGTCTCTGAGAAAGCCAAGCTTTCTCCAACCCAAATGATGTCTATGACTGTATTCTTGAGGCTCTCACTTCCTCCGTCCACTAGTCAACCCGCATTTCTGGCTGGCTTCCCAAACAGGACCCAAATCCAAGTCAGGCTGCTTCCAGCACTCTGTCTCACCTTCCTCTAGGACATCATCCCATTGTGATCACACTCCCTGCCCTTTCTTGGCTCCTTATGTTTTGGACCACATCCTGGAAGTCTCTTCTTTCAGACCTCAGTTTCCCTTTTTGCCACTTGATCTGTTCATGAACACTCTCTCATCTTACCCTTCCCTAATGGCTTAAAAGAAAATTCTAGCAGTTTTCAGTAAATGAAACAGACACTTGAAAAGCTCTGGACTGGCCTGGAGAAACCAAGCCTATCTGGGAGCATGGTTTGTCATGGGTGGGCCAGCTCTGAAGTCATGTTCCCTCTGTTCTCCCAAAACTCCCCAAGGTACTAGGGTGCTTCTGGTGCTGATCATGTTATTAGAGTGCCATTAGAGAGTGATTTAGAATCACTCGATGTGAACCAATATTAAATCTAAACCTAGATATCTTTCAGTTTTGAAGTTACATAAGAAAGCAAACTTTCTAGCCCATGGTAATTCCCTAAATTTATTACAACCCAACATCTAAATCTATAGATTTGATAAACAAGCATATAGATTATTTAAGTGATATTCACTACTATTTATTAAGGACTTAGGGACTGTGCTCAGCATTGTCTGTGCATTATTTCACTGTCTTTCCTCAACAAACTTCTGTAGAAGGTGTTAGTCCCACCCCAGTGAGCAATTTGCCCAAGATCATACAGCTAATAAAATCACAGCCAGCGTAGGGACCACGGCCTGACCCCTGACACATGGTAAACATGAAGTTATGAAGATATGTGGTTTCGATTTCTTAGAGTCATTCACCATGGAATACAGACCTTGAAGCAAGTTATTCCTAGAAAGAGCGGTTGAGTAGGACCTTGGGGGAAGATCCCACTAAAGGCTGCAAGGCTCTTTGATTCTAGTCTTCATGGGCGTGTTGGTCTCCCACAAAGAATGGTACCACGCTATTCTCAAATGGAAGGGGAAATCAATGGGTATTTGTTGAAGTATGAAGGGTTTAGGTTAAATAGTTAAGACATTTTCCCATTGCAGAGAGTTGCGAGATGCAGGAATGTGTCTCCAAGAGAAAGGACGGAATTTTTTCACTGTAGTCTTTTAAAACATGGGATGGATTTTCTTTTGAACAAAAGTGGACAAGATCCTAAAGAAAGGTCCAGGCCTCTTTTGTGATAGAATTGTGTAATCATTCTATAATTCTAAATAATATTCTGGCATTATGTTCCTTCAGTAACAAGTCATTTGTGATGACGATAGCCAAGTGTATGTAGGCCCCAATAAGAGAACCCTGAGGGCCAAAATTGGGTGAGAATCCACTATTCTGAACTTTAAAATGACAGTTCAGACAAGAAATGAATCATTGCTGAAGATAGGGCATGAATCAAGCAAGAGGATTTTATCCTAATTTGATATTCATTAATTAAATACAATTTGACCAGTCTCTTTCCTAGTCTGGATGTGCAAGATTCAATCCTCTAAAGTCACTGAAGAGAGAAAAAAAAACTCCCCCTTTTCATTGCTGTTATGGGAGAAGCAAGCTTTTCAATCTTTGATCAGCCCTTAGATTTCAGTGAGCCTCTGTTCTAAGAGCTTAAGAAATAAAATAATAGCTTTTTGAAACAATGAAGGCTTTTAAGTTTTACTTCTTAAAGTAGTTAATCATTGGTCAAAGAAAAAAAATATCTAGGCATGCAGCAATCGAAACAGGGATTCAAGATCTACTTAACACATGTCTGTGGAAGGTGTTAACAGTCCCACTTGAGTAAGCAAGCTGATTAGTGAACATCATAGCTTTGGGTACTTTGTGGGGAGAAGGGGTTTCAGAGGTCATGTCAGAGATATCAGTAAGAATTTTAGTAAAATCTGGAACTTTGATCCATTAAACTGTTTTCTGATTTCTTAAGGCTCTGATTGCTTACTGTTACTAGATGCATTATTATTTTGTCACTAATAAATATGGGAAGGCCTGGAAAAATCTGGTGGGCTGGAAATTGCTTGTGAACCAGTAAGTCTAGCTTTTGAAACCAATTTACTGGAGAAGATAATCATGCTCTTTTTTTCTTTCAATCGTAGAAAATAATCTCTGTGCGCCATTAAGTGCAGTAGTCTGTGTTGTTTTTTTTTTTTTTTAAGAAGCAGCAACAATTTCCTAACACCCCAAATGCACTTCAGTGCGCTATTTTAAGAAAAATATACATGAGTTATGGGTTTGAGCAAAATCCATATTTAATCCAGATTATACATTCCATAGCGGTTTAAGAGAGTGTTTGTTTTTATCTCATTATTCAGTTCTCCATTATGTCCCTCGGACTCCCTTCAGAGGTTCTGATGTGAATGTACCTTTCCAATTGTTTTCTTTATTGATTTAATCTTGTAACTTGAGGTTTCAGACTGATTTATCCAGCTTTTTATACAGCAGTACAATTTTTTTTCTCTCTGTTTAACACGTCGCAGAGAACTGAGCGTCAGGTTTCTGTCTCAAATGTTCCATAATGCTGCGTTCTGGTGTGATGCCGGCATAACTGATATGATTTGAGACAAATAGTGATCTTTCCAAGTTTCATAAAATAAGTGCTTCTAATTTATAGCATTTATAGGAATTAGAAATGCAAATATTGAAATGCTTTAGAATACCACATGGTTACATTTTTTTTTTTCCATTTCAAAGGTCTGGGGCGTTAAACTGACCTGACCCCCGTACAAATTACAGCTAGCATTCTAGATTGTGTGAGAGTAAGTGGGATGAGTGCCCCAGAAGGAGGGTGTGGAAAGACGAAACAGCCACCAACCACCCTGTCACGTTGTCGCTTTCTAGTTTAGAAAGACCAGCAGGACGCTTACACGGCCGCACGCGCTTATTCATATGTCCATTCAATATTGAAAACACAGCAACATTTAGGTGGATATAAGCGTCGTTGTCAGTTGTCTCCATGTTGATGCCAATCGTGTTGCCCAAATGTCTTAAAAATCTGTTTAAATAAAAATGTCAAACCCCCATATGATTTCTAAAGCTGTGGGGGGCATTTGAGGCGATCTACACAGTCGAGGACAACATCTTCATTGTCTCTTAATTTCCCACAATGCCTAGAGTGGGGTTTTTTGCTCAATAATTATGTATTTAACAACAGAATAAATGAACGGATCTAGTACAGCCCACATCCCAATGGGGGCATCGCTGCTTTGCATCTCTGAATATCTCACTCGTCAACCCCAGTCTATTCTTGCTCAACTCAGTGGCTCCAAAGATCCCCCTGATGTTGAGTGAAAGCTTGCCCGATGGTAATCTCCACCTATTGATTTGGTGTATACTGGGGGGTATAGTCTATTGCCTTTACTACAGGACAATCCTTTTCATATTTTAGGACAGCTGTCATGTCTTCCCTTAAACATCTCCAGAATCTTCCCCGGGTCCTCCTACCATTGCTTATAAGGGAGGCAGTGTAAAAAAGAGCTAATTGCGAGGCAAGTGCTCAGTAAACTTGCATTTATGCCCCACTGTGGTCATCTATGAGCAGTGTGACATTGAGTGGGCCACTTAATCTCTCTGGGCATTTACAGATATGTGTATAACATGTCATGTTAATGTTTGTCTGCTTGCCTGATGGTACTGTTTTGGGGATCAAACCTTCCGAAAATTATAAGATATTATAGAAACAGAAGATATTATTATTAGTGTAGTTTCCAGCTACTTCACCAATCTAGTCTCCTTCCTTCAGCCATATTTGTAGCTTGTCATTTGTGTTCCTTAAAATGTAGTGGCCAGAAAAACTCTGTTCCATCCATGACTGGCCTTGTCCAAAGTACAATAAAGACTAAAGAGGAGAAAGATGTGAACTCACTTTATTTAAAACTCGTCACGTGCCAGGCCTTCATTCTTTATTGTAATCTTCATAATAACTCTTGCAGGCATGTATACATAGGTAAGAAAAGAAAACCTTAGGAATTGTAAGTAACTTGCTTGAGTCACCAGGTCAACTTGACTCATGTTCTTCCTACTCTGCCATGTTGCCCATAATCCTGTTATCCCTACATTCCCCCTTGGCTGGAGCGTAACACTGACTCCTTTTTCAAGATTGCAGCAAGCTAAGGGCTTTGAGTTTTCATTTTTATTTGGTTTCACATATATTTCTATTCATCTTGTACTTGTGTAACAGATTTGGGAAAGCCTGAATTCAAGACTTTTTACAGATTCATTAGAATCTTGGGTTCACAACCTCTCTCTGTTTAAGAATTCACTCTGGATTTGTATAGGGGATAAACACTGGCCTTACCAACTCTTAGCCTTATCCATTTCTGGTTATCCCTGATTTTGAAAATGGAAACATTCGTCAATCTGTCTTCTCATACCTCTTTTCTTATTCTCTCTTCTTCCTCCCTTCCTTGTCCCTTCTTCCCTAAGTGACCTAATACATACAAAGCACTCAGAAAAGTGCTAACAAAAATGTTAGCGATTGTTATTTATTTAACAACTAGTGATGGAGCATTTCCTACATACCGAGGATGGTGCCGGGTGCTGGGTATGCACCAGGGATGAAAAAGGAAATAATCTTTGTCCTATAGAGTTCACAGGCCAGTGGGTGGGGGAAGTGGGACAGAAAAATCCTTAGGGCAGTGGACCACCCTTTGAAGAAGTGACATTTAAGCCACCACCTGAAGATTGGAAATCATGCAATGCAAGAAGTTCCCTGCTAAAGGAATCCTGAGACCACATCTGCCACTGCTTCTAGACCCTGACAAGAGATTCGAATTCACACCAAAAAAATGGCTACACACACCCCTGGTAATTCCTCACTTAACTTGGCCTTTGCCTGCTGAAGTGTTCAACCATTTTATTTTATTTTATTTTATTTTTTTCAATGTTTATTTATTTTTGAGAGAGAGAGACAGAGCGTGAGTAGGAAAGGGGCAGAGAGAGAGGGAGACACAGAATTCAAAGCAGGCTCCAGGCTCTGAGCTATCAGCACAGAGCCTGATGTGGGGCTTGAACCCATGAACTGTGAGATCATGACCTGAGCCAAAGTTGGACGCCCAACTGACTGAGCCACCCAGGTGCCCCTAATGTTTTTATTTTATTTTTGAGAGAGTGTGTGTGAGCGGGGGAGGAACAGAGGGAGAGGGAGACACAGAATCTGAAGCAGGCTCCAGGTTCTGAGCTGTCAGCACAGACCCCAATAAGGGGCTTGAACTCATGAACCACAAGATTATGACCTGAGCTAATGTTGGTGCTCAACCGACTGAGCCACCCAGGCACCCCTGTGTTCAACCACTCTAAATGTGAAGTCTTTTCTCCCTTTTGAAAAAACTTGGAGCAGAATGAAAGTGAATAAATAAATGCATTCTTTGTTCTTCGTCCTTCTCTGAGTGTGGCTCAATGAGCCATTTCTGTCATCCTGGGTGTTTTTACAAGCTCATCCTGGGCTTCGGCCTCCTGTAGTCAACTAACGGCCCACAAAAATATCAGGTCCCAAGCCCTGGAATCTAAATGTTACTGTATATGGGGAAAGGGACTTTCTAAATGGGATTAACTTAAGGATCTTAAGATGAGGACGTTATCCTGGTGGGTCTTAAATACAATCATACGTGTCTTTATAAGCAGGTGCAGATGGAGGTTTGACACAGATGATAGAAGAGGGTGCAATGTGACCCCGCAGAGATTGGAGTGATGGGCCTTAGACAATGAATGGCTGCAGTCACCCCAAATTGGAAGAGGCAAGGATTGGCTTCTCCTTTTACAGCCTCTAAGGGGGGACCAGCTGCCCACCTGGATTTCAGCTTCTAGATTCTGATTCTGAACTTCTGTCCTCCAGAACTGTGAGTGGATACATTTCTGTTGTTTTCAGCTACCAAACTGGTGGGAGTTTGTCATAGCAGCAACACAGAACTAATACACTCTTACATTATTCTTTGATGGTCCTGAAATTTGAAACTCTTTTGTAATCTCCTGAGATTCATGCTCCTCTTTCCTTTTTTTTTTTTCCTGTATACACCTTAGTTATGTTTCAATAACATTCCATATGTTTTATTTTAACATCTGAGTTAGCCAAACGGCTAACCATCGTGAAAATGTTTATTTCATTTTATTTTGTGTGTGTGTCTTAATCCCATCATTTAGAGGTCAGAAAATATAAAACATTGCTTGGACAAATAAGGAATAATTTTCAAATGTCTTCCGTCTTGGTTTTTCAAATATTGGCAGTACAAGAATGCTTACCAGTTGTTTGTAAACTAGGAGAACCTTTGCTCAGTAAATTCAAAAATTTGCACGGAAGCACTGTGGATGCCAATAGACCCAGTGAGCTAACGCCCAGAGGCGGAGATTGGGAGAGGCCGCTGGGGAGGTGGTTGACACAGAGACCCACAGAAAACTCCCTCCGCAGCTCAGCCTCTGCCTCCAACAGCCGGATGAACTTGCTGCCTTTTATGTCAGACAATTTAATGCCTCTTTTGAAAAACTATCAGGACCAGGCAGTCAGGTGGGTCCGCATGAAACAGCAACAGAGCATATAAGTAAACAGACTTTACTTATATCCTCTTTCCTGTTCCTATCTAGTTGAAAAAGGTTGTTTATTGCCTCCTGTCTAATGTTCAGAATAATCAAATCTTAGAGAAGTGACTGCACTTTACAAGTGCCTGGAACAGCCCCATATATAATTTATGTGCTTGCTCTGCATGAAAAAGTATCATTCTTGAGACTATTTGGAAAAGCATATACGCAGAGAAATAACTCACTGTCGTCAGGTTGACTTGGCTTTTGCTCTGCTGCTGTTCCGGCCATCATCGGCCCTCTCTGGGATTGTGGAAGGGGTTGGGAGGGGAAGGCCAGGAAGCAGCTGGAAGGGGAGCGAGCAAGGAGGAGGCAGGGTGATGAGGAAGGAGGCGCAGAGGAGAAAGGAAGCAGGTTTGACCTACATTCCCAGCCGCCCGGTCCTTGAACGTCAGAACTCAGGTCAGCGCCGTGGGGGAGGGTGGGCAGAGAACTTGCACCCATGTCAAGTTGGAGCCCGAAGATGGGACCCTGTGCAATTTCAACACAGTGTCACCAGAGGCCGGGCTGGTGCTTAGAGCCCTGCTTTCAGATGCACATGTGTGTCTGCAAATACTGCACATCTTCTTTCTTCGTGAGATGAAACTTACTTATTCTGCCACATGCTCAGAAATACTTAACCTTGCTATGGATAACCCTGTGCTCTTGTGCCCAGGTGGGTGGAGCTGCGTGGATGCTTTCCTGCAGGAAGAGGTGGACTGTCTGAATGAGAAAGTCTCCGGCAGGGAGGCTTTGTGAGTGACCCCCGAGTCAGGCTCGGGGGGCTCAGACGCGCCTCCAAGCCACCCTAACCTGGTGATGTGCCTGCATCCAGTTTGCTTCTCTAGGTATGGACCTCTGGGATTCTTGATGAGTGAAACCCACCCGATTCATTGATAACTGTCAAAGCAAAATAGCAACGGAGTAACAGGAGGACTTGTTGTCTGTGCCTCTTACGTTCTCTAAGCTAGCTTGGTGTTACAGCATCCTGGTGTCTGACCTGAGGCTCCCATCACTGTCCAGCTCTTATGCTCTCTGGGGGAGGCAGGCACCGAGTGGAGGGCAGGGAAGAGCACAACGCACGAGCCTTGGTCCCAGAGGGGGACCAAATGCCCCAAACCTGCAGATGACAGGAGCTCTCCCCATAGCAACAGACGCCCACAGTGTACTTGCGGCAGGCAGCCGAGGATTAGATCCAGGCGGGTCCCGGCACTGAAAGCCTTCATCACGGATGCAGCGTGGGAGCAGAGGGGGCCGCACGACAGGGCTGGGCCCAGGGTGAGGCGAGCGAGGCATTTGCCTCTAGTACAAAATTTAAGGGGGTGCCAGAAACTCAGGAATCAAGCTACAGAATATCACAATGCAGTACTTTTTTAAAAACAAAATCACAAGGAATATGAAATAATAACGAATGAAACGTCGGAGTTTTGAAGAACAAGACCGATATGACTGATCCTTCTTTTTTTCTCAGGCCCTGGTGTGGCCCCACACAGTACTGATACTGCAGGGTGGGGTGAGCATCAGGGGTGGGTACCAGGGTGCTGAGAAAGGAGGCAGAAATGCACTTGTGCCATGAGGCCGATTGGCTGGGACAGGGGTCTAACAAGGGGACAGCAAAGACGACAGCATGACATGGGGGAAGAGGTGTGAGAACCCTTGGGGGTGGGATGACGAGCACAGTGAGAACAGGCAGGATTTGTCATCGTGGATTTTCAGAAATGGTGGGGAGTGTTCCACAGAAACAATTGTAGCACTGAAGCATGGGAGGGTCGGTAGCTGCACAGATTGCCTCGGGGAAGTCGGTCAGCAAAGGTGCAGGGTCCGCAGAGGCATCTGCTAAGGGTAGCTGTGGTACTGGGAAAAAAACCATTTCCAGAAGGCATTGTAGATAAAAAGAACTGGCAGAACCCAATCACTTAGACATGGGGTTAAAGGACAAAGAAGCAATGGACAGGAGGAGACATCTGCCAGGCTCTGGGTTGATCTAAGTCTGACCTGCCCACCAGACGATCTTCTCTTTGGCAGTGGTTGGCAGGAGGGGCCAGGAGTGATGCTAACAGGTGGGAGAGACAGGCTTGGGGGTCTTGTGTGTGTGTGTGTGACAGAGAGGTCTGATCCCACCATTGAAGCAAAGTGCTTAAGAGTAGGGGTTCAGAAATAACGAATGAAAGGTCAAGAATTTGATTTCCCCACGTGGTGTTTCTCAAAAGCGTAGTGCTGTTTGGATTTTGGCAAAACAAACCTTTGTCACGTGGAACTGTCCTGTGCGTCCCAGAAAATTAACGTTCTTGCTCCTCTCCCCTCCCTGCACTGACTCCCATTAAATGCCAATGGCCCCATCACTGGAAAATGCTCTGCACGTATCCAAATTCTTCCCAGGATGTGGTTCCTGACCCTCTAACACAGGATCATTGAGCACCCCTCTGGGGAAGAAGAAAATGTGGATTCAGTGGAAGGGTTACCCACGAGCGGCCAAGAGATACTATTGTGGCAGAAAATCCAAAGGCAAAAAAGGTTCTCAAAAGGAAGGTAATTGTTGGTGTCAAATGTAACCGAAAAGTCAACAAATAAGGACCCTCTAAGAAACAAGACAATTGGGGAGGTGTCTCTCATTACACCTTTAGTTATTCCAGAACAGTTAGGTGTTGTCCTGTGCGGTAGGTGATTGGACAGCTGTATTTTTTCAAGCAGGGCCCCAATTTTTATGTTTTATCATTATTATCATGTTCATACAGTTATGTGGTCTGAGAACCTGGTTCTCTTAAAAATGCCTTGTATCTAATAGATGAATTATTTGTATATATGTTTGTATATATACATGTAATATGAACTGATTCATAGGAAGAATGTGGTTTTTGTAATCAAAACCCTGTCTTCATTGCCGCTACATATCCATTAAAGCCATCTGGAGCTATCTGTAGGATGACAATATGCAAATATCAGGAGACTTAGCTAAAATTTTCCTTTTACTTCTTTCTAAATGTAAAGAATATTTTTGTGGGTGTGTGTGGAAATAAAAGGGCATACCATCACTTTAAAATGAACTTGCCCAACTATAAATGGTAACTTTCATAATTAAATGTAGTCAAGAAACTGATAATGGCCTTTTCCTTATTAGTCGGATACCTTCAAAGATGTATGGCCTGCATTTCTTTGTATATACGGTTTGCCTTTGAACTCGCATAAAGGCTTTGTTATGACTTCATCTTCTGGAATATTCTGTCTTGGGAGTAAAACAGAGAAGACAATTTTCATGTATTATTTTTCATTCTCTTTCGTACACTCTTGCACTTGGACATCAACTGGGCATATGGTCTTCAGAATGGTCATGGCTGTCCATTCCCACAGAGTTCTGTTGCTTGTCCTGAATCAAATCACATACAATTTTGTGAATTCCAACTCAGCGTTCTATCAAGGTCTTCTCTAAATTGTTGGTTTTGGAGTGCCCTGTTATTCCTGGAGCTCCAGCCACTGTATTCTCCCCAGATGAGAAAAGGAACTGTGGAGGAATATTCCTAAACATATAAATACTACCTTTAAAAGTTCTTAATTTCTCTTTCCCAATCTCATATTGTCAACAGAGGTCTTTTTTCCTTCTCATCGTGTTCAAAATGATCTGCCCTTTTATGAATGCCTTGAGACTATCACACAAAGCTAACGGTGAGGGAGCAGATGCCTCATTCAATTCCAAATAGAAGGAAATCTGTTGTCTCAAATAATCCCTAAATTCAGACACTTTCAGACAGCTATTATCAAGAGACCACATTCTAAGAGCAGATGTGTTATTAAGGCTGAGAAATGTTATGAGGACTTCGTGATCTGACAAATGATTTCAATCTATCCAACATTCCAACATTTCATCTTTTAATAAATTAGAGATTAAAATATCCATTTTAGGGAGACAAGTTGTGTAAGGTGGTTGGGTACTGGAGGTGTAACAGACTTCATTTCCATGCAAAACCTGCCCTAAATTATGCCTACAGGTCCCTTTTATATACAAAATCTGTTCATTTGACTAAAGCAATTATGAAGTATTTTAATCTCTGTATTCAATCTTCTGGCTCCTTCCTACATATATGAAACATAGCTTCTGCCTTTCAGTGAGGATGAAAAACAAACGCACCCAGCCTTCAGTTATTCCACCTAAATGTGCTCAATCATTTCTTTATACCATTAAGTTTACCTTTACGTGATTGCACTATTGAGCCTTTTCAGGGAGGCAATTACTGAAAATTCTGCTGAGGGCTAATACTCTCCCTTTCTTGTCTGCTACTAAAACTCTATTTTTTTTTTAAGTGCAATAGCGTTCTTACACTCCTTGAATAATAGAGTCTTCTTTTGGGTTCAAGTGAATGTTTTCAGCAGCCCTATTCAGAATCACAAAGTGTACCATCCATAACAAAGTATACATTCCTCAGCACTTGCAAACTGCTTATTATCTAGGGGTTGTGCTTTGATCTTCTGAAAATACCTGCAGTGCCAGGAGATTTTTACGTAATCCTATCATTGTCAAATATAATAAAACTTAGATCCAGGTGAACACCAATTACCGTAAATAACCCGAAAAGCAGTGAAGGCCTCCAGACTCTCTTCAGCAGAGATGTCCCCAACTGGACCTGTATGAAAATTTATATTCCACCTGGTCTTATAGAAAGTGGACAATAAAATGATCTTGACTGGTTCTCTTTAATCATCTGGAATTGCTCTCCCGACTCAACATTTGAAGATGTTTCCTTGGTATGAAATTTGGGAGGGGAGGTAAATCATCTCCTAATATTCTACTTATGACAGGTGATACTTTTATCTCAGACCCTAAGGATCAGAATTTGACAATAAGATTCGGAAAACAAATGACACTTACTTTGTAATTTTTAAAATATGTTCAATTGTCAAAATCCCAACTATGGAAAATGTTGCACAACATCAAGCATGGATTCCCTGACCGGGTGGAGGGGCACCTCTGTCTTAGCAGTGCTGCAATGCACAGTGGGGCCAGCCCTTGGCCTCAGTGTGCCTTCTACAGGCAGGGGCACAGAATGACCCGCCTGTGGGTCTCCCCCTCCCCATCCCCCACCCTCCCCACCAGTATCCCACTGACCTCTACCCTTAACAAGTTTAAGCTTTCTGGGTACCATCATCCCAAACTTATTCACTCATTCATTCATTCACCATTTTTTAGCTCCCAAACAAAAGTGTTTGGAAAGCCTTTGGAAACTAGACATTTAAAGAAACTTTCTTTGGACCACCAAAATGGTATGATTGTGACCCCACTGCAGTAAAATGTTTAAGACTATAGGACTCACACAAGAAATTGAAAGAACACTCAAATCCATGGCAACTTTGGCATTTGCAAGCTTTGTGATTTAGGGCATGTGGCTAAAGACTCCTAATCTGTCTAAAATGGTGGTGACTAAGTATGCAGCACGTGTTGGGCACTTTGGGGAATACAAGGTAAATGAGATACACATTCTGGCCTTACTGAACCTCCAGTAGCTTTGAGAGCAGAGGTGCTCGAGATTGTGACGCACAGACAAAAACAGAGGTGTTGCGGGTGAGAGAGGCAGAGGCTCCTAGGCAATTCACGCAGGCCATTGACTCTTTGCAAGTGTGGATGTCGGGACGGAAATACACTTGGTTTGGGTCTAAGGAGTGGGCAGGATTTGGATGCACAGAAAGAGGTAGGATTTTACCCCAGGCAGAGGAAGCATGAGAGAAAGCACTCAGAGGTGGAATGAAGCTCAAGTATCAGGCTCCAGGTAAGAGAACGTGCTTTGTGGTGCTTGCTTTTTTGCTTATTTATTTGCGGTGAAGAATACTCTTGACCTAGTGTGTAGGCGCGGAGGAATTTGTCCAAGAAAAGATTTTAAAGGCGTGTTGAGGGAGTGGTAGGCAAACAATGGCAGAGAGTCCTGGATCAGGTGAGGGGCATGGGGCCAAGGGGAGGGATGGGCATTGTGCAGAGAGAAGGTAAGGCCAAGCCAAGCTTGAATGTATGCAGAGGCTCAGACAGAGCTCACGGGGTCTGGGGAGCCCATCCCTAATGGCATCTGTGTTCTGTATGACAGGTTGGCATCTGTTGAGTCAAAGGAGCCAGGGCGTGGAGACTGAGAAGGTTGATGAAGATTTAGAAGCTCTTGTTGCTGAACAGTCCTGAGGGCCCGGTTGAAATTGGGCATCATGCACCTGCAGTGGAGCCAGACAGGACAGTGATCTCTTCTAAAAGCCTGAGCAGGGGAAGATCCAAGAAAAGGAGGCAGGCAGAGGAAGCACAATGGGGCCAAGTCATGCAGCAAGCAGAAGGAGATGAGATCAGTGGCGAAACACGGTAAGTAAAAGGTGGAGTCAGCGCTGGGTTGGAAGGGGGTCTTGGAGCAGCGGATGAATCTTCTTTTCTTTGAGTAGGAAGGGGAGAGGATTTTCAGAAAATTTTCTGTCCCTGAAGATTAATGCGTTGAGAATTTCATTGTGCCAGGGCCAATGATAAAACTGACAAATAAATAAGTTTTCACAGATATATTTTAATGGCATCAAAAAATAATGAGAAGGAAGTATGCAAAAAGAAAAAGCTCTGTGGTTCTTTATGAGAACCCATTCTCTTTTTTTTTTAATGTTTGTTTATTTTTGGGAGAGAGAGAGAGAGCGGGGCAGAGAAAGAGAAGGAGACACAGAATCCAAAGCAGGCTCCAGGCTCTGAGCTGCCAGCACAGAGCCTGACGTGGGGCTTGAACTCATGAACTGCGGGATTATGACCTGAGCCGAAGTTGGATGCTTTACCGACTGAGCCACCCAGGCCCAATGTAGAGAACTTGGAAAATAATCTGACTCAAGGAAGGCAGATGGATTTAAACTGACAAACTATCTCCGCCTGCTTGTTGGTGGCTGCTTGGGGTGTCATGTTGAAGGATGTGTGTGAGGACCTAGGTGAAACAGCAAAACAGCAGTGAGGGCCCAGAGGAAGGGAGTGGTGGGCGCTTGGCAGTACCTGTCATTCATAAAGTATAGGCAGAATATCGAAGCTTTGTATTTGCTCAGGTAGGTCACCAAAATAGTATCAAAATCTTGTGCAGATGACTTAATTTGTTATTATCAGTTCACCTTAGCAATCCAACATAAATTTACCTATATATTTCTAGATCGCAAGCATTTTTTTTATTTGTAGTGCCCTTTGAGCTCTTACACAGAAGACGACACATAAGTACAAATTGGAATAACGTGAGCAATATATTTTGTTGAGTAAGTGTTTATGTTTTGTCTGAACTAAATTACTGAAGGGAGAACTGTTTGCTTTAAGTGAACTATGTCCATGGAAACATGATTCTAATATCTTTCAACTCCTGGAAGCTTTAGAGACATTTGCACTTTAGTGGGCTGAAAACAATAAAGAGAAATGTAATGGTTATTCTTTATTATCAGGGAAGAGAAGAGATTAATGTTTACCGAGAGCTGTTTTAGGATCTTTCTGTGTGTTCTCATTTAGGTGACCCTGCAAGTGGGGAACTGTGTGAGGCTGAGGGAGGTAGGAATTTGCTCCAGGGCAAACAGCTCCCAGGTAGCAATGGTAGAGCACAAGTTTATGTTCTTTCCATCACCAGGAAAGAAGGGGGGGTGTGTGTGTTCCACCTTTGCACATGGATGACTTACCTGAACTAAAAGAAAATGCTACCACACTACCAATTTTGCACATAATACAAGGTAGAAATTATGGTCACTAGAATGCTGGAATCATACCTGTTAAAAAATTGCTTTCATTTTTTTTTTATCAGCAGGAAGAGAGGTTTTAAAAATGAGTCCATCTGGTTTTGCTTTAAAAAATGGATCAGTAAGGAAGGCAGAATTGTACAAGTGGATATTATCAATCGGTACTTCCACATGTGTGCTAGACTTAAGTGATCCTTTGATAACACTCCTCGGATCCTGTTTGGTTCCTTTTCTCTTGTGCTATTAGAGCCCACACTGGGTTTATGCTTTCTCTCATAACCTTTTAGTTAAGATGTGATGCCAGTCCTGGAAAGCTAAGGCCATATTAGCCAGCTGAGCACTACAGAGGTACTGATAGTCATAAACAAAAGTAAGGTTGAGTGAGGTTGGTCCTCTGAAAATCCCAAGACAATGACAGCTTGTCATCCTTCAGAGGGTTTTTCTGCGGCTCAAATATAAATAGTTTTTCTAACTAAAAAACAAATCTAACATATTAAGTGTTTCATTGAAAGCCCCAATTATGTCTAGGGTTTTGTGCTGAGTTTATTTTAAAATGTATCTTGAAAAGCCAGTGGTCCACATTTTCCCCTAGACTTACACATGATGAGAATCTGTCCCTTTATATTTAGCTGCAGGCCACCTAACAAGTTCTTAGGCGAAACACATTATTTGCTAGTACAAGAAGAATAAATACTGTATTTGGAAAGTTCCAGTGTTCTTCTTTAAAATATCGCTGTTTCCATAGCAATAACATAATGTACTGAAGAGTAGAATAGTGTTTCTTTAGAAACCACGTGTATGGATGCATGTTTCCATGAAGGGCTTTGAAGCATCTCACCTGCTTGTGGCCCCAAAACAGAACAAAGATGATGGATCACCTTATGAGATGGAACTTGGTATTTTATTGCCTGGTTATACATTAGGTTTCTGCTTTTAGTCACATGTGTAATACTTTCTTAGGCTCTGTGCTCTGAGAGGGTGGAGAATAGATTTATATTCATTCATTCATTCATTCATTCATTCATTCTCCATATAGCCGGTAAGTATTTATCAAGCACCTATATGCCAGATATGGTTCCAGGCACTGGGGACTCGGTGACATCATGGAGCTTATAGTTCTAATGAAGAAAACAAGAAACTTCCTTTTAAGTAAAAAGGCATGTCACATTGTGTGCAAATATGCCGATGAAAGTGCTCCTTGATGACGTTAGTGATGTTTTAAATACTTTGCAAGCACCCAGCATCAAAAAATAACACTAAAAAGGTAAAGAATAAGACAAAGGAGAGGGAGGGTTAGGAACAATCATAACTGATACCACGATTCCCGGGTGGTTCTGCAGGCATCTGAGAGGATCGATCTGGGATAAGCCTCGCGTTACAGGTAGCAAAGGGTGCTTTAGGGGGTTGTATAATTAAGGTATGGCAAATACACTCAAAGATTCGGGACAGTGGTGAGTTCTGTGTGAGTGAATGCTCTTTGGGAAGATGTGGTATGTCTCTTAGGATATGACTGTGATCTTTAAAACACAGATGAGGTCTCTTTGAATACCTACCTCCTCTGTATTTTGACTTGGGTCGGTGCTTTTGCCTTCCTGTAATCCTCCATATTTGTTTCCTGTGCTGACTGTGCCCTGATGAGCCCCACCTTTCTCTGTACCCCCACTCTGACTCCTAAAGCCGGGAGTGTGGACGCCTGGCTGGTGTGTCACTGGGAACGGCTGCTTCTCTAGTTAACTAATGGCTGTCGAGCATCTGGCAGAGGGGATGCAGGTCACGAATGTCTCCATGCTGGGTCATCACTATTCAGAGAGAGAACAGTAAAAGGAGCAGAGTGTCCCCACCCCCTCCCTGAGGCCACACATCTTTGTCTCCCACACAAGGCTCCACTTGTGCTTTCAGTAGCGAGACCTTGAAATATTTAATGTCTTAGGAAACCTGTGTCTATCTGCCATGTGCAAGGTCCTTTCGTGCCACAGCCTTGCTGATGCCCTGGTCACAAGCAAGCAGCAACCTCTTGACTCTCCCAGACTTTGAAAGGTTTGGCTATCTGTCCACGTTTGCTCCAAAAAGGTCTTGGTTTGCAGACACTTCTCAAGCCGCCATGGGAGCAGAAGGAGCTTCGTGGGCCAGATGTGGGGTCACAGAGTCAGAAATGCTCCCAGCGTGGCCACCCTTTCTTCAGAATCAGACACGTTGACTGGCCACCCCAGATGCCTTCTTAGACCCTGCTAATAAATCAGTAGGCAGCAAGGTCACAGAAAGAGTGCTGACATGTAAGCACATATTTTCAAGTAAGCCTTTCAAACTTTTGCTTTTGCCCCCAGCAGGGCCAGAAGTCCCAGAGGGAGGAAAAATCTAAACTCTATCAAGGAAGTGAATTTTTGGTTGCCAACCACCCAATTCTTTTAACCACTGTGATTCTACCCAGATGTTCTTTCTTAATGCAAAAGGCATCATCTTCTTGCCAAGAAATGGAATGATTGATCAAGCCTTCTCTAAATCATTTCATCTTATCCGTTCCCATCTGAAGGAGCAGCCATTGCATTAATATTAATATTCTTATTGTCTCCCTTGAGAGAGGAATGCCCCAGTAACCCCCCTCCCAATTACTGCCAACACCGCGGGGATATGAAGTTAGAGGAGGAAGCGACCAATGCAGGGACTGGAGTTGTTTTATTAGCAACAGCTGGTGGTAGTCCCCTGCCCCCCCCCCCCTTTTTTTAACGCTATGCCTGTCAGATCCAGCTTCTTAAGACTGGATGGCAAAGGGTAAGACAAGAACACGGCATATTTCAGCTTTTGCAGGCAGAAAAGGGGGATTTATGCTAACGAGGGTGCAGGCAGCATTCAGAAGCTGATGAAGAAACTTTGCAGAATTATCTGCTCTCAATATTGTGTAGGTAACATGTGAGCAATTAGACAAACATATTGAGTAACTGAAACCACCTGTAGGCTTTGAAAAAAAAAACCCACCACTTTGTCTTTCCTTCTCGTTTGTCCAAGATACTTTTATAGAAATAAAAATGTGGACTGCACATGTCTCACGTGTATCCT
Organism: Lynx rufus; assembly: GCF_022079265.1. Lineage (NCBI taxonomy): Eukaryota > Metazoa > Chordata > Mammalia > Carnivora > Felidae > Lynx > Lynx rufus. The sequence continues at coordinate 57,852,998 of NW_025814829.1, forward strand.
TAGTGTAACTTTAAGTGTGTTTATGATCAAGGGTGGAGTCTGTAACACCAGGACTCACTCAAACTGTGTTGGAAACACTTGGCCATCAAAAGGGAACCTGTGCCATTTGCCCAGCAAGGAAATAAATCTTCCTTTACTCACGTTTGCCCTGATTTCTATCTGAGAAGCCCAAATGGACACTGTTTCATCTCATTTCACATTTGGAATCCCAGGTAGTCTTTGCAGGATATTACATTCACATACGGAATCTATATTTGACAGAAACTTTTGGCTGGTCAAACATATGCCCTTTGTAATTGTAGCTGTTCCATTTTCATCTACTTTTCCTAATCTGATCACAATTGAATGACTTTCGTATATATACTAAATTACAGAGCATATACCACACTGTCAGAGTCATGAAACGGTTCCAGCTTTCTAAAATACCAATTATGTATCATGCAAATAAGAACACTCATGAATCTGCATATGAAACCACATTTTAAGTGGTAGTAGAAAAAGGGCATGCTTGGGTAGTGTGTGGCCTGCTCAAGTCCATAATCAATAACTATTGGGACAAAATGGTTAATATCATCTCCAAAATATGGATCCATGATACGCCTGCCTCTTGGGGAGAGGGACTAGAACAAATGGAAGGAACTCTTGGCTGTCCTCCCTATTTCTTTCATATGTGACAAATTTAAGACATGTATTTCTTCCTTTTGGAACAAATATTTTTAAAAATAAAAATTTCGCAAGATAACAGTAACACTCATAGGAAGGACTAATGCTTGATACTGGGGTAGAATCTTAAAAACGGCAACACTAACAACCATGTGGAAGCATGGCCCCTCTCTAGAATGTGCCATTTCGTGGACCGCACATTCCCTAGTCATCTTCTTATCAGAGGGAAGTTCACTGCAAAGGAGGCAGATGTCCCCGCTGTTGGCTGCCATTGTCTGCTTATAGGATAGTTCAGTGGGTGCAGACCTGGGAAATTCATTTGCTTCTTGAAATTTATAAAACACAATCTTTCAGGATTGAACATTGGAATATTATTTTTAGACACTGTTGTGCTAATGTCCCCCCCAAGACACCCACATCCTAATCCCTGAAACTGTGAATATGTTACCTTCCATGGCAAAAAAAGACTTTGCAGATATGACTAAGTTAAGGATTTTGAGATGGGGAGATTAGTCTGGATTATCTGGGTGGCCTAATGTGATCACAGGAGTTCTCACTGTGGAGAGGAAGGCAGAAGAGTCAGAGGTAGATGTGGCTATGGAAGTAGGTCAGAGTAATGGGGTATGAGAAGGACATTACTTGCCATTGATGGCTTTGAAAATAGAGAAGGAGGGTCTCAAGTCAAGGAAACTGGAAAAGGCAAGGAAATGGACTGTCTGCTAAAGTCTCTGGAAAGGAACAGAAAACACTGTGGACATTATGATGTTAGCCCAGTAAGACCCAGGTCTGACCTCAGTGCTCCAGAACCATAAGACAACAAATTTACATTGTTTTAAAGCATGGAGTTTATGCTAACTTAACTTTATGGCAGCAATAGGAAACCAGTACACCTGGGATACATGTTTCTTTTTGCTTCTGAGGGTTCTATGTAGAATCAATGATACTGACAGCTTCTGGAATATTATACTGGAAAACTCACCAAGACTCAAACCCAGACAGGGAAGAAAGTGAATATGGAAGAATAAGGATGTGTCCGAAATGAGTAAGTGTAACCAAACTACTTATCATTTCAGTTGTGTTTTCTGAGGTGCCTCAGAGGAAGCTGTGATTTTGTTTTCAAGAAATGCAGCCCTTGGGTTGGCATTGCTGACATTGGTTTGATTTGGAATTTAGAGAGAATGGCAATATGCTTTCATGTTAATGATTAGCAAGTAGTAATGCAAAATCTGAGTTTTATTTATTTTTAATTTTTTTAATTTTTTTTTTATTTTTGGGAGAGAGAGAGACAGAGTGAGAGTTGGGGAGGAGCAGAGAGAGAGGGAGACATAGAATCCAAAGCAGGCACCAAGCTCTGAGTTGTCAGCAGAGAGCCCAACGCAGGGCTGGAACTCACAGACCTCAAGATCATGACCTGAATCGAAGTCAGACGCCTAACCAACTGAGCCACCCAGGTACCCCCAAAATCTGAGTTTTAATGCCTCCATTTTTGGTTAATATATTTGCCTCACAGCAAACTAGGTAGACAACAGCCAAATTGATATCTTTAATGTTATTCAAGGGCATCTTTTAAATCTGTGGGAGAAGTCTTGATCAAACAGTTCCTTTTTGTCTCATTCTCTTTCATCAGGGAAGTTAGAGGTGGAAAAGACTCACTAGATCATAAATTAATGATCCTGTGTTAATGCAGATGTCCCCACTAATTAATAAAGAAAAATAAAATGCAAAGCTTGAACATATCTAAATACCTTTTATTCTGGGGGAAGATTAAAAATTCTCCTCATACCTACATGAAATTTGTTTACATTTTACATAAAAAGTAGAGATCTAAACTCCTGACCCTAACTAAGTCTTGATCTCAGCGATTCTTTTTAAACAGACTTTCTCCCAAACCAAGGGACAGGCAGAATTAGGCAATGCCAAAGAAGTCAGAGATATTCTCATGATGCTGGGTCACTAGGCACCATCCCCCAAGTAGAGCCAGATGCTGAAGTCACATAGTTGTTTCCCAATGCCCTTTGCTGGTACTCTGATTTCCTTCTTGGGGGTTCCAGGTACCCAATGCATGGGAGCTGTAGGCCTAAGAAGAAATGGGTCACCAGAATGGGAGTATGGTTTTCCAAAAATAGTACACTTAAAATGGAAGCTAATAAGAATCAACATAAATGAATCTGGGAGCTGAATGTGTTGTATGACCTAGCCCCAGAAATCACATACTATCATTTCTGTAAAATCCTATTTGTTACCTCAACACCCCTACTTCTAAGAGGGGTTACACAGGGGCATGATACTAAGGTGTGAGACTCATAAACAACCATTCTGGAGGCTGATTACCACAGAGTAGATGGTTTTCCTTCAAAGACATTAATAGGGTTTGCTCTCTTGACTTCATGTGACAGAAACACTTCCTTCAGAACTGGAAAGTTGACATAACTGTCTGCCCACATTCTCTTCTTCCAGAGCAGCGACACCCAAAATGAAAGTATGGACCTTCAATGGGAAGACTGATGTCATTAGTATGGAAAAACCATCTGCCAGATAAAATCATGTCCATGAACAATCTCCTCTATGTTCTGGGAGAGAGCCTGTCTTTCTTCTCAGTGCAAGCAAGCAAGTAGCTACAAAACAACTTCTGCCTGAGGTTCAACCAAATACTTCAAGACTTGACTTTGGGGAAGTCACTCAATTTGTATGGATAAATGTCATGTTCTCTTTCACTTCCCTGACAGAGCCTCTTGGATTGTATCTCTTCATTACATGTAGTTAATGGATAATTTAAGGCTCTGATGCTGATAAAATTGACAAATGTTATGCAGCGGTGGGCACGATTTTCAAATCATTGGCCAAGTCTTAGATGTGAGCACATGCCAGTGTCAAAAGCAGCAAGACACAATGGTATGTTGTGCCTCCTTGTTTACCAGAGAACCAGGTGGGTTGATGCCAAACACACCATGTGCTTCATCAGTTCAACAAATACCAAGATATTGTGTCTACGGCAGACCCTTGTTTGGCAAAGAAATACCTTTAACAATTTTGAAGATGTCAGTGCCCTTTGAGTTTTCCAAAAGGGACTCACCAAATAGGAACTCTCTGACAGTATCAGAGTGCACCTCATGGACAAAAACCAAGAACCAGATACATTGAAAGATGTCAGTAACTGTCTTCAAGGGAAATGGCTTATTAGTGAATTCTTCCTTGACCTTCATCAAAGGGCTAAAAGAAATGCTGAGGATTCCGGAATGGATGAGTTTATTTGACAGAGATACTGTTTCAGTGTTCCTTCCTGATCCAAATTAGAAGGCTCCTGAATGTTTTCCAGGACATGCGGTTTCACAGTTGTATATGGATTCTTTTCCTTAAGAACATTATAAGCAGCTTTGAGAGATGCATGAAAACAGAGTTTTTGTGTTGAAGCACAGCCACATTTTGGTAAGGTTCCAATCACAAATAACTACCTTTCCTGATGTGTGGAGAGGATAGACAGTTTAATTGGATTTGTGTTTCCATAGGGAGGGTCTGTGGCTTTTGTAATCCATGATATTCAATAGTAAAAGAAACAAAGATACAGACGACTTATCAATCGTTTCTTTTCTATGACATTTTCTCCAATTTAACCTGGGCCTATGTAAAAGGGCAGAGATCCTAGGGTGTATTTATTTTCACTAACATCTATGGGGAACTAATTTCAGTGCCATATCAGGGGAGCGATGATTTTCGCCTTACCTGACCATGTACAATAGCATCCCTTCCTATCCTGCACTTACTTGTTGGACACAAAACAATACCATAATAACATGGTTGATAGTAAACGCTACCTTTGAAAACATTTTTTTTAAGTTATTTATTCTGAAAGACAGAGGGAGCAGAGAAGGGGCAGAGAGAGGGGGAGAGAGAGAATCCCAGGCAGGCTCTGTGCTGTCGGCATAGAGCACGATGCGGGGCTCGAACTCACAAACTGTGAGATCATGACCTGAGCCGAAACCGAGAGTCAGAGGCTTAACTGACTGAGCCCCGCAGCCACCCCAACACTTTTGTTTTTTTAATGACAGCAATGACCAAAGCAACAGAAAGGCAAAACAAAGAAAAATAATATTCCCATAAGGCTCATCTGTGGATTCTCTTATGGACTGAATGTTTGTGCCCCTCCAAAATTTATATGTTGAAACCTATCCGTTGATGTGATGTCATTAGCAGGTGGGTCTTTGGGAGGTAGTTAAAATTAGGTGAGGTCATGAGGGTGAGGCCCTTGGAAATGACATTGGTGCCCTTATGAGAGTCATGAGAGAGCCTGCTTCCCTCTCTGCTCTCTGCCTTGTGAGGACACAGCTGAAAGCTGTCAGTCTGCAACCCAGAAGCGGGATCTCACCAGAACCTGACCTGAACTCTGACTTCTAGATGTCAGAACTGTGAGAAACTAATTTCTCTGTCGTTTATAAGTCACCCAGTGTATCGTACTTTGCTATAACCGCCCAAACTAAGACAAATCCCCTAGGAAACATTGCCATATTCACTTGATTTCCTGTCTTTTCCCTACTAGACTAAGCTGTTTGTGGGCAGGAACCGCGTCGTTAATCTCTTTGTCCCAACAATACAACAAAATCTAAACAAAATAGTTATTTCTTAAGAAACCTTCTTATGGCATAAGGTACCAGTTACTAAGCTTTATATACCATCTGTAAATCTCAGAGTGATTAACAGTGCTGGCCCCATAGTGTGCATTCATTAAAAATTTCTTGAATTTTTTTGAGCCTTGGGTGGCTCAGTCGGTTAAGTATTTGACTTCGGCTCAGGTCATAATCTCACAGTTCACCAGTTCAAGTCCCACGTCGGGCTCTGTGCTGACAGCTCAGAGCCTGGAGCCTGCTTCAGATTCTGTGTCTCCCTCTCTCTCTGCCCCTCCCCTGCTCTCTCTCTCCCTCAAAAACAAATAAACATTAAAAAATTTCTTGAGGGGCGCCTGGGTGGCGCAGTCGGTTAAGCGTCCGACTTCAGCCAGGTCACGATCTCGCGGTCCGTGAGTTCGAGCCCCGCGTCGGGCTCTGGGCTGATGGCTCAGAGCCTGGAGCCTGTTTCCGATTCTGTGTCTCCCTCTCTCTCTGCCCCTCCCCTGTTCATGCTCTGTCTCTCTCTGTCCCAAAAATAAATAAACGTTGAAAAAAAAAAAAATTTCTTGAAATGAATGGATGCATGCATGAGAAAAATAACGTGTCCACATATCTCCACCACTAGCTGGGGAAGACAGTCGCTTGGTAGAGATATTCCAACTTAACTGGCAGGTAATGCCCATGCGCACATCAAGCTCTCCTATCTCAAAGGTGATGGCCTTGGGATCAGACAACCGGGGTTCAAATTCCACCTCTGCTACTTACTTGCTGGGAAATAGGTTTCTGCTCCTTAATTTACTCATTCATTCTGCTTGTCTGTTTATGCTCAATCATGAGGCTGGGAGTATCAGTTAACTTCTCTGAGTCCTGTGTAACATGACAACATTAGTTTTACAAGGTCACTCTGAGGATTCAGTAAGGTTGAATGAAATAACACAGGAAAGTATCACAGTGCTTGAGCTGTAAAAGGTGCTCAATAAATTTCTTTTTTTAATTTTTTAACGTTTATTTATTTTTGAGCCAGAGAGAGACAGAGCATGAACGGGGGAGAGTCAGAGAGAGAGAGGGAGACGCAGAATCTGAAACAGGCTCCAGGCTCTGAGCTGTCAGCACAGAGCCCGACGCGGGGCTTGAACTCACGAACCGTGAGATTGTGACCTGAGCCGAAGCCAGATGCTTAACCGACTGAGCCACCCAGGCGCCCCGCTCAATAAAATTTGAATGCTGAACAAGATCAGCAGCTCCCTGTCCTCTGAGCGCGCTCACCAAACAACCTTCTCACACTAATTTAATTTCTCAAGAAAACTCTTGGACTCAAAATAAGAAGTTCTATCCATGTACACGTTCTCACACGTTCTCATCTTAAGTGTAACTATGTCTCCACGTACCAGCCTCTGTGCTGGTTTTAGTAACTAGAGATGGACTTGCCATTGAGGGCTCACGCTCTAAGAAAGTGCTCGGTGTGGCAGTATGGGGAGTCTGTCAGGCGCCTGCCTAGCTCACATCCTGCATGAACCCGCCAAAGGAAAGCCAGCCCCGCGTGAGAGACTGTGTGTAACTGCACGCGCTTTGACATCCATACAAACATGTCGATTAGCATGTCACGCGAGGTCCTGAACTTTATGCAAATTGCATCGCAACAGGAAGTTGACTTGCTGTAATACAGTCCTTAAGGAGCGAGTTTAGAACATCACATCGAGGGGGCTCCTGGGAGGCTCAGTGGGTTAAGGGTCCGACTTCAGCTCAGGTCGTGATCTCACAGTTCGTGAGTTCGAGCCCTCCTTCAGGTGAGCTCCAGTTGTGCTTCCGGCATTTCGCTGACAGTTCGGAGCTTGTGTGGGATTCTCTCTCTCTCTCTCTCAATCTCTGCCCCTTGCCCACTCACACCCTCTCTCTCCTAAAAAAAAGAAAGAAAAAACCCATAAGAAAAAAAAGGACACGACACATCATGACACATTGGAAGCTCCACCTGGTTGTCTGATCTATGAAACTGTGTCATTGAATCTTCTGCTTAGAAAACGTGCTTCATTCATTCATTCGTTCATTCATTCACTCACTTATTCAGCAACCATTTACTGAGAGCCTGCTGTGGGCTGGAGATGGCTCTGGCCTCTGAGCCTCAGTCAGCTCCACTGACTCAGATTCTTCCCACTAATCCAATCCTTGCTTTAATAGTACCATCTTCCGTAATGAAGGCCAGCCCCTGGCATGCGATTCCTTGGAACTTCTGTACTATGGTCTGTATTACCTTTGGGTAATTAAATAAAATGTAACTGAAGCTTAACGTAGATGCAAAACAGGGAGGCCTGGGTGGCTGAGTGGCTTAAGCATCCGACTCTTGATTTTGGCTCAGGTCATGATCTCAGGGTTTGTGGGATCGAGCCCTATGTGGGGCTCTGCGCTGACAGGGCAGAGCCTGCTTGGAATTCTCTCTCTCTACCTTTCCCCTGCTTATGTGCATTAGCACATGCATGCCCTGTCTCTCAAAAACACACATATGTGCAAAAAATTGTGCAGAAAATTACGTGATTACAACCGAATATACTCATGTAATCAGCACCCAGATAAAAACTGATGCTCCCACCACCCCTTAGAGTCACTCCCACCCTCCAAACGTGGGTATCTCCTATCCTGACCTGTAACAGCATACATTAGTTTTGACTGTTTCATACTTTATATAAAGAGGATCCTACAGTTTTTATCTTTAGGCATTTATAAACTTCTGCCTGGATTGCTATATTTTATAAATTTTGGGGTTTTTTTTTAAATGATGAGAATGTAACTTATGTAACTTCCTGGTAGAAAAAGCTCGAATCTAGAACAGCGCCGTGGACAGAATACATTAAACTGGGTGCTCCTCAGCTCCTTCAGTTCATGCAGGCTCATGGAGAGGTAGACTTAGGACCTTACCAGGAACATGTCTGAAGATGGGAATCTAGTCCTCCTTCCAGGATGCCACTCTGAGTGTGTGTGTGTGTGTGTGTGTGTGTGTGTGAAATTTATCACTGCCTAATGTAAGCAGCATTTCTGAAAATGTGCATGAGAATAAAAAATGAGAGATTTTCCCCCATCCTAATAGTATTAGTGGACAGTTCTCCAGACTGGAGTTAACTTACTGCTGACCTTTTGGGTTTGTCTGAAACACTATTCTTAGCCCTGGAGCTTCCTTCTGGTGACTTCACTGATTGACAAGAGAAGAGTGTCATAGGGTCCCATTAGTGATGGTGTGGCAGGTGGTTTATCTTCCTCTCCAACTTAGGAAACACCGAGCTGCCATAAGCTATTGAAAGAGACTTACACCTGTGGCCTATTCTTATTTTACTTCTTCTTTATTTTTTTTTTGTTTTGCTTTGTTTGTTTGTTTTTTTTTTTTTTTGACAGATTATCAGCATTAACTCTTACTAAAAGCCAAACAGGTCCTTTGTCAAAAACCGGCATGCAACCTTATTGAAAATATTTTTCTTTTTTTTTTTAATGTTTATTTTTTATTGAGAGGGAGACAGAGCATGAGCGGGGGCGGGGAGGGGCAGAAAGAGAGAGAGACAGAGACAGAGAGACAGAATTCAAAGCAGGATCCAGGCCCTGAGCTGTCAGCACAGAGCCCGATGCGGGGCTCGAACCCACAAACTGTGAGATCACGACCTGAGCCAAAGCCAGATGCTTATCCAACTGAGCCACCCAGGTGCCCCTGAAAATACTTTTCTATGTAAGTTACTTTCATTTTCAGCCTGCAGTATTTCAGTCCCCAGTATCTTAGTAGGCACTGACCTCTACCATGCACTCAAGACCCTAGCAAATGAGTTGTTCTAAGAGATAAGGAAATAACACCGCTGAAACGTAGTTTCGTAATGGAGCCATTCTGGGAAACACTGACCTAGCAAATGGCCCCAGTGTATTCACTGTGAATGTCCATCTCCAAATAGCCACAAACAAATGCTGTAAAGTCACAGCGCTGCAAGCTGCTCAAAGGGCATCTGGGGAGTAGGAAGACAGTGGTTGAATAATAAGGGAAACCCAGCTGGCAGACGCCTGCGGGACAGGAAGCAAGCTCCAGGTTGTGGTGGGCAGAGCTCAGATCTGTTGAGCTTGAAAGTCATATCCAAGATTTTCTGCTCATTGCTTCTATTGTTATTTTCACTGCTGCCAACTCAGTGTCAGACACTGTACCTACCTGGGGACTGGCACCTCATATTCTAGGTCATTAATCCATCGGCTGGCTCTCCATCATAGCACCACGGCATATGCCTTTCAAACACTATCTGTTGGAGGCAAAGCTTTGAGACCATCACCTCAGAAATCACAGGCTATGGAGCGTCCAAGTGGCTTAATCAGTTAAGCATCTGACTCTTGATTTCGCTTCAGGTCATGATCTCACGGTTCACAAGATCAAACCCCATGTCAGGCTCTGTGCTGACATCACGGAGCCTGCTTGGGATTCTCTCTCTCTCAAAATAAATAAACAAGCGTTAAAAAAAGAATCACAGGCTATTCTGGACTCTCTCTCCCCCTTCCCTACACAGACCTTTGTGTTGTTGCTCCCAGGAGATGCATCGTAAGAAATGCTATTAAACCAAACTATACCATCCATGTGTTGGTTCATATTTTGTTGCATCTATTCAGATTCAGCTGCATTTTTCCCATTTTACCAACTAGATGAGTGGAAGGGAGTGGGACACAGGGAGCCCAGGGATGGATTCAGAAACACCTTGTCTTCTCATTTGCTTTTGTTGCAAGGGTGGCTGTCAGTGTCAGAGGCTGACCTGCCCATCTTCCTTAGTTGCCATGGCAGTGACTAACAGGGTCTCCCGTTGGACACAAGGGCTTTTTACAGTTTAAACAAAGACAATGGGGAAATATGTTTTCTTGACCCTTTGCAGGAAATCCTGCCCAATGCACACAAGAGCACAGCATTTCCTGGACCGTCCTTGCTCAGGTCTCGCACTCAGGGTGGGCTTAAGTGAACCTGGAAAAAGGCACATTGTTTCTGAATAAGAAAACCTGAAAGTCATTACCCACGTCTGAAGGGGCTACTGTGCAATAAAATCTCAGCATAAATCAGCTGGGCCTTCAGGAGAGGGGGAAAAATGACATATATTTCAAAATAAACTAAAAGAAGAGAGAGCTATACATTTGACCCTGACACTGTCCATTTTCACTGCTTAGTTTTTGGCTATGTTCAAGAGCAACAGAGTAAGAGACTACTTGGAAAGAGAAGAGAAGAGGTCTCGTGGCCCTACAAACAAATGATTGTTTAATATCTTTCTTCTAAAAGCCACAGCTTCTAAGGGGGGGAAAAAAAGCAAACTATAGTTTCCTTCCCTGGGCCTGGGTGGAAGTCACAAGAATAGGTAAGACAGCTGTCCTGCCCTGTGCTGGCCCTCTCGCATGGCAACATATCAGAGCAGCGTTGGTGCCTTTTCATAAAACTAATGAGAGAAACATCTGTCTCTCTGCTACTGTCTTTTCCAGGCAAATGGCACTTAAGATTCTCGCTTTGGACTTATCAATGCTCCCACCCCCAAAGCAGCTTCAGCATTAATTACTTCTCCCTCTTTCTCTGAATCTGTTGACCACTTTACTTTCAGATAGTCAAGAAGCAAAGGCCACGACAAAATGCATGCATGTCTCCGACACTGTAGGATTAAGAAAAAAAAAAGTGAAGATACAGCAGAATCAATTGTTATGTGGTTATGTGTTTGCAGAGAATTCTTCCTTTCTTTTTAAGAGAGAGTAGAAGAGCCAATGTTTTAGAAGCGTTTATGCCTAAAATATTGCAGAAGTTTGAAAATTATGGAGTGACACAGATCATGAATGGATGGGGTAGTGTTAAGAGTGACACTTTCTTGGGGCGCCTGGGTGGCTCAGTGGGTTAAGTGTCTGACTTCAGCTCAGATTATGATCTCGTAGTCAGTGAGTTCGAGCCCCGCATAGGGTCTGTGGTGACAGCGCAGAGCCTGGACCCTGCTTTGGATTCTGTGTCTGCCTTGCTCCCTGTCCCTCCCCCACTCATGCTCTGTCTCTCTTTGTCTCTCAAAAAATGAATAATCATTAAAAAATTTTTATAAAAAAGAGTGTTACTTTCTTGAAAAATGCTTTTCCAGCTGATGTCAAAGAAATTACTGCCCATGTTTTCTTCTGGGCGTTTTATGGGTTTGGGCCTCATGTTTTAGGTCTTAAATCCATTTTGAGTGCATTTTGTGTTTGCTGTAAGAAAGTAGTCTAGTTTCGTTCTTTTGCACGTTGCTGTCCAGTTTTCCCAACAACATTTGTTAAAGACACTATTTTGTCTTCCCAATGTATATTCTTGCCTCTTTTGTCATAGATTATATGGCTATAAATGTGTGGGTTTATTTCTGGGCTTTCAATTCTGTTCCATGGATTTGTGTGTCTATTTTTGTTCTAGTGCTATACAGTTTTGATTACTACAGCTTTGTAGTATATCTTGAAATCTGGGATTGTGATATCTCCAGCTTTGTTCTTCTTTTTCAAGATTGCTTTGGCTATTCATACAAATTTTAGGATTATTTGTTCTGGCAAAGAAACGAAAGAAAATGGATAATCTGATTGAAAAATGGGCAGAGGACCTGGGTGGACATTTTTCCAAAGAAGACATACACATGGCCAACAGATACGTGAAAAGATGTTCAACATCACTGATCATCAGGGACATGCAAATCAAAACCAACATGAGATATCACCTCACACCTTTCAGAATGGCTAAAATAAAAAACATAAGAAATAACAAGTGTTGGTGAGGATGTGGTAAAAAAGGAACTCTTGTGTACTGTTAGTGGGAATTGTGTGACTGGTGCAGCCACTGTGGAAAACAGTATGGAGGCTCCTCAGAAAATTAAAAATATAAATACCATGTGATCTGATAATTCCACTTCTGGGTATTTACCCAAAGAAAATAAAAACACCTTATTTTAAATTACATGCACCCTATATTTATTGCAGCTTTATTTACAATTGCCAAGATAAGGATGCAACCCAAGTGTCCATTGATAGATGAATGGATAAAGAAGATGTGGTGTCTATATACAATGGAATATTACTCATCCATAAAAAAGAAAAAGATCTTGCCATTTGTGACAACATGAGTGGACCTTACCGCCTTTTACAAGGAAGAGGGTGGCACTGGTCAAGCTGAGTGTGTAAATGGTCCTTCCTGGAGATTAGGAGACTGACTTCTTAGGAAACTTCCCCTTTTCAGTGCCATCAAACACAGTGTTGATCCTTTTGTAATTTCACTTCATCATGTCACAAAGGGGAGAGCCATTACCTCCACAATGATCTGAAAAAATCCCTAAGGGGTGAAGCCTTCAGAATCTGTAGACTTAAAAATAATCTTTTTGTTATACTGTGCACCAAACTGGTACTAAAAAGGTCTGCTTTTCAATGTCTTCTCCACACAAGACCTATCCACAAATGGGAATGAGTTTTCTCCACCTTGTCTCATGCATGTTTCCATGAAGAGTGTTGCTGTCTCCTTGCAGGGTTTTATTAAGGCAACATATCCTTTCTTGCATTGGTTTTATTGACTTATCTATGTGCTTTTATGTCTAGACTGTCCTCCTTCATTCCAAACTTAACACTCATCTCACGTTGATTATTTTTTAAGGACTTCTCTGGACAGCCATGTTCATGCTGAGGTCAATCTTTCTAATGCCCCTATTATACTTTCCTGAAGAAAATTCAGCCACTATGGTCTTTTTTGCCAATAAAACCAAACCACCCCATACCAGCCTACTCCTCTTCTTATCTACTATCTTTAAAAGAGTCATTAAGAATTTTGAGCTATTAGGGCACCTGAGAGGCTCAGTTAAGCATCTGACTTCAGTTCAGGTCATGATCTCACAGTTCATGAGGTTGAGCCCTGCGTCAGTCTCTGTGTTGATGGCTCAGAGCCTGGAACCTGCTTCGGATTCTGTGTCTCCATCTCTCTCTCTGCCCCTCCCCTTCTCATACTCTGTGTTTCTCTCTGTCTCTCAAAAGTAAATAAACATTAAAAAATTTTAAAAAAAGAAGTTTGAGCTATTACTTAAGCATCAGGGATTGAAAGCTCTCTCTACCATTTTCTTCAAATCCTCTTAAAATCAACTAATGAAGATAAAGCCAACCAATAGATTAGGGCAGCATAAATTCTTCTAAGCACACTACAGCTAAAATCTACTGTTCATTTTCCACATCCCACACAGCCTAATTTTTATAAGGGTTAAATTGATTCACTTTAAAAAATTTTTTAATTTTGTTTTGTTTTTAATTTTGGCCCACAATTACTTCTCCAGGTGAATGCTTTTCTCCAAATTGTGTTAAGAAAGTGGCTTGACAGGAAGATGAAAATAAAATTTCAAATATGAACTTAAAATAATTTTTAATTATTTAAAATCATTTAACACTCCTTAAGGCATTAAAGATCACAGTGTAAAGGGTCATAGAAGCTTAAAGGAAGTATAATTTTTTGAATTCGCACCTGGCCACAATGAAATAGTGAAAGGTGGATGACAAAAACATGGAAACATCTGAACTGAGCAAAATGTATTCAAATTGAGCTCATTGGTTATTTAAGGTCCCACGAATAGACCATGGACAGAATCCATCTGTGGTGGTTTTAAAACATGGCAGCAAATTCTTTGACATCGCCCCCACTGAGAGGTGGGATCCAATCCCCTTCTCCTTGAATGTGGGTTGGCCTTATGGACCAGTTTCTAACAGAGAATGTGACAGAAGGGAAGCTGAGAGACTCTTGAGGCTCAGTTAGAAGGGCAATCTTGTGGGCACCTGGGTGGCTTAGTGGGTTAAGCAATTGACTTTGGCTCAGGTCATGATCTCACAGTTCATGAGTTCGAGCATGCATTGGGCTCTGCACTGACTGTGTGGAGCCTACTTGGGGTTCCCTCTCCCTCTCTGTCTGCCCTTCCCCAGCTCTCTCTTGCTCTCACTCAAAAAAACAAATAAACAAAAAAAAGAAAGAAAGAATGGTGATCTGCTTCTCTCCATTGTGATGCTCACCCTTGTAACATGGCAGTCATACTGGGAGGAACCTTTGCTACATAGAGATGCCACGTGCAGACCTAGCCAGTGGCTGAGGTCCAAGGTCAAATAGGACCAAGATTTAATCTGATATGGTAAGATTTGCAGAAACAAAAGCGAGTCATAAAAGAAAATGTTTCTATATTCACAGACACCTATAAATGGGAGGCATGCCACGCCCACACAGAACAACATGAGGAAGCACCAGGGTCAGTGGAAAGGCAGAGAGAAAGGGGAAAATGTGGGCAAGACCCTTCATTGTGTTTTCCACAAGAAGGAATGGGTGAGGTAGGGCAAGCAAGCTTAGGGTTGGCTAGTTGGAACAATTTCAGTGCGCTCTGGGGCTCAGGGGCTGTCTCTAGTTGTCTGGTACCTGGCCCTGGGGTGATTAAGGAAGAGGAATGGTGGCCTAGAGTGTGGGAGTCCAAAAAAGAGGTGGTTGGGTTATGGACTCTGAAAAGTCATTTGTTATCTGTTGAAATTAGCCAGACCTTGGAGGGGTGGGCCCTCCAGGGTCAGCAAGGCCCAAATGTCAAAGCATCAGATTAAAAAGTCATGTTTAAGGGGCACCTGGGTGACTCCGTTGGTTGAGCATCTGACTCTTTGTTTCAGTCCAAATCATGATCTCACAGTTTTATGAGTTTGAGCCCTACATTGGGCTCTGCGCTGGCAGTGTGGAGCCTGCTTGGGATTCTCTCTCCCTCCCTGTCTACCCCGCTCCCGCTCCCGCTGTCTCTGTCTGTCTCAAAATAAATAAATAAACTTTAAAAATACAGGCATGTCTAATATATCAGCTGACAGTCAGCATCAACTGCCACATATGTGAGGAGGCCTTTGAGGTGTCTTTTACCCATATCACTGTTGTCTGGTTACAGTCGTGAGACCCTGACGGAGAGCTGTCTACTGGAGCCCAGTTGGCCCCCTGACCCACAGGAGACCATCATCATCATCATCATTGATTGCGTGGATGTTTTATGCTCCTAATGAGTGTTCAATGACCACATACCCTCTGTTTAAGGAACTAATAGGATTGCATATATCACGTTTCGATGCTATGCTTATTCTTTAAACATTGAAAGGAGTCATAGGTGCATGGCTCATGATATACATTCTCACATGTAAGACATTCTCCCATATTAGAAATTCTTTGAAAAGCATAATTATAACATTTCCAGAGTAGCTTAAACACATAGATTGTCTTACCAGTCATAACTTCTATTTTGAAGCCCATTTCTCTCATCAGTCACTATGTATATACAATCATTTTTATTATGTTCATCTTAGCTGGGATCATTGAGTATGAGAAACTGTCTGCTTAACAACACTGAAATTATGGAGCCAAAACTTTGATCGGGCTGCTATCTGTAGGGCATTATTTCCCAGGTGCCCAAGAGGCTATGGTGGCACCTTTGGGAAAGAACAGGAGTGCAAGCTCTCTACCTGGTCTCACTGAGGGATCGGTGAGGCTGCACACTATAACAATTCAGATATTGATTCATTATCTCAAAGAGCAGTCCCTGTGGCTCTAGGACCCACCCATCAGTCTGTTTCTGCTACTAGAAAGTCCACTAGCCGCACAGAGACCTGAGCATGAACACAAAATAGCTCGGCTCACCACCCAAGAAGAAGGTTCATTCTTTGGGCTCATGCTTATACGTGCAAAGGGTATGAAATAGCAGGTCTTCAGATGGTATTCACGTAAAAGGGTGCTGACAACCGTTAAACACCTCATCAGAATCAAGAAGAGAAGACTTTCCCTTGTAAAAAGGGGAGGGAAAACCACATATTTCCTTCTGTCCTCCTGTGGATGAGAGGACCTAATATAGACCAGGTATGAGCTGCAGAAGACCCTGGGCTCCTTTCCTATTCCTCTGTGTCCCCTCTTTTCAAGTTTCCTCTCCCTGTCCCCTGTGCCCCGGTCCTAGTCTTGCTGTCTGATAGATTTCTCATTTAAAGGGGAACTCTTTTTTTAAGATTTTATTTTTAAGTCATCTCTCTACACCCAACATGGGGCTCAAACTCACAACCCTAAGGTCAAGAGTCGCATGTTCCACCGAATGAACCAGCCAGGACCCCCCCTCAAAGGGAACTTTTGATGTCCTCTCAGCCTCTGAGACCCAAAGTTATGATGCTAATATATTGGTTAAAAGACAGGTGAAAGACAGGGGCTTGGGCACTCAGTAGGTATGGTTTAGACTGGCTTTGCCAGTTCAGGGTGCTGTGAGACCATCCTGCACTATGGGATGACCCCAATGAGAAGTCCCAATGCTACTTGCATCATGTTGAAAGACCATCTGGGGAAATGAAACACAAAGAATATCAGAAAACAACTTTAAAATCAGAGGGTAAAACAACAATTTTTTTTTTAATCTCAGGATTCCGACACTAACATTTTAAGAAGTTGTTATGCACGTATTTTCAAAACAGAACCTGAAATTATCAGTGAAGCCATAAAGGAAATCTCTCTGAAGACAAAGTAAGATTTCCTTCAAGTGCATCAAAAGGGCCTTGAATATGTACCTTCTGAGGCTTTACATCATCTTGTTTCCCCAGCTCCTAGCTACATCCATAGTGGGAGCTCATCGCCGAGTGAGTGACTGGGAGAGAAAAAGATACAGGATCCTTGAAAAGCAGAGAAGTAACTGATGCACTCAACCAAATAGACCAAGGATGATTGATACTTCTTTTAACACCAAATACTGGGATGAAGAACTATTTGAGACAAGATCTATACTACTAATTAAATTGATAGCAACAGCCAATTGTGCCTGAATCTGGCTGCCCTGTGATCAACAACTCCCCCCCCTACACACACACATCCTGCCAAGTGAATAATCGTCTCCTTAATTCAATTAAGCTGTTTAGAAATTGCTATTGTTAGATGCAGGGCTGGTTCTAGAAGGCTTCATGACTCGATTAGATATACCCTTTATTCCAATATAGGTTAGGATTTTGGCTGAAGGCAAGCAAAGAGCTTTGATGACTACTTTGGTTGCTTCTTGTCTTTTAATTTATGATTTCAGCATTTGCTACCTGTACATAAATTTAGAAATTTTTCTTTCATGCTATTACTGCTATTCATTATGAGTCTATAACCACCACGGGCTAAAATGCAATCTTCGGAACCATGATTTGCATCTATATTAAATGCAAATATAAGCATATCTAAGTGTATTCGCAAAGAATTCATTTAAATAGTCAATAACACTACTGAGAAACCTGGACTATAAGTGCAAGCAAAAATCACTGAATGTAAATGTGTCCAGTCAGCTAAATAAATGCATAGTGGAGCATGGGTCCTGCATAAGTGTCCTAAAACCCAACATTTTCAAAAAAGGAAGAAACGGAATGAGTAAATACAAAGACCTGAACCACACAATGTCTCCCAGGCTCATCTATTTTAGGGTTTGAAATTGCTATTTAATTACTTATGTACCATGAGCATCTTTAAAAGGGGGAAGGGTATTTGAGCAACTTTTAATAAAAGCGTAAGTACAATAATGCCCCAAACCATTAACAAAGGATTGAAGAAGAAGAAGAAAAGAAAAAAAAACCCATAGTAATAGCCAAGAAGAGGGGGAAGATTAGGTCAAGACATCCTGTCAAGAAAAAATATACCAACCAAGGATAGAGCTTGGCTTTGAATTCTCTGACAGGCGGGGCATACCTGGTCATTTAAGGATGTTGAACTATTTGGGGCACTGGGTGGCTTAGTCGGTTAAGCGTCTGACTCTTGATCTCAGCTCAGGTCTTGATCTCAGGGTCGTGAGTTAAGGCTCCATGCTGGGCTCTGCACTGGGCTCAAAGCCTACTTAAAAAAAATATGATGTTGAGCTATTTCTGGTGACCAAAAGAAAGAAATAACAGTCTACCATTCTTTCACCAAGTATTTACTGAGCACCCAAAATAATGATGAAAAAGTCATTCAGTGTCCCTCTTCATTCATAGCATTTCAAAGCTTCCATCAAACTTATCAATGAAGTATCACAAAGAAGCCTTCCAAGGCTCCAACAATACATACAACATACAAACAATATGATGTAACGCTTGGTTGTTCTTCAAATGTTAAGCGTTGATTTCCTACTTTGAAGGGTAGAAAATACACAGCTGAGGAACTCAACATCTTCTAGGAAAAACAGGTTTATTGAGACAGAGGTTACAGATTAAATTTAGGATAGCTTTGTACATATTTTTATATCCCCTGAAATAAAATAGCATAGCAATGAATGATAAACACTAATGACGTTTTGTGTTGCTCAAGCTAGTAATAATAAAGGCTATGAGGGGCGCCTGGGTGACGCAGTCGGTTAAGCGTCTGACTTCAGCCAGGTCACGATCTCGTGGTCCGTGAGTTCGAGCCCCACGTCAGGCTCTGGGCTGATGGCTCGGAGCCTGGAGCCTGTTTCCGATTCTGTGTCTCCCTCTCTCTCTGCCCCTCCCCGTTCATGCTCTGTCTCTCTGTGTCCCAAAAATAAAAAAATAAAAAATAAAACGTTGAAAAAAATAAAGGCTATGAAACTAATTTTTATCTCCAGGGCACTGTCTGCTAGGATTTCCTTTTCAAACATTTGTCATCCTGCAAACAATAATGATGCTGTATCTGTAATTCTGTATCTGATTCTTCATTCAAATTCCCAAATATTTTAAATTCTATCATTTTGATTCCCACATTCCAGGTTTTGCAGCGTTCATAGAAATTAGGATTATTAAATTGGAAAAGGCTTTATGCCACTTGCCGCAACGCATCTGGTTATATAGGTCACAACACTGGCCATGAGAACCTCACAGCTTCACAGACCCAGCTCGATTCTCTCCTTTCCAACAAAAAAGTCTAACTTTAAGAACCTAGTTTCAGGGGCGCCTGGGTGGCTCAGTCTGTTAAGCGTCCGACTTCGGCTCAGGTCATGATCTCATGGTATGTGGGTTCGAGCCCCGCATTGGGCTCTGTGCTGACTGCTCAGAGCCTGGAGCCTATTTCAGATTCTGTGTCTCCCTCTCTCTCTGACCCTCCCCCGTTCATGCTCTGTCTCTCTCTGTCTCAAAAATAAATAAACGTTAAAAAAAAGAACCTCGTTTCCTTTTCCTTAGCTGCCTTTCTTTCCCTAAGATTTTCTTACAAAACCTCTACTCTTGCATCTTTGTTTTAAATTTCTAAACTCTATTTCCTTATATTCTAATTACCCCCTGAACAAATGACTCACAATTTTAGTGTATTAGAATCAAATTCTTACAATTGTTGCAAAGGCATTCAGAGAAAAGACATCATGTGCTAGAATGTTGAGTAAGAGGAATTTGCTTTGAGCATGGTGGTATCTACTCTACGCCAATCTTGAGAGCTCTGGAAATTGGTGGAGATGAAATGAGCATGTGTTAATCACATACCATGAGCCACACACTGTTCTAGGCACTGTGGGTATGTTCTTTCCTACCGTGAGTACAATTTGAAGCTAAGTGTTATCACATCCAGTACACAGAAGAAAAATGGAGGCTCAGGAAGGTCAAATACATTCTCCAAGGTCTTATGGCTGATTAGCAGTAGAGCTGCAAATTCAACTATACTTTTCTCTGGTACCAAGCTACCTTAGATTTCGTCTGGAATCTTTTTTTTTTTAATGCATACACCAACCAAAATGGGCATACTTTCCAACAAAACTGTTTCCAAACATTTGAATCTTTTCTTAACCGTTTACATCAATATGTTAAGTTATATGGAATAAATTTAATGAGCCAAATTGTCATTCCAATGTGTCTGACCATTTAGAAAATGTAAAACTATGGAATTGATGATTTTTGATAGACACGAAAAATTCAGTATTAGCCCACCTGTGCATTTCATTGACCACTAGCCATTATTTTAGTGCCCATCTTTCGTGTCAAGGGATAGTAGCATAGGTAGAAATATAGCTTGCCTCTGTTTTTTAATAGTTGTGTATCCTTGGGCAAGTTTTTTAACCTCTCTCTGCCTCAGATCCCTCTTTTGAAAAACCTTGATAATAATAGTAACCATCTCAGAGTTGTTAAAGGACTCATGAATTAATACATATAAAGTGCCTAGAACAGTGCCTGGCACGTAGTAAGTTCCATCTGGTCTTGTTAAATTAAATTTTTTGTTGTTGTTGTTCAGTGATAATGTAATTCACACAATAAACATTAGGGGGGAAATGAATCATAAAACTAAGACTAAAATCTTTTTTTTTTTTAAAGAGAGAGAGATAGAGAGAGCATGAGTGGCAGAGAGAAAGAATCACACTCAGTGTGGAGCCCAACATGGGACTCGATCCCACAACCCTGGGATCATAACCTGAGACGAAATCAAGAGGCGGACACTCAACCGAGTCATCCAGGCATCCCATAAGACTAAAATCTTTTTTAACATGTTTACAGGCTGATAATAAGAAAGGGAAAATGTGGATCATTTGGTCATGACTTGAATACGGTGTGGGAACAGTTGGTGTCTTGTGAGGTTCTCATTTGACAAAATGGACATTGAAACCCATCTATATTAGACAATCAGTTCCTTCATTTACTTCCATGCAATATGTTTGTGAAAGTCGCCTTTATTACTATGATGGCAATCTTTGACCTATGAAAAAAATGAAAGGTTGAAATAGCTGAACATAATATTAATGGATACAAAAGAACAGTGGTCATTGGAAACCAAAACAACTTTTCAACTTCCACATTGCTGAGAATGAATGCATCTGGATGTTTGGGACACTGGGTAACTTAGGGGAGGTTGGGAGAATTTCCTCTGCTTGTTTGCCTTTCAGTTGTGAATGATGGGAAACCATCCCCCTAGATTTAGCCACAACATTTCCTGGAGTTTCATACAAAATAGAGGTTTTTTTCCATTATTCTTTACTTTGTAGGCTCAAGAATGTCAAATCACTTAGGCAGTACCGGAATAGACTCCATAAATGATCACCACAGACTCAAAAAAAGTTTGACAAAAAGTTTTTGAGTGCCTCCTAAGTGCCAGACCTTAAGAATATGAACATCGTAAATGTCGTAAACATCATAACCAGAAGCAGCATGTGAACAGGTTTGACTTTGTGAGAACTACGTGCAGGTCACTGTGATAAGTACCTTACGTATACATGCCTCATTCAACCCCCAAAGAGGTAGGGTCTCCACTCTTTAAGAAGTGGACAACCCAAGGGCACCTGGTGACTCAGTCAGTTAAGCGTTGACTCTTGGTTTCAGCTCAGGTCTTGATCTCACAGTTGGTGATTTCAAACCCTGCATTGGGCTCTGTGCTGACAGTGTGAAGCCTGCTTGGGATTCTCTGTCTCCCTCTCTCTCTCTGCCCTCACTCCCACCCCCCACTTTCTCTTTCTCTCTTTCTCTAAATAAATAAATAAATAAATAAATAAATAAATATTTTTTTAAAAAAATAAGTGGACAACTCAAAGAAGGTACCGGACAAGCGTCCATAATGTCAGGCAATGGGCAGTCTCCCTCGTAGGGCTCTTCCAGGCACATGCCTTCCATAGCACCTCTGAACTTATGCCCGGCTGTTGGCTACCCTCAGTGCCTCTTCTTCGGAGGAAATCAGCTCCCACAGAAGACCAAGAGCTATTACTGGTCACAGGCTTTATTTGTGAACAGGCCACACTGGATCCCTGGGAAGGTAGGTGAATTCCCAAAGTGCATAAATAATGTACAATAAATAAATACAGGTTTCTTTTTCCCAGCTAGATCTCGATTCCCAGGTTAAGCCATGAGGGGACTACAGAAAAAGGTAGGATGGTAAATAAGAAATGAAAATCCTCCATGTTTAGCTGCAGCATGGGGTGGGCACAGTGATGATCGAATTAGTTACTGCTGATAGTTATTAGTTACCTGGGATGCCCACCAGGTGCTAAGAGCTCTGCACGCCCCTGGGAGCTTCATTGTCACAGCCATGCTCTGATGTAGGCACTATTGTCGTTCTCATTTCATTGATGGAAAGCAACCAGGTGTAGGGCAGTTACATCACAGCCGCATGGGGCATTTGAACCCAGGTCTGTCTCCTGTAAAGCCTGTCACGTCCCTCAGATGTTGAGCCTCTCCAACATGGGCACAGCTTTATCTTCTGCCTGTCTCCATCTTCCCATCTCCATGTCTTCAGCTTCCTCCTTGCTGTGAAGCCAGCCTGTCACTGACCTCCAGTGACAATTGCAATTACAATAAGGCCAGAGATGCCCAAGAATGGAGGAGAAATGGGATGGGGCACTTATACGGGGGATCTAAGAAGACAGTAGAAGGGTTTACATCCTGGAACCCTCCACGTCCTCTAAGGAGCAGGTGACAGCTCTGAGGGCCTCCCATCCATCAGTTCAACAGCGACACGTTACTAATCTTTACCAGCCACGTGCCTTGCCTCTCCTTTTACAGATGAGGACACTGATGCAGAAGGAATTGTAAGAGGCTGACCTAGGGTCAGCACATCAGGGACTACATGCCACAGACTTTGAATTTTTTACTGCTGATACAGTGAGTGAGGGAACATTAAGAATTCTGGGTTCTGTTTGCCTTTCCACCAGGCAAGTGGCTTTGGCTATGGGTTTTAATCGGCACCTCAGCCTGAAAAAGTATGTCCTCTATATAGAATACATGCAAGCCAGAACTTTCACATTGAGAAGCGTCTGTCCCTGGTCCGTGCCCCCGCACCCTGAAATTGCTTTCATGTGGACAGTTCCAGCTGCAATGAGAATAGGATCCAACAGGTACCAAGTTGGGGGTGACACTGTGCTACCTGGCCCCCCACCAGTAACTCTTCTCGCTTCCTGGAGGCTCTGAGATACCAGGAGTCTCAAAGTGTGATCTGTGGATGGTCACATGTGGCCATTGATTTTTTAGATTCTGATCTACTCTTAATATTTGTAATAATGTTGGAACGTGTTTCATGGAATTAGTCATTTGCTTATATCTACTTAATTTAAAAAACAGCCCCTCATTACTGTCTTATGAGAAGTAATGGTACCATGTGAATAAATTCTGATGAGATCAGTTGCTTTAGGAAACCAGGGATTACTGGCAGAGCAGATGGCCCATAGATTCTTTTCTGCAGGCCATAACATTTTCAGAAGCACAAAAGTACTAAAGCACAATATTAACATGATCGTAAATAAACATTCAAAGATGATTATGATTAAAAAAACCCACTAAGAATGTCATATAGTAACTTTGCCAGTTACTATAAATCAGAGGGCCATAAAATCTAAATCTGGCAATAAACTTGAGAGGCCACATTTAGTCTCAGGTAGGAGTCAGGAGTCCCTGGTGATATCAAACATGTCTACAGTTTGTATTTTTAAAAATGTGACTATAAATCAGGTATCATAAACTCAGCAATAAATTTGAGAAGCCACCCTTCATGTGAGGCTGGATGTCAGAATTCCCCAATGATAAAAACTTTTCTTCTACAATTGTTACTTTTCAAATGTAATACCCAAAGTAGTTATTACGCTGGGTGCATGTGGCAAATGTCTACATGATACTGAGGTTAAATTACTTATGGGCCCTATGTTATAATATTGCTTAAAATGTTTCTAATGTAGTGGGGTGCCTGGGGGCTCAGTCAGTTGGTTAAGTGGCCAACTTCAGCTCAGGTCATGATCTCGTGGTTCGTGGGTTCGAGCCTCACATCAGGCTCCGTGCTGACAGCTCAGAGCTTGAAGTCTGCTTTGGATTCTGTGTCTCCCTCTCTCTCTGCCCCTCCCTGCTCACACTCTGTCTCTTTCTCTCTCTATCTCTCAAAAATAAACACTAAAAAAACTGATTTTAAATGTTTCTAATGTAGTATTACTTTCAATCATTTTGTTAATGTAATCCATAAAGGAATTATTTTTCTTCTGGTTGCGTTTGAGAGCTGCACATAATGATTTAAGAGTTGCCTACGTTCTCAAGCATAAAGACTGCCTTCTCCAATCTCCTTCCATTTACAGCCTTTAAAATGACACCCTTGCCTATGTTCTAGAAGGTTCTATGTGTTTAAATATAAAGCAAAGTAAAATAGGGGTGAATACCCCATGGCTGATTTTGAGACTTTGGCTTTGCTTAAAAATATTTTATATATAATCCTCTACTCTTTGAAATAAAACTAAATACACATACACCATATCATAATTATTCCCATTTTACAAATGAGAAAACCGAAGTATTAAGGGTCAGGTGAATTGTTTAAGGTCACCCAGCTCATATGTGGTAAAGCACTAAGTGTTTGTCATGTCTGACACAGGCCAATGCTTTTAACTGCTCTTACATTCTGTTTTTCCAAGCTCCACACATGGCTGAGAAAAATCCTGGGTACCATTGTAAGGAACATATTGGATTGTCTTTACCTTCAGGGGCCTGTGTTGTCCATCACATTCATTCATTCATTCATTCATTCATTCATTCATTCATATAGCTTTTCCTTCATTGATCTGTTCATTCATTCAACAAATAGTTGTTGAGAAGCTTTTAACTGCTGGACATCATGTTAGGTGCTGGGGTTTAAACAGAGAATAAACTAGACAGACATGGTCCTAGCCCTCACCCATTGGGAGAGACATTGTTCAAGCAATCACATCAGTAATTATCTAGTTATAAATTTTGAACTATGATTCAAAAAAGACAAAAAGAGGCCTGTGAAAATATGAAAGGGCAGCTTTATTGAGTCTGACAATAGGAAAGTCCCTCCTGAAGAAGTGACCATTAAGTTAAAGAATATAACATTCAGAAGGAGTGACAGTACATGTCTGGCTCTTGAATGTTCATGAAAAAATGACAGCTTGGTCCTCCTACCTAATACCGCAGTCATTCAGAAATTCCTTTTCTCATTTCAAGCAACCACATGGAATATCTACCTACAGATACTTGTTTAAAAATTCAGCCCAAACTCAACCATTTCTGAAGCTTGCTTAAGACACTGGATTTTGGAAAACATCAACTCCTCTCCCTTACCCTCCAATCTATCACCATCTTGCTAATTTTATCTCTTAAATGTGTATGTATTTGTCTCCCTCCTTTGTGAATAATTTCTCACTGCCTAATATCATCACTCACCAGGATTTCTGCAACCACCTCCCTGCCTTCAGTCTTGTCAAATAAATTATCCCTGTTGGTACCAGGATGTTCTCTCCCAAACATGGATTTAACCAGAGTATTTTCACTCTTACTTTGCTAGGTCCTATTTAGCAGGCTGAGCTAGGTAGCCCTCATGCACAGCATCTCTGCATATTTCTGTCATTGCCTTTAATGTGACACATTGCAGGCATCAGCATGGTTTTGATTGTATGCAGAATCAAGCACGCAAAGACTGGGGAGAAATTCAGGATCTATTTAGATAATATTCACTTATCTCAAAAGAGTCAGAGAAACACAAATCCAGTTGAGGCAGTGGACAAAATTAGTTACATCTTGGTGGGAATTGCAGATTTCAGGAAGTGAACAGAAAATTAAGTAATGGCAGAATTTAAGTCTTGGGACATGGACAAGAGTACAGTCCCTTTATCAAGTTTTGGACTACCTTTTATAGCGACACAGAGAGATCTTGTTTCGTCTCATCATGATGGTGGAAAGAATCAAGTCCCATGATCTGATGAGGGGGTATCTCTAGGTCTTTAGGCAACTGCAATATATTTGCTTGGATGGGGGTAACAAAGTTTCTTTAGAAGGTAAGTTTGTTTGTTTGTTTTCACCCTGGGAAGATAAAGAATTAAGTAGTTAAATATCAAAATAAATCAAACAAACATGTTAAGGTTTTAGCTAAATTTGGAAAATACATGTGTATACCTGCTCTATTGAATATTTAGAATGTTTAAGAGAAATAGGCACGTTTCAATATGTAACAGAATGTAATTCTAACTTCACATTTCTACTTAAAATATGACATTAATTGGGTTGACTTATGAGTCTAAATTAAAAAGTCTAAGAGAGTATTACCAAGGTTGTAAACAATAGGAAAGCAGTTTTAAGAGCTTCAGATTCATCATGCGTGCAAGTTTCCTTTTATTAGATTCAAAGGAGCAATGCAGGTACTTAAAAATTTTTTGTTTATTAATCACACAATTGAAGCATTTAAAGAAGAAATGAGTACATCATTTTAATAAACACAGTTTAAATTATTTAAGAGAATTCAATTAAGTAGTGAGAGTTTTCTTAAAAGTGGTTGTAAAAATATAGGGAATGTATAAATAGAATAAAACGATTTGTAAATTGAACATAAAAGCTTAAGGTTCAACCTGAAAATGAGGTTTTTGAACTTGTGAATTTTTAATTTTAATAAATTAAGCATTAATTTTTAAGCCTCTGAAGTCTCTACAAGTACAGGAACATTCAAACTGAGAAAGCAATTATCAGTGATTTATCAACTTGTTCCTTTTTGTGGTGAATACCTTGAAGATAAGGGTCAAGTCTCACTGAGATGATCATTTTCTTATTCATATGATTTTTTTCTTAAGTATTTCACCTTTTTATTACCTAGGTGACCTCTTGCTTTAGCCTGCGTGATTGAATATTAAGTTAATACCAATTACTTTATTCAGCTTTGAAGACACAAATAGTCTTGAATCTAGGTTGTTTTAAAATTTTAGTTCAGAAATTCCAGGGAAGTACATTTCTTTCTAGCTTTATTGCAATGTAATTGACATATAATGTTGTGTACACCTTTTTTTTTTAATTTGGAGATCTGATTGACTTTATTAAACATTAGGTGAATTTAAGGTATACAGTGTAATCTTTTCATTTATGTACATATTGTGAAACAATTACTACAATAGATTAGTTAGCGCATCACAATGTGCTTTTCTTGGTGTGGCAAAAACATTTAAGATCTACTCTCTTAAGAGAACAGCTTTCAACTATACAAGACAGTATTGTTAACTATAGTCACCATGCTGCATATTACAGCTCCAGAACTTATTCACCTGACAACTAAAAGTTTGTACCCTTTGACCATCTTCACCCCCACCCTGACCCACATGTTATGACACCCACCAACATGCTGTTTCTAGGTGTCTGATTTGTTGTTGTTTTAGATTCTTATTTCAGTTAAGATAATGTCCTCAAGGTTCATCCTTGTGGTCACAAACAGCAGGATTTTCTTCGGTTTTATGGCTGAATAATATTCCATTGTGTACATATACCACATTTCTTTTTCCATTCATCCACTGATGGACACTTAGGTTATTTCCATGCCTTGGCTATTGTAAACAATGATGCAGTGAACACGGGGGTGCAAAGGTCTCTTACAGATAATTATTTGACTTCCTCTGGTTATACCCAGAAGTGGAATTATTGAATCACATGGTAGCTCTATTTTTGACCTTTTGAGGAACCTGCATACTATATTCCATAGTGACTGCACCAAGCTACAACCCCACCAACAGTTAGTTGTATGACGGTCCCCTTCTGTCCACATCCTCATCAGCGTCTATTCCATGTCTTTTTGGTAATAGCCATTCTAACAGGTGTAAGGCAATGTCCCATTGTGGTTTTGATTTGCATTGCCCTGATAATTAGTGATGTTGAGCACCTTTTCTTATACTTGTAGCCCTTTGAATATCTTCTCTGGAATTATGTCTACTCAGTTCT
This sequence comes from Lynx rufus, assembly GCF_022079265.1. NCBI lineage: Eukaryota > Metazoa > Chordata > Mammalia > Carnivora > Felidae > Lynx > Lynx rufus. Next base: position 57,880,855 of record NW_025814829.1, read on the forward strand.
TTTACCCATTCTTAATTGGATTATTTGGTTTTTGTTATTGGGTTGTACGAGTTCCATGTATATTCTGAATATTAACCTCTTATTGGACATGTGGTTTATAAATATTTTCTCCCATTCTTTAGGCTGACTTTTCATTTTGTTGATTTTATTATTTATTATTTATTTATTTATGTATATATCTATTCATTCATTCACTCATTCATTCATTCATTTTGCTGTGCAGAAGCTTTTTTGTTTGATGTATTCCTTCCTGTTGATTTTTGCTTTTATTGTTTGTGCTTTGGGTGACATATCCATGAAATCAATGCCAAGATCAATGTCAAGGAGGCTTTCTCTATGTTTCTTTTAAAAGTTTTATGGTTTCAGTTCTTACATTTAAGTCTCTAAGCCATTTTGAGCCCATTTTTGCGAAGGGTGTAAGTTGGGAAACTAGTTTCATTCTTTTGTCTGTGAATATTCAGTTTATCCAACATCATTTATTGAAAAGACTTTTTCCCATTGAGTATTCTTGGCTCCATAGTCAGTATTAGTTGACCAGGTATACATGGGTTTCTTTTTGGACTCTATTCTGTTCCATTGATCTATGGTTCTGTTTTTATGCCCCTATTATTCTTTTTTGATTACTATAGCTTTGTAATATAGTTTGAAATAAAAAAGTAATGCCTCCAGTTTTTGTCTTCTTTCTCAGCACTCTTCTACCTGTTTGGGATCTTTTGTGGCTCCATGCAAATTTTTTAGATTTTTTTTTTTCTGTTGTGTATGTGTGTTTTTTAATGCTATTAGAATCTTGATAGGTATTGCATTGAGGTGGCTTAGACAGATGGCTTTGGGTAGTACAGACATTTCTACAATATTAATTCTTCTGCTCCATGAGCACATATCTTTCTATTTATTTGTGTCTTCAATTCCTGTCATCAAAGTCTTATACCTTTCAGTGTACAGATATTTTATATCCTTTGCTAAATTTATTCCTAAGTATTTTCTTATTTTTGACTATGTTATGAATGAGATTTTTTTCTTCATTTCTTTAGCAAATGTTTTGTGGTTAGTGTATAGAAACACAACTGATTTCAGTATGTTGATTTGGTATCCTGCAACTTTACTGAATTCATTGATTAGTTCTAACTTTTTTTTTTTTAATTAAGTCCCTCAGGGACACCTGGGTGGCTCAGTCAGCTGAGCTTCCAACTTCAGCTCAGGTAATGATCTCATGGTTCATGAGTTTGAGCCCCACATCAGGCTCTGTGCTGACAGCTCACAGCCTGGAGCCTGTTTCAGATTCTGTGTCTCCCTCTCTCTCTGACCCTCCCCCATTAATGCTCTGTCTTTCTCTGTCTCAAAAATAAATAAACATTTAAAAAATTTAAATAAAGTCCCTCAGCTTTTGTTTGTTTGGGAAAGTCTTTATCTCTCCTTTACTTCCAAAAGACAGTTTTGTCAAGTATAGTATTCTTGGTTGACACGTTTTTTTTCTTTCAATATTTTGAATATATCATCCCACTCTCTGCCTGAAAAATTTCTGTTAAAAAACCCAGCTCTAGGGGCGCCTGGGTGGCGCAGTCGGTTAAGCGTCCGACTTCAGCCAGGTCACGATCTCGCGGTCCGGGAGTTCGAGCCCCGCGTCAGGCTCTGGGCTGATGGCTCAGAGCCTGGAGCCTGTTTCCGATTCTGTGTCTTCCTCTCTCTCTGCCCCTCCCCCGTTCATGCTCTGTCTCTCTCTGTCCCAAAAATAAATAAACGTTGAAAAAAAAATAAAAAAAAATAAAAAAAAATAAAAAACCCAGCTCTAGGATTTCTGCTTGGGACTTTTTAAAAATAATTCCTATTTCCAGGGCATCTGGGTGGCTCAGTCAGTTAAGCATCTGACTCTTGCTTTCAGCTAAGGTCGTTTGTGGGATCAAGCCCTGTGTCGGGATCTGTGCTGACAGCATGGAGCCTGCTTGGGGTCCTCTCTTCCTCTCTCTCTGCACCCCCCCACTCGTGCTTGCTCTCTCTCTCTGTCTCTCTGTCTCACACACACAAAATAAGTAAATAAACATTAAAAATAATTTTAATGTACTTTTCAGTGCCTTTATATCATAACAAAATAATTTTTTAATGTTTATTTATTTTTGAAAGAAAGAGAGAGAGAGAAAGAGAGACGGAGTGTGAGTGAGTGAGGGGCAGAGAGAGAGAGGGAGACACAGCATCCAAAACAGGCTCCAGGCTCCTAGCTGTCAGCACAGAGTCTGATGGGGGCTCGAACTCATAAACTGTGAGATCATGACCTGAGCTGAAGTCAAACACTCAATGACTGAGCCACCCAGGTACACCCCCAAAAATAATTTCTATTGCCTGTTGAACTACTCATTTTGTTCATGCTTTGTTTTCCTAATTTTTTTAATTGCCTGCTTGTGTTTATAAATTTTTAATTGCCTGCTTGTGTCTAAAGTTTTCTATAAACTTCCTTAAAAGGTTTATTTTGAGTTCTTTGCCAAACATTTCATAGATGTTCATTTCTTCAGGGCCAGTCATTGGAGCTTTATTCATTTCCTTTGGTGCAGTCATGTTTACCTGATTCTGCATGATAGTTGATTTCTTTTATTGGTATATGTACATTTCTATAAGTGGTCTCCTTTTCCCCAGACTTTACATGTTTACTTTGGCATGGAAGGACCCTCACCAGTCAGCTCAGCTTGGGTTACCAGATGGGTCAGCTAGTGTCATCCATGGGCAGGTTGGATTTGCCACTTGTGTCTTTAGTTGAGAGAGGCCACTTCTTGTGATCTGAGGGTGGGTCTTTTTGGGGGGTGTCACTGACTGGGCTCTCTGGTTGTATGGGTCTGATGGTTGGGCTCCACATTCAAGCAGGGCCCCTGGGTGGGTCACTGGGCAGGGCTGCTGGATGTGTTCTGCAGTCACATGGGGCCACTAACTGGGTTCTGCAATCCCCTCTGGTTGGGTGAGGTTGCAAGCTGTGTCTGTTGGAAGGGTGGTGCCACCCTGGTTAGACTCTGTGATGAAGTAAGGTTGTGGGCCAAGCTCTGCAATCACTCCTGGTTGGGTGGGATCTCAGGCTATGCTCCAGACCGTTGGTGCCACTGGCTGGATTTTGTGTTCATACTGGGCCACAATCAGGGATTCACAGATGTGCCCTCAGACTTTGCTCTGTGATCAGATGAGGCTTCAGGCTGTACTCTGAAATTGGGAAGAGCTGCAGGCTGGACTTTGTGGTTGAGAAAGGCACAGTTGGGTGGAGATAGAGACAATGCTCCACAGTTGGGTGTGGTCACTCTCTGGGCTCCCTGCCTGGGTGAGGCCACAAGTTGTGTTCAGGGATCAAGGAGGGCTACATAGGCTAGGCTCTGTGGCTAGGTATTACCATAGTCTCCGAGGATTCCCAGGGCCACTTTTCAGGCACCCTGGTTATGTGAGGCCAGACCAGAGACCTTATTAACAGTTGTTCATGGCTGCTGGCTTGATTCCCTGCTTAAGTGGGGCTATAGGATGGGCTCTGCAGCTGCCTGGCTTCTCTGGCAAAGCTTCCTGGTCAGGTGGGACTGGAAGCGATACTCAGCAGTTGAGTGGGACAGTGAATTTGCTTTCCTGCCTGGGCAGTGCCATAAGACAGTCTCCATGGACAGTATGGCTCATTGGCTGGAGACTCAAATCAGGCAGAAATGACAAGCAAGCTCCCTGGCCATATGGGGCCACTGGTTTGGCTCTGCAGATGGCCAGAGCTGCTGGGTAGGAACTCTGCTTGGGGAACATGCCAACAAGAATGTGATCTGCAAGATCTGAGTGCTGGTTCTGCAAGTGTGCTCCCTTCTTTGTCTCTATCTGATTTCCAGTGGCTGAGGCCTACAGATTTCCCAGTGATCCCCATGAGGTGGGACCCAAGTAGGCCTCCTGGGAAACATCCTGCAATGTTCGGGGAATGGAGTGTCCACTGTGGGCTCTACTTTTCCCACTGGAGAAACTATAGGCCCAGGGGGCCCTCTTGGTGCAGCTCTGTGCTGGGTGGAGGGAGAGGCGATGTGGTCAGACTATAGCTATTCATCTTACTCTTCTAATGTGGTCCTCCTTGCTCTCTGTGGCTCAGGGGTGCTTCAGCCTCACTCCCAGGTTCTGGGATTTTCATAATGGTGTGTTATGTATGGATAGTGGATAGTTGATCTTTTTGTGAGGGGGGCTAAAGTTGATAATGATCTATATTTGTCATCTTGATGATGTTACCCCCTCTGGGAAAATATTTTCAATTCAGTGGACTATAAATATAATTCTTATTTCCCTGAGACAATCCTGTAGGAACAGTGTATATCTTTGAAGTCTGTAATGGACATAAAGTCCATGGAGATTATTTTTATCTAATTTATAAATTCAGCCCATTATGCTGGATTAGGCAAAAACTGAGTTTATTTTCCAGCCCTCTTCAATGAAATGTCCCACATAGCCAGTGATTTACATAAATCATATGAGATTTTAAATTATCAACACATTTTTTTATGCATTCAAAAAGTTTCTGACTAAGAGGGAGAAACTTTAATTAAGACAAGATTGCATTTAAAGATGGGCACCATGACTCATGGCTCAGTCAGTTGAGCGCCCAACTCCTGATTTCAGCTCAGGTCATGATCCCAAGGTCTTGGGATCGAGCCCTGCATTGGGCTCTGTGCCGAGCATGGAGCCTGCTTAAGATTCTCTCTCTCCCCCTCTGCCCCTCTCCCCTGCTTGTGCTATCTCTCTCTCTCTCTTCCTTGCTCTCTCTCTAAAATAAATTTTAAAAAACAACCAGCACCATTAAATATACTATTGAAGGTCTGCAGGAAGGCAGGGAGGCCAAGTGCTCCCTAGGAAATAGCAGGGCTCCTTCCTACCAGCGCATGGAGAGAAAATTCTGAGTTGAGTTGAATAATAGAGACACACTTCCACCAACTCAACCATATTTTGACCTGTCTCCCCTGCAACCAGAGGCACACATTTATGAGGTTCCTGACTAGTTGAGCCTTCTGGAGTCACAGGACAAACGTGGACAACTAACTAGCTCACACGGACATCAGACGTGCTAAACAACTGGCAAAAAGGCAGCCACGAGTGCTGGACAGACAACTCAGTCACTGTAGACAGCAAGGCGTGGCTGAAGCAGCCTCCCAGGACTCAAGGGCACCCATGTTGGGGTCTGTGGGCAGGATGTGTGCAGGGGCCCGGCAGCTGCTCTGTGCCAGCACAGGTGGGACAGCTGCAATGAATGGGCCAAAGAGCCACCTCAAAGGCACACTGTGCCCAACTCCAAACACATGGCCTTGCTGCGGACAGCTGAGAAACAGCAGCAGCAGCGGCGCAATAGCAACAAACAGCCCACCCAGCCCAGGCGTTGGCAGGGAGGGACAGAATGGCTCCCTATTGTGCAAAGCAGGCCAGCAGGCAGGGCCACACAAAGCTCTGTCAGCAGCAGCTGCAACTGCCAGCCAAAAGTTATCTTTACATGTAAGTCACTTGGACAAGGACTTCCGGTCACACAGGACTTCTTCCTCCGCTCAGTCAGCCTAAGAGACATCTCTAAACTCCCATCAGAGTGCATCCGTAATGTGTTTGCAGGCTATTCTGCTATGTGCCTCTCCTACCCAAGTCTATTAGAATGCCCTCCACATCCATTTCACTGGTAGCAACCGCCAGGTGGACTTTAGCTGTGCTAATTGTCAACTTAAGTATAGAGAGGCCAGTTGTCTACCCTTGTGGAGCCCCCCAAGGTGCATCTCCACCTGACTGCATTCTTGGATCTTTCTCCAAAGCCAGCATCTCCAGGATGAGTGGATGTCATGGATAGATTCCTGTTCATTGCCCTTGTTCCTACCTTATTCGGAACGGTGGGCATTTACAGGAACAAGGCACATGGGCACCCACCATCAAAAATTTTACCTGGATTGAATTTTATCAGTTGTCTCTAAGTGGGTGCCCGCCCTACATCTTGGATGTTGCTCTATCATCTACATTAACACTCAAACTTTGCCCCTTGATCTGGAACTGGCTGGCTTTAGCTAGACTACTCACTATTATTCTCAAAGCCCATTGAACAACTTTCTTAGTCCTCCACATGGCACTATTCCCCCACACCACTCCAGGCCACCCCACCGACTCATAGTTTGGGACCTGTTTTGCAAACTGAATAATTGTTTTTCTAAATAATTCCAATTTTGTTCAACCAGGCTGGTGGTTTTGAGCAGTTCAGTAGCATGGTCTCCCAAGTTTGGAGGGTTCATCCATGATGCACTTTCAGGGGAGATTGGTTTGGCTCCCTTTATACATGATCCGAATCACTACAAGCAAATGTTTAAGATCGGCTAATATCCTAAATAGGCTTAGTGATATATATATTTTTAAAAATAGTATAGATGTTTGAAATGGAAAAAAAAATTCAACCTTTCCCCAGTGGGCTAAGAAAAAAAATCTATGAGCGAGAAGCTTCTAGTACTACATATAGAACTTCTAATATTATTCCACAGCTAGTTTCCTGATTCATATTTGTCACTGTTTTCTCACTGCTGGTCCTTTTCTCTTTTAAAACTCTGATCTTTTTTACTGTCTTTATTTTAAACCTTTTCACCACCACCCCCCTCCTTTTTTCCCTCAGCCACAATATACAACAATCTGAATGTTTCAGGAACATCTTTCTTTATCTCTGTGTCTGTGCAGTGTTCGGTGTCTGGGAACCCTGATCCCATTTTGTGAGGAGTCGCTTGGTGGTCTCTTGTTAGAACATAGAGATACAAAACATACTTCTCTTCTTCACAGAAACAGAGAACAGGTCCCAAATAATGAAAGCTAAGCAATACTTCTTGGCTTGTTTGTTAGTTTGTTTCTTCGTAATTATGGCAAATTATACATAACATACAATTTATAATTTTTACTAGTTTTAAGTGTACGATTCAATGGCTTTAAGTACGTTCATAATGTGTGACCATCACTACTATCCAAGTCTAGAATGTTTTCATCATCTGAAATATAGACTCTACAACCATGAAACAATACTTCCCTTCCCCCCAGTCCCTAGTGATCTCTATTCTTTCTGTCATTATAAATTTACCTATTCTCGGTATTTGATATCAGTGGAATTACACAATACTTCTCTCCTTCTAACTTGCCTCTTTCATTGAGCATAATGTTTTCCAGGTTCATTCATGTCACAGCATGTATCAGGATTTCAATTCTTTTTATGGCTGAATAATATTCCATCATATACGTACACCATGTTCTATTTATCGATTCATCTGTCAATGGACACTGGCATTATTTCCGCTTTTTGGCTCTTGTGAATAATGCTGCTATGCCTGGTTGCTTTTTGAGGATGAAAGCCTTAGATCCAACTGGAGACAGAGATAGCTGGTTAGGATACTGAGGTTTTCTGAGAAATTTTTAACCTAACTCAGTGTTCAGAGTCCTTGGGTGATGCGAGGGCCCTATTAACTCAGTTCTATAAGAACGTAAATTTCAAAAGCTATTAAAAAAAAAAGAAAAGAGGACATCATAAAATGTGTATCAAGAATTATTAGTGACAATCTCACAATCCCATGACCTTTAAGTGCACCCAATATTGTAACAACTAACGCCCAGATATTACACATACGACCTGACTATAATACATGACAGTGGGTAAGAGAAAATCATTGTTTTGGTACAAATATCCTTTTTCCTTTCTTTCTTTTTTTTTTTTTTTTTGCATGAGTTACAATTTGTCATACTGTATCCTCAGTTTTGTATTATGTGATAGTTGTAATGCCCCATCAGAGATGAAATACATATTCATCTTTGGAAATTATTGGAGTTAAAAATAACCAAATTTACCAATAAAAATTATTCTTCTTTCAGCTAGAGTCATTAGGTAAGAAAAGTTTATATTTCTGAATTCAGGGATTTTCTTCTCTAAACCACATCAGATTCCATATGAAATAAGTACATAGGCCATTCTGTCACATTCTTGTCTATCTTCCTTATCTGCCTCCTTCACCACCTCCTTCTCCTGCTCCTGCGTCCTGCCCTCCTAGCAAATGGGAAGCCACGTATGTTTGCTAGGATTCTCTTACTTCCCTGTAACTCTCCTTGCCTATGAAATGTAGGCACATCTGAGGCTCATTCATAGTCAACACTATGATCCAGGGAGATTTTTGCTGGGCTCCAGCCAAAGAAATGTTCCTCTTAGTGAGAAAATGGAGAGTTTTCTTAGCAGACTGTGACCTCAGGCTCACTGGCTCTTGTTGGGAATGCAGCAAAATTTGTGCCACAAACAACATAAAAATTTTCTGAAAGGGGTAAAATCAGGGTAGTTGGTTCTCAGGTATGTACTTTTCCTGTTCGTTAAAGGGGCTGAAGACGAAACATGTTACAGTTTGTCTCCCTGGTGGTGACAGTGGCCTGGTGCAGTTCTGGGAGACCTCATGCTCTGGGACTAGCAGGCAGGGTGTGTGGAGGGAATGGGGGTGGGAAATGAACAGGGCCAGGATGTCCAGAACAGGTATCTCATTCCAAAACTATGCCTAATTTGGAAGTCACAGTTTTGATCAAAACTCGGGGTCAGAAGGCATGTGTTCCCTACTCTGTGCCTAAACCCAGACCACCACCTATGTATGTAGTATGGCCCCATGCACCATAATTATATACAAGTAGCTACTTCATTATTGAACTGTTATGGTCCAGGCACTATGTCACATCACTTCACAATAATTCCAGGAGAAAGTTATATTATTTTCATACCTAAATTTACCAATGAGGAAACTGAGACTGAACAAGATTGATATATCTGTGATGACATAGCTCCTGAGAAATGGAAGTGTGGCTCACTCCGTGGGCCTACTCTTTCAACTGGTAGGCTTCACTGTGGTTGGCACCCCATCTTCGTGCCTTGTTATTGTTCAAGGAGAGTCAGTAAGGGCTCCGAGGTTGTCTTCAGAACAGCAGAACGTCCATCAGCATTTCAGGTCTCACTGTGTCTTTCCCTGATGTCTTCGCCCTTCATGTGGGCACCCAGAGTCCTGTTGAAGTGACTAACCTACCCAGCAGAGATTGCTAAGTTTTCTTATATACCACCACCTTCCTGTCCTCAGTTCTTGTCAGATGGGTACCTGTCTTTGCAAGATTTCTTGGTCCCAAAGACTTCCTGTCAGTCTTGCAGTCCTGACAGGATTCCTACTGTGTGGAGCCAGCCTCATAGGCGCTATGAAGGGGAGCCGTGCTGTCAGGCCTCCCTCACCCCAGTGCCTGGCACATATCATGTCTTAAATGAATGAATCCCTCATTCTAGAAGTCACCTAGTGTGGGAAGAAAGAGACGGATGTGCAGCTGAATGGGACACTCACTTGGAATGAGAGAGAAACCACACTTCTTAGAGAAGGAAACGCATAAGCCTCCTTGACCCCAGAGTCCTTTTCCCTGGCCTGCCCCCAAGACCGCTAAAACCCCAAATGACTGTTTCCTCCCCACCACTGTCTGCCTCCCTGCCCATCTCTCTGGACTACTGAGTTGAGAAACCAGTAGGCCTTGAAAACAAACTTCCTGGCCTCACCACTGGCCAGGATGCCCATGCACCAGGGTGTCTTCACTGTGGAATAGAGAGAAGACAGCAACTGTTTTCCTGTACTCACTTCCTAGAGCATAGATGACAGGAGCATGTTGGGCTTAGGTGGGCGTGTGCATGCGTGGGTGCTCACACACGTGTGGGTGTTTCTAAGCAGGGACCATGAAGTTACTATTACCCAGCATTTGCATTCCACACACTAAAGCAACGATTTGTCTCTTCTGAGGGTTGGAAAAGGAGCCTCGTCTGAGGGTTCAAGGCAGTCCTTTGACCTGTAGCTTTGTGGGTGGCCTGAGAAGGGATGTGACCCAAGCTTTGCCAGAAGCCACAGGAATAAGTTGGAAGGTTGGGGCTTGTGCTGAACTTGAGCTCGAGGCCCTCCGAAAAGAGGCCTCCGAAGCATATTTCTTCCTCGGCTAATTAAGCATGGACAGGGGATGCGGGAAAATGTGTGGCAACCAAGCAGCCATTTTCCACGTTTTCTTACCTATGGCCATGGCACAAGAATGCGGGGGGAGCAGGGATGTCCATAAATAGTCTGGCCCCAGTTGCACAGAGACAATGCCTCTCACAACCGAAGCTTTAGCATGTGCTAGAAATGACAATGCCATCCAGTGTCAATAGTTCCAGGGGGACCCTTCATTCCTAGTCACAGCAATGAAACCGCTGGTGGGTGGTCTGTGCTGCTGGTCGTCTTCATTATCATTTCATTGTGCTTCTGGGAGGCCCAGTGCATTTTGGAACTCTCGGCATTCTAAAAGCCTTTCATGCATTGGAGAGGCTTGACATTCATATTTATATATCTCCTCTGCTTGCATGGCTGCAGAATCTCTATTCTCAGGATCCCTGTTCTTTGTGCATTCAAGGTCACACCCCATTTAAGTGGGAATTGCAATATACCCCGAGAACATCAAGCCATCATAACTCAACTCCACAATCCAGATTCCTCTCGGGTGCTGAAAGCTCTCTGCCTCTTGATTCAAAGTCAAAGGGAAACCTAGAATAAACTCATCAAATTATGATCTCCGAGTCTACCTAGGAAACTTCAAAATGTTTACTTTGGAAACTTTCAAAGTTTCATCTCTTTTAAAAAATATACCTTCAGGGGTGCCTGGGTGACTCAGTTGGTTGAGTATCCAGCTCAGATCATCATCTCAAGATTCATTAGATCGAGCCCCAAGTCGGATTCTGCCCTGACAGAGTGGAGCCTACTTGGGCTTCTCTCTCTCCTTCCCTCTCTCTCTGCCCCTCCCCAACTCATGCTCTCTCTCTCTCTCTCTCTCTCAAAATAAACTTTTAAAAATGAAACATTAAAAAGAAAAAATATCCCTTCAATGTTGCATTTATAAGCAAAAGTGGGCTTGTCTCAGTCAGAAACCTGGGCACCACTGCCAGCTTCTTTCCCTCTTTATATGGTGGGTAATCACTTCTGGTCAATTCTATTTATGGAGTATCTTCCAGTCCCACACCTCCATCCTCATCCTAAACTCCTAGTATTCCTCCTGTCTAGTCTGTGCCTACACTACAACTAGGATAGTTTTCTAAAAAATAAGCCTGATCACACGAGTTTCCCCCAGCTTCTAGAGTAAATGTCACCAACCTTAGTATAGCCTAGAAGGATTTCTGTTGCCTGATCCCTGTCTACCTCGTTTGTCAGGTGTTCACAGTCGCCCTCCTATCCAACCAGTCTCACAATCTTGACTAACTTGTATTTCTCCTTGAATGCTCAGCTTAAGCATCCTTTACATTTACCCTGATCTGTACCCCACATGACATGCTCTGCACACATCAGAGACAGCATGACCAGAGTCATCATGAATTTGCTGTTCTGTTTTTCACTGACCATCATATAAGGTTGACTCATGGAGAATGGACAGGTGATTGTGGAAGAAATATTAGATAAATTTTGCTAAATTGCACCTGAAATCATCCTCCAAAGTGGCATCATACAGAGAACCATCAAAGTGATAAGTAGCTTCTTGTCATCCCTTGGCATTATGGGGGGAACAACTGAAATTTGAAGCAGGAGGCTCTGGGAGATGGTCGCGAGGACCCTTGAAATGCCGTTGAGAAGTGAGGCCAAGGGGCGTGTCTCCTGTAGGGCTCATCAGGCACTGATTGTCCATGCTCATGTTGGTTTGCTTGCTATTTCCTCATAAGGGGATGAATGGTAGCCTCGGGGCCCTCCTCTCCTCCAAGGCCACCAATGGTTCACATGAGAATGTCATACCAAATGGCAGAATGAGTCACAATAAGACCCTCTGTGGCCAGGAGGAAATGGTATATTCAGCCTTTATCATTTTAAATGGAATTCCCCAGTGCTCACAGAGGTATTTTAATTGGTTTCTTCATAAAAAATGAAAAGGGGCTCTTCCTCAGTTTCTGAGAGTGAGTTTGGGATTCGCTCGGATAAAACACTCTGAGAGAAGGGAACAGAGTCAGTGGAGTCTGTGCAAAGCCCAGATGGGCCTGACTCCCGGCATGTCCCTCACACCTCCCCAGGGCTTCCCAGGTAAACTGCACACTGTTTCCTGGAAGCCTCTCGCACGTCTTTAGGTGGTCTTTGTTTAAGCATTAGATGGACGTTTGCAAGATTATTTAAGTGGTTTCCCACAATCTATTTCAAGCGTTTACTGTAAGTGGCTCCAGGAATTTTAAGTATGAGGTAAACTACAGATCGCCTCCCTAAATGCACCATATCCTGCGTTAGTTTTATACAGTAGTCTAATCTAAAAGATGGTATAAGGCCGGGGTCTGAGCTGCTGCTAACTCCCCCGAAGGGCTCTGGGTACACCGGAAATGCCTGGGAGGGGCCCCTCCCAGTGTCGTCCAGGGTGCTCTCCTTCCGGGTGTGGCCCCAGACTCTCTCAGCCAGATTCTCCTAAAGACCCTCCCACAAGACCCCTTTTCCGAGATTCGACAATGGAACATGAAAAAAAAAATCTGAGAATTTAAAGCCCAAGGATATAAACTAAGTCTCTTGTAAATATGATTGCCCTCTTTCTGCTGTGCTGTAAGCAAGCTCTGACTCACTTCCCCTGCTAGAGAGGATTTCCTCCTGCATGTACTCCCAGTGCATGGGATTCTTTGAATGCCTTTGCTATTACCCCTGTGCTTTCAGCGTGTATCTCTTAATATTCTTAGGCCTTGCTGAAGGCGTTCCTAGCCATCCGTCTCCACAGCTTTTGGCATTACCCATCTTGGCCTCGCCCCTGGGGTGGTTCCTGGGGATTAGTCACCCAGAACCTTCCATAGGCTTCACTGGGCATAGAAGGGTTGTCTTGTGCCTAACGGAGCTCCATGCCAGAGCTCCCCCTAGCCTTCCCACACTAGGGACAGACAGGCCTGGAGCAACCCCAGAACACACTGGAAGTTTTCATGTCTTCAGGAGGTATTGATCAAATTTAGCATCGGCCTGATCAAAAGCTGCACTGTGGAAAGTGAGCAAAGCAAACTTACAAAAGTCCACAGAAACGGACATGTTCTGACTGTGTACTGTAAGTTTTCTGATGTGATTGATGCTAAACTGCAGGCCCTACTAAAGCCTCTCAAAGAGGTAATCATTACTCTCCAAACAGCCATTCTTGTCAATTAATCATCATGGAATACCAGATATCAATTATACATCTACAGATACGTCTATGATCGCTCATATGTCACCCTGAGCATTGTAGGGCAGCATGCTGGGTGGTTTTTTTTGCTTGTTTTTTTTTTTTTTTTGATGTTTTCATTGGTGTGAGCACTGCTGATGAGAATGATCACATTAAAGAGATACATTCATGTTACCAAGTTTTTATAACACTTTGCTGTGATGGATGGAAAGAAACATAACCTTAGCTTTTAGTCTGTCAGATATCTTAGGGCCTGACTGGGGAAGATGGGGAGCAAAATAAAAATAAACAAATGTCATCATTTCAGGTACTTCCAAGTGCCCTGACATCAGTCAGGCTTATAAGAGAGAGGGTCTGGGGACTGGATTGGAAGGCAGGGCGCGGCTGGATGAAGGGTGTAAGGAAAGTTCCTCAGAGGAGGGGCCCTTTGAGCCCAGGCCTGAAGGGGAGAGAGGCTGGCACACAAAGGTCTGAGGGAAGAATGTCCAACCTGTGATGATAGCAGGTGCAATGGTCTCAAGGTTAGAATGAGTGTGACTGTAAGGGCAGTGAGGCCAGAGCATGGACAGCACTAGGGATGGGACTTGGTTGGGGGAGGCGGTTAGAAGGTGGACCCAGGTCATGGTTGCCATATTGAATTTCATTTTAAACTTAATTGGAAGGCATAAGAGAGCTTTACTTCAGCAGAGGGTGACATAGATCTGATTTATGCTTTACGGAAATTGTTTTGTCTACCGTGCACAAGATAGGCCATAGGGAGCAAGAAGGGAGGCAGGGAGGCAGTTCAGATGGGAGATGATGATACCTTGGACCATGGTGGTAGCCGTTGAGATGGTGAGATGTGGTCAGTCTGAAGCTGTATCTTAGAAGAAGCACCAGTGGGGGGCACCTGGGTGGCTCAGTCGGTTAAGTGTCCAACTTCAGCTCAAATCATGATCTCACAGTTCATGAGTTCGAGCCCCGCATTGGGCTCTGTACTGACCGCTCAAAGCCTCACCCACACTCTCTCTCTCTCTCTCTCAAAAATAAATAAACATTAAAAAATTAAAAAAAAAAAAAGAAGTAGCACCAGTGGGATTTAGCTCATGGATCAGATGTAGAGTTGGAGGGGGAGAAGAAGAAGCAATGACCTCAAAATATTTAGTCTTAGCCACTGGGTGGACCTCTCCATATGCTGAAAGGGGGAGAGCTTGGCTGGTGGGGAGGAACTGATCCAGGGGGAGGAAAAAAGTCAAGAGTTCAGTGTTGGCACTGTTGGTTGTGAGGTACCTATTAGTCATCTAAGCAAGGATGTTGAGTAGGCAGATGAGTATTTGAATTTGGAACTCAAAGGAATGTCAAAGCTGAATAAATAATATAATGGTCAAGGGCATAAATATAGGTCTTAAAATCTGTGAGACTGAATAGGGTCATCTTACCTTGATGGAACATAGATCATTTAGAAAGTCAAGAACAGAGTCATGGGGCACTCCAGCCTCACAGAGAAGTGGAGAGCAGGAGCCATCAGAGAGGCTTAACACGGACAGCCAAGGTAATGTGGCATCCTGGAGTCCTGGGAAAAAGTTTTTCCAGAAAGAGAAGGAGTGACCCATACCAAATGCTGCTGAGAGTCTAGCAGAGGGAGGGCAGAGAACTGATTCCTGGCTTTGATGTCAGTAGTCTTGGTCAAAGTGTGATGGAGAGGACAGAAGTGTGAGTGGTTTCAGGAGCGGTGATATGTGAGGATATGGAAACGATGAATCGTAACAATCATTTCAAAGATTCTCCGATGAAAGGAAACACAGAAATGAGGCCGTGTCATAGGGACAAGTGTGAAGAGGCTGTTGTTAACATGGGTGTTATTGGCTCTTGTGTGTTTGCTGATGGAAATGAAGGTAAGACATAAAAAATAAAGGAGAAAGAGAGAGGAAATAATTGCAGAAGCAAAGTCCTTGAGAAGAGCACAGGGGATGAGATCCAGATCATAAATGGAGAAGTTGGCCTTAGAAAGAAACAGGTATCCTTTCATTTAGAGGGAGGCAATGTGATTTCAGCTTAGCAACTTCCAGCTTGTGAGTCCCAGCAAAGAGTAAGTGGATAGATACGTGAGCAAGTATGGGGCTTTTGATAAACATGTATGATTGAGGAAGACAGAGGCAACAGTTGTTAAGGGAATTTGTAAAGGAGCATTTATGCCACTAGACCAGGAATCTAAACTAAGAAAGGAAGTGAGAATACATGTGTGTGGGTGGTGGTGGTAAATAGTGAAAAAGTGGAGGTGAGCTGATGGGATTGTCTGTCATGCCAGTGTAGTTCTGTTGGAGGTGGTCAAAGTGTGAGATGCCTAAACTTGAGATTTTAGAAGCTTTGCAGTTATTTTGAATGATGAGGTCCAGGGCAAGCCATGGGAGTGTGTAGCTGAGGTCTAGAGGAAAAGATCTTTGGAGCAAAAGAGGTCAAGGAACTAAGAGACCAGGATGTTTGCTGGATCATCAGCATGGAGGATGAAGTCACCACGAATGAGGAAGTGGAATAGGGGTCAGTGAGCAAAGGTGCCAAAGTCATCTCTGAATGACTGCGAAACCAGGAGACCAGTAGGCTCAAGAAATGAATAGTGAAGTCTGATGCTATTTAGTTCAAAGAAAGGTTTTGAAGAGGGAAAGAGGAGCAGCAAAGGGAGCAAGGGCACCCACTGCACTCCCAGGGTGTAGAAGAAAAACAGCCTGCACAGGTGAGAGCTTTGAGGGAAGCATGGTGCTCAGAACACCACCAGGTGTCAATGAAAGCAGGATGTTGATGAGAACTTCCAGATAGGGAAAGAGGAGAGGAAACCAAACGTTTACCAAGACCATTTCAGTGGGATAGCTAGGATGTACCCTGACCTTCCTTCTGCTCCAGTCTCATCAGGGTGGTTTGTCTGGGAGCCTCAAACCTTCCCAGCATTCCACAGACCCTACCTTGTTTGTGTTCTCTGGGTGCTAACACAATCCCCTCCCCACACGAGAGAGGTGGTGTAGCCAGGAGATCACATGGCTCTGGGTGATTTATAATTGTAAACAGTGCACGAGGCTGCTTACAATGAATGGAAACACCCTATGGTGTTTGGGGGCCCCAACAGCCACTTCTATGACCAGACCCCTCTTCTAATCAACTTACCTCAAATATCATGTTTTCAGAGAATTCTATATGTAAAAGAAGAAACACAGAAGCTATTGGTTTTGAAGGCTGGAAGGTTGAATGTTCTAGGAAGGTTCTGAGCAATGAGGATTCATTCAGTCTTCAGGACCATCCCCCTTTTTGTTTTGTAGGTATTTTTATTACAGTAGTAAGAGTCACTGCTCATGCCTGAATGAGGAATCTCAAGTTCATTGTGCCTGGATCCTAATGTCTGTGATAATAAGGCTGTGAAACCAGGTACATTTCAATAGTAAGTGGTAGTGAAGATTTGATAATATTTTAAGCTGGTGTAATATTTTCTACTGACAAAAACCAAGTGGCAGAATTTTGGGGAACTATTTGCTCTTGGGTGGAGAAGACAAAATTTTCATATAAAGGAAAATATTTTGTCAAAAGGTATTAGTGAAAAGGGGACTTCAAATGAAAGTGATTTCAGTATTGTAATTGAGCATTTCCACACAATTGGCTCTATTTTCTTAATGAAATTAACTTATACATCCAGGGAAATGATTGGTCAACTCAGTCAAATATTTGACCAAGAAGGAAAAAAAAAATTTCTTATTGTTTGGGTCAAAGGATTTTACTGAGTCCAAATGAATACATCCTCTTGGTGGGGGCATCTGCTTGTTAAATAAGGAAAAAAGCTATAGTTTATGTTAATTATATTCGACTTATTTAGACTAATTGAGGGAGCTTGATGATGTTAAATATAAGTTTATGAGAACAAACTTCTGCTGTTGTAGAAGTGATAAGATACCAAAAGTGGGACCCAGTATAAAAGTAATGGGCAATTGACATTTGTAATGATTAAAAGAAGCAAAAAGAATGGGTTGGTGACACTGACGATGTAGTGATAATCTGAGAACAGTGTTCTAGAATCTGGTAGAGAACCAGATCTAGAATCTGGTAGAGAATTCAACCACCTGGCACAGTAACACAGCCCTGCAGACCTGCCCCATTAGTCAGTCATGTTTCTGTGGTGGTGACTCTTTCTCACAGCTTTTTGTGTGGTTTTTGTTACATGTACGACAGTAGACAAGAGTAAATACAGGCATAACTGGCTTTATTGTATTTCACAAATACTGCATTTTTTACAAATTGTAAGTTCAAGACATCAGGGGACGATGTCCCTGCAGATATGGTGGAAACAGCAAGGGAATCAGGATCAGAAGTGGGGCCTGAAGACAGGACTGAATGGTAGCGATCTCATCATCAAACTTGAATGGATGAGCACATGGTTTCTGGAAGTGGAATATTCTCCTGGTGAAGATGCTGTGAAGACTGTTGAAATGACAACAGAGGATTTAGAACAGGACATCAACTGAGCTGATAAGGTGGCAGGGTCTGAGGACTGACTCCAGCTCTGAAAGAAGTTCTACCATGGGTCAAATGTGATCAGGCTGCATCGCACGTTCCAGAGAAATGGCCCATGAAAGGAAGAGTCGATCGATGAGGCAAACTTCATTGTGTATTTTTTTTTAATTTTTAAAATGTTTATTTTTGAGAAAGGGAGAGAGAGAGAGAATTAGTGGGGGAGAGGGAGACAGAATCTGAAGCAGGCTTGAGGCTCTGAGCTGTCAGCACAGAGCCCAACTCAAGTATTGAACTCATGAACCACGAGATCATGACCTGAGCTGAAGTTGGATACTTAACCACCTGAGCCACCCAGGCACCTTTCATTGTTGTATTATTTTAAGAAACTGCCACAGCCCCCCAACCTTCAACACCCGTCACCCTGACCAGTCAGCAGATGCCAACAGGGAGGCAAAACCCTCCAGAAGCAAAAAGACCATGACTCACTGAAAGCTCAGGAGGTAGTTAACATTTTTTAAATAACAAAATATTTTTTTAACTTTATTTTTATTTGTTTTGAGAGATAAATAGAGAGCAAGTGGGGGAGGGGCAGAGACAGAGGAAGACAGAATCCCAAGCAAGCTTTGTACTGTCAGCACACAGCCCAATGCAGTGATGTAACTCATGAACCATGAGATCATGACCTGAGCCAAAGTCAAGAGTCAGATGATTAACCAACTGAGCCACTCAGGCACACCAACAACAAAATATTTTTTTAAGTTTGTCTATTTATTTTGAGAGAGAAAGAGAGAGAGAGAGAGAGAGAGAGAGAGAGAATCTCAAGCAGGCTACAGTCTCAGCACAGAGCCCAATGTGGAAGTCGATCCCATGACCCTGGGATCATGACCTGAGCAGAAGTCGGGTGTTGGACACTCAACTGACTGAGCCACCCAAGTTCCCCTGCACAAAAAAAGTATTCTAAGCCTTGATTAACTGCTCTCTGTCTGAATTCTTCATGTTTTCTGAGAGCAATGTAACTTTGATATCAGAACATATCCTTTTTAATTTCCTATTTTCTTATTTGAAGGCATACAGAAAAAAAAAATGAAGTCATGGTTTTCCACTCTGGTTCAACATGTCTACCTGAAACAAACCTATAGAGGTTGAAATCCTATGTTTTTTTCCACCTATTAAATGGGGAAGATAACCTGTAAGTCAGGAGTTCTTATGAGGATCATCTAATACAAAGCATGCCCAGTCCGTAAAACACAGCAAGCACTCAATAAATGTAGGTATTGTTGGCATTATTATCTGGGACCTTCTGTTGCAACCACCTTCAACTGGCTCACTGCCTAACTCTTACTCTTCTATGGAGTAGCCAAAGTGACATTTATATGTTTTCTCAAACATATAAATTAAATTCTGTCATTCCCCTTCTGAGAACTACCAGCAGCTTCCCTGTTCTTAGAATAAACTCTAAGCTTGTCACCACGACCCACAGTGACTCACTCAGGCCCCTACTCACTTCTGCAATAGGGGCTCACACCACCCTTCTCCCTACTCAAAGACACAACATCTGATGTCTTCCTGCCCCCCCAAAAGTGCCAAGATTATCTCCACTGTAGCGCCCCTGTCTTTATTTCCTCTTCTGGAGATGCTGCTCTCCCAGATGCTGCTCTCCCAGATACTTCCTTGAATAACCAATCCCAGCCCATGTTAAGTACTTCCTTTCTTACCCACCAACACTCTTCAGCCAATGACTAAGTTTTGTTTCCTCAGTAGCACTATTGCTATCTGAAATTTTCTTGTTCATTGATCGGATACTTGCTTCCCAATCTTCCCCCAGTGGAAGGTAAACTCGATGAGAGCAGGACTTCCTGTTTGGCCAATAATAGGTGCTTAATATGTAACTGCTAACAAATGAATCAATGAGGGAGTGAATGCACTCAAGAAATAAGCTTTTATAATAATGAAGCTTTCATGATAATCCTTAAAACAAAAATTAATTACATTTTCGTTAAGGTGTGTGTATATGTATATGTGTATTCAGGGCACAGAGTTTTTTTCAGCGGATCTGAATGATAAAAACAATCAATAGTGACAGGGTTTCACAATGCTAAGAAAATCAGATCGCCTTTCCCTAGAGGCCAGAGTCTCGGGGAACACCGATGGACATGATCTGGCTGGGATATGTGTGCTGAGTTTAGACTAAACTAAGACTTGCTGTTCACCCTTCTCTGCAGCCAGGGTACAATCCCATACTCACACGAGCAATCATATGGAAGAGGGGAGAAGATGAGAGGGCCTCATCATGTGTGTTCATTCCCTCAGGGTCTGATTCATTGAAAAGACAAAAGAAAGGGGAGGAAGTCTGAGCTCTCCCATGTTTCTGCCTTTCCAGGTAACTGCTCAGTCTTATCCTGGGGGAACGAGAGATGGCAATACATAACTGGCCTCTTTCCAAGCTCCTTAGAATAGAAGTTACCGTAAGATGCGTGGACATGCGTAGGTCCACCTTCAGAAAGTCATGCCCCTGTCCAAATACACACTGACCTCTGCCTTTTCAAAGGCAAAATTTGATCCATTAATGTTCTCCAGTGTTGGTTTCATAAAGCATTTGGATGGGCCCTTCTTCACAAATGAATAAAAATGAGTAAAGTCCTCAGAATCAAAGGAAAGCCAGGACTGGCTTCCAGAAGCACGAGGCAACCCAGAGAGTCCATCTGCAGCCAAACCATGCAACAGACCCAGACACAGCTTAGAGGCTGGCAACAAGTCTGCCTGTAGGATCTGCCAAGGAGCCAGATGCTGTTGCTTCCAAAGCTTGGCATCAGGGCCCCTGACTGCCATCCAACAAAGAGGAAAAATAGGAATGATATAATGTGGTGGGATAAAACACATCCCACCTCAACCTTTTTTATTACTCACTGAAAAAAAATATGGAAGATATTTATGGGAAAGTACCAATGTTTTTGGAAATATTGTACATACATTAGCTACAACACCATTTTTGCCAAATGGGAAATATATTTAAAATATGCAGCCTGCGTCTGTCTAAAAATAAATTGTCATCTTTTCTGATCAATGTATATGTCCAGGATATGGAAATGACTCTGCTAATTGAGGATGCTGTCAACCAGTGCACTTGTAAGTTACCAAGAAGTAAACTTGCGAAGAAGTCTGTCTGTGTGTGTGCATAAAATAGCAATTAATGTTGTTGTCATGTGAAGTGAGTTTAAGAAAGATCGGGCTTTGAAAAAGAACTATCCAATGAAGGTGGTGTGTTGAATCTCATGGTTATATAAAGTATTAGGAGTTATGTTAGGCTGGATGAGATAAGATGTTTATGAAAAAGTAGAATGTGGTGGAGAACGGTGTTGGCAAAGGCTCCAGGGTGGTATTAATAACCCACTATATATGAGAAAGTACTGGTTATGTAGTGAAAATTCACTGTCATTCTGCTTCATCTGGGTTTTAAATTAGCAAATTAATGTCACTTTTGATACCACTGGTGAAATTTCTATTGTTTTGAGTGACTCAGAATTCTACATCTAAAAATTAGAAAAATAAGGCAGGAAAGAGAGGGTATCTTTGTTGGGTGAGCCAAGGGGCGTCACCAACAGCAGAGTGCCTGGATTCACACCCACCGGAAATCCCGCCCCCGAAGTCACTGTGGGCTCAGGCCGCACACGCAGAGTCGGTTCCAGGAGCCTTCAGCTAAAATGCCTATCGCCTCAGCACATTAGCACAGGCAAATTTGTCATCCCAGCCCGTTGACAGGCGTTTGAAAACAGGGGACAGTCTGTGGGGGAGCAAGGACACTGTGAGGGCATCAGGTAAGGCAAACCTGGAGCCTGTTACTGACAGGGTGGAGGGGGCCAGTGCTCTAATCCAGGTGGAACTCTGGGGGAGATCCACCCTCTTCACTGCTTTGCCAGGTTGGAGCATTATTTCATTTTCTGTCTCAAGAGTGAGAATCTAGGACAAATACTTAAAAAAGAAAAAAAAAAGTTTTGGGTTTAAAATGCAGCTGTTTCCTTTCTAAGCTATCCATTTAAATGTGAATAATTGCATCTCGATCATTAAAATATTATTTCTTCACCCAAGACCCTTGGGTTCCTCATATGAATGGAAAAAGGCAATCAATTCAAATAAAATATGAGAGATCATTCCAGACAGGAAAGATAGATGGGATTTTCTTTTTTTTTCTTTCTTTCTTTCTTTCTTTTTTTTTTTTTTTTTGGTTTCCTTTTTTAAATTCCATACTGCTCCCACACTTCACAGAGAAGAATGCAATCCAAAGAAATAGACCATTTTCATGTAGAACTTCCCAAATATCTCCCCAGGTCCCTGGACACCGTTGCAGAGAAAAACTACTGCAGTAAAGGGTAGCCCAAAAAAGCCTGGGTTCAGTTGCCTGCTTCATTCATGGGACGGGTGTATATACACATGGACACAAACATTTGTCCATAAAAGCCCATGTGTACTTCAAATAAAGACCCAGGGAGAGATTAGTAGACTCTTCTTGACTCTCAGATTCTGAAAGATCAAACCGCCAAGGTTCTTTCCCACTTAATAAGGATGCTGATTGCCGGAACAAGGCAACTCTGTACTGATCTCTTACACACTATGCTGTTTTTGCAAAAAGAATAACGGGTAAGAAAAAAATTGATAAAATGTTTTTATCTCAGTTTTGACCTTCTTGTGATTTGTGTCACTTCTCATTGATCCCCCGCCCCCCAGCAAGTGAAAAAGAAGGTCTTATTATAATGCCAGCAAAATCAAAGAGACTTTCAAAAATTTATGTTCAATACATCTCCAAATCGGAGCAAGAGGTCAGGCTTAGCTCAGGTGAAAAATGTGATGATATAAACATAAATTCATCACTGTTACAGTCAGCAGATCATATGGACATTCCAGCATGTCAGGCAAGGACCATGATTTGTGTCACTGCAGAGAAAGATAAATCACAGTAGAAGACATAACAACCAGAATCACTGCCACCATGTAATAGATCATGATGCACCCCGATCTTTTCCAAACGTTATTTACAGTTATCAGGGCTTAAGGATGGCAAAGCACAAATGGATATTAATCTTTACTCTCCCAGGCCTCGGCCGACTCAGGGTTGCTGTCTATTAGAGTCAGCCCGTGATTTCCAGCAATGTGATAAACTCTGGCTATGTGCAGTCTGTCCAAAAGGGATCAAATATAAATATTTCCAAAAAGAAAGAGTGTTTCCAATCCCATCAATCAAAGCCTTTGAGAACTCTGTCACTGTAGCATTCTGGAAACGATTGCTATGTGAGATTTTGTTCCAGAAAGGAGCTACTGAAGTAAATGAATGAGGCCATGTTATGGAAAGAAGAGGGGGGTAGAGGTGAGCGTGGGGGGCTGGGCAGAGTTAGAACACAGGAAGCTGCAGCAAAGAGGCTTTCAGAGCACTGGTGCTGGAACTGGAAACCTTTTCTCTAAAGCTTATAATGTAACTGCTATTTTATCTTTATATACTTTGGCTTCCCAACTGTGTAGATTAAATGGGAACTTGTCGCCCTGCCATCTACCATATGACCGCAGGTCAAGGCTATGTTCACACCTTCTCAGTCCCTAGACTTACTTTTGCAGGGTCCCAAGTCCACTCCATATCACATGTGTTAAAATGTACCCATATCCCATATTATAGGGCATTTCTTTCTTACTTTTTTTTTTTTTTTGCTATAAGAATAAACTTTCAAATTGTGATGTTGCCTTTGAAATTATTTGGCTCTGAGTAATTTAAATCATGATAGGCGGTGGTTTCCTGGCAGCTCCTGTGTCTACGTCTTCTTGTAAAGAGAAAATATACATGTATACATCATATTCAGCTGCAGTGCAATTTTTACTAATACTAAATTTAGCAATGAAGGAAGTGGCCATCTTGTCATGTTCTGCAAATTAAATATTTATTAATTTCAATGTTTTAGTTTTCTTTTGAGCCATTACCTTTTTCAGTTCTTCAATATTTTCTTGGGTCCCTAGAGTTCTTGTGTAAGTGCCTGATGGATGGAACAAACTGTCCTGGGTCCTCAAGAGTAAAAGCACTGGCGTGGGGGCATTCCATCCACTAAACCTTGTGTTCCCATGACCTAAATTCCCCCAGTCTGCTGGTGTCTCTGTCGTTTGCTCACCAGAGAGTACACAAAACTTATTTAGGTGCCCAAGGAAGCTGTCCTGTGGGGGAATGCATATCAGGGCAGTACATTTCTCTACAGTGGACTCACTGTATAGGGTCATAAGTATGGACCCAAAGACTCAAAGACAAAGAACTTGACTTGAAGAACAGAACAGTCCCTTTTGTGCTACCTATTTTTTTGATCTCCTTTTCAAGAGACCTTTCACCCTTGAGATGATGGTTGCTTCTGACAAAGTCTCCATCCTTTGTCTTTCTAGACCCAAGGCATGCTTTTGAATTTACATCCTGTCTCTTGGCTCAGCAGTGAGTTTCATTAGGATTTAGGCCCTGGGCACATTTCTAACATGTCTAACCTTTGTAGAAACGAAGAGAATGTGCAAACACCTTCATCCCAGAGCAATCTGGGGTAGTGTCTCTGATTTATCTCCCTGATTTACTCTACTTTCAGAGCAGCACAGATAAATACTGCCTGAGATGTATATTTTACCCAATTTCTATATATTTATCTATCTTACGTACTGACCCCTCAGTTGAAATAGGTGGAACTAGGAGTTCTTCCTTCTTTTCCTCATCTGTGGTTACACGGATGGCCACACTCTTCTGTACTGCCAAGGCCCCATCTTGGATCCGGTCCATCTTTCTTGTCTTTGTCTCTTCATCTAGGCATGACTCTGACCACACCAATTCACCTGTCAGGTCTTCCAGAGTTTCACAAAAAAACATTTGGCTTTTATGTCACTCCACGCTTGGGGCCTCGCCACACAGGACACAGCAGATATCTGATATCTTGCCTCTCCCACCTGGGCAAGCAGACCCACCCTCACACCCAAGACAAGAGGTTCTTTCACAAGTTACTGGTCACAAGGACCAAATCACAGCCGGCATTCTAACAGCAGCCTTCACTGATTTCTACCATGACTTTTAAATTCCCAAGCCAACATTTTAATATTTTACTCACTCTTGGTTTGCTTCCTGCTTCCCCGGTCATCCCAGTAAGTGTCCTTGTCTGTCAGTTTTCAGGAGCTCCACCCTGACATCCTACCTGCCCTTCCCCCTGTCACCTTCCCCCCTGCCCTCCCAGTGTTCCTGCCCTTAACCTTGTTCTGTTCTTTATTCCTTGCAGTGCCTGCCCCCTTTTAACCTACCATGTAATTTACTTGTTTATTTTGATGATTTAGTGCTCATTTTTAAATCCCCTCCCCAGTGCATAAGCCTTCTCAGGCCAGGGATTGTTGTCTGTTTGTTCTCTGATATAACACAAACATCTAGAACATTGCCTGGCACATAACAGATACTCAACAAATATTTGTTGAATAAATAAATGAACAATACTTCCTCCATTCCCTAAAGGGGGGGAGCTTTAATAAAAATTTCTCCCAAGCAGTGCTGTAATCTCTTGATGGTGAGTGCTAACATCTATAAATATATCCACGGTATCTCATCCAAAAGCCTTATGGGACTGCCTGGTCCTTTACTTTTCAGTCAGACTGAAAATGCAGCCTATCTCCTTAGCTGTACAAACACTGAAGATGGGAGAGAAGCCACCACCCAGGCAGGTACAGAAACTGGGTTACCTGTGTCTCAGAAGCCTGATGTGTTGAACAAGCACACCCAAAATATTTCTCACCACATTGGAACATGTTTTGCTTATTTGTTTAACTGAGAGCTCACTAATAACTGGAATGGCCACAGCAAAGGTAACAACACATCCATTATTCTCCAAGTGTTCTTCTATGGTGTGCCTCAACTTCCACACATGCCTATAAGACACATGTCTTCAGTGTGTCTTAAGAGCTTAAATTCCTTCTTTTTTGCTTTGCTTCAAAGGGCAGAACTGAAACCAACAGGTAGGTATCGTAGGAATGTGTTTAAGTAGATGAAGGGAGGTTCTCACAATTAGATCTATTCAGAAATGAAATGGTTGTCTTCAATATGGAGGGCTCCAGTCCCTGGAGAATTGCATCATGGATGTTGTGGAGAGCATTTCTGCAGTGGGTGAAGGGTTGGACAGAGCGACCTCCCTGAGCTGAGATTCTATGAGACAATGGCTTATACTGGTCAGTTCCTATAGCTCACTCTTCTTAGGGGACAAGAGATGCTATCTTAGCTGGGCGGTAAGTAAACTGAGGTGAAAAAACTGAACAGATGACCCACATTTTCAGAGTGAAAATTCATGAAAAGAACACCCATATTTCTGAATTCCATTTTTCCTTCGCATCAGATATAATTAGCTTTCAAAGTGAAAAGTATCAATCAAATGTGAAGGGCAAGGCAGAAATGTTTCCATATTCTTTATACTTGGATAAAAAGGAATCAGCTCCCAGCAATAAAAATTCATTTCTCAGAACCCAAAAGTAATATTGAGATCACCTAATGGGGAAGATCAACAATCTTTTATTGCTGTTCAGAGAAGTCAAAAGCATCCCGATTGGGAGAGGATATGGAACCAATAAAGTGGGAGTCAGAGAGGTACTCCCATGGGCAGTGTAGACTCAGAAGCTTCAAACCCGAGAGACTTCTGACTTTGGGCATCAACAGAATTGGCTGAGAAACTTGAAGATATAACTAAGAACACTAGCATGATGCTTTCCAGGAGTTTGTAATAGTGGTTATCATCTGAACTTCTCCTCTAAGCTCTTGAAAGGGTCACACAAAATTATTCTTCTGTTTTGAACCAGTGTATTCACTATACTTGTTTCCCATTAAATGGTGCATCTAAGCAATCTTATAATCGATTCCAAAGTACCCAGTGCCATATTTGCTGCTGCCACTCATCTTCCTGCTCCTGGATGTGATGACTAAGGATGGAAAGTTCAAGGGGAGCTGTGTGTCTTCCAAGCTGTAAGAACTCTTAGTATCCTTCACCATGGGAAAACAGGAAGTTGGGAGAGGCTGCAGTCATATAGACTTTACTCTCAGAACTGGAAGAGGCCAATAAAATGTATGTTTATTACTCTTTACATTTGAGGTATTTTCAAGCGAGCCAAACACCACAGGACTATGAACCCCTTTGGAACCTTTTCTTTAGAAAATCCCTAATCTTGGGATCCACCTGGGTGGCTCAGTCAGTTGAGCATAGCTCTTGATCTCAGCTCAGGTCCTGATCTCACAGTTCATGACAGGCTCACAATGATAATGCAGAGTCTGCCTGGGATTCTCTCTTCCCCTCCTCCCTTCTCAAAATACATAAATACATACATACATACATACATACACACATAATAAATAAATAAATAAATAAATAAATAAATAAAAGTAGTTTAGAAAATCCTAAATCTTAAAATTTTTGATGGTCATTCCTCTTATCAAGTAGAGGTAATGTTGATCTATGGGAATGATGTAAGTTCCAAAGACAAAAAGATGCCATTAAAGAAAGTTACTGCTTTGGAGATTTATCCTATAAAGTATTCCAAATTTGAAAGCTCATATAAACCCTTCACTGCAAAGTCTTGAGGAAAGGAGTTCTCCTATTTAATATAAAACTGTGTAGAGTAAGGAACTTCTTGAGTTCACACTGTTTCTCTCTCCATCTTTGCCCCCTGAATGAATGTTCTTCCTTCCCCACATAAACTGAGTTAAAATATGGCAAGACACCTTCCAGCCTTTGGATTAATTTTTTTGAACCTATTTGCCCTCAAGAGGATAAGAAGGATGATTCTAGAGAATAATTATCTACCTGTTTTGGTTCTGCAATCAAGTATAATCTGAGCCCATTCTAAAATTAAGAAGAGGCTAGGTGGAGGTAAACTGGGAACCTGACATGCACTACCTCTGCCTTATAATTGGACATTCCTCCTCATTAGTGATTCTTTTTGAGCTAGAAAGTACTAATTACCAGGGTTGTCTCTCCTCACTCTTTTTTCCCCCAAATGATCTCTTTTTGTTCAAGTTCACAGAATTGGCATCCTATTTCTTTTTGCTGTTTTAAGGATGCAGCACAGAACCTTGGCTGCTCTCAGTGCCCTGAATTTTGGAAGGTGATGTGTCCTCCAAACTGCTAATCACTGGCTCTAAACTGTGATCATCTCCTTACCAGTTCGAAGAAGGAAAACATCCAGAGCAGGGGTCATCAAACTATAGCTTGTCACCTGACTTTTTAAAATAAAGTTTTACCGGAACACGTCATGCACATCTGTCTATGTATTGCCAGTGGCTGCTTCAGGGCTACTGCAGCAGCTGAGTAGTAGCCACAGAGGCTGTATGACTCACGAGGTCTAAAATATTTCCTATTTGACCCTTTGTTGAAAGAGTTTGCTGACCCGTGGTCTAGAGTACGTGCGCTAGAGATAGCACATGATAGGGAGTTGAAAAATCAGCAACAAAGACTCACCTGTATTTTGAATTACCTTCTAATTGGCAGTCACTTCACCTTCCAGTTTCTTCTTTCGTAAAACAAAACAGGTAGCCTATAGAATCTCAAAGTGTCTCTCAAGGACCCAAACTCTGTAGTCTGTGAGTGGGACATACCCTGCCATCTCCTTCCTTCCAGGCCTGCTCTGTGCAACACTGAAGCCACTGAAAGTATCTGGCACGATCCTGTTTGCTTACGTCAGGAATATCCATTGCCCCCATTTGGTGACCCAGCTGCTGAGCCCTGAAGTCCCTTCTACTGGGGGGTGCACCCCCAGTAAGGCCCGTCCTCTGTCCCCATCATCATTCACATGTTCTTTTTCAGGTACTTGCTCTGTGACTCACCAGGTAAATCCAAAAAACTACTTCCAGCTTTAGCCACTCAGACAGTTTTGAGTTATTTCCCCATCCAGGAATGTAGGGCAGAGCACACTGGTTCTCCATACCCTCTCCTCAAATAAATGAACAAAACTTAGAAGCCCAAGAAATAAAACTCAAAATCATTCTTTTATTAAGAATCAGATTTCAGGGGTACCTGGGTGGCTCAGTCAGGTAAGCATATGACTCTTGACTTAGGTTCAGGTCATGATCTCATGGTTCGGTTCGTGAGTTCAAGCCCCTCATTGGGCTCTGTGCTAACAGCATGGAGCCTGCTTGGGATTCCATCTCCCTCGCTCTCTCCCCCTCCCCCACTCTCTCTCTCCGTCTCAAACAAACAAACAAACAAAAGAAACATTGTTCAGCTGACTCATTCCCTCTGTGAAAATTCTTTGTCCAACCTGTTTGCCCAAGTCTGGGTGGTCCAGTGACACAGACATCAGTGAAACAGCTGACCAGAACCTTCTCTCTTGGGGCAATCTCTACTACACGAGTTCACACACTTGCTAGGTCCTTACTAGTCATGACACCTGGCAAGGGTTATTTAACCTCTCTGGGTTTCAAGTTGCCACGTTTGCAAGTGCAGGTAACAGTGTCCATCTTGCAGCCCCATTCCAAGATGGCGGACAATGCATATAAAATCCCCAGCATGTCGCAGGCATGACCAAAAGTATTCTCCATAATGAGATTTCTTTGAAAAAGAAATGCTTACTCCCAGCTAGGAATTTTCTCCCCACCGGTGCAAGACCTGGGTGTGCTGGCCTTCCATATCATGCTTCCTCTGAGGTCTTTGGTGGGCCAGGAAAGTTGGAAGAGACTCATGTAGAAGCAACAAGGAAACCAGGGAACTGGAATCTAATCCATTCCCATGCAACTGTTCCCACCTCTCTGAAGACACAGAAGTATGTATGTATGAAGGTTTAGGACATCATGGGACAGCAACCAGGGACAATTTTCCTAGGGACCGTTAAGTAACTAGAATCAACCCTCCCTTCTGACCCATAATTACGGTGATTCACAGATCCTTGCTTAATTATTTTCTTGCTGAAACTGATTTTGGCTTTTGGCTCCCAGATTAAGTCTAGAAACTCCTCGAGGGAAGCACAGTGTCTTCCTCATATTTATGCTGCATATACGGTGCCTGGCACAGAGCTCGGCATATAGTCAGGGGCCGGTAAATGACAAAATGATTAATCATGACTGATTAATGGATGGATTAATAAGTGAATGAGCCAATTGACTGGATATCAGGGAGGGGGATCCTTGAACATTTAGCCTCATCCTTTGTGTGGGACCAGGATGGAAACAGAAGGAAAGATAAGGGGACCCTGAATGGAGAGGATTCTGAAAAGGAAACTGAGCATCTAGCACAGGCCGGAACTAGTCGCAGCCCAAAGCGGCCCAACTGTGAACAGTCCGATTGTCCAACTCTGCAGCTCTCGGCGCCAACCCCCAGTCTCTGAGCCGCCAGGCCTCCCGGGCCCGGTGTCAGAACCCATGCTGCCGCGGGAGCAGTCATGCGTGTTCCCCCAGCAGCCGGGCCTCACGGAGCGGTGCCAATTTACCTTCCGCTACCAGGGCCAAATCACTTCATCCAGTAACTCTCCAGACCCCTGTCCCTCTCTGACATTTGGGGGATGGCAGCTCCCAGCCCACAGTGAGTAGTTTCAGAGAAAAATGCAAAAGTCATTCCTTTTCTTTCAGCGAAGGGAGCCCCTGACTGTGTCAGGGCTACTAGCTGACTATTGATGCATCTGAGTTATTAACAGTGTCTGTTTGTGTTTCTGTGTTTTGCAGGGCTGTCTCCCAGCCCCAGCACCTGCCCTCATGGTCTAAGGACACCCCGTAATGCCAAGCCACAGCACACATTTCTGGGGTGCTGCTCGAGCTGCCCCTTGCGCTTGAGAACCCCTGATTGTTGTGGGGCAGAGCAGGGACGACACTTTCTCAGTTCATCCTCATTGTTTTGGTTCAGCTTGAAATGCCCTTCTCCTCCCTCTTTGGGGAGTTCCAGGCTGGAGTTCACAGAGGCTCCTGATATGCAGGACCAGTTTCCGTAACAGCCCATCCCGCCTCGGTGACAGAGATGTTCCCCTGCTCTTTGGGGCCAACCCGACACTGCCTGTAAAGAAGTGAGCAGGCCCTCCACGAGGCATGTGGTAAGCGTGGTCACACATATCTTGACCTCTACTTGCAGACGTGTGGTTAGTGGTTAGGATCTAAAGTCAGACCATCTGGATTCGAATCTTACCAGGTGGGGGAGCTTAACCAAGTTATTTTCCCTGCATCTCAATTTTCTCATCTGAAAAATGGAGTTGAGGATGTGCCCACTTCATAGTGTTGCAGCAAGAATCAGGTGAGCTAACTTCTGGCACACTAGTGCTTCAGCAATAGATGTCACAATGATGCCCAGGCCAGGGCAGCGTCGGGGGCCTAGCCCTAATCCGTGCCGTTGGCTGCTTCCGTGAACAACTGGATATTCTGATAGCTTGGCCTCTTACTAGCTGTGTCATCACGAAAAGAACAAGGCCACATTGCATCCCATTTTCCTCATCAGGAAATGTGATAACGATACCTTTATCTACAAAGTCCTTATGAGAATCCAATGAGGTAACATAAATGACAATTCTCTGTAAATCTACACATGCTGCATGGTGCTTGGTGATTGGGTGACACCATCTAGAACAGGTAACTGGTCTGTTTTTTCTTTAAAAGTCTCTCCTGAGAGGGGCGCCTGGGTGGCGCAGTCGGTTAAGCGTCCGACTTCAGCCAGGTCACGATCTCGCGGTCCGTGAGTTCGAGCCCCGCGTCGGGCTCTGGGCTGATGGCTCAGAGCCTGGAGCCTGTTTCCGATTCTGTGTCTCCCTCTCTCTGCCCCTCCCCCGTTCATGCTCTGTCTCTCTCTGTCCCAAAAAATAAATAAACGTTGAAAAGTCTCTCCTGAGAAAGAGATTCTGGAACCTGACTCTGACCCTGGCACCATCTGATACTATGCTACCCTGAAAGTGGATAAGTTCTTTTTCTTTTTTATTTCTTTTTTTCTTTTTAAGTAGGCTTCAAGGAAGCCTAGTGTGGGCCTTGGACCCACCACCCTGAGGTCAAGACCTGAGCTGAGATCAAGAGTCGGATGCTTAACCAACTGAGCCATCCAGGTGCCCCGATAAGTTCTTTTTTTTTTTTTTAATTGAGGTATAACTGACATATAACACTATCTTAGTTGTAGGCATACAACTCGATGATTCGGTGTTTGTGTATATGTTGTGAAATGGTCACCGAAGTACGCCTAGCTAATGTCTGTCACCGCACATAGTTATAGATGGTAGGTTCTTCTTTATGTTGGTTTAATTTCTCAAACTTGGCCCTATAAAAACATGAGCAGAGACTTGTCATCACCACATCGTAAGATAAGCAAAGAGCCTGACCAGGAGGCACAAGGCCTGCTTGAGTTCCAGGTATCCAGTTAAATACCCATGTCCCCAGTGCAAGCCCATGAACTTTTCCTTGACCAAAGTCTCCTCATCACTAAAGTAAGGACAATAAGCACACCTTTGCTTATTCATTTTTTCAACACCTGTGTCTAGCAGCCTCTCCTATCATCTGCCCTGTTTGGGGGACAGATCCAATGAGATGCCAACAGGGGATGCTCCAGCTGACGCCCTGCAGGGCCTCTCCGTGGGACCTACCTGATCTACTTTAGAAGACTCAGCTGCCTTTTCGTAATGTACCCACAAATTACAGTGCTCCCACAGCACATTTATGGACATCAAAGCCCATAATTACAGATAGACCCAAACAATATGTGGGTACCAATGGGCGCCAAGGACCCTGGTAATGCTGTTTCTATGGGGGTTTTGTTGTTATTGTTTTACATTTTATCAATGCCTGCTTGTTGGTTAAATCCCAAACTGATCACCTCTGTGCATGAGGGACTGAGCATGTCCCTAGTGGATCTAGAATTGTGGGAAGTCACCGCATTGTAGGAAACCTCTGAGTGTTCACTCTGGGGCCCTAAAAGCCCCCCTCCCCAAGAGAAGGAATGGTCTGTCCCCATCTGGCTCAGTGGAAGCAGTGTGCCTGCATCGTAGGTAGAGGAAAAGGGTGGTCACGTGCAGGGTGATCTGGCCACACTGTCTTTTCTGATCGGTGAACCATGGGTAGCCAGATCCCTCTGGATATCACATCATTCCTGAACTAGGGGACATGGGCTTTGGTCAGTGCCTCACCTCCTGCCCTGCCAAGCCGCTGACCACACCCTAAGGGTAAATTGGGAAAACACCCAAGCTCAGCACACAGCAGAAGTGAGGAGACCTTCGTGAGGAAATTCTGCGTCTGGAGGTCAAGCCTCACAAGTGGTTTAGTGGGCCAGCAGCAAGCCCCTCTCCAGGCCAGTCTATTAGCAGCTGGTGTGTGGGGGGGGGGGGGGAGGGCAGTCATCTGCCAAATGCACAGTGTGATGGATGCTTCCTTAGGTGACAAGTCGTGAGGAGAGGAAACAAGATCTACAGGGGGGTGGTTGGAAAAAATGAACTCCAGGGCAATGAGAACAAAAAAGACATGGAGGAGGGCAGCTTTCCCAAAAGTAAGTGAAAAATGGTAAAAAGTCTGTGCTCATTGTGATGAGACGAAACTCCCTCACTTGCACGCAGCTGCTGACACTGCCCTTCAGGGTTTGGTTTCTGGTTTTCAGAGAACCGCGCGGTAGCAGGCTGTGAGGGTTATGAAAGATGTACATTTTTTGATCCTATAATTGAACCTCTAAGAATATAACCCAGAGAAGTGATGGAAAAGAAAAGAAAGAGAAGGACTAACCCTATCACAGGAAGAAATTTTTTAAAAATACGTAAATAGATAAAAACATGTATATAGAAATACATATACATAAATTTTATTTTGAGATGAAATCAGAGATGTAGATCCAGATGTCCAGCCCAAATATCCAGAAGTAGTGGGATGACCAAAGCCCTAAGATATCACTACATAGCCTGTTCAGTGGTCACTCAGAGATAAAGATGACATCCGTGCTGATACATGAGAATACACATATTAATCACATTCTGTGGACATGATAGAACACAACAGAGTGTGTGTGCACTGATGTAAAAATGTGTCCATGTACAATGTCGAGGCTCAGGGATAAATTCGGAAACATGGAAATGGTTGAAACTTCATGTTTTATTTTCTGTCAAGTATTTCAGGGCATAATAAAAATTGTGAATTTGGAAACAGTAGTGAGGGCCCCTGGGTGGCTCAGTCAGTTAAACTTCAGACTCCTGATTCCGGCTCAGGTCATGATCTCACGGTTGGTGAGTGGAAGTCCCCCCACCCCCGCCCCAGCCCCGTCGGGCTCTGCAAGGACAGTGCAAAGTCTGCTTGGGATTCTCTCTCTCCCCCTCTGTCCCCCCCCCCGCTTGCACACGCAATGGTGCTCTCCCTCCCTCCTCTCAAAACAAATAAACTTAAAAGAGAGAGAAGCGAGGATGTGGTAAAGTCACTGAGAACTTGCAGGCCCCAGAAAAGTGATTAAGAGGAAAAAAACTGAACTGCCAATCACAGCGGAGTAAGAATGAAGATCCCAAATCTCGCCCCATCTCCTCCGCCCTGTCCTCCTTTCCCACCTCTACCCACCCACCGTCAGGCCACTACATCTACCTCTTCTTCTTTTTAAAGGTTTGCTTTTCTGATTCGTGTCTCTTTTGCTCTGAGGTTGGAGAGACTGAAAGCCAGTGGGGCATTTCCAGGTCCTTCCTGGGTCCCTCCCAGGTCCCCTCTCTGAAGGCCAGTCACCTATGATGGGAGCTCTAGACTTTCCAAGAGGTTGGACTGTGCATTTTGCGGCTCGAGCTCTATCACAGCGAGCGTGCGTAGAAAGAGAAGGCACACGCCACAGCCCCAGAGTCCAAATTTGCCACTGGCAGCAGGTCTCAGAGCCCCAGATCCAACAATGGACTCCCCTGGTCCAGCCACAAAACATTTATAACCTCTCCAAGCAGTCCTCTGGCAGAGAAAAGCAAACTGTGAGCTCAGGAAGCTAATGACCTTGAAACTATCCATTTATCTTGGCCTTTCCCCTCCGTGTGAGATGCCACAAAAAGTGCCAGTCTCTCTCTTTCTCTCTGAAGAAGAATGGATGGAGCCAGACAGCCATGCTCGCCTCACCTTTGTTTTCCTCCTGGGCCAGGCCCAGGGCTGGAATACCGATGGGAACCAGGAGGGAAAGGAAATCATTCTTGATCATCCAAACACCTTCCCGAATCCTCTGGGTAGGGGGGACAGCTCACCTGAGTGCTGCCTCAAAGCCTAATGTTTGCCGGCTCCTCCATAAATCTTCATAAATAGACAATGCAGATTCCCAGCAAACCTCCTGCCTGGCTCCAGAGTCTGGTGCCCACCACAGCGGACAGCTCCGCTCCTAGCTACCTCTGTCCTCCCTGCCTAGAGGAGGAGGAGGAGGGCAGCCACCCTGAGGAATCTGAGCGTTGGAAATCAATATTCCTCTCAGTTGCCCACTATCTGCTTCGGTGGCTTGCCCTCACCCTGGCACAGGGACATCAGCTTCCCGCTGGGCCCGGCTGAAGCCAAGAGCTGGCACAGCGAGACTCCCCTTTGTTTCTGGTGTGGCCACTTGGGTGTGAGATGTTTCCTCTTCTCTTCCCTGCGACACTCAATTGGATTTGAGTTAAACAACAAATCCGTGGACTGTGGCTGGGCCGAGGAGGCAGCTAACTTGTCTCAAGCCCGGAGCACAAGCAAACCAACAAGCTAGCGAGAGCGACATCAGCAAAGAGAAATAAAACCACTGTGCATTTGAAAAATGCAAAGCTGGTTTTAGAGCCCGAAAGCCCCTTTCCCCAAATACCTGCTTCTTTGATTTCGTGTGACCTCCATTTCTTTGATGACTTTTCTCCTTCTTCTTCTCCTGCCAAAGCTGTATCCCTCTCCTTTAGCTGGATCACGCCAGGGCCATGTGTGCGCTGCCCGTAACACAGCGTGCCAAGGCCCCTTCCTCACTAATCTCCTGTGTGCTCGTATCCAAGCCTTTGAGAGAGCTGTGTGAAGGTAGGGCATTTGGGGAAAACATCTGGAAGAAGAAAGAAGAGAACTAGGGGCTGATGCAATGGTCTCCCATTCAAATGGCCAGTTCAAGGCTCACGCGCTCTCTTTCTCTCAAGTTGGTTTTTTGTTTTTTCCCACGTCTGGCTTTAAGGGTGAAAATATATTATTTTCAGGTAAATCCACAGTTGCGTTTAAAATTCCCAGGCTGCCTTGGATTCATGAAAAAGTAGTTTCGTTCATGTGCTACTGTATTAATGTGTGAAATGGTTAAATTAATCCTTCCATAGGATGTCTGAATAGGTTATTATAAGGTGCTTAGAGATTTGGCAGGCTAAGCCCCATCTTTCTTTCAAGATGTTAAGAGAATAAATGTAAATGCAGGAAACACTGCATGTGAGGCATCTGCTGTCCAACTGTACAATCTGAATGTCAGCACACTATTTAGGAAAAGTTAACCACAAGAGCAAGGGCACAGGATGCCCACTAGGTTGAGACTTCTGAGGAAACCCAGGAACTTGAGACTGGACCGCCTTCCTGTTGCCCAACCCTCCTGTCTTGGTTAAGACTCTTGTCTTCTAGGGGCATCTAGGTGGCTCAGTCAGTTAAGTGTCTGACTCTTGGTTTCAGCTCAGGTCATGATCTCATGGTTCATGAGTTCGAGCCCCGCATCAGGCTCTGAGCTGACCCTGTGGATTCTGCTTGGGATTCTCTCTCCCCATCTCTCTGTTTCTCCTTTGCTCTCAGGCACACACACTCTCTCTTTCTCTCTCAAAAATAAATAAATAAACTGAAAAAAAAAAAAAGATTCTTGTCTTCTAACAAAAACCAACTTGACCTAATTTGAACCAAGAGGGAAAAGTATTAAAGAGTTGCGGGGGTGTCGCACAGAATCCAGAGGCAGTGGGATGTCTCAAGGAGCACAAAAATAGGAACTGGAGGGAAATTGGGAATCCAGGCTGTACTATTTATTGCTTGCTCTGTTTTTCTCTGTGTTCTCTGTTTACTCTGTTCTTCTGCTCTTCTCTGCAGGTCAGCTTCTTCTATTGCTGCATGCACGTGGGGGACGGTAGCAAGCCCAGTTCCTGAGCTTTGAGATTCCCTCAATGCCATCCCACACAGAGGAAATGGCCACCTCCGAATCCGAATTTTACATCAGTAGTCCTGTGGTCAGCACACCTGAGCTCACTCTTG
Organism: Lynx rufus; assembly: GCF_022079265.1. Lineage (NCBI taxonomy): Eukaryota > Metazoa > Chordata > Mammalia > Carnivora > Felidae > Lynx > Lynx rufus. Next base: position 57,917,606 of record NW_025814829.1, read on the forward strand.
CCCTATTCACACAGTTTGCCTGTTTCTTTTGTTCTTTTCTCAAAGCATCCTGTTCTTGTGTCAAGGCCACACATTTTGTATCTCACTTAGGATACTAATTAGATGTTTGTATTGTGTATTTAGTTGACTTTCAGTTTTCCCTTGTATCCCCTTACTTATCTTCTTTTTCAAGGTCAGATTATTGTGTTTCATTCTGCTTCGTCTTGTTTTTTTTTTAATTTTTTTTTCAACGTTTATTTATTTTTGGGACAGAGAGAGACAGAGCATGAACGGGGGAGGGGCAGAGAGAGAGGGAGACACAGAATCGGAAACAGGCTCCAGGCTCTGAGCCATCAGCCCAGAGCCCGACGCGGGGCTCGAACTCACGGACCGCGAGATCGTGACCTGGCTGAAGTCGGACGCTTAACCGACTGCGCCACCCAGGCGCCCCATGCTTCGTCTTGTTTTTATGCTGCTCACTTTATTCTGAGGTCTGGTTAACCTCGCTTGTCTACTTGGAATTGCAGGTAGGAGAATGACTTGGTTTCTTTCTAGGTTGCTTGGTGGGTCTTCTCTGTGTTGAAAGCACATGTCTGTTTCTCTGCTCTTTCACAATCAGAATGACTGGGGCGTTTGTAGATGCAAGCAGACCACTGCGATTGGCAGGCTTTACTTCAGAATAAGCAAAGGAGGAGTTGGTGAGGTGGGGTGCTGGGTTTGGGGCTAGGTTGTCTCCAGATACAATGGAGAGGTCTTCATCCAGGAGCACAGCATCCTCCCAAGCAGCCCTAATTCTTGTTAGGCTGGGACCCCTTTTGTTTTGCCTGTGGGTAAAGCACTGGACTGCCTTTCTAGGGGTGGTGGAGAAGAGAGGGGAGGGAATCGTGGAGAAGCAATTGGCATGGTCATTGAATAAGTAGAATTTTCTACCTACCAACTGAGTTTGGAGCATTCCCAGGCTTCAGCAGTAGCTGCCTGGGCTCTCTGGGCTGATGCTCCCTCACTCTGTTTCGTTCATCAAAACCCCTTTCGTCCAGCAAAACTTTTTGCTCCCAAACTCCCTTCACGCCCCTGACATTTGCTAAAATATCGTGTTTGCTGATGATGCTCCTGAAGACTTATTCCTGTACCTTCTATTGGAGTCTCAGAAGGGAGTAGAAACAAATATTTCACTCATTCTGCCACCTTGAACAGGAATGACTAAATCTGAATTTCAAATTCCAATTTCAAAATCCAGTTGGTCCACCTAGATGATGGGCCCACCCCTGTTCCAATAAACTGGATGGGAAGATCTCATGATTGCTAAAAGCAACCATGGGGTGGGCTGGAATGTCTCCCCTAAGGCAGTCACTACACCATTAATTTTAAGAATTTAGATTTTTCTTGTTTTGTTTGTAGGCTCTTTATTCTCTGCCTTGTTCCAACAGATCCTGGTCTCCTGTAACTCCCTCGTTCTCACCTTAAGCAGGACTAGGTCTATTGGTGAGCTGATAAATGTTCAGCAACTGGATCTCTTGGTTTGTGACATTTTCTGATTTCTGTGGTGGATATACTCCCACTATGGCAGATTTCAAACCTTCTGGAATTACTGAACGTGGAATTGGGGAGAAATGAACAAAACTGACTCTGCCAAGTGTGTGCAACCCACCTCCAGCACACCTCTGACTGGGGTAGAGCCATTGTATAGTCCTAGCCAAAGCATGGCCAACCAGTAAAGTTGGTTGAATCCATTAAGATACTGAAGCAGAACCAAAACACTGTTTGATGAAGCAAAAAGAGAAGTTTATCAGAAAGAACCCAGAATAAATCATGGAGTCCAAGGAAGAGCTGAATGTCCAGAACTTGGGAAGAGCTGACGTTGCTTTGGTGACCTCAGAAGCAGCGACACTTTAGGACTCGACTCCTCTTCCCAGTTTCTGGCTCTAATTGAAATTCCTTAGAGAGAACCTGATTGTCTTCGAGTTAGGTGTTTTCACCTGGGGAAATGTAGCCCTATCTGACTTCAGTGACATTTAGCAAAACAGGACTTGCTTACATAATGTGTAGGATTCAGTGTAGAATAAAAATGTAGACCCCTTTGTTAAAAAAAAATTATTAATAGAGCATTAAACCAACTGTAGGGCCCTTTTAAACACAGGACCCAGTGTGACTGCTCAGGTTATATGCTCCTGAAGCTGGCTCTGGCTGGCGGAGGTCGGTGGGGGGAGCTCACTCTTGTGGTCCAATTGTGAGATCTGTCTTAGGTTCTCTTCTGAATTGCTCACTTGGGGGTATTGCAAGGCAAGCCCATGGAGAGGCCATGTGGCAAGTCAACCACATGAGTGAGCTTGGAAGCAGAGAAACTACCTTCCCCCATCCCCACCCACCCATCCCAGCAAGTCTTCAGATGATACCGCAGACCTGAATGATACTTTCAACTTCATGAGAGACATTCAGGCAAAGGCACCTATCTAATCCATACTTGGATGTCTAACATACACTAAGTATGAAATAATAGGTGTTTGCTGTTTTAAACCACAGGTGTTTGTTGTTTTTGAGGCTACTTTGTTACCCCACAAACGATAACTACTATAGTGTTATTTATTACTTTTGACCTATTGAAATGTATTATAATTTACACATGGGGGTGTTGAGTGAGTCTATTTATTATGTCATCTAGCCTTAACTAACTTCATCCTCACAGAAGCTGTCCAAGTGATTTTAAAACATTTCTGCAAAGAGGGGCGCCTGGGTGGCGCAGTCGGTTAAGCGTCCGACTTCAGCCAGGTCACGATCTCGCGGTCCGTGAGTTCGAGCCCCGCGTCAGGCTCTGGGCTGATGGCTCGGAGCCTGGAGCCTGTTTCCGATTCTGTGTCTGCCTCTCTCTCTGCCCCTCCCCCGTTCATGCTCTGTCTCTCTCTGTCCCAAAAATAAATAAACGTTGAAAAAAAAAAAAATTAAAAAAAAAAAAAAAAACATTTCTGCAAAGAAACTAGAGATTGGAATTAAGGCTGATAATGCAAACAAACTCACCTCCAGAAAATGGCTCTTAAATACATTTGAAGGAAAAAAATAACAATGACTAATCAGATCTGTCAAGATGATGACCAAAAAAAAAAAATCAACATTTTTGAAATATGGACTTACATCCACTTGAAATTATAGCTAATCATGGTAGTACATGTATAAAAATTATAAATAAGTAAATATTCATATGTTTGTGCATACTCAAATGTACTTAACTGATGGTTTGCATGATCCAAACAGATCGGTGATGGCTGTTTCTGTGCTTGAATAGGGTTAGGGGAGAACACCAGTACCCTGTTCTGAGGTCACTTGATTATAACACCATCATCGCAAGAGAGGACAATGGTCAGGTGGGCCAGGTGCAGCCTGGGACAGCAGTTTAGAGTGAGAGGCCATTTAAAATAATCAGGAAACTAACAAGCATCTCATGATGATAGGGACTAGTCACAGCCACACTAAATCACAGTCACACATGATGGAGATGCATTATTCTTACTTGGATATTAAAGAGAAGAGTGATTCCAGAAGACTGGAAATCCACAGGAAAACTGTAATCATACATGCAATTCACAAAATAATTTTGGTTTGGATATATAATATTCATTCAGAAAAATATCTTAAAGACCTGTGTACAGTTTTACAAATAATAGTAACATGAACCTACTGTAACCACCACCTGGGTCGAGAATTAGAATGTGGCCAGCCATCTGGAAGCCTTCCAGGTACCTTCTCCAGTCATATCCCTGTCCCTCTACCCTGGAAGCCACTTTTGTTCTGATTTCTGTGATCATTCTTTTTGGGCTTTACTTGATAGTTTTACCACTTTGGCATGTCTCCATAAACAATATGGTTTGATTTTACCTGTCTTTATGACTGGAAATTTTACACAAATGGAAATCATTCCACATCGTATCCTTTTGCCTTTTATCTTTTGTTCAACACTGTTTGAGAGTCATTTGTGCTTCAAATAGCTACATCTATCTTTATTGATATACAGTCCTCATTTTATGAATATCCTACTTATTTACCCATTCTTTGTAAGAGAACATTTGGCTTATTTCCAGTTTTTAGTTATCATCAGGAATTCTGCCTTAAACATTCTGGTACATTTATCCAAGTGTACACATACATGAGTTTCTCTAGGACATATGTGATACGGAAGCACAGAGTTATAAGCTGTGCGTATCTTCAAATGGAGTGGATAACGACAATTCTTTTCTAAAGTAGTTGTACCAACTTACACCTCCCTTCCACTCCACAGTGTTTGAGACTTCTCACTGTTACACACCTTATCCAATCTTGGTATCGCCAAACTTTTAAATACTTGCCAGTCTCGTGGGTATGTAGTGTTATCTCTTTGTGGTTTTAATTTGCATTTCCCTCACCCATAAAATGCTTTTACACTTACGTATTGGCCATTTGGATTTCATCTTTGGTAATTTATTGGGTTTTGTCCATTTTTCTATTGAATTGAGTTTCTCTTATTGATATGGAGTAGGTTTTTAAAATAGATTTTCAATTTATTGACACATATACTACATATTCTGTAACATATTTACATCTTCCAATTTACAGTCTGACCTTTTATTATTTGTATAGAATCCTTTGGTGAATACAAGTTCTTAATTTTAATGTAGCCAAACTCATGTATCTTTCCTTTCTGATCTTGTTTAAGAAGACATTGCATATATTTTTATGTGAAAATATTCTATATTGTCATCTAAAAGCTTATAGTTTCACCTTTTACACTTAGATCTGTAGTCTACCTGGAATTCATCATTGAAAATGTCTTCCTCTCCTCATTCATCTGCCATGCGTCTTTTTCATATGTCAAATGTCCACACATGTGTTTATCATTTTTCTGTTCTCTCTATTCTGTTCCATTAGTCCATCTGTCCGTTCTGTGCCAAGACTATGCTGCCTTTACTACAATTTAAAACAAATCTGGTGTCTGGTAGAGCAAGTCTTTCTACTTCATTGTTTTCTTCAGAAGAGTCAGAGATTCTTTGTGTTTACATCTAACTTTTAGAATCAACTTCTCAAATTTTACCAACACCTTGCTAGAATTTTGGCTAGGATTAAGATTACATGGAATCCATGAATCAGCTTGGGGAAAATTAGTATCCTTCCAAAATTGGGTCTTCTCATCCATGAATATGGTATATTTTTCAATTTGTTTAGGTTTTCTTTAATATCTCTCAATACAGTGTTAAAATTTTGTCTGTGCATATCTTCCATATGTTAAAAACATACTTATATTAATTGCTTCATATGTTTTACATAATTATTTACTGATTTATAGGAATACAATTGAGTTTTGTATATTGCTATTGTATCCAGCTACCTCGGAAAAATCCCTCATTAATTCTAATAATTTATCTGTAGGTTATTTTAGATGTCCTATGAACATACTGTTGTTGTTTTTCTTGCCCTTCCTTTGCACTGTCTAGGGCCTCCAGTATAACATTCAATACTATAATTTTTATGCATGTATCTTACACCTTTGTGAAACTGTAAGTTCAACGAGGGATAAATCATTGTACAACAGGGGTATTCAATAAGCATTTGTTGAATGAATCATGGAATGAATGAGCTATTCCATCATCCAGATGGCTAATCATAGCAGAAACCATAAATGGTCATGGAGGCAGGAGACAAGTTGACAAACTGGGTTAAAAATCAAAATCAGAACCAACAGTACAAAATATACTACTGGAGACCAACATGTAGGTGCAGAATACATGCATTAGCCTAGTCAAGGACCTGAGCTGGGTACAGAAAGAGGGACAATAACTGATTTTCTTGAGCTTCTGGTACAATGTAAGGCACTTAAATTCATAACTCTTCCCTAAAGAAATTGTGGGTGGGGTTTTTTTTTAGTGTGTTACTGTGCTTCTACTACTTTTAGCTTAAAGCCCAAATTTTGTATATTCTTGTCCCTGCCCACCTCTCCGACCTTGGTCTTAGAAGGGTCTAACCTCCCCACCTCCCACCTCATCATCCCTTGTTGTGTTCCACTCACTCTGACTTCTTCCTGGTTTCTAGAAAATTCCAAGCTTTCTCTAATAGTGCTTTGCCTATCTGTTCCTTCTACTTGGAACACTCTTCCCACCGTCCCTGCTCTGGCCATGCCTGTTAATTTGTCAGGTCTCTGCTCTATTGTCACTTTCTCAAGCAAGCCAACCCTCATTTTCACCATGTAGCTTAGCTACATGGTGTATACTCTTAAAGCCCCTGTACTTTTTCCTTAAAGGTTCTTACCAAAATAGCAATTTTATTCCTGTGTTATTATTTGACTAACGTCTCCTAATTAGATTGTAAGTTCCAAAACAGGGGTGGCTGTGTCTAGCTTGCTCACTGCTGGCTTCCCCAGCACCTGGCTAGTGTCTGACACACACATGGCGGGTAAGAGTCACTTCCTGAACTAAAACCTGTAGATCTTCACTCTTGGCTTTCCTTTATGTCACTGCCCCTCTGTCCTTTCCCTTTCTCTCTGATGCCCTCAGATGCTCCCTCCTTGTTCCCACAGCCCTGTACCCTTGATTCTATGATGCTGCTTAACCATGTGGAACCCTATGCACCTCCACCTCCAGACTGGTCTTATTAAGTTCACCTTGTACTGTCAGCCCCTGCAAGGTGTCAGGCACATAGTAGGCCCTGATATATATTAGCTTGACTAAATGAATAAATGCAAATGAATAATAAACAACGAATGAAGTGTGTATGTGCATACAAGTATTTGAGAGTCTCTTACCATGGGGCAGTCTCTTAAATGAAGATAACTAATTGCATGCTTTTTATGATAATTTAGTGATTAATCTCCCTCTGAGAGGGTCTAAGATAGAACCACCTTACACCAAATTGCAGTCAGTAGTGAATATTCTTGCAGAGAGGATCTGGGTAGCGTATGCATGTGTAGATGTGTATGAAATATAATATATATTTTTTTCTTTCTAAAAAACCTTACAAAAATAAAGAAAATGTCAAAGCCTTTTAAAGGGCGCGATCACGCTGAGTAATACAACCCTTCCTTGATTTTTGCATTATTTCAGTATGAGATGTTTTTATGGCTCTTGCTAAAAATAAAAGACATTTCAGAGTTTCTCAGTAAATGAAGCACTGTAGACTTTTCAGTTTTGTTGTTTCCCCTAAAATTAATATAATTAATTAAAATCCCATGTGAGTGTGATTTACAATCTGTGAGTCAATGAGTCACAGACTCTTATGCTAATAGGGCAGTTCAGCTTTCTGAGCTCTTTACAAAAAACTGTGCCCCAGGGAAGGGCCAAGAACAGAGGTAAGGTGACAAAGAGGCCCAGAAGGAAGGACCTCTCTAACCAGGCCGTGGTATATTTATATTGTGTTTGGAATGGAGGAGTCTGAGGATGATTTGGAAAGACAACTGCTTTTATCAAGTGTAAGAAATTAGTTTAACTGAATTTAAATGCAATTACAGGAGCAGCTGGTGAAGGCTAATTTCTCTTCAGTCTGGTTTCTCAAGAACCGCACCCCCATTCTGTTCCCTGGGAAGGGATCAAGTTTCAGGCTTTACATCATTGACACCAACCCTTATAGGCTGGCCTTGGTGGAGGTCAGTGCTAGGAGCCACAGAGGACGGGGATTACCTCTCTCCTGGTGTTTACCTGAATTTGCTCCTCCCCTTTCCTTTGTAAAGAGACCCAAGGCCAGGTGCCAGTATCATGTTGACGTTACTTTGAAAGGCTCAATTTCCACTAGGGTCCATTCTGACGCGATCTCTGTCTAGATGGCACCGGAGCTGGAATCCAGGGTTTCTAGCTGCTTCTCCTGGTTCAGGATGGTGAATCCTGTGTGGTGAGGAAAATCTTTGACTTCAAGAACTGAAAAGCTCTTAAATGTCATCTACCTGGGCCAGATCACTAACCTGATAGACTGAGAACAGACAGCCTGGGAGCAATACCCTGACTGCCAGTCCAGTGTTACTGGTACCAACACCCCACACTCCATAACCGCACCTCAAAAATGTCAGGCCCATTCTTTCCACACGGGAAATCCCTGCCACCCCAAATCCAGCTCAGTGCACGCACCTGATTCCCTCAAATGCACTAAAGTGAATACAGTGTTCGGGCCTGGATCTTCTGCCTTTGGGTCAAGGCTTTGCCGTTCTTAAAATATGGAATGTATAAACCATCTCTGTCATCTACACCCCCATATAAAGGAACTTATAAAATCATTAGTAGGAGAAGGGATTGTCACAGATAAGAGAGAGGAAAGAGATAAGGACACTGGAAAAGGAGGTTTTGGGGAAGCTGATCAAAGGAAGAAAGAAGGTGGGCACTCTGGGTAAATACCGCAGAGGTCTCCTGGCCGGTCCTGGTCCTGCTCCTGGCTCGGATCAAGTGATCTTCCAAGTGGGGGGTTGGAGGGAGGCCCTGTGGAGTCTCACTTCCCCAAGGGTTACCTGGTTTCTAGCTCTGAACTGGTGGCCCCAGCGGGACCTGGGATTTCCTGTCTTGTGGGCAACCTCCCCAGGGGCCTCCACATATGAGAAATGTCATGTGAAGCTTCTGAGTTTCTCTCAAGTGTCACCAGACAAGGGCATCAGCCACAGGCCGGGCGGGGCCGAGAGATGGCCAAGCTGCTCAGTGTGCCCATCCAGCCAGTGGCATCCCCCCGCGGCCCCACGTTTCCTGGAACTTTACAGACTGCCAGATGCCTTCAAGACAAAGCTTATGGGCCCCGGAACATGGCTCTCAACTCTCCCCAGCAACAAATACTCTCCAAGGCCATCACCCTGCCGGCCCCCTCTTCACTCTCATCCTGCCTTATCTATGTGTTGGTCCCCCTTCCGCTTGGGTACAAGGCCACTCCCCCATTTCCCCCACCTTCCCAGGTGCTCACACATGAGCACACTGAGGCCTGTGCCTCGTGGGGCTGCAGGGACCCCCTGGGCCCTGGCCTCCTTGGAGATCTCCTCAGGCCCCTACAGCTCACCTGTCTTCAGCATCCTCTCTCCCTCCTGTCATGCACACCGCCCTCTTGTCCCATGCAGGGCACTTCCTGAGGGCTCCTCATGTGGCCCCACGTTCAGCATTATTACTGAACAGACTAACACCTATAAAGGTTGTTCACCGCAGGCCTCAAGGCAGCATGTAGGCTCCAGATACTTGAAGATGGTTTGCCAAAAAACAAAAGACTGACCCCCCACAGGAGAACCAAGGCTGTTATCAAAGCCAAAGTTCCCAATCTCATTTCCTGAAGGTTTGTTGCCTACAACCTAGGATTCAGGTCAGATGAAATTATTAATTCCTTTTATGGGGGCTCGCGTGTCTTTTTTCTCTTCCATGAATTGGCACATCACAGGGGCTTTCTCAAATTATTGGCAGGGTTTGGAGGAGAGGAGGGGCCCCCAAATGCCTGTGAACATTAATAATGTTAGTAAGATCTATTGGAGGCGGGGTCCTAACACACACAGCTCAGCGCCCACGACACACAGCTTGTGCAGCTGATGGCCCCTGCCAGGCCCCGAGAGGTAACGAGGGTGATAAAGAATGGCAGTAGATCTGTGACTCTTAACCCCCAAGAGGGACTCAGCTGTAAGGCAGACCTTACTGAAATCCTTATTTTCCTGGTTCAAACTAGCCAGCCCGAGGCCCCGGCTAGAAGAGCTTGCGGCTTCTGTCAGACAACCTGCTCACTCCTGTCTCCACACCAAACCTGCTCTATTCCAGGCTATTATTTTTATATGAAACTCTCTTCCCGATCAACTCATTTTGTTCAACCCCTGCTAACTGTCTTGCGACTCCCATCCCTCAGTGAGCCATACCGGGAAGACAGGGGACGGCGAGGGGGCAAAAGTGGGCATGGGGCGGGATGAAGTCACTGTCAGCAATGCACCTGCAGTCAGTGGGAGCTACGGCTGGTAAACGAACCTCAAGTTCAGCCCTCCAAGACCCACAGGCATCCAGGCTTCTGCATAGGACTGGACAGGAGGAGCCCTTTAGGACCAGACAAGAAAGAGTTTTGTTTTCTGAGCATTGACTTGCAGCTCAGCCCATGTGAGGGCTGTTCACTGAGGTGTCTCGGCCAGGTGGTAGATTTCTCCTGTTGTCCTGTGACTTGGCTTGAAGCGGAAGATGACCCGTGTCACCTGGCACCCTGATAACAGAGAGCAAATTCCAGCAAAAAAGTGCCCATGCCTGGGCTGGCCATTCTTGTGCCCAGCAGGCAGCTCCCTGCCATCTGGCCACCTTAGAGGGACCACAGCCGCTCTGCTCCTCGCCCACCTGGCTTCAGCTGCTTCCCAACCCCAGTGACAGGGACAGCATCGCCAATACTAGGCACAAACCAGCCTCCGATTTACCTGCTTTCCTGCTCTGGGGACTGGGGACCAGGTCCCCTAATGCTGTTGTGCCCTAGTTTTCCACAGAGCTGATGCCCTGTCCCTTGAGGTAAGCAATCTTCCAACCTTATTTGCAAATACTGAAAATACAAAGCTCAAATGCATTTGTGGCACTCAGGGCACTAACATTTGTCAGGGGACTTCACTAGAGATTTCCTAAGGCATGAAGTGAAGAAAATAAGTACTGGATAGATGGGAATTTGGGGGCAAAGCGTGCACACATGTACATCGCGATGGCCTCTTATTCTAATATAACATTACAAAGAGGTGGTCCAGAAAGAGATCAGGTAGAGGACCCGGGCAGCAAAGAACTGTCATAATTTCACCATGTTTCTTAAAAGGCGTTTTTAAAAGTGTGGTAGCTTGTGTTGCTCCTACAAATCTGAGCACTCTGTTCATTGGTTTATTTACACAGTGACTTATTTCGGGAGTACATTACAAGAATACATGTGATAAAATGTGAAAGTATAGATAGATACATGGGAAAGCATGTATGGGAGGGAAATTTTAGAATGGGAGGGGAAATCTGGCATGTGGATATATGGATTATAGGGTTACATGGATAATAGAGGTGAGCCACTAATCAAGAACAGATGATTGCTAAACACTGTCCTCTTCACTGGTGTTGGTGACATTAATCAACACCTGTATAAACAAGGTGCTGGCTCCACATGGGCTAAGACATGCTCCTGCCTTCCAAAAACTCAGGGTTTTGGGGCAAATAGAAGGGTCCTTGTCCAAATGGGGTCCTGTCACAGAGTCATAGAGAAAAGAAGACTGGGGTCAGCAATGTGGGTCCACATAAGTATCCCGGTGGAGACTCACCGTGTACCTGCTGATCTGTGCTGTGCTCCCCCCACTGCATGCATGTCTGGCCGGCAGCCCCACTTCTCCCTGGCTGAGGTCCATGGGGAACCTGGCCATGCCCCCATAAAGCAGCACCCCTAAACTGCTCCTAGCCAACATGCCCTCATCCGTAAAACACTCAGCATTGGTAGCACATCTCATGGTTGGAGCCACTCCTACTATAATGTCTAACAACTTGCTAAGTACCTGCATGGATTTATTTGTCTGACGAATTCACTTGAACACTGACCCAGAAGAAAGATTCAGTGTCTGATGACGGGGGGGGAAGAAGGCTGAAGCCAGGGCCACATCTCCACACACGTTGGTGTTGGCATTTCCGGAAGCAGTCCCCTCATTGAAGGAAACTGTGAAGACCAGGATGGGGGAGAAGGGAAGGAAGTTTTCGCAGCTCATCATTTGGCTAACACTGTTGCACTGATGGCAAGGCTCTCTGTCTAGATCAATTCTTGTGTTCATTTGAGCAAAGTAGTACTAACACATTTTTTAGTGTTTATTTATTTATTTTGAGCGAGCGAGTGAGAGAGAGAGAGTATGTGTGTGTGCACAAGCAAGGAAGGAGCAGAGAGAGAGGAAGAGAGAGAATCCCAAGGAGGCTCCATGCTACCAGCACAGAGCCTGACGTGGAGCTTGATCTCATGAACTGTGAGATCATGACCTGAGCTGAAATCAAGAGTTGGTCCCTTAACTGACTGAGTCACCCAGGAGCCCCAATACTAGCCCATTTTAATTCATGCATTTGATTTGTTTTTTCCAAGTAAAAAAACTCTGGATTTGGTTTTGGCCCCATCTCTAGGCAATTTTGGAAAGAAACAAATTGCATTTCAGCACTAGAGTCTCACCCTGGATTCCCCTGGGTGGATCCTCACCCTGAAGCACCCAAAAGTCTCATATTGTCCACTGGATATTCATCTCTTCCTGTAATAGATCTTAATGGGAATCACTTATCTTTTTTCTCATCTCAAGAGTAATCCATTAAATTAGCTAAATCTGACTGCCAACCTTTATATCCAAAAATAATACAGAAAATAAAATTAAGAAAAAGTGTATACCTAAATCCAACTCTTTACTTTTCCAGCTAATATTTGATTATTTTAGACATAATTCAATGATGCTAGACTCTTTTCTAGTATTAAATTACTCATTTTTTTCTTTTTGAGTCAAAATCCTGATGGAGAACAAGTAAATCCTAGCGCCAGCTCTGTTCCCTGAGTCTGTTGCTTCAAGGCCTCTTGACATCAGGCTCTCGCTGGGAGTTCTTGTCTGACCTTGGGTCCCACTCCAGCAGACCAGGGGTCAGTGGGTACAGGAACCAGAAATAAGGCTTTCTCATCAGAAAGAGCTGAGCTGAAATTCCAGCACAACTACCCAGTTACTGTCTTGATGTTCTCATTTGCAAAAAGAGGTTCCTAACACCTACTTCACAGGCATTTTATAAGGAGTAAATAAAATAATAAATGTCAAAAGCTTAGCACGGTGTCTGGCTCACAGTAAGGATGACAGTCATCACCACCATGATGTCTTCCTTATCATCATTGTCACAGCCATCACTGATTCTTACAACTAATTCAAAAACAAGCCACACATTTCCTTTAAATCTCTGATTCCCAGTGGAGGGCTAACCTCGTGGAAAGGTGGTGGGATTTGGGTCCATCCTAGCTGTTAGCTCTGGGTCTGCCATCTCGGACAGCCTGCTTAGCCTCTCTGGGTCCTCTCACCTCGTCTGTCCAGTACGGATGACAGCTGCTGGGAGGGTTAGCGTGGGGGTGCGTACAACGCATCCAGACCCATTAAAGATTGGCTTTCTGCACCTTCATCCTTTCTTCTTTCACTGTAACGAAATATTAGAAGAAATCGCACCCACATGAGATGCCACACATCTACCTAAAAGCCTTGTAATAGCATAGGCAAAATATTTAGTCTCATTTCATCAGACTCTATTCTCTTTGGGCTCTGCTTACAATGGGTATTAATCACTTAATCATACAAGCTAATTTATACTCATCTGTTAATCAGTTAATGGCTCTTCCATAAGCATTTACATAATGTTTTTAGCCAGGAAAAAAAAATGCAGTCTCCCAAAGGCTCCTAGGAAATGTCCCTGTGGTGAGCCTACCCTGCCCGGTGACAGGGACTACCTTCATGTGAAGACTCTTCCATAATCACCCAACGGCAGCCCATCCTGCCTGTGCCTGAGCCTGAGCCTGAGCCTGGGTCTGCTTGACTTGACAAGATCCCCATTTGTTTGCATGGATCTGTTTAAATGCTTGCTCTATGATGGCTGCGTTTCTTCACACACCCAGATGCACAGTACAATACCTGCCCCCTCTTGTTAGAGTGAATGCACAGCTGGGCTTGTGTCTTATTAGCAGGCTGGGGCTGGGTAAGGGGGCAGCAAGGAAGAAGGAAACTTATATCTTGGAAGCTGGCCACTTCTGTGTATAACAAATACAAACCGGAACCGGGTGACACTTGGGACCATCAGCATAAGCCAAGATAGAAGTCACTCTTGCAAGGAGTCTGTGTTCCTGGTAGAACGACACCAACAATCAAAGTTAAATGATTTCTTGCCATTGTACATTAAGACCAGAGCATTGGAGAAAATGCCTCTTCAAGACTCAGGGTGCCCACTGTTGCACCATTTGGTTGTATAAACTTGTCACTATCTGCACCTGGGTGGCAGCTCAGCTGTGGTCAGTCCCTGGGGGGAGGATATTAACCCTTTTGGTGACAGAGGCTGGCTCAGCTTATTTTGCAACCATCTCAGTTTCTGGAAACAAGCCACATCATGTCTTGAAGGTGGAGAGTGGATGGAATCTGAAAGAAGGTAGGTCACAGACTGGCAGAGAGGGCAAGGAATGATTGACAAGAACTGTAGGTGAGTCTCTGAGAGGTTGTGTGACTTTGCTTATATTAAAACATAAACTGTGGATTGGATGGGGCTCAGACATTTGGCTACAGCACGCATTTGGAAAACGCATCAGCCAGAGCAGCCACGGCACCTAATGCGCATCTTCGTTTGAGTAATGCTGATGGGAAGTGACTCAGCAAAGGCTGTAAAATGGGTTGCATTGGGAAAACCAAAGACTTCTGCTCCCAGGTCAGATCCTGAAGGCTAAATCCAGAGTTTCACTTCGTTCTTGGATTTGCTGCTGCTGCTGCTTCCACTGGGGCCACCAGATAGCCAAGGGCCTGGGATGGTCTCCAGTCGTCTCCGGCACCCTGGCTTGGGAAGCAGGCTTTGAGTCCAAGGGTGGACATCTCTGTGGCTAGCCATCTGGTTAATGCTCATCACGCCCGTGTGGGACGCCAACAGGGAACAGACTTAGGACAGAATCAATAATCTGGCAAGGAGGAGGAAGCTCACAGCTTCACAGATGAGCTCCTGAGCATTAATTAATTTATTCATTAATTCAATAATAATTCATTAAGGGCATATTATATGACAAGCAATGCGAAGACATAGAGTGATGGTGCCATTATAAAGATATATAAAGACATACCCTCTTCCTGTCTTTAGGAAGCCCATACTGGGGGAGCAAGACAACCACACGGACATGTAATCAGAATACAACCTTAATAAATAGTGTTTTTGTAATGTGTACAGAGTGTTACAGGACTATAAAGGAATACGCAATTATCTGAGGAATTCCATTAAAGCTTCACAGAGGAAACGGCATGAGGGCTGCAGCTCAAAAGGTGACTGGGAATTTCTACAGACACGGGAAAAGGAGAAAGTAGCAGACTTTAAAATCAGGCAGACCTATCCGCTAGCCCTAGATCTACTTGTGCAATGCTGACTTCAGTATTTAGTCTCTGTTTCTCCATCTGCAAGATGGAAATAATAAGCCTATCTTGCAGAATTTTACAAGAATTGGAGATCATCTATATTCAAAGAAGTCGTGGCTTTAGCACATTAACCAGCTGGGTCTTGAAAGAGGACATTTTATATAGCTGGTATACCATGAGTAAAAACAGAGACATGTGGAAAGAAACAGTACATTTTTCCAACAGGAGGTAGTTTACCACATCGGGAAAGTAGGCCTGGGAGGAGGAAACAACAGATGACGCCAGACAGATGATTGGGGTTCATTTATGATGAGCCAGGACTGTCTTAGGTGAAGAAGAGCCAGGGTCATTCAGGCTTGCCCACGACCGCTCTGCCCAAGGGCTCACTGCGAGTCTGCTTCACGGGTGGCTTCCGCCCAGTCTTCCCGGTTCTTCCTCCTCCCCACGCCTCCTCCGTCCATCATACTCTGACAGTCCCCACGCCATGCCCACGGCTCTATCCTCAGCATCGCCATATGCCATTCCTCCTAATTCTTTAGCAGTCACGTCTATTTAGAGCTGTATTGAAAGTCACTTCTATCACTTCTCCTGCAGGTGCATTCTAAGAATACCCAACAACAAAAATCCAAACAGGCAAACAAAGAAATGACAGAAAGATCTTGATGACACCGAGAATTCATTGCCCTCTAGACTTTGCTTTCTTCAAGAGTTAGTTGGAAAGAATAATATTACCAACTTCGTGGGATTAAATGAGATAATTCCGTGAAGTGCAAAGTAAATCCTTATCAGCTTATTAGCTGCTATTATTATGATTGTTCCTAGCTTTATAAAATAGGTAACCATTCAATACATTTGAGTGCTTACTATGTGCAGAGAATCAAAACATTCCTTTACAAACATATAATTCACCTACAACTTTTTGGGCAGATATATTCTGCAGAGAAGAAAGCACAAGCATATGGGAGCAGTATAATTTAATCACCACCTAATTAGCCAAACTATTTAAAATCGGCCTTACAATGATGATGAAAACATTCTCACTTCTAAATGCCGGAAGCTGCGTCTTCCTGTAATTCTCTCCCTGGAAAACTGCGCACTGAGGGGCTCTTGGCTCAGTGTGGACGCTTCCTCTCCATCACATTCAGACCTCACTGAGTCTAGTCATTTCCTTGCTTTGTCATTAGAGGAGGCCAGGATGGCCTCTGTTATCTTTCCTCATTTTCTTGATGTTTCTCCTAGTGGTGATTGTCCTTTGTGTGGGAGGATGTGCCTGAGATAGGGATAATAGGACCCAATATTTATTAAGACTTGCTACATGGTGGGGGCATCTGGGTGGCTCAGTCGGTTGAGCGTCTGACTTTGGCTCAGGTCATGATCCCACAGTTCGTGGGTTCAAGCCCCGCATCAGGTTCTGTGCTGGCAGTTCGGGGCCTGGAGCCTGCTTCAGATTCTGTGTCTCCCTCTCTCTCTCTGCCCCTCCCCTGCTCACGCTCTCTCTCTCTCAAAATTAAATAAACATTAAAAAATTAAAAAAAAAAAGACTTACTACACGGCAGAGGCCATTTAAGCATTTCACTTTTGTTTTTCTTGAGAGAAAGTGAGCGACATGAGACAGAAGGAGAGAGAGACAGAGACAGAGAGACAGAGAGACAGAGAGAGAGAGAGAGAGAAAGAGAGAATCTTAAGCAGGCTCCATGCTCAGCATGGAGCCCAATGAGGGGCCCAATTTCACAACCATGAGATCATGACCTGAGCCGAAATCAAGAGTCAGAAACTTAACAGATAAGCCACTCAGGTGCCCCCAAACATTTCACATTAACCCTCCCATAGCCCTATGAGATTAACACCATGAGTATCTCCATTTTCTAGAAGAAGCCAAGGCTCCAAAGGGTTAAATAACCTGCCCAAAGTCTCTCAGCTGGTAGGCAGTGCAGCCAATATCCACCCCCAGGCAGTCTGCTTCCAGCTTCCCTAAGAGTCAGAAAATCCAAAAGCAGTAGAAACCTTTGGGCTAAGAAGAGGCAGTTGCTATGAGCGAACCCAATTCTTAACTCTTGTTTCCCAATTAACCCAAAGCTTCTCTTACAGAGTTTAGAGAAACCCTGTTTTCAGACTGTCCAGTGATGAAATTATGAACACCCAAGCCAGGTAAATAAATGTCCAATGGAAGGTTTCTCTGAACAGCTAATTATAAAAAAAAAAAAATCTGTTATGACAGAAAAGCCCAGAGAAACTTAGAACAGAGTAAGAGGCCACAGTGTTCAAAGAATCAATCAAAAAGGAAAAACACTGTAAATACGGAGAAAGCCCACAAACCGAGACCAAAGTACAAGACGCTCAGCAGGAATGTTCTACAGAGGATTAAAGTGTTTGACAGACAACTGGGCTAGGTGATTTTAAAAGATCTTTCTAAACCCAGAGATGCCATTATTCAATCAGGAATGTAATTTTTTTAAAGTTCCCAGTGTTCATGTTTTTAATCTCGTGGACTAATTCATAGCAGGTCAGCGTAAGTTTGGTGCTGCCATTGCCTCCAAACATTTCCACATCCAAATTCCACTGTGCACACCAAACCCCACGTGTTGGCTCCACTGACCCCTTCTTTCCATGCACCTTATCTCGGTTAATGGTCTCACCATTGCCAGTCACCCCGACCTGGTGCTCAGAGTCTTCCTTGACTCCTCCTATACCCTCGGGCTCCACACCCAACTGGTCAACAAGCACGATCAGCATCTAAAGTGTCTTCCCTGGCTGTCCTCTCCTACCCCACCATGGCCCTGTTGGTGCAAGTAAGTCATACTACAGTACCTACTGTGGACTAAAGACACAAAGATGAAAGTCATGGTCCTTCCCCTCAAAGAGCTCACAGCCTGGTAAAGGAGACAGGCTTATACACAGAACTCAAGACCCAGGCAAGAGGCATACAGGAGGTACAGTAAATGATACAACAGATCAATATGTATCAAGCATCTTGTTACCTCACCTGGTCACAAAATGCTCCTAGTCCACATGCCTTGTCTCCTCATCCTGTCCATTACTCACACTGCCAACCTAACAATCCCCTCTTTTGGTGTCACTTGATGCTCAGAAGCATAAGGGCACCTGGGTGGCTCAGTCGGTTGAGCATCCAACTCTTGATTTTGGCTCAGGTCATGATCTCACAGTTTTGTGAGTTCAAGCCCCCCATCAGGCTTTGCACACTGACCTCAAGGAGGCTGCCTGAGATTCTCTCTCTCCCTCTCTTTCTGCCCCTCCCCCACTAGTGCTCTCTCTGTCTCTCTCAAAATAAACAAATAAACTTAAAAAAGAAGAAGAAGGGGCGCCTGGGTGGCGCAGTCGGTTAAGCGTCCGACTTCAGCCAGGTCACGATCTCGCGGTCTGTGAGTTCGAGCCCCGGGTCGGGCTCTGGGCTGATGGCTCGGAGCCTGGAGCCTGTTTCCGATTCTGTGTCTCCCTCTCTCTCTGCCCCTCCCCCGTTCATGCTCTGTCTCTCTCTGTCCCAAAAATAAATAAAAAACGTTGAAAAAAATTTACAAAAAAAGAAGAAGAAGAAGAAGAAGAAGAAGCAGCATTGGATGGCTGCACTTGTCCAGGTATGTGAAGGGCAGATTTCTGCGCCTTATGCTGAATATAATCTACGGCAGAAGTGACGGGTGCTTATGAGCTTGTTCAGAGACGTTTCCGGAGTAAGATGAGCCCCCGGGAAAACAGTGGCATTATATGATTGGCAAGAGGACTAATACCAGACTCAAAAAGAATATTCACAGAGGTGGGAGGAAACCAGGAAAGAGAAAGACAGGGAAGATAGAGTGACAAGAAGTTGAAAACAGTCAGTGGCAATGAATGTTGCTGAAATTTAAGCCAGAAGAGAACTAAAAGCCAGCTACTGGTTGCCTACTGTTTTTTTTTTTTTTTTAATTTTTTTTTTTCAACGTTTATTTATTTTTGGGACAGAGAGAGACAGAGCATGAACGGGGGAGGGGCAGAGAGAGGGAGACACAGAATCGGAAACAGGCTCCAGGCTCCGAGCCATCAGCCCAGAGCCTGACACGGGGCTCGAACTCACGGACCGCGAGATCGTGACCTGGCTGAAGTCGGACGCTTAACCGACCGCCACCCAGGCGCCCCAGTTGCCTACTGGTTTTGCAAAAGCTACATCTTTCCATTGATTGGGTCAGATACCAGACTTCATGGGTTTGTGATTTGATTATGAGGTACAGGAGGGCTGCAAGGATCCCTGTATCCCCTTTTAACATGACTGGGAGTGAAAAAGATGTATTTAAAGCATTCCATCCTATACTCAATTTATTTAAGCCCAACATGTTGGTTTTTTCTTTTTCTTTTTTTTTTCTTTTTTTGAGAGAGAGGGAGAGTGAGGGGGATGGGGCAGAGAGAATGGGAGAGAGAGAATACCAGGCAGTCTCCATGCTTAGCATGCAGAGCCCAACATGGGGCTCAAGCCCACAACCAGGGCATCATGACCTGAGCCAATATCAAGAGGGAGACGCTTAATGGACTAAGCCACCCAGGCGCCCCCAACGACTTGGTTTTAACTGCTGAGAGCAGAGACCATCTTGTTTCTCTTCATATCCTTATCCCATGGTAACCAGCAGTGTTTGATGCATGTTTGTTTGTTTGTTTGTTTGTTTAGGGCAATGGTAATTTTCCTGTAATTAGTTCTTAACTAAAATATTTGAGGGTGCATGGAAATGGTTGCTTCCACCAATGGTTTCAAACATTGTTCATTGGGTTTTTTGTTCTATTGATTTGCATTCTCTCTAGAGAGGCAACTAGCTGAGTAGGCAAAAATAAACTTTCAGAGATCACATTTGAGTAATCACAAATTCTGAACTTATATTGGCCCAAATTAAGATTTATTTTCGTAATTTTGGCAGCTCTGAATTTGCAGTGTAAGTCAACAAGAAAACAGGACTCACATTGCCCCCATAACCACTAAACGATTTATAAACAACTTGGATGGAAGCTTCTATGATGCAGAGCAAATCTGCACCAGTATGCCACATCGGGTCAGATGGCGGGACTCACTTTACATTCACCCTATTTCCTGGATGGACAGTGCCTGGTCCTAAATGTTCCCTTTATTTCTATTTTTATTTTTTAAATGTTTTATTTATTTGTGAGAGAGAGAGGGGCAGAGAGAGAGAGAAGGGGGCAGGGGATCCGAAGTGGGCTCTGTGCTGACAGCAGCGAGCCCGACGTGGGGCTCGAACTCACGAACTGTGAGATCATGACCTGAGCTGAAGTCAGATGCTCAACCGACTGAGCCACTGAGGCGCCCCCAAAATGTTCTCTTTTTTAAAAAAAACTGACTTAGTATGCAGGTACTAGGGTTCTGATGTTTCTGAACACACTGGATTCTGAGCCACCCCAATGACTCCGCACACAAGGTCATTTACAACATGTAGCAGTAACACGATTGCACACGATTTACAGAGGAAATAATCATTTGCTATGAAATTATCAAAAGCTCCCCTTCTGGCCATCCTGAGAGCAGTTCTCCAACAGTTTTCCCTTAGGTTAGCCCCAGAATATTCTGGAAGTCTATTTATTTATAATCCTGGCACTGACCTCCTATGTCTGTGAGGTCTTTACCAAATCCAAGCGGGTGGACAAGCACTGATTCCCTGTCGCTGGCCTCACCTTGCCAGGTTCTCCCAACACCTCCTAAGCCTTTTCAAACAGAGGGCTCACCCAGCCTGCCCAGGGCCAGGGTCCATCAAGCCTTATCTGCTCTGTTGAGAGTTGGCATCCCACGGCTCCTGGCCCAGCCTGCAGCAACAGCGGTTCAGCAGTGGCCCTCACACCAGGAGCCTGTGCACACAGGCGTCTCCCTGGGGCCCGGGGGAAACAGACAGAAAACCCTCATTGAAACACTGGCTCAGCAAGTTCCATTATTCATGGACAGAGAGAAAGCAATGGCGCTGAAGTTAGGCACCGTGTGTCCTGACGGCCAACATGGGGAACAAGTGGGGGTTCAAACCACAGTGCACTCAACCTTCTCTGGGCATTAGAGGAGGTCCTGAAGCACTTCTGTGTCCCCATAACGTGGGATCTGAATACCTAGGGCTGACAGAAAGGTAGGTCGACACGTCTCTTTTATGTTACAAATACCGCCTTGACGTTCTGAAAACATGAGTGAGCCACCTACTAAAAGCACATCAGCACACACACTTGCAAAGTCAAACGCCTTCCTTAACCAAATGGCCTTGAGAAGAGATGTGTAAAGAGACATACGATCCATGCTTAGCCTCTTGAGGGGGTGCTGGATTTCTAATTGACATATAAAAAAGGTAATTGCTTGAATCCACTGTAAACCTGAAGAGGCTTGATCCTGCTTCCTCCCAGCCAAAGAGCCCGTCGCTAATTTTTTCTCTTGTTCATCACAACAGGCGCTGCATCCAAGACATTGCCCAACTCAAATCCGGTAATTCCCTCCAAGACCATCATAACCTTCCAAAATAAGCTTGTTCGTTTAAAATAGCCTTGTCAATAGCACTCACCAACTCACACAGAGCAAATAATGATTTATACCTGAAAAAAAAAGGGAAAACTGTCAGCCTCTGGCTCATCCTAGAGGAAAGAGTGATGAATTCACAGGCTACTGTTTCAGTAATTTTTACTTTAAAATGTAAATTGTATTTTTTTTGTTGTTGTTACGAGAATGACACATGAGCATTATGGAAAATTTAGAAAGACCACTAACCAAAAAAAAAAAAAAATAGTAGTCAATTAATTAGACGAACTATAATCCCACAGTGGAGATATAACCTCTGGTATTTTGGCTTATACTCTTCCAGATCTTTCTTTCTTTTTCTTTCTTTCTTTCTCTTTCTTTCTTTCTTTCTTTCTTTCTTTCTAAGTCCATCCTCCATGGCATCATGATGCTCACAGTCCGTATTTGTGAGGCCATCGTAGAAGATGAAATCTGTGTCAAGAAATAACTATGAACACACTGGATACTTTTAGCCACTGAAACCCAACAAGCCTCTTGGAGTGCTAGGTCAGGCTCAGTAGGTTCAAACCACAAGAGCTGGCTTCATTGATTGGGTGTTCGGCCACATTTTCATGCCATAGAGTGGCTCTCAGCACTGGGCGGGAGCAGCGACCCGGGGGGAGCCAAGAGGGCTTACTGTAAGTCAACATGTTTGTTGATCCTGGACCAGTGGCTGAGCCGGAGGACAGGGAGAGCCCTGCAGGGCAGACAGACAAAGAGCAGGGAGACGGAGCTGGAACATGGAGGGGCAAGCACTGTCTGCTCTCTTCTCTGGGGGAGAGAGAGGCCCTGGGATTCTTTCCATCTGCAGAGACTGCAGTGGTCAATGCCCCCATGGCCTGTGGGGCTTTGGCTATATGTCACAAGAGGGTCCTCTCCCCAGCCGCAAAATTGTTTATTTGGCATCTGACCAAAGGCATTAGGGCTCCTTTGAGAAACATTTGATCGGAGCCCAGAATTTTCATGTACGCTATGGAGAAAGGAGGTCAATTTAAAGAAAATTTAGATAGAACAAGAGCCACAACAAAGCAGCCTCTTTAAGGGGCAAAGGCAGGGATGCGATGTTTCTAGGGCAGAGACACTGACCCCGTTCCCATTCTAGGAAAGGGACACTGACCCCATTGAAATAAACAAAAAAAGCTCCTCAAAGAGGCTCACCAAACCCAGGCAGTCACGAGCGGGAAAGAGGTCCTCACGCCTCTGCAGTCTGGCCAGGGACCAACATCTCCATCAGCCTTGACACAATCAGTTCTCTTAATATGGGGAGGCCCTGGGATCACAGCAAGCTCCCCTGGGCAGCTGATTTGCTTTCAGTGATCTGCCAAAGCCTGTGCAAGTGCTGTTTCCACCAGAGCTGGAAAGCGTCGATATATTGCGGGGCAGGGAGGACCTCATGTTTCCCGAGCTCTTGCTAACAACAGAGTAGTCCACGTTTCCTCACTTACCCCTTACAGTCACCCTAAGATGCTCAGTACTCTTGTTCCCACCTTGCAGATGAGAACGCTGAGGCTCCGATCATGGGAGGGATCTGCCCCGGGTCCCACAGCAAAGTGACAGAGCGGGCATCCGAAGCCAGAACTCATGTCCTTGACCTTCTATGCCGTTCTGATCTCAGTCCCCTTCAGAGTGTTTCTTTCTTCTATCCCACTGACTTCCTCCTTTTTATGAGAAGAATGGAGAGTCTTTATAGGTGGCGATAATGAACGCGAGAGCTTAGTTTTTCATAGACCTCTGCCTCCTGCAGGAAAGGATCAGAAGTCAGCATGGCGGTGATGTTTTGTATTCCTCTGCCGTAGCTTAATTAAGGGAGCGCGTTGTGCCGTGATTACTTAATACATTTAACATTTAATAATTATCCAACACGTAGCCAGTATTCCAAGACAGACGCATCCGGAGAATCAAGAACGAAAAGGCAGGAAGGAGAAAGGGAGGAGTAGATGAGGTGTTAAGGAGTAGACAAGGTTTGAGGGGGAAGATGAGGTTTGCTGCCCTGTGTATTCTTAGTGTGGCTGCAATGGCCAAGGCACCGCGGCGAACGCTGATTCCCTTCCAATAAGAGCAGCGCTGTTCCCTGGGCAGGGAGCTGGCCGCTGAGCACACTGGGGGAGCCCTGTCCGCAGGACACAGATTCCGCTTGCGGTTTTCCAAGGGAGGGACCGATGGCCCCCGGCCATCTGTGCTCTCTGCCGGACCCCACAAGGTTTGACCGTGACAGCTGAGGGGGGGCTAGGATTGCAGCCGTGAGCACACTGGAAAAAAACAGCTGCTGCGGGTCCTTTGCTCGCTGGCCTGCGCTCCGCTGGCGAGTGGGACATTACGGCCTTTGTTATTCACGAAGCATTTGGAATCTCTGTCCATTTAAGGAAGGAAGCCGCGGGGTAATCCAGCCCTGGCTGTGCCATTGACGAGTGACTCACTCATTTCTGCCACGTGAACTGTGGATGAACCCGGGCCGCCGGGGCTCAGGCCCTTCCTCGGACGTGGTCGACAGCCTGCACTTGATTAAACTTAATGGATTCCTGAGGCATACGTGCGCTCTATATATTAAGTCAAATTAAGCCCTGTGCACCATAAACCATGCTTTCTGTTTGTTTTGATAACATTAGAGAGTTGGGAAGGAAAAGAGCAGGTTTAGGATAAGAGCAAGAGCCCGGCCACATTGGTTTACCCCAAAGGGAATCCAAGCCAGCGCCGGGCCCCCCCCCCCCGGGGGCTGTGGGGGCAGCGGCGGGGGGGAGGGTGGTGCGGGGGCAAGGCTTGAGGGTGGGGGCTTCAGCTGGTGGGCCGCCTGGACCGGGAAGGGCTGAGGGCGCAGTGCAGAGTGGAGCTCGGTCCTTGGAGAGGGGAAGCCGTGGATTTGGATTCCATCCCTGCCCTACCGCTAACGAGCGGTGTATATCCCTGGGCAGCTAATGCCTCCTGCTCTTAGCTTTTTCATCTGTGGAATGGCCTGTCTCGGCTTCAGAGGGCTGGCAGGAGGGTAACATTGGCCAAGGGTTTAGCACAGCGCAGGGTGCGCCGCGAACATTAAGAAAGGTAGGCATATACACACAGGTACACCTGCATATATGTGTATACCTCTGCATGTATACATGCTTAATGTAAATATCAGGCTATCTAGGTATATACGTATACCTAGATAGTGTACTTATCGGCCTGTATAGAGACAGATCAGCCCATGTCGATACAGACACAGACATAGATAATGCACGTCTCAGCACATAGAGATAGAGATATATACATACACATACATAAAGTATCTATTGGCGTATATGGGTATATGTATGAGGTAGCAGGGAGCCTGGGCAGGGTCGGCAGAGGGAACGGTATGGCAGAGGAGGGGGTGACCCCAAGGCCCGCACCTACCTGAGCCATGAATAGAGCCCCTCCTCGGGGCTGCTGGGGTAGGAAGCCGACATTTATCAGGTGACCCCTTATTGGAGAAGCGATGTCCTCTCATGTGGTTTTTGCTGTTTCTAAAAACAGAAAGCAGAGGCTGTAACCGTGGCCAAGATCGTTCAGGGGAGACTCCTTTGGGAACCAGTAGCTGACGCGCAGCAAGTGACGCCCTCTGGCCGGAGGGAAGAAGAAGCTCAGGGGCCAGTCGGGAGCTGGGGACAGACGCCTGCCTCCCTGGGCCTTGCATCCGTGACCCTGGAGTTAGGTTCCCAGGCCCCCAGGAGGGAAGCAGCTTGGGTCTAAGCCGGCAAAGGAAAAAGGGGTAAGTTTTTCCCGGCAAATCGCTCTGTTCTGACAGAGCCACCAGCAGCCTCGTCCCCCAACCCAGCATGTGACATGGCTGTCTGCGCACCAGTCCTTCTGCTTCTCCGCCCACTTTCACTTCTCCTCTGTCCTTATCTTGGCCTCCCCTCTGGAGGAGCGGGTCCGGAGCACGATGCCTGCGGGGCAGGGACAGGATGGAGCACTTGTGGTGCCTCTGCTCCAACCGTGGAAGGGACTTTAGGCCCCTGAGTCCAGCGAGTCTCAGGGTCCTCACCGTGAGGACAAGTGTACCAGCTCTGCGAGGACCCAGTGAGGTCACGTGTGTGGTGGGAGACGCAGGCTTTGGAAACGAATACAACATTGCACACACGTACCTCTTTCAGGGACTTGCACCCCCAGGGACTCTGACAAGCTGGCTCATGTCCTTGCCACCACCACTAGAGCACTATGAGAGCACACAAAAGCTGTACGCTATGGCCTGGCTTGTGCCTCCCCCAAATTCACATTTTGAAGTCCTCATCCCCAAAGTGATGGTTTTGGACGAGGGGCCTCTCGGAGGCAATTAGGTTTCCAGGGAGTCATGAGGAAGGGGCCCTCGCGATGAGCTTAGTGTCCTTTGTAGAAGATACACCGGAGAGCTGGCATTGTCTCTCTCCCTACCACGTGAGGACTCGGTGAGAAGGCTTCCACACGCCAGGAAGAAGGCTTTCACCAGAGCTCGACCAGGTTTGCAGTTTCATCTTGGACTTCCGGCCTCCAGAAGTGTGAGAAGAGGACACACTTGTGTCCTATCAGCCACCCGGCCTGTGGCGTTTTGCTGTGGCAGTCCGAGCTGAGTGGGACACACACATCTCAGGCTTATAACACTGACAGCAGGCTAGGTCGATCCCTACCCAGCCGTGGGGCCACGACACCGGTGGGCCAGGGGCTCTAGTTAGCACAGGATGAATGCTGAGCTTTCCAAAAAGTTTTGAAAAGCAATTTGGTTTTCCTTTGGTTTTTGAATGTGAATGATTCCAAAAAGATGGTGGGTTTAAATGTGGGACGGATATTGGTAGAAAGAATGTACAATAATACATGTTCTTACATAATGTAAAAGTGACTGTCATACATTTTCAGAGCACGTGGGCAGGTACAGGTGGGAGAGAAGTGTGGGGAGCAGCACAGAATGTCACAGCTCCACAAGACGGAAAATGATGGCACCCGGGCACACTGAGACATCGGTACATTCACGCTCACCCTCCTTCACATCTAGTGAACAGATATTTCACAGCGAAGACGTTAATCTCCTTCTGGTCAATAGTTCTCAGCCAAATGATCAAAATAAAATACATCACTCATCGCAAGAAAAAAAACGATAACTATGTGTGGTGATGGATGTTAACCAGATTTATTGAGGTTATCATTTCAGAATACATACAAATACCAAATCGTTATGCTGCACACCTGAAAGTGAAAGCGTGTTCTGTGTCAATTATACCTCAATACGTTCAGACACACACACACATGCATACACACATGAATACATATACACATGCATACACACATACAGACGTATACACATGCAGACATACACATGCATATATACATACACACATACATATATATGTACACACATATGCATATATACACACACATACGTATATACATACACATGTGCATATACACACATGCATATATATGGACACATGCATGCATACATACACACGCATACATATAGAAACACACACACATACACATACACACATGCATATATATACACACATACATATATACATACACACATGCATATATACATACACATATGCATATACACACATGCATATATATGCACACATGCATGCATACATACACACGCATACATATAGAAATACACACACGCATATACACATACACACGTGCATATATATATACATACGCATACATATATACATACACACATACATATATACATACACACATGCGTATATACATACACACATGCATATATACATATACACATGCATATATACGCACAATGCATGTATAAATACACACATACATATGTACATACACCCATGCATATATACACACACATGCATGCATACATACACACATGCATATGTACATACACACACGCATATACACATACACACATAGATATATACACACATGCATATATACATGCACACATACATATAAACATATACATATGCATATACACACATGCATATATACGCACGCGTGCATTTATACATACACACGCATACATATGGACATACACACATGCACATACACACATGCATATATACATACATATGCATACATATATACATACACATATGCATATACACCCATGCATATATACGCACACATGCATGCATACATACGCACATGCATATATGTATACACACATGCATATACACATACACACATGAATATATACATACACACATACATATATACACATATATGCATATATACATACACACATGCATATATATACACACATGCATATATACGTACACATGCATGCATACACACATGCATATATGTATACACACATGCATATACACATACACACATATGCATATATATACACACACATGCATATACACGTACACACATGCATATATACGTACACACATGCATATACGTACACACATATGCATATATACATACACACATACATATATACGTACACATATGCATATATAAGCACACATGCATGTATACATACACACACATGCATATAGACATACACACGCATACATATAGACATACACACATGCATATATACATACACACATGCATATACACACATGCATATACACGCACACATGCATGTATACATGCACACGTATACATATAGACATACACGCATATACACATACACACATGCATATATACATACGCACATACATATATACACATATATGCATATATACATACACACATGCATATATACATACACATGCATATATACATACACACATACATATATACATACACACATGCATATACACCCATGCATATATACGCACACATGCATGCATACATACACACATGCATATATGTATACACACATGCATATACACATACACACATGCATATATACACACATATGCGTATATACATACACACATGCATATATACGTACACACACATGCATATATACGTACACACATATGCATATATACATACACATATGCATATATAAGCACACATGCATGTATACATACACACATGCATATATACATACACACATGCATATACACGCACACATGCATGTAGACATGCACACGCATACATATAGACAGACACACACGCATATACACATACACACATGCATATATACATACACATATTCACATATGCACACATGCATGTATACACACACACTTGCATATATACATACACACATGCATATATACATACACATATGCATATATATGCACACATGCATGTATACATACATGCATGCATATATACATACACATGCATACATATATATACACATGCATATATACATACACACATGCATATATACATACACGCATGCATGTATACATACACGCATGCATGTATACATACACATATATACACATACACACATGCATATACACACATGTATATATACATACACATGCATACCATTATACATACACACATGCATATATACATACACGCATGCAAAAACACATACAGACATGCACATACACAACATATGCATATATACATACACATACATACATACACATATGCATATATACATAAACACATACATATATACATACACATATTCATATATACACTCACATGCATATATACATACACACACATATACAATACAGACATGCATATACACACATGCATGTATACATACACATACATATATACACATATGCATATATACATACACATACATATATACATACACACGCATATACACATACACACATGCTTGTATACACACACATGCATATATACATACACACACATATACACATACAAACATGCATATACACACATGCATATATACATACACATACATATATACATACACACATGCATATACACATACACACATGCATATACGCATACGCACATGCATATATACATACACACATACATATATACACAAATATACATATATACATACATACACATGCATATATACATAAATCACAGCCCCATCCATAGACTTTTTTTCCCCCTTCTTTGCTCTGCAATCACAAAGTCTAGGACAATGGAGAAGGGTTCAAAGTCAGCTGTCATCTCTTTCTGGTCCTTTTTGTCAGTGCTGTGACATCAAAATCCCTGCTGGGCCCCTCCCCAGCCACAGGTGACATTGACCTTGCCCCCGCAGGAGAAAGCCTTGGCAGGGCCGAGTGGGGAGGCTCCAGGGTGGCTGGGATGAACCAAGGCACCCATCTCAGGAGACCGTGCGGCCATTGATTCTACCCGCCAAGTGCCTAGAGGGAGAGTGACCGCCTTCCCTGGGCGCCGCACAAAGTACCAACTGTGAGAGGTGCCTATCAGGCCTCACCGATCTGCTTGGGGACGACAGTGTGTGCCTTTGTGAGCTGAGGCTGAACACAGCACTGGTAGGGAGGAAGAAGACACCATAATGAGTGTGGTGTCTTCATCTGTCCCGCATTAGGTAATTTGCTGCATTGAGATTCCCTGTCAATTTAAAGAGAAGCCAGGGGGAGGAGGTGAGCAGCAGAGTCACTACAGAAAAAAGAAAGAAGGAAAAGTGGTCTCACCTGCACCAATGTATTCACTGGGCAGAGAAAGAAGATCCCACACAAAGAGAAAGGAGGAAGAGGAAGCTCTTGTTTCCTAACTTGTTCATCCCCCACAGTCAAGGGTTCCTGCATGATCAGGGGTGTTTCCCAGGAAAATAGAAATTCAGAAGGAATGCCAGTTCACTCACTGTATAGAGTGAAGTATTCCCGATGAATCCAGATTTGAGGAAGAAGGTCTGGAACTTACCCCTTGAGCTCCCCGCACAGACTCTGCACCCATCCCATTGTCCTGGGCTGTGATGAGCAGGAACAAGTCGGGAGGCCGGGGGGGACTGGGGAATTGCAGAATTGAGGGGCACAACATCCCCGACCTGTTGCTTCTACAGAGTCTTTCCTTGGCCGCATGGCCACGCCCTCCCCCCAGGCTGGCTCCTCCCCAGAGCTGAGACTGAGTCTCTCTAAGGTTGTTTACCCTGGTCTGTCTTGCCCCAGGGTACTAGTATGTTTGAGTAACCCCTCTAATTGTAGAGCTCCTTGAGAGTAGGGACTATATCTGACATGCTGTGGGTCCCCCTGAAGTTCTGAGCTCAGTGCCTTGTATGTGGCTGACATTTACAACACGTGTTCAGTTGGAAAGGAATGGGGATATATTACACTGAGAGCCTCCCAGCTTCTCTCCTGCCATCTTGCACAAAACCACAGCACGATGCAGTGAAACAGGACACTGGGGAGCCAGCGTTGGGCTCTCCCCCAGCTTATAGGGCTGATGCTACGGCCATAACGTGCTCGGTTACTCGGAAGGGAAGAGAGGGGCAGGCCCAGTGCTGGGGAGCTGGGTTTGCCCTAGGGACCGGGAGGTGGAAGGAGGGCAGAGGGAAAGGGGCCACTGCAGGGTAGAGGCACATCTCTCCCTGGGGATGCAGACAGGACTGGATGGGGGAGAGGCATCCCTTCCAGCAAAAGTATCTCTGCTGATGCCCAGGTTGGGAAGAGGAGCCCTCCAGGCTTTGGGGGTCTCGGAGTTCCCTGTGCTCTAAGGAGGAAGGAAAGAGTCAACGCGAGGTGCTGACTCCAGGAAGCATGGCTCCTGCCGGAATCCTGCTGGTTCTGGTGGCTTCCTGCCCCAGAGATGGGGAGGAGCCCCCCTGGCCGCACTGCTTATGCACTGGTGCCCCGGCTGCGGCTGCGGGGCTTGGTGGGGAGGCCTCCGAGTCTGCATACGGATCCCTGTGATTTCCTGCACCCCATGATACCAGCAGCAGGGAAGCACCTGTCTCGCTGGCACAGACCTGCCCCTCCTCTCCCCGCACTCTGGAAGGGCCGGGAAGCCTGGTGCGGTGCACAGAGTGAGGACCACGTGGGGCGGGAAGGCACCTTTCCAGCTACAGGCAGAAATGCCTCCCGGTGGCCCCTGTGCTGGGTGAACAGTGTGGCCCTCCCTTAGATGGTCTCATTTCCTCTACCGCCACCAGAAGGGAAAGGGAGGCATTTAAAGAGGAGAGGGAAAAGGAGCCAGGATGCATTTTCGAGAGTCAGTGTGGAAAATTAGTCCTTGCGACCCTAACGGCTATTCTCTCCATTATGCATGCCCCCACCCCACAAACATACACTGTCGCTTTATTGCGAAGCAAAGTGTCTTCCCCCGGGCTCATCCAGAGCCTAAACAGCCAGGGACAGCGGTGGGCCTGAGGTCTCATTAAAACTTTATGCTGCAGGCGATGCAATTATTTTCACGGGCTCCCTTAAAATCTAAACGTGGCAGGCGAGGCTTACACGAAAGGGGTCGGAGCCCTTCTGTGGGGGGCGTCCTTCCAGCCGTTACACACCGATAAATAATGCCTCGCACATCTGCCAGTCAGGTAGTCCGGGAAAGCTCAGAGTGCGTGGGAATCACCGGAATACTGGGGCCGGCTTGTTAAGGAAAGGGAAATCAACGTTCCTCCACCTCCATGCAAGTGTCACACTCTCCCCCAAAGAGGCTCTTGCTGAACAGGCAGGCGGTGGCCAGAGGTTCCACAGCCCTCCGTCCAGTTACACTAAACTCACGCACGAGGCCAGATGGTGTGGAGCGGGGCCGTTTGCTCCCTGCTCCGAGTGGCAGAAAGGCAAGAGAAGGACCACAGGGCTCCTTCCGCTACTTCCCTGCAGGCCTGCGCCCCAGCAGGCTCCCGGAGCCAGCCTGCCCATCCCCTCTTCTCCCGGCTCACTCGCGCGGGTGACCGTGGCTGGGGAGGTCAGAGACGCTGCCTCGTCCTGGCCTCCCCAAGCAATCAGCTTCGCAAACAGAAACGGTATCTCTTCTCCAAGCCTCGGCACCCCTGCTCCAACCTTCCCACGCGGCCCCCCCGCACTGCTGGGGCACCTACTGCGTATCGTGCTGCTATACCAGCTCAGGGCAAGGAGAAAATGGCAAGGATCCGTGGACTCAAGGATCACAGAGATTTTTGAGAGAGAAAAGATGTAACATTGGTAAAGAGTGCAAAATCAGTAGCCTGGGTCAAAAATGCAAAATGCCCCGTGGCCCAAGCTCCTGGGTTTCCCAGGATAGCCCCCATCTCCAATACTCTGCCCTCGTAAGTCACTAAAACGTTCAGGTCTTCTGGTATTTAGGGACACCTAAACAGCATCTCTCAGACTGCCCATCACGTCTGGAAGCCACACGAAATCCTCTTTCAGACGGTGTCTATTCTGACTCGGGAGCTGTGGCCCCGTCACCAAGGTGCAGTAAGAATGAACTTCTATCTGGGGTGACCGAGCAAGTTTCCAAGAGGAAGGGGACATGGGGGAGCCTGAGCTGAGGGGTGGCCGATGACAGGTGTCTCTCTGCAGAAGGAATCATGGGAGGCCAAGAACACGCTCCCGAGGCCACGTGGATGCAGGCCGGGTGGGGAAAAGATGCTGGGCAGCTGGGCTGTGAGCGAGCATTGGAGGATACAGACACCTAGAGGAAGGGTGTGGACTTGACGATGTCACGTTAGCCAGATGGTGTTCTAGAAGGCACCGTGTTCTACCAGGTGTGAGCAGATGGTCCGTGCAGGGGGAAAGGTGTGCTGGAGGCTCCCCTTCTCTGTCTCCCTCTGTTCTCTGGAAGGCTGACCTCTGTGGACTGTAAGGGTGAATCCCGTGCCCCTTGACTTTGGGTTGGGTTCAGGTGATGTGAGGATTGACAGGTGCCTGGAAGGCGGGAGGGGAAAGAGGCTGGGGTATCTATTTCCCGGGCTCCTCCCTGAGGTGGCCAGTGCCTCTAGGAGAGGTCTCAGCCCCTGTCAGGCAGCGGTCCCCACGCCCATACCTGTCCCAGGCTCTGTCTTACCTCATCCCTAATTTCCTCGGCTAGTCCCCGGGTGCTCCATCATCCCCTCGTTGGTTTCCTTAATCTGTTCACACTTTTGCTAATAGTCCCCGCAATTACTCCTTCGAATCAGCCATCTGTTTCCTGCCAGGATCTCAGTCAAGTAAATTTGGGGGAAATGCTTGAAAATTTGCAATGCTTATTAACATCTTAAGGCTCCAAAAAGTCCTGCTGTAAAGAAACTCTTTAATTTTGTTTGATCTACAAAATCTCCACCACCACCACCCCCAACCCCCGCCCCCCACCATGGAATCCCTACCAATCGTTACAGGGGTTAAGACCTGCTGTTGTAAACTAATGGTCCTTTGCGGAAGGGAGCGACATACAGAAGCAATGTTTTAAGAAAATGGGTTTGACCTGTGGGAAGGATAGATTGGGAGGAACAGAGACCACAGGACCAAGGAGTAGAAGGAAATCTGACCGTTAAGTCCACGCGGCCTCCTCCCCCGTGACGTACAGGTCAGAGTGGAGGCTGTTTCAGTAAGAAATCTGCAGAGTTGATTAACGATGACGTGATTAACGCGAGTCAGATCAAGATGCTGAAGTAGATGATTTGAAGGGTAATTAATAGGCCAGACCCGGGTCTCATGTTGATGTCAAACTGCTCTTTTCTCAAGAATCTCTTTGGTCAAGGGCCTCAGTTTACGAGGTTCTGTGTGAATAGGACTTCAGCCTCACCCCCCCCCACCCCCCCCAACAAAGTCATTCAAGAAGAAAGAACACCATTCTCTTGACTTTCTGCAAACTCCCGGACTGAGGTCACCACGGAAGTCTGTCTTTCCCTGCAGAGGCTCGCGCCATGGCCTGTGGGGGTCTGCACCCGCTCCTGTCACGGTCTGCATTTATGTCACTGCTGGGTACTTTACCCTGATTGAAACTTGCCACAGAACTCCAGAGAGGGAGCTGGGAACCCAGGTCTGCAAACGGGCCCGTTGTTAAGGTGATATAATCAATTCTCAATCATTTGCAACGAGGAAAGTCTGCTCAGCAGGGCTGGATTCAGCAGATTCTACACCCCACCGCTACAGAGAGTCTCGGTCAGGGGGAACCTGGAGGGACCCCTTTCTTTTTATTTCTTTTCTTTTTTTTATGTTTTGTGTTTAATATTTGAGAGAGACAGAGAGAGACAGAGCACGAGCAGGAGAGGGACAGAGAGACAAGACAGAAGCTGAAACAGAGACAGAAGCTGAAGCAGGCTCCAGGCTCCAAGCTGTCACAGAGCCCAATGCGGGGCTCAAACTCATAAACCTCGAGATCATGACCTGAGCCAAAGTCGGACGCTTAGCCAACTGAGTCCCTCAGGGGCCCCTGGAAAGAGCCTTTTCTAAGCCATTTGGACTCAGTGGATGACAGCTTTCCTGGAGCAGAGAACATGGCTTTTCAAGACATCTGATGACTGTCTCCAACACTCAGGGGCATCCACAGGGAGGAGTGGAGAGCTAATTCCCTGCAGCTAGTGTGGGCCTAGAACAAACAGTCAAAATGGTAGACTGGGGCTCAATTTTGATTGAGCCAAAGGAAATTCCTGCTATCTTTGGCAAATTGCAGAGAGAATAATAATAATAATAATAATAATAATACAGATCTATCACTGGCAGTTGATTGTAAATCCATTCTGCCTGTATTTCAATAGACAGCAGATCTTAACTTTCCCAGGCAAAAAGAGAGTAGAAATCTCCAGTGACCTCAATTGTGCAACCTGGAAAATTCTAGAGCAGAAAACAAGACACCCTCGCCTGCCTTGAGAAAAGTCTCTTAGTGCCTGAACATGTTCGACACATTTCCTTGACATGGAACTTACAGAGCGGTCCATTCCATTTTTCTCAAGGAATGGATGGGTCAGTTTCCAAATTGTAATCTTCACGTTCAAAGAGGCTGGGTGAAGCCAAAAATCTGAACCTCAGAGAGACTCTATCACTGGGATCTGGAAAGCACCCAGGCATGGAAGGCCTCATGGGTTAGTTCAAGAGTTTTACCTTTTTTGTTGCTTGGAATGATCCATTGTCCCACTGATAACTTAGTCAAATCCATGTGTACTGATACACATACACACACATGCACATATATACTTTCCTACACACATACACACACTACATACACATATAAACATAAACACACGTATACACATGCACATACACACACATACACGTCTTCTTTTAAAGAAGAAAGGGTCTTTTTTTTAAGCATTTATTTATTTTGAGAGAGAGAGAGTGAGAGAGGGGCAGAGAGAGAGGGAGAGAGAGAATCCCAAGGAGGCCCCACCATGTCGGTGCAGAGCCTGACACGGGGCTCGATGTCACGAACTGTGAGATCATGACCTGAGCTGAAACCAAGAGTTGGACATTTAACCGACTGAGCCACCTGGGAGCCCCTCAAGAAGAAAGGATCTTAAACAGACTTCCACAGTCTGTTTGTGCAGACCACAAAGACTATATTTGCTAGGTGTAGAAAGCAAGAGAAAATGGGAGATTTAAGTTCCCTCTCCATAACAAAGCGATTTCTTGCAAATCTCTCCATCAGGAGGGATGAGATGACACGCACTATTTGCTTGAACTTGGGCTGAACCCAGAGTATTCCAGCACCCGGGTTAGATCTCCTGCCTCAACCCTTCCTGTCTTAAGGCATGAGACTCTCCCCCTCCCACCCGACCCCCATCTGCAAAGTCACTAAGAGGAAATTAGCCCCTGAATTATGGAGAATTCAGGTCCCAAGGCAAACTAGAGTCAGCAACAATGTAAGCACTGGGACAGACGACCAGGCCATCTTTGTGCCTTTAGTGTGACACTTCGGGGAGTTCATTTGTACTCAGAGGGAAGTTCGATTTATAGGTGTGGACATTGAGGCTTATGGAGTAGAAAGATTGCTAAGCACCAAGCCAGGACGAAAAGACAGGTGTCCTGACCGAGGCTGTGTCTAAGAGCCAAACCAGCCACTCAGAGGCTCGGGGAACAAAACAATCCAGCCAGCTGTTTTGCATCCTTTTGCCCTGTGACCAGATAGAGAAGCATTGGGTGGGGCAACCCCCATCAGCTAAGCTCACCCCAGGGTCCAGCCACTGAGAGCCCGTCCCCTTCCTAGGGCCCAGTTGCAATTGAACCCAAGGGTGGGCTTCTTGGAGTCAAGACCCTGTAAACCCAGCCTCTTGCCGTGAAGGAGTGGCTTTGGTCTCTCTGGGTCCTTGAGGTCCCCGAGTGGCGGAGGACAGCGTGTGTCTGCCAGCCCGGCTGCACGTCACTGAGAATAAGACGGGACACTACAGGTCCTTTCTCGAGTTCTGCAGGAAACACCTCACTGTTTTCTTCTAGGTAGCCCAGAGTGCCCCCAAATACCTCATTAATAAGGCGGGTAAGCATCTCGTGTGTCCCTCTTGCCAGATCATATCTTGGAAAGAACAAAAATCAATAGTGATCTGTTATCCACCCGCCCAGAATAACTTTGGGGGACGTTTCAGAATGAGGCAGGAAAGGAATCCCTGTAGCTTCCCTTGGGTGACAATGGTGAGGGACATGAGGAAGCCTCGTTCTACCCCATCAGAAACCAGATTTCAAGGAAGGAGGGAGGGGCTGGGGAAGCCACGTTTGCCCCCCCACCCACCCCCACTTCTCCCTTCTCTGTCCTCTGCCACATCACCTACGGGGCTCTTTATTTAGCCCGTGACACAGAGAGATCCTACCTGGATTAAGTCACAGGTTTATAGGAGCTGGTCGGTTTTCAAGAGCCAAGCAAAAATGTGATGGAAAGTGCGGAGAACGTGTCTCATAAACAGCATCAGAGGAAGGGCAAGAGGAGAGAGTGGTGATTCTTGCCGTGTATTCTATGCTCTGTTTATGTTTGCAACAAGTGATTTTCCATTCCTCGCGAGCGTCGTGTGAGGGTCACTGAGACAACCTCTCAGGCACCGGGAAAAATACAGATCCGAACAGAAGCAGAGTAGCCGCGCTTGGCCGGCCAGTGCCACGACAGCGCTGACTCTGTTCCAGTGGGGGGTTTTCCTTCCTTGCCATTTTGTGCTTGCTGCCCCGCTCTACGTTAAGCTCTTTGTGGGGGAGACTGTCAACCCTGCCTCCACTTCCTCTCCAGCCACTAAAGCCGAGCCTGGCACACAGTAGGTGCTCAGTACCTACTTGTTGGAGTGAGTGGCATTTTCCCCCAAGAGGACCCCGTTACCCACAAAGAAAGGATGCCGACCCACAGCCCACAGCTCTTGGTTCCTCCACACAGACTCGTGTATAAGGACTTGTTTAGCGACGCTGAACCACACGGAAAGAGCAGGGGGCGGAGGCGTCCTACAGTCCAGGACTCGAGCTCATGTTCTGCCATCTGCCAGCTGCGTGATGTCGGGAGAGTTTTTAAATCTATGTTCCTTGGGGCGCCTGGGTGGCTCCGTTGGTTGAGCATCCAACTTCGGCTCAGGTCATGACCTTGCGGTCTGTGGGTCTGAGCCCCACATTGGGCTCTGTGCTGACAGCTCGGAGCCTGGAGCCTGCTTTGGATTCTGTGTCTCCCTCTCTCTCTGCCCCTTCCCTGCTCAAACTCTGTCTCTGGAAGGAAGGAAGGAAGGAAGGAAGGAAGGAAGGAAGGAAGGACATTAAAAATTTTTAAATAAATCTCTGTTCCTCAGTTTTCTTATCTGTAAAGTGGGGAGAGTAATTGCACCTGCTTCAGTGATGTGCTGATTATGAAGCACTTAGCACAGTACCCAGGACATGCAGGTGCTGAATGAGCATCTGCTCCTTTTCCTCATACTTTCCCCCTTGGCAGAAGGGAAAATGAGCTGACTCCTGCCAGCGATGGGAGAGAGGTAGTTGAGAGAGTTTAGCTGGTGGGGGGGGGGGTCCTTCTGGGAGAGACCCCTAGCTCAGGATGCACAGGTCGAGCGTAAGGCCCCGTGAAGGGATAGCCTGTGGCCAGGGCACCCCCCACCTGCCCAGCCTAGCTCAACGGGGTACAAACATCTTGAAAGAGACAGCACCGTGGTGATATGTTTTTATAAATAGGCATGACAGGGCTAGAGAACAGAGAATGTGCAGCCAACACTTTGCAAGCTCCAAAACGCAAACTCAGAAAGACCACGTGTCTGAAGCACAGAGCTTATGGGGCACCTGCTCCCGAACCCCCATTTTTCTCCTGCTCCTGCAGCCATGTCCTCATCAGGACAGTCCCATCTCCCAGGCTGGGATGGCCAACAGGGGAGGGAGAGCTAAGGAGAAGCTTTGGAGACGGTGGAGGGACACATCTGAGGCCGGGCAGTGACACGGGGCCGGACACGTGCCACTGTCCATCCTTTGAACATGCACGTGGCCATCCGTAAAACAGGGGTGGGAGAGGCAGAGGCAGTGAGGACGCCCTCCCACCCACCCACCCTCTGACGCCTCTCCTTCTGTTTATCAAGCCTTCCTGAGTGCAGACAATGTGCCGGAGTCAGGATGGTGTGGGTCAAGTGGATGCAGTCCCCAGCTTCCAGAGAGACACCTCACGTGACAGGCACAGCAGCACAGACTCTCAAGCTGGGAAGTGTTGGGAAGGGAGACGGGAGGGCGTCGCCCGAACTCCCCTGCTCCACTGCTCCTCCGTGACTTCAATTTTCTGAACGGCCAGCCGTCTTCCTGCCTAAGGAAGGAAAAAGAGCAGGAAACCAACTATCCGTGCTGGACACTGGTGGTACCAGGGCCTGGCCACGATTGCGTGGCAGGGTCCTGGGACCCCTGGGAAACTGAGGCTCCCACTGTAAGGAACTTGGCTGAGACCCCCACAAGGAGTCAGAGGAGGAGTTGGGACCCGAACTCGGGTCTTCCTGACTCAGGAGCTCAGGGACCTATTCTCCGGCGCTCACTTCTCCTGGCCGACATTCCTGGGGCCCTGGCCGGCTTGCTGGAGGCTTCCCAGACCCCCGTGCCCTCTGGCATCCAGGCACAGCCCTTGTCCCAGGTGAGCACCTGAGCAGAGGCCCCTGGGCCCTTCAGAGACAGGCCTGGGGCGACTCCAGCACTGACTCAAAGGCCTGGCAGTTGGCCTGGGGGCAGGGATCTCCAGCCCCCTCCTGGCCTTTGACTGCAACAAGTGTGAAGGTTTGTCCCTCCCCCGTCCCCTCCAGAGAAGCAAGGAGCTGCTGGCAAACACAGACCCAGCACCTGCGTGCCAGATAGCACAGCTGCATGTGGGAAACTCGATCTGTCTGCAGTGCCTGTCACACGCCGCGTCCAGTTGTTGGAAGAGGGCGCCTTGAGAACTTTCCGGGGCAGAGGTACCCAGCCCTCTCTCCCCACCCTCCTCTTCTTTGCACTTGGCATTTCCGGCCGGGTTTGCCTTTCACCACCTCCCACGTGGTGATGGTGCTGGGGCTTGATGCCTCCTCCCCAGGGCTGCACAGGCTCCCCCCTACCCCCGCCCCCCGCAGCAATAAAGGTGCTCAGCCCGCTCCCCGGGCCTTTCATCTTCAAAGCAGTTGTGGACCCTTCACGCCAAGGCCTGCACATCTGGCTGAAACGTTTGCGGATGCCAGGGCGGTGGGTTACCTTCACAGCTGGGGCGCCCGGGAGCCTCCTGCCGTCTGGCTCAGCTCCTCTCCCTCCTCTCCCGTGGCTGCCCACGTGGTATTCCCAAGTACCTCCCAAGTCCCGGGCTCTTCTCCCAGTGCTCTGCAGAGACCTGCCCGCCTCCCGCCAGAACTGCTCTCAGAGCCGCGGTTGATGCAAACGACCGGCCTATATATGGAAAAGGCAACCAATAGGACATTGCACAGGTGCTCAGGAGGGTAGGAGCAAGAAGGAGGCAAAGAAGAAAAGAACAAATTGCTTCGGGATATTCGTGTCTTTTGCCAGAGGGCAGCTTTGCGGGGGGATAACTCACAGCTGACTGTGAGCATTTCCACCCATGGAACAGAAGGAAGGCACTAGAATCCCAAATGCCAGGGCGCACCTCAAATATGCCCACCTGTGCCAGGCGCCCTGACGCCTGTGATACTCAAACTCCTTGGGAGTCGGCCCAGCTAAGAAATGGGAAAGGGGCTCCTGGGCGGCTCAGTCGGTTAAGCCTCCGACTTTGGCTCAGGTCATGGTCTCGTGGTTTGTGGGTTCGAGACCCGCTTCAGGCTCCCTGCTGACGGCGTACAGCCTGCTTCAGATCCTCTGTCCCCCTCTCTCTGCCCCTCCCCAGTTTGCACTCTCTCTCTCTCTCTCTCTCTCAAAATAAATAAATAAACTTAAAAAAAAAAAAAAAGAAACAGGAGAAGGTCACTGCACACAACAGACACCTGTCTCAGCAAAGCCAAAGGCTTTCCATGGATCGATCACTGTGTTAATTCGTTCAGTCAGTCCTCACTGCAGCCTTATGCTGCTGTAGTTTTTATTATTACCCCCAATTCACAGACGACAAAACTGAGGCTCAGGAAATTAAATAACTTGCCAAAGGGCATCCAGGCCGTAGGTAGCAGAGTTAGATCTGAGCCCCGAACACGCTGGGCCTCAAAGTGGATGGATGAACCAGAACTGTGGTTGACTTTCCTCATAGTCCCCAAAGTAACAGGCTTGGAGGGAGGAGGCGAGTCTGGGTTTGACCCCTCCACCCCCACCCCGCCGAAAGGCGATGCCAGAGACTCCTGCTTCCAAAGTTCTTTCTTGTCACATAGGTCTCTTTCTTCAACTTTCCTTTCAACAGAAAACAAAACGAGATAAAACTTTACTTCCAGAAGTCACTTCACGTGAATCCAAAATTAGTTGTTGCTTTGCCGCTCTGAAAGATGACACAGAGACAGCATCTGTGTGCCCCATCGCTCCCCTTCCCGCACGTCACGCCAACGTCAGTTCTGTCACCGCGCAAGGTGGCACTTTCTGGGTCCTGTACAGAATGTAATTTTCACTTGCCCCTGAAAAATCAATATGGAAAGGCTCTAATTCCCCAGATTTCGATTTTTCAATACAAAAGTGAAAATGAAACTCTGCGGGATTGCAGCCAAAACGGTGCCCCTGAGCCAACTGCAGTCTGGAGGGAGACTCACCAAGAGTTTTTCCAGAAAAACACCAACTTTTGACATTGTTCTCAGATGACACGTCAGCCGGAAAAGGAAGCAAACGTCGCTGAGTCCACGTGAGGTTTCCCAGCACCCCTTCGCGGAAGACGTCTCCGTCCAAAGAGATTTATGGCAAAATTAGGCTGCCCTGGGGTGTCACCGATGGGCAGTGTGGTCCCGGGGAAAGAGCTGAACTCTGAAATCGAGACGCACGAATTAAAGCCCATCTCATCATATCATGGTTACTTTCCAGCCAGCAGCTCTGAGCATCTCATTTCCTCAACGTGAAGGAGGAGGAGGAAAGTCTCAGCTGCTGGCATGGGCAGTAAATGAAATAGCGCACATGAACGTGCCCGCACAGGCCTGGTGCAGAGTGGACTTCCTGCCTGCCCCCGCCTCTCTTTCCCCGTCGTTGGATCACTCGGGCTGAAGCTGACACCCTCCGGTGTCTAGTGTTGGCAATGGAGGGTCACAGTGAACTATCTACTCACCTAGGACACCCTAGTCCACCCATGCTGGTCACAGACCTAGGGAAGATGTCACCACCCATCTCCAGACTCTGAGACTAGAAGGTCTTCTGAAACAAGACCACCAGGATTCCTCACCACGTCCTTCCGTGGCTCTTTTGACAATGAACGGAGAAACAAAAGAGCAGCCCCCCCCCCCCCACCAGGTGTGACCTGAACCAGCTCCCCTGCTGCCAAGGACGGCGTCCGTCATCAGAAGCTTGCATCCCAGGACTCGGGCATTGCCAGGTGATCACGGGCAGGTCACGTAGCTTCTGGGTGCTTCTGTGCCCTCAGCTGTCCAGCAGGTTAATGATAACGAGGCAGCAGGGTTTAGCGAAGAGAGACCACCC
Source organism: Lynx rufus (assembly GCF_022079265.1). Lineage (NCBI taxonomy): Eukaryota > Metazoa > Chordata > Mammalia > Carnivora > Felidae > Lynx > Lynx rufus. The sequence continues at coordinate 57,959,811 of NW_025814829.1, forward strand.
TGCCAAGTTCAGTGATGGGACTACACAAGAGAAAACGAAACAAAAACAGCCCCACATACCACTGAAGTCTGTTATTTCAAGCTTTTGCTCCTCCTGTGCCCTGAAACAAAGGAAGAGAGACACTTGGGGCCACTGGGAGAACACACACCCCTTCCTGGAGGTTCCCTGGTATTTGCTCAAGACGGGCCAGGCCTGGGAGGGACTCTGTCACCAAAGCCAGTAACTTGCAGGCCTATGACCTGGAAGCTGGGGGTGGGGGGGGGGGAGCAGGAGGCAAAGAGAAGTTGTGGAAGTAGAATCTGGCTTTTTCAAGAATCCACCCACAGGGTTTTAAGGGCCAGCTGCCCCCATGCTAAGACTAAGGTCCACTAAGACTGTCTCTGGCAGGAGAGGAGTGATTCTGCATGAACTGCTGTTATCAGAAAATGACGAGAGGGATTCCAGAGAGGTAGAAACAATCCATGCCAAGTACGGTATAAAAGCATCTCTGGGGGCGCCTGGGTGGCACAGTCGGCTAAGCGTCCGACTTCAGCCAGGTCACGATCTCGCGGTGCATGAGTTCGAGCCCCGCGTCGGGCTCTGGGCTGATGGCTCAGAGCCTGGAGCCTGTTTCCGATTCTGTGTCTCCCTCTCTCTCTGCCCCTCCCCCGTTCATGCTCTGTCTCTCTCTGTCCCAAAAATAAATAAACGTTGAAAAAATAAAAAAATAAAAAAATAAATAAAAGCATCTCTGAATTTTTCTAGGAAATCAAAAGTGAGTAGGCAAGTGTTCCTCCATGTATGGTAGATGAACTGAACAGAGCCTATTTGGTTGATATTAAGAACTGGGTTTGGGGGGCACCTGGGTGGCTCAGCTGGTTAAGCGGCCGACGTTGGCTCAGGTCATGATGTCACAGTTGGTGAATTCGAGTCCCACCTCAGGCTCTGTGCTCACAGCTCAGAGCCTGGAGCCTGCTTTGGATTCTGTCTCCCTCTCTCTTTGCCCCTCCCCAGCTCATGCTCTGTCTCTGTCTCTCTCAAAGACAAATAGATGTTAAAAAAAATTTTTTTTTAAGAACTGGGTTTGGGGGGCCCTTAAGACCATGTTTTCTGAGCTGGGGCATGTGGAGGGAGACCGTTGGCCAATGGTTGTGACAGATTTCCAGAGCGATGATGCCATAGGTGACAGAGGCAACCCATGGGACAAGAGCTGCCCGGGACACGGCATGGGGTAGCCTGTATATACAATCTTATCTAACAGCAAAGAGTTGGGAAAACCTAAATATTTCTCAGTAGGAAACTGACTACATGCAATGGAATGCCATTATTCCATTAAAGGCGATTGAAGGTGATGTCAGAGATTTACATATCTTGATGTGAAACGTGTCCTCAAAACATAGTGTTGGGTGAGGAAATAAGCTTCTATAAAATGTGGAATATCAGGGGCACCTGGGTGGCTCAGTCGGTTGAGCATCCGGACTTCAGCTCAGGTCATGATCTCACGGTCCGTGAGTTCAAGCCCCGTGTCAGGCTCTGTGCTGACAGCTCCGAGCCTGGAGCCTGCTACAGATTCTGTGTCTCCCTCTCTCTCTGCCCCTCCCCCACTTGCTCTTCTCTTTCTCAAAATAAATAAACATTTTGGGGGCTCCTGGGTGGCTCCGTCAGTTAAGCGTCCCACTTCGGCTCAGGTCATGATCTCACGGTTCGTGAGTTCGAGCCCCGCATCGGGCTCTGTGCTGACAGCTCGGAGCCTGGAGCCTGCTTCGGATTCTGTGTCTCCCTCTCTCTCTGCCCCTCCCCTGCTCAAGCTCTGTCTCTCTCTATCTCAAAAATTAAAACAAAAAAATAAAATGCGGAATATGAGCCCCATCAGGTTAAGGGGAATCCCACATCTGTGTTGGAAATATGCATCGAGAAGCGTCCTCAAAAGCAATTGCCATAGTTTGTCAGAGTATGAGCTCTTGGCCGATCCTTGTTCTCTTCTGTGTTATTTGACTTTTCTTTTTCTCACAAAAAAAAAAAAAACCTGACTTTTTATTTTAAAACAAATCCGTCTCTGTAAGAAGTGAAATACCCTTTTATCTTCATGAAAATTTGTGATTTAACAGTGAAAAGAGCGTTCAACATTTTCCAGATCCTCCCAGACATACTATGATTAATAGAGAGTAAAGCCCTCTGTGATTCCCCAGTATCACATGAAATACTGTGGAGAAAGGCCATCACGTAAGATGCCATCAGAGGTATCTCTCCTGACTCAGTGAAATCCTCTTTCCAGCCTCTTTCAAGAAAGACTAACAAAAATCTCGGGAGGCCTAGTTTTGCATAACCATTTCTTCCCCTTTTGTCTTTGGTACTTTCCTTTTTAAAAAAAAAGTTTATTTATTTAGAGAGAGAGAGCAGGGGAGGGGCAGAGAGAGAGAGAGAGAGAGAATCTCAAGCAGGTTCTGTGCTGTCAGTGCAGAGCCCGATGTGGGGCTTGAACCCACAAACCACAAGATCATGACCTGAGCTGAAATCAAAAGTTGTCTTTGGTACTTTTCATTCAAATGTATATTGAGCATATATAGTACCTCAGACCTGCTATCGGAAACTCACCTCCTCATCTGCTGGCTGTGCTCTGTTTCAGGCTCATCACTTAAAATAGCAGGAGGAGGCATCCACCCATGGTGGGTATTCTTGTGCATGGAGTGAGTCAGCACTAACCATGACACCTGGAGCCTCTTATGATGAAGTGAGTTTTCAGAAGCTGTCCCTCCTCCCTTGTGCTCACATGCACAAGCTCAGGGATCATGGAGTTATGATTCCTTCAATATTCACTCGGTCAGCATTTACTGATGCCCACTGTGTGTCAGGATGGTGTGAAGTCTGGGTCTGCAGCAGTGAACAAAATAAAAAATCTCTGCCTTCAGGGAGCTTATACTGTAGTGGGAGAAGCTGGACCATCACACACACACACACACACACACACACACACACACACATTTCAGGAGGTAACAAGTGCTATACAAAAGACAAAACAGGGTTGGGGCGCCTGGGTGGCGCAGTCGGTTAAGCGTCCGACTTCAGCCAGGTCATTATCTCGCGGTCCATGAGTTCGAGCCCCGCGTCGGGCTCTGGGCTGATGGCTCGGAGCCTGGAGCCTGTTTCCGATTCTGTGTCTCCCTCTCTCTCTGCCCCTCCCCCGTTCATACTCTGTCTCTCTCTCTGTCCCAAAAATAAAATAAAAACGTTGAGGAAAAATGAAAAAAAAAAATTTCAAAAGACAAAACAGGGTAAAGGGGACAGAGTGACAGGTGGCTAGTGTTATTTCAGATGAGGTTGTCAGGAAAGTCCTCTCTGGTAAGATGACCTCTGAGCAGAAGCCTGGGAGGAGTGAGAGAAGGAGTCAAGAGGACACCTGAGGGAAAAGCATTCCAGGCAAGGAAACAGTATGTGCAAAGGTCCTGCGGGAGAGTTTGCTCAACATAGTCCTAGAACTATAAGCAAGTCACAGGCTGGGACCAAGGAGCATGAGAAGGAGGTGAGTAAGAGATCAAAGGCCGGACCCTGCAGGGCTTTAAGGGTGATTGGAAGAACCTGGGGTTACATCTGGATGGGATGGGAAACTTTGGACGAGTTCAAGCAGAGTTACACTATCTAACATGGTGGATGACGCATTTTTATTTTTTTAGAAATAGAGTAGAGAAGATACCAAATAAATAAAAAGTAAGAGACATAATTTTAAAAGAGAAAGAGAAACCAATCCATCTGCTACCCAGAAGGGCTGTGGACAATGCTACAGTTGCCCTCCTTTGCACAATAGGGTTTAACCATGTGTGGACATAACGTCATGAAAACCATTTGTGGCCAGTCGCCAGCCAGTGGACATGGAAAGCAGAACTTGCCACAGGCAACAATAGGAGCTTTGAGCAAAGTGGTAAGTCCCTATGAGTAATGGGTGACTTTTCTCTCCTTTGTCAGGGCTGATGGCATTTCTTTCCTGACTCTGAACCTCCTTAAGATAAGAATGAGCCCAAGCCACACCCTGGCCATGTGCAAAGGATAACAACTTTCTTCCATGTAGGTCAAAAACCATCAGTCCTGTCATATTTTATTTTTAGCACTCTATGTGTTTAAAATATATTTAGTAACAAAAGTATTAATAAAATGCTAATATTTATTAGGTGTTTACAAAAATTACTAATTTCAGTCTCAGAAGAACCTTCAGCGCCATTAATACTCCCATCTTACTGCATCAGGAAGATCCAAGAAGCCTTGAAAACTCTTGCAGAGATCTGCACAGGTGGCTAGTGGCTCTGGGAATTCAAACCCATTTCCATCTGAATTGTAATCCTGTGTTCGTAGCCAGTTGGCCACACTGCTCCTGATACAGGGTTGTCCACAGGAGGGATGTACAAGTATAAGTCCTGGTTGCTTGAGAGTTTAAAGGTATTGGGAGCCAACACCAACACCGAGAACAAACAGGCATGGCAGTGCAGGGGTGTGGCCCCAACTGTGAGTGCAGATGTGGCCAGGCCTCAGAGGAAGGCTCTGGGCAATGGTGGAACATGGACCAATGCCTCAAGGCTTACGTCCTTATTCAGCTGAGTTCTCAGCTCCAGTAAGGCTGGGGCTTGGTGAGGTCAGCCCTTATGTAGATTTTTCTAGCCAGGTGCCACCTTCTGAGCACTTACTGTGGGCCAGGCACTCTGCGAGGTGCTTGGGGTACATTAGTGCACCCCATCCACGCTACCCTCTGGGTGATTTCCCCATTTCACAGACGTGTTAAGTAAGGTGGCCAAGGTCTTCTGGCTCATAGATGGAAGGACTACAATGTTATCAAGATTGACTCAAAAGCCAGGGTCTTTTTTTTTTTCAGGTATATTTATTTCTTTTGAGAGAGAGAGAGAGAGAGGAAAGGAGGGAGGGGCAGAGAGAGAGGAAGAGAGAGAATCCCAAGCAGGCTCCATGCTGTCAGTGCAGAGCCCGACACGGGGCTCAATCTCACGAATCATGAGATCATGACCTGAGCCAAAATCAAGAGCTAGATGCTTAACCGACTGAGCCACCCAGGTGCCTCAAAGAGTAGATGTCTTAATTATGATACATACATCATAACTACTGACACTTGGAATTAAGAGTTTCTCCCTTTTCCCCCAGGACTGACTTTCATGGGTGACCCTTAAGGAGACAATCTTTTTTATATTCACTAGCTCAAAGGAAAGTTGGCATCTGAAATTCCCACTCATGGATCTCTGAGTGGGATACACAATGGGTGGGTGTGTGTGTGTGTGTGAGAGAGAGAGAGAGAGAGAGAGTTGGGGGGATGGCAGCATGGAGGTAAGAAACCCAGCAGACATGCAGTCAGACCAATCATGGTAGACAAGGAGTCTAGACTTTCTGATTCTTCCCTTTCCCATTCCTATCTAGTCAGGACACATAGACCACCACATTTTAAAGGGAAGGCTCCTGGCTCTCCCATTCCCTTTCTCTAGCAAATTCTATAACTTTAAGGTACTTATAAAACGTGTTAATTCTGGCTTCTCCAATAAAATTTTGGCTCTCCTCCTCCCCACCAAAAAAGAAAGAAAGTCAGGGCAGAGCCTGCAGCCCCAGCCTCTGCCCTCCAACAGAACACAGAAAGAGGTTTGGGGCTGCTGTCCCCATCTGAAGTCCTGCCCCTATTTATAGAACATTCTTGTAAAATGACTCTCCGAGCAAAGGTTTTGCTCAAAGTGGCCCATGCCCCCAGGCTGGGCACGTGTGTCCAGGGCTGGGTTCCCCACAGAGCTGCCTGAGCCCTGCTGGCAGAGCTGCATCCAGGACCTCCGTGGAGGGCCTCTTCTGCCTTCCTGCCCCACCGTACTCCCTGGGCCTCCTGCTGTTGGCCACTCTTGGCACATGTCCACCTCAGCAGGCTTGTGTCACATTGGGAACCATCAATATGGGCAAATGGGCTCGGCTTTCTAGGTTCATCCTGAGGGGTCTCATCCCACCACTGGAGGCTCACGGGAGGCTGTCGGTGATGATGGAACCAGGCAAGTCACCTGCAAGCAATGTCCCACTAGCCCAGGCCTCACAACCAAGAAGAGAACCTTTCACCTGCACACATTTCTTCTGACCTGGAGGGTGACGGTGCCGTAACTTCCAGCCTTGGAAACACGTCCAACAATCACGTATTGAATACCTCTAACTCCGCCTTGCTGTTGTTGCTTAAAAAAGAAAGAGAGAGTGGGGCGCCTGGGTGGCTCAGCCGGTTAAGCGTCCGACTTCGGCTCAGGTCATGATCTCACGGTCTGTGAGTTCGAGCCCTGCGTCAGGCTCTGTGCTGACAGCTCAGAGCCTGGAGCCCATTTCAGATTCTGCGTCTCCCTCTCTCTCTGCCCCTCCCCTGTTCATGCTCTGTCTCTCTCTGTCTCAAAAATAAATAAACATTAAAAAGAAAAAGAGAGAGAGTTGATATTTATTACCTCTTGGTAAATGTAAAAGTCTCTCCCCTCACATGTGACCTTGTTTGCCAAGAGTGTGTATCTGGAAATGTTAGTTTTGTTTGAGTCAACTTAAGTCAAAGTGATCTGTACTTTTAAAAAGTTTCTTGGCCGTTGTAGAAGCACAGAGACAAACCTGATCACCTCTGATGTGAAGGGGAATTCACATATCTACATTGTACACGTGCATCAAGAGGCACCCCCAGAGATGGCCACCAAAATGTCGCCGTGGTTTTCTCCAGAGCATGAGGTCTTTGTTAATTTCCCCCCATTGTTGTTGTTCTTCTCTGTTATTTGGGAAGAGAGTAGGGAGAGAGAGATAAATACGACACATGGCACTGTCCTCAAGGTGATGCTAATCTGCAGGTAACACCTGCGCAGAGCTCTGCCCCCGCCAAAGCACTCTCACCTATTTACTGCTTTCAAAACTTTTCCACCAGAGCTTTCCCGCTGCACAGAGAAGAGTGACGCTGAGTGCCTAACATAACCCGCCGACAGTGTAGATTTCTGTGAAGGCAACGTTTCTCCTTAAAATTCATACAAAGTTCGCATTATCCTCTATTATGTTATTTAGGCATTAAAATGCTCTTGGTTGGTTATCATCAAGTAAAGTGAATGTGTCCAGGAAAATCCTCCAGGTTTACCCTGCAGCTTTCCGTATCCCCGGGGTTCTCTAGGACAAAGTCCTCTCAGATCAGCCAGGCAATGACAGTGGATCCGAATCAAGGCTCCACAGACTTTCAGATTCTCTGCTAGTCTCCTCCGGTGGAAGGTTCCCTGGCAAGGGATGCAGGGCCCTTTAAATTTGGAAGTGCTACTCAGGTAAGCTTAAAATAGGTTTGCTTAAAATGTATCAGAACTCTTCAAGTAGGATTGCTGGAGAAACAACTTGCAGGCTCTAGAAAATTCTGTTGCATTTATAATTCCACTCCAGTCCTTGATGGAGTGATATCCCACAAGTACCTTGGGCATGCCTTTGGCCTCTCCCACTAAGGATTTATACTTCTTGGCTTTTGTTCTATTTTCTGGCTTTTTCAGGACCTGCAAAACCTGTCTGACCAGTCCAGTGATCACAGTCCTTAAGGCCATCAGACCCAGATGAGCCACCTTAAGCCCAACAGCTGACATCACAGGCTGCCTAGACACAGCACAGGTAGCTGTGGGCCTTCATTTTGTCAGGCTGTGGTCCACGCATAGCACCCTACTCTGTGCTTCCAGAAGGACTTCAGGAACAGTCCGCTGCACTCTCTCTTCAGGTGGTATTTGTCCCACCTTGGGGTTATTCTCCTAGTTAATAAAGATGAAACATGCGAGTCTACCTTCCGGCCTGCATCTTGTATCTGACAACACAGTTCAATTGTTTAGGTTGGCTTTGGCCCACTGGGTAAAGAGAACCCATCATGGATTTGGGTTCAAATAATTGTTCCAGGGGAATGTCACTTGAGGTGCTGTTGAGCAACTCAGTACAAGCAAAACCCCTCTGTGAATGGTAAAGCGTCTGTGGAGTCCAGGAAGCATACATGGGGACATCTGTTGTTGCTACTCTATCTTCCTCTATGGAAGTATGTTTCTTCCTCTATCTGACATGTGGCCAAGATCATACCATGTCAGTTAAAGTAGAGTGACCTTTTCCCAGATGCCCAATGAAGGGGGCTTTGGTAGCAACGGGGAGAGCAAAGAAACCAAGCAGAAATATTGCAATCACTTTGCCTTTTTCACTAAGGTGATGATACTGGATGATGTCATGGAGTCAAAAACACGGAACTGTTGTTCCTCACACACTTGAGGCATTATTGATACCTGGAGTCACTTGGTCTGGAAAGGAAAAAAAAAAGAAGAAGCAATGAGCATGTCTTTCACAGTGGATTTTTAGAGCTGAAAATGTGCTGCTCTCTGGCAGCATCAGCTAATAAATTGCTAAGTGACATCAGCTAAGGTTTTCTGGAAGAACCTTTTTTTGGATCGGTATCAGTTGTGAATGCATCTGGTCACAAGGAATGGCACACATTGCTATAATGCCTTAAGGAAATGGGGCTTTATCTTTCTCACATGACAAGAAACATGGAGTTGAGGGCAGGTGCCGTTAACACAAGGATGCTCTCAGGGACCCAGGGCCTCTCTGTGCTGTTCCTCACTCTGTTCTCAACACGGTCAGGTTCCTGTCTTCATTCACTGTTACCTGGGAGAACAAAAGGTAAAACAAGGCTTTCTCTTGGTAAAACTTGGCCTTTTTTTAAAAGAAGCACGTGTTCTTGAAGGACTTCTTCCCCCAGCTCATTGGCCAGACTATGCTCAGTGGATTTCGCTGGCTGTGGTGAAGGCTGCAAAGGGATCATTAGCCATATTGCTGTCCCATATAAAACTGGAGCTCTCTAAGTAAGGAAGTCTGAGGAAGACAGACGTTGGGCGAACAATCAGGAGTATGTGCCACAGTGGTGGGGACCTGGTGAGGAATTTTGGTGCCCATTCTACCGCTTGTCCACTAGGTTCTCATCCAGTCCAAGGCTACCAGGACACGACATCTGAACAAAGGCAACAGAGCCCCAAGTATCTGATGCCTATGGTCTTGAATGAGAAAGAAAGAGATTCCAGCTGTCCCCTCTGATTCCATTCTAATGGTGCTGAATGAAGTCATTAGCATGCATCACCCAGAAGGTGGCCCATCCATATGGCTCATGTTTGCGTATGTAGCTGTCGCTTATGGCTTAGCAGACGAAGAGATTCCTTCTCCCCATTATTTACTTTTCTTTTCCACATGCTGAATGTTACACAAAGCTACTTAGATTCCCTTTTTCCAGTGATTTCAACAACCGACCACACCTCTCGGCACTTTCTCTCGGCTCTCCCAGGAAAGTCTGCGCACTCCAGACCTGTGTAAAGAACTATCTAGAACTGTGCCCTGGCCTCCAGCACCTGTCATCCTCCTGTGTGGGGAGATTTCTGCCAGGACCCGTTGGCTCTGTAGACTTCTGCACAAGGCTAGGACTAAGGTCTATGTTCAATACTTCCATCTTTCAAAACCATTACTGGCATCTACAAACACCATTTTATAAATTATTCAAAGCTTGTGCCTGGTTGTATTATTTCAGATCTATGGAAGACTGAACACTACTAGTTATAAATCCAAGTAGTAGAATTTATAAGCGTTGGGTTACCTTTTAAATTACTTGACACACTCAGATTGTATTTGGCTTATCCTCCACATAACCAGTCATTTTTTTTTTCTCGAAACTGGGATGCCGTGGGCTTTTATTATAAGTGCACAAAATCCCCAGGCAAGAGAAAACAGGTCTATTAAAAGAAGGGAATATGACAGTTGAGTTCCTTTTACTGAAATGAAATAAGCCAGGCAGTTAAGAACACCTCGTGGGGTACAAATGGTCATCTTGTGTTAACAGTCACCCCCAATCTGTAGTTATGCTGTTTCCTTCCCCAACTATGAATGACTTCCTCAACAATGATTAAGTTACTCCTTGTTGGGGAAGGACAGTCTTTTCCAGAATAAATGAAAATCTCTTCACAAAGTGTGAATATTAGAGACTGGCATACTTGAAAGACTGGTCCCTTCCTGCCCTTGAGAAAAGAGGAAAAGCAGTAAGTGGTGGCAGCAGGTTTTGAGTCTCAGTAGGGTCAATGCAAGAGCCACCCCACACTTGGGCTTCAACCCCTGCAACGCTGCAGGTCAACACTAAGCCCAACGGGGACCCTGCCTATCTTATGGACTGAGGAGGAGGAGCCTCAGCCTTATTCTGGGGAGAAAGGGGACAGGCCATTAGAACTGGGAAGCCCAGAGAACCCAAGCTGGGGCAGCAAAATATAGACCCCACCCAGCACCACGTGGACTCAAAGAAGAAACAAAGGAACAGCGATGGCACAAAAGCTAAGTGTGAAAAGACCAGTCAATGAACTTGCTTTCTCACGTGTAAGCAACAGAGCTATAAAAAGAACTTCAAGCCTCTTTTCAGTCAAACCTTTGTAGTGTCTCCACCCAAGAAACAGTCTCAAAATTAAACTCGCAACTCCTCATTTGGGGCCGATTTTCCTGTAACGTGTCCTCATTTTACCTTGTCTCAGGTCCGAATGAGCCCGCCCCTCACCACCAGCCACGTTCAGCAGGGCAGACCAACATATACTCCCAGCTCAAGAAACCTGTTTTAAAAAAGAAGCTCCCTCACCAGCCTGTATTTCAGAAGTAGCAATCACAGATCCAGCCAAAGTGAAATTAAGAAATTTGCATGTCATTTATTAATATCCTTCTTGTCTGTCAAGCAGCCTTCAAAAACATGTTTTCCTCCTTTGGAAAGAAGCAAATTGGAATGAGCGCATTCACACAAAGGATCTCAGACCAGGCTATGTTTTCCTGTGGATGTATGGAGGGTGCACGAGACGGACACTAGCTAAGCAGTACATTCCCCTCTCTATCCTAACACCTGGAACAGACTTTCCCATCTACAACGATTCGTATCATGTCTTCAAAATGGTCTCCTCCCCAGCATAATCTATCTTGAAATCAAGAAGGTCATTCAAAATACTCCAAGATGCCTGGGTGTCAGATCAGAGAATTGCTAATTCATTAGCTGACATAAAAACTGATGTGTTATGTAAAATTGATAATGACATAATTGATAATGACATTACGGTTCTGGGAAAAAATGTCTGTGTGTTTTGGAGGTGCGCGGGGAAGAAATGTGATGATATTTCTAATTTACTTTAAAATACTACTTAGTGAAATTGAAAAAAAATAGATCAAATAAATTATGGTAAGATGTTAACCACGGCCGTATCCAGGAAATGGGTTCGTAAGTATCCATTACACATTCCTCTCTACGATTTTGTGTGTGTTTACTTTTTAATTTTTTTTTTGCGTTTATTTATTTTTGACAAGAGAGAGAGAGCATGAGTGGGGGAGGAACAGCGAGAGAGAGGGAGACACAGGATCGGAAGCAGGCTGCAGGCTCTGAGCTGTCAGCTGAGCTCAGTGTGGGACTCGAACCCATGCACAGTGAGATCATGACCTCAGCCGAAATTGGACACACTTAACCCGCTTAACCGACTGAGCCACCTAGGCGGTGCCCACACCCCCCCTCCCGCCCCCACCTCTGTGTTGTGTGTGTGAACATTTTCATAACAAGAGAACAGAACCACTGAGATGGTGCTTGCGTGGAATCGCCTCGACATCCTGCATCGGAGCCTCTTTATCACCTGTGGCTGCCCACAGCCATCTTGGCTACCAGCTCTCCCAACGGAAGCTCTGGGCCTGGGGCCGGACGTTCACAGCCAGTGGAAGTTACCTGGAATTCACAGCACTTTCTCTAGGCTCCAGTTACCATTCTAAGCTCTTTATATGGGTTGTGCCATTGAATCCTCACAGCAGCCCTCTGTGGTAGTCAAAGTAGCTACTATTATCCCCGTTTGACTGATGTGGAAACTGAGACCCCGAGGTGTTAATGTGGCCAAGGCCACCTCAGCCAGTAAGTGGCACAGCCAGGTTTCAACCCCTCAGCCGGCTAGTAATCAGAGGCCATAGTGCTTCTGTCATGGGTTCCATGGTTTGTGAGGTATACGCTTTACTGCATTATGTAAAATTGATTAAAGTCTAAGAGCTCTCTTTCTACATGAATAAAGGTAAGTTTCAGGTGTTCCTTGGTCTTTTTTGTGTTTCTCTCAGAGGCCAAGTCAATGCCTGCTACCTAACAGGCGCTTGATAAATGTTTATCTCACCTAGAAGAGAGGGTCAAGGACAGCACTAAGCTGAGAACAATCCTTGAAGCCTTAGCTTTTGGCTTGGCTCCTGTGTCCCCATTAGTCAAGCATGAGCAGGAATAGCCCTTGGCAGGTGGTAACCCTCTTTAGAAGTGTTCTGAATCTTGGGGAACTCAGGTGGTTAAGGAACTCAGGTGGCTCAGTTGGTTAAGCGTCCAACTTCGGCTGAGGTCATGATCTCACGGTTCATGAGTTGGAGCCCTGCGTCGGGCTCTGTGCTGACAGCTCAGAGCCTGGAGCCTGCTTCGGACTCTGTGTCTCTCTTTCTCTGCCCCTCCCCAACTTGCACTCTGTCTCTCTCTCTCTGTCTCAAAAATAAACAAACATTAAAAAAAAGAGGAGTGTTCTGAATCCAGTTCTTTTTTTTTCTTTTTTTAGAGTGGGGGGCAGGAGGGTCAAAGAGAGAGAGAATCTCAAGCAGGCTCCATGCTCAATGCAGAGCCCTACTTGGGTTCAATCCCACAACCCCAGGATCATGACCTGAGTCAAAATCAAGAGTCAACACTCAACCGACTGTGCCACCCAGGTGCCCCTCTGAATCCAGTTCTGATGCTGATCGGGGCTCCTTCCTGCCTGACAGTGAAAAACAGGGTGCACATTTATATGTATACCTGTGGAGGACCTGGCAGAAACCCTACTTGTATATCTATATATGTATCTATTTAACCTAATATCTATCATCTATCTATCTATCTACCTATCATCTATTGGCATGTGCGTAATTTTGATCATTAGAAGCCAGGAAAAAGCCAACGTCTTTTATGAACTCATCTCTACTCCCTCATGTTAGGAAAATACATGTCAGTGGGCCTTTTGGCCAGGCAAATGTCTATCAAAGATTTAGTCCCAGAATGGGAAGGCCACATGGCTGTGTGCAGTCATGTAAAAGGTTGTTCATGATGGGCACCTTCCCTTCTTACTTTTCTAAAACTGGGTATAGATTATATGGTCTCTAAGACTTACTTCTGTTCTTAGCTGGTACGTTTATAAATTTATTTTTCAAGGGCTAGCTCACAGTAGATTGGGAACAGAGACTGGGAGGATGTGGGAAGCTCACCATTTCATGCAGGTAAATCTCCCCAAAAAGACCAGACCAGGCGGGCACCTGGGTGGCTCAGTTGGTTAAGTGTCCAACTTCGGCTCAGGTCATGATCTCACGGTTCATGAGATGGAGCCCCACATCAGGCTCTGTGCTCTGACAGTGCAGAGCCTGCTTGAGATTCTCTGTCTCCCTCTGTGCTCATCTCCTCTGCTCGCATACACATGCACAATACTCTCTCTCTCTCTCTCAAAATAAATAAACATTAAAAAAAAAAAAGACCAAACAGGGATTGCTGAAGCCCTTTCTGACCTTCAACAAAAGCCCCACAGGTGAGATTATCAAAAACTAAATAGTTTGGTGATTGTGTCCTGAAAGATGTTGCAGGGGAAGCCCAAAGGTAAGTCCAGACTCTTTGGGCAGCTGGTAGAGCCCCTCTGTGGGACAGTTCATTTGCTGTCACTGTCATCTTGGGGAGAAGTCTGTCCCCACATAGGAGTGCGCATCTGGCAGTAGGTCTGGGACTGAGGGAAGGAGGTCACTCATTCCCTGGATCTTGAGGACCTAAGCTCCGACTCTGGGTGGGAGAGACACGCTCAAGTTCCTCCCAGGGAGTTGAAGTAAAATGGCCTCCGGAAGGTGGCCGTAGGCCCTGGGACTCGGAAGAGATCTCAAAGGAAGCAGTCTCTGTGCAGCGGGGTCTACTGTGATACATACTATAGTCTGTGAGACCTCGGGAATTTCAGTGCATTAGCCCTGCGTGCCCGGCCTCTCTAAACCTTGTGCTGGTGTCTCACAGAAGTGCTCAGCAGCCTTCAAGTGGCTTGAAACCTGTATTTCTGTTGCTCTTTCGCAAGGCCTCAGACCGCTGGTAATCAGAGAAATACAGAATTAAAACAGCAATGGAACAGCCTTTTCCTTCTATCAGGTTCGCAAAAGTTTGAAAGCCTAACAGCCAGTGTTTACTTAGGCTGAATTACTTTTGTCCTCCCTGAAGCCTGAAACAATTTCTGAGGGGGAGAAATAGAGAAAGAGAGCCCACAGCTGTGATTGTCTTTTACGTAATAATCATGTCATCAACATCCATGGAGACAAACATCAACAGGGCCGTGAGAGCTCTGTAATAGAGAGCCATCTGATTTACGTATTTATTAATTCACTCATTCGTTCGGGAAATGTGCACTGGAAATCTGGGAACCCAAAGCGGGAGGCAGGAGAGTAAAAATGTCTCAGATGCCAAGTACGTGTGGGGCGTAGAGCCAGGTGGTTTAGATGGATTATTCTTTGAGGTCGGGGAACAGGAGACCCTTTGCACAGCGGAAAAGAGGGGAAGCCACGTGGCTGAAGTCATCCAGCAGATGAACTCTTTGCTGGAGGCTGTGAGACAACAGGGGGCAGAGTACCCCCTAGCATCCCGGGGCCTCCTGTCTGTGGGGGGCACTGAGCAAGCTCAGAGAACCCCAACACGAATGCTCAGAGTCCTGGACCTGAGTCACTCGGGCCATGCACACCCCCCCCACACACACACAGCCCCGGAGTTCAAGGAGGAGGAATTACTGTGATGTGGGTGGGGCTGTGCTAACAAGGCTTCTCAGAGGAGTTTGTGAACCGAGCCTTTTAGGATGGGTCATATTTAATAAACAGATGAAGGCAGGGAAACCAGAGGAGCAGAATGTTCTGGAAGGGAGACTCGCTTGAGCAAGTCAGTGAAGAGGAAGGGCCAAAGCATGCCCAGGAAACACTGCCAGTAAAGAAACAAATAGACAAACAAACCCAAACCTAGATCAGCACAGCCCTTCAACAACTCAAGTGGATGGACAGAAACCAGTTAGAGTTCACAGAAAAGAGCTGATACAAGGAGCCTGGGGCTCAGGCAACAGCCAACACATGTGTCCATCAGACTTGAAGACTTGAGTCCTGGATTTGGAAAAGAGTCCGGGACAAAAATACAGAGTGTGGACTCACTGGCTTTCCAGTGGCCAGGGACTCCCGAAAGGTAAGGGATTGGACAGATCAAAGGGAACATGGATGGAACCATGCACGCTGGTTCCCAAATATGGCCCCGGGAGCAATGGAGGTAGAGGCAGGGAGGAGAAAGTGATTACACAGAGCCAGATTTTTTTTAATCTTCCTCCAGTGCATGGTACCCTGACCTTCACAGAAAGGGTGCTCAACAGCTGGGGGAAATGAATAAAGGAAAAATGAATCCCAGCCAGGAACCCAGATACTTGTTGTGTGTGAGCACAGGCCCAGTACTAAAAATAACCAAAGGGAATAAAGTGATCTTTCTCAAAGAATCACTAACTCAAGCCCCCTGAGTCCTGTTTGGTTGTGCACGGGAAGAAGTTATTTATGAGAGGAACCACAGAGCCCTGGAAGAATGAGTTGAAAGTGCCAGAACCTTCTTGCTAATGGGATCAAGACCAACAACGGCATTTGCGAATTCTAAATTCTTTCAGGGCTCCGTGCTTCTCTGAAACCTCAGAGTGTCTCCAATTATCTCAAGAAAGGGATGTCATAAAATCCTCAGGACCAAGTTAATGTTAATTCATATTCATCAGATGTGAATGGAGCTGCTGGTGCTCACCACACAGCATCTCGAGGCAAAATATCATGCAAAATTGAACGAAGGTTGCGGAATAGTAACAGCCACTATTGATTATGTGCTTACCATTCTCTGAGCGTGGAGCTAAGTGCTTTAACATCCAGTTAAAGCTGAAAACCTCCTCTGTGCCAAGTGCCCCCACCCTACTTTATACACATTTTCTCATCGAATCTTTGTAACGATGCTCTTGCTAACCCTATTTTATATGTAATCTGCCCAGTGGCACGTGTCTGATAAGTGGCAGAGAAACGATTCAAACCAGTGGGTCTGATTCTGGAATCTGTGCCCTTAAGCACCCCCTCGCCCCCCCGCTGTCCCCCACCACCCAAGACTTGGTAATCTGTTGGAAGCAAAGTCACCTCCCGAGCTTGCAGGACAGTGGGGGCAGCCCTAGAAGATTCGCCCGTGTGAAGAACACCGTGTGTGACACCCGGGCAGAGTCGCCTGGACACACAGGGATCTGCTCCCCATCACTTTGGATTAGAGCCCATGTTGCATTCCAGGGCTGTGCTCGCCTCGAGACGGCAGCAGGAAGCAATTTCAGTCCTGGGTCCAGACCGCGAGCCCTCTAAACCTTTCTATCTAATTACACTTCCATTGGCTTGCATTTCTGCAGCCCTTTTTACAGGAATACTCTATCTAAAATAAGTAAGTAAAAGACACGGGAATTGGAAGGGTTGACTGAGAATTTATCTAATCTCCACATCTAACTCCCGGGACTAATGCTCTGGGGAACAGACAGGATCTCTGTAGGCATGATTGTGTTTTGCATGAACTGTTATGCATGAAGTTGCTATGTTTGCAACTAGATGGGATCCAAATTTCAGACTCACTCTAATGACACTGCAGTAAAGGTTCATTAAAAAGAGAGAAAGAGAGAAGTCATGTCACCTTTGGCTTGCATTATGATGGCCTTGGGAATGGGCTGTCCTGGCTGTGAAACTTTCTTCACTACTCTGTGGAAGCCACTGAAGGCACCTCCCACGGACTCAGCCCACCCATGTTCCAGAACCTTCTCTGGAGCATTCACAGAGCTCAAGGAGGACCTTGTTCGGAAGTCGAGCAGAACCAGCATCATCACTTTGGCTTGGCCTAGCTCTGACCTTGGGCGCCAGCCAGTGTTTCGTCCCCGCCTGGGGCATCCATGTGGCACCTTCCTTGTGGTGTTAGCCTGGGCAGGCTGGTCACCTACTGCAATTATGCTGCCTTGCACAGAACCCTCTTACACTCCTCTTTGGAAAGTTCCTTAAGAGACATTGTGTCTTCCTTTCCCCTTTAGCCAGCTGTCCCTAGACTTCACTGTCCTTGAGAATCACCTGAGGATCTTCTCCAGCTGCAGACTGTGACCAGTAGGGCTGGGATGGGGCTTAGGAATCTGCATTCCTAACAAGCTGCTAGAGTAGGTTCTGGAGACAGTTAATGGTTACTCAGGGGCAAGGATGATGACCAAACAGTTGAGGTAGCTACAGCCCACTACTATTTTTGTCTTCCCAGAGCAGGTGCTTCTTCTTCTTCTTCTTTATTATTGTTATTATTATTATTATTATTATTATTATTATCATTTTCTAGTAACAATCTTTCCCCCTAGCCACAGCAATGGTCAAATAGCTCAGTCTGGGACAACCAGAATCCTGCCCAGAAATGACATAAGGACAATGTGGGAGAGAGGATGTGAGGGTTAGTGCGAAGCAGGCCCCCCCTTTCCCTGAGGTTATTAAACTGGCGTGACATCGTCTTGGGGATGCCAGGAGCCATCGTCCTTGACACATGCAAGAAACCTATCATCTGCAGCAAGAGGGAGTGAGTTGAACCACAGAGCAAAGTCAAAGATGACACCATTTAAACTCCTAGGTCCAGTCATACCTGATGCTAGACCACTTTAGTGTTTCTAGTTATGTGAACCAATAAATTTGCTTTTTTGCTCGAATTGAGCTAATCCCTGTCACACATCAAACTTATA
The DNA here is from genome assembly GCF_022079265.1 of Lynx rufus. Taxonomy (NCBI): domain Eukaryota; kingdom Metazoa; phylum Chordata; class Mammalia; order Carnivora; family Felidae; genus Lynx; species Lynx rufus. The sequence continues at coordinate 57,977,624 of NW_025814829.1, forward strand.
TAGTGAGTAAGACAACTTGGGATCAAACACAAGGTATATAGTGATGTTTCAGGGGGTAACTCTAAAAGTCAGTTCCTGAAATGTTTGAGCAATGGAATAATTGCTTAGCCTTTCCTGGTACCACTGGGAGATGGATAGAACTCACTTGGAATGTTTTTAAATGATCTTATAGCTAACTTCATAGTAATGTCTCTTGTGAGTCCAAAGTTCTCTGGGATAAGGGTAAGCCATGTACTTAAACCATCTTGGTGCCCAGAAGGCAGAGATCAAGGTAGAATAGGACAGTGAGGTGAAGCCACAAAGAAGTGATAGAATATGGAACCCTAAGGGTCTGACCTCCAAGGACAAATAATGCCATAAAAAAGGGACTTGAGATCCTTTACTAGGCAATGTTTGGATTATACCTTCCATGACGGTGCTAACACATCGTACAGACACTCCACATGTACAGCTGTTTCTTCCCCAATATAGTTATGTAGGTAAGCTTAGTTAACACAGGATCTTGACTCAAGTTCAGGTTCACAAATGGCCTCCTTTCCACTTCTAGCCCTTGATGTCATCTCTATCAAAATAGATGGAGACTGTGCAGATGTGAGTTGCTGGGAGATGAGCAAATCTCTGGAGGGGGAAGAGGGAATAGGAGGTTCCTGCCTTTCCCTGCTGACTTTTCTATTTCAGGTAATGGCAGCCCTGCCCGTCTGAGCACCCAGGTTCAAACCTCGGAGCCTCTCGACTCTTCTTCCCCCGTTTCATCTCTTTCCTCATTTCTTCCAGGAGGCTGATCTGTCCCAATGCTAACTCTGTTTTCCGTTCCTTTCTCCCCATTCTCTCTGCCACGGCTACTTCCACCCCAATCGCTGTGGCCATGACCTTGCTGTTCTTCTCCTCAAACCTGCCTTTCACGGTCTTGCCAGATCCAGTCAGAAATTTCAGGGGCTTCTTGTTGACTCACCCCCATGGCACACTGGAGTTTCCAAAGATGCCACAACTGTAGCTACCATTCCACGCGATCTTTCTCATGAAGAGATTTTGACTTTCCTGCCATCGAGAGGTGGAGTCTCTGCTTCCTCCTCCTAAACCTGGAGGGGCTTCAGATGCAGCAGAAGTGACGTTATGGGACTCCCAAGCTAAGGGCCTAAAACGTGTTATAGTTTTTGCCTGGTTTTCTTGAGAAACTTGCCATCAGACCCTTTAGTTGCCATAAAGGCCATTCTACTGCGAGGAAGCCCATGCCATGTGGAGATGCCACAGGGAGGTATTCCTAGTATGGAGGCCTCACTGACAGCTGGCAATGTGAGTGGACCTCCAGATTTCTTCCCCCAGCCAGCGGAAGAAATTTCTTCCCCCAGTCACCTCCGCCTCTGCGTTCTCCCAGTCGAGGCCACAGACATCATGAACTGTGCCCCTTTTGAATTTCTCACCCACAGAATCTGCAAACATAGCAAAAATGGTTGTGTTAAGCTGCTGCGTTTTGGAGTTATTTGTTACACAGCCAAGGGATAGCGGATACAGTAAAACCCTGGTTTGTGAGCATAGTTTGTTCCAGAAACATGCTTGTAATCCAAAGCACTTGTATATCAAAGCGAATTTCAAGAACCATTGGTTCCGTTGTGATCATGTGACGTTCAGCGTCACGTACGACTCGTATTGCAAGACAAGCTCATTTATCAAGTTAAAATTTATTAGAAATGTTTGCTTGCTTGTGGAAGACTCACAGAACTAGTTACTTGAAATCCAAGGTTTTACTATATTGTATTTTAAAATTCCTTGATTTTTGCACAAAACGCGTATCAATCTGGCCCCTAGCCTGCAAGAAGCTACATACAAAAGGGGTGAGGTTTCAGGACCTGTCAGAGGGGAAGAGGGGAGCTGATCTGATAAGGGTAATCTGGGCACCCTTAAGCATTTTTCCATTACTTACCATGTCCAAGTGCATCACAGCCTTTATCCTACCCAAACCTTCACCACCATGGCCATGAGCTAGACATTAATTTTCTTCTCGAAGAGATGCAAGTATTGAAGCCCAGAGTGGAGACTTAAGCCTCCCAAGCCCTCCTGGATATGGAAGTGGCAAAATAGGAACCCAAACCCTTGCATCCGGGCCCTTGCAAGCCTCACACACCCTGAGAGCTGCACCTAAGAAAGAACACAGATGGGCACTTGGCACAACGTCCCTGGGCTCTCACCTTTCCTAGGACATTACTGGTAACTTCTTTCCTTGCAGCAAAGAAAAACAAAGCAGTCTGGCTTGGCCAGAGAAAGCCCTAGGCAACAATGTCGAACAAGCCAGGAGTAATTTGTTTCTATTCTTTTCCATGTGACTGCCGGAGGTTATCCTGTTTTTTATTAGCCCAAACTTCCCCCTTTCAAAAGATAATTCTTTGAAATCTTCTGGGAAATTAACATGGCTCAATCTGGCTCTGGGCTGGCCACCACATGCTCTCAGAATTAAGAGAACCTGAAATTTTTAACCCCTTGCACTCACATGCACATGCACGCAGAACTGAATGTGTGTCTATATTGTGCTAGCGTTGTGAGGACACAACCCACAGTGAACCAGCCGTTATGTTCAGCTTTATCCTAGAAAAAAAAAAAACTGATTTAGATTCCTTCCAATTCAAGTGTTCTACACAATGTACAGATTTAGGTATAATTCAAACTAACCAGAAATGTTTTATTTAAGAAAAATCAGGAACCAGGGGCCCCTGGGGGGGGCTCAGTAAGTTAAGTGTCTGACTCTTGATTTTGGCTCAGGTCATGATCTCACAGTTTGTGAGTCCAAGCCCCACGTCAGGCTCTGTGCTGACAGTGCAGAGCCTGCTTGGGATTCTCTCTACCCCCTTCCTCTGCCCCTCACCTGCTCACTCTCTCTGTCTCTCTCTTAAAATAAACATAAAAAATTAATTAATTAATTAATTAATTAAATCCAAAATAAGAACTCCATATATGAGATCAGTTCTGTGGTGAGCACTGTAAATGAATGTACAATTGTAAGGGAACACAGAAAAATACACCCAGAACACATAGATGGTTTTTATACATATATAACAATGCAGCAAAGGGACAAAGGGACTAGGTTAAGAAAACTCCTAAATTCATTGAACAAGATTTCAAAAATAAGTGAATATTGGAAATAGCAGAGAAGTAATATTTGTAATGCTGATAATTCAATATTTCCCATAACTGAAGAAAGACATGAAATCTTAGAGAAAAATGTTCTCCAACTCCCTAGTATAAATACACATCAAGACTCAACACAGTGAAACTACAGAACTACACAGACAAAGAGAAGATCTTAAAAGACACAAGAGAAATGTGACAAATTATTTATAAATGAGTGGCAATTAGACACTCAGCAAATTTCATATCAACCCCAGTAAAGGTCAGAAGGCAATGAAGGTGGGTGCCTGGGTGGTTCAGTCAAAGTGTTGAACTCTTGATCTCAGCTCAGGGCTTGATTTCAAGGTCGTGAGTTCGGGCTCTGCATTGGCATGAAGGCTACTTAAAAAAAAAAAATTAAATAAATAAATAAATAAATAAATAAAAGCACAATGAAGGAATATCTTCAAAGTGCTAAAAAAAATTAAACATCAACTTAGAATCTTACATGAGCTGAACTACCCTTTAACAGTGAAAGTGATATAAAGATATTTTCAGATATGCAAAGATTACACTCCCACAAACTCCCACTGTAAGATGTTCCTTAGAAAGAAAAAAAAATGACACCCAAAGACAAACCATGGTATACACCCATGGCAAGAAAAGGTGAGTATGGAAATTGATCGAATATCAATTGTCATTAACAAGGAAGAGTTTAAAAATACAAATAAATCTAATTTTTATTGAAAAGGAAAGCTAAAGTTGTTTACAATTCTAGCAAAAAAGAAGGTAAATGTAATTGTGATCCAGGGACATGTGAAGAATTTCAAGCCACCGGAGGAATAAAGTTGGGGGGTAGGGGGAAGAGGCAGTTAACTTCCCAATAAGGATCAGGGGGAAAATGTTGCCAAAAGATACTTAAAGAAAAATATTAGGAAAAAAAAGGCACAATATATTACAAAAGTGAAATCTGATTGGGGCGCCTGGGTGGCGCAGTCGGTGAAGCGTCCGACTTCAGCCAGGTCACGATCTCGCGGTCTGGGAGTTCGAGCCCCGCGTCGGGCTCTGGGCTGATGGCTCAGAGCCTGGAGACTGTTTCCGATTCTGTGTCTCCCTCTCTCTCTGCCTCTGCCCCGTTCATGCTCTGTCTCTCTCTGTCCCAAAAATAAATAAACGTTGAAAAAAAAAAAAAGTGAAATCTGATTAAACTCAACCAAAAACAAAGATCATCAGGTTGGAATTTTTTTAGCCATGTATATAAAAGGTTCAATTGATCAAGAAGCTATAACAATCTTAAATCTGCATGTAGCTTATAACATAATCCAGAAATATACAAAGCAAAAATGGACGTAACTAAAGGAAAAACAATTAAATCCAAAATCATAGAAAGATATTAACACAAACCCCTGGTTTGTGAGTTCAAGCCTCAGGTTGGGCTCTGCGCCGACAGCTCGGAGTCTGCTTGGGATTCTCTCTCTCTCCCTGCCCATCTCCCGCTCTCTCTCCCTCAAACATAAATAAATAAACATTTAACAAAAGCTTATATCAGGAAAGAAGAAAGGCACGTTTCTTAAGAAGTTCAGAAAAGCGTGGAAAGGCAAATTAAACCCAAAGAAAGTGAAAAGAAAAAAATAAATAAAACTATCAGAATAGAAGTTAATAAAATAGAAAGCAAATGTGTAACAGAGAATCAGTAAGACCAGAAGTTGGTTATTTAAAAACTAATAAAGTTAATAAATCCATGGTAATACTAATAAAGAAAAAAGAGAAAAGTAAAAATATCAGGAGTGAAAGCTGAGACATGACTATATGTCCTTGCATATTTACAAGTTAATAGGTTAACGTCATGGGCAACTTTATGACGACTACTTAGAAAAGGTGTTAAATGACAGTTTTTAAAAACATTTACCAAATGGATACAAAGAGAGAGAAAATCTAGTCTTTTATCTATTACACTGATTCCCGAATTAGAAACCTTCCCACACCTTCAGAGGTGAATTCTTCACATTTAATGAAGAAATAGTACCAACTGTTCACAACTCTTGCAGAGAATGGAACAAAACAAAATACTTCCCGACTTTTTAAGACAGGGTAAAGGTCATTCCCCAGAAGAAAATGATAGGGCCAAGCTTTCACATAAACACCTTTTTAAAAGCCAATCAAATCCAGTGACATAATGAGGATAAAATGTCATGTTATAGTCAAATTTATTTTAAGAATGCAAGGTTGGCTTAACATTCCCACATTGGACAGTAATAGATCAACGTTTCGTTTCCTGACTTGTTATCGAACCCTGGTTATATAAGAGAATGTCTTTGTTCTTAGTAAGTAAACACTGACATATTTAGGGATAAAAGGATCTAATATGTCCAATCTAATCCAAAATATTTCAGGAAAAATAAAATGCACATATACGTGTTTATAAAAAGAATGATAAAGCAAATGAAACAAAACGTAAGCCAACTGGTAAATGTGGGTAGAGGGTTACGAGAGTTTCTCGTACAAATCAATTTTTACATAAGCCCTAAGTTACATCAGAATTAAAAGTTACCAGAAACTCGGTGTAATTCACCTGTAAACAGAATAAAGGAGAAAAAAAAATCATACAATCCATTTTAATAAATGCTGAAAATAATTTGATAAAATTCAACATCCATTCGTGATAAAAACTCTTGACAACCTTGCAGTAGAAGCACAAGGCTTTAACCTGATAAAGGTTATCTACCAAAAAGCCTGCAGGAGGTATCATATAATGTTGAAACTTTTCGTCCACGGTCAACAATGAGAGAAAGATGCTGCTGTCTAGACTTATTTCTGCAGAACTTCCAGCAAAAAACAAGCCTACCCTAGGGAAATGAGAGAAAAGTCTGATCATACAGGCTGCTCATTTCCCAAAAGGAAAAGGCCCATCCTTTTTGGACCTTTGTTTAGCTACATGCTAAAACAAGTTGGTCTCTGCTTATTCGCATGGGCCATTCCGTCTCGTCTCTCCCAGGATAAAGCTGGTGAAGGAGCAGTGTGTTTTAGGGAAAATCCTTCCTCATGGAAACCAAGACCAAAGACCAAGTTTCCCAATGTTCAAGAGCCTTTGAAGAAAGTTAGAGAACAGTATGAAAAGGCATAAAAGCAATCTGGGATAAATGGAGAATTAGGCCACACTCATGGGCGAGATGATGATAGATGATAAACGTGTCAATTTGCCACAAATCCTCCCCAGCTCTCTCTATCTCGTGGGTTTAGATAAAACTTGATACGGACCCAAAAAATGTGTATGGGAGAATAGAAGACCCAGAAGAGCTAAAGCCAATTTTGAACACAAGGAAGACAAAGAAAAAGAAAAGGCAACAGGCCTCTCAAATATTATAAACGTGCGTTAACTTTCTGTACCTAAGAGAATATGGTATCGGCACAGGAATAAACAAACAAAAAAGGAACAGATAGAGGTTGAGAAACAGACCCAGGCATATCTGTAAATTTGACATATGACACAAATAGCATTTTGAGTCTGTGGGGAAAAAATAAACTATTTAATAAATAGTACCAAGGTAATAGGTTATCTCGTGTGGAAAAACAAAATAAAAGTAGATCCTTAATATACATCCAAAACAAAAGTGATTGTGTTTGGATTAACTACCTAAATGAAAAAATATATCAAACTTAAAACTTTTAGAAGAAAATAGAAGGGAATATTTTTGCCTTTTCTGAGTAGGGAAGAAGTTTTAAACTGGGCACCAAAGGAACACGTTGTAAAGATAAAGACTGATATATTTGACTATCCTGTTGTCAATAACTTTCAGCAAAAAAGACAGCTTGAGGGGCGCCTGGGTGGTGCAGTGGGTTAGGCGTCTGACTTCGGCTCAGGTCATGATCTCGCGGTTTGTGGGTTTGAGCCCCGCGTAGGGCTCTGTGCTGACAGCTCAGAGCCTGGAGCCTGCTTCAGATTCTGTGTCTTCCTCTCTCTCTGCCCCTCCCCTGCTTATGTTCTGTCTCTCAATAATAAATAAATGTGTGTTTTTTTTTAAAAAAAAAAAAGACAGCTTGAGCAAAATTAAAAGACAACTTGCAGACTGAGAGAAGATATTTCTAATGTGTGTAAAGGACAAAGGATGAGAATTCAGAATATATGAAGAGGTCTTACAGATCAGTAAGAAAAACAAACAATCTAGTACTGAAAAAATGGGCAAGCGATGGGCCTTTCACAAGAGAATACCCAGTGGCTAATAATTGGGAAATTGCACATTAAACCACCGCTGACACACCATTTCCCACCAAAGCGATGGGCAGACAGAGGGCGGCTGATACTACCAAGGGCTGGTGAAGGTGGAGAAGAGAGACAGTCCCTGTCACATGCCACAGGTGGAGGGCACATTGGTACAGGCCCTTCAAAGAACATGGCTGGTGCGTCAGAGACACCGTCTCACCTGAGAATTCCACCCTTAGAGATATACTGTATGTAACGGTGGGGAAAACCAGAGACAGCTGAGATCCATCAATGAGATCACGAATAAATAAACCGTAGTACCAGAGAATACTATATAGGAATTGTAATGAATAAACTAGAGCTACATATATTAACACAGAGAACCCTCAAAAACATCATGTCAAATTTTGAAAATGAAGAAAAACACGTTACCAGGTGATACACACAGTGTGCTGACATGTAGACAGAGCTTACAACATGGAGACAAATATTATATATCATTATGGGTAGAAATAACACTAAAACATTCACAGAAGTGATAAGCAACAAATTCAGAACAGTATTCTCTCTGGGCCAGCAGAAACAGAATGCAAAAGAACCCATAGAGGGCTTTACCTGTTTTTCATTTTTCTTTAAAAAAAAAAAAAAAAAAAAAAAAGGTGACCGGAAACAAACAGGGTCAATGTTAAGGTTTGGTAAGTCTCTGTGTAAGCCCGTATATCCTTCTCTATGCCTTTCTGACTCTTGAAATACCTCGTAAGAGAAAAGTAAAATTTAATTCCTTTAAGTCTGTGTTGCAATCATAAGCATTTTGGTCAAATCTGCCTATTCTCACAAATGCACAAAAATCTCACCTGCTATATAGTCATTGTTTTTCCAAAAATAAAAACTGTATCAGTAAAATTTTTTTTTAAAGGAACAACCTAGCATGCACTTTCAAAGGTCAGCAGCAAAAGGACAAACAATCCAGTCGAAGAACGGGAAAAAAAGACGAGAACGGACATTTCACAGGTGAGAATATACAGAGGGCCCGTGAGCACGTGAAGGGATGTTCAGCAGCGTTAGGGAAACGCGGTTTGGAGCGGCTGGATTGCACCCGCGAGGGCTGCTAAGGTAAGACAGTGACAGCCGACAGGCCCACGAGACTCTCATCTACTGCCCGTGGCACCCACTCCTGCTCTCCACCTGCTGTGCCGCCGTCCCGTGGCTTGTGCCACTAACCTGTCGTGGCTTTATGCATTCCCCTGATGGCTAGTGAGGCTCAGCGTCCTCTACGTGACTTTTGTCCCCTGCAAAAAGTCTTTTGTCCATTTCCGTACTGGGGTATCCTGTTGGATCATCTGTTTCTCCTTGGGTTGTAAGAATTTTTGTTTGTTTTTAATAGATGCTGAAAGAGTCCCCATCCTCTCCCACTCTGTGTGTTGCCTGTTTGCTCCTATTTAAAATGAAGAAGCTCCGGGACGTCCATCTGGGTGACTCAGTCGGTTGAGCATCAGGTTCTTGATTTCAGCTCAGGTCATAATCTCACGGTTCGTGAGTTTGAGACCCGGGTTGGGCTCTGAACTGAGCATATAGCCTGCTTGGGATTCTCTCTCCCTTTCCCTCTGCCCCTCCCCCTTTATTTAAATTTTTATTTAAGTAAAATTTTTTTTAAAAGCAAAGAAGCTCGTACATGCACAGAATACCTCTGGAAGCGTCCTCGGGCTGCTTCTGAGGGAGAAAGGAAAGCACTAAGAGAAAGCCCAGATGGCAGATAGCCTTTTCTCCATATTTGTGTGCACTCCTTTCTTTCTTTCTTTTTTTTTAATTATCATTGTTTGCATGTATTTAATTTTTTTATTTTTTTAAATGTTTTATTTATTTAATTTTGAGAGAGAGAGAGAGAGAGAGAAAGAGTACCTAAGCTGGGGTAGAGAGACAGAGGGAAACAGAGAGTCCGAAGCAGCCTCTAGGCTCCCATCAGTCAGTGCACGGCCAGTCACAGGGCTCGAACTCACGAACCACTAGATCATCACCTGAGCCGAAGTCAGATGCTTAACCAACTGAGCCACCCAGGAACCCTTTTCTGTTCCTTTTTTTAAAGGTTTTAAACAACAAACATTTACCATTTCACAATCTGCAGGCCCGGAATCTGGGCACGACTTAGCTGGGCTCCTGAGAATCACGGTGTCTCAGTAGGCTGCGGTCACCAGTGGGCCTGGGCTGGGGTCAATCTCAAGGTTACCTGCAGGGGGGTCCGGCTCCAGGCTTCCTCGCTGCCTCTTCGCAGGACTGGTGGGCTGGATTCCGGTCCTTGCTGGCTGTTGGCCGGAAACTGATTCCTTGCTCTGAGGGCCTTTCCCCAGGGCAGCTGGAGACCTGGGCTGTAACGTGGGACTGACTCCCTTCAGAGCAAGTGACCACACGAAGGTGTGCCAGGGTGGATGCCGCATCTTCTGTCCTTCATCTTGGAAGTGAAATCCCACTGCCTCTGCCACAGGAGGTGGCGAGCAATGGGGGCCGACCGTGACCGTTGTAGGAATTGGCGAGGCCCGGAGGCGATAGTAAGTTTGATAAGGTTATCCAAGGGGCAGCGAAGAGGCTGGGTGGCAGGCCCGATGGCCTGACTCATTGCTGCTTTGCTGTGCTGCCTCACAGTTACAAGGTGGTGTGGACGGACTCCTTGACCCGGAGGAGGGGATGGGCGTGTGGTGTTCACTGAGAGGGACAGCTGGGGCAGACGTCCTCACCTCTTCCTTGGGGTAGCCCCACGGGAAAGCTAGGACTGGCCTCGTCACAGTGGGCTCTTTGATGCCTTTCCTTGGTCTTAAAATTTAAAATACGGGCAGGGGCATCTGGGTGGTTCAGCCTGACTTCGGCTCAGGTCATGATCTCATGACTCGTGGGTTCGAGCCCCGCATCGGGCTCTGTGCTGACAGCTCGGAACCTGGAGTTGCTTCAGATTCTGTGTCTCCCTCGCTTTCTGCCCCTCCCCTGCTCATGCTCTCTCTCTCTCTCTCTCAAAAATAAACACACACATAAAAAAAAGAAGAAGAAGAAGAAGAAGAAGAAGAAGAAGAAGAAGGAGGAGAAAGGGTGTTTGGTAAGTTTCACTGCTCACATGGCAAATGGTTGATACTTACCCTCCTTACGGGAAGATTTTTGCATTTAGATAATCTCTCTGAGGGGCGCCTGGGTAGCTCAGTCGGTTATGCATCTGACTTCAGTTCACGATCTCTCAGTCTGTGAGTTCGAGCCCTTTGTCGGCCTCTGTGCTGACAGCTCAGAGCCTGGAGCCCACTTCAGATTCTGTGTCTCCCTCTCTCTCTGCCCCACACCCGCTCACGCTCAGTATCTCTCTCTCTCTCTCTCTCTCTCTCTCTCTCAAAAATAAATAAATGTTTAAAAAAAAAAAGGAACAGAAAGACTGGACAACGTCTCTCCTGAAAAATTGATCAGTCGCCTGTCTGAGGCAAGAGACCAGACGGAACCTCCCAGTGCGGGATCCCATGAAGTTTTCAAGATGGTATAGCACATCCCTGATTTTAAACAAAATCATCAAGGACATTGGTGATTTGCAGCATTTGATTATCTGGTTAATTGGAAGAAACTTCCTTCATAGAATGTTGGAGTTTAAATGTACCCCATAGAGGAGGAATCTGAAGGTGGGAATAGCGAACTTGCTTCTGAAAGCTCAGAAGCTTTTTTGTGGCGAATGCGAGCACAGCACCCGTCACACAGTAGAAGCTCAGTAAATAATTGTGGAAAGAAGAAGGGAGGAGGAACAGGTGGCAGAGAGGAGGGAGTTGGGGCTCTCCGTCTTCACCACTTCCAATGTCAGGAACTCCCTGAGGTCACGCCCGTGGTGCCCGGAAAGCTTGGATTTGGAAGTCAGGAGACTCGGTTGTGTGACGTGGGGCAGCCCCTTGACCTTGAACCTCACACCTTACCCCTCACCTGCTCAGGTGGGAAATAGAAAAAAATACTTCCCATGTCACAGAGTCGCAGTGAGACTCAAACAAGATCACATATGGAACCCACACTCCGAAAGTGTTGTCCGCTGGGCCGACTTAGAAAACAGCGTATAAAATAAAGCATCTCCCAACTGAACACATGGGAAAAGGCTGCTGTTGGGAAAGCTGGTTGTTTGGGTAAGGAGAATCCATATGGATCCTTATCTCACATGATTTACTGACACAAATTTTAGATGAACTGAAAAACCAAGTGTAAATTGGGGCACCTGGATGGCTCAGTTGGTTTGAGCGTCCAACTCTTGATTCCAGCTCAGGTCATAGTCTCACGGTTCATGGGATCGAGCCCACGTCAGGCTCTGTGTGGAGCCTGCTTGGGATTCTCTCTCTGCCTCTCTCTCTGCCCCTCCTCCACTCTCTCTCTCAAAATAAATAAATAAACTTAAAAAAAAACCAAGTGTAAATTGTAGAACATGTATACGTACTGTCATGCAATTAAAAAGAATAAGGAAAAGTTGTGTTCACCGGCATGGAAAGATCTCTAGGAGCTAGTGTTAGGAGAAGAAAACCAAGCTGCAGAATGGTATTGTATACATATGTACGTGTATGCATTTTACTTATGTAAAAATAAATGCCAACATACACGTGCATACACACATATGCTGCAAATTTAGAGAACGTCTGAAGAATTCACACATCAATTGTTAACAGTAGCTGCCTCTGGAGAAGGTAAGGGAATTGGGTGCGAATGTGGCATTTAAATTTTCATGGAAAAAAAAATATATATATATATGCACAGACATATATGCTAGTTGAATGTTTTAAATGTGTAGGTATTAATTTAAAACATTAAAAACAAAAAGTAATATTTCAAAAGTTAAATGTAAAGAATAAAACCATTAAAAATTATGCATGAATAGAATACCTGGTCTTGTCAGGAAAAAAAGAAACAACTCTGAAAGCATAAAAACCATGTAAAAAAGTCATGGCCGAAAGTATTTCTAGAATTCACTACATTAAATGTTCGGTGTGTCCAAAACAAAAAAAGTAAAGGGTAAATTAAAAGCTGGATGATAATTTAGCGTCAAATAGGGATAGGAATTAATCCTTTCTATTCTAAAATGCCCACAACTGATTAAAGATTTAAAAAATAAGATTCACCACCCCACCCGCACCCAAAGAGCCACCGACCCTCGAAACACTCAGCCCCAAGCTCTTTGGCATGAAATATACATTTGAAATTGTCGTCTCGTGTCCTTATTTTACAGACACTGATACAGTCGCAGTGAGTCGCACAGTCAACATGAACATGTTGCGGTGTGCCAAGCCACAGCCCATCCCCAGGCCACAGTGTTGCCGTCACCGTCACCGCTTGTTATGAGGAAGGCTGAGATCAGCCACTTACCACCACCACCCCACCTACCCCATCCCTTCCTTTGGTGAAATTCTAGAACGGTCCATCTTCCCTGGGTCCTGCCAGACCCAAACTCCCTCAATCTCTGCTCTTCAGATTCCTCTCTGAAGGTGAACGGAGGTCCACAAGAGGGAAGTCCAGATGCCAGGTGGGCTACAGAGTCTGCCCCTCCCCCACCCCCAGGGTGGCTTCTGGGTCAGCGGGAAACCCCAGTCCTCACTGCAGACAGAGCCCGTCATAGTTTTAGCTGCAGAGGATTTCACTACCCCCTCGGGCCTCCCCACGGAGAACACTCCGGCTGTTCTCTCTTCCTCTAACTGGACGGGGCTCTGAGGATTGCCTGGGCCCAGCCCCAGGACGAAACTGGAACTGAGAGCCCAGAACCCATTTCTCCAATGTCACGTGGCCCGGGCCGCACGTCCCAGACCGACCAAACAGCAGCTCATCGGCCTAAAGACCCCCGTGGGTCAGAGAATGGCTCCATTTGCCACAAATTTTGAGAAAGAAAATGTCTTTGAGGTTCCAGACGGTGCTTTTCGTTTCTGTCAGTGATTTTCCTGTGCCCCCTCAGAGTGGAAGATGGGAACTCGTGAGGACCTAAGAGCCCTATCTGTAGATAGTCCCTCCCATAGCCCAGCACCCCCAGGGCACTCACGGCAGCCCCGGGGCTCTGGCCTCCCAGGGTGTGGGGAAGGCACCACCACCACCACGACCGTCTCTCCTGAAGCATTCGGAATTGAGCAAAATCCAACCTGGGGGTCAAGCCGGTGTGGGACAGGAGTAGACAGTTATTCTTAACGAGAACATTAGATAAAAATTTGCAATGAAAAGTTCTTGTCATCTCTGGGGCGCCTGGGCGGATCAGCCAGTGAAGGTCCAAATCTTGGTTTCGGCTCTGGTCACGCTCTCACGGTTCATGAGTTTGAGCCCCGCGTCGGGCTCTGCGCTGACGGTGTGGAGCCTGCTTGGGATTCTCTCTCTCTCCCTCTCTCTCTGCCCCTCACACTGTCTCTCCCTCAAAATAAATGAGCTTTAAAAAAAAAAGCTCTTGTCGTCTCATCAAATACTCACTTCACACTCGATAGCCACGTACTGAGCACTGGGGCGTGTGCAGGCGCTAAGCGCGTACAGATTGTTAACATGGCCTCCTTGCCCTGGGACAGGTGATAATTCCTAGGAATTAAGCATTCAGTGTGGTACAGGGGAAACCGCTGCTTGTGGGTAAGACTCGAGCACGTTGTTTAATCTTCCTGGGTATGTATCTATAAAATTGGCATAATCATAAAAATCTCCCAGGATCTCCTGAGGATTAAGTGAGATAACACAGCACAGCGCCAGGCATGACATAGTCTCAGGCACGCGTTGGACAAAGAAGGCGTGAGATTCCGTCTCCATTGCTCGCCCCTCGGTTTCCTCGTCTCTAAGGTCTGTTACCTTCCCCTGCCGGTGTCACAGGCGGAAGAGGTGTGACATGAAAACACAAGAGCACCACACAAATGAATCGTCTTAGGACGGCTGAGCCCCCGATTGAAAAAGATTAAAACTTCTATTGACTCAGGTAGGTGGAGACAACTGAATGCCAACATATTCTGAAACGCTGAGTAACACTCCTCTGCGAAGGTCTGGTCTGTGCCAAAGAAGACTGAGTCAGAGACCAAGTCTTCTATCACACTTCAGCCCAAGGGCCCAGTGCAGTTGGCCTCCCGTCTGGTTTTGTAAAGACAGTTCTCTTATTTTATTTTATTTTTAATTTTGAGAAGGGGGGCAGGGGCAGAGAGGGAGGGAGAGAGAGAGAATCCCAAGCAGGCTCCATGCCCAGCACAGAGCCCAACATGGGGCTCAGTCCCAACACAGTGAGATCACAACCTGAGCCAGAATCAAGAGTCGGACACTCGACCGAATGAGCCACCAAGGCTTCCCCGTAAGGACAGTTCTACGAGAGTCAGCCACGCTCACTCTTCTGCGTGTCCCCTATGGCAGCTTTCATGGGAGAACCACAAAACGGGGTTGTCATGGACACAATATGGCCCACAAAGCCTAAAACATTCCCTATCTGGACTTTTACAGAAAAATAATTTGTCAACCTATGCGCCATTGAATAACTTCTCTCCCTCTGTCATAAACACCCGTTGGTAGGAGTTACACTGTGACCCTAGAGCCTTACAACTGAGACTGAAATAATCCTGAAGGTTGGAAACAAGAGGCCTCCCTTTGGATTGTGTCTGGCTTATTACTGCTCAGCCCTGACGGAAATTGGAGATCAAAATAGGGCTTCAAGATCAATCTGACGGTTTTAAAATGTGGGGAGGCAAAGGGAAGGGGGGCAGGGCCATCCTGAGGGTTCCAGTCCCTGGCTGGCCACCAGTTTGGTGTATGACGGGGGCAATCGCTTCCCATCCCTCGAGCAGTGACTCCACTTGCAAATAAGGTAACATTCACTGGACACCCGGAGAACTCCTTCTACAGCGAACCCACCCACCTGGACGTGGGCATTTGGGGCGACATCATGTCTAAGATGCCTTTCCACCTTTCGGCTCTAGTTAAAATGTTCAGTGGTAACTGAGGTCTTGGAGACGGCCCCGTGTGGAGCACCGAGTGGTGAACATTCTCGGGGCACCCTCACTTCTGCCATGTTTCCGTGGCATTCACCATCGTGCTAACTCATCATACCTCCTTCCTTCCAAACAGAAGCCTCATTAGTGTAGGTCCCTCACCAGAGGGAAAGGAGGCGCTGGACGGCTCCACACGGGCCCTTCCACTTGGGTTACATAACTGGAGAAGGGCCGTGCAGATGGGCCTTGGGGATCATGCCGTTTCCCACTGGTGTGAGCATGAGTTTTCCACCCTGAACCCTCACCAGCAGACACAGCAAGGGAGGCTTTCTCTCTAGAGCAACTAGCCCATGTGGCAAAAGGACCTTAAAAGGTGCTGCCAACAGTCTCGAGATAATTGGGACCTGGCAGCAAGTAAGTCCTGTGGAATCAAGACCACTTTTCGTTATCCCAGAGCCCCAGAGCGAGGACTTCCTTCCAGAAGCTCAGAATCCAAGCCTGCCGATCCCGCCTGCGGAGAGCCCGTCATCCTGGACTACGTGCCCCTCGCTCCTCTCCCGTAAGACCCATTCGGGACAGGGACCCCGGCTGGCGACACGGAGCCTCGCGGACCGCGGGCACATAACACCCAGATGAGACCGGCAGCTGATGGCTTGGCATTCGGGTCAGTGGCTGCCGGGCACAGCTCTCCCCCCCCCCCCCCGCCTGATTTCTATCTGGAAGCATCCCAGCCCAAACATGGGACAAAAGTTCCCTCTGACAAGCCCATTCCGGGTTCCAAAGTATGTTTTTATGTTTGTTGGCAAATAGAACTGTCACCAGCAACAATAACAACACTGTTTCCCTTCGACTGAAGCTACTTCATTTCTTCCCATTTGTTCCAGGGCTGGCGCTGGACAGATGAATAATGTAGGCTCGGCGGCTGGCCCAAGTCCTGACCTCGTGCCTCGAAAAGCAAACACAGTGGTGAAAATGGAGAGACTTGTTTGTTTGAACTCTCCCTGCCTGACTTAAAAGAGAAAAAGGAAAGAAAGAAAAGGAAAAACAAACCTCCCACCGCCTCATTTCATCAACGTGGACACTGAAGTTTTATTGTTTTGTTTTGTTTTTCTTTTTTTGTTTTCGTTTCTCACGTTGTGAAGCGAGGAACGACAGCCCCCTACCGGCGCGAGGAATGGAGCCCTCGGTGGTCGGGGCGACCCTGCCATCTCGTGGCCGCGGGTGGGATGTGCACCCGCGGGGAAACTCCAACCTCTGAGCATCGTGGAACACAGGTTGTTTGGAGGATTCTCCGAAGTGTGCAGGGAGGGGTTTCAGTGAAGACATCTCAGGGAAATGGAGTGGAGTCTTTGGAGGGAAACAGAGGCGGATTTGGAGTCAGGATGTCGGTTCTCTATCTCAATGCCGGGCAACTCCTGGTGACGTCACGCTTGAGCAGATGATCTTGTTCTTTAATTTTTTTTTTAATGTTTATTTATTTTTGACAGAGAGAGAGAGAGAGACAGAGCATGAGCAGGGGAGGGGCAGAGAGAGAGAGGGAGACACAGAATCGGAAGCAGGCTCCGGGCCCCGAGCCCTCAGCACAGAGCCCGACGCGGGGTTTGAACTCACGGACCGCGAGATCACGACCTGAAGCCCAAGTTGGACGCTCAACCGACTGGGCGCCCCAGGCGCCCCGATCTTGTTCTTATGAACCTGCCTTCTCATCTGTAAAATGGACGTCATAATACACGTTTGATTCTTAGAGTTTTATGAAGCTTAAGATGATGAGTGTAGAGTGACTCGTAAACTTTATACACGAATACACATAAATATATTAAAAATCCCTGAAGACATGGATTCTGGCATCACACTTGGTAAAACTTTTTCAGAGACTCCGAAGCTGTTTGCCTGCCTAACCCTATAAGGATAAAGTCCTAGCTTTAGGATGAGAAGAGTAAAGGGCTTCACTCTGCCTCGTGCTTTCCTAAATGCACACACTGTCAAATTCTCTGAAGTAAATCCAGGTTGTCTGACCTTTCTTCGTAGGGCCGGTGAGTGGACGATGAGGAATGTAGATGAGGCTTTGGAGGTTAAGCTTTGCTTACAAAGTGCCCATTAGCGTTGAGGCTTGGGTACTTGGCCACCTCGTCTCCTCTTAAAAGCCCGAGCCAGACACAACAGCTACACAAGCACTCTTACGATGTCTAAGCCGCATCGTGCAGACACAAGATGACTCATCAAACACAAGAGGGCTTTGGCCACTGCTTCTGTGCAGTCGTTTGGAGGAAACCAAGAACTTCTGGGGTCTAGCTCCGGACTTGGTGAACAAAGCCACGTGTGTGGTCCTCACCTGGCGCTAAGTTGCCTTCCTGCCTGGGTTAGCAGGCCAGCCAGTGCTTGGTCGACTGATCACACCTCCAAGGCAAAACCCGTTTGAGCCTGGAGGTCTCCGAGTCAGGGCTGGCCCTTTCAGCGCCCTCTAGTTACGGCTTATCCCTCGTCTCACTGACAGGAGGCAGGCTTAGGGTACATTTGGCGGCAGGATAGATAGTTTTGCAAGGAGAAAATAGCACACCAGCCAAGGGACAGCAAATCCTTGGGCAAGCGGTGAAGAACTATGACTCAGATTTCCAGGCCGTCTGCCCCCCAGGCTAGGCTCTGTTACCTCCTTGCTCACCTGTTTCCAAGTTGGGTTCACCCAGGCCAGGAAGCCACCTTTAGAATCGTGAGTGTCGCCGGCGAGCCTGTGTTGTAGCTGGAGAAGGACACAGAAGAGGGAAACAGGCTGTGTCTCTGGGAAGGTCCTGTGTCAGATCTGGGGCTGGTGGGGGAGGGGTGGAAGGCAAGGTCGTGCCCTGCCCTGCAGAAAGAGTGTGTCCCTCCAACCCCTCGGAGACGACATGCCAGAACTCCAAAACCAGAGAAGGCACTTATTCCCACCCCAACTAACTCTTACTGGGCTGCCCCAGAATCTTCCAGAGAGAACAACCCCCGCCTCAGGCCACCTCTGAAAATAGGTGGTTCTTCCTCCTCTGGTCACCGGGAGACGGACAGCAGCCAGTACAAGAGGGGGAGGCTTTTCTTCAGAACTTTTCTATCCCTGATCAATGATTTACATTAGCCAAATGAGAGTAGGAATTCAAGGTGTGGTGGCCGGACTTTCAGAGCTGAAGTGCAGTGTGACCCGACAAGGCAGAGGTGATTGTAGGCACAATAGGACAAAAGTATTCACTTCCTGTGATGTGTCATAAAGGGAAACTTAGAGCATCAGGGTTCAAGAGGGAGCCCCGTGGCCAAGGGTTTAAATATAAACCAATGAATTAATTTATTTGGATGAACACACTTACTTTTAGGATAACTATTTGGATTTATTTAGGATACACTGCTTAATAGAACCCAGTAGTGAAAATACCTATCTTATGCATCAGACTTCACAAAAGTTTAAGCAGCAGTAGAGAAAATATATTAAAACTTGGCCGCGTGGGGGCGCCTGGGTGGTTCAGTCGGTTAAGCGTCTGACTTCGGCTCAGGTCATGATCTCAAGGTTCAGGAGTTTGAGCCCTGCATCAGGCTGACAGCTCAGAGCCTGGAGCCTGCTTCGGATTCTGTGTCTCCCTCTGTCTCTCTGCCCCTCCTCTGCTTGGGTCCTCTCTCTCTCTCTCTCAAAAATAAATAAACATTAAAAAACCTTTTTTTAACTTGGCCATGTGTTATGTGTTATACAAGACATACGAAGATTTTGCCTGGCCTTCGGCCCTGGTTGCTGGGAGGGGGCCCCCACACCCTTGGAATTTCTGCAGTTGTAAGACTGTCTTGTTATTCATGGCGGGCCCTTCAGACCACACCTGAGCTGACGCTAACACAGGGACTCTTGGTGGGTTCCTAAACAGTTTCAGGATAGGCGCCGGCCATGCTGGAAAGACCAGCCATGTGATTATAAAGCCGGGGATTTGAGTCACGTGATGTCAGCCCAGCCTCTGGGGAGGGGAGATTGTGTTCAATCACCACGGCCAATGATTCAGTTAATCTTGCCTGTATTGCTAAACCCCAGTAAAAACTGTGGACACCAAAACTTGAGTGAGCTTCCCTGGTGGGTAATCATATACCGACCACCATAACACATCCTGAAGATACCAGAGCTTCCCATTCGGGACCCTCCCAGGTTCCCGCCCTGGCATCCATTTCTTCATCTGGCTGGTCCTGGTATGTATCCTTTACAGTGAAACTAAATCATGCATGTAGCATTTCCCTGAGTTCTGGGAGTCACTCCAGCGAATGATGGAACCTGAGTAAGTAGTGGGAACCAACGTTTTAGCCAGGTGGTGAGAAGGGCAGGAAATCTCCAAGCCCACGGCTGGTATCTAGAGCGAGGGAAGTCCGGTGGACCAGGGTGCCTTCATTTGAAATTTGATCCAACTCTGGATACTTGGTGGCAGACCTGCACCGTGCTATGAAACGAATCATGTAGAAGCCCCGGGGAAATTCACAAATGGTGCACTCGTCTGGGCATTATGTTTGTTCACGAATTTGCTTCCCACACATACGAGAGGCGATCAGTCACATGTGTCGGTTGAATGAATGAGTTAATTATGGCACAGGGAGCTCTCTGCCCACTGTCTCAGCCTGGGGTGTGGATCCTGCCTCACCTGACCTGCCCAAATCAGCCACAACCCCACCTACACCCTGCTAAGTGTCCTTTGCATGCTGGAGCTTATGAGTGCCCTGGGGAGAGTCTGTCTATCTCCCTTCACTTTGATAACCAAATCCCACCTACACGAACCATCGGTTTGCTTGTTTTCACCCACGATATGGGCCAGGAGAAGAACCGAGTGGGACTTCACACCAGGATGCAAAACAAATACCAATACAAAGCTAGACTCCTAGGAAGAGGAATCTGACAGTCATGTTTGAAGAGACTTCATCCGAACTGGAAGGTTGTTGGTTTTTATAATTGAGACGTAACCGGCATGTAACATTATATTAGTTTTAGGTACACAACATAATGATTAAATATATGTACATATTAGGAAATAGTGACCAGAATTAGTTTAGTCAACACCCGTCACCACACATCGTTACGAATTTTTTCTTTGGTGAGAACTGTTATGATCTACTCTCTCAGCAACTTTCAAATGTGCAAGGTTATTAACTGTAGTCGCCATGCTGTATATTACGGCCCCAGACCTTACTCATCTTATACAGGAAGTCTGTATCTTTTGGCCCCCTTTATCCCTTTTGCCCATCCCCCACCCCCTGCCTCTGGCGTCCACCAATTTGTTCTCTGTATCTACGAGTTTGGCTTTTTTTTAGATTCCACATAGAAGAGAGATCATACAGTATTTCCCTTTCTCCATCTCGTTTATTTTACTGAGCATAATACCCTTAAGGTCCATCTGTGTGGTCAGATAGCAGGATTTCCTTCTTTTTATGGCTAAATAATATTCCATTCTGTGTGTGCACGTGTATGTGTATGTATACACCACATTTTCTTTATGCATTCATCCACTGATGGACAATTAGGTTGTTTCTACATCTTGGCTCTTGTGAATAAAGGTGAAGAAAACATGGTATCTTTGGCAGATAGTTTTCCTCTCCTTCAGATAAATATCCAGTGGCAGAATGACTGGATCATATGACAATTCTACTTTTAGTTTTTGGAGGAACCTCCATACTGGGTTCCCTAGTGGCTACACCAACTGGCATTCCCACCAACGGTACACGTGGGTTCCTTTTCCTCCACACCCTCACCGGCCCTTGTTAGTTCTTGTCTTTCTGCTACTAGCCATTCTGACAGGTGCGAGGTGAAATCTCATTGTGGTTTTGACTTGGCGTTTCCCCGATGGCTGGTGATGTTGAGCACCTGTTCATGTGACCTGTGTGGCCCGGACACTTGTTTCTGATAACTGCCAAAACGTACGCCTCATCTCCCTGCCCGCTCACAAATCCCTAAACCTTCTAGAAAAGACAGTCTTAAAATCGTGAGGGCACAGGAGACCCAGAAGGGCCGCCCTTAACGATCCAGACGTGTTGTCAAATCCTCAGAAAGCAGAAGGCAGGCAGGGATGGGACGAGAGGACCAGCAAGCAGTGATACTGCTAATAGGCCAGGGGGAGGGCAGAGATGTGCAAACGGAGAGGCGGCTGGGGGCCGGTGCTGTGACTGGTTTAGGAGCGCCTGGGTGGGCTGGTGAGTGGGGACACCTATCTGCTTGAGAAGCAAGTTCCCTGAAAAAGGGGGAGTCCCTCAAGCTGGTGTGCCCCCTCCTCCCTGCCTCCCACGGGAGGGGGGCTACCTCGTTCAGCGGCAGGCCAAGGGGAAATCTTGAGTGTGACCGTGAACCCACCACCAGGCAACACCGGCTGCTTGAGGAAAAACCAATCCGGTGAAAAAGAGACACCAAAGTCAACGGACAGAACATACTCATGGACTCCAGGGCAGCAAGTGAAGGGGGAGGGCGCTGCAGAAGAGTCTCACGGGCTGGGTGACTGAATGACACAGCCGTTGGAGGCAGGAAAAGCCCTGGGTAACCGGTAACTCCCATGTTTGCACACAACCTGTCCTGCCCTCCCCAGGTGGGCTCCTTTTCCATTCCCTCTCTTGACCTCAGAAGCCTCCCATCCTCAGGACCTGCAGGCGCCATGCTTCCTTCCTGGATGGAGTCCCCATCCTGTGTCTTTTTTCCTCTTGGGATTTGAGCTGTGACTTGTTGGGCCCCAGCCTTCCAATGTCTTTTTTCCTTCAAAGACTTTTTGCTGCTCTGGTGGGGCCTCTCATAGCTGGAACACATTCAAACCTGACCTGATAACTACTTTCTGAAATAATGGACCTAACAGAAGGCACAGAAGTGCCCCCCCCCCAACCCCCTGGGCTCTGGCCCTGCTCACAGGATCTCTGGAACTTTCATTCTGTCAGCCTTCACCATCCAGGAGCTGAGTGACTGAATTCATGCTTTTCTAGATACTCATTTTTAGTTGTTAAGCTTAGTATGATATGTATCCATATTTCATATCTACTCTAGTACATACATCAGTCATGGAATTCGATTTCTAGAAGGATCTAAAAATGGTTCTAGGGCTGGAATAATGAGTGGTTCTTCTAGAGATAGGAGCTGACATACACCAGGAACATGACATATGGTTAGGTCCCCTGGGCAAGGCAGGGTGGGAGGGTAGGAGGGTACGGGGGTGGTTAAGGCAAAGACCAAAGTCTTCTGACTTTCAGTCTTCTAGATCATTCTAATGAGTGATTCTCAGGTGGTTAGGCAGATGTAACTCCCAGGCCTAGGCCCTAGGGCTGAGTCAGCTGTTCGCATTAAAAGTTACTCTGGAGGGGTGCCTGGGTGGCTCAGTCGGTTAAGCGTCTGACTTGTGGTTTCAGCTCAGGTCATGATCTCATGGTTTGTGCGTTTGAGCCCTGCGTTGGACCCTGTGCTGACAGTGTGGAGCCTGCTTGGGACTCTCTCTTTCCTCTCACTGCCCCTCCCCTGCTCATGCTAGCACACATGTGCACATGCTTTCTCTCTCTCTCTCTCTCTCTCCCTCAAAAATAAATAAATAAACATTTTTAACAAATGGTTAATCTGGAGGGGTGCCTGGGTGGCTCAGTCAGTTAAGCATCTGACTTTGAACTCGGCTCAGGTCATGATCTCGTGGTTTATAAGATCGAGCCCCACATCGGGCTCAGCACTGACAGAGCAGAGCCTGCTTAGGATTCTCTCTCTCCCTCTCTCTCTGCCCCTCTCCCACTTATGTAGGCATGTAAGCACTCTCTCTCTCTCTCTCTCTCTCTCTCTCTCTCTCTTTCTGTCTCTCAAATGGATAAATAAACTTAAAAATTTTTTTAAATAAAAAAATACAAAATGGTTAGTATGCAGTCTGGCAATGTAAACAAATAATTGTGCTGCCACGTGTATTCTTATCCCACATCTAATTCTCGACTTTAAACACCGTTCAATGCCTAGGGTTCATGTTGTTCAACCCCACAATTTTCCTGCTACACTACCATTTCTTCTAAGTGTGAAAATTAAGGGCACCAGAATTCCTCTTAAGGACAGGAACTGTCTTTGTCGAGAAAAAGAAAATACCTTGATTAGTGCCTGAGTAGAATATGAGCCTCCCTCTAAAGGGCCTGCGTATCAGGTGGCCTCATACCTTTCAAGGACAAGGCTGTATAGCCAAGGGGGGAGGAGGGCTGGACAGGGACGCATAGAAAGGGGAGGAAGGGGGAGGGCACGCTTCCAGGACCCTCAAAATCTTGAGCAACATCTAAACCCATTACTGCTCCGTGGGAGTGATCTTCTATTGTGAAAGCCAAAAAAGGAGCTGAGTTGCATGTAAAGGTAAACATGACCTTGGACAGAGACAGCCCAGGGGAAGGCCAGACCTAAGGTAGAGGAGGCCAGGGGACCCAAGTCCCCATCAATTAGGACATCTTTGGTTTCCACCAGGTTTAGGATTGGAGGGTTTTGAGGCATTTCACCTGGGCAACTTGACTTGATATCTGGATTAATCAAAGATGTGGACAGGAATTTTTGTACAAAGATATTAATAACAGAGTTACATATGTTGGAAGCTGGGAAACCTGAATGTACAACAATAGGGATCTGGTTAAACACACTGAAGAGAGAGAGCTTAGAAACTTGGGAAACTTGGGAAAGTTCCTGCTATCATGTCAAGAAAAGGAAAACATACGAAATGCTACTGGTATTACTAATACTTGGTATTCGGGTTTTTTTTTCTTCTTATAACAAGTGATCTTTTCTCAAAGAAAAGAGGAAGACTAAAATGTTAACAGGTCATTCCAGAGTTTGTGGGGTTATAAGTGACTTGTCTTTTATTTGGTTTGTTTCTGCAGGATTTTCAAATTCTCCATAATGAGCAAAGGAAGGTTACAATCAGGAAAAGTCAACATCACTTTTGAAGCGTGGGAGTGAAGTTTGTTTGTGTTCGTTGGCTTACTTGGCAGAGGCGGGAGGGATGAGCAAGCAGGACGGTGCCCTTAAGTCATTGTTCGGGCATGATTTGTTTATGCCAGTTTAGGTAGAGACAACATTTGTGTAGCAGAGATGACGAAGGAGGGGAACCATTTCTAGGGGATCTCCTGTCTTGTCAGGAAAAACAAATTTAAAAAAAAAAAGGAAAGAGGGGAGGAAGGAGAGAGGAAATGGAGAAACGATACACTGAGACTCTCTCCTGAAATGGGGTCCAAACTCGTAGGTGAGCTCTGTTTCACTTCTGCGTGTTTTTACCAAGTCGAAAAGTGACAGTTGCATTATGGATGTGTTGGCAGTCACGTAGAGAGAACGTGCATGTGTATGCGTGTGCATGGATGTGCCTATGTGTGCAGAGTGAGGCAATACCTTCTCTCTGTGTCCTACGTGAATTATCTGCTACAAACGAGGACAAAGCCTGTAAAACCTCAACTCCTGCCCCCCTCTCCCACGAACCCCCCATAAAATTGAGGACACCTCACTTACAGTACACAGAAAGCTGCAATCATTTTCACCTCTCTCGGCTGTCAGGGTGAGTGGCAAGAGGTCAGGCTTGACATATTCCTATCTCAAAAATACTTGAGGAAGAGATCCTATCAGATGTTCCGGGTCAGCCAGATAACGCATGACCTAGTGTCGCGGCCCTGGGCCCGATGTCAGAAAGACACAGCTCATTGTCTTGACATCGAGCACCAGAGAAGAGCATCACGTTCCCAAATGATCCCACAACTAATTTTGCAGACCATGCCGTGAACTTAGCATTGGATACAGGCTGGGGCGCCTGGGCGACCCAATCAGTTAAGCGTCTGACTCTTGGTTTCGGCTCTGGTCATGAGCTCACGGTTTGTGAGATCGAGCCCTGTGGAATCCTCTCTCCCTCTCTCTCTGCCCCTCCCCCTTCTCACAATAAGTAAAAATATAAAATGTTAATTAAAAAAAATTGAGTAGAGGCTATGCCCACTGTGTGCGTACAACCCTGGCCAAGCCACGTCACCTCTCAAGGCCTCAGCCACCTCACTTGTATCACGAGCCCTTAAGCGGCATTTCCAAGGTGCCTTTAAGCACTGAAAAGTCTGCCGTTCTTTAATTGTAGAAATTATGTACAAGGGTGTGTGTGTATGTGCGTGCGTGTGCGTGTGTGGTGTTTATTTGCCCAAATGGAAGGCAACTAAGGGTGTCTGATAGGTGACAATTTCAATGATATTTAATCCTAAAAGGGAAATGGAAGGAAGTATCATTTCTTGAGCGACTCCTGAGAGTCTAGACATCATTGAGTAACATTGGAGTTTGGAAAAGAGAAGCTTGAACGTAAGTGACTTCCTCAAGAGCAGCCGACCATTAAGAGCCACAGGTGAGAAACCCCATCCAGACTGTCTAACTCCAGAGCTGTGGGACTGGCAGATCAGTCCCTTCACCTTCACGAGGCCCTTTGGTTAGATACCAGGTGGACCTTGTCGCTGTCATCGTTCCAGGCACTGGGGCAACACTGCTTGTGCCACTTACCGCTTCTGCCACTGGGCTGGTCACCACGGCTCCAGACAATGCCCACGGGCACTGTGGCAGCTGTGAAAGGGGCCTTGAGGTTGGAGGAAGAGTGATCGCATCCTGTTGGCGCCCCAGAAGGTCACCTTGCTTATGAGATGGAGACTCCAGAGTCTGGGCTGAACGTTAACATGTCAAGAATGCATTAATCACGGCCCTCACCGTGTCTCACTGTTCCAGGACCACACGCACCCTCCCACTCAGGGCGAGTTTTCTGCTTCCCGAGGGGAGGTGCACCTCCCCCCGCCCCCCCCCCGCCGTCCCCCAAGCTTCTCATGACCGCACTAACTGCCATTCCTAGGAGCATCTGCTGGAATCGGAGCAGAGTGTGGGCAAGGACCCGAAAGGCCGGAGTTCCACCCCCTTGCCCTACCCACCAGGCCGCATTGCCTCTTTCAGCAACGCCTATCCTGGAGAAAGCAAATTCCAGAAGTTCGACATATGCTGTACCATTTAGGGAGGCTGGGTTATACCGAAAAGAGTAAACTACCAGGAAATCACTCGTCGTTCCGTCGCCGCTTAGCTGCGAGACTTTGGGCAAGCCACCAGCACTCTCGGAGCCCAAGCCCCCACCTCCACGAGGTGAAAGAATTCGGGAAGGCGATCTCTCGCACCTCCGCCATCTCGGGAGTCCACCCCCTGCCCCAGACTGGCAGCTTTCACCGGGGCGCAGTGTCCTTCTAGAAACTGTGTTTTGGGGAATGACTCTGCGTTCACCTTTCGTGACTTTTCCGAGTTTCCTGCCTCCTGGCACCGTGGAGCGCTAGCCTCCTTCTGTCAATGCGTGCGGTTGGATGACTGCGGCCGGATGCCAGCCGCCGCCTCCAAGAGGCACCATCTTGCCCGACGCCGGGGCTGCCTGCTGACCCGTCCCCACAGCTGCCGCCGTGTCGCAGCCCCTCCCTGGCAGCCCTCCCCAGCCCCTCGCTGTCCCCCCCGTCGGCCTCTCAGACACCACCTGAGGCGTCAGCTGGCCCTGGGGCCTCTGCCACCGGGAGCACTGGCATTAGCCCTTCACGGTGCGCCCGCGGCCTTGAGAGGCGCTTCCCCAGACGAGTCCCCACAGGGCCGATAATCTCACCCCATTTCACAGATGGGGCACTGTGGCCACGGGACCTCCTTGTCTTCCAAGAACGAACAAAGGCGAGGCGGCAGCCAGGGCGCAAATGAAAGCGTGGGCATGCTCCCAGAGCCATGCGAGCTCTCGTAATGGGTCAGGCGTCTTTTTTTTTTACCTTTTGAAAGTTTGTCGGGTTTATATATAGCCTCCCTCTTGTCCTCCGATCGCGGCAGGGCTCGCCATCAGTCACTGGGCTGAACACCTGGAACTCTGTGGGGACTATCATTAGAAGGATGCGAAGCCAGGTGTGGTTTTGGACCAGAGACCCTATTGGAAGAGGGAGGATTTCTCACTTTCCAAGTTTACTCTGCTCAAGTTAAAACAATTAACCTCTTTTCCCCTTCAAACAACTGTTCTCCGCAGCTTTCCACCAGCTATAGCCAACCCGGAGCCACAAAGTCGACAGTGGACTCCTGCCACCCTTGAAGTCTCCGGGTGCAGAAGCATATGGAACCCTTCCTCCGGGCCTCCCTTCCTCCCTGGCTGCCTTCTTCCCCACCCACGTCACCACCACCCACTGGACGCTACAGCTCCTGAGAGCGGGGGGTTTTCTCCAGTGCTGGGGTCATGACGAGACCGCCGCCAAAGGGGCCTTGGCCACAGTTAGGCCCCCACATTGGGGCCCAGGTGAGCCTGCAGGGAGGGGAGCACAGATGGAGAGGTTATTCCCAACCACTTGGGGTCTTAGCCCTCTTAACTGATGTTGCTGTCAGCACATTCCCCTTCTGGGACTGCCACGTCACCCAGGACACACGCACGCGTGCACACACACACACACACACACGCGCGCGCGCATGCACACACATGCTCAAAAGCTCTTGGTGATAGGGATATTTTCAGGAAATCATCTCTCTCCTTGTGATAGAATACAGTAGCTAGCATGATCTGAATGCTTAGCCCATTCTGGGCACTGTGCTAGGCGATTTTCATGCACTAATGACCCCATTCAATCCTTACCACAATCCTATGAGGGTGTATGTGGGACAGATGTAAGGCTCAACAACGCAGAGAATAACCCAGTCCCCAGCCAGTATGTGGCAAAGCCAGGAGCTGAAACCCAGTTTTACCTGACAGGTTGGCTTATTTGCCATCCTCTGAGATCCTCTCTGTGATGCGAGGGGTCAATGGCAGGTATGAGGCACTGCTGGTCCAGATGAGGCAGCCCCAGGCAGCCCCTGGTTCCTTCATGCCCAAGAGGAAAGGTCACACTCCCCCACCTCACACAGGCTGGCCTTTTCCTGAAGTGACAGGAGGGGACAGTGATGGACTGCCACCCTTCGAGGACAGAGTCCAGTGCCGAGCTTTCGGGGTGGGGAGGAACAATTCATCATGGAAAATAAATTGATCATCTTGCAAAATGACCTAACACAGTGGTTTTCAAACGTGACTGCACGCTAGACAACCAGGGAGACTTTTTAAATCCTGAAGACTGGACTATACCCCCATCAGTGAAATCAACATGTAATTGGAAACCAACCATCAGAATTTTTCAAAAATATATAATTTTTTATTTATTCTCAAGTTTGTTAACGTACAGTATAGTCTTGGCTTCAGGAGTAGATTCCAGTGACTCATCTCTTACATACAATACCCAGTGGTCATCCCGACAAGCGCCCTCCTCAATGCCCATCATCCATTTTCCTCACCCCCGTCAACCCTCAGTTTGTCCTCTGTATTAAGACCTCTTATGGTTTGCCTCCCTCTCTGTTTTTCTTATTTGTCCTACCCTTACCCTATGATCAATCTGTTAAGTTTCTCAAATTCCATCTATGAGTGAAATCATGTGATATCTAGCGGTCTTTCTCTGACGGACTTATTTCACTGGGCATAATATCTTCCAGTTCCATTCATGTTGTTGCAAATGGCAAGATTTCGTTCTTTTTCATAGCTGAGTAGTATTCCATTGTGTCTGTGTGTGTGTGTGTGTGTGTGTGTGTGTGTGTATTTACCTCATCCTCTTTTTTAAAGTTTATTCATTTATTATTTCTAAGAGAGAGAGAGAGCACAAGTGGGGGAGGGACAGAGACAGACAGAGAGAAAGAGGGAGACCCAGAATCCAAAGCAGGCTCCAGGCTCTGAACCACAAGATCTGACTTCACCTGAGCTGAAGTCAGACGCTCAACAAACTGAGCCACCCAGGTGCACCTATATAGCACATCTTCTTAATCCATTCATCAGTTGATGGACATTTGGGCTCTAATACTAGGAATATATCCAAAGGATACAGGAGTGCTGAATCAAAGGGACACACGCACCTCAATGTTTATAGCAGCACCATTGACAACAGCCAAATTATGCAAAGAGCTCAAAAATATTCTTAAATTTTCAAGCAATCACAGATTTACAGAAAAGTTACATGTCACTGTGAATGGACTATCTATGCCCTCCAAAATTCTTATGTTAAAACTCTAATGTGAAGGTGTCCATAGGGGGACCCCTAGGGTGATTAAGTCATGAGGTGGAGCCCTCTCAAATGGTATCGGTGCCCTTGTGACAAGAGACACACATGTTTGCTTCTTCTCTCTGCTCTCCCCGCTGCGAGATTATGGCCATCTGCAAACCAGGAACTGGAGCCTTCACCAAGAACGCTCGTGTGCTGGCACCACGATCTTGGACTTCTAGCCTCCAGAAATGTAAGAAATAGACTTCTGCTGCTTAAGATGTCCAGTCTGTGATCTTGTTACAGCCGCCCAAGCTGATTAAGATACAAGTAGAATCCAAAAAGCTTTTTCCCGAACCAGTGGAGAGTAACTTGCCAACATAGTGAACCATCTTCCCAAAACATATTTGGGTCTATTTCCTCTGAACAAGAAGATTCTCCTAGGTAACCTCAATCAAAAACCCCAAATCAGAAAATTAACATTGTTACATCTCTACCAGCAAATCCGCAGACTCTATTTGAGTTTCACTGATATGGTTTAATAAAAAACTGTTGTTATTATTGTCCTGACAACACTTTTTACAGCAAGAGGGTGCGCTTCAGAAATCACAAGGTGATTGGTCAGGTGTATTCAGTCTCCTTCAGTCTGGAAAGCTCCTCTGTCCTTCCTTGACTTCCAAGACCTTGATACATTTCAAGAGTCTTTGGTAGAATGTCTCTCAACTTGGGTTTCTCAAGCATTTCCCTATGAGTAGGTTCAGTTTATTCATATCACAGAATGGGTGTTCTGTTCTCCTTGCATCCCATTGGGTGGCTCCCAATTTTTATTTATCCCATTACTGATGACCTTCACTTTGATCTCTTAAGACGGTGTCTTCCAGGCTTCCCCACTATAAACTTGTTCCTTTTCCCTTGGTCAAGTGATTGTATTTCATGATGAGATGCAAGTGGTGAACTGCATTCTGGGAGACTGCCCAGCCTTTGGTTATGTTTACATCTCCCCAGCTGATCCCAAAGTACAACCAATTTTGAGACTCAGTGGCCTCACTCCTCCCTGTGAAACAAGCATCAGCAAAGACATAGGGGCCTTTGCGAGACGAGTCAATGGCAATAAAAGCTTATATGTATTAGCCAACATTTATTGAGCCCTTATGTGCCACCCACTGTGCCAGTCACTTTATATGCATTATTATAGCAGCTCACGGTTATTATTCATGCATTCAGAAGTTCTTCTTGAATGCCAACTGTGGACCAAATACTTCTAAGTGCTAGGGATACAGCAGTACATGACAGAGACCCAAATCCCCTTTGTCGTGGAGCCTACACTCTACTGGAATGCCATGTATCGAACACCATGCTAATTGTGTTCACAGTAATGATGAAAACAATGATCATAACTGCCTTTATGGAGCACTAACTGTGGGCCAGACCCTTAGATCACCACCTCCACAATATTAGGAGGCAGACGCTCTCATCATGTACTTAGGAACTTACGTCAGGGAAAGAAAGGCTCTAAGGCACATAAAAATGCAGCCAGCATAGCGTTTGGTACATCAAGTATATTCTCTCCGGTGCTGGCAAAGGTGATTGTGGACACTGGGATTTTTGGACAATCACACCAAACTAACAAATACGACTTTACATGCACCACGTTGGCAAAAATTAGAGAATTGGACAACATCAAGCGCTGGCAAGGATGTGGAGTAATGTGACCTTTGAGCATCATTGGTACAAATGTGAGCTATGCAGCCACTTTGAAGAGCATTTTCTCTGTGTATTCCCAAGAACCCAGGAAGACCATCCTTGATAAATACACTGGAGATATCATCCCATGAGTTCACAAAGAGACATATACAAAGAAGTTCATGCAGAGTTACATGCACCACAGAAGTGGAGGCAACCAAGGGATCTTTACTGGGGAAATGGGCAAGACAAATATGTCAGGTGTATCTGGTGAACTACTTTGCAGTAGACAGAAGAAATCACCTGGATTCCATAAAACATGTGTAAATCTCAAAATCATAATGTTAACCCAAAAAATGCAAGAAACAGACTATTTATAGCATGATAACATTTATAAGAGTTTTTAAACAACCTGCAAAACAACACTGTGTATTATTGAGGTATATGTACGTATGTGTGGTGGAAGGTGGATTGGAAGGGGGACCAAAGGAGACAATAATAACTAATTAAAAATAGAAGAAGGATTATATAAGCACAATTCCTTATGTGCTATGGATTAGTGAACATGACCAACTTGATTCTGTGCCTGATCTGATTCTGTCTAGGAGCAGAATAAAAAGGAGGAGGTCTTTGGGCGTCTGGGTGGCTCAGTCGGTGAAGCGTCCGACTTCGGCTCAGGTCATGATCTTCTGGTTCGTGGGTTCAAGCTCTGCGTCGGGCTCTGTGCTGACAGCTCGGAGCCTGGATCCTAGTTCAGATTCTGTGTCTCCTTCTCTCTCTGCCCCTCCCCTGCTTGTACTCTGTCTCTCTCTGTCTCTCTCATAAATAAATAAAAACATTTTTAAAAGGGGGGGAGGTCTTTCAAAAAAGATATATGAATGATCCAGAAAGAGCTTCTTTACACCCAACCCTCTCCAAACCAGTCCTCACGGAAGGAGCAGGGTCTCCGGATCACACTGACTTCCTTTTGCATCAAACTGACCTGATGAAAACAGGCCCACCTTGATGTTCACCCTGACTGCTACCAAAACAGCCCAGGACCCTCTGACTCTTCTTACCCTGTGCCTTATAATGCCCTTCTCCAGTGACAGAGACTCCCAGGAAGAAGACAGAGTCACTACAATCAGGAAACCCAAGCGTGGTTCCTAGCTTTGCAACTTGCTGGCTGTGTGACTTTGACCAAGATGTTCAACTCCTTCAAACATATCCTCTTCTCTCAAAATGAGGACCACACCAGCTAACTGGAAGGGCTGTTTGGAGAAATAAATAAGATTTTGCATGACGGAACATGGCCATATAGGTGCTCCCTTACACCCTCCCTCTAGAGAACCTCAAAGGTACCTCAAGTCTTTTTGTCCACAATTCTAAACATCCCCCAACAATGGCAGGGTCCTAGACACTGTTAGCAAATGGGGGCCACACATATTGCTGGGCTGGTCTCCCTCACGTCCCCGTCTCTAGCCCTGTCAACGGGGAGTCACTGGTGATCCCAGACCTGCCCCTGACACAGGGCAATCGCATGGGTGGGGAGTTCCTGGAGGACAGTGGTGGGTGGCAGCTTTCTGGTGGCCCACTCAGCTCCACCATGTGGCTCAGCATTTTCCAAGGTGTCCCAGATGACTGTTCATTGTCTTTCTTGCAATTCCTTCACTTTGAATGGCACTTTCTCCCACCCAGCCATCAAAACCCATGACCTGGCAGCCCCCTGCCATTGTTCAGAGTATAATCACTAGCCAGGTCTTGTGGGTCCTGCAACCAGTGAGCCCTGCCTCCCCCTACCTGGCTGCCTGTGAACTATCCAGGCCCTTGGCTCCTTTTCTCTAGGAAGGCGCCCATTTTACCCATGGTGCCCATTCTACCTCTCTGCCCCAACACGGAGCTTCAGTCTAGTGGGGCCAGGTCATTAAACAAACACCAGAAACATAGAATCACAAATGGCGGTGAGCTACAGGAGGCGGTCAAGGGTGCCATGAAAAAAAATAAGAAAGTGTCTAATTCAGACAGTGGGAGGGGACAGGGAAAGCATCTCTGAGGAAAGCACGTTGTCCCTGAGGCAGCAGGCTGATCCTATAGGATCCTCTCAGCCAGGCTGAAGGTCTTGAATTTCATCCTAAGTGGAGGAAAGCCTTTGAGAACTGTTATGCTGAGGAGAGGGAGAAACATTACCTGCCTTCTATTTCACAACATGGCTGAGGCTGCTGAACAGACAGCAGGTTGGTGGGGGTGGTCTTGAAATTGAGGGTCCCTTCTTGTAATCCCACAATAATGGGTGGTGTCTTCATGGCTGCATCTGTGAGATATGTGCCTTCATCTGTCTTCATCCTGCTTCGTGATAGTGTTGAAAATCACTCAGCTTCTTCCCAGGTTAAAAAAAAAAAACAAAAAAAAAAACAATGCAGGGACAGATGTATTAGCCTACTTCTCACTAATGGTCTGAACAGCTGTCAGAACACCTCTGGGTACAATAAAATTCCAACCAAGATGGGAACAGGTGTGGCCATCTTTTCTAACCCAGTGATTGGCGATTTCCCTGGGTTGGCACCAGCCCATCTACCTGGAAAGAGAGGGGTCCTCTGCTCAATGAACAACAGGCCAAAGGGCCAAAGACCCCAGGAGAGGAGCTCAGTGCAGGTGCGAGCATGCAACCAGGGAATTTACTCAGTGATGTCACAACTAAATCTGTGTTTTATACCACAAGGGAGCCTCTTAAACTCCATGGAAGCATTTTCAGATTTTAGAAGCACCTTCTTCACCTTTCTTCAGGGCTTATCTGTGACTTTCCGGTCTCCTCTTCGAAGAGACTAGACCGAGGTGTCCCTTCAGCCCAGGGTTCCAGTATGCCCGCTCCTGCACCCTCTCTGCCTTCCTGCTCTCCTGAGGCAAGGGCAGCTGCACACCCCACCAGCTCGTCAGGGCACAACAGCCAAGCTTTCTGCAAAACAGGTGAAAACTGAAAGTACAAACTCTTCTCTCGTCAGTGAATCAAGACACAGACACAGTATTGTTAGAGACTGGCTTTGCCAGACAGCGGCTCTTGTTGGCTGTCCTGTCCCACCCATGAGTGCCATGGAGCCCAGCAGGGTCTTAATGAGCATCTAATGGTTATTAATCATGGTTGCACATGGAGCTTTAAAATTATCCATGATATGACATTCTGGAAAAGGCAAGACTATGGAAACAGTCAAAAGATCAGCAGTTGCCAGGGGTTTGAGGGGGAGGAAGGATTGAATAGGGGAAGTACAGAGGATTTTTAGGGTGAAACTACTCTGATACCATATTGGTAGGTAAATGTCATTATGCATTTGTCCAAACCCAGAGAATACACGTTTGAAGTTTCCTGGACTCAATTCCACCGTAGTGGGGGAGGGTTACCCATACAAAATACCAAGAGATTCTGGGACCCCAGCAGACCCCAGTCTGAGAATTCAACTCAGTTCTGATGCTATCTACTTGGAGGTAGCATCAGATCCCACAGATTAAGCCTTCAGTCCTACAAGATGTCCCCCGACTTCAGACTTCAGATGCCAGTCAACTGTGCTTCTGGCCACTGGCTACAGATTGGAGGTTCCAATGACCTCCTCTGTAGGTTTGATTAATTTGCTAGAGCAGCTCGTGAAACTCAGAGAAATACGTGTTTATGTTCACTAGTTTATTAAAGAATGCAATGAAGGATACAAATCAACAGCCAGATGAAGAGATACATAGGGCGAGGTCCCCAACACAGGAGCATCTGCATGGCAACGTGGCATGTGGGAGAGTTTCGGTTCCCCAAGTGTGGAAGCTCTTTGAAAAAAGCCAAAAGGCCCTCCTCTTGGATTTTTATGAGGCTTCATTACATAGTCATAATTGGCTAAGTCATGGGCCATTGGCTGATTCAACCTCCAGCTTCTCCCCTCCCGGGAAGACAGGGGGTGGGACTGAAAGTTCCACATGGTTGGTCCTCCTGGCAACCAGCCTCACCATTGGGTGACATCCAAAAGTCACCTTTATTAATATCAAGACTCAAAAGTCACCTTCATTAATACCAAGACACCCATTTCACCCTAATGGCTCTGAAGTGTTTGCAGGAACTGTAGATAAAGACCAAATATATCTGAGAAATATATTTTGCTCATTTGAATGACCAAATATATATTTCTCATAAGTCATTATATCACAGTACAACACCAAGAGTGCACAATAATGTAAACCCTGGACTCTGGGTGATTATGATGTGTCTGTGTAGGACCATTGATAGTAACAAATGTATGATTCTGGAGAGGGATGTTAAAGGTGGGGGACGCTGTGCATGTGTCAGGGCAGGGGGTATATGGGAAATCTCTGTACCTTCCTCTCAATTTTGCTGTGAACCTAAAACTGCTCTCAAAAGTGAAGTCTATTTTTGGGACGCCTCGGGGGCTCAGTCAGTTGAGTGTCTGACTTTTGACTTGGTCTCAGGTCATTATCTCATGACTTGTGAGTTTGAGCCCCACATCAGGCTCCACATGGTTGATGGTTCAGAGCCTGCCTAGGATTCTCTCTCTCCTCCCTCTCCCCCTCCTCAAAAATAAATAAGTAAACTTAAAAAAAGAACTTAAAAAAATAAAGTCTATTTTTAGTAATTTTAAAAACTATTCATGCTCAACATATGGTATAGCCGTGTGATGGAATATTACTAGGCCAGCAAAAAGGAACAGAGCACTGACACGTGCCACCACATGGACGAACCTTGAAACTATTACGCTAAGGGAAAGAAAGCAATCGCGAAGGACCACATACTGTCCGATTCCATTTGTTAAATGTCCAAAGTAGGCAAACCTATACCTATAGAAAGTAGATTAGTGGTTGCCTAGGGCTTAGTGGAAGGAGAATAAGTATATGGGTTTCTTTGGGGGGATGATGAAAATGTTCTGAAGTTCAATACAGGTGATGTTTGCACAACTCTATAGGTATCCCGATTGAGTTGTACACTTTCAAAGCGTAGATTTTTTTCAAAGGGAGAATTATATCTCAACAAAGTTGTTAAAGTATACCCATATCTGTGCCCCACCCCACCCCAATTAAATCAGAATGTCTTGGGGTGATCCCAGGCATCGAAGGTTTGAAGAATTCCCTAGGTGGTTCTACTTTGCAGCAAAGGCTGTGAACCACTGGTCTAGTCTAACCCTCAGTCAGACAGCTGAGGACTCCAGGGACTAGAAAGCTACAGTGACTCTAGGGGAGCCTGGGTGGTTAAGTCGGTTAAGCCAACTCTTGGTTTAGCTCAGGTCATGATCCCACGGTTTGTGGGCTCAAGCCCCACATCCGGCTCTGTGTTGACATCGAGGAGCCTGCTTGGGAATCTCTCTCTCCCTTTCTCTCTGCCCCTCCCTTGCTCTCTCTCACCCTCTTTCTCAAAATAAATACATAAGCTTAAAAAAAATTCCTTAGAAATCTACAATGATTCTCAGCGGCATTTAGCAGAGTCAGGACTGGAACCTGGCTTTGAAGTCAGGTCACACCCAGTTTCCCCTCTGTGTTCAGTCTCCTGGTCCAATATAAAACTCCTCACACAGGTGTCTAACACTGCCCAACAGATGCTCTCTGGCCCCCACCCACCGCCCCCCACAATGGCTCTTGAATCAGTTTCCCCAAAGTACCCAAACTGCCCATGGCTTGTCAGCGTTTCTCTTCTGAACCCCCTGCCACCACCTTAGCTCTTCAAATGAGTGGGAGGCATTTATCCAGCTGTGATTCCCACTACACGTCTCTCACCTACGCTGATGACCAACGTGCCTGCGTCCACGTGTCCTGTGTCCTTCCGCTCAGTCTCTGCCCTGTCATGATTCACATGCCCATTTAACACACAAAATCCTTTCTGTCTTCAGCTGAAAATTTCTATCATTCTATCTTTACAGAGAGGGGAAGCTATTCATCACAGAGGTCCCAGACCCTTTTGGGAACACAGTGAACTTGGCTGTTCATAACTCCCACTTTGAGTGAGAAGGCTGTTTAGACTTTAAACAGATCTTCACTACAGGTTAATATCCAGGGTGAAGATATAGGAAGGTTGTATCTGAAATCCCTGTTAATAATGAGCACTGTTCTAGGGAGCGTCGGTGGCTCAGTCGGTGAAGCATCCGACTTCAGCTCAGGTCGTGATCTCAGGGTCCGTGAGTTCGAGCCCCGAGTCAGGCTCCGTCGGGCTCTGTGCTGACAGCTCAGAGCTGGAGCCTGCTTCAGATTCTGTGTCTCCTTCTCTCTCTGCCCCTTCCCCACTCACACTCTGTCTCTCTCTCTCAAAAAACGAATAAACATGAAAAACAATTTTTTTATAATGACCACTGTTAGGACATTAGAAGTAAGTTTCAAGCAGAGCTTTAGGAGGTAAATTAAAAAGCAAAATCAACTATTTTAAATAAAAATTTTTAAGTTTACTTATTTATTTTGAGAGAGAGAGAGAGAGAGCACAAGTGGGGGAGGAACAGAGAGGGAGAGAGAGAGAGAATCCCAAGGAGGCTCCTCACTGCCCGCACAGAGCCGCATGTGGGGCTCGAACTCACCAGCCGTGAGATCAGGGCCTGAGCTGAAATCAAGAGTCAGACGCTTAACCACCCGAGCCACCCAGGTGCCCCCAAAATCAAGTATTTTCAAACAGAGGGCTTTTAAAAGGTTTTTTTTTTTATATAAATGCACATCTATGTACATAATTTGGTCCACGAAATGCATGGACTTTTGTGTTTTGTAAGCACTAAGATACTTGTAGTACTTTTTTTCATCTGGAGAAATTAAAGGGAAAGGTTCTATTTATTTACATCAGGATCCTTTCTCTTCTTTTAGGCTTTAAACTTTTAAAGGCCCAGGGTCTCCTGATCCATCCTTGCATTTTTCTTTCTTCACCTTCCCCCACCGGAATCTGGCGCAGAATCTGGGCCCCACAAATGTTTGGAACAAGCCCAGAGCAGGGACTCTCACATGGAGACAGGGACATAGGAAATGGGCTTAGAAGTAGCACAGTCGATATATTTCTAATAAGAAATAAGTTCTGTTACAAACTACATTCACTCAAAAATCTTTATTGAGCTCCCAGTATGTGCCAGGCAGAGTTCTTGGTACTAGGGATAATCACCGGAGAAAGCTGACGCAGCCTCTAAGAT
Organism: Lynx rufus; assembly: GCF_022079265.1. Classification (NCBI taxonomy): domain Eukaryota; kingdom Metazoa; phylum Chordata; class Mammalia; order Carnivora; family Felidae; genus Lynx; species Lynx rufus. The sequence goes on from NW_025814829.1 coordinate 58,015,651, forward strand.
GCTGCCGTTCTATAGAACATCGGCTGATGGGGACGTGAGGAATTTGACTGCATCCCGGGAAAAGTTGCAGAGATAAAAATACAGATATTTGCAACTTTTCCCCCACACTCCGCAACCTGAGTTCATGCTTCCCTGTCCTTCTGGAAATAGATGAGCCTGGGGTGGGGGTGGGGGGGGGCGGGGGCGGGAAGGCAAGGAAGAAAATCCTCCTGTCTCAATAGTCGCATGAAGTTCACGTGACACTTTCACATATCTCATGTCACCTAACCTCACAGCTCTGTGGCATGGAAGGCATCATTGCCCTTCTATGGGTAAAAAAGGCAAGGCTCCGGGAGGACACAGACTTGCTCACAGTCTCCCAGCAGGTGAGAACCCAGAGTTGGACCAAATTCCCCAGGTCACCAATGCCTCAGCCTGGGGGTTTTATCACACAGTTTCCTCGGGAAGCAAGAAGCCTGGGGGGTTGGGGCCAGTGGGGAGAGACGGTTCATCTTGACCCAGACACTGGCACGATACTTTCAGAAACGAACACGGTGCTAAATGGGGCTGCAGAAACAGGTGAGGGCCAAGCCAGCCGGGCTGGTGGAGAGCGAGGATATGCCAGCCGCCCCCCAGTTACCACCACTGCCCCCCTCGCTCTCAGAAATGCCCCAGGACATGCAGCCGCTCTAGAAAACAGTGTGGAGGTTCCTCAAAAAATTCAAAATAGACCTACCCTATGACCCAGCAGTAGCACTGCTGGGAATTTACCCAAGGGATACAGGAGTACTGATGCATAGGGGCACTTGTACCCCAATGTTTATAGCAGCACTCTCAACAATAGCCAAATTATGGAAAGAGCCTAAATGTCCATCAACTGACGAATGGATAAAGAAATTGTGGTTTATATACACATGGAATACTACGTGGCAATGAGAAAGAATGAAATATGGTCCTTTGTAGCAACGTGGATGGAACTGGAGAGTGTGATGCTAAGTGAAATAAGCCACACAGAGAAAGACAGATACCATATGGTTTCACTCTTTTGTGGATCCTGAGAAACTTAACAGGAACCCATGGAGGAGGGGAAGGAAAAAAAAAAAGAGAGAGGTTAGAGTGGGAGAGAGCCAAAGCATAAGAGACTGTTAAAAACTGAGAACAAACTGAGGGCTGATGGGGGGTGGTAGGGAGGGGAGGGTGGGTGATGGGTATTGAGGAGGGCACCTGTTGGGATGAGCACTGGGTGTTGTATGGAAACCAATTTGACAATAAACTTCATATATTTAAAAAATAAATAAATAAATAAATAAATAAATAAACAAAACCAATATATTCCTCGTCCTTCTACCATCATAAAGAAAAAAAAAAAAAAAGAAATGCCCCAGGACACTCTCCTCCCCGCTTCCCCCCACACCAGTGCTGTGGACCCAGAGGCAGAGAGTGAGCAGAGCAACTGGGGCGAGGGGAAAGATCCAGCCCTCCCTGCTGCTGGCACTGCTCAGACCTCGGCTTTGAATCAGCTCAAAAAACTAAAGCTCCAGCCTGAAAGCTTGGTGGCGACTGCAGGCTGTGGGCCCCGCCTGAGAGACTGTCCGAAAGTGGAGAAAGAGTGTCTGACCAAATGTATTTGCAGGCAGGGGTGGGAAAAAAATAGTAATAGTTTCTCGGTTTTTGTTTTTTGTGTTTTTTTGTAGTCATAAAATAGCAAGGGGACACCTGGGTGGTTCAATCAGGTGTCTACCTCTTGATTTCAGCTCAGGTCGTGATCTCATGGTTCGAGGGATCAAGCCCCGAGTCGGGCTCTGTGCTGACGGTGTGGAGCCTGCTTGGGATTCTCTCTCTCTCTCTCTCTCTCTCTCTGCCCCTCCTCCCCTTGCACGAGCTCTCTCTCTCTCTCTCCCTCTCTGCCCCTCCCCTGCTCATGCTCTGTCTCTCAAAAATAAACATTAAAAAATAATAGTAAATAAGTAAATAAAGACCTCAGAGAGCTCCCGGCCCCAACTGCCACGTAAAGACACAGCAAGAAGGCGTTGGCTATGAACCAGGAAGAAAGCCCTCACCAGAATCCAGCCACAGTGGCGCCTTGATCTTGGACTTCCCAGCCTCCAGAACTGTAAGAAATACATTTCTGTTGTTTACAAGCCCCTCAGCCTGTGGTATTTTGCTCTAACAGCTTGCACACAAGAAGACAGCCAACCGATCTTCAACATGCAGGCGCTAATATGATCCCAGCAACTCCCAACCCTATTTCACTGTCCCTCACCCTGACACCCTAAATTAGAGGTCATCTGCAAAATTCTGGCATGTGTTTTGCTCGGGCGGTCCCCCTGGGGTTGGTGCTGTGTGATCTGAGCCCTCAAAGGTTCTTTGGCCCTGGCCCCTTTGTTGCTTGCTGCGCATGAAGCCCTCTGAGGCATGCCCCTGTTGCGGACGTTGAGGGACGTCCGGAGTCGTGCTGGGCTTCATGTACAGGTTGAGGAGAAAACCTCTGTGTGCAAGTTTGGGACCTGCATAGTGAGCTCCAAAGCGTGAGTGGCCAACATTGTCTCGCCTGCTTGCAGTGCCTCTCTGCAAAGACACAGGGAGACAGGCATCGGGGATCCCCCTCGTGCTCATTGTTTTTCTTCTTTCTACTCTTTTCCCAGACTTCAACAACCTCCCCCCTCTACTCCGACCAGACGGCTGTGCCTGATCAGACAGGACGGGCTCGGCCTCGGCTCAGGACGAGACCCCTGGGAGGCTGGCTTTACCCAGCAGACAACGGGAAGCCCTGATGGGCTCTGAGCAGAGAAGGACCCTCATCCCCCTGGGAGTAGTCCTGGAAATGAACTGGACGGGAGACCAGCTCTCCTTGCTGCTCTCCCAGAACCTAAAGCCCAGACTCCGCTCAAGACGGTGGCACACTGGTGCCACCTGCAGGTAGCCAGCCTCAATTACAGAAGCAGGTTCCAAACCTGCAAATCAGAAGGTCATGAGAGGCTTTTCAAGTGCCTCCAGAAAACAGCCTGTTTGGACCAAGCCAGAAGGAAAGCTTCAAGGAGGTTCTATGCTAGAGACTCGAGGAGCGGCCTGGGCCTCCGTGCCTCCCCTCAGGGGACGCTGATTTATAAGAAGATTCCTGAGTTACTTCAGAACTAAAACCGCCCAGGATGGACTGGAGAGACACCCCCAACCTGCGGAAATCTGTCCCACAGCAGATTTGCAGACCACGTCTTTGCCGAAATAAAGGGCAGTCATTGCTCGCGGGAAGGAAGAAGGCTGGTTCTTGGCGACACATTCCAGGTGCCTGGAGGTACCTCCCTTAGAAATCCTCACCCACGCTGGAAAGAGAAAGAGGCTCTTGGACAAAGATAGCGGAGAAGCCGTCACAAGGAGAATGGCGCTAGGAGCCTGCCCTGTTAGCCTGGGAGGGTTTCTCCTCTCTTTCCCTAACGTTCCTGTCCTTTACAACAAGGCCCAGGAAGTAACTAACAAGGAGAGGGTGCTAGAAATCCGAATGGAGCAGTTTTGAACATTAGCAGTAGACCTGACTCTCTGAATCTCATTCTTCCTGCCAGAAACCACTTAATTACAGACTTCAGCATATAATTCTTGTAATATTTCATAATGTGTTTCTCCCTTCTTCCAAAACAGGAGGAAAGTATTCCTTATCTGCTTTCTCCGGGTCACTGAGTCATGGGAAGTTTATTATGGCGAAAACCTCTCTTGCCATTCCCCCTATCTCCTTCTTAATATCTGATGTTTTCTTAAGAAAGTTTCTTAGTGCAGACAAGCAAGGTCGTTCCTCTGAGTCTTTGCCAAGGTTGCACTGGGCTTCTGTTTCTGGACGGATGGGAACTTACAAGCAGCCTGACATCCGCCATCCTGATTTGCAGGAGAAGAGAAAGGCAGAGCTTGAACTCAGGAAGTCTGTCAGATTTATACTGTCGTGTCCATTTTCTTTTTTTTTTTTTTAACGTTTATTTATTTTGAGAGAGAGAGAGCAGGGGAGGGGAGGAGAGAGAGAGAGTCAAGAGTCAGAAGCTCAGTCGACTGAGCCACCCAGGTGCCACTGTGATGTGCCTTTTCAAGATGGTGAAATAGATGCCCAGAGAATACTTTGGCCAAGGACACACGGCTAACAAGTAGAGAAGGTTAAGATTTGAAATCCAACAGTTGCTTGACTCTAGATCACTTTGCTTCCTGTAGCACAAGAATTTAGAAAGAGGGAGCACTGAAGAGTTAAAAGAGGGCAGTGGGGGCCCAGAGGATGAGAGGAAAATGAGTTGGGTCTCAAAGCATATGGGGGTACAATGAGGATACCCCAACATTGGTTATGGGGGCCAGGGGCAAGAAGGGAGGTGCCGGGGAAAAGGAAAGACAGGACCAGGGGGATAGCCCTCAGATTTGGGGTGGTGCCGATGTCAAGTGGTTAGGAGGAGGTCCTGGGAAAGAATTTTGCCTCCAGAACTTTCTGGAAAGCCAGTGTCCATGTCTTGTGTCTGCCACTACAGTCCCTGACTCCTGTAACATCCACCCTCTCTTCTCCCTACAGCCTCTCTCGTCTCACTCCAGCCTACTCTCTTCTTGTTCACTTGACGTCGTCGTGGGTATATCATGGACGCTCCAGGGGAGAACTCAGGCCTCTCTTCCTCTGCCTGAGTATCACGTAATGCCTTTCACTTCTTCCTCTGTTAAGGGCAAAATATATGCTGTCAAATCAAAGATCACGTTCTGCAATTGGTTTCCCAGAGGGTTGGGCTGTTTTACTGTGTTTTTCTTTTAAACTGCCTTCGAGGGGCACCTGGTAGCTCAGTCAGTTAAGCATCTGACTTCGGCTCAGGTCATGATCTCACAGCTTGTGAGTTCGAGCCCCATATCGGGCTCCCTGTGCACGGAGCCAGCTTCAGATCCTCTGTCTCCCTCTCTCTCTTCCCCTCCCCCACTTGCGTGCCCTCTCTCTCTTTTTCTCTCTCTCTCTCAAAAAAAAAGATATTAAAAAAAATTTTTGATTGCCTCTGATCTTTCGCTTCCTTTCATTCCCCTCTCAGAGGCAGCAGCGTCCAGAGGCTGAGCCACACGGACGTGGTGGGAGGTGTCCCCAGGGAGCCAGTGATGAGCTTGGAGGCCAGTCACATTGAACAAATAAGTAGCTTGAGTAAGTAAGTACATATAGGGAGGGTGATGGGCTCCAGGCCAGAGCAGTGACAGCAAGTGAAAGGGGAAGGTTGGAAAGGACCTTGAGGCATTGGTGGGGGCACTGGATTATAGCCAGAAGTAGAGTATGAGCTCATAGCTTTTAAACAGATAAATATGTTAAAAAAAAAAAAAAAAAAAAACCACTGGCCAAAAATGGCCTCACAAGACCAAGTCACAAAATCAGGCTTAACACCTAACCTAACTGCAGTTTCAGACTTCCCCAGACATGTGAGTTTTAACTGGTCAGTCAGGAATTTTCTGACAAGCACCACTGAGGTAATCTGTCACATGGGTCCTCTCCACCCCCAAAGGAAGATGAGGTAATCCACCTAATACGTCTCCCTGCCCTTCCTGCTATTAAATAGGAAAAATTACACTGAGTATATATATTTTTTAGAGTTTGTTTATTTTTGAGAGAAAGAGAGAGCACGAATCGGGGGAAGGGCCGGGGGTGGGGGGAACAGGGGATCCAAAGTAGGCTCTGTGATGACAGCAGAGACCCTGGCTTCGGGCTTGAACTCACAAACCATGAGATCATGACCTGAGCCAAAGTCAGACGCATAACCAACTGAGCCACCCAGATGCCCCAACACTGAGTAAGGGGTACATTTTAAAGATCTAATTGGCTCTATTAATCAATTTGTGAATCAGGCAGCATCCCATCCAACAAGTAGAGGGGGGCTCCAATGGGCTACAGAAAAGGAAAGATGGAGAGGGAGCAGGGAAAGGGAACTACTAGCAAAGAATCCATTGTTTCAGGTAAGGTCACCTTCCAGGGGAAGGGAAGGGTCTATCTGTAAACTTCTGTAAACTTCCTAGTGTTGACCAGGAAATGCCTGTGTTAAAAGTTACATTCCTGGCCGGGGGTGGGGGGGGTGGGGGGGGGGTGTGGGGGTGGGTTGAAACTGTGGTTAGGTTAGGTCTTAAGTCTTGATTTACTGACTTGGGCCTTAACCTAAACGATTCCACTTTGGGCCTATGGTTTTCCTTTCAACACCACTAAGGGAAGGTGACCTTGCTGGGAACAATTCTTTCTTTTCTTCTGCTAATAACCTCGCTGTTCCATCATTCTTCCTATAAGATCCTTCCATTTTGTACAAGTTCCTCTGAGCTCCCTTCTACTTGCTATATGGGATGGATGGAATAGTGATTCATGAATCACTAAATAAAGCCAATTAGCTCTTCAAATGCACTCAGCTCGATTAACTTTTATTCTTTAACAAATATATATCTAGACATATATATATACACACACACAGATATATGTGTGTGGAAATATATATGTATATATATAAACAAATAATCCTAACTCTATCAGGTGAGAGGCCCCAGAAACAATAACATCCCAGTAGCAGTGAGCACATTTATAAACTAATCTTGGTTTCTAAATACCATTCTTCACTAAAAAGAACCAGGAAATGGCTGATTCCAGAGACAGAACAGGAACAGGGGGAGCATAGAATATATTCGTCTGTCAGAAAGTAAGGAGATGCTTAAAGAATGATGGGAGCATGTCAAAAGGACACAGGAGCCAACTAAAGGAGATCCCACTGGCTAAATCTCAGATAGTCTAAACATGAAAATAATATGATCGCATCAGATTTGACTTATTAAATAAAATAAGACTCCATATTGATAAATAAATGAATGAATAAGTAATTGGGATATGTGTGTGCGCGTGTGCAAGTTCTTTCTTACCATAGGCTGCTAAGTAATAAATGTGGAAGAAATTAGTGGAAACAAGAAACAACAATATGGTACCATCATGGTGTTGAGTTATTCAGATGGGGGTCATCAATGAATGCTAAGGCTGATAAGTGGAGCTTAATAAGGACCAGGATGTTGGTATCATCTCAGAAGATCTCGCCACAAAAATGGTTATCATTACTAAGGCATAAGGAGTGACCTGATGGGGGAGAAATTTGGAAGACACCAACATGACCACGAGATCAAGATTAATGTCATCATTGGAGACATACTATGATGTGCTGTAATATGAAGAGCCCAGCATCCTGTCTGTGGTGTTCCCGACCAAAAGGAAATATCAGATGGAACCAGGTCTAGGTTCACCCTATAGAATAAAAGGCCTGTACTCTTTAAAACTTAAAGACATGAGAGACAGGTGAGAAACTCTGAGAAATTATTCCACATGGAAGGAGATTGAAGTGACTTGCAAGCGAATGTAATATAAGTCCTGGACTGATCAGATCCTGGACCAGAAAAGAAACAGACACGTGGTTGGCTGAGCTGGCAAAGTCTAAATGAAGTCCATGGATTGGGCGGTGGTGGAGTATCAATGTTGATTTCCTCACTTGGAGGAAATACTGGATTCCCAGAGCCGGCATAATAAATTACCACAGAGTGGGTGGCTTAACATGGCAGAAGTTTGTTCTCTCACAGTTCTGGAACCTAGGAGTCCAAAATCAAGGTGTCTGTCAATAAGGTGGGTTTCTTCTGGAGGCTGAGGAAAAAAGTGTCCCAAGCCTTTCTCGTAGCTTCTGGAGGTTTTGGCAATCCTTGGTATTTCTTGGTCTGTGGCACCATAACTCCAATCTCTGATTCCATTTTCATGTGACCTTCTTCTCTGTATGTCTCTGAGTCGCTCTTTGTCTTCTCCTATTATATGGACATCAGTTTACTGGATTTAGGGTAGGATGTCATCCCTAAATCCAGGATGATTTCATCTCGAGATCCTTAATTACATCTACAAAGACCCTATTTCAAAATAAGGTCACACCCTAAGGTTCCAGGTGGGTATGAATTTACGAGGGAACACCATTCAACCCACAGCAGGGTTGCATCCAGAAATATCCCATAAAGTTTCAGGGGCGACAGGGCATTATGTTTGCAGCTTGATCTCAAAGGGTTGCAAAAGTGGTAATGGGGGAGTCAAGAATTCTTTGTGTCCTACTCTTACGATTTTCTATACCCTTGAAATTATCTCAAAATAAACCATTTAAAATTTTTCTTAAACCTGCTTTTGATATTACTTAAGGTTGTTCATGGAGAAAATAAGGAGAGAATTCATTCAGGAGAGAATAAGACAAGATGCCAAATGTTTGAGCTTCCACAGATTCTGCCACTGCTCCATGTCTCAGAGACTGGGGGCAGCCCTCCTAGCCTGGGCAGGAAGGAGCTTGAGAACTTTGGGTCTTCTTAATGCCTCGCCTTTTTGTATTCTTCAAGGGCTTTGAATATTCTTTTTGGGTGGGTAAGACCCATTTCCAGAGGCAACTGATTTAGAATTTGGTCATGACCATGAGAGGCTTTGCTCACGCCAAACCTAAGAGGACAGAGGGGCTTCCCTGGTTCATATGAACCTACAGCCCACTGCTGTGTACCTTGCCATGATCCTAAGGATCATGCCCATCAACAGTTAGACTTAACCTTTTCACACCCAGTTTGTCATTCCTGAGTTTTTCTTTTTATTCCTATCAAAGAAAGAGAAATGTAATTCCTTTTTGCACATTACACATATTTCTACTCCTAATCCAAAATCTATCTCCCCATGTTTTAACCTTTTAATTTAGCTGATAAAAAGGTTTCACCTTTTATGTTCCTGCTTTAAATCTCAGACAGTTGATCTTCTATTGCTTTTCATTGCCTTTCAGATTTAGTGGGTTATTTTATTGTATGTTTCATTCTCTTTTTGTTTTATTTTTCTTATGGTTCATTTTAACTTTTAATCTCTCAAACTCCCATAGTCCTTGTATTAACCTGTCCTGACTTTCTTTCTTTTCCTTTTCTTTCCCCCATCCTATATTGACTGGCTTTGACAATGGTAAAGGATGGTCCTAGGGGTGTGTCACTTAGGGGTGACAGAGCTGATGGTAGCTGTCTCCAAAGCTGTTCCCACCATAGCTCCCTCAGCCTTTTGAAGAATGCCCTCCCAGAATCCTTGCCTGGTGTTCGGAAACACCAGGCTAGGATTCCATCCCAAGGCTATAATTTGCTTGCAAATCTTATTATTTATATCTCACATAATCCAATCCTTCGTGTTTTAAAATCAGTGGGCTTCAATATCTAACCAAATTTTGTTGAGTGAAATGCACTACTGACAAGAAACCTGTCACAAGCCAGAAGGATGTGGTCAAGGAGGTCACAGCAACCTGGCCTGGATGTGGTTGACCTGTTTGGCCTTGAGCCTTGGATAAATACTCGGCAGAGGCCAAGTTACCAAGCCCATGGCAAGAGTTGTTTTCCTATCTATTTCTAATCTGCTTATTTTCAAACTGTGCCAACTCCCTTTGGGCTATCTGTAAAAGGTTGCTGGATGGGTTTGGTCCTCCACACTCCCATCCCTTCTCAGGACAGTCCCCCTACCCCCGCCCCCCCCCAAAAAAAAAAGTCAAAGTGGAGATTATTCTGAATGAATTTTTTTGATAACAACAATCAATTCCCTATAGGGCAAACCTCTATTGTTAGGATCTAATCTGTACATCCCAGATACACTTGGGGACTCATACGTAGAGAAGAATGGAAGGCCCATTTTCTCTCCGGATCGTGGGTCCCTAAATTTCTCTTTCCCACCCCCTGGCTCTCCCTCTTCCATTCCTCACATGGCCCACTGGCTATCATTAGCTTTTGCCATTTCCTCTAAAATGCAATATTGGTTTTGCTTTACTGTCTTGGCTAATGTGAGACCAAGGGGAGAGTTTCAAAGACTTTCTCTCTTCCTTCTTAACTACAATAGCTATTAACCCAAAGGCCAAGGAACCAATGTGAGGGTAAAGCCAACACCAAGTATGTCCATCAAGATTATATATTCAGAAATGACCATCAGATGTGTCAGTGGGCCAAGTGGACTTATAAACCAGACTTGGGCCAGAATTCCATTTATTACCTGGATCCCATCTGCTTCCATTCTGTAACAGAGGCACCATAATCATGCTTCATGACTCTGAGAATGGCCAAGAAAATAACTATTTTCATCCAAGAAAATAAGTATGAGGATCTATGGAGAAAAGCTAAGACAAACAAAACTTCATACAATTGTGATGTTTCAGGGATTTTCCCCATGAGGACTCAGCATCTTCAGTCAATGGGTTCTGAGTCTGAAAATGATCTCAGGTCCAGAAAATGAACAAAAGATCATGATGTTTAATTATGGCAGCTGCTACTGTCCGCATTCTAATTTTTGTTTGTATAAATTGAACAATGCCCTTGTTTGGTGCCCGCCATGTTAGGAACACTGTGCTCTATTAACTATTTCTATAACTCTATGCAGGCTTGGTTCTTTAGCTGACTGGCTGACCTGTCCACTCATTTTAATCATTGTACCACCTTACTTCTGACAGTTAAGGATAACCAACTGCTCCCTATTATTTTGGGATCTTATCATTCTCATCAGGGACCCAGGTTCCATAATAGACGCCCTACCATCAGTGCTGGCTTACCGAGTACAGTCTCCACTGAGCTTTTCAACCATCTGGGGTCCCTCTCCCCAGTTCATTCCTTATCACTCTAGTAAGTAGAATGTCCTTCAGATACCTACCTCTTACCTCCTGTAGAATAGAGTGGTTTGGGCAGGTTTTGCCACCTTACAACCTATGGGCATACTCCAGCATGCCTGCATCTCTGGCCCTGTTGATCTTTTCATCCACTTCCTGCCACAAGAGTCTGGAACATCTATTTGACTTAACATGGGCCATTGCTTTCTCTATCCTTCCAAGAGCTACACTGGCAGCTTATTTGCTCTGTCTCCTGGGACCCTGGCCAGAGTATTAAATCTTCTATCCCAGGAGAATGCTCCCGCATCTATAAAATTTCCCTTGTCCAACTTTATGTTCTACCTCTGTGTTAAAATGTAGCCAGGAGTTGTTTACTCATGTATGACAATACAGCAGACATGGAAAGAAGTGTCATGAAGGGAGAGGTTGATGCCCAGATTCTTAGAAAGAGGAGACATGCATACCATGCAGAGCCACATGGACAGGGACCAGAGACGTTCAGGAGTCAGAAGAAGGAGGGAAAGAACATGTTTCAGAGCCTTTACTGGGGTTTTTGCAGGAAGAAATAGGTGAAGCAGAAAAAGTACGCTGAGTAAAGTTAGGGTTGGAGAGTTTGGATAATGTCAGCAGGCTCTAGACTATAGAGGTGGTGCCTCCTTGTCCAGTGCCTGGCTCTGGGGTGATTGGGGGGGGGAGGGGATTGGCTAAGTGTGTGAGAGTCTGATAAAGAAAAGAGTGGGGGATAAGGGTTTGGGATTGGTTGGTTTGCATAAGAAAGGTGTCCCTGCAGGGGAGTCATTTGCGGACTCTAGGAATTAACTTGCTCTGGGAGTAGCAGTCCCTCAAGTTCAAACCCCCCCACCCCCACCCATGCCAGTGTATCAAGAATACAGAAAATAAGAAAATGCAGTCAGTACAACCCCAGTCTCCCGCTCTCCCTGGACTTTCCAGTTCAGCACTGTCAGCACCCAACTCTAAATGGACTCTGCTGGCTTCTCCTGCATCCCCCTGAGTATGGGGCACCCTTTTATCCTCAGCAGGTCCACACTTCCCCAGCCAGGTTGTAGTATAGTCTTATGCTACTCATCAGCCTACAAGCCAAAAGGGCAGAGCCTGATGAGGGTGCCTGCTGACCTGCAGGGGAATGGCCTCTCTAGGGTCTTTGGGCCATTGGGTGGATGCTAGACTTTCTTGTGGAGAAGGGGGGCAATCCCGCAGGCCCTGGGGGTTCATGCGCACCAACCCAGATGTCCCCACCTCACATCTCCAGATCCCATTCTTCACTAATTAGAGCCCTGCCCTGGACAGAGCAGACCTATCTAGGCTGAGAGTTCAGCCCCTCTCTGGACCTCTGCTACTCTACTTCTAAGAATAAATCCTGGGCTGATCCTCAGCTTTTTCTGCCTTTCGGCCACAGGAGCTGTGTGTTCGTTCCTTCACATGATGCCGAGAAGGCCTGACTTCCACACCCACCTTGTAATCTGTGCAATCGCTGCCAGCCTTTCACGTTCCAAAGCAGCCATTGCCCCCTGCCAAATCCAAATCTATTGTCCTTCCAGTTCCTTTTCCCCCCATAGTTCTTAAATGTCCAGTAACATACTTAGTATCGCATTTCCTTTCTTGGGTCCACCATCCAAATTCACTACTGGCGAAAGTTTTACCTATCACTCTGCTACCTTTCACTGGACTAAGTTGTGTCTCCACTGCTAGCAGCTATGAGGACGACTTTGCCAGCCTGACAGCAGGTGGTTCAGCTGCAGAATCCTATCTTAGTATGTGCTTCTTGGACTATTCCTGACAGCAACAGTTACAGGTTGGTTCCCTGGGAAACTGGCTGTGAGGTGGAAATTAGCACGCAGAAAGCTTATTAGAGAGTGCTCTTGGGATTAACACCCCTGGAGAAAGAGAAGGAAACGACTGGAAGAAGTCGGACAGTGCCATGGTTTCAACAAAGTCTCGGCTGACCCCAGGAGGAGCTCTGATACTGAGATGCCCCTTCAGAGTTTTCATGATTTGGGACAAGGGGTCTGAGCCTTTATACCCTGCAAAGAACAGTCATGGAATGCAGGCTGTCCCAGGAAGAGGACATGACCTTGGGCAAGATGGCCCTCTGCAGCCAAGGATAATTTCCGGAGGGCCGACAGCTGAAGGCTCTCAGCCAGTAGCACTTCGAGAGTCTTTCAGATCTGCAGGGGAATGGGGATGGAGACCATACATTCCTGCACCTTGCAATCTGGACATGATTTATCTTAATGTGCTCACTCCCCCATCAAGGTGCATGCTGTCTGCTTGGACATATGGTCTCTCTTTTATGATTATTTAACTTCTATTTACATCGCATCCTCCATGACAGAATTATTTAACTTTAGGACCTTAAATGCCAGGATTTGTGATGGGTCTAAAAGGCAAAGAATAAGAATGGGAGCGTCATTTGCTCATGGGTGATTTTTCTAGAGCCAGACATGCTAACCTAAATGGAGTATTTCTCACACTTATTTAAGGACGGGATCTGGAAGCTCAGAATACAGAAGACTGATAATTTCGCTTTGAAGTACGTGAGAGCTGTTGTTGGACATCCCTTCCCACCAGGACTCTGTTATCAACCAGAAGAGCAACTTGACACTACATTAACATTTCACCCCTGCAGATATGCTAATCACTTGATAAGTTAGTCGCCATTTGGAATTCTGAAAGTAGGTGAAAGGTGAATGAAACCATCCTCCCACCATTCTGGTTCATTTCTTCAGAGTTTTGTGGAGAGGAATGGTTCCTTCTTGACACACAGGACTCTTATTACAAAACATGGCTCAATACAAGTGGATGGTTGGCTAGGTCCCAAAGGTGTTTTTCAGAGAAAGCCTTTTCCGTGGGGGAATTTGGCCTATGGTTTCATGGCCACTGATCAGTGTTACGGTTGCTTGGATTCTCTGGAGCTAGGCCACCTCAGATGTGAATAAAAAGGGACTGTTTCCAGCTCAGCCTAAGCCCACAGACTATGAAGCCAGAGGGAGTCATTTGGACTCACAAGACTGAAACGATGCGTGTTTGGTATCCACGCTGCTTTCATGGTCCCCAGGAATTCCAATGCACATAGTTACCTTAATGTTCCAGGGGTGCCTAGAGGCAGTTGACATCAGCCTGAGGGTAGGAAAGCCCCAAGAGGAGGCCTGACTTTGGCGGGGGGGGGGGGTATTTCATTTTATTTTTTAAATAAATTTTTTAACTTGTGATATTTAATTTTATTTATTGCTTAAGCAAGCTCTACTCCCAACATGGGGCTTGAAATCATGACCCCTAGATCAAGAGTCACATGCTCTACTGACTGAGCCAGCCAGGTGCCCCTCTATTTTATATTTAAGTCAGAAGAAAAAACAATTTTTCAATTAAATTTTATTATAGATATCAACAGTGTAATAATGTGTCTGGGTTTATCCTGTTGTTCCCCCACCACACACACACACACACACACATCAATGTTTGTAAGAGTAAAAAGATGTTGGTTTTGGATACAGAAAAGTGAAAGGAAGCCCAGGTTGTGAAATGGACGTGGGCCCCATTTGCACATTACTATATGTCTGTATTTTAGGGTGACAAGATTTAGCAAATAATAATACAGGTGCCCAATTAAATTTGAATTTCAGATGGGGCACCTGGATGGCTCAGTCACTTAAGCATCTGACTCTTGATTTCGGCTCAGATCATGATCTCATGGTTCTGCTTGGGATTCTCTCTCTCCCCTTCGCTCTAGGCCTCCCCTGCTTTCTCTGTCTTTCTCTCTGTTTCTCTGTCTCTCTCTCTCTCTCTCTCAATAAATAAATAAATAAACTTTAAAAAATTGAATTCTGGCTAAACAATGAATAATTTTCAGTATAAGTATAGCCCAAATATGCATGGCACCTTATGAAGTAAGTCCCAAATAGTGCATGGCATCCTGTACTTTACTTAGCAACCTTATTGGACTTTCAAGTGAAAACTGTTGGATTTGCTAAGAGGTTTGCAAGATGAGGAAGACCAACAATGTGGCTGCCTGTGGCAATAAGAAGGGTAACGACTCCAAAGAACCACAGAGAAGAGCCAAAGAGAGGTTGAAGAGGCTGGGACAATGGTGGTATAGGAAGACCCTAAGCTCACCTCATCCCATGGACATAACTAGATCGGTGTAAATCGACTAGAAAATGGCCCAAATACTGGCAGAACAGACTCCATAAGTAAATGTAGAGAAGAAGCCACATCAAAGAGGTAAGAAGGGCAGAGACGTGGTCAGGAGCTAAATGGACCCATGGAGCCATCCAGGAGGAAGGACCTGAGGGTGCAGAGAAGGGAGAAGAGCAGGCCCTCATGCCAGGGAGTCCATGAAAGGAAGACCCTGTAACATTTGGCTTTTAAAACCAGAGGAGCTGAATTTCATGAGTTCTTATAACCAGTGGAACTTAAAACCTGAAACCTTACAAATCAGTGGGCATGGCTCTGGGAGACCCAGAAGGGTGAGAGGAAAGTTTGCCCTTAAAGAGACAGCACAACAAACAGCCTACTAAGAGGGAGCATAGAACCAGCAGATTGAAAACTATCTGGGGCATACGTAGGGGAGAGTTATTTACTAATCTCAGAGTGTATCCCGAGGGCCAGAGATCACTGGGAGATTCCTCCAGGAACAAAAGAGTGAGCAGAAACCATTTCACTCAGATAAACACACGTCCACCTGCAAGAACCAGCCCGGTACTGACATTCACTACCTAATTTGCTTATACCAAGTCCACCACCCCCCAGGTTTGGCAGATCTGCTCCTCCTCCAACATGGCCTGCCTCAGTACCAGTGCTGCAAGTCCCCTGTCCCAGAAGACCATCATAAACCTTGCCAACACCCAGTCTCTCCACCCACAAGCTCTGCAGGGCTGTGATCCCTGAGATGGTAGGGCGGCGGGCCACCTCCACCTTGATAAAACTGTGCACCCCACTCCAGCTGGCCCGTTCACAGTGGTGGCAGCATGTCCCCTCTCACTGGCCTGTAGACCTTGTGGGCACTGTGTGACTCGCCCACTCCAACACACTCTTGGCCAGAGCCCATTCAAACCAGGGGCCATAAGCCTGGCAAGCAGCTCCAACAGGAACCAGCATCCCTCCAAAATGTCTCCTGCCCCAGGGAGAGGGAAAGAAACCACACATACAGTCAGACTGTGGCCACAGCAGTGTGCTGGGGGCATATAGTTAGGCTGATTGCAAACCCCGCCCACTAATGAAAGTTTCTCAGGAGACAACACAGGACAAGTGCCCTGCAGTTTGGTACTACTGCATCTCTGGCAAATGCCTGGTCTGACTCAAGCCCAAGGCAGCCTCAGACAGGTCCACTAACACCACAAGGGCTAGATACTGCCCAAACAGGCAAAAGAGCCACTGCAGATAACTTGACTGACAGAAGAAACAGCCAAGCCACAACAGCAGGGTGCGTGCAACACACATAGGAGACACTCCTGAAGTGCCAGGTTCTGGCGAACAGGGAGCACTGCACATCAGGGCACTATATGAACTTTTGAGGTCATTAATTTCATAATAAGGCCATTACTATCTCTTTTTTTACTTTTTTTTTAATGTTTATTTATTTTTTACAGACAGAGACAGACCACAATTGCGAGAAGGGCTGGAAAAGATGGAGACAGAATTTGAAGCAGGCTCCAGGCTCCAAGCTGTCAGTCCTGATGCGGGACTCAAACCCATGAACCATGAAATCATGTCCTGAGCTGAAGTCTGACACTTAACCGACTGAGCCACCCAGGTGCCCCAAGAGTCATTACTTTCAAGAGCAGGAGACATAGATGACTTTCTTAATACACAGAAACAGACCCAGAGAGACAAAATAAAAAGACAAAGAAATATGTCCTGAATGAAAGAATAGGACAAAAACCACAGCAAGAGAACCAAGCAAAATGGATATGTAATATGCCTGATAGAGAACTTAAAGTAATGATCATAAAGATGCAAGCTGGACTTGAGAAAAGAGTGGAAGACTTCAGTAAGACAACAAAGAGATTTAAAAAAAAAAGAACTAATTAGAGATGAAAAACACAGTAAATGAAATTAAAGATAGAATAGATGGAATAAATAGCAGACTAGAGTAAGCAGAAGAATGAATTAGCAACCTGGAGGAAAGAGTAATAATCAAAAGTAATCAAGCTGAGTAGGTGGGGGGGGGGGCAAAATGACAAGAGACTTAGGGAACTCAGAAACTCCATCAAGCTTAATAACATTCACATTATAGGGATCCCAGAAGAAGAGAGAGAAAAGGGTGTAGAAAATTTACATAAAGAAATATATAAACTATTCAACCATAAAAAAAATGTAACCTTGCCATTTACAACAACTTGGATGGATCTAAAGAGTACGATGCTAAGTGAAATAAGCCAGGCAAGAGAAGACAAAAACCACATGATTTCACACATACTTGGAACTTAAGAAACAAAACAAACACATAATGGAAAAAGAGAGAGACACACACACACACCAAAAAACAGACTCTAATTATAGAGAACAAACAGATGGTTGCTAGAGGAGTTGTGTGTGAGGATATGGGTGAAATGGGTGAAGGAGATTAAGAATACACTTATCTTGATGAGCACTGAGTAATAAATGGAACTGTTGAATTACTATATTGTACATAATATAACACTGTATGTTAACTACACTGGAGTTAAATAAATAAAAAAGAAGAGACAAAGAAGAAAGTAAAATTGAGTTAGACACCCTAACAAAATCAGACTAAATTAAATAAATAATTTAAGTTTAGTAAATTTTAAATGAAGATTACATGCCCAAACAGACCAACATATTGGGTTTGGCAGATGAGAAAGCACAAATAAGTGCGCCAATGGTCACGTCCTGATTTGTAATCCCAGAGGAGTAGAGACCCGGTGTGATGGGGATTCCCAAGTGTGTTTCCAGTGGGAAGCGGATAATGTTAATGTTGACCCGTGGTTTTAAAACTTTAAGAGGTAGGGCAAGACCTGTTGTAATTAACTTATGCTCACACATCCCACAGAAAGATCCATCAGCCATGGCCAAACCAGAGCAACAAAGCTTCCCAGTGACCCTTTGTGGGTCCTTGTGCACCATGGACCAGCACCAAGGGCCAAGTGCCGAGAGGCCTCTCAGGACAACAAATTCTATCCCTCCTTGTCCATCCAGGTAATGAGGAGGCCTTGTTCTATAAAGCTGCAATCATTGAAACCGTGTCAAACAATTGACACATCAAAGAAATAGGATTAACAATAATATTGGTTTCATGATAGAATCACATGATAAAAGTACGTAAAGCCTAAAGTGTTCAATCCATGATAGTGTGACAATTGGCTTGCCACTTAGAGAAAAATAGTTGAAGTCAGTGGATCTTTTCCCTGAGGAGGATTAACATAATTGCCTTTTCACGTGGTCATCTGAACTATCACAGAAGACATCAAAAAAAGTAAGCTCCAGACTGGCATCTGGGTCCTGGTTTCTAGAAGGTCTGCTCACCCCCACCTTTCTCCCTAACTAGATGCAGGGCCGCCTCTGGGTCGTTGCTTTGTGAACAGTGTCCTGACTCAATGAAGCGGGTAGATGAAGAAGAGAATATAAAGGAAACCGGTAGAAATGACAGTCCTGAAGGAAGCCACAAGTCATAAATTCAACCCACAAATCCTCAGAAAACTTATGCTTACCTTCCTAGGCCAGGATCAGGTTTCCCTGATTTCTAAGTCCCTGAAAAAGCCCGGTGGCATGCCCAACTCTAGATGTGACCTGACAGATTTGAAATGAGAAAAAATTATATATGAAAGTGTTATTTAAAAAGCCAAGCTCTGTGACCTTGGTGAGTCATTGCTATTTGCTTGGCTCCTGTCTCTCCTGACACATGGGGCGGGGTGAGGGGGGCGCACCAAGGGCTCTCTGAGGTTGCTTCCAAACATGTGATTCCGTGATTGTATGCTCACTAAAAGTGTATTGTCAGATGGCCCAGTAGACATTCAGGCAAAGCTGCTCAATCTCTTTATCTAAAACTGTGTCATTATCATTACAACATCTCTGGGTAATGTTCTCGGGTCTGGACACACAGGGACAAAAACTTTGATAAAAGTGACTTTGACCCCTCTTTTCTGCTTCCCTGGATTTTGTCTGTCCCCAGATCTGGTTGGACTTTGGGTTTTGAGGAGTGACTCAGAAAGACCAGGGGAAGGATTTGTACAAAGCCACAGCTCTTATATCAACAATGAGAAAAGAATAATCTGACACTCTCTTGTTCCTTTGTCCTCTTGCGCTGAGGCCCGCTGAACTGGTTTGCCCGACTTTGGAATCATGAGCACACTTTTGAATGGTTTTGGAGAAGACTTTCAAAAGAATGGTGCCAGGAAAGACAGTATAAGACCACCTTTAGGTGCAAAGAATATCCAGTGTATAAACTCTGCTGTAAACAGAATAACCATCTGCAAGTGACTGTTCAAAAACTCATGACTCAGAAATGACCTATAACTACAGAAGTACATTTGCTTTATTCAAACATTTTGTTGGTGGATTAAAAAAACAAAGTTTGTTTTCAGGTTGGAGAACATACCACAGCTATGAGTCAACGCTCCCTGACCAGTGACTTTCCGGAGAGAAAAAACAATCCAGGCTGGTTAATGAAGACTCCTATACAGACCAGGCTTTCCAGAAACCTGACTACAAGTGACTTCTCTGCACTATAGAAAATGTGACTTTGTGTCATCGTTTCCTTTTTCCTTTTTCTTTTTTTCTTTTCAAAATAAATCCATTTTGGAGGAATTTGGGGACAGTTTCAAAGTTGAGCGAAGTATGACCCCTGTGCCTCAGTTTCCACATCTATCAAAACGCAGAGAATCAAATGTTCTAAGACACGTAGAGTCTGGAAACAGTGCTTGGGTTACAGCAACTCTCCACCAGTGGCTGCCATAATTATTAGTTAGTGTTATCTTCTTGAAAATCTTGCCCCAGCCTCTCTTTCTGATCTCACTTCCCTCTGCCCTCCACCCACATGTCCTATACATCAGCCACACACACTGTACGGCCTGCATCCTGCTTGTTATGGGTTATGTTGTGCCCCACCCCCTACAATTCAGCCCGAACCCACAGTGCTTCAGATTGTGACCTTATTTGGAAATGAGGTTGTGACAGATGTAATTAGTGAAATTGAGATGAGGTCGGAAGGGTGGACCCCTAATCCGTATGAGCGGTGTTCTTATAGGAGGGGGGAAATTGAACACAGACACGGGCACAGAGAGAAGTGAACGTAAAGAGGCTCAAGGAAGGCAGAAAAAAGGGGACGCTTCTATAAGCCGAGGAACGCTCAGATTTCCAGCGGACCACCGAAAGAGGGAAGAAATTTCTGGAACAGGCTCTCTCTCAAGCCTTCAGATTCAACCCTGCCACACCTTGATCTTGGACTTCCAGCTCCCAGAACTGTACCACAATCGATGTCTGTTCTTTACACGCTCAGTTTGTGGTATTTTGTTAACAGCAGTCTTACCCAACACCTTGCATGGACTGAATTTCCCCACCTCCGTGTCTCTAGCAATGCTGTGACACTAGAAAAGCCTTCCCTGTCGTCGCCGCCAGTGGGAAAATCAGCCCGTGTTTCAAATGCCACGTTTGTCTGCTCACCTATCAGAATTAACTCATTTTCTACCGTCCTCTCTCTGTGCCACTCATAATTCTGATTACAATCCACATGTATTATTAGCTAGTTGTGACTATGTCAACCTCACTAGGGTATATTATATTTCTTGCTGTGTACATTATATGGGTGACAAGTCATACCCCAAATTTCAAGGACACATTTTTAAAAAACTAACCTTCCAAATGACTTACAAGGTAATCAGGACATGTAAGAAAGGTAACTATTGGGGCGCCTGGGTGGCTCAGTCGGTTAAGCGTCCGACTTCGGCCCAGGTCATGATCTCGCGGTTCGTGAGTTCAAGCCCCGCGTCGGGCTCTGTGCTGACAGCTCAGAACCTGGAGCCTGTTTCAGATTCTGTGTCTCCCTCTCTCTCTCTCTGACCCTCCCCCGTTCATGCTCTGTCTCTCTCTGTCTCAAAAATAGATAAACATTAAAAAATAAAATAAGATAAAACGTTTAAAAAAAAAAAAAGAACGGTAACCATTCCAGCAAGCAACAAAATACAATGTAATAGACTCGTGATTTAATATTGCATATTACACATTTGTGTCATATATTTGAGTCAGTGCCTTCACAGGAAAGCACAGTGCATTTAAATGTCATGCGTTTGCTGCGATGCCTTGAGCAGCCACCCCCGACCAGAAAGAACCAGCATCTTTTCTGCGTGTTCTCGTCATCTCAGGAAGGTGCCGACCTGTAGGTCTCCTTTTGTATCATGAGAAGTTTCTCTTCCTTTCTCCTGCGGGTATTTTCATCTCGATTACCTGTCGGCATTTCTTGGAGTCACGAAGGGAAATACAGAGGAGATACGGCGATGTAAACTTCCTTTCGCGGCGAAGCCGGTTGTTCATTTTGAGTCTTACGGGTGATTACTTTTCCTCTTTTCAGTATATCCACCAGCTGCCACTGCTGAGTTCAGACTTACCCATCCCCCTCTTACGTCTGCCGATCCACGGTCGATGTAACCTGCATTTGTGAGAGGTAATTTGAAGGTAGGGTGGGGAGATGTATGTGTGATTCCAGAACAAGTATAATCACCTCCTTCAGGGAGGAGCTGATGTGGGAACTGGGGACTCTGCCCCCCCAAATCTAAATACATGGTGCCACCCCCAGACCAGAAACCATGGAGAGCCTTAATCTTGATCCTTGTTGGCCCTCCTGACTGGTCAGTCCTCGTGTTGTGTTGACTCCACCTCCAGGATATGTTTCCAACCTGTCTTCTCTTCAGTCTTTATTATCACTGCCCTGGCTCAGGGCACCTTCCATTTTCACTAGATAACAAAACTGTTCTCTCAAGAGTCTCCCTGTGGCCACTCGTCTACAAACCCCTTTCCACGCCGTAACGTACGAGTCTGATCACAATGATAGTGTTTACCATGTGCCAGGGGCTGTGGAAAGCACATCTCTCACTTAATCCTCATAACGATCCGGGGAAGTAGATTCTGTTATTATTTCCTTTTCACAGATGAGGAAACTACTGAGAACTTAAGGAAATTTCACAGCCAGTAAGCGACAAAACCAGGATCCAAATCCAGCCTGACTTCCAAACACGAGTAAGCACTAAATATACTGCCCCTTGGATAACTCTCCTTCCAGATAAAATCCAAACTCGTTAACGTGACAGAAGAGGCCTTGGAAGGCCTGCCTCCTAGCTGCTGGTCACCCTCATTTCCCACTTCCCCCCTCCCTACACTCCTGCCAGACTGAGCAGCTTGCTTACCCACGTCTATGCTTCTGCACCTGCTGCTTGCTCAGCCTGGGATATGCCTTCTATCTCTCCTGCTGGGCTCCCTTTTGTGGGCCATCCTGATCAGGCGGGGGCCACTGGCACGGGTGGTGAAAGAATTCACCCAAGGCAGAACAAAAGAGATAGAAATGTATTGAATACACCACAGGACAGCAGAGCAGAGGCTGTCTGCCAGGAGGCGGTGGTGAGGGGCTATAGTTGCAGGGCGGAGTGAAGACGTATGGGAATGTATGGAATTTTCCCTTGTTAGGTAATCTTGGGAACTGGGCCTGGTTGCAATTGGTCAGTTAGGGCTTATGGCTCTTTCGAGGTGGGTCGCTTAATGAGCTGGGTGGTCACTGGGGGCCCTTATGCCCAGCTCAAGTTTTCATTACTCAAACCTATTGCTTTTATCCACACCTTTATCGTCATGAGCATTTCCTTGGTGGCAGGTACATCAGTTATGTCACTTATTCATCGTAATAGCTCCGTAAGACATCTTCGTTTTATGGAGGGGAAACTGAGCCTTGCAAGGTTAAGTAAGTTTCTCACTGCGCACCGCTGATGAGTTGGACCAGATCTACTGTGGCCAAGCTCTTGCCTAATTTTTCAAATTCTCTTTTTGGGACGCCTGAGTGGCTCAGCAGGTTAAGCCCAGGCTCTGTGCTGACAGTGTGGAGCCTGCTTTAGATCCTCTGTCTCACTCTCTCTCCACACCTCCTCTGCCCGTGCACTCTTTCTCCCTCTCTCTCAAATACATAAACCATAAAAAAGAATTTTTTTTTTAAATTGAGGTATTATGGGGGTGCCTGGGTGGCTCAGTCGGTTAAGCATCCAACTCTGGCTCAGGTCATGGTCTCACAGTTTGTGGGTTTGAGCCCCGCGTCGGGCTCTGTGCTGACAGCTCAGAGGCTGGACCCTGCTTCGGATTCTGTGTCTCCCTCTCTCACTCTCTCTCCCTCTCTCTCTCTCTCTCTCTGCCCCTCCCCCCACTTGCACTCTGTCTCTCTTTCAAAACAAAATAAAGACATAAAAGAAATTTTTTAAAAATTAAGGCATTATGTGTAAAAAAATTCACCTTCTTGGGGCGCCTGGGTGGCGCAGTCGGTTAAGCGTCCGACTTCAGCTCAGGTCACGATCTCGCGGTCCTTGAGTTCGAGCCCCGCGTCAGGCTCTGGGCTGATGGCTCAGAGCCTGGAGCCTGTTTCCGATTGTGTGTCTCCCTCTCTCTCTGCCCCTCCCCCGTTCATGCTCTGTCTCTGTCTCAAAAATAAATAAACGTTAAAAAAAAAAAAATTCACCTTCTTTATGTGATAATCTTCGGTAATGGTAAAATCACCACCAACCACTGTTATAATATATAATAGATCTGTCACCTCAAAAGCTTCCTTGTGCCCCTTTTATTATTGACCTCTTCTTCTGCCTTCCAGCAGCTGCTGATCTGCTTTCTGTCACTGCAGGAAAATCGTACAGTCTGCAGTTTTTGTCTTCTGTGTTTGACTTCCTTCGCTCAGCCAACATCCTTGATATTCGCCCATGTTGTGGCCCACATTAGTATTCTGTTCCTTTTTATTGCTAAGTGATACTCTACACTACGCATATACCATGATTGTTTACTCATTTACCAACTCATGGGATTTGAGTTGCTTCCAGGGTGTGGCTATTAAGAATAATGCAGTGGGGCGCCTGGGTGGCGCAGTCGGTTAAGCGTCCGACTTCAGCCAGGTCACGATCTCGCGGTCCGTGAGTTCGAGCCCCGCGTCGGGCTCTGGGCTGATGGCTCAGAGCCTGGAGCCTGTTTCCGATTCTGTGTCTCCCTCTCTCTCTGCCCCTCCCCCGTTCATGCTCTGTCTCTCTCTGTCCCAAAAATAAATAAACGTTGAAAAAAAAAATTAAAAAAAAAAAAGAATAATGCAGCTATGGGGCACCTGGGTGGCTCAGTCGGCTAAGTGTCCAACTTCGGCTCAGGTCATGATGTCACAGTTTGTGAGTTCAAGCCCTGCATCGGGCTCTGTGCTGACAGCTCGGAGCCTGGAGCCTGCTTTGGATTCTGTGTCTACCTCTCTCTCTGCCCTTCCCCTGCTTGTGCTCTCTTTCTCTCTCTCAGAATACATAAACATAAAAAAAAATTAAAAAGTGAAAAGAAGAATGCAGCTATGAATATTCATACACACATCTTTTTGTGGACATATGTTGTCATTTCTCTGGACTACATACCTAGGAGTGGAATTGCAAGGTCATATGCTAAGTTTATGTTTAATTTAACAAGAGACAGCTGTTATTATTTTCCAAAGTACCATTGGTCCCATCAGAGTTTTACTTCTTTTCCAATATGTATACCTTGTATTGGTTTTTCTTGTCTAATTATACTGCCTAGGATATTCAATACAAAGTTAAATAAAAATGGGGTACCTGGGCAGCTCAGTCAGTTAAGGATCCAACCCTTGGTTTCGGCTCAGGTCATGATCTCACGGTTCGTGAGTTCGAGCCCCAAGTTGGGCTCTGTGCTCACAGCATGGAACCTGCTTGGGATTCTCTGTCTCCCTCTCTCCCTGCCCCTTCCCCTCTCACTCTCTATCACTGTCTCTCAAAATAAATAAATAAACATTTAAAAAAACTAAATAGATGTGGTGACAACAGATACCCTGACATTGTTCCCGATCTTAGGTAGCTGAAGGTTTTTTATAGATATTTTTTATATTGAAGAAGTTCCTTTCTATGCCTAGTTTCCAAATGGATCTCTCATGAAATGGTGTTGAAATATGTCACATGCTTTTTCTGCCTTTACTGAAATGATCATATGATTTGTCTCCTTTATCTTATAATAGTGTGAGTTGCATTAATTCATTTATGTAGGTATTGTTGGAATCAATTTGGTAATATATTTGAGGGTTTTTTGTGCCCATGTTCATGACGAATACTGGTCTGAAGTTCTCTTGTGATCTCTGTCTGGTTTTGGAAGCTAGTTAACACTGACTTCATAAAACCACTTGAAAAGTCTTCCCTCCTCTATTTTCTTAGACTTTGTAGAGGATTGATATTATCGTGTCCTAAATGTTTGCAAGAATTCATCAGTGAAGCAATCTAGACCTTAAGTTTTCCTTTGTGGGAACGTTTTTAATTATAAACTCAATTTCTTTTTTTTTTAAGTTTATTTATTTATTTTGAGAGAGAGAGAGAGAGAGAGCGCACAGCATGAGCAGGAGAGGGGCAGAGAGAGAGAGAGGGAGAAAGAGAATAACAAGCAGGCTCAGCACCGTCAGTACATGGAGCCCAACACACAGCCGGATTGCACGAACCTCGAGAATATTCCCTCCAACAAGCCTATCATTCAGATAGAAGGAGAGATAAAGAGTTTCTCAGACAAACAAAAACGAAAGGAATTCATGACCCCTAAACCAGCCCTACAAGGAATATTAAACGGGACTCTTTGAGTTGAAAGGAAAGAACACAGGTGAGAGTGTGAAAAGTAAAAAACACAAAAGCAGTAAAAATAAGTATACCTGTAAATATCAATCAAGGGATTCGTAAAATAAAAGGATGTAAAATATAACACCATATACCTAAAATGTGTATTTGCGGGGGGGGGGGGCGGAGCAAAGAACTGGTTCAAACTTGAGCGACCATCAACTTAATATAGACTGTTATATGCAGAAGATGTTAAATACAACCACATATCAAAAAATACTAATAAACACGCAAAGAATAAACAAAAAGGAACCCAAGTATATCACTAAAGAAAGCCAACAAACCATGAAAGAGCACAAGAGAAGAAAGGATCAGAGAAAAACTACAGAAACAACCAAAAAACAACTAACAAAATGGCAACAAATACATACCTATTGACAATTACATTGAATGTAAATGGGCTGAACACTCCAATCAAAAGACATGGGGTGACGGAGTGGATAAAAACACAAGACGCTCCGTCTACTGCCTCCAAGAGACTTACTTCAGACCTAAAAGACACCTGCAGGTTGAAAGTGGGGGGATGGGGAAACACTCATCACGAAAACGAACGTGAAAAGAAAGCCAGAGTAGCAATACTTACATCGGACTAATAGACTTTACAAATATTTCTACTGTTCTTTCCCTCATTCTTCTCCTCCTGGGGTTGTACATACCCAGATGTTATACCTTCGGTAGTTGTCCCCCAGTTCTGGAACACTGTGTCCTGCTCTGTTCAATCTTCTTTTTCTCTCTGCCTTTCAGACTTGCAGGTCTCTAGTGTTACGTCCTCAAGCTTAGTGATAGTGCTATGTCCTCAAGCTCAGCAACTCTTTCCTCAGCCGTGTCCAGTCTACTAACAAGCCCATCAAAGGCATTCTTCATTTCTGTTCTAGTGTTTTTGATGTCTAGCACTTCTTTGTTCTTTCTTAGAATTTCCATCTCTCTGCTTTTCTTTTTCTTCTTTCTTTTTTTTTTTTTTTAATTTAAATTTTAGTTAGTTAACACCCAGTGCGGTATTGGTTTCAGGAGTAGAATTCAGTGATTCATCACTTACATCCAACACCCAGTGCTCATCCCAACAAGTACCCATCCCCCAGCTCGCCCATCCCCCACCAACCTCCCTCTCTCAACCCATGGTTTGTTCTCTATCGTGAAGAGTCTCTGATGGTTTGTTTCCTTCTCTTCTCTTCACCCCCCCCTTCCCATATGTTCATCTGTTTTGTTTCTTAAATTCCACATATGTCCCATCTCTCTGCTTGTTCTTTATGCTTGCTGCTTCATCCATGAAAGCCCTTAGCATTTTAACCACAGTTGTTTTCAATTCTAACATTCCTGCCATTTCTGTATCTGTGTCTGATGCTCGTTCAGTCTCTCCAAACTGTGTGATTTTTTTTTTTTTTTTTTTTTTTGCCTTTTGGTGTTTTTTTTCTCTTAATACCCAGTGTGATGTACCAGGTAAAAAGCAACTGCCATAAATAGGTTTGAGTAATGTGGTGGTGTGGTGCGGGGAGGGGACGCATTCTAGAGTCTCAGTGATTGGGTCTCGGGGTTTGGGGGGAGCCTGCACCTCTGGACTGTGGTCTCCACTACTGTTTCCCAGCCCCCTCCCTCTCGGGTGAGACAGGATGGCCAGGCTGGAGCAGAGTATTTACCTTCCTCTGGCTCTGATATTATCCCAGCTGGTTGGGCTCGGGTAAAATAGCTTTCCCCGAGGGCAGACCTTGTTTGTTAAGAAGAACAGAAGCACGAGGGGAATTTTCTTTGATAGTCCCCGTGAGAACCTCCTCGTCATGCTCCTGGAGGTAAAACTCACAAAAGTGTGGGGGCCCCTCTGCCTGGGTCCCCCTGAAGTTTTTATCACTCGTGCTTGTCCACACGGAGCCCCTAGCAATGTGTCCATTCTGGTTCAGGTTTCCTGTCCCAGCATGGGCTCCCATGGCCGTTTTCTGCTCCAGTAAGCTGTCATTCTCTAGATTCACCTTTCTGGCACGGCCGACTGCCCTGTGATGTCGCTTCTTGGACAGGCCCTAAGAATAGGTGTCACTGTTTCGGTGTGTTCAGATTTACCCTTGTCACAATCGAGTGAGTGGTGACTCCCAAACTCCCCATGTGTGGAACCGGAAACCTAAATTCCTTGACTACTTATTTTTACTTGTGGTCATTCTCTGGAAGCATCTTAGGCAGTGTCTGACTTCCGGGCCCAAGATAAGTGTCCCCTCTCTCTGCCCTGCCACACCTAGCCACAACTGCCCTTGTGAATAGGAAAATCTCCTGGCCCAAAGAGCTTACAGCCTAATGGGGAGAGAAAGACTAGAAAATCAGGCAGTTTCTAGGATAATTATGGCACATGACCCAACCTTTACTGGTCACAGGAAGCTTTCCAGGGCACAGGAATATTGGAGCCCTGAGGAAAATCACAAAGTAACCAGGCAGAGAGGGCTCATTTATTTCTACGACTGTCTCCTTTTTTAGATTCTAAACTCTGGGAGGACAAATTTTATCCATTTTTGCACATTTTATTCCTATTTGCATTCCCAGCACTCAGTAATTGTTTAAGGTAGCGAGTGAGTGAAATTTAAAGTTTATTTATTTATTTTTGAGGTGGGGAGAGGGAGAGAGAGAGAGAGAGAGAGAGAATCCCAAGCAGGTTCCGTGCTGCCAGCATTTAAGGCTCAGACTCACGAACCGGGAGACCGTGACTTGAGCCAAAATCAAGAGTTGGACACTTAACTGGCTGAGCCACCCAGGTGCCCCAGGAGTGAAATTTAATAACTGGAAAAGGAAAGAAAGGGTCATGTATCAGTTTAGAGGAATAAAGGCTCTGAAACAAACTCCACTCTGTGTCCCGGGAGCCCCTGGTAGTCTGGTGCGCTTGGAGAAGCAAGTTGTCTTCGAAGAACTGGACAGACAGGACGGCCCTAGCGGATGGAGGACCAGGCATGCGGACGGTGCCAGAGAGCAGCCATCACTAAGCCCCCTGCTTCCTGCAAAGAATCACCGCGGCAGGGTTTCCTGGATCCCACACCTGCAGCTGAACAGTGTTTTTAAAATAGTACTCCTAGCCAAATTGTGGAAAGAGCCTAAACGTCCATCAACTGACGAATGGATAAAGAAATCGTGGTTTATATACACAATGGAGTACTACGTGGCAATGAGAAAGAATGAAATATGGCCTTTTGTAGCAACGTGGATGGAACTGGAGAGTGTGATGCTAAGTGAAATAAGTCATACAGAGAAAGACAGATACCATATGGTTTCACTCTTACGTGGAGCCTGAGAAACTTAACAGAAGACCATGGGGAAGGGGAAGGAAAAAAAAAAAGAGGTTAGAGTGGGAGAGAGCCAAAGCATAGGAGACTCTTAACTGAGAACAAGCTGAGGGTTGATGGGGGGTGGGAGGGAGGGGAGGGTAGGTGATGGGCATTGAAGAGGGCATCTTTTGGGATGAGCACTGGGTGTTGTATGGAAACCAATTTGACAATAAATCTCATATATTAAAAAATAATCATAAAATAAAATAAAACAGTACTCCTAGCATCACAAATAAAGAGTGGATTAACACTCTGCAAATATTGAAAATCTTTGATATCCTGGACTGGCCCAGGTTTTCTGCTTGACTGATGCGAGCCACACCCGCTCCCCAGGATCCCCTCCTCCAAGGGCACCGACAAGCCTTGTGCTCTACCCTGCCCCGCCCCGGCCCCGGAGGTGGGCGGGCGCTTCGCTGTGAATGCCCGTCCCCAAAGGCTGTGACAGCGAAGGATCAAGAAAGGACAGTGCCGCTTTTGCGGGCTTCCTGTGGCATTTGTGGCCTCATATCTCCAGTCACCGAAGGCCTCCCTGACTTACCCCCAGAACGGACTCTGCCAAGGGAGTTCTACCACTAAATTAAAACGTTCAGTTACATCACTGTGAATAATTAACTTGGGGACCTCTCCTACAGCACAGCATGTGACACTGTGGGGCAAGGCAGAATGGGATTGAAAGGGAGGAGAGGTGACAATCTGGTTTTCTGGATGCATCGAAGTTATTTTTTCATTTTGAAATTCACAAGGGTAAAAACAGATGGCTGATAGGATAAATTCGACCACGCGCTTTGTTCGGCCTGCTCAGTGTACTACGAGTCAGGAAAGTTCCCATTAAAAATCTGTTTTCTCTTGAAAACTTGGACACCCTGGCAACACTGGGCCTATTTTCCCACGACAGCAAAGCAGTTTAAAGCCGAGCAGCAGCTGCCCCTTCGTGGGGCTTGAACACCGTCCAGTTCCTGCAGCGTGGCCTGCTCCCGTCCACTCTGCTCACTTAAGCACAGCTGCCTGACTCCTCTCCTCGAGGCATCTGAGCTTTCTGACCCCTGTGTGCAAGCTTCCTAAGCTCTTATTTTACTTTGTGATTTTTTTAAGGAATAAGTAAATCTATTTTCAGTTTTTCATTTTTATTATTTTTTAAATTCCAGTACGTGGTATATATACACAATGGAATATTATTCAGCCATTAAAAAGAATGAAATCCTTAGCTCTTTTAAAACCTTCTTGGGGCGCCTGGGTGGCTCACCCAGTTAAGCGCCCAACTTCAGCTCAGGTCATGATCTCATGGCTCATGAGTTCAAGCCCCGCGTCGGGCTCTGTACTGACAGCTCAGAGCCTGGAGCCTGCTTCAGATTCTGTGTCTCCGTCTCTCTCTGCCCCTTCCCCGCTCATGCTCTGTCTCTCTCTCTCTCAAAAATAAACATTACAGAAAAAAAAAAAACAAAAACCCTTTCTCTTTCCTGTCCTGCTCTCTTTCCACGCATAATAGGCAAAAGTGGTTGTCCTGTCCTGAGAGTCTCATTAAATTATTTTCATGAAACACCTTAGATAGAACCCTGACACAGGGCTCACCGACTTTCCTATGAGGTGTGAAAAAGTAAAGGACCAAGGGTCAAGAGAAATAATGTTTTGTTCCATATCTGCCTACAGCCTGTTCAGTAACGGCCGTATACCTGGCAAAAAGCGCCATGCCAGGACAAGAAGGTGCCCAGTGACACGTTCCGGATGGATGAACGCACCTGCCCAGGGTCTTACGCAGCTTCCTCACTTAACCAGATGGCCTCCCAGCGCCATCCAGCTCTGCTTTCTGTGACTCTATAAAGGGCCACGGTTTTGTGGTGGCTCCCCGTGGCTGAACGGTGGGTTGATGGTCAAAGACTGGAAAGTCTGCCTGAGGTTGAGTCCTGTTGGCCAGAACCTAGAAACATCCATTGCTTCTGTGCTAAGTCTGGATGGACAGAGGTGAACGGGAGGCAGGCTCCTGCGATCGATGAATAAGAAAACCCGTTATTCAGACCGTGGCACTCGCCACAACCACCCCCGGGCCCGCACCTCTTGCACATTTGTGCAAACATCGCCTTGTGCTCTCTTCTGACCTCCCCTCTGGGAAACGACCAGCAACTCTGAGACGGAGCATCACCGGCCCCCCCGGCCAAGAGCTTCTGCTTGAGGTTAGGACAGTGGTGCCTCTATAATTACGTCGGTTGCAAACAGAGAACTAAAATGCTCATTCCTCCCGGGGAGGCGACCCAAGCCTCAGACTGCATTAAGACCCGATGATTAACAGCAGCTCATTTCCTGGACGCTGACTTCGGTTGGGGGAGTGAGAGGCGAGTGGCACAGTGCCAGGACCAAGGACAGGGAGGCTCCCGCCTGTCTGCAGTGTCCCCAGGCAACTCTTGTCAAGGTCCTTACGGGCATCAGCCTTACTTTTCCGTAATTGTACCTCTAACCGATTACTTTGCATTGAAAAGAGATCAAAGTTCAATGCGACCCAAGTGAACAAGCCTGCGGAGGAGCGGGTGGGGGCAGTCCTGCAGGCACAGAGCCGCACTGCCATTAGTCTTCTCTTCCAGGGCTGTCGGAACATCTGCAGGCTGGTCGCACACCGGGAGGGGACTGAGACACACAGGGCTTGCTGAGAAAGCCCGGACCCAGGGCCAGGCAGCTGGCCTTCTGATTTTGGCCGGTACCTGCTCTGCCCACAGCGCACAGCCCCCCTCCCCAGGGCTGCACCGCTTTGTGTCACACACAGGCCTGAGATTCATTCTGATCTCAGTGAAGCAGGAGGGTTTTAACACCCTTGAACTCAGCTCTCTGGGACCCGACATGAAGTCTGCAGTGCTTGCCGTCCCTGGCGATGCTAAGCGGGCTTTGCTTTGTTCCTAAGACTGAGTTTCCCTCCCCAGCACACGGTCCCGTTCTTATCACAGGCCCCTGGGTTTCCCCCCTCTCTGGTACCCGCCCGGAAACAGCCTCCCCACACCCCCCCGCCCATGCCTCCGGGAGCCAGGCCCTGCCCAGCCCCCTTCTGGGGAAAAGCTGGGTGATGCCTTTGCAGAGTGGTTTCAATGTGTCACCACTGGCACAGACACGTTGACACGGTGCCCCTTTACGTCCCCACAGCATGTGTGCAAGGCTGATCCAGTCCCCAGTGGAGAGATGAAGAACAATGAAGATACTGAAAATATTGACGCTCGGAGACAAAAAGCCACTTGCCAAGATCACCCAACCGGGGAGCCAAGGAGCAGAGGTTTGACGCGTGGTCAGTCCTGCGTGAAGGCTTTCTGTTCTTATCTCTTCACCCTGGGGACACCCGGGGACCGAAGCACAGCTCCAGACGCAGCTGAATCCGGCCCCCCTACCTGCCAGCCACCCTCCCTGAGCCCAGTGCCTTCCAAGCGCTGCTCAGCCCAGATTTGCCACAGCTCCGTCCTCTCCTCCTGTTTGGGGTCCCTCGCTGCAATGACTTGACCTCATGCTGCCAACCAGCCTTTGGGGAAAAAGCGAACCCTGGGCTCGCTTGAGCTTAGTGTGGACTCATCCACTTCATAGTTTGCTGTGTGACCCTGCTCAAGCTTCTCAGCTTCTCTGGGCCTCGGTGTCCTCGTAAGGAAGGTGTGATGGCAGAGCCTTGCCTCATAGGTGGTTGCACAGGTACAAATCTGACCGCCCTTTCAAATCCTGAATCAAAAAGCCGTTTCTCTGTCCGCGAGTCCGGACTTGTTGTTCGAAACGTTGTTTTAAAGCTGAGTTTTAGAAACACGAAACAGAACTGAGACGCCACTTAGAAGGAGTTTCCCAGATGATCACCGCTGCGGAAATCGGGAGATTGCACCGTACCCAGAACAGGGCATAATAATGTCACGCTGGCGTTTGTTTAGAACGTAGCCGATAGGGTTTTTGCTGAGGCAAAGGCAAATCACGGGTCCTGGGCGCACGTCTAGTAGCAATGCCTCTTTCCAGGAGGGGCCAGGCGACCACCGCTGACAGTTTTCTTCAGGCTCCATCAATGTTTTTCGTTGTTTAAAGACACACATTAATTTAAAGTCTCCTCCCATTCTCTGTAAATTACAGCGTTCAGATGAAGTGGCAGCTGCTGTAATTAAGACACAGTTAATTGCCTATCTCCTTAATTGCAGTGATAGGATTTTGACAGTTTGGTAAATAAGAATTGTTTGGCTTCCTCCGGCAACTTCAGCCTTGGCTTCCCTCACAAATGCTGAGTCACCCAACCCAGGGACAAAGGGGTGCCGTGGGAGGGAGGAAAGCCCAGTTCACCTGCAGGCCGGGCCGCCCGAGCCCGCAAGACAGCGAACCACAAAAGCAGGAGGCGTGGGTCGTGGGGGCACAAAGGGAAACACGCCCAGAGTCGAGAGCTACCGAGCGCCAACCCGGCTTCTGACCCCACGTCTTCCCACTAGGCATGAGGGCGGCCCCATAGTGGCAGAGAAAAATCCGGTGGCCCCAAGGCAAGAACCTTGGGGTCACACAGCCGTGGGCTCAGAGCCCCCCTTCACCTTTTCTGCTGGTGTCACTGGGGGCGAGTTCCCGGAAGCTTCTACACCTCATCTGCTTCCACTGTCACATGGATTTTGCAGCAGCCACTTCGTAACATGTTGGGAATTAAGAAAAATCATCTGGTAAATTGCCTTAGCAACATACCGGGCTCATGGTAAGCACCCAACGAATGGACATCACGCAGCACGTCTAACTTGGGCTCCGAAACTTACGTACACAAATTTGTGTGAGTTTCCTCTTTCCTGCGAACCTCACGTCAACTGTAGTCCACCTTCCAGGTTCCCCTCTCCGGTATTTCTCTCTAGGGTCCTGCCACCTTCCAACGACGCAGATTCAAGCGATCAGCATCGGAAACACTGGGCCTGAACTTCAAAGCCTCGAGGAGGCAAGGGGATGCCGTGTTGATTGGTACTACAAAGAAACAGAAGAGAAAGAAAACAGGTATCCACAATCAAACAGCGCGAATGCTCATATCCTATCCTGGTTCTTCGTAGCGCTCAAAACATGACCGTTAACTCTGATCGCGCTGGGACCACCGTGTTAATTTGTCAGTCGTCGCTTCCCAGAGGCCATGCTAACAAGGGTGTCAGTGACAATGACTCCTGGCTCTTTCTTGGTGCTACTGTGTCTGTAGTCAGATCCCTGCCCTTGCCGAAGTATAACGCGAAGGAAGCTTTGGGATAAAGTACGTAACACTGTTGCAACGAATGAATGAACGAAGGGGAGGGACGAGGTGGAAGAACCCTATTTAAAGACAAGATTGCCTTTGAGGAAGTGGATCTTGTCCTGGGCAGCAGGCACATGGGTTCAGTTCTGCAGAGCTGAACAAGATAGACCTTAAACAAGATAGGAGCTGCTTCTGCTTTTCATCTAAGCAAAGTCCAAAGCAAGGCAGTCAAGGGGGGTTTGGTGGCTTCACAAGCTCGCTCTTCTACATCCTAAATGCATGGCTTCCGTTGCATGGTCCCAAGACCGCTCAAATCCCAGCACCTTACTGCATTCTCAAGTAAGGAGAAGGCCAGGTCATGAGCTCACGGTTCGTGGGATCGAGCCCCGCATCGGGCTCTTGGCTGACAGTGCAGAGCCTGCTTGGGATTCTCCCTCTCCCTCTCTCCCTATGCCCCTCTCCCACTCATGTGGGTGCTCTCTCGCTCTCTCTCTGTCTCTCAAAATAAATAAATAAGCATTTTTTAAAGACCATCATTTCAAAAAAAAAAAGAAAAATGGAGGACAAGGCTATGCCTCCTTCTCCAAAGGGATGGCCCAGAGACAGCACAAAATACTTCTAGTGGCATGTATACATGGCCACTTGTAGATGTAGCAAATGCTGACCCAGCCACGCAGCCTGCTGGTGCTGGTACAGACCCCACCGGGCCCTATAATCCTTGCTCAAGCAAAAGCCGCTGGAGCCCACGGTCCCAAGACAGACACCTCACATTGACAGCTTCCAGACAGCTCCGTGCTTACCTGACCCACAAACCAGGATGTCACCAGCCAATCAGCAACCTAAGACACTGATTTTCCAAGATGAGACAGAAGCAGTTCTTGGTCTTGGGGCTTTAAAAAATCTGTTGTGGGGTGTGTCAGAGGCTCAATCGGTTAAGTGTCCAGTGTCAGCTCAGGTCATGATCTCACGGCTGGTGGGTTCGAGCCCCCGCATCGGGCTCTGTGCTAACGGCTCAGGGCCTGGAGCCTGCTTCAGATTCTGTGTCTCCCTCTCTCTCTCCTCTTCCCCCCACTCTTGCTCTCTCTCTCTCTCTCTCTCTCTCAAAAATAAAGAAACATTAAAAATAAAATTAATAAAAAATTTTCAAAACCTATTGCATTTCTCCCCCCTGAACCTAATCCCCAGAGCCTAGACTCTCTGCTAGGAGGGCTCCTTGCTCGAGCAGACCACTTTCCTGCTCAGTGCTCACCTGTGGTCTCTTAGACTTTATACATATTTTCTTTAAGAGATAAAATGGAGGCTAAGAAACATGGTCTTTGGTTGAGTCAATCCTGACCTCAGCCTAAAATTGAGGATTCTATTACTGAAGAAATTGGAATCTGGGGGACAAAGAGTAGCCTTTACCATGCCCCAGAATCGAAGAAACTGGAGTTTAAAATAAATAACGACATAGATACATAACCATGCCACTGCTTTCTCCCCAGCCCCAAATTTGCTAAAATCTTTTTTTTAATTTTTATTTATTTATTTTTGAGAGAGAGAGAGGACACAAACGAGGGAGGGGCAGAGAGAGGGGGAGACACAGAATCCAAAGCAGGCTCCAGGCTCCGAGCTGTTAGCACAGAGCCCAGTTCTGGGGCTCAGACCCGCGAACTGTGAGATTATGACCTGAGCTGAAACCAAGAGCCGGACGCTTAACCTACTGCACCATCTAGGTGCCCCTAAAATTTGCTAAAATCTTGAGAGGATACTGTGGGCTTGGAGCAATCTTCTCTAGATCCTAAGTGGCCAGATGATGAAGTGACATTTGCATCTGACTGAATGACGTCATGTCACTGCACAGTGTCACCACACAGCCGTGAACTGCAACAGCAGATCCCTGGAGCCCGAGACAGCGGGGATGCATTTGCTTCTTTATCTCCTCCACCTGCAGCCCAGTAAAAAGAGCACCGGACTTGGAGTCCGGAGTTCAGAGCTGAATTCAGAACCGGAGCTCAGCCATCTAGGGTGTGAGTGATTTTGTACAGGTGCTGGGACAGAAATAACGGTGATGGCGACTCATGCCTGATGAGATGTTACCATGTGTTGGACACTGTTAATGTTTTTTATATGGATTGATTCTCTACCCCACAACAATCCTGTGCCATAGATAATAATACTACTTCTGCCGCATGTCAACCCATAGGAGACATTAGGGCCTAGAGATTAAGAAATAACCAATGGAACTGGTAAAACGGCGCAGAGAGAATTTGAACCCAGGTCAGGGGCACCTGGGTGGCTCAGTCGGTTGAGCATCTGACTTCAGCTCAGGTCATGATCTCATGGTCCGTGAGTTCGGGCCCCGCATCAGGCTCTGTGCTGACGGCTCAGAGCCTGGAGCCTGCTTTGGATTCTGTGTCTGCCTCTCTCTCTGCCCCTCCCCTGCTCGTTCTTTCCCTCTCTCTCTCTCTCTCTCTCTCAAAAATAAACATTTAAAAAATTAAAAAGGAAGAAAGAAAAGAGAGAGAGAAAGAAAGAAAGAAAGAAAGAAAGAAAAGAAAGGGAAGGAAAGAGAAAGAAAGAAAGAAAGAAAGAAAGAAAGAAAGAAAAGAAAGAAAGGGAAAGAAAAAGAAAGAAAGAAAGAAAGAAAGAAAGAGAGGAAGGAAGAAAGAAAGGAAGGAAGGAAGGGAGGAAGGAAGGAAGGAAGAAAGAAAAGAAAGAGAAAGAAAGAAAGGGAAAGAAAAAGGAAGGAAGGAAGGAAGGAAGGAAGGAAGGAAGGAAGGAAGGGAGGAAGGAAGGAAGGAAGAAAGAAAATAGCACACGTAAAGGCATGGCCATCACTGACTGCAAAGTGGCTGCTGGGCTCCAGAATGTGTTCTCATTCAGGAAGAAAAGAAGGGGTCGGTGAGAAAATGCATTTCATTGATCATGAGGAAAATAGCCCTCAGCAATGCCCCAGCAGACTTTTTGTTAGTTGTCTTTGGCCAGAACCAAGTCACAAGGCCACCGGGAGCCACAAGGAAGGACAGACAACCCACAGTTGGCTGAGGCTGACCAACAGTCGTCCACTGGGGCTGGGCCCCTTGCAAATGGAATGAAACCAGGGTTGTGTTAGCAAAGAAGGAACCAGGGGGTCAGGGTGGTGGGAGGCAACCAGTAGGCTTAGCCTCACAGCAAAGTAGAGGGTGAGGTGAGAACGGCACCATGAGTCTAGTAAGGGAAGAACTAACTAAAGAACTAAAGGGAAGAACTCACCAACTCTAGTTGGTGAGATGCTAGAGGTGAAGGCTGAGGAAGATTCTTTTTTTTTTTTTTAATGTTTATTTATTTTTGAGAGAGAGAGAGAGAGCATGAGCAGAGAGAGAGGGAGACAGAATCCGAAGCAGGCTCCAGGCTCCAAGCTGTCAGCACAAAGCCTGACACGGGGCTCGAATCCACGAACCGTGAGATCATGACCAGAGCTGAAGTCGGACACCAAACCGACTGAGCCACCCAGGCTCCCCCTGCGGAAGATTCTTCGGTGATTCGCAAATGTATGGCTTGGGTGACCAGGATGTCAGTGATTTAAGTAACCACCGGAAGGCAGACGACTGAGACGCATTGTCTTAGTCCACTCCAGCTGCCACAACACAGCACAGGCGAGGTGGCTTAGACAACAGGGATTTGTTGCTCATGGCTCTGGAACCTGGGAAGTCCAAGGTCAAGGTGCCGGCTCATTCAGCTCCTGTGAGAGGACTCTGCTTGAGTTGTCGGTGGCTGCCTTCTCACTGCGTCCTCACATGTGTGTGTGGGGGGGAGATCCCTCTCTTTCTTGTTCTCCTTTAAGGGCACTAAACCCATCATGGGGACCCCACCTTGATGACCAATCCATCCCTAATTTCTTCCTAAAGTCCCCATCTCCAACCACCATCACCCTGGGGCTTGGGGCTTCAATACATGAATTTGGGGGTGACAAACACTCCACCCCCAACATGCCTAAAACGATTTTGTGATTTAGGAGACATTCTGTTGCTTTGGGATTCTTCAGAGACGTTCTTATCTCTCGTTTGTTAGGAGGATCAAACAAATAAAGCAAGTACAAGTGTGTTTACATCAACCCCCTCTGACAATCCGTTGCCATCATCACTTAAACAGAAGGCAGTTGGAGTGGCTCTCCGATCCTATTTCCCCGGTGGCTGCATCCGTGCTATGTGATCTGAGCCCCTGACAGACAGGCTGTGTCATTTTCATATCAGTTTCAAGTCCCAGGACACCAGGAAGCCCTGTGTCTGAGGACCCAAGACCTGGCCTGGTGCCTGCCTCCTGAGGTGAATCTCATTATTCCTTCATTCTTCCAAGAAATTAATTTTGTCATCAAGTTAATAGTAACCATTTGTACTGTGTAAAAGCAAAAAAAAAAAAAAAAATGTATCCGACTTGGTGGTGGTGGTTTTTTTTTTTTTAATCACGTTATGAGGTATGATTGCCATACATCTGGGTTAGGTCTTTATTAATGTTTTTAATGTTTATTTATTTTTGAGACAGAGAGACAGAGTGTGAGCAGGGGAGGGGCAGAGAGAGGGGGAAGACACAGAATCTGAAGCAGGCTCCGGGCTCTGAGCTGTCAGCACAGAGCCCGATGTGGGGCTCGAAACCACGAACCATGAGATCATGACCTGAGCCAACGTTGGACCCTTAACCGACTGAGCCACCCAGGTGCCCAGTTAGGTCTTTAAAAGTACATCATATGCCACAATATCTCCTATGCAGTACTCTTGCCAAACTATTGTGTTCCTCATTTCTGATGTTCTGTTTTGTTTTGTTTTAAATCTCCTGGTTAAGGGTCTCACTGATGTTCTCCACTCTTTTCTCAAGCCCAGTATCTTTGTGATCATTACTTTAAATTCTCTCTCAGGCATATTACGTATCTCAGTTTCGCTTAAGCCTCTGGCTTAATTTTGTCCCATTTTTTTCACTGGGTCATATTTCTCTGTCTCCCCGTTTTGTCTAACTCTCTGTGTCTGGTTCTGTGTGCGAGGAAAGTCAGCTCTTGAAAGTCATGGGTGGGGCAGGCACTGATCCTTTAACAAGGGTGCACTGGTCCTCTGCCAGAGGGAACATGCCTCCGATGCTGAGGTGGGGCCAGCTGCTGCCTCTGCGAAGTGTGTGCTGGCAAGGCATGCAGTTTGAGCGAGGTGTCCACGTCCTCCCTGGGAGGTGACAGGCTGCCGCCACAGGGACTGAGGTCCCTCAAAGTGCGTAGGTAGGAGAAGCAGTGTTGGCATGGTTTGCGCTAGTCTTCTGCAGCGGGGGGGGGGGTGGGGGGGGGTGGGGGGGGTGGGGGGGGGAGCTGCGGGGCCAGGACTGAGACACGAAGCAAGTTAGGCGGTGAATGCTGGGGCCCCTCTGGTTCCTGCAGGCACAATTAATAAATAACTCTTCCTCCCGTATGCCCCAGGCATTTTTCAAACTGCTGTCTCTAAGCTGTATCTCAGAGGGTTATTTGTCATGCTGTCTCTTTAAGGGTGGGGATGGTTGCCTATCACCCTCCAGGCTCGCCCAGACCAGAGCCCTGATTTTTAAAGTTCGAAGCTTTATGTCCCACTAGTCGTAAGAACTTTCGAAATTCGGTCGTTCTAATTTTCAAAGTCAAATGCTATAGAGATTTGTCTTCACATGTGGGCTCGAGGGTGTGGTAGTCTGTTTCTCTTCCCCCTCTGAGACTGTGACCCTCTCCCTAGCACTGAGGACCACAGTCCATTTAGCTCTGCCCTGGGACTCCACCCTTCCTACCGTCTTGAACGTGGCCTCTTTTTTTTTTTTTTTAATTTTTTTAACGTTTATTCATTTTTGAGAGACGGAGAAAGACAGAGCATGAGTGGGGGAGGGGCAGAGACGAAGGGAGACACAGAATCGGAAGCAGGCTCCAGGCTCCGAGCTGTCAGCACAGAGCCCAATGTGGGGCTTGAACCCATGGACCGTGAGATCATGACCTGAGCTAAAATTGGACGCATAACCAACTGAGCCACCCAGGCGCCCCTGGCCTCTTCTTTACAGTTAGTTGTAGAGTTTGTTCTCCCAGTCTTCAGGTCATTTTCTAGCTTATTTACAGTGATGGGGGTTGTTATCTAGTTGTATCCACAGGACGAGGTCAGCTTAGAGTCTTTCTACTCCGCCCTCTTCCTTGGAAGTCAGCCATGTAACTCTTTTTTTTTTTTTTAATTTTTAATGTTTATTTATTTTTGAGAGACAGAGCGTGAGCAGGTGAGGGGCAGAGAGAGAGGAAGACACAGAATCCGAAGCGGGCTCCAGGCTCCAGGCTGTCAGCACAGAGCCCAACACAGGGCTCGAACCCACAAATCATGAGATCATGATCCGAGCGAAGTCGGACGCTTAACCGACTGAGCCACCCAGGTGTCCCTCAGCCATGTAACTCTTAATGTCAATCTGTTCATATGTTCAGAAGGACATCTAAACTGATGTTAACTTATCCAGGACAACGATAATTTCTGACTCATGAGATTTATGTTCATTTTTAACTTTCTTCTCTGTATGTTTTTTTTTGTATTGTCAGGTTTATTTCCTGACATGAGGGCATTTTTGTTTGTTTTTTCCTTCATGAAGACTATGGATTGTTATTCTTAGAGGCACCCGGGTGGCTCAGTCGGTTAAGTGACTGACTGTTGGTTTCGGCTCAGGTCACAATCTCACGGTTCATGGGATCGAACCCTGCATCAGGCTCTGCGCTAACAGTGTGGAGCCTGCTTGAGAGTCTTTCTCTCCCTCTCTCTCTGTCCCCTCCCCCACTCTCTCTCAAAATAAATAAACTTTAAAATTTTTTTAATTTATGTATTTTAATTAAAACGTAATTCAACCTGGGCTTGAATGTCCGATAGAGCTAGGTTCAAACCGTAGATTTATTAGAGCCTGGTTGTGACTTCCAGCGAGTTCCCTTGCCTCTGTTAGCCTTCATTTCAAATGGAGATATTTACCTTCAGAGGCCACGGCTGGGATTTGGCTTGGTATGTGTCAAATAGCTAACACAGTGCTTGGCAATAGAAGGTGCCTACCCAGCAAATGAGAACCATTTATCACTTCTATTCGTGTAATCCCGGTAGGTTGCTTCTGTTCTTTAAACTTTCCCCACCTCTCTACTTTTAACAAAGCGCTGTGTCACCAAGACTTTGGCATTAAACTACTATTGTCTCTGTTCCATGTGGGTGAGGCTCCCAGTGGGAGCCCCAGTCTACCCCTTTGTCTCTCCACCTAAAATTGTATGGAAATTGGGGCACCTGGGTGGCTCAGTTGGTTAAGCACCTGACTTCAGCTCGGGTCATGATCTCACGGTTCGTGAGTTCAAGCCCCATGTCAGGCTCTGTGCTGACAGCTCAGAGCCTGGAGCCTCTTTCGGATTCTGTGTCTTCCCCCTCTCCACCCCTCCCCTGCTCACGCTCTGTTTCTCTCTCTCAAAAATAAACATTAAAAAATATTATTTAATAAGAATAAACATAAATAAAATTGCGTGGAAATACCTTACTTCCTCTTCGCAAACACTATTTAACTGAGGGGTGGTCCTGGGCCCAGGCCAGCGTCCTGCAGATAATACTCGTGGTTTATCTTGGTTTTGGTTTTTGGTAAAGGTTGGTTTGAATAGGCACATTTGCGATTCTGTTCTTCTGAGGTTACGACTCTATTCTACATAGTAGTGCTGCTGTGATGCTCCGTGTTTGGTTTGAACTGTA
Organism: Lynx rufus; assembly: GCF_022079265.1. Taxonomy (NCBI): domain Eukaryota; kingdom Metazoa; phylum Chordata; class Mammalia; order Carnivora; family Felidae; genus Lynx; species Lynx rufus. The sequence goes on from NW_025814829.1 coordinate 58,057,285, forward strand.
TCTGCAAACAATTAAAAGCCTCCTCTGATGGCCTCAGTAGAAGCAGAATGGAGCCTAATTGAGTGCTGGACCAAGCAGAGCTGGGCTTATTCGTCCCTCGTGTGCCCTACTTCCTCAATTCTAGCTTGCAAAGGGTAGCACATGCCAATACCGCACCACCCAGCTCTTTAACCTTATGTTGTCCCTGGAATACTCTTTACAGAAAAGAAAGTTCTGATGATTAAATAGTCTGGGTTATTTGCCCACATGGTGTTCTTTTCCACCCTGATTTTCACCCTTTCTTTCTTGTGCAGCTTGGCTCTCATAGAGACCAAAGGATCCCTACTTTTTATAAGGCCATGACCTGACAGGCATCATCTAGCAAAACTTTCTGTCCCACAGTGCATCACAATAGCCTTTTGAGTGATGTAGAAGGATCAAGCCCTATATCTCTGCAGTGTGTTTTTGCAGTATATCCAGCACCCGGAGGTGGCTGAAATAACCACTGTCCTCAGAAGACTGATTTTTAAGAACAAAGAGGACTCTACCCACTAGAGCCCAAGCAGGTAACACCGGTTCGGTCATTACTGCTGGAACATCTCTCTCCTCTTACTTAGTGCTTGTAGTACTAAATTGCTGATTGCATTTTGAATGTTCTGGAGACGAGCACTCACAGTTCAGCAAACTTTGTGGCAAACCATTCTGTAAAGCCAAGAATTCTTTTGGAAAGTGAATATTCATACCTCTCAGCTTTAAATTATTTGAGTAGATTTAGCTCAACATTTTTTTTTTCTTAGAAATGAGGTACACCCATGTAAAGGCATCTGGCTCTCTGCAATACAAAAAGTACAAAGATTAAAAGGGTATCTGGGTGATTCTGTCGGTTAAGCCTCTGACTTCAGCTCAGGGCATGATCTCATGGTTCGTGGGTTCGAGTCCCACGTCGGGCCCTGTGCTGACAGCTCAGAGCCTGGAGCCTGTTTCAGATTCTGTCTCCCTCTCTCTCTGCCCCTCCCCTGCTCATGCTCTCTCTCTCTCTCAAAAATAAATACACATTGAAATTTAAAAAAAAAAAACAAAAAACAAAAGGAACAAAGATTAAAAACTGTTTACTAGATTAGCAGGTTATTGAGTTGACTGACTGATTGATTGGTTCTTTCATTCACTCATTCCAAAGTACGCACAGAGAACTTCCTTGGATGGGGAGTACTTTGCCAGTCAATGAGGCAGGAGAAGGACAAGGACAGTGAAGACAGTGGCTGCCAAAACGATACGGTCCCAACATCTAGGAACTTGCATTTCAGGTAGACAGGCCAGACCTTGCATGAAACTCATGTCTTGTGCTTTGAAGAATCTCTAGAGCCTTATCCGAGGCCTGGCACAAACTTTTTACTCATTCAATGTTCTCTTAAACGATAGAATGAATAGATGAATTCAGAAACCAATAAGCCAATGAAGACAGGCCTTAAAACCAAAATGCGTTATAGGGTTAATTAAGGGCTCTGGGAGTCCAGAGGTGGGCAACGGACCATTTGGAACCCAGAAGAGAGAGGCCTTGGAGGATATGACACAGACCTTGAATAAGGCCAGGAAGGGTGGGTGGAACTTAGATTCAGAAGAAGGGAAGAAAAAGCATTGAGGCAGTAGAATTCAGAGTAGGATGGGGAGGCGGGGGTAGATAACCAATCTTCGTGAACTGGGAAGACTGGCTTCTTGAGGAAACAGAAGAAGGAGGGGACTGTCCAGGTCATTCAGTGGTGGAAAGCCCTCTTCTCAATTCTTCTCACAATACACATGCTCAAAGGCAAGTGGTAGCAATTGCCCCCACTATACAGCCACCCTGCAATCAGCCAGGCCACTGTCATACATCCAGCCAGGGTGGGTCACACCAGTTCTGAGCAAGCCCCCACCCCACAGCTTCTCTGCACTGTCAGATCACTAAGGAGTTGCTTTCCCCAGGGGCCCAACCTCCGCCAACACCTTGAGTACCGATTCCACACCTCCAAGGAAAGGCGGGGGGGGGGGGGGGTGGCGCACAGGGCTCTGGGGTTTTAAAGTACATCTAGAAAACCAATTGTTGCTACTTATATACCAGTTTAAATGCCACCCTCTGTTTCTCGAATTTTCCCAAAATTATGGATAAATAACATTAGAATCTTGGGACCCTGACTACTATTCTGCCTCTGCTCCTTCTTTGAACAGATTAATTAAGTGATAAAACTTGCTAGTTATTTGAGGTTCACAAGCTTATTAAACTCACCAGGCAGTTACTACTGGTTCCACTCAATCTCATACTGGGAGAATCTAACCTCTGATTTAACAAATATTATTTTTAGTCCTTCCGACCATAAAAAATTGATGTCACTTTAAAATTTTAAACCACAGAAAGCCCATCTACATGAGGAAAGCTTATCACATGCTTCCTATCAGGGAAAATGTTCAGGTTTTCTGAAGCAAAGGTGACATCTGTTCTTGGAGCCTTTTCCTTTAAAATTCTGAAAAATTCGGAGGCGGGGGGGCGGGGGGGGGAGGGGACCTGGGTGGCTCAATCGGTTTAGCCTCTGACTCTGGCTTTGGTCATGATCTCACGGTTGGTGGGTTTGAACCCCACATCAGGCTCAGAGCCTGATGCCTGCTTCAGATTCTGTGTCTCCCTCTCTCTCTGCCCCTCCCCCACTCATGCTGTCTGTCTCTCTCAAAAACAAACATTGAAAACATAATAAAATTCTGAAAAAGAGTGTGGGTGGGGTGTGGGGACACAGCCACTCAACAACCTGAAAGGTCACTTGTCGAGGAAACTTGTCAAGGATTCTGTTTTAGAAGCTACGAAGCTTCAATTTTGTATCAACTTGTGTGACGTTGTGATTAGTATCAGACTTGATCTCCTTCCAGCAGGTAAGTAATGAGAAAGCAGAACCACATGTCTCTTGCTAAATGCTTTTTCCTTAGTGCCTGGCACAGTGCCAAGCAAAGGTGGTTGATCAAGAAATATCTGTTGAGTGGATCAATGAGTCAGTGGCACTGTAGCAGGAGGAGAAGGGCTTCAGAGTCAAACAGATTTGGCTTTTTTTTTCCTTTTCTTGTTTATTGGCCATGTAACCTTCAACGTGAAATTTAACATCTACTAGAAATTCAGGATAATGAAGGAAAACTCTCAGGACTCCTGAGAGGATTGAGTGAAACAGCATATGTGACAACTGTCTGGTGGATAATGAGCGTCAGCCCAGGATGAGGCCTTTCCCATCGTTTCCCACAGAGGGTGGCTACTCTTTTTCAAAATTGTTTTGGCTATTTTAGTTCCCTTGCATTTCCAAATAAGCTTTAGAATAAACTCATCTATATTCTCCAAAAACTCCTACTGGGTAGTTTGACCAGATCCAATTTGGGCAGATTGTCATCTTTACTATGTTGAGTCTCCCAAACCATGAATATAGTATATCTCTCAGGTCTTTTGATTTCTTCCATCAATTCTGTAGCCTTCAGCATACAGAGTCTGTGCATGTCTTGTTAGATTTGTGCATAATGTTTCTCCTTTTTTCTTTTGAGCTATTATAAATAGTTGTGTTTTAAATTTTGGGCTCCAATTTTTTATTTAAAGTATAGAAATATAATTATGTGTGTTGACCTTGTATCCTATGATCTTGTTAAAAACGTTATTTGTTTTGGGGCGCCTGGGTGGCTCAGTTGTCTGGACTTATCATCCAACTCTTGATTTCAGTCCAGGTCATGATCTCACAGTGGGGAGATCGAGCCCCCGTGTCAGGCTCAGTGTGGAGCATGGAGCCTGCTTGGGATTCTCTCTCCTTCTCTCTCTCTCTCTCTCTCTGCCCCTCTTCCAGCTCATGTGCACTCTCTCTCTCAAAATAAATAAATAAGCTTATTTATTTATTCATAGGCTCCTTGGGATTTTCTACATAAACTATTATATCATTTGTAAATAGGGACAGTTTTCTTCCTTTCCATCTATATGCCTTATACGTCTTGCCCTGGCCTTATTGTACTGTGTAGGACTGCCTGCATTATGTTGAATAGGAGTGATAAGAGTGACATCCTTGCTTTATTTCTGATTTTAGGAAGAAATCAGTCTTTCTCCATTAAGTATGATGTTAGCTGTAAATTTCTATAGATGTTCCTTATCTGGTTGAAAAACTTCCCTCATGGTTGGCTAAGAAATTTTACCATAAATGGATAGGTTTTATCAGATTTTTGACTGTTATATTATTTAACAGAATTCTGATTTGATCCATAATATATTCTGTAATACCAAAAAGTTGCTGAAAATGTTGACAAGATAAGTCTTATACCTTTGTCCCTAACTCAGTATGTTGAACATTAACGTTGAGGCAGTTTGTTGCAACGTTATGTCTTTTACTCGTGTACCTTAGTTCACCTTCTGAACATGAGAATGATAAAAAATTCTATTATTAAGCTTTCATTTCTGTGCCCTGGGAGTCTAACCGCAGTGGTTTATGTGCCGGTATTAATTAATTGGAAGTGGTTGCAATTCTCCTAAATAAGAGCCATGAAGTTGCCCAAATCTTATCTCATTCTTAGGAATGTACCTTAAGGAATGAATTTCCTAGAATCAAAATATATTTATATTCAGCAAGATCAAAATGGCCAGTACTATGGGACTGGGTTTCATAAATTCCGGCATATTCGGTTACTCAATAAATATTTATGAAATGTCCACCATGTGCCAATTTTTATCTTTGGCCCTAGGGATACAGCAGTGAGGATAAGAGACAAACTTCCCTGTCTTCATGGAGACTACTTTCCGATGGGGAGACAGACCTAAATAAGATACATATGTAAACATGTAGTACAGCAGGTGGTGATGAGCATTTTGGAGAAAAATAAAACATAGAACAGGGAGGAGTCCAGGCGTGGGAGAGGAATGGGGTACTATTTTAAATAAAGTGATGGTTGGACCTCGCCAAACAACATAAAGGAACCTTAAACATTAGAATTAAGAATACTCTGTAGCAATGTGGAAAAATGTCATGATACCTCATTAAGTGAAAAGCAGAGAATATAAAACAGGAGATCTGCCGTGGTTTCGAGTATTGAAGTATGTACATATATAATGTATATAAAACATAAAAAATGAAAATAGTTTGTGGATAATTTTCATATTATTTTACAGCATTATTCACTTTGAGCATAATTACGCCCGCAGTTTAAAACAAGAAAAATGTTTAAGGTTCCCTAAGGCTAATTCAAAATGGAATGGAACGTATGTATGGGGATCCAACTAGAACTCACCCTTGCCCCGGAAGGATTTTATTTGGGGCACCTCTGAGGAAGAATCTTCTATTCAAGCGACCAGCAAAGAGTCTGTATTTTAAAGGAGATGAAAGTTCCATTGTCCAGGGTGCCGAGAACAGTGGTTGCGCAGTGTTGGCTGCGAGTATGGAAGTGATGGCAAGCTTAACATGCGTGCGTAATCATCTCCTTCAGATTTGGCATGTGAATCTATTTTTCACGATCGACTAAAATAAAACGAACTGACACGTCTTACTGCAAACTACATTCTCTTATTTGTTCCAGAGATGACAAGTAATCACACAAGATGTGACTTGGTAGCCTGTATATGTGGTAGCAACCGTTCTCTAGGGATGCAGAAGGACAGGTTGCAACCATTGCCAGACAATGTCTTCCGATGATTCTGAGAGCTCAGATTCCGTGTGGGCTGTTCGTGTGTTCCTCCGAAAATGTTTTTTGTGGCCCGGCCAAAGCATGGCAGCCCAGGACTGGTTTATTCCCTCCGGTGTTGATTCAGAATTCCTAGGCACTGAGCAATCACTCTATCCTCAAAAGGCAGACGCGGTGTTGTCTTAGTGAAGCGCAAATGTCCTGAATATCTTCCATTCTTCTCTCCGGCATGTCACGTCTGGCGAAGGAAAATCCCAGCAGTCACAAAGCTTTCCGAGTTCAAGCAGGAGCTCAGTGGTGTTTACTCGGATTTTCTCTTTTGTTCTTTCTACTTCTTGGGTGTTTTTTTCTTTTTTCTTTTTTTTTTTTTTTAATAACCACACTAGCACTAAGAGAAAAACACAGATTACATAATGAGCAGACTCCACTGGATAGCCAAACTATTCTACTATAATCTTGCCTGAAAATGTTCAAGCTGCTTGAAAAATACATTCAGAGGCGAAATAACGCAGCTAGCTGGCCTGTGAATGGTCCGTGGACTAGTTTTGACTAGAAAAGGGAAGATGGAGGCACCACGCACTTGTTTTCCCACCTATCTCCTAACCAAAGAAGGTTGCTGCTTCTTTGGGGCTGTCCCGTTTTTGTTTTGGCTGATGGTCTGGGCGCTCTGTGGTTTTTGCGATGTAGCATAGTAGTCAAATGTTTCTGGAACCAAATGGATTCCCATCCTGGTTGCTCAGTGTCCTTGTACAACTTATTTCCCAGTACTTTTTTTTTTTTTTTGGTCCATAAAATAGCAGGTTTCATGTCACCTGACACATGGTACACACCCATACATAGAAACTCATATTTCTCTGTTCGCAAAGGTGCTGTTTTGTGTACAGAACACACACACACACACACACACACACACACACACGCATCATTGCCTCCCTTAACCCTCCAGATAGGTATTGTAATCATCAAAACACAGAGCAGATGCTTTAGTCTGTTCCGGCCGCTGTAACAAATTCCCGTGGCCTGGGTGGTCTACAAGCACCAGAAATGTATTCCTCACACTTTTAGAGGCTGGAAGGCCGAGATCTGAGCGCCAGCCTGGTGGGGGTTCTGCTGAGACCCCTCTTCCGGGTTGCAGGCTGCCGACTTCCTGTTGTGTCCTCACGAGACAGAAGAGAGCAAGTGAGCCCTCTGCGGTCTGCACCAGTTCCATTCGTGGGGTCCCCGCCCTCTTTCCTTCTCAAAGGCCCCGCCTCCAAACACCACCGCTTTGGGATCAGGGTTTCACACGTGAATTTAAGGAGCTCAGGGGTAGGGGACACACACATCCGGTCCCCTGCGGGGAGACGACTTTCCCCATTTCCTCTAGCCACGTGGGTATCAGTCAGACATTCCACTGCTGTGCTATTCTTTACCCCACTAATGCAGACACAGGCCCAGCGGTCTGCACATACGCATAATACAAACACACGGTACAGAATTGATGAGGTACCCCAACGGTAAACTAAAAAAGTAAGGCTTTCTCCCACCTCTGTCTCCCAGGCACTCCGTTTCTCTTCCCATCGTGGACTGTTTCTCAAGAGAATACTCATGTGTAGTGGTTTTCCGCTGAAAGTCTTCCTCTCCGGGAGATAATCAGCTGCAATGCGAAGTGTAGACTAGAAACAATCTAGATTGTATGTTTACGTCTAGGAAAAAGAAAGAGTTCGATGTCGATGGTGAGGCCCTTAAAAAATCATCAGAGGGACAATGAGAAGCAGACTCTGGGGAAGGCCTCCAGGAAGCTTCTAGAACGCCTCCACAACACTGACCCAACATGGGAGCAGCTACCTGTGCCCTACTCAGGAAGCTGCTTCCAGAACTTACTCCCAAAGCCACCAGCACGGCCACTGCGGTGCTCGCTCCATACTCCTAAAGATGGTGTTTGAACCCCAGAATGTGGCCTCAGTCACTGTCTTCGATGCACTTGCTTCATGACACCCAGTGCTGGAGACCAGCCCCTGCCTTGTGCTGCAGACACTCACCACACACGGCTTCATGAGCAGCAGGAAATGGCCTCTGCCTCGTTTCTGCCTTCCAGATCTCAGTCCGGTCTGTCGGATTTGGAGGAGTCGAAATCCTATCCAGAGGTCTAGGTGCCAGGGAGTCTGGACATGTAATGCAAAGCCCATGAGCCAGTGCGGTAGGAAAGCACCTAAGAAGGGTGGGAACAGACACTAAAGACCCAACTGCACAGTAGTTTCTTTTTTTTTTTTTTTCTTTTAGGGTGAATTCCTGCTGACCTCTGTGGCTCAAGTTTCACAGATTGTTGTGTTAATCCTCAGATCAATTTTCTAGGTGTGCAAAATGGTTCGTTGCTGATCTAGTTGCATTTCAGGGATGGGAGAGGCAGAAAATGTCACGCTGCTCTGCCATCTTGGCCCCTCCCCCCCCTTTTTTTCTTTTAGAGAGAGAGAGAGAGAGAGAGCAGGCATGAGCCAGGGAGAGGGGCAGAGGGAGAGAGAAAGAATCTTAAGTAGGCTCTTCAGCATAGAGCCCATCACAGGGTTCAATCCCACAATCGTGAGATCATGACATGAGCTGAAATCAAGAGTTGGACACTCAACCGACTGAGCCACCCAGGCACGCCCATATCGGCTTATGCTTTCCACTTTTTTTCCCCCTTTACTAGTTTCTTTCCTTCCCTAAGTGGTCTACAAGAAGCCATGGATAGTCTCCTTACTCTTCAATTTTCTTACTGTTATTTCTTTCCAGACAGACTTTGTGGCACTAGACAGCTGTCACATGGAAGTGGACTGTGTGTCTAGTGTATATGCGATATAGTACATAGTGTGTATACATTTGCAATATAAACCTTCACTCTGTAATGTTTTTTAGACTCCCATCCACCATGGCTGCCATTCGGCTTCGAGAATTTATTGACCGCCGCCCAGTGATTCTATCTAGGTAATGTTCTTCCAGACGCAGACGCCATCCAGAGCTGTGGTGAGGCAGACAGACACCTGGGGTGGGGGGTGGGGGGTAGATTTGTTCACCGGGTGCCCTGTGATTGAGAGGCAATAGCTGCCAGAGGTTCCAATGACATTTCTTTGAGTTTGGGGAAAGTTGTAAAAAACAAACAAAAAGAAATTCCACACTGATGGCAAAATCCAAGCAAACAGGCAACTCCAAACACCCAGAAGATTGGAAGGATATTGGTTTTTGCTTGGGAAGGGCTTCAACAAGAAGGATGAGGAACCTCAGCCTAAATTTTAGTGGGAGCCCCTTTAGTCTGCTCAGGATCAAACAAACCACTTCCTGCTTCTGCCATATGGGAGGTTGAAACAACGTAGGATTTTCACTCTTCCTCCAAGTTCCAGCCTTAGACGGGCCAAGACTAACAAGCCCTAGGCATGTGTTCTTGGGCTAAAATCATCTTGCTGAGAGATATTGGGTAATAATCTATAGACTCTAACCCAGCCTCCCTTTACCACTGGCCGTGGGGTCTGGAGAGGCTCCGAAGCTATGACAATGGGTAAGACATTCACACGGTAAGCGACTTTGAGGTCAGCCTCTTTGGCTTCATGGTTTTGAGTGAGGCCTGTGTTTATTTTAGTATCTAGTTATTTTTGACAATGTTTAGTCAACAAAGATAAGTCCTTTCGCTTCCAGAAATTACCGAAGGAGGGATGGGGAAAGGATGCTTTGTTCCTACAGTCCTCTTTCAGAGAAAGGACAGAGTCTACCCTTCTCTCCCAGAAGCCCACACGATGAGGAACTAGAGGAAATAGGGATGGGTTCCAGTATTTCTTGATTTCTGCCTCCCCACAACCCTTTGGTCTTTCGGAATGTGTTTGAGATCTGTCTTGCCCGCTGTTGAGTTATTTAACTGTGGGTCATCTCCTGGGCAAAATGGAAACAAAGCTCCCTTAGCTGCTGCTAAGGAACTCAGTGGGACTGAGGCAGGGTCATCGGGCCTGGCCTAAACCAGCTCACAGGGAGCCTGAGGGTTTGGGCGAAACAGTGCAGCAGGCACAGGGTCCGTGAAATTCTAAGGTGGGGCTGGATTCAGTTGTCTGCACTCATCCCTCAAAGCCTCCACGACGAGGCACACCACCGGAACTAGGCTGGGGCCCCAGCCTCCCCACCGTACTCACTGTGAGGCTGGCCCTTGTCTACGCCTTTCCTGAATCTGCAACAGGAGGGGGTCCAATCCATCAGTAGGTTCCTCAGTGGTACCTCCAGGACGTATCTCCAATGGGAATGCGGCCTGTCCCCACTCACCTGCCACGACCACCGTCCATTCTCCAGAAAGCGCTTCCGAAAATGTAACTTGGTTCAAAGCCCTTCATTTCATTAAGCCTTGCAATCACCGCATTTTGCATAAAATCTAAACTCTGCTAGGGCCCGCGAGGCTCTCCACAGACGGGCCCTGCCCCCACCTCAGCTTCCTCTTCGGCCAGCCCCACTGTCTTTCCTTTATGGGAAAATGAAATCGCACACGGGCAGGGGCACCTGATAAATATTCAGTGGTTCACCAGTCATAGTGACCACACAGCTCTCACGAGAATTATACCAGGTGTAAATGCCACCCGTGGCCATTCCCAAGCTACAGGCCTGACTCTCAGGCTGGGCTGAGGGTTGAGTTGGTTTGCAGAGCATCAGATGCTCCTGAAAAGACGGTTTTAGGCGGATAAGTGCAGTGTGGTGTGGAAGAAAAAAGAGGTGGAATCTGTGTCAGATATAAGTGGATTTTTTTTGATGTTTATTTATTTATTTTTGAGAGAGAGAGAGAGAGAGAGAGAGTGCACGCATAAGTGGGGGAGGGGCAGAGAGAGAGAGGGAGACACAGAATGTGAAGCAGGCTTCAAGCCCCGAGCTGTCAGTGCAGAGCCCGACGCGGGGCTGGAACTCACAAACTGTGAGATCATGACCCGAGCCGAAGTCGGACGCTTAACCGACAGAGCCACTTGGGTGCCCCAAGAGTGGATTTTTAAAACACTGGCTGAAGTGGTCTCTGGGAGATCAAGAGGCAGCTGGAGGGGTCAGCTCATCCTGCCCGGAGTCATGGTAACACCTACCCCAGATCACCAAGTATGTCCACAATGTCCCATTGACTCACGGAGCCACACGGAGCCATAGCTAATCAGTTCCCCCCCTACTTTACTGATACCTGACGCCCCCCTCTTCCTGGAGGGGATAGTGAGTCTGGAAGATAGCAGAGCGGACACGGCAGTCTCCCATCCTCTGCGCCAACCAGCTCGTGTCCTTACTAAGTGACTCATTCCCTAGAGCCTGCTCCTCCCTGACACAGCACTTACTTCATCGTGTATGATAGGTTAGTGCCCGAGTGTGATTTTCCTGCCAGATCGTGAACTCTTGGGTAGAAGAGAATGTTGAATGTCACTGTCTCCCTGTCCCCTGCACACGGCGGACACCTCAGAGCCTGCAAAGAGGGCTTGTTTCCTTGAACCAAGGACAGCTTCCAGCTAACACGGCCGTGTCTGTTTCTTCCCCTGTCCCTTCGGTGCATGGCATCGACTTCCTGCGTGCCCGTGAGAGAATCACAGAGTTCATATAAAAATAGCACCAGATTCTTCTGAAAGCCAGCCATCCTGCACACCAAGAGATGACTCTGGGTGCAACGTGGAGCTCAGAGAACGGGTTTGATCCTTGGCTCTGGCATTTACCAGCCGGGTGATCTTTGGAGGGCCCAGTTGACCTCTCTGAACCTCGGTCCCCTGTTGTTCATAATGTTTACCTGGCAAGGTGACTAGGGATTAGATGAGATCACCCATGTAAAGGAGCCTCATAAAGCCTGAGGCCCAGCACAGACATAACAGAGGACTGCAGGGCCACCTCAGGTCACGGGGCCAGGCTCTTGAGGGACGAACACGCCTGACCTCCCCTGGGCATATTGGATTCCGTCTGCGGCTAAGCCCAGGTTTCTGCTCCGGCTACACACGCTCTCGTCTGCACAGACCACATCACCTCAAAGAGCCAAGCTTTGAGGGGCTGGCAAACAACGTATGGGGGAATCGGTCAAAGCAGGAGTCTGGAGGAGGAGGAGAAGGGGTCTTAGAAGCCAACCTTCCCACAACTCATTCAGGAATCTTAGAAGCCAAGTCAATCGACGGGTCTGAGCAGAGCCCAGGCAGGGGTCCGCGGCCAGGTCTGGAAAGACCGCTGCTTCCCCCACTCACGCACCCAGCCCCGCCAGGAGAGGCCAGCTCCTGACTGACAGGCCAGGTTACGTACGCTTTGCCCCTCATTAACCTCTCGACTGGGATCTTCCTCTTCTGGAAGGTGAAGTCAAACCACGTGGGGAGCTGGGAAAGTCCACCCGAAGAGTTTGCCCTTCTTTCCCCAATCCTTTCCACTTCTCCACCCAGCCCCCCTTCCCTTCAGCACCTGCTTACGCGCTTCCCTCCCCCTCCCCGCTCCTGGGCCAAAACCTACCAAGAGAGACCCCCCAGGGACTGGGAGCTGGGCCTGTGATCTGGTGCTGGCAGAGAAGGGCTTCTCCATCCTCAAAACAGCTTTTACAGACGGCTTCTACAGAGCAGTGCTTAGGTCACTCGCCTGTATTCAGCAGGCGTTTGTTACAAGCATGCTTGTGAGAATCCACGGTCAAAACTCGGCCTACTGAAAACGGCACAGCAGCTGTGAGAGACCAGTGTGGCTTCGGAACCCCGGCTGGATTGCTCACAGACTGTAACAGGGCGCTAGGGGGATCTTTCCAAGGGAGTGCTTCAGCCACGGGACGGGTGCCCAAGAAAGTCCCAGGCTCTCAGAAATGTCATTTGTTCCCTATGATTGTGCCAGTTCCTCTCCTTTCTTATGACTTAATCCCTGCTCGTATTTACTCTTCGGGGCTCAGTCACTTTATCCGAGCCACTGGGCAGGCCCGGACAGCCTGTGGTTTTTCTGAAAAGTCAGAGCTCCCGGAGGCCCTGTTTGCATAGACAGACAGACCCGCCCTGTTCACAGCGCTTGCCTTTCGCACTGGTTAGACAGCGAGGTCCCCACTGGCCCCCCGCACACTCCACTTTGATCCCAACTCTGGCCTCATCTTGGCTTCTGAAATTCCCACCTCGAATGTCTTCCCCATCCTGTTTGCTTGCCCAAATCCTGGACATCCGTCCCTCAACCACGACCCCACTGACCCTTTATTCAGATCACCATTTCAGCACATAAAGAGCAAAGGGACGCCTGGGTGCTCAGTCGGTTACACTTCCGACTCTTGATTTCGGCTCAGGTCGTGATCTCACAGTTTGTGAGTTCGAGCCCCACGTCGGGCTCTGGGCTGACAGCACAGAGTGTGCTTGGGATTCTCTCCCTCTCCCTTTTTCTTTTTTTTTTTTTTTTTAATTTTTTTTTCAACGTTTATTTATTTTTGGGACAGAGAGAGACAGAGCATGAACGGGGGAGGGGCAGAGAGAGAGGGAGACACAGAATCGGAAACAGGCTCCAGGCTCCGAGCCATCAGCCCAGAGCCTGACATGGGGCTCGAACTCACAGACCGTGAGATCGTGACCTGGCTGAAGTCGGACGCTTAACCGACTGTGCCACCCAGGCGCCCCTCTCTCTCCCTTTTTCTTTGCCCCTCCCCGGACCTCTCAAAATACATAAACTTTAAAACAACCACAACAAAAAAGAACATTATGAGGGCAAGTCAGCTCCTAGATCTGTATCTAAGAACCCTCAGTGTGCAGGCACGTTGTGTGAATTCAGTAAGTGCTGGTTGGACTGCGGACATGGTTCAGATTTCCATTCATCACCCAACACGTGTTTGGCGAGCTATTTCGTGCAAAACTATGTACTGTTTTCTACCAAGTCTTCCCTTGGAACTCTGAAATAGCATCGTCTGAGAGCTCAGAACCTGTGGAAGTCCCCAAACACCTACATATCACAAACTCTCCCCACGATGGTCACCTGCCTGTGTCCCCTCCCTCTCCAGAGGAGTGGCAGCCTTCTTCCTTATGCCTGAAGCCGTAAGGCAAGCCTGTCCTTGTATTGGACGCCTCCCTCCCAGCCTCAACCCTTTCTCCCACGGTGTCCCCTGTCCTCTCCAGCCACCTTCCCCAACACATAGCTCGGGTTTTTCCGTGTCCCACATAAATGACGACACCTGCCTCCTGGCCAGTCTCTGTACTTCAGTCAGACTCCTCACCTTCATTGTCCACACAGCCACTGGCAAATATCTTTCTAAAATAAAAATTGCACTATGTCATTAATCTTCTTTTTAAAAATGCTACCAAGATTCCCTGCCCCCTAGTGAGTGGTTCCCAACCTCTCGGACACAACGCCCCCTTTACGCCTAACATAATCCAACTACACGTAATTCTGAAATGGCAACATAATGCAGTGACCATAATCTAAAAGGAAAAGTAATTGGTTATAAAGTAAGAAGTCTTTCAAAACTTTTTTTTTTAGTTTATTTTTTGAGAGAGAGAGAGAGAAAGCAGGGGAGGGCTGGGAAGGGGCAAAGAGAGAGAGAGAATCCCAAGCAGGCTCCACACTGTCAGCACAGAGCCCGATGTGGGGCTGAATCCACAAACCATGAGATCGTGACTTGAGCCGAAATCAAGAGTCGGGTACTTGAACTGAGCCACTCAGGCACCCCAAAATAAGATGTCTTTCAAACGGTAGGGTCTGGATATCCCGGCACCCTTGCCTCACCTGGCCTTGGTTCAGCTGTACATGCCCACCCACCCCTGCTCAACTTCACACCCCAAAAGCACTTCCTCCCCCCCCCCCCACCGATTTGTGCTTCAAAATGTCTTTACAACCCAGCCCTCCCTGGCAAAGCTAAGTTCCCTCCTCCAGCCCACAAGCGCCCTGTGCTTTGGCCATCATAGTGCCTATTCATTTCTTGCCCCATACACTTAATTGCCACAGCTTTTAAAAAATCTAAAATACTTGGGCAAGTTTGTAAACCTACCAAAAGTAGGGAAAAAAATAGTATAAGAAGCCCCCACGTAACCATTCTCTCATTTCAACAATGATCAATGTTTGCCCGCACTGATTTTAAATAGCCTCTTATTTCTTTTTCTGATAGTTTGAACCTAATACCTGACACATCAAATACTTCCTTATGACTCTTGAGAAGGAAATCCTGAAAAATGGACAACAGAAGACAGCCCTATCAAGAAATTCCAAAGGTTTCCAGAGCTCTGTGCCAGAAACCGGAAGCAAAGACTACATGTATTTTTTATTATACCACAGTTGGCATTCTGCTGTAAAGAACTAATTGCTTTTTTTTTTTTATCACCCTTTTACTTTCTCCACTAGTGTATTCATCGCTCATCAAGGAAAGGACATCCAAGGATATTACCCCGGGCAGCTGGCAAGAGTCCACTTTGATTCTAGTGAGAAGAGACCTCCCAGGTGAGGAGACCTTCCTAAATCTTAGTTTTCAAAAATTTCATTAAAGTTAGAATGATAAAATGAAAAAAAAAAAGGGGGGGATGACAATTTGTAGTCATAATAATGATAACAATAATAATTATTATTTAATGGCTAAAAAAAAAAAAAAGCTTGGTGGGGCGCCTGGGTGGCGCAGTCGGTTAAGCGTCCGACTTCAGCCAGGTCACGATCTCACGGTCCGTGAGTTCGAGCCCCGCGTCAGGCTCTGGGCTGATGGCTCGGAGCCTGGAGGCTGTTTCCGATTCTGTGTCTCCCTCTCTCTCTGCCCCTCCCCCGTTCATGCTCTGTCTCTCTCTGTCCCAAAAATTAAAAAAAAAAAAAAAAAGCTTGGAACAAAATACACCAAACTTAACAATGACGTTTTATGACTGGTTAAGATCATTGGTATTTGTATTTTATTTTTCATCTTTCTCTCTGTTTTCCAGATTTTTCTCTAAAGAACATATATTACTTTTATAATCAACAATAAATATAGAAGGTTACTAAATCATCAAAGAAATGTAAGAAACACCAAGAGTTTAGAGTTTCAACTTGTTCAAAAAACTTACCCTCCTGAGAGTCAGTTTCCCTCTCAGTAAAATTGTGAATTTGGTTTCTGTCTTTCCAAATGTGATTTTAACAAAAAGAAAAGGAAAAAACGAACAATCACTTGGACGTTATTTAAGTTTATTTACTTATTTATTTATTTATTTATTTAGAGAGAGAGTGAAGGAAGGGCAGAGAGAGAAGGAGAGAGACAGAATCCCAAGCAAGCTTCGCCTACCAGGGCAGAGCCCAATATGGGGCTCAATGCAGGACTCGATGCGGGACTCACTTCATATAGTTGCACATTTTTTTTACTCATGATGAGAACTTTTAAAGTCTACCATCTCAGGACCTTTCAAATACACAATACAATATTATTACCTATAATCACCATGCAGTACATTACACTTCTAGAATTTATCTGGAAGTTCGTACATTTTGACCTCCTTCACCCATTTTCCCCATCCCCCCAAGTCTGCCTCTGGCAGCCACCAATCTGTTCTCTTTTTCTATGTGTTTGGTTTTTTTGTATTCCACATATAAGTGAGATCATACGGTCCTTGTTTTTATCTGATCTTTTTTCACTTATATATATATATACATATATGAGAAAAACATATATATATATGTATGTATACAACAACATCTTCTCTATCCATTCATCCATCAATGAACACTTAGATTGTTTCTATGTCTTGGCCATTGCAAATGATGCTGCAATGAACATGGAGATACAGATATCTGAGACAGGGATTTCACTTTCTTTGGATGTGTACCCAGAAGGGGAATTCCTGGTAGTCCTAACTTTTGGAGGAACCTCCATACTGTTCACAATGGCTGCACCAGTTTGCAGTCCTACAACAGCACACGAAGATTCCCGTTTCTCCACCTCCTCGCCAACACTTCTTATCTCTTGCCTTTTTGATACTAGCCATTCTAACAGGTGGGAGGTGACAGCTCACTGTGGTTTCAGTTTGCATTTCCCTGATGGTTAGTGACGGGGAGCATTCTTCATGAGTCTGTTTGGCATCCATACGTCTTCTTCGGGAAAAAAAATGTCTGTTCTGATTCTCTGCCCATTTTTTAGTCAGACAGGTTTTTTTGTTTGTTTGTTTGCTTTTTGTTTTTTTTTTTTACTATTGACTTGTAGGAGTTATTTGTGTATTTTGGCCATTAACTCCTTATCAGATATATGATTGGCAAATATTTATCCTATTCCACAGGTTGCCTTTTTGTTTTGTTGCTCTCCTTTGCTGTGCAAAAGCTTTTTAGTTTGATGTAGTCCCGTTTATTTGTGTTTTTGTTGCCTTTACTTTTGGTGTCAAATCCAAAAACTCATTGCTAAGCTTGATGTTAAGGAATTTACTCCTTATTGTTTTCTTCTAGGAGTTTTATGGTTTCAGGTCTTACCTTCAAGTCTTTAACTAATTTTGAGTTGCTTTTTGTGTATAAGATAATTCATCTTTTGCATGTTGCATTTTTTCCAACACCACTTACTAAAGAGACTATCCTCGGGGCGCCTGGGTGGCTCAGTCGGTTAAGCGTCTGACTTCAGCCAGGTCATGATCTCGCGGTCCGTGGGTTCGAGCCCCGTGTCAGGCTCTGGGCTGATGGCTCAGAGCCTGGAGCCTGTTTCCGATTCTGTGTCTCCCTCTGTCTCTGCCCCTCCCCCGTTCATGCTCTGTCTCTCTCTGTCCCCCAAAAAAATAAATAAACGTTGAAAAAAAATTTAAAAAAAAATGAAAGAATAAAGAGACTATCCTCTCCCCATTGTATATTTTGGGGATTTTTTTTTTTTGTCTAAACCAATTGACCACATAGATGTGGGTTTATTTCTGTGCTCACTATACTGTTCTGTTGATATATGTAATATATGTGTCTTTTTTTTTTTAATTTTTTTTTTCAACGTTTATTTATTTTTGGGACAGAGAGAGACAGAGCATGAACGGGGGAGGGGCAGAGAGAGAGGGAGACACAGAATCGGAAACAGGCTCCAGGCTCCGAGCCATCAGCCCAGAGCCTGACGCGGGGCTCGAACTCACGGACCGTGAGATCGTGACCTGGCTGAAGTCGGACGCTTAACCGACTGCGCCACCCAGGCGCCCCTATATGTGTCTTTTTTATGACAATATCATACTGCTTTAATTGCTATAGCCTTATAATATAATTTGAAACCAGGAAGCATGATGTCTCCATGTTGTTTCTCTTTCTCAAGATTGCTTTAGATATTTGGACTCTTTTGTGGGATTTTTAGGATTTTAGAATTCTTTGTTCTAGTCCTGTGAAAGAATGCCTTTGGAATTTTTATTTTATTTATTTATTTAATTTTTTATTTTTTTCAAAAGAGAGAGTAAGAGGCAGAGGGAGAGAGAGAGAATCCCAAGCCAGCTCCATGCCTGTGCAAAGCCTGACACAGGGCTCGATCCCATGAGCCCAGGATCACGACCTGAGCCGAAACCAAGAGTCGGACTCTCAACTGACTTGAGCCATCCACATGCCCCTGCCTTTGGAATTTTTATAGGAATTGCATAAAATGTGTAGATGGATTTGGATAGTATGACATTTTAACAATATTAATTCTTCCAATCCATGGACACAATATCTTCCCATTTATTTGTGTTTTCTTCCATTTCTTTCATCAGTGTCTTAACGGTTTTCAATGTGTAGGTCTTTAACCTCCTTGGTTAAATGTACTCCTATTTATTGTTTTTGATGCAATTGTAAATAGGATTGTTTTCTGAATTTCTCTGTCTGATAGTTTATTGTTAGTGTATAGAAATGCAATACATTTTTCTACATTGATTTCATATCCTGAAACTTCACTGAACTCCTTCATTAGTTCTAACATTTTTTTGGTGGAGTCTTTACAGTTTTCTATATATTGATCATGCTATCTGCAAATAGAGACAGTTTTACTTCTGACTTTCCTATTTGGATACCTTTTATTTCTTTTCCTTGCCTAATTGCTCTGGTTGGGACTTCCAATATACGTTAAATAAAAGTAGTGAGAGTGGACACCCTTGTCTTACTCCTGATCTTAGAAAAAAGCTTACAGCGTTCTAACTTGGAATATGAGATTAGCTGTGGGCTTTCATATATAGCCTTTATTATGCTGAAATATGTTCCCTTTATACTCACATTATCATTAATGGATGTTGAATTTTGTCACATTCTTTTCCACATCTACTGAGATGATGGTATGATTATTATCTTTCAATTTTTTAACGTTTTATTCATTTTTGTGAGAGAGGGGGGATGCAGAGAGAGATGGGGAGACAGGACCCAAAGCAGGCTCTGCACTGACAGCAGACAGCCCAATGTGGGGCTCGAATCCATGAGTTGCAAGATCATGACCCAAGTTGAAGTTGGATGCCCAACCGACTGAGCCCCCCAAGGCGCCCCTCCTTCAATTTGTTAATGTGGCATATTATGTTGATTGATTTGCAGATGTTGAACCTTCCTTGTAGCCCTGGAGTAAATCCCACTTGGTCATGGTGTACGATGCTTTTAATGTGTTGTTGAATTCAGTTTGCTGATATTTTGATGATTGAAACCTTGTTTTGTGTAACAGTTTTCCTGAGATAATTCCCACATCATAGAGCTCATCCACTTAAAGTGTTCAATTCAACTGAAACCTTTGTTTAAACTTAATTATTTATTGTGGACTTTCTTCCATCTCAAAATTTATAATTCCACAGCATCACTTTTAATGGTGGTATGATATTCCTGTACATGTCTGTATCATTTTCTAAATAATCCCTCTTTTTTCACATGAAGATTGTTTCCATTCTTTTATTATCATAAAATACTTCGGTGAACATTCTTCGAGCTATGTCTTTGGTGTCACCCCTAATTTCCGGAGTTGGCTGTGACAAAGTATATGCACATTTTAAAGATATTAATACTCACCACCAAAGTGTTCTCAAGCAAGCTGCACCAGTGAGTGTAAACTCCCACACGTGTATGAAGATATTTCACCATTAAATTTGGATTCTTCTTTACTTTTACTTTCAGAGGGGACTTATCTGAGTGGAGGGACAGGAAGGTTATAACTGATTTCAGGTTCATCCAACGCCAACTTGCACCATAGTGGTTAGTCTGGTCAGAAGACAGTGTTGGTTCCTGGAGGGAACCAAACATCCATAGGGAAGAAAATTACGATGGGAAAGGGCATTGGGGAGATGTGGAGTACAGGAAGTAGCCGGGGCACAGGAAGTACAGTACAGGAGATAGCCAGAGTGCAGGAAGTAGCCACACTTGAGCAGACCCAGTGGAGGTTTCAATGCAGGTCGTCTTCTGGAACCTGTGGTTGAGGAGGAGGAGGGATGCTACCATGGGGGAACAAGGGACTGGGATCCTCGAGCCACCTGCTGAAAACCCTGCTGTGCTGGCCTTGGTGCCATGGAGTCTTACCAATAGTATCTTTGTAGCCTCCTGGCTGCTTCCAGAGAGTGGATTTCAGCTGATGAGAACGTTGGACTGCTTGTCTTCTACTGGGTGCTCAGCAAGCTGTTTCCATTTTCATTCAGACCTCTCATAGACTTGACAATTCCACCCAAGAGAAAAAGCCAGTATCAGCCTCAATTAGACCAACAAACTCTCATTCGATACATTTGTTTTCGAAGACATTCAAGGCCCGCTGAACCCTGGTATAAAGAAACCACCTACCAAAGGGACTATTCTCTGCCATTTTACAAGATTGGTAAGTCAGGTCAACTGCTCTTCCTCTCTCAGATCACACTTGCCTCCGATGAGTCTCTTTCGTGGGCTTGTAGCCATCAGGGATATGTCTGGGACCAGTCACGTTGGGGACAGTGTGTGTGTGTGTGTGTGTGTCGAGGTGCAGGAAGAAGAATTTAGAGGCTGGCCCAAGGGCTGTTTCCGCCTCTCCTTTTTTCCAGCTCGCTATAGAATTCAAGGATAAAAATGCAGAAATGTCAGGGTGGCTCAGCTTGTTAAGCATCTGACTTTGGCTCAGGTCCTGATCACGTGGCTCATGAGTTTAGGGCTCTGCGCGAATGGTACAAAGCCTGCTTGGGATTCTGTCTCTCCTTCGCTCTGCCCCTCCCCGACTTGTGCGTGCACGTGCGCTCTCTCTCAAAATAAATAAACAAACTTAATAAAAAAGAAAAGAAAATGCACAAATGTCCTTGCTAGGAAGCAGGCTCAAGTGTGACTGCTTCTTACCGAGCCTCTCGTCACTCAACAAATTCCTTGTGGTGCCTAACTATATTGAGGAAATTTTTTTCTTTTCTCCCATTTTTTTTAAATGTTTTATTTATCTTTGGGAGAAAGGGTATCAGTAGGGGAGGGGCAATGCGGGGGTGGACAGAGGATCTGAAGCAGTCTCCACACTGACAGCAGTGAGCCTGATGTGGGGCTTGAACTCACGTACTGCGAGATCATGACCTGAGCTGAAGTTGGACGTTTAACTGCCTGAACCACCCAGAGGCCCCCTTGTTCTCCCATTTTAAATGACTTTATGACAATTTGACATTTGGAGGCATGTTTCAAAAATTCTAAGTTCCCTGTACACTGCAACATGTGTGGCTATGAAGGGCCAAGCCCTCCCCCAGATGTGAGCCGGGGGTACACACGTGGATGCCAGTGTAGACATTACTTGTATTCCTGTCCTCACGGATGCCTTGAATTTTAGTGAGGGGAAGGAGTCGCTGCGTTGACAGGCTTTGTAAGTGAGTTAACCCCACTGTTTCTGGAGCTCTTACCCTGTGGCAGGAACATATTTTGTCCTCGTAACACCACTCTTAGGTAAGTGCTATTATTTCCCCCATTTTCCAAGAAGGGGGGATCGAGTTTCTGAGACAGTTAATGACCCAGATCACCAGGCAGCAGGTAGGAGGGGCAGAGTTCAGACCCAGGCCATTTGAGACATAGCATTCAGGCAGAGGCCAAGCTCTGTGCTTGACCTGTAACCCATATGGCCTCTGTCACAGCTGGGTGTCACCTGCACTACTGTTTATCTAATAGTTTTCTTTAAAGTGAGTCACTTTCTTCTTGCTTGAGAAAGAGTAAGAAACCGAGTAGGAGGATGGTGGAGGGAGTGGCTGGGGGTGAGGAGGGCCCACCCTTCCTCCTGTTCTCCCCTGAGAAGAGTGGCTAGGCCAGGGATGGGGCTCAGGTCCCAGGGGGAGAGCAAACACCAGCAGCCAGGAGGGTGGGAGTCAGGCCCAGGCAATTCATCTCTAGACAGTGGAGCCGCGGAGGGGCGGGGGGCGCAGTAGATGAGGCCGACAGGCCGCATGTGGGCAGGAGGCATCTGGCATAAGAGGTTCCCAGGGGTGCGAAGCTGGGTTCTGGGAGGTGGGAGACGGGTGGAGGCTGAGCAGGGCGGGAGATGAGGGGAGAGGGAGGCTGGGGGCTGAGATGAGCTCTAGGGAAGGAGGTGCCAGGAGGGAGTGTGGGACGGTAGAAGTTGGGGCCCCACAGGGGGCCCCGGGATGGTTGTATTAACGGAAGCCAGGGTGGGTATGGGTGCAGATCAGGGCTGAGGATGAGGCCTGAGGGGGGACGGGAGCCGCCAGGGGCTGAGTAGCTGGAGGGAAGAGGTGGTCAGGAGAACCAGCTAAGCGGCTTGCCCTTTCGAGAACGTTCGAGTCTGAAGTCAGCTTCCTTAGCAGGGGGTAATCCAGGTGGGCCTTGGGTTACCAAAGTGGTAATAGACAAGACCTTCTCTCCAATTCCTCTGCTTCGAGGGAATCCGGTGAGACAGAAAGACACAAAAGGTTTTCTCCCCTGCTTGTTTTAGACGACGATTCTTAATTCTTTCCGCCCTATGGAACCAGGGGAGTGTTTAGCGACGCAGTGGAGTATTTACCAGGTTCTGTGTCCCTAACACCGTGCCGGGTGCCATGGGAGGAGGTGAGCGCCAAGCCCAGGCTCTGACCTCAGCCACGGGGCGTTCCCAATCGGATCAGGAAGGTGAAGCAACAACCAGCCTGCCAGAGAATGACTAAGCAACTAGCTGAGTGGGAGCTGGAAGGTGGGGTCTAGAACATGCTAGGCCCCGATGGATGAGGTTCCGGGCAGAGGGAACAGGGGCCCCCAGGCGGGGACACCGCAGCCGGGACGTGGTGGGGGGATGGTGAGGCTCGTGGAAGGTGGGAGAGCAGGCAGGACTCCAGCCAGGAGGACTCAGGCCCCAGGGCCACTGCGGGCCCGCATGCCCTGGCTCTTCAGTGTGGGGCAAGACGCTCAGCTTCTCTGAACCCGACTTCTCGGAAGTCTGTAGTTTAAAAATTTTATTTATTTTTGAGACAGGGAGAGACAGAGCATGAGCAGGGGAGGGGCAGAGAGAGAGACACAGAATCTGAAACGGGCTCCAGGCTCTGAGCTGTCAGCACAGAGCCCGACGCGGGGCTCGAACTCACGGACCGCGAGATCGTGACCTGAGCCGAAGTCAGCTGCTTAACCGACTGAGCCACCCAGGCGCCCCATCGGAAGTCTGTAGTTTAGCATAGCTGTTAGGATTTAAAATGTCTGTCATGGGCCCAGAACTGTGCTGAATGATACACACACACACACACACACACACACACGTGTATACACTCGTGGTTGCAGTGAGTCATAGCCCCCGTGATGTAGCTATTATTATTTACTCCATGTAGCAGAAGAGAAAACCGAGCCTTACAGACTTTAAGAAACTCACTCCATCTGGCAGCTGGTGGGTCGTCGATCCGGGCCCTCCAGAGAATGAACGGAGGGAGGCTTCACAGGAAATGGGAAGAAGATTCAGGTGGTGCAGCATTGGGAGTGAGGAAGGACACCATCAAGAGAGAACTCACGAGAACTCACGAGGCATTAAAGCTCGTTGCACAGCCGCCCGCTCCGACCGCAGGGATTGTTGGTGCCTCTGATGGAAATACTGGTTTTCGGCCAGAGACGTGTCAAGCTGGGATGCGTAGGCAACTGAAAATGAGGTGCTGGAAAGTCCAGCAGGCAGCATTAGACAAGGAACAGGGTTGGACAGCCCCCTACCCAGTGAGGGTTGAAGCCTGACCCATTCAAGAGATAATTCATGTCGAAATATTCACTGACCCGCTGAGCAAGTGTGTATGAGTTATCTATCGTGGAGGAACGTCTCACTCCAAAACCTAGTGGTTTATCAGATAAATGATCATGATTTTCACCTTTAGATGGGCAGTTCTGGCTCAGGGTTTCTCTCTCAAGGAATCAGTCACCTGCAGTGAGCGGGGCATCATCTGAAGGCTTGACTGGGGCCGGAGGGTCTGCCTCCAAGGTGGCTCATTCACATGGTCGTCACTCACGTGCTGGCTCATGACTGGGGCCTCAGTGCCTTTCCAGGTGGGTCTCCTCACACCAGTGCCAAACGTCCCGAGGGCACGGCAGTTAGCTCCCCCTACCTAGAATGGGCAATCTGGGATGAAGGGGGAGATGGTAATGCCTTTTCTGACCTGGGGGCAGAAGCCACACACTGTCACTTCTGAATGGTCCTACTGAGGCAGTGTGCAAGGATTACATAAGGCACGGGTACCACGGGGTGAGAATTACTGGGGTCCGCTTTGGAAGCTGGCAACCAAGCTCACTCATTGACTGAGCACCCTTTATGAACCAGCCACGGTGCTGTCTGCGGGGGGTACAGTGACCTGGATAGATAGGACACCTGCTTTCATGGAGCTGACATTCTTGGGGGCCTACAGAGCATAACCAAGCACGCTTTGTCAACATTATAGACTGCAGTGGTGCTATCAGGGAAACAGGCAGGCTGATAAGTGAACTCAAGGGAGTTTGCTTTTAATAGCACAGTCAGGGAAAACCTCTATGCAATTTTAGCTGAGCCCTGGAACACAGGAATGAGTCACGTTAGAGAGCGTTTCAGGAGCAAGGAACAAACAGTAAGTCTAAAAGCTTGAAAGCAGGAAAGGCCTAGGTTTGTTTGAGGAACAGAAAGGAACCCAGTGTAGCGGGTGTGTGGTCAGGGAGGGCGCCTGGATTCGAATCTCAAAACAAAGACCTGGAAGGGTTCGAGCGGAGGAGTGACCGATCATTTGTATTTTTAAAAGATCAACTCTAGCTGCTGCTAAGACCCTGTTTGGAGAGGGACAAGAGGTAGGGCGTGCCGACCAGCGAGGAAGCTATTTGCCAGCTTAGAACGGAGATGATGGGGCTTGGACCAGCAGGGAAAATGAAAAAGGATGAATGGATTCCAGAGATATTTTGGAGGTGACATCAGTTGGGCTCAGTGACTTGCTGTGAGAGCGTTTTCATTCATTCATCTGTGTTCTTCCAGTAAATGATTTGAGAGCCTATTTGTATGCCAGGCAGTGTGCAAGGTTTTGGCGATACAGTGTCAAACAAAAATAGACACAACGTTTCTACATGCAGGAAGCTTCAACTGGAACCGGGATAGAAATAAGCATACCATTTCACCTGGCATAAATGAGATAGAGCAGAATTTATGTGGTGCTATAGGAGCGCTTAATGGGTTTCCCTGAGGAAATGATGAGCGAAAAGTTCACTAAGCGAGGAGTAGGGGAAGAGCTTCACAGTGAGCACAGAGTGTGCAAAGGCCCCGTGGTAGGAACACAACATGTTTGAGAAACTTCAAAAAAATGTGCTAAAGCACAGAGATCAGGAAGGGTGAGCAGGACGTAACTAGAGATTTTTTTTAAATTTTTTTTTTCCAACGTTTATTTATTTATTTACTTATTTTTTTAAATTTTTTTTTTTCAACGTTTATTTATCTTGGGACAGAGAGAGACAGAGCATGAACGGGGGAGGGGCAGAGAGAGAGGGAGACACAGAATCGGAAACAGTCTCCAGGCTCTGAGCCATCAGCCCAGAGCCTAACACGGGGCTCGAACTCACGGACCGCGAGATCGTGACCTGGCTGAAGTCGGACGCTTAACCGACTGCGCCACCCAGGCGCCCCTGTAACTAGAGATTTAAAGACAGGAACAAGGAGAGGGTATACAGGCCATTTTCAGCTCTGGCACCTCTAGCCTGAGATAAATGGCAAATCACTAAAAAGTTTTAAGGAGGGTGGAGACGCCATGATTAAAAGTGCATTGTGAAAATGAGAAGGAAAGGGAGGCCGGGTGGGGAGTCGGGTGAGGCAGGGACTGAATATGATGAGTCAGGAGCACCCCTGCCCGCTGCCCCCCAGCAGTGGTTAGGCTAAAGGTTCTCACCCTCAGTGACATCACTTTTCGCAAGCCAGATGCCCAGGAGATACCCATACCAATTAAATCAGGATCTCCTGGTGCAGGGGTGGGGTGGGGTGGGGTGGGGTGGTCCTAGGCATCAGTAATTTAAAAACCTCCCCAGATTAGTCCCCCATGTGACCAAGTTTGGGAACCAGTGGTTTAGGCAGGTGATGACAGCTGGTGACAGTAAAGAGAATTGGACGGATTTGCGAGGTGCTTAGGGGGCGATTATTTTGTGAACAACCATCAGGTAGGCGACAGGGGGGTCTTCAAGAGACCTAACAGAGAGAGGTCACAAATCTGAGCACTGAGAGAGACCACAGCAGGCACTGAATCGAGGGTTTTGTTTTTTTTTTTAATTTTTTTTTCAACGTTTATTTATTTTTTGGGGGACAGAGAGAGACAGAGCATGAACGGGGGAGGGGCAGAGAGAGAGGGAGACACAGAATCGGAAACAGGCTCCAGGCTCTGAGCCATCAGCCCAGAGCCCGACGCAGGGCTCGAACCCACGGACCGTGAGATCGTGACCTGGCTGAAGTCGGACGCTCAACCGACTGCGCCACCCAGGCGCCCCGTGAGGGTTTGCTTAAATCAAGAAACTGTACTCCTTGAAGGAGTCTTTGGGGGATGGGCTTCTCAGAGAATAAGATCGATATAAAGTGGTTTACGAAGACGTGGGTTTTTTGTTTTTGTTTTTGTTTCTAATCTTAACCATTTGACCCGTCTTGGTGATCAGATTTTAAGGGCCGGACATATGCCTAGATTAGCACTGACTCGCATTTCACTGTCGGGTTCTCATTTCCTCTTTGGGCATTGTTGAAAAACGGATTAAATATAGATTGTGATAGATCACCTCTCAAGAAGTTCTTCCTCAGTAACAAATTCATTCTCAGCACATTCTCAGGGGTGCGTTTATTTTTTTAGGAAACATTGATTAAGCACAGACTCTGTGCAAGACACAGTGTAAGATGGACAGACTCTATCCTCAGAGAACCTAGAGCCTGCGAATATGAGACGGCCCCTCACACAAAATTTGCCCATGTATTACCCTGGCACCAAATAATTAAAAGAACTCATCCTCTGAAAATAAAATATCTGCTCTTCGTAGCGGTGTGACCCTTAGACTCCCTGACCTTCCGATTTCTCGTCTGTAAAAAGGATAATAATAGTATCTACCTAACAGAACAGAGATAACCATATAAGGAACTTAGCATTGTGCTTGTACGTAACATTAATAGGCCTTCAAAAAATATTAGCTATTATATTATCGATCAAAGAATAAACACGTGCCATAATAAATGTCTGTAAACAGACAAACAAACAAAAAACCCTAATGCAACGGGATTGTGTTTTATTCTGGGATCAAGTTCTAAAACCAGTGCCTCAAGTAGTTATCATGTATAATCGAAGTTATCCTTGGAAATCTCTTAAACTGTTCCAAGTGATACTATCAAATGATACTAAATTATTACAGTAGTTGGAATAAATGGGATTCAGGAAGTTGGTTAAATTGTCTCCGTAGTTCTCACTTAACTCGTTTTATTTTTCGATGATGACTTTGGAAGAAGTCACCCCCACAAATCCACATGAACAAAAGTTTCACTTTATCAAATGGTAAGGAAGTCCCCAAAATCATTTCACATGTCCTTTCCACAGTAGTCCCGCCCCCAAATCTGCACAGCGTATTTCGGGCTTGATAGCATCCACTGTCTGTGGGCATGTTGACTCGGTGAAGCCCCAAAAGTTTGTTGCACGTTCTGGGAACGTTTATTGCCCAGTGAATCCAGTCGAATGAGTGCGTCATTCAGCTCCACGGCTGGTGAGGGATTCTTCACGCTCCTAAACCGCTTAGACACAGTGTAACCCTCGAGAAGGTCAGAGTTGCTATTTTAACCCCATAAGCCTTGGGAAGTTGAATGGTACACACTATTCAATGAGAGTTCAAGAATCCTCCAGGGATGACATTTCGAGTCATACTCCTGGGTTCAATGAAATATTACCCATTCTTAATACCAAGAAATGTTTGTGTCTTTCAATGCTGTCGAAGTAAGTGTGGAAGGTGTAATGGAGCAGGGACTTGGGGGCCAGGTATTCCTGGGTCAAGTCCCCTCACTATCCTATAAACTTGGGCACGTTCATGAATCTCTTTGAGATGGTGACCCCATCAGTGGGCATCTGAGGATTACCGTGGATATTAAGGTAAGTAACACAGTGCACGGCACTACACGTAACACAGCTGCGTTACGATGCTATCGCCATAATGCCGTGCTCTTTGGTTCACCCAGTGTGGATGCGATGGCTGATGCATTTATCCCCAAGCCCTCCGCGAACCCTCAGCTCCAGACAAGCAGAACTGTTAGTGATTGTAGATAAGAGGGTATAAAGTACAGGAACTCCAGTGGGGGTAAATTGAGGGATGGTACCAACTGAAGTTTGATACAAACACACAGAGTGGCCCGTTTCCAGTGTGGGGTTTATAGGGTTTGGGGGTCTACAATTAGGATGTCAAAATGCAAACGTATATGACTGATTTAATTTTATTTACATGTGGGCATAACTCAGTGAGGTGCCTCTTGATCACAGAATGAAACACAGAAATAACCTTTTGACTAAGTCCTGTTCCCCCATATCTTTCAC
This sequence comes from Lynx rufus, assembly GCF_022079265.1. Taxonomy (NCBI): domain Eukaryota; kingdom Metazoa; phylum Chordata; class Mammalia; order Carnivora; family Felidae; genus Lynx; species Lynx rufus. The sequence continues at coordinate 58,085,670 of NW_025814829.1, forward strand.
GTATATCCCTTTCTCTTCAATCCCCCAAATTACTTTATTGCATACAATTGTTGTGGACACTATTTTGGGGCACTTGGTTGGCTCAGTCGGTTGAGTGTCTGACTTCGGCTCAGGTCATGATCTCACAGTTCGTGAGTTAGAGCCCCACATTGGGCTCTGTGCTGACAGCTCAGAGCCTGGAGCCTGTTTTGAATTCTGTGTCCCCCTCTCTCTCTGCCCCTCCCCCCCACCTCTTTCTTCCTCTCAAAAATGAATAAACATTAAAAAAATTAAACAAAATTGTTGTTGACACTATTTTAAAATTTAGGAGTGAACAGTCTTAAAATAAATCATTGATTTGTTTTAAATTCCAGATTGGAACAAGAAATTAGCCACAGTTTCATCAAACCCTAGACCACTCGATTCTCTGCCAGAGCTCTACTGTTGTCAAGAGAGGCAGTTGTGAACGAAAACCGCTTAAATTGTAAATAACCACGGCATTCAAACAAAACAACATTTGGAGTTCTTAGGTGACTCTTTTAGATTAAAATAATAACAGGACTACTGTTGATTGAAGTGTGTGTCTGGGTGGCTACAATCCTGAAATATTTACATGCGGCAAAGTCTTTTCAGATTGAGGCTATCAACCTAAGGGCAGGGAATCAAGAGTCAAGTTTAAGGCGCACCTGGGTGGCTCAGTCGGTTGAGCATCTGACTTTGGCTCAGGTCATGATCTCGCGGTCTGTGAGTTCAAGCCCCGCGTCAGGCTCTGTGCTGACAGCTCAGAGCCTGGAGCCTGCTTCAGATTCTGTGTCTCCCTCTCTCTCTGTCCCTCCCCCGCTCATGCTCTCTCTATCAAAAATAAATAAACATTAAAAAAATTAAAAAAAAAAGAGTCAAGTTTAAGACAACTTGTCATCTCTTCTCACGTCAACCATCTTACATTTAATCCAAAGGTTATACAGGGGGCCAGGTAAGAATATAATCTGCTCAATAATTGCATTACTCATTATAAAGAGAAGAGAAGAGAAGAAGAAAAGAAAAGAGAAAAGAAAAGAAAAGAAAAGAAAAGAAAAGAAAAGAAAAGAAAAGAAAAGAAAAGGAAAACCTGGGGAAGTAGCCAGGGAGGTAGACTGCCAACAACCACAGATCCTAAAGGTGTTCTGGATGCAGAAACCCAGAAGTGGCTAAGGGCTGTAGTGAGTTATGGGAATGGTAAAAAAAAAAAAAAAAAAAAAAAAAAGATTAATTGATTAATTGAAAGTCTGTGTATAGACAGTTAATACCCTTATCTTAACAACTGGGCATCAGTTCCCCAGGCAAAAAGCTAGCAGGTTTTTTTTTAAAGAAATGAATGATCCCAAAGAAAAGAATCCTACATTCTGGCCCCTAGCATCCCCCCATCCCCCCACACCCCAGCATACAAGTGGTTCCCTACTCAACCCCCCCCCCCCCACAAAGTGAAACCTACTAGTTAACAGTCTTCCCCACTGGGAACACAGTTTTAGGTAGTTTTCCACTGCCTTGGTCGTAGATGTGAAGAGCCAGCCAAGGATCACCAGAGAGTTGGAAAAATAACGAAACATGAAAGACAAAGAGAAGAAATGATCCCAGAGGGAACACCAAGGAATCGAAAAGAAGCTAACAAAGTAACATTGTCATCCAACAAGGGATGCGTCATCCACAAACATGAAAATGCCATCTTTCCAAAGCTCTTGGACATTAAAAACGTGATTCCTAAAAATTAAACATTTGACAGGATTGGAAGAAAATTCTGAAAAGCTCTATATGGAATCAAAAGACAAAGAAAATTATTGTTTTTTTTAAAAATTTTTTTTTTCAACGTTTATTTTTATTTTTGGGACAGAGAGAGACAGAGCATGAACGGGGGAGGGGCAGAGAGAGAGGGAGACACAGAATCGGAAACAGGCTCCAGGCTCTGAGCCATCAGCCCAGAGCCCGACGCGGGGCTCGAACTCCCGGACCGCGAGATCGTGACCTGGCTGAAGTCGGACGCTTAACCGACTGCGCCACCCAGGCGCCCCCAGAAAATTATTGTTTTAAAAGAAGAGACACAGACTAATAAATCAGGGGGTCCACCACCTAACAAGCATCCTAGAAACAGAACAGAGAAAATTAGAGGAAATCGTCAAGGAAACGTTTTCACAGAGCTAAGGACCAGGAAGCTGCTCAAACGCAAAGGTCTCGGCTGTGGCCGAGCACACGAAAACACAGAAAATAAAAATAACCAGCCTTTGGTTTCACTGATATTCTCTGTTTTCTAGTCTCTATTTTGTTACTCTTGACTCTACTCTTGTTTCCTTCCTTTTACTGGTTTTGGGTTGAGTTTGCTTTCTTTTTTTAGCTCCTTAAGGTGGACAGTTAGGGTCTTGATGTGAAACTTCTCACTGCTACCAATTTCCTGTGGGGCTCTGCCCATGTTTGCTGCACGTTCTCCTCTTTGTGTTTCCTCCTTTCCTCTGGGAGTTCTTCTTTGACTCATTTGGTTGAGTGTGTGTTCTTAAATTTCCACTGTGAATTTTTCGGTTTTCCTTCTGTTACTGATTTCTAGCATCGTGCCATTGTGATCAAAGGTACTCTGTAGGATTTCAGTATTTAAAAAAACTTTTTCTTAATGTTTATTTTTGAGAGACAAAGTGTGAGCTGGGGAGGGGCAGAGAGAGAGAAGGAGACACAGAACCCGAAGCAGCCTCCGGGCTCCAAGCTGTCAGCACAGAGCCCGACGCGGGGCTCAAACTCATAGACCCCGAGACCATGATCTGAGCCCAAGTGGGACGCTCAACCGACTGAGCCACCCAGGAGCCCCCGGTTTTCAGTATTTTTAAATCTGAGACTGGTTTTGTGACCGAACATAGGGTCTGTCCTGGAGAATGTCCCATGTATGCGTGAAAAGAGTGTGTATTCTACTATTTTGGGGTGAAGGGTTCCATAGATGTCTGTTAAGTCTGGCTGGTTTATAGTGTTGATCATGTTTTCGATCTCCTTACTGATCTTGCATCTAAATGTTCTATGAATCATTGAAAGTTGGGTATTGAAGACTCCCAACTGTTATCGTAGAACTATGTCTCGCTTCAAATCCATCAGCATTTGTTTCATATATTTGGGGGCTCTGTTGTTTGGTGAGTACGTATTTAAAATTATTATATCCCTTGGTGACTTGACCCTTTTATCCATACATAAAGCCATTTGTCTCCTGTAATAATTTTTGACTTAGTCTATTTTGTGACATTAGAGTATCTTTTTCCATTCTTTCACTTTCAACCTACTTGTATTTTTGGATCTAAAGTGAGTGACCTCTGGACAGCATATATGACCTTGAGTTAGGCAAAAGACTTCTTCTTCTTCTTTTTTATATTTATTTTTGAGAGAGAGAGAGACAATGAGCAGGGGACGAGCAGAGAGGGAGACAGAGGTCCAAAAGGGACTCCACATTGTCAGCGCAGAGCCCTATGCAGCGTTCAAACTCGCGAACCATGAGATCATGACCTGAGCCAAAATCGAGTCAGATGCATGACTGAGCCACCCAGGTGGCCCTAAATCACCAAACTGTATTCTTAGAACAGGTGAATTTTATGGTCTATAAATTATATCTCAGGGTGCCTGGGTGGCTTAGTCAGTTAAGCGTCCGAAGTCAGCTCAGGTCATGATCTCATGGTTTGTGAGTTCAAGCCCCACATTGGGCTCTGTGCTGACAGTGCAGAGCCTGGAGCCTGCTTCGGATTCTGTGTCTCCCTCTCTCTCTGTCCCTCCACCGTTCATGCTCTCTCTCTCTCTCTCTCTCTCAAAAGTAAACAAGCATTTTAAAAAATTATACCTCAATAAAGTCATTTCAATAAAAACCATACGTATGTAGACCTTTGACAAAAATAAAACAAAATCAGACCAAGAAGCCTCTAAGGAAGACAGAATGATGCTGTGCATAAAGGTGATACAACTTACTTTCCCTCTTGGGTAGATTCTACAGAGGTGGATGCGATTCTAAGTGAAATTGTATCAGAAATTGCAAATTGATTCCCCATACTGCAGTAACTCCCCCTGAGGGCAGTACATGAAAACGCCATAGCTCTAATGTTGCATATTTAACACTCCGAGATGAGAAGTGGGATCTCATTGTGTTAACTTACGACTTCCTGTCTGTAGGCGAAAGTGAATGCCTTTTCATGTTTTGGGCCATTTACATTTATTTTCCTGTGGATTGACTAGCACCTATTACTTGGTCCATCTTTCATTAGCTGTCACATTCTTACTTGTGCTAGCTCTTTGTATATAAAGGATATGTATTGAAATCTTTTCTCCCAGTTTGTTGTTTTCCCAGGGGTCTTTTTTGGTTTTTTTTTTGTTGTTGTTTGTTTGTTTTTTAATGAGCTTTGTCCCTAAGTATTTAAAAATTTTTACTTTGGTCAAATCTGTACATACTTCTTTAGGGTTTACAAGCTTCCTACTTTTGTTTAGAAGGCTCTCCTGAAGTTATTTTCCTTTATTACTTTCATTGGTTAAAAAAATTTTTAATTTGAATTTTATTCAATCTGAAGTTCATATTTGAGATTGTATTTGTTGTCATTTTTTAAAATTTTATTTATTAAAAAAAAATTTAATATTTATTTATTTTTGAAGGAGACAGACAGACAGAGGTTGACCTGGGGAGGGGCAGAGAGAGAGGGAGACACAGAATCCGAAGCAGGCTCCAGGCTCTGAGCTGTCAGCACAGAGCCCTATGCGGGGCACGAACTCACGAGCTGTGAAATCATGACCTGAGCCGCAGTAGGACGCTTAACCGACTGAGCCACCCAGGTGCCCTTATTTATTTTTTAATTTACACCCAATATAGTGCAATAATGATTTTAGTAGATTCCAGTGATTCATCCCCTATGTATGACAACCAGTGCTCATTCCAACAATTGTCTTCCTTAATGCCCCTTGCCCATTTAGCCCATGCCCCCAAACACAACCCCTCCTTGCTGTCATTTCTTTAATGCATCCTTTTCCCAATGACATGAAATGCCATTTTTAGCCCATATCAAGCTCCTATGTGCATGCAGGTCGCGTCTATTTCTGAAATGTCCAGTCCATTTTCCTTCTGTATTTGTTCATTCCCATGACAGGATCACATACTTTGACTACAGTAGCGTTATAATGTCTTTAACATCTGGTGGGGAAACACCTCTCAACACATTCTTTTTTCAAAACTATCTTAGGAATTCTTGCACATTCATTTTTCCACCAAAGCTTCAGCGCAATTTTGCCCAGTAGACAACCCCCTGGCAATTCTGACCGGAACGGCATTAAATTCACATACTCATTTGTGGAGGGCATTTGGCTACATCAGTCAGTTAATATATAAAAAGTATATACTAAATAGGCCGTCTCCCCGTGGAAACTTCTTGTTTTGCCGTCTAGTTACCTTCTACTGAGCTTTGAGATCTGGAGTGCACTTTTCTGTTTTAGTTTTTCCGTTTCCCCATTAGGCCCCCTTAAGCGTTTTGCCCTAATGCTTTCCTTTTAGAGGAAACATATTTTGGTTATTTGGTGGGGTCCTCCTCCAACTTCTTGCCAACCTCATCAGCCTTGCCAGCCCCTCACTCATTTTGTTCCTCCAACTTTCCAAGTGTTTCCAGCCTCCAGGCCTTTGCACAGCCCTCTGACTACTCATCCTTTTGGTCCGTTTGAATGCTATTTCTGCCAAAGGCCTTCTCTGACCCTTTCCAGACTTACATTAAGTTCTGTTTCTGTTTCACGGCACCCTGCACTTTCCCATCGTAGCACATATCCCTCGCAAGTATGTTTATCTGACATGCTGCCCCACGACAAAATACCCAACACCTAGCAGATTCTAGCATACACACTTGTTAGTGAAGACTTATTACTGGAATATAGCTACCTGGGACTTCAAAGACTGAAATGTATCTGAAGAACAGAACCTCTCTCTTAACCAATTTAATTAGCAAACAAACAGCTCACAGAGAGGAGAGAATCAATCAACCTAGTCAAAAAGGGGTCAAAGTCTATCAACATCCATAGGAGATTGATGTTTTTTGGTAGGGGAAAAAAAAAAAAAAATCAGTGATTCAGAGAATGAGTTTTTTTTTTTTTTCTTTTTTAAAGTTTATTTATTTTTTTGGTAATCTCTACACCCAATGTGAGGCTCAAACTCATGACCCAAGATCAAGAGTCACATGCTCTTCCAGCTGAGCCAGCCAGGAGCCCTCAAGACAGTTTTGTGGGTTTGTTTTGTTTTTTTTAAGTTTATTTTTTTATTTTTAAAGTAATCTCTTTGGTAAGTGAGTCCTTCACATCTGCCTCTGGACCATTACTAAAATTATGTTTCAATAAAGCAACGCTTACAGCCAAGATGAGAATGTGAACTTAAAAGCCTAATTTCAGGGGCGCCTGGGTGGCGCAGTCGGTTAAGCGTCCGACTTCAGCCAGGTCACGATCTCGCGGTCCGTGAGTTCGAGCCCCGCGTCGGGCTCTGGGCTGATGGCTCAGAGCCTGGAGCCTGCTTCCGATTCTGTGTCTCCCTCTCTCTCTGCCCCTCCCCCGTTCATGCTCTGTCTCTCTCTGTCCCAAAAATAAATAAACGTTGAAAAAAAAAAAAAAAAGCCTAATTTCAACTCAACCTAATTTGAAATTCAAGCAGGAAGATAAAGCGTTAGGAGAAATAAAAGCCCATCCAATTTCTGCTGAAAAAAATAAAAATTATTTATTGTATACGAAATATAAGTTATTTTTACATAAAAGCCATTATTGACCCATAATGGGCTTGTAAGATCATCTGTACGATCCTTTTTGTTTATTGAAACCAACAAGGCTGCCTCTCTCGTAGAACTTTCTGAACTAAGTATCAACGAAAGTATGTCTAGTGAAGACAAAAGAGGTTAATGTTCTTTTCTAAGATTCTGTTTTGATCTCTCCCCACCTCATCCCTACATTCTACAGGGAGAAAGCTGGTGCTTCTATATCCAAGTGTTGCTAGTACTTCTCCTACAGAACAAAAACACAATACACAAACCATACTAGAAATATTTGGTTCATTTTAATCAGCTATTGATGGTATAATAAAATAAATTTAAGTGGCACCTAATTTAAACATTTAAAATAGTTCATCAGAGGATAATCTACAACACACTACGTGACGCCTAATTGTCAGAACAACACCTCTTTTTTTCCCAAGAAAGAAAAAAAATAAAGGCACAATCAAAATTATGACCAACAATTTGAATTCATTTGGACACTTATAGATGATTTTGTAGGCAAACCGGCAGGCACAATGTTGAAAAATCAATCCACTAGGTTTAGAAATAATGGTAAGATAAAAAAAACGACAGCTATACATTTCAGAGTTAATGCCTGAAATTAAAGAAAAATATCCACCAGTTAGCACAATGATCTTTTAATGACTAATTTTTTTTTTAACATTAAGATTGTTGTCTTAGGGAACGCCCTTCTCCAAACATTTAATTAAATGTTCAATGTATTAAATAATTTACAGAGAGAAGTAAGTTTTGTGTTCTGTACAAATTAAAGGACACACGAATATAACCCCCTCCCCCCCTGCCAAAGCTCAAATTTGCAATGGTCTCAGCAGAAACTAAACAGTTCACAAGTTAAACAGAACTTATAGCATTACAAAAGTTTACAGAACCCTTCTTTTCATCCTTGTTTTCTAACAGCAAAGATTACAACGACAAATTGAATGACCAGAATGTAAAAATATTTGTGCAAAACTGCATTAATTGTTCTTACCATTTAATAGAGGTAAAACCTAACAAAGCACAACGACAGTCATGAAGAAGAACTACACTGGAAGGAATTCTCTTAGATTTCGAACATGGATCGTACTAGGACTAAACACTGAAGGAAAACGTGGCACCGTGAGCAGGAGGAAAACATGACTCGGCGACTCTGCCAGCGAAGGCGGCGGACCCTGGACCGCGCCGAAGTTTCTCTCCACACCAGCCAGCCGCCTTAAATGACTGGGAACACCTGCAGGGCTTGAAACTCACTCCAATGTCTTTATTCTCGAAACTCACTCCAATGTCTTTATTCTCGAAACTCACTCCAATGTCTTTATGCTCGAAATTTGCAGATCATAAATGAAGTATTTCAGAAAGTCCTCTCCCCCCCCCCCTCAAGGAGTGTTTCTTGTTGTCACTGGAGGTCCTTAAAAGAGTTGAATCATAGATTCTCTGGATTTACCTACACCGATCCATTTAACTGGGATGGGGAAAAAAAAGAAGAAGAGTATAAATTTGTTTATAATGTTCGATCCTTGGGATGAAAAGGTCCCCACTTTTCCCGGTGTCACTATTTAGCTTTGCCAGGTGTCTTTTGCTATCCGTGGCTGTCCTGACAGCAGACAGTGCTGATTTCTAAACAGAACGTGCAGTTGGCATCCAGCACAGGTGTGAGACTTACCGGTTCCAGTGTTAATCTCGGGGTATTTCCAAGTTGTCGATGCCTGATAATTAGGTCAGTAAGATACTGGCCCAAACCAGCAGAGACCGAAAGAACCCTTGATCAAGTCCCTAAGAACTAGATCAGCATCTGATAAATACAGGATGCTAGGAGGTTCTGCAACTATCAGCATAACTTTTATATCTCAAGAAAGGAGAAGGGGCTGGAAGCAAATGCCATTTTAGCTTGCAGAGCCGGGACCAGTCTATAGGAATCTCTCAACATCGTACCACACCTTTATGGTCTTTTATACAAGTCACTGTCAAAGTCACTACTGCTTGTGTTTCAAAACAATGCTGACTGAGAGCCACAGCAAACATGCTGACTTAACTCTGGCATCAGGCTGGTCAGGACAGCTAGCAATGTGGAAAACCAGACTTGTATTTGAGAGGAGCAGAAGAGCAAAGAAAGCACTGTGTTAAAAAGAAAAGACTTTCGGTAACTGCTCAGAGCCACTACTTGGTTATGCCTAACTCCCTGGCCAGCTTAGATTTGTTTCTTAATGTGGGTTTATTCTTTGCTCTTCTTGTAGATCTTTTCAAATTGGATCGCCTATTTTCTGTACCTGTTATTCCCTAATTGTTCAAGAAACACCCCCAACTCCCAAGGGTGCTTTAACCCGGAATGGAAAGACTGCCAGCCATTTTTGGTGGAGGTGAAGACACAAAAGGGTTTGTTACTAAGAGGGAGAAAGTGGGGTGCCCGGGTGGCTCGGTCGGTTGAGCGTCCGACTTCAGCTCAGGTCATGATCTCACGGTTCGTGAGTTCGAGCCCCGCGTCAGACTCTGTGCTGACGGCTAGGAGCCTGGAGCCTGCTTCGGATTCTGTGCCTCCCTCCCTCTCTCTCTCTGCCCCTCCCCAGCTCATGCTCGCACTCTGTCTCTGTCAAAAATAAATAAACTTAAAAAAACGGAAAAACAAAAAAACTAAGAGGGAGAAAGCAACGAGCATAAGTGTAAAAGTAACCTGCTGTCTTCAGGCATCTGAAGGACTTAAAGAAAGGTGATTATATTTATCCTAAGAAATAGGATTATTTTGTATCTTCCTGGGCATTTATACAAATCATGAGCACTCTACAAATTAATAATGATCTTCCTCTAATCCCATCTCAAAGATACAGTCAAGTTAGAAGCAGAGAAAAAGTAGAGATGGCTGTTCATAAAGAGTTTATATTTACCTGGAATTTGAAGCTCATCTTCAATAAATCGAACGTAATTTTGTGCATTAACAGGGAGCTCTTTAAATGTCCTTGCATTTGATATGTCTGTGTTCCAACCTGGGAGAGTCTTGTATTGAACTTCAACTTTATTTAAGACTTCTTGGTTTGCTGCAAGTTAAAGAGGATGTATGCTTTCTCATGGTATAACACTGTCTATTGCTAAATAAGTGATTTGCTAGGTCATAGGTTCCTGATCTCTTCTCAAAACCCTTGGAGCCAGATGCGCTTTGAAATGCAGGAAAAAAATGTTTTGTTTTGTTTTCCTCCAGAGTTTAGGAAGGTCAAACAGTACATTTACCATTTGAGGCGGTATTTTTATAATCAAACACATTCCTGCAGCCACCAGATTATTCACTCGAAGCAGATAGAGGATTGGTTCTAATACCAACTCAGGTCAGGTCTGACTTTGGTGCCAACCTTTCCATTTTTTAGAGCTTTCCAGATTTCCACACCGTGGATTAGAGGCTGCGGACCTGCATAAAGGCAGCAATCTCACAGAAAGGAGACTGGCGGACTCGCTCTCATCTGGGAAATCTATGGTTTTGGTGACGGCACAGAAGCTTAGCTGGAAATTTTCTTCATGATCTCACCTAACCGTTTTCTCTGTACCCCCTGGTAGAAACTAAAAGCCTACGAAAGTAAGAACAGTTTCTTCGACCAGAGGCAGTACGGTGGCTGCTGTGGCGTACCATCCAGATTTCCTGCTTCCGGATGGAGGCCCTGCCCACCCCCCCCCCACCCCCCCGCTGCGGAAGCACCCCTGCTGAGGATCAGGTTCAGAATCTCCCCAGAGACCGCCCTCCGCTGGAAGGAGCTGCCTCCCTGGAGAGCGCGTATCCCACGACCGGTCAACATGGACCACAGGCAGCACAAAACTGCAGTTTCTGAGAAAAAGGAAACTCACGAGCAAGTCCTGAAAACAACTCCACCATCTGCCCAGGGACAATGTCCTGACGACTAAAGGTCAGGACACTGGAGTCAGAGGAGAACAATGGTCCCACTGACTGAGAAGGCAGATACCAGATTTCAGGGAGGTCGAAGCAGTGAGAATCACGGTCCAAGCGTCAGAAAGGAAGGAGCTATACAGAGAGCTCCCACCCCTCAGAGACCCTGTGAAAGTCCCCTGGCTAACGTTCACCTTTACATGCTAAGACTGGGACCCCTGGAGGCTTCCGGACAGCAGGGGCCACAGTTGAGTGCGACAGGTTCTAGAGTTCCAACAGTGCTGTCGGAAGGGAAGGGACACAGTACACTGAAGCTCCAGCCAGCACTGCCACACTGGAGAGATCTCTTTATACCCCAGTAACTCTCCTGGCAGCAGCCGAGACAGCAGAAACACCGCTTCATTTGAATAACGATGATCAGTCGGTTAAGCGTCCGACTTCAGCTCACATCATGATCTCACGGTTCACCAGTTCGAGCCCCGCGTCAGGTTCTGTGCTGACAGCTCAGAGCCTGGAGCCTGCTTTGGATTCTGTGTCTCCCTCCCTCTCTCTCTCTCTCTCAAAAATAAACATTAAAAAAAAATTAAAAACGATGCGCCAGAGTACAACTGACCGCAGACCCTCTATAATAAAGCCTAAAACCAACCTCTGCCAAGATCCACAGAGGAAATAGAATTTGTAGACGGACTCACACCAGGTTAGAGGCTTGGGAAACACCTTGGGTTCTTCCTGTAACTATACAAACACAGTGGAAAACCAAGCTCATGCAAGTTCAAGATGATCAAGAAATTCAACTGTCCCCTAAAACAAGAACCAATACTCTTCAGAGGGAGGTAACGGAATCTGAGTCACTACAACATAAGCGCATTCACCCAGAAGTCATTAGACAGAAATAGAGATCCATGGGGCACCTGGGTGGCTCAGTCAGTTACGCGTCTGACATCGGCCCAGGTCATGATCTCACAGTTCATGCGTTTGAGCTCCATATCAGGCTCTGCTCTGACAGTGTGCAGCCTGCTTGGATTCTCTGTCTCCCCCTCTCTCTGCCCCTCCCCCGCTGATTCTCGGTCTCTCAAAAATAAATAAATAAATTTAAAAAAACTAAAAAAAAAAAAAAAAAAAAAAGAAGTAATAGTAGTGAACCACAATCAACTTAAAAAACAGTCACGAGAAACCAAACTGGAGACGGCCCAGCTGTCAGACTAACAGAAAACGGCTTTCAAGGGGTTTCCAAGAACTTGCAGCGACCCTCGGTTCCCAAGGACTGGTCGTCATTAGCAAGCCACAACACCCACCAACCTACAAGCTTCATTAAGCTAGTAGATATTCCTTTGTTTGGCGGATCCCCCGTCTTACAGGATGACGAAACAAATGAACAGTTAGTTCCTATTTCCGAAAGCTGGTAACATTTATTGAACTTCCTGAGTAACTGAAAAAATCATGTAGCTACGGATGTGCTTGAAGAAACATATTGCCTCATGTGGGAAGTCTCCTTACAACCACCCACTCTTGACACAGGAGATTAGACAAAACCACTCGTGTGGCTTGAAGGACGGGGTGGGTTAATGTATTAAGAGCCTGCTTACCCTTACAGGCAGCACTCTTCTACTCCACATTTCTCAAGGCGGGGGGAGGGGTGGGGAGCAGAACACCTATGAAGAAGTCACTTTCAAAAAAGGGAAGGTGAGATTCAGGGGCCGCATCGCTGAGCTCAGAACTGCCACGTTTCTTCTTCCTTCCTTTGATTCTGAACACATGCGTCCTGCAACCCGGAACCCAAACGCGCGGCAGCTACGAAACTGAGGCCAGTGACAAGTGACTATACTCGCGCGGTTCCCAAAGGATAGGGCAACCCTGTGGCTACCTGTCACCGACCTATTGGAGACTGCTCTAACACATCCCCTGATGCCCTGATAACGTTCTGTGTACCACAGACTGAAGAACGTACCTGGGAAATGAGGTATGATTTCACCATCGAGCTTGTAAGCAACCCCAACTTTGATTTCCGTAAACATGTCCAAAATATCCAATTTGGTAAGTGCCAACCTAAGCGGAAGGAGAGGCAACGTTAAAAGAGCAGTCTCTTCGAGGCCCTAACATCTAACGCGATGAGGAAGTAAAGAATTCGTACCAAGCTAAGCATTCCAAAGCAATTCTGAAAACTGGTTAGGATTATCTTCTGAAGTGCACCACACGTAAAGCGTGCATTTTCCTCATGATAAAAAAATGACTTACCTACTTGTGAGGAGCTCTCATAATTCCATTTTCCCTGACTGACCCACACCATCTTGCTTAGCTTTCTTATGAGGGATCAACACACACGTGAGGGGCAGCGGCCCGGTGTAAAGGACGCAGTCTATGGGACCCGGCAGAACTCGCTGTCCCACAGAGAGGATGACAAGATACATGGACATTTATGCATACACCAAAGGCCCTCATCTCGCCACTCTAGTCACCATCGCCTCCGCCCTTCTGCTCAGAAACTGTCAAAGCAGAGTGAGGGAACCACATCAAGGACCTCTTCGTGATACATCCAATCTCCCAATAAACTGACTGGGAAATAACTTTAAGGGGAAATCTATGGCATCAGATAAAATAACAGGTTTGAGAATCTCATCCACAAGGTATCTTTTTATTCTTTATTTTGCTCTTTGCTAGAAGCTAACCCAGAGTAACAGAGACATGAATACGTTTATTTACATATTTGCGTATATGTGTTCATAGCAACTTTTACTGAGCATTTTCAGGGAGCCAGGCAGCGTGCTGTACGCTCTCACTATATTTCTCGCCCAATTTTCAAAATACTCGTGTGAAGTCGGTATCATCATCTAGGTTTTAAAGATGATGAAAAAAGGCACAGAAAGATGAACTTGCCCAAAGCCACAGCGCAATGCGTGAGTCGGAGATTTGAAAACAGGAGATAGACATTCATCAAGCCCATGCCCCAGCTCAGTCATACTGCCTCCTCTCCATGAAGGCAAAGTGTGCCAACCCATCTACCTACTTATCTTACTTCCCTCTACACTTGCATGTGGAGGATCCTGATTCCTTTTTCCCAACCCAGATGTCTAGGAAGACAACGTGGGGTCCTTTCCCTTGGACACCCTTCCCCTGGATCTTGGGCCCCCTGCGCTTTGAGTTACAATTGCATTTGGGGGCTAAAGAGTGAAACTACCACCAGGATACTACTCTTAAGGTTGCAATCCACAAAAACTAACCTTTGGTCACGAACCCTCCCTGTACTTTCCTGAAATAAATGTTTCCGAGAATACTCACGCGGTAAATCCATTAATCATATGAGCGTATTTGAGCAAAACGAGGTCCAGCCAGCCACACCTTCTTTTCCTTCCAGTGGTTACCCCAAACTCGCGACCTCTTGTTTGTAGTAATTCTCCAATTTCCTGGGAAATCAAAAATAGGGCTTTTGGACTACACTCCCAGTGCTGTAAATCTAGTAGAATTAATTATATCTAAGATCATATAACAAGTCGAAGTCTCCTAGAGATGAACATCTCTCAAAAACTAACGAAGTGGAAGACAGAATTCCATCCAGATGATGGATGTTGCGTGAGGCATTATTTGGAAGCGATCCACCTTTGGCTTCGTTTTTTACCATTTCTTTAAAACCAGCAATTTTTATGATGTCAGATAACTTCTTAAGATTTAGATAAACATATAAGAATAATAAATGCTACATATGAAAAACAAAGTTGTCAGTAAGTATTTATTACAAAAGACAAGCCAATTATTTGCAAGAACAACTGTAGTCCGATGATCTTCCTGAAAACCGGAAGACAAACTCTCAGCTAGCAAGGAGTCGCTAACGGCACGATGCCCTTTCAAAGAGAAGGCAGGTCGACAACGGCGCTCCAAGTTCTAAGCCACAGCCATTGACTACAACCTAACCTTCGGCCCATGGTCTATCTATTCCCTACTTTACACCTTTCCGATTAAAGTCATTACCTCTCATATTCTGACATTGACACAACTACGTAGTTTTTAGACTGCTGCTCTGTCAGGTTTGAATCCCAGCCCCGTCCGTCTATGTGCAAGTTATGGTGACTCTCCGTGCCTCAGTTTCCTCATGCGTAGAAGCGGGGGGCAGGGGGAGGGGCAGGGGTTGGTGACACCACCCAGCTCCCTGAGCTGTCGTGAGGTCCACAGAGCTCCTGAGTATACAACACTTCAACAGTGCCTGGCCCGCCATCGCCACCACTGAGTGTCGGCGAAGGTTAGCCCAGGTCCGGAGGTCACTCTCCTCAGCCCTGGTTCCTGACAGGCTCCTAGTGCAAGGCAGCTGTTATTTTTAACCACCTTTTTCTCCTCCCCCACCTTAATCTCCCTCGTGTACCCACCTTCTCATAGCCTTGCACCTATAGCACCCTTTTAACGTTTATTTATTTTTGAGAGAAAGAGACAGACCATGAGTGGGGGAGGGGCAGAGAGAGAGGGAGACACAGAATCTGAAGCAGGCTCCAGGCTCCGAGCTGTCAGCACAGAGCCCGACGCAGGTCTCGAACCCATGAGCGGTGATATCACGATCTGAGCTTGAAGTCGGACGCTTAACCGACTGAGCCACCCAGGTGCCCATAATCCACAAGTACCTTTAAGTGCCCTCTAACACTCCTCTTTTGTTGCCAACCTGCTGCTACTTCTGTGAAGTGCACAGGAAAGTAAGAATTTGTTAAGGGGGGGGGAGGGGACAGAAGTTTATATTTTTTTTTTTAACTTTTTTTTTTTTGAAAGATAGAGAGCAGGGGAGGGGCAGAGGGGAGAGAGAGGGAGGGGGAGAGAGAGAATCCCAAGTAGGTTCCACACTCTGTGGACATAGGGCTCAATCCAACAACTCTGGGACCATGAACTGAGCCAAAATCAAGAGTTGGACGTTCAACTGACTGAGTCACCCAGGAGCCCCCAGAAGTTTTTCGGGGGCACCTGGGTGGATCAGTCGGTTAAGCATCTGACTTCGTCTCAGGTCATGGTCTCATAATTCGTGGATTTGAGCCCCGCATCGGGCTCTGGGCTGACAGCTCAGAGCCTGGAGCCTGCTTTGGATTCTGTGTCTCCCTCTCTCTCTGCCCCTCCCCCACTTGTACTCTGTCTCTCTCTCTCTCTCAAATATAAATAAATAAACATTAAAAAAAAAAACCAACAACATTTTTGGAATTAGATCAACTGAAAACGGGCTTACATTGTCCTGCTCTGTAGGAAAGGCCCCGATGCCAACTCGAGTCGTGTAGGCTTTCACGACCCCATATACTTCTCCGACATTTTGAGGGGGCATCCCCAGCCCGGTACAGACACCTCCAACCGTACAGTTTGAAGAGGTCACAAAAGGATAAGTTCCTAAAAAGAGAAACAAATATTAAACTGTACACACATGGGCATACGTTACTCAGAAACAGAATTATAATGAAAAATCCACATTCGAGTATATTCCAGGTAGTGGACAGACTTGACTAGAACCGTCCCCTCAAAAGCTCAGTGTTTTCCTCTTGATCCTTTCTGTCCGTAACGAGGTAACAACACGGGCGGTTAGAGCTGGCAGGTGTGGGCACTGGAGAGGCTCTGTGGGCGTGTGCACGCTTACTCAGCTCTGCTCGGTGGGTACTCGCCAAAGCCTGCTAGATGACGTGATGCCAAAACCCTGGTGTTCTTCCACTATGTAGACTTACAATCTACATACTTTTAATACTCTTCTGTCAATTTGAAAACAAGTTTGTCTTACTTCCTTGATACAAATTTTTAAGACACATCAGCAACCCAGAGTGACACCAGTACACCATGAAAGTCTGTGGTCTTCAATACCCTTCCTTCTGATTTCTGTTCAGGGAAGAATCCCCAAAATGACAAGGGAAGCTAAGAGGGGTGTACTCCCCCAGCCCCAAAGATCCTGGATCCCCACTTAAACTATCCACTAAGCTAATCAGACACTCTCCTTTCCTCCCAGACTGCACAGACATATTAAGCAGTCAAAAATCCATTATCTACTGTAATAGAAATACACTTTTTAATTGGTTTACTTGGGAGTCAAAAGCCGATGAAAGGTCAGTGAGAGCTGAGAACAATCAGACTTATCCTGAGGGATCAGGCTCAGGCAGAGGCCAGCAACCTGATAGGGCAGTAGCTGGACGGTATTGACTCGTCCACTTTTCGAAGACGGAAGAAATACCCTAATGTGCTCAGAATCTCACACCCAAGATGTTAAACAGATTTCCACAGACCTTAGAGTGGACATGTTTAAGGACAGGGTTTATTCTTGATATTTAAAGAAAGGCTGAATTAAAAGTAGAGATCCTTCCATAGGATTCCTCTCATCATCAAATGGAGCGTGAACCAAACAATGAAAATCAGTTTACAGAATCCCGAACCCACTGACCCAAACGGTGATTTCATTTTTCTCATAAACTACAAAACTTAACACATGTATTATATTTTCCACAACATTCTTTTCAAAAAACAGATGAGTGGCAGATGGCAAACTTCCATCATTCCTGAATAGACAAGCCTGGCTTTAAAATCCTGTAAGGCTGGGAATGTAAGCTGGTACAGCCACTCTGGAAGACAGTCTGGAGGTTCCTCAAAAAATTAAAACTAGAACTACCCTACAACCCAGCAACTGCACTACTCGGCATTTATCCATGGGATACAGGTGTGCTGTTTTGAAGGGACACATGCACTCCCTGTGTTTATAGCAGCACTATCAACAATAGCCAAATGTCCATCGATGGATGAATGGATAAAGAAGATGCGGCGTATATATATACAATGGAGTATTACTCAGCAATCAAAATGAATGAAATCTTGCCATTTGCAACTACGTGGATGGAACTGGAGGGTATTATGCTAAGTGAAATTAATCAGTCAGAGAAAGACAAAAATCGTTATGACTTCACTCATATGAGGACTTTAAGAGACAAAACAGATGAACATAAGGGAAACAAAAATAATATAAAAACAGGGAGGGGGACAAAACAGAAGAGACTCATAAATATGGAGAACAAACTGAGGGTTACTGGAGGGGTTGTGGAGGGGGGATGGGCTAAATGGGTAAGGGGCACTAAGGAATCTACTCCTGAAATCATTGCTGCACTATATGCTAACTAATTTGGATATAAATTTTAAAAAATAAAAAAAATTAAAAAAAAGAAACTCAAATTGAATGCTGGAAACATTAAATAAAATTATAATTAAAAAAAAGAAGTGTACTTGTGGTGTACAGAATTGCTGAATCACTATATTGTACACCTGAAACTAACATTACACTGTATGCTAACCAGAATTTAAATAAAAGTTTTTTAAAAGTTAAAAAAAAAATCCTGTACGGGAACGTTAATTATTTATATCCTAAGTACTTTAGGGCTCGGTTAAGCCCCCATGAAGTCATAGCTCACTCACCAAAATCAATATCTAGTAGGGCTGCATTCGCACCTTCTACCAAGATTTTCTTTGGTGGTCCATGTAGGGCCTCATAGAGGAAGTAAACTCCATCTCTCACCATTGGTTTAATCCTTTCCATGTAACCCTACAGGCAAAGACAAAATCCAATTCCAGTGTGTACTAATAAATGTACAACATGATCAGTACAAGTAAAACTTACCTGACTCTAAGACAGGTAAGACTTAACTAACGCAAAACAGGAGGGGCTGGTGATGGTACTCAGGTCTACTGGACATTTGGACTAGCTTTGGTCTCTTGTCCTGATTCTCCAGAACCAGAAAAGAGACCCTTCCACATTAACCTTACTGCAAGTTCTGATGACAACCTTCCTCGTGGCCAAGACTCATTCTTCACAAACCAGCGTGCAGGAAAATGAAAAGAACCGGGTATATTACATTGTGCTTTTGCGTCAGGTGAGGTCTTGAAAAAGCTACATTTACAATCCGTTTGTAACCACGAGTTTTGCAACTTGCATCAGGGTGACTGTCAAAATGTTGGTGCAGGTCACCAGTGTCATGCAAATATTGACAACTGATTGTTAACACTCTTTTGCCATTGTATTCCATTATAGCAATAGCTCAGCAGTATTACTAGTAGGTAATATGAAATACTATTTTACACATGAGCATTAAAAAATTTTCACAAAACATATTAAAAGCATTAATAATCCTGCTTAATTTTAGAATTCAATTAAAAACGTCATATAAACAAGAGTCCCCTCAAGGCCTAAAGTACAAATACAATAAAACCTAGTTTCGGGGCACGTAGGTGGCTCAGTCAGTTAAGCGTCTGACTCTTGATTTTGGCTCAGGTCATGATCTCACAGTCGTGAGATCAGCCCAACATCGGGCTCCGAGATGGTCATGGAGTCTGCTTAAGATTCTCTGTCTCCCTCTCCT
Source organism: Lynx rufus (assembly GCF_022079265.1). Taxonomy (NCBI): domain Eukaryota; kingdom Metazoa; phylum Chordata; class Mammalia; order Carnivora; family Felidae; genus Lynx; species Lynx rufus. The sequence goes on from NW_025814829.1 coordinate 58,104,626, forward strand.
CCTGCCCCTCCCCCTCTCGCATGAGTACACATGTGCCCATGCCCTCTCCCCGCCTCTCAAAAACAAATAAGGAAGCAAACCCCTAGTTTCAACTGTGTTTCAATATTTAGCCAGACTACTATGGAAATTCCAAGATCCACTTGTGAAGTCACCAGAATGTGTTACACCAACTGATCAAGGTATGGTCCCCCACCTTGGCTCTAGTCTCCTGCTTATTCCTGTTTTAGTCCTTTTTTTATGCCTGAAGTGACCGTACCGTTCATCATGTCCCTTATTCCTTCAAGTGCTGGTTCAACAAATAGCACCTATTAAGAATCTTCTTACCCAATTCTGTTCATTATTATTCATCTACTTCACATGAAACATGAAACATGCATAAAATGGAACTGAAAAGCCATAACCATACTTTAGCACATAAATATTTCCAAGTTGCTAGCAATAAATTTAAAATATTTGCCGCATGACAGAATGAAAAACAATGGCAGTGTATCCTAAGCAATGAGCAATACACTGAAATCTAAATACTCAGCATTTAGAATCTTCCTTGGAGGTCTTTTTTTTTTTTTCTTTTTTTTTTTTTTAAGGAATTTAGTGAGTAGATTAGGCCTAAAGTCTGTAATCATTCTAGAATAACATAGGAGGTTTGTAAATTCCTATTGAGTTCTGGAATTGATGTTCATACCGATTTACAGAAGAGAAGGAGTAATAATCAGATACACAGGAAGCAGCTTGAAACTCACCAAAGACCAGGGAGGAATGGAAGGTGGAGAAGGTAGGAGACTCGTCTACTAACTCGGGCACCTAACACCTAACAGTTGCCAAACGTGGGCCCAACCTTTGCCAATCACCTTGGTCTCGTTAAGAGAACAGTGCTAAAGAGACCGGCCCCGGGGGCCCTCCTTCTGGAACGTGCTGGCCAGCTTTAAAAGTCAACAGCCCCGGCCGTCCCTCTGTTGATCTCTGCTCCACATTGCTAGGAGGGATTTTTATTTTTTACATAATCCACATCGAGTCTTTTTTCTGCTCAGAATTACTCAATAGCTTTTCCTTAACTCCAGGATAGAAGCTAAAATCGTTATCGCTAGACAGAAGACCCCCAGAAGACCTCCCGCCCACCCCCGCCCCGCCAATATTTCATTTCAGCCACATCATGTGAAGTGACTCAAACATGCCCTGTCCTTTTTGGTAGGCCTTATGCTTTCAGACTTAAAAAGGACAATAATTTGCCATACCAGTCCTTACTTCTGGTACGTTACACAGTCTGTGTGGTACTTATTACACCGTAAATCATTCAATGTACATCTTCCCAGTCACAATGTGATTTCCATAAAGGAAATTAGAGACTGTATGCTCTTCATTCTTATGTTTGCAGGTCCTAACACAAAGCCCGAATGAATGATCTGAGATGTCAATCTGGCAAATGACTTTTTTAAAAGGACATTAAAGGGGCCAGAAAGCATTACCTTGAGTTTTTGTAATTCGCCTTCAATGTCGATTTCCAAAGTGGGGTATATAGATTTGTACTGGTTGGCCAGAACTTTGAACCTGAGAAACACGGATAAATCAAGATGTTCGCTCTGTGTAAAACCAGTCTGAATAGATCACTTGATTCAAATGGTTTCTGTAGATAAGTGGTTTTCATAACAAATCAATCCAGGACTGAAGCTACATTCTCAGACATAAAAGCTACACAGGAGATTGGTCATATGAATAAGTGATACATTCAAAATATTTTCTAATTCAAATGTAGGAATGCCAATCATATAATTAGGGTGATGTGTGTGGAGGGAAGGGGATGGCCTAAGATGTGTAACCAGTAGACTTAAATCAGTGTAAATTATATTGCGCTGTGTAAGAAAAAAAAACAAAAGGAGACAGTCTACACAATGCTTTTTAAAGAGACAGAGGCAGAATTTAGCAACTGGTCTCCAGTAATCTCAGTGGAGGTGCCCTGATGGCACAAACTGCTGCCTGAAAATGGATTCAGCCATCGGGTCTTTGATGCCACCTGTCATTAGACACAACCAATTAACTCCCTGTCACTGAGTCACCACACAGCTTTGATGATTATTAGGTTTCTCATGGAGACTTTTCTAGAGAGTAAGCATCCATGAGGCAATTTCTATTTTTTAAGGTGAGCTTAAATATTAAGTAGTTCACCAGTACCTAAGAGCCTAATTATGTCTAGGCTGGGGGAGTCTCTGGAACTGAAAATCTGAGGGGGTCAAGACTCTAGGGGGCGGTAACCCGACCACAGTACCACCACACCCCCCTGGGAATCTATTTCTCAGCAAACTATACCAAACTCCAATCCCTACATATAATTTTGGCTTTGCCTTCTTGGGGTACTGCTAGGATACCAACAAGATGTTACTTTTCATGAAGTTAATTTGAAATTAAGTAATAAAAAGTAACTTTAATACTCCAAACAAAACAAGAGAGCCAAACGCCACTATTCAACTAGAATACTGATCTTACCAATTTGCATCCTGGATATGAACAATCCCCAAAATCCCACGTGCTCTTTCCATTCTGAAACACAAGTTAGTTACCTCTCAGAGAAGCCCTCGAAGTCAGAAACAAGATCACACATCCGCAGTCCACTCCGAGCAGCTTTGGAAGAATAAACTGGGCCAATGCCCTTTTTTGTGGTACCCAAGCTTAAAAATAAATCAAAACGGGCTTTGAGTTAGACAAGAAAGAGGCACTTCTTGTGGTCAGATCATTACAAAGAATGGAGTTACTTCGACTATTTTGTTTGTGCTATTTTCTCTAAGTTTATCGTCACAACCCTATCGATTTCCTCTGAAATCCAGACATATTCTAATAATTTTTCTTAAACCTCTGGCCTAGGATTTGAACATAAGGGTCTGGATCTGCTTAAACTGCACCAAAAACAAAAACACATACTTTTTCCCGGCTTGTTCTTGTCTCTGTTGCTCCTGGATACCATCAGCTGCTTGATGAAAATCGAATACTGAGGAGAGAAACACCAAGTCACGGTCGTTGAAACAGAGATCACGTGGGAGGAGCCAAACATACTGCATTTTAAATTACTTGAGTTACAAATGCCTTCGGCCTACCTTCATCACGACGAATCAAATGCATGCTTTTAAAAAGCGTCAATAATGGTGGGAGTGAAGTTATGACGCCAACAGGTACATGAATACGAAAATAACGTCCAATCGTTCATTCCTATTAATTGCAAACTATATTATTTTAAAACTGGTCAGTAAGAGGGTAATTTTGGGGCCTACCCTACAATCCTATGAAGCTTCACTTACTAGGACACCCTCTTTTCTTCAAGTTCTACCCTCCAGACGTCTCTGTGTTATCTTGACATCTCCCTCTCCCTCACCAGTCCCAAACTTCCGTCATCTCTCACCCCAAACCGCGGCTTCCTAATGAGTGTATTTCCACTCTTGGAAATTCAGATTATCTCGAATTCATAATTCTTAAGGCAGCAAAGCCGTCTTTCCAAGACACAAAATATGATGTCACCACCCCCTTGCCTTTAAAAACTCAATGGCTTTCTGTTGCTCCAAAGAAAAAGACAAAACTCCTTTATGTGGCCTCTCTTCTGGCTCCGTGCTCTGGTCCCCTTTCTGCCCTTGGGTCACACGGGCATTCTTTCACATTGATGGCTACAAGGCAGACACTTGTGTCTGAATGTGGCTCTTCCTGTGCCTGCGCGTGCACTCACAAACTCACGCCCCACCAGTACTTTAGGAAGTCTCTTACCAGCTGATTTCCTGTGCCTACAAGTTCTCAAATATTTACCGACTGAATAAATAGCTACTTGATGGAACAGGCAGGCCTAGAATTTTGTCTTACAACTTTTCACCAAGGCTTCTTTTGTTTCCAAAAAGCCAGACAGGAATATAATTTAGGTACCATAAAATTCACCCACTTGCAGCGTCCAATTTAGTCATTTTTCATACATTAAACCCTGGCTTCTTTTCCCTAATGATTGTGATTGCTTCCATATAAATAAGTTGAAACGTTTACATTTTACACAGAACGACTGACATTAAGTTTCCTAGAAAGCAGTGGTGGCTTAGCTAAAAGATCTGGTGGTATCGGAAGGCTTCTGTTGTAGTTCTAGATGTTGAAACTAGAAAAATTCGAGGAAACCTGACCTTAATCCACCCTCTGATTGACCCTACCCCCTACAACCCCCTCCGCCCTAATTCCCTCTTTTGAGAGGCTACAAAATTGTCAAGGCAGTCCTCTTCCCAACTGTATGGTTAACAGATTTCCCCAGTGGTCTAGAACAGGAGTTCTGACACCTCTCACACTAGGTGATTACAACACAGAGACTAAACTTTTATTGTGTGACATAAAATTACCCTGTAAATCACGATGCGTCTTCGTGCCACAGAAGCAGGTAGCAACAACATCCTTAAACTACACTGCCATATTGCACACCAAAAGGTATCTATGGGAATGTTCAGAGCAATATTATTTGCAGTAACTCAATACTAGAAATGAGTCAAAGCCTCATTAATGGGAAAATGGATAAACTGTGGCATTTTCATACAATGGGATACTATTCAGCAATGAGAAAAGTATAAAATATTGCTTCATTGAACAACAAGGATGAATCTCATGGGCACCCTGTTGAGTGGAAATCAGACGCAACAGATTAAATGTGTAATCTGTATCGAGTTCAAACAACAACGACGACGACAAAACCAATCTACAGTGAGAGAATAGCAGTCTCCCTTGGTCAGACGGAGTAGATAAGGACTGGGAAAGGTCATTAGAGTGATTTTGTTTGTTTATTTGTTTGACTGAAATACATTGACCTAGAACACTACTTCCAGGCGTACAACATAAAGAGTCAATATTTGTATGTACAGGATGCTTGGACTATTCTGGTTCTTGTAGTTCTAGTAGAGTTTTAGGACTGTTTCTTCTATTTCTGTGAAAAATATGATAGGGATTGCACTGAATATGTAGACTGCTTTGGGTAGGACGGACATTTTCACAAAACGGGTTCTTCCAATCCCTGAGCACAGAGCATCTTTCCATTTACTCGAGTCTGCTTTCTTTCATCAATGTCTTACAGCTGTCAGTGTATCGGTCTTTTACATGCTTGGGTAGCAAAGTAGCTTTTTCGGGCACTAGAAAGGTTCTGTTTAACAAGGTAGACACTGATTAAAGGGGTAAAATATGTGTACACTTTTTGTGCATTTTGCTGTTGTGTGTGAGATGTTAAAATGGTTATTTATTTCTAATAATAGCTATTGTATACTATAGGGATTAGTTTATTACCATGTACAGCTAATAACCATTCTTATTTACTTTAGAGGAGCCCGAACAGTTCTTAAGAAGCTGTTTCATTAAAACTCAGACTTTGCCAAAGTGAGACATTGGAATGAGCTATTTCTTTCGAATAAAAAAACATTTTGCATTTAAGTATCTGCTGCATTTTCTATGCCCAAATAAGTTACAGTGGCAACTTGCAAACCACAAATAAATGGTTGATGGAAAGCAGGCAAACCATATTTCTCAGAAATTAATTTAGTACCTCGCCACTAAGCTAATGTTTCCTTAGGTTTTTCCAGGCCCCGGGGAGCTATTAGTGAACTCAGAGTAATTACTTTCATAAAGCCTCATCGTGGCACAGAGCCTTAATACCCCCACTAACACTGTTTTTGAAAGAACGCTCTTCGTGTGAGGTTGCTTTGAACATGTCTTCCACCGTCCACAGCCTAGATAAGGAAAACAAAAAATGCTGCCTTGGGGACTCAGTCTAATTTTTAAAATAAAAGATAATTATGCACTTTCAGTAGGTAAGTTTTAATAACACCATCTTTTATTATTATAGTTAAGTTTTATTAACATCATGAATGTCACACTGTATTAATGTGCCCACGTGAGCTTCAGGATCTGTAATACCCACGTTGCTTGCTGCTCTTCTAAGTTGTTTTGTGGGTTTTATTAGTTGTGGCCACTTACTAGGAGATCTACCCTCTTAAGAGATTGTTAAGTCGCAAGAGAACACGGTCATCTACAGCCTCAGTGTTGCACAGGAGGTCTCTAGAACTTACTCAGGAGATGACACAAAGGTCATCTTTGCAGTGACACATCCCCAGCCACTGTATCGGAAATTATAGATTGCTACCCACCTTCTCCAAACTGCCAGATGCGACAGGTGGCTCCCCCCTCCTCAGACCACATCACTACATGCCATGGTGTGTTTGTTACAGATTTATCTTGTTTGTCATCTGTCTGCCCTACTATACCACACGCTCCATTTTTTCTACTGCTGAATCCTCAGTGCCCAACACTACACCTGGCACAGAGTAGCCATTCAATAGATAGTTGCTGAATCAAAGGACAGACATCAAATAACCTAGATTTCAAATGTTTAAAGAAATTTAAAGTCTCGGCCATTTCTCAGATCTCTTTCCATCGGTAAGTATCTCTTACATTACAAATTTTGTTTGGAGTTTCAATGAGACAGGTCGCAATTATAATGTAATGGGTCCCTGCATGCTTGCTTAAGTAAGCTAACGTAAAGAACTGGCCAACAATGGACTCATTTAAAAATTTCTTTAAAGGAAAATTAGCTGTTTAAAGCAAAAATTTAAGAATGCAATGTAGAGGTTATAACAACGTAGACATGAAATGTAGGACAGTAATAACACAAGGGACTGGATAAGGGGTATAGAGGGCGTCTGGGTGGCTCAGTCGGTTAAGCGTCTGACTTCGGCTTCAGGTCATGATCTCGCGGTTCGTGAGTTCGAGCCCTGCGTCAGGCTCTGTGCTGACAGCTCAGAGCCTGGAGCCTGTTTCAGATTCTGTGTCTCCCTCTCTCTCTCTGACCCTCCCCCATTCATGCTCTCTGTCTCAAAAGTAAATAAACGTTAAAAAAAAAAAATTAAAAAAAAAAAAAGAAACATTGCCTTGTAAAAATCTTGGATTAAATATTGTATCATGTTAAGGTAGATGATTAAAGATGCATATTATAGGGGCACCTGGGTGGCTCAGTTGGTTAAGCATCCAACTTCGGCTCAGGTCATGATCTCACCGCTCGTGAGTTCAAGCCCCGCATCAGGCTCTGTGCTGACAGCTCAGAGCCTGGCGTCTGCTTCACATTCTGTGTCTCCCTCTCTCTCTCTGCCCCTCCCCCCTCTCAAAAATAAATAAAAACATTAAAAAAAATTTCAAGATGCATATTATAAATCCCAGAACAACTACCAAAATTCACAAAACAGGAGGTGTAATTAATCAATCAATAAATAGTGCAGATAATATTTGAAATACTAAATCTAAAAGAAATCAGGAAAAGGAGGAAAAAAGACAATGGCAGGAATAGAAAACAAAAAGCAGATATAAATTCAGCCATAATGTTAATTAACTATATTTATAAATAAATGATCTAAACACTCCAGTTAAAGGGGACATTGTCACAATGAATAAAAAGCAAGACCAACTATATTTTGTGTATAATAAATGCCCTGCAAATATAGATATAGATAAGCTAAGGATGATTAGATTGAAAAAGATACCTCCTGCAAACGCTGATCTTAAGAAAGGTGTGCTGGTTCTTAAGAGTAAGGAATATTACCGTGGCACATTCCTGTGTATACCAACATACATGAGGACATCTCATCACGATCAAAGTTAATCCACCAAAACAGAAGTTTAAATAGACACACCACCCAAAGCACACAAAGCAGAAACTGACAAGAGGTGAAAAGACAGGCGAATCCAGTTACTGCTGGAGGTTTCAGCGTGCCTCTAAGTGACTGACAGCAAGGAGACAGAATACCAGCGAGGACACAGAGACGTGAACACCCTTTAACTGACACTTAGGGGACACCCCACTCTCAACAGAACACATATTCTTACGGCATGTCGAACACTAACCAAAAGAGGCCCTATGCCAGGCCATAACACAAGTCTCGACAAATTGAAAACGGATGAGATCACACGCAGAGTATATTCTCTGTCTACAACAAAGTCAGGAATAAATAAGGGAAATCAGAAAAAGCATCCAATATTTACAAATGTAAACGTATTTCTCAATAACTCGTGGGTCAAAAAGAAATCACCAAAAAGTATTTTCAAATGAATGGAAATAAACGTACAAAATGTCAGTATTTGTGGAATGTAGCTCAAGTAGTATGAGACTCATACGCAGCTTTAAATGCTTATATTAGAAAAGAAAGGTCTACGTCAATGATCTAATAAGCTTGAAAAGAAGCTAGAAGTGAGCAGATTAAACCCCCAGAGTATGTCAGTCCAGCACAGTTCACTTCAGAGAAATTATTTGAATGGATTACGGAGGTTTAGCCAGAGGCTTCAGCCTCTGCTGGTAATTTGGAGGCACTGCTACTTAGCTGATACTTAAGAAACTTGGTGGGGCTGCTCTTAAATGGAGGTCAAGGCTCAAACTAGAGCAGCTCTTGCCTCAGGAGACCTTTGTATTTAAATACAACTTAAGGGGCGCCTGGGTGGCTCAGACGGTGTGTCTGTCTGACTTCCGCTCAGGTCGTGAGCCCCCGGCTCGAGGGTTCGAGCCCCACGTCAGGCTCTGTGCTGACAGCTCGGAGTCTGGAGCCTGCTTCAGATTCGGTCTCTGTCTCTCTGCCCCTCCCCTACTCGCTCTCTGCCTCTCTCCCAAATATAAAAAACATAAGAAAAAAGTTTTTTTAAAAATGCAACTTAAGAGCTTGCATCGGTCAGTTCTCTCTCTTTTCTGGTTAGTGTCTCAAACCACGTGACTGATAATTAACAATTCTATCCCTTCAAAGGTAGGACAGGAACAAGGAGACAAACTTCAAACTTCTTGGTGCTGCTTGAAGTTAATTTGAGAGTCCAGTTTGTTCTAACAACGGACAAGGAGGCTACACTGAATAAAGTCTGAACCACTGAAAAAGCCACATGGGTACATTTTAGACACAAAGAGTCACTCTCAAGATTTTTTCCAGATAGAAGACCTGCTTTTTACATGAGTATTAATGTGCAAATAAATGCTCTTCATATTTGATATGGTTTATTATATCTTTTATTTTATTTTATTTTTTTAAGTAGGCTTCACGCCCAGCACAGAGCCCAACACGGGGCCAGAACTCCCCACCCCGAGATCAACACCTGAGCTGAGATCAAGACTCAGATGCTTCACCAACTGAGCCAGCCAGGTGTCCCTAATATGCTTTATTTTATAACAGAATTAGAGACGTTTCTCATGAAATGCTGCTTATGTTATTCATTAGTTTAGCTAATTCCTCAGAAGTTAGTGATAACTTTCTGAGAATAAGGCAGTTATAAAAAAATGCATGTTATGCCCCCTTACCAATGTGAGCTCTGTCAGATATGATAAGCCTTTTTTCCCAGCCTTCCAGACCTAGAGGGAAGGAGAAAAAAGATACGGTTAACTGAACACTTTGTATAGTTTTTAAACCTTAATTTCTTTAGGGATACAATGTTTCAAAGTGTTTTTCACGGAAGTAATCACTAACACATCTTGTCTTCTGTACAGGATACATATTTAACAGGAATGTTCTGACCGGTCATTCATTATATATACACTCATGCACAAATTCTATCTTTTTAAATGTTTAACTCTAAAACGCTTCAAACTCAAGCCAGCCGGAGCCACATAAAATACTTCTAAGAATCCAAAAGCAAATGGTGGGAAAATGTCATTTTGTTAGAGGCAGGGGAGGGGGAATTTGCTGCAGAGCAGGAGAAGAATTTTAAGAAAAGGGAGTTAATTTGGGGAATGGCACCCTTTCCCAAAAGACAATTATAAAAAGTGGGATTAGAGGCGCCTGGGTGGCTCAGTCGGTCAAGCGTCTGACTTCAGCTCAGGTCATGATCTCATGGTTTGTGAGTTCGGCCCTGCATCAGGCTCTGTGCCGACAGCTCGGATCCTGGAGCCTGCTTCGGATTCTGTGTCTCCCTCTCTCTCTGCTCCTCCCCTGCTCGTGCTCTGTCTCTCTTTCTCAAAAATAAATAAACGTTTAAAAATTTTTAAAAGATTAAAGAATTTAAAAGGAGACAGCACCATGTAGGTAAAAATGCAGGGAAGCCAAGAGGGATGAGAGCCGCAGGCAGCCAGGATTCTGTGACATCACATCGAACTGTCAGGAACACTTGAGGTTGGATTGCTGCTTTTAAACTTGAACAGCGAAATCGAGTTGAGTATTTCCAACGAGCCAGGCTAAGGGCAAACAGTGCTTTTCCTCAACTGCGTATTTATTATTTGCGTTGCCAAGTGCCCCTCAAAGCCCAGCAAGGCAGCCAAACTGAATGTAAACAGACTTCCACAAATCCCAAAGAGATTAGCAAAGGCAGGAAATTAAGGCTTTAAAAAAATTGTTCTTAAGGAGATGGAAGTGAATCATGTCATAGAAAGAGCATCTCCCTCATGTGGAGGGAGGGACAGAAACAACCCTGTTTTATCCCAGGGTTATACAACCCACGGGAACGACACTGACTGACTGTGTGCAAAGGGGACCTCACTGGTTTCCTGACTCCCACAAGCTAATGTTTGGTTGGGGAGGTGGGGATGATGAATCTCTGGAGTTTCTCCACCAGCGAACGGACAGTGATTCCAGGAGACTGAAGAGAAACTCTATGGATGACCTGGGTGTCAAGAAATCAGGGCTTACACAATTACCTTATTCTGTTTGTCTTTTGTTTACAATACTGATCATACTGAATAAAATGTAACCGACATTGAAAACATTTGTCCTACAACAACCTGCAATTTTAAGGTATAAGACAAGGGAGCCTGGGTGGCTCGGTCGGTAAGCATCCGACTTCGGCTCAGGTCATGATCTCACCATCCGTGAGTTCAAGCCCCGTGTCAGGCTCTGCTCAGAGCCTGGAGCCTGCTTCAGATTCTGTGTCTCCCTCTGTCTCTGCCCCACTCGTGCTCTGTCTCTCTCAAAAATAAATAAACATTAAAAAAAAGATTTAAAGCATAAGACAAAATGTTTTGCCCGGTGTGAGATTTTTCAACAAACTTTACAATAAGCAAACCAGTTACCAGGCAAAGCAGTCAGGCTTTCATACCTTTTCCTTTTTGAACATTTTTCTCTGCTTCCTCAAATAATCCAGGTAGATGAATTACCACACCATTTCCTAAAGGAAAGCAAAAAAAAAAAAAAAAAAAAAAAAAAAAAAAGACCAACCTTAAATATTTATACTTATAATACAGATATACATAATGATATTAAAATACAGACATCTATGATAACTCTCATCTAGAATAGCAGATAAATGAAGGACTTAATAAACAGAATATCTGATTTCTCAGGGAGTTACCACAGAAATGATTCCAAGTTTTTAACAGTAGTGTAATGTAAATACACATAGAGTATAAAACACTAAAATTACATTCAAAATAATTTGAAATTTCTTTGAAACAAAGTGAAACTTATTCTGAAAGAACCTAGTTAGGTTGGTCTAGTCAAACTGAACCAGGTTACAATGATGCTAAGTCAATGCCTTTAAAATTGGGGAATCACACCCTATTAGTGGCCATAAAAATCAATTTAGCGGGTTGTGATTAGCATTTTTAAAGATAAAAAACTAGGCCAAAAAACTTTAGATTGCATCACATTATAAGGGTTCAGCATCAATCCGTGAAACACCTCCTATATTTCTCACTGTGCATCAGTGTTTGGAAAGCTGATTTGATGATCTAATACTACTTTATAAATTTAAGATTGCCAATGGCCACAGTTAAATGCAAGTTATTCCAAAAAGTATTAGTGCTAAAAGACACAGTTGTAAAATAGCCAGAGTTAGGTATATTCCAGAAGGTACCAAGGTCAAGATTAATAAGGGACCAGTGATTATTTGAGCAGTGAGAGATGAAATCAGCTTGGATAACGAAAAATGAACACCATTATCAATTGAGGGAAAAAAACCCCAAACGGTTCAGTTTATACACTCACCAATGAATGCGGTAACATTGGGATTAATTATTCCACTGGGTAAAAGATGAAAATCATACTCCACAGAATCTACAACAACTGTATGGCCGGCATTATTTCCTCCCTGAAAATATAAGACAGGGGAAAATTGACCCGGACAATAAATATAACAAATAACACATCTCCCTTCTAAAGTGAACTAGTAATTTCTTCTAAAATGTCAATATTACTGAAGAAAACCCAAGTATGTATTCGCCACAAATACTTATTTTTTTTTTTAACATTTATTCATTTTTGAGAGACAGAGACAGAGCACAAGTGGGGGAGGGGCAGAGAGACAGGGAGACACAGAATCCGAAGCAGGTTCCAGGCTCCGAGCTGTCAGCACAGGGGCTTGAACTCAGGAGCCGCGAGATCATGACCTGAGCCGAAGTTGGACGCCCAGCCGACTGAGCCACCGAGGCGCCCCACAAACACTTATTCTTTAGAGGCTTTATAATAGTTTGACTATACCCTCTTCTTCCCCCACCACAGTACCCTGGTTTTCCTGACGGGATCTAGAAAACTAATAAATTCAGGTTTCCAGAAGGTAGAAAGACATCTCCCCTCTTAAAAAGAGAAAAAATTGTGAGAAAAAAAGTACAGGGAGCAATTAGTTATTCTGGCTTGGGCATTACAGAGGACATGTAGCAATCTAATTAATTATCCGTGATATTTCATCCAAACACAGAAAAATCCCTAGATTAAGAGAGTAATTGATCCAGTTATGTCGACCCTAACTTGACATAAACATTCATGTAATTCCCACGGTACTAAAAGGGTGTCAAGCAGCTCTGTGACCTGAAATGTGTATTCTTATGTGGACTTATCTATCAACTAGGAAATCTCCAAGTAACTCCTTCCAATACTGGCTATCCTGAGACTCCAATTCGTAAATGTGTAAGTCAGTCTTGTGCGTGTTTAGTACCAATCCCTGAATCCGCTCATCTCTGGATAAAGTAATACACTGGGTCAAGGAACCTCTAAAGTTGAGAAACATATTATAACCCCATAGTGAAACTTCCACTCTGTGAAGCTGATGCCTAGAATAGTCAACACAAAGCAAAACCTGAGGTCAGATTAGGTTCACAGGAGAATGATTATTAAGTGACCACATAATTTTTCTAATTTTTTTTTGAGTTTATTTATCTTGAAAGAGAGAGAGAGAGGATGGCACAGAGAATCTCAAGCCCACTCCGCACCCTCAGCACAGAGCCTGACCTGGGGCTTGAAGTCACAAACCGAGAGAACATGACTGAGCTGAAATCAAGTCGGACGCTTCATAACGGACTGAGTCACCCAGGCGCCCTAATTTTTCTAACTTCTAAGCTTAAAAAACATTAAAAAGAAAAACCCCACACAAGTCAACTGATATTTAAACTTCTACATAATATTAACAAAAAGCTTAAAGTAAACAAACCAGGAATATATTTGCAACAAATACAAAATTTAACAACATCCTTGTTGGACACTAAAAAAAATATCAATACACTATGCGTCCTGAGAATGACTAGTTTAACTTTATCCCAAGGCTGTTTTTGACAAAATGAAGGTTATTTACTTTTTACCAAATCATCACCAATCACGAACTCACAAAACCTGCCAGAAGGTTGGTCTTGCACAAAAAAAATAAATAAATAAATAAATGCCTATTTACACTGTTCTCCACAAATACAAAGCATAGAACCGCCTGCTTTAAGACTAGTACATGTCTATGTCAGGTATGTTTAAAACAAGACCGGACAAAAAAAGACCGGACAGTGAGGTCTGGAAGGCAACAGGTGGGCGGCAGGTCACAGGAGGACAGAAGCAGGAGGGATTAGCAGCACTTCCCTCACTGGATACACCCAGGGAACCCGGCAGTATTTCCCTACTTTTTATGTTTTAATAAGAAACATCTGCATGTGAGAAAAGGCTCTGAAGGATGCACGGTAGGGGTGAAGTCTTCCTCATAGTCCTCACCCCTCACCCCTCGCCCCTCCCTACCAGTCACCACCAGGTTTTGGTGTAACTTCTGGAGGTAATTTGCCAAAGCCAACAGGTAATCTGCATCCTGTTTCATTGCACACATCCAAACGGCGGGAGCTGTATACTCCCGGGCAGCCTGCTTTTACTTAGCAAATCTGAGCACGCATTCCACACCTTGTGAACTGAACCACCTCATTCTTTTCATGGCCCTACCGTACAGCTTTTTATACGGTCCCATACAGAATTTATTTCCCACAAGAGAGGCATCCGGGTTGTTTCCAATCTGTCGTCCTTAGAGACAACGTCACAGCAGCACTTCCTGGTGCATACTTTATTATGACTTCACACTTGCGCAAGTTTATTACCAATTCTGATAGAACCCTAAAAGAAAAATAACTCACAGGACGATTCTTACTTGGTGTTTATAGCTTTTCTTTCACAGATCTATCCCTCATGCTAATATTAGCTTTTTTTATCGCGACTTTTTACGATTTAGGAGACCTCCCCCAAACTTTCAGGAAAAATCTTTCCAGAGTATAAAGCTCATTCAAATTTCTGGAGATCCTACGAAGAGATCCTATGAAGATGCTCATTTGTTATTAATTCTAAATTGTTATAAATCACTAAATCTAAGAAATTTGTCCTCAACTGTTATAAAGTACTAGTGACTTTATGACAAAAAAAAACTAGTAAAGCACTATTACTTCAGCAAAATCAGTTTATTTTTTTAATCCATCATTTGCCTAAGATAAAAAACCATGCCACAATTTTTGGAGTAGACCTCTAAAGTCAGTCTCCTAATTTACATAAAACTACTTTTTATAGGTACACTAATATAATCATTTGGTGAAACAATTATTAACTCGGCAGTGCCCAGTAATGTTCTTATTGTGTAACCAAACCCTACTCTCTTAGATAATGTTTTACCAAGACAGGCAGTGATGGTGGCAGCAACCGTAATAAAGCGGATTGTTTGTTATGGGTTGTGAGAGATGACGCTAGGGGGATGAGATGGTTTAATTTGTTAAGTTCTTCCAAGTTTACAGGTGGTGGTTCAGGCTGGAAAAGTTCAGCTGCAAAAGGCTTGAAAATCACACTTTAGTGAACAGCTGAGCGCATTCAAACACTTATCAGCCCTTTCAATAACCAATGTCCTATATTCAGGCTTCCTACAGGATTTCAATCTCATTTAAATTCTACTTGGTTGAGCAAGAAAATATGGTTAAACATGCCCAGAATAACCCTAGCTTATTCATTCTATTAAGGAGCTAGGGGAGAAAATGTAAGCCTGCTTATTAGCGTATCTGGCCATTAGTGTCCCGGGGGAACTGGGGTAGGATGGCTTATAATCTCAAACACACAACTCTGCAGAAAAGATTCCTAAGGTGAACTGAGGGGGAGTTACTCATAAGGAGCTTCCTGACAAGGTGATCTATACGGGAGATAAGCTTTCGTAAACTGTCGTGTTTTACAAAATGCGACAGAGGCAGCTTCAAATCTGAAGTGTCTATTTGGCTGCTAACCTCAAATATTCATAGATGGTGTGCAATACACAAAAGTCCCCTTGGGAGCTCAGGCAATGGTCTCCAAACACAGACTACACCGGTCCAAGGAGAGGTCAGCACACTAGCAAGCAGCAAAACACGGTTTCGATACGCGCACCACTGCTAACCACACCACACCCTCCCCCCACACCCTCCAGTGGATTAGGGGGGCAGAGTCTGAACCACAGGCTTCCACGTCTGTGATCACACTGCCGGTCACAGGGGCAGTTCCGCGAGCGTGCCAGAACAAGTAATGAGAACATATACATTTAATCGTGTTTAGTAATTCTCATAAGGAGCACTGGGGAGGCCAGAGAGCACTATATAAACGATCAGAGAGAAATATCGTCTACTTTTAACGGAGATGTACTACTCTCTTCCCAACGCGAAATTTCTGCAAAACTTGATAAATTATCCCCCCTCCCGACAGCGTACTAGTCATATATTCATATTAATAGTTACAAGTAACTATCTCTTGCTGTTTTGTTAAATTCCTGTAACACATGGTCCTAGTCACTCATGTAGGACACATGTAGGTCCTAGTTACTGTTAACTATCAAAGCTGCATGTTTTATATCACTTAACTAAAAACACAGAATGTGTTTAATTGTCACACAATCAAAAGAGCTGTGGACTAGCAATTAATGTTGTTTTCCAGATCAATGATACCAAGAGAGAAAATATTTTTTAACAATTCTCAGATGCCTTAATTTTTTTTAACATTTTAAATTCTGAAATTTACCCTTTAAAACCCCAAGAAACAAGAAATCCGTGTGAACCCAAAGTAACTGCATATTATGTGGCAAGTTGCTTTGAGAAAAAACCTAAGTTGGGGCGCCTGGGTGGCGCAGTCGGTTAAGCGTCCGACTTCAGCCAGGTCACGATCTCGCGGTCCGTGAGTTCGAGCCCCGCGTCAGGCTCTGGGCTGACAGCTCGCTTCAGATCCTGTGCCTCCCTCCCTCTCTGCCCCTAACCCGCTCGCATTCTGTCTCTGTCTCTCTCAGAAATAAACAAACATTAAAAAATTAAAACAAACTAAATAAAAACAAGAATAAATGCAAATTCACTGTATTGAAGTAAAAAAATAAACCTACGAAAGAAAATCCAATCAGGTCTCACCAGTCACAAAACATCCCCCAATTTGGTATTTATTTTACTGATTCTCTTCGACTGTTATTCTTGCTTTAAGATTAAATATAAATAAAATATTAAATATGCTGCTTAATGACCAAGAATAAAATGTCTCTCGAACATTATGATGGAGGCAAAGCAAAGCTGAAATGCTATGTTCTCAAACCTAAAAATCAAAGTTTCTGACGTACGCTTTTAGTTTTATAAACCATTCCTAAGATAGGCCATTTTCACTGTTTTAATTAGAGTTAATCAAAACCAATTTTTTCAAATGTTTATTTATTTTTGAGAGAGAGAGCGGGGGAGGGGCAGAGAGAGAGGGAGACAGAGGATCCCAAGTGGGCTCTATGCTGTCAGCACAGAGCCCGACGCGGGACTCAAACTCAGGAACTGTGAGATCAAGACGTGAGATCATGACCTGAGCGTAAGTCGGATGCTTAACTGACTGAGCCACCCAGGTGCCCCAATAAAAACCCATTTAATTCCAAACATTCTTCCCTCTAGAAAAACAGCGGCTCTACAGTATATTTAATACTGTTACCAAACAATTCACAAATAAGAATAACCCAGAGCCAGTATTTCTTCATTGCGCATTTTCCTATATAAAATTAACTCTCCGTCAGCTACACCTTCTTTATGTTTCGTCCCTCTTCTTTTCCCTCTCCCCCCAAACTCCTTATTTTGCAAATCATTAATTGACCCAGACTGGGAAACCTGATCCGACCAAGCCTGAGCCAATCAAGATCCTCCCCTCTTGGGAATTGGATTTTGAGTAGCGAGAAAGGCAGTAGCTCAGTGACACCTGTAACCTAAGGGAGCCTCCTTTAAAAAAAGGTTGCCAGTTCGGGCTGCTGAGCTCCCAGGAGCTGCCTTTACCCGAGGCCACCCTGAGGACTGGCCAACCCGTCCTTGCTTCAAACAATTCCCCATTTTGCCTAAGACAGCCTCCCTCCATTGCTAGCAAACAACAGACTCCAAATGATTCACCGCAGGAACTAATTGCAATATAGTATGTATACAGCTGGCTCTCTAAAGTTCCTATCTTGCACTGGTGATAAACCGAATATAAAAAATGATTAACTTCCAAATGTTAGTATGTATGCTGTCAAGAACAAAACTCGGAAGCACTACAGGGATGGTATAACAGTATTTAGTTATTTTGTAACTGTTCTCAGTTGTACACTTCCCAATTGGGGTTTGAAGCCTGAGAAAGGAGACAATTTTCCTTCCGCCGGAGCCGTCAGGCCCAACCCTAGAATAAAAGCTTGGATCAGGAAATGGTGGTATGTGCAAGTTTCCAATTAAGAAGCTCCAAAGGTCCAGGGGAGATTTAAAAGAAAAGGTTTTGGGGGCACCTGGGTGGCCCAGTCAGTTAAGTTCGACTTCAGCTCAGGTCAGGATCTCACGGTTTGTGGGTTCGAGCCCCACGCCGGGCTCTGTGCTGATACCTCGGAGCCTGGGGCCTGCTTCGCATTCTGTGCCTCTCTCTCTCTCTCTCTCTCTCTCTCTCTCTCTCTCTCTCTCTCTCTCTCCGCCCCTCCCCCACTCACGCTCTGTCTCTCTCAAAAATAAACAAACATTAAAAAAAAAGTCTGGAAGGGAATGAAATGAAACATTAGTCTGCAAAAGCGACTCCGAAAAAAGAAAAGAAGAAAAAAAAGCGACCCGATTCCCAACTCAGCTCGCTATTGGGTCTTACCTCTTTCCCAAATCACTCCCCTAACCGAGTTCCTGCTGTGACCTCGGAGGTGAAGACAGTAAAGCCCCCCCCGCCGTGTTGCAAACCCGAAACAATGGCGTCTGCAGCAACAGCAGGCGCCCGAGAGTCCAGGGCTGACACTTTTGTGCGCAAGCCTGGAGGCCTTTCTCAGGCCACCGAGGCCTCTGACACACGGTCTGTGCGTCTTTGTCCTTCCTGCCCCGAGTACACGAACACGGTGCTATGACCACAGAGCGCAAAGTGAACACCCGTCCACAACAGGTCCTGCCCTGGATCACAGGAGAGGGCAGCGACGCCTCACACCCACGCCTCCGAACCATCCCGGCAAGCAGAGAAGGGTTCCTACGTCTTGCCTCGAGTCTTCAAGCATCTTAGAAACCTAACAGGCTTTTGAGACAACGCTGATGACCTGGGCTGGTTTCTCGGGAGAACGTCAGACCTGTGCCTGTCTTTCCACACGCAACACTTCTCCTTACGCCAAAACTAAAACACTTGACAACCCACAGCAAGAAAGTCATTATAAACAAGGATGGCTAGTCTTTTATGAAGACGTTCATCTAATTGCAATTGGCTTATGATTTCAAAATAGAACAGGTTAAGTGACTAGCAGTAAGTCGACCAGTTAAACTATTCAGCAGTAACCAGACACACTAGATAGGAAGAGAAAACATATACACTGCTCAGTTGTCTTTTAAAGGCTTAAGATACTCTCTTTACCTTACGTTATTATGGTTACCTTCCAGTTTCGTGCAGATAAATGTCACACACATGATGAAAAGCTTGGGAGGACCTTAGGTTCCTAATCAAGCTGCGTGTAGATGCTAGGCACCAAGCCCTAATATACACACTTACTAAACCAGGGTCACGGATGGAAAGATCAGACACGAAACCAAAACCTGCATAAACCAATGATGTGTGATGCAGCTTTTGTAAATGCTTGAGAAAAGTTCACCCAATCATTACATTTATAAAGACACTTTCTTAAAAATGCACTGGAAGTATACGGCAGGTTTCAAGTCAAAAAAATTTTTTCTCATGAATAAAAAAAAAGAGGTTTTAAAAAGCTTGATATAGACAAAAATCCCACTTTTTAAAGAAGAATTCTAAATAATCTGAACTACACAGAATTAAAAGTTGGTTCAATGCAAAGAACCATCCCACGTTGGAGCCAGAGTCGCCTTGGGAAGGGACTTCTGTTGACGGTTCTCAACGGTGTCCACAGCCAACACTGAATACCTCAAAGTCCTCTTTTCCACTGGTAAAAGTATTCCGACAGTCACCAATCTCTACTTATTGGTGAGTAGCTTATCCATACTGACCTTTAGTGTCAAAATCTGACATGGGGCACAAAAGATAATACTGCTAAATGTGGGTCCTGTTATAGTAAGCCAGTAACTATATGTCAGTTTACCATTTCACTCTACATTTGTTCTGGGCAACAGTTTGTCCTAGAGATAACTTGAAATTACCCAACTCACTCACCCATGCCCACCAAAATTAAAGAAATAAAATAATATTGATCAGACGTCACTGAGATGATCTCATGATTTAAAAATTTATGCCTCAAAAAGAGATTATACATTAACAAATTACATGTTATATCCTACTGTACTATTATATATAATATCATTATATATTATCTATATTTATATCAACAGAATAAGCTTAAACAGTAAACAACTTGGGATATCCTCATTAACTAAATTTTCAGATCTACTGCCCTCAGCAGACAAAAACTATTTTACTAGAATGACACGGCATTCAAGCGAAATATGCTGAGGAAATACACACAAAAAATTACAAACATCAGTTATCTCTTCACACACAAGACATAAGACTTTACTATAAACCATTAAAGCCTCTGAACATAACGGTACAATATAAAAGTACTAGTTAAAATACTAAGTAACAAATGTTAATCCAACGAATGCTGGGGATTCCACCTTAAACTCATGCCATCAGTCAATTAACTTGTCCAGGGAGATGTTAAAATAATTTACAGGAAAGGGTTAAGCTACCGGTCTCAAAGAAATTTCTAGACGTGATCCAGACACCTAATAAATATTTGTTGAGGATTTACTTCCTCTCTGTCTCACAGAGTACTTGGTGCTATGGAAAAAAACAACAACAAAAAAAGCACAAATCCTCGTTTTGAGAAAATTTATATTCTGGCAGGGAAAACACAGTAATCCAAGAAAGCAAGATTTAACCAAGTATACCACACATTGGCATACATCTCTGTACTTGGGAAAGTCTATGAACTTTGTAAAAAGTGTTGATAGGGGACAAAGAAATAGCGATTATTATGAATCTGGAAAAACAGTTTACCCTAAATGCTAATTCTTTACCACCTTCAAAATTGTGGGAAGTGGTTTGGGAGGTAATTTTAGCTGTATCAAGTCAAGGCATTAAAAAACACTTTAGTTATGCCTTTTAAATTATCTCTCAATTTTTCTAATCATTCCAACGACAAAGTCTCAGTTTGCTGCTGTTAGGTCTTCTATACTTTTTTTTTTTTTTTAACTTACTAATAGCTGGTTTCAGAGCCTTCTGCGAATGTCAGCATCTAGCTACAAATTAACATTTTCTTCATTGTATTTATTTTCATGGCAAGCTTTTATATAGAGCAAGTGACAGGATACACTTTCCCTTTATAATTAATTTTAGTTAACATTTCTCTTTATGTTAACTTTAAAACCCTGAGGGGGAAAAAACACAAAGAGAGAGAGTACTGTCCTAACTATTCTGGATCCCAGGCAACTTCATGGTTAACCAAGACCACCTTGCTGACTTTCTAGAACAATAAATAAACCTGCTTAACAAGTGGTAGAAACGGTAACAGTTAAAACCTCTGTAGTTTCTACTCAACAAAATAAAGAAAATAAAGTATAACAGTTTACTCTGGAGGATGGGGGGGTGGTGATAGCAAGAGACTTCCTAACAAAGCAACTTTTATGCTGCCAGAAAGGGGCCGACCTACACCCACCCATACTTTAACTCTTTGAAAAACCCCTACCAGTATCCTTCTCCAATCCCTACCTGGCAATACCTGCTTATGTACAAGTTGTCCCTCAGACTGTAAGCTCCTTGTGGGCACAATCCCTGCCTTTTTCAGCTTCTTAACTCTGGGGCTAAGTGGTTCCCCCTTTATCCCCTGTAGATACTCATTCGGTGATTGTTGGATAAATAAGATACACCTGGAGTTGGTCCTACACGTACGGCTTTTCCTTAAAAGACATCAATTTAAAATTAAGATATCAGGAGGTGTTGTTCTTTGATGTTAAGCCCTACATACTGATTTATGGATCTAGAGAATTTACCAAATTGTAAATAATTCCGTATAAATCCTGAATCTGCAATATAGGGCTTAAGGGTGTTGATGAAAATGCCACTAGCGTTGCCTCTACTCTTTCCAATAAGGCATTTGATATATTTAACATAGTTAAATGCAAGGTCAGTTTTTCTTTCAAAAACTTTATTTTAAATTGGAAAAAATTCCTTTATGATTCCATTGTTAAACCATGAACACATCATCTGTATACTACTTCTAGAGAAACAACCTGTACACAAGCCGAGTTTATGGCATAAATATGATCAATAAAAACTGTACCAAGTTCTAACAAAGTATAGATTTCCAGTAATACACAAAACTTAAATCACCAAACATGGCATTTCAAGCTACAAATGTCTTTCCAACGTTGACTTTTCCCAGCGCTCTATATACACTGAGAATTTCAACATTCCACATTCTTCAGTTTTATAAGCCAGGAGAATTTCAGTAAGTAGGAGTCAGCTTACTAGGGCTGACCAAATAATATAAAGTTACCAAGGTGAATCACAAGAGAGATGCTTAAATCTATTCATTACGTAACTACTCTCAGTAACAAAACTAGTAAGAGTCCTTCCAATGATGAGCTCTTAAAAGGCACTAGAATATGAAGATTTTAGAATTATATAAGGATTGCAGTCAGTCAAAAGTTTACAGGTGGCGAACGTCTGCGTAACAGGTCTGCACAAATGTTCCTCCTCTGTCTTCAGCTAACAGTTTTAAGCCAAACTTGGCTCCTTTTCAATCACTTCTCTCTAGGCTTTCCAAGGACATCAGATGAGATTGGTCCATGACCTTCCTCAAGAGGACATTCACAACAACACAGAAACACCTTCTCTTGTTTACAAATTCATTCTACTATTTTTCAAGGAAATACTAAAATCGAGGATCTTTTAGAATAAATGCTCTTCAACGTTACATTCTCCAAACCTTCTGACAGCCCATGTTACTCAGCCTAAGCATTACTATTTCTGGGTAAGGAAGACGGCAGGAATGACAGGGAAGGGGACAAAGAGGCCCAGCCTCTCTCCCTTTCTACCCAGCAAGAGTTAGGTATTCTCATTCTTCTTTCCCTGTAGCATGGCCAGACCTGATTTTAAGACAAGAGCAAGGTGAAAGCTGGCTTTTGGAGCAGCTCCTAAGGCAATGTGGGGCAGGACTTGCATGGACACACGCTTAGGAGTAAGGCAGTAAGTAAGTAAGTAAGGTAAGTGGGTCGCCAGAGGGCCGGAGGAAGAGAGATCTGAAGGTGGGGAGAGGTGGTGGTGGTGCTACGTGGCAATACTAAGAGGCCATGACTATCTTGGCTAAGGAATGGGCAGGGTGAGTTTCTGCATGCAAAAAACAAAACAAAACAAAACAAAACAAAACCCCACGACAAATCAGAATATCTGCATTTAGCTTTTTCTGTACTTGTGATTACTTTGTTTCTGCTTGCTCAAATGACATTCAGGTAGAACGCTTTCAATCGAGTGGGCCTACTAACTTGTTACAACATACACAGCATGGCTTCATCATACTGTGCCATGTTCACGAGGAAGAGACCTACCTTCTTGCGAGGTAAACAGCAGTTCATTTCAAACACATCGCAATTTGTTTTGAAAGTGGTTATTGCTCAACCACTTCGAATTTTGAAACTGGTAATAGTTATCTAAGAGCCTTCACAAAGGCGTAGCCTAGAGGCTGCTTCAAAGCAACCGACAAATCAGAAGAAAGCTTACACTGAAAACCACGTGTCTCCGGGTAGGAAGTACATTACCGTTCCATTTCCCGAAAGTTCACTTTCCGTGTGAGCGTAACAATGTAAATATTTCTAAACACCACATTTGACATCCGCGCATTATTTGCCTCACTCGTAGAGGAGCTGGGATTCTTTCATCTGGGACCAACAAGTAACAATAATCTACCCTTAACATGAATACACGGGGTACGGAGTCAAAACCCGGGGCCGTTAACTGTGCAAAGCCCGGAGGCTGGGTTCTAGTGTCAACAAAGTGGACGGGAGGAGGCAAAGGTCTGCACGCTGGGGGCCTGCAGGTGGGGGAGTGGCGAGCGGCTTTTCGGGCGCTTCGGAACAATCCATTCCGCCCCCCCCCCCACTTCCATCGGTCTCCCCCGGCTGGGTGGGTGGGTTAAGGGGAGGGAGCGTGCTGCTGCCGCGCGGGGTCTCCGCCCGGAGTCGGGAGCAGGCCTCCCTCGGGCGGGAGCGTCTCAAACTCGGACCGTATCCCGTCCCCACCCCGGCCCCAGACCCGGGGCTGGGCACTGCCCCCCACACCCAAAACTGCAGCCCCCGAGGCATCGCGCGTCTCCCAAAGACTCCCCGTCAACCCTCGTTTTCCTCCAGAGCCACCCCAACCCCTCGGGTCAGGGGTCTCTGACCTCCCGCCATTTCTCCACGTCGCCGCAGCTCCGAGCAGGAGAGAACCTCAAGGTGACACCTCCTTTTGGACGACGGATCCGGGTTCCGCGCCCGCGCTCTCGGGCCCGGCTTCGCGTCAGAGCCCGGTCGCCTCACCTGGCAGCGGCACACGATGTCGGCGTCCTGCGCCAGCAGATCCACCACCTTGCCTTTGCCTTCGTCGCCCCACTGCGCGCCCAGCACCACCGTCACCCGGTTCCCGCCGGGCCGCGCCCCGGGGCGGCCGCAATCGCCGTTGGGCAGGGAGGATGCCGCCGGGTTGGTCTCGGCGAACGCCATGGCTCCGGTGACGCGAGGAGAGCCCGAAGGAGGCGCGGGCGGCGAAGAGTGCGCGAACCGAACTGCTGTGCGGCCGCCAGCCACATGCGGAGGAAGAAGGAGCCAGAGGCCGGCCCCGCCCCCGCCCGCGCCGGGCCGCCCCTCTCCAGCCAGGCCCCGCCCCGCTCCCCGCCACAGCCCACTCAAGGGGCGACCATGAGTGCCCCGCGCAGGCCGGCCGCCGCAGCACCGCCCGCAGGAAGAGGCCCCGGTGGCGGCAACCGCCGCCACCCGGGACTGAGGCCACGCCCCTTCCGCAGCCTGGCGCGCCACCCCAGGGGGAGCCCGCGAGCGGAAGGTGGCGGGGGCGGGGCCTCGAGCGCGCTTCGCCTCATCGCCCCGCCCATCCGCCCTGGTCCCGCTTTTCAAACTGGAGAGGCGCGGAGGTGCGTGCTCGAGCGTCGGACTACAACTCCCGGCATGCAACGCTCTGGGCGGAGGCGACGTTTTCTGGGGCCATGGTGTCCTGCCGTCTGCAAGCGTTCGTCCTCAAATTGTTTTTTAATGACTTGTCTTTATTCAGCGACGAGATAGCGTGTGCGAAATTCAAAGGGTGGAATTCCAAAATACAAATGGGATGGAATTGAAATGTATAGATTTGGAACTGGAAACTAAAGGCCTGGAAGTAAGAGAGATGGGGCAGGGATCAAAGAGGGCAAACTCAAAAGTAGAGCAATGGAGGACACTAGAACTGAAAGTCTAGAGATCAAGTAAAGTTCTAACCCTTCTCATTTTACAGACTAGTAACAGAGGCTCAGAGAAGAGGAGAATACTGATGTATAGTTTGTGCCAAATATTATGATGCACTTAGCTCTTTTAAATTCCACAACCACGTAAGGGAAGTAATACTCTCTTACCCTTATTTTATAGGATTTAAAAGTTAACTTGCTCTAGTGCGGGCTGAATTGGCACCGAGAGAACCCAGAGCCCAGGCCCTTTTTGTACATTCCACTCTTTAGTGTTTGAATCGCGCTTAGCTTCTGGAGTAAACTGTATCAACTGCTGATCTAATGCTCTTCCAACTGCAACACAAATTAACTATGACAGCTAATTCTGATATAAAGATGCTTCGGGAAAAAGTGCGAATAGAGCCTCATGTAAACATTAAATGCAATGTCTACTACATATATATCGTATACACACAATCACGTTCTCTAATGGTCCCTAGAGCATATTTTAGTATTATACTGGTTTTATTCAATGATTCCTTGTCGGTAAACCTTGAAGACGTACTACAAACCATGATGGTGCTGGGCACTGAGGACGTAAGGAGGAGTAAAGGTAGTTGCAGCACTCAAGGATTCAGATTAGTTGGTCTACTAACAAACATAAATTAGAAAACTGAAAATTGTGGTGTTTGTTTATCTTAGCTTTACCGCAAGATTACAAACCCCTTTGTAAACCAGAAAGCCGCCATATTTCCTTGTACTCAAGTGCACGAGGTGGCGTTGGGCCTAAAGTAGGTGCTCAATAAGTCCCCGTTACTGTTCATTTCTGTTGAACTTAAAAACCACTTCTAGAGTGTTGGATCCTGGAAAGCACTGCCAGATATGTATTCGCGATTGCAATATTTATGTACAGTCACAACGAAGACTTGGGCTAAAGGATGCAGGAACTTAAAAGCTTCACCCTCGTTCCGTCAACTGGGATTTTCCGGAGTGGTTTTGCTCTTTCACTCCCCAAAAGCACGGTTTCTGCCCTTCCTCCCGTCTGGTTTTACGTTTCCTCCTCCAACCAACTACCAAGCTCAGGGATAGCGCAGGTAGCGGCGCGCTGGCACGCATGCGCACTGCGCGCTGGCCCTCGCGGGTGGGGCTCGACCCCGCCCTGCGGCGCCGGGCCCCGGGCACCTCCTCGGCGGGTCGGCCGGCACCCCCGGGGAGCGCGCGAGGGCAGGGTGGGCGTGGCCCGGGCCGTTGGGCGGACGCCATCCCGGCGCCATGTCGGCCCAGGGAGTGGCGGTGTTGCTGTCGTGGCTGAGCTGCTGCGGCTCGGCCCTGTGGAGGTAGAGAGACGCCCAAGGCGCCCTGGGACACCGGGCAGGGCGCGCCCCCGCGCCCTGGCGTCCTGGCCCACCCGCCCCTGCGGACCAGCGCCCCGAGCCCCAGCTCCCGGCCCCCAGCACCGGCGCCCCGCCGCCCCCTTCCGCCAGTTTTCCATGAATGGGGCGGGAGTGAGGGGCAGTGCTAGGGCTCTGCTACTCCAGGGTCTTGGTGACTTCGCGTGGCTGTCGGGTGCACAGCTGAGCCCCCGCGAATCCGTACACTCGTTTCCTCCTGCCGCGCTCTCGTTCCGCCGGAGACGAGCGGAGCAAACGAGAACCCAGAAGTCGCCACCACCGGGGAGTGGAGGCAGGGAGCGAGGGCACTTCCCTAGGATGACTAGGTGGTTGATGGTTTCTGGTGCTTTGTAAGCTTCCATTTTTTCCTCTATAAGGTGAAGAAGATGAAACCTGCCTCACGGGGTTGTCGTGAGGCTTGAAAGCAAAGATATATTTAGCTCCCAGCATAGGCCTGGCAAACAATGGATCAATAAATAAGGAAAGGGGATATTATTAAGGATGGCCTGTGAATTCTAGGTGTTGTATAAACTTTATGTTGTACCCCAGAGGTCACCAAACTTTTCTGGAAAGGACCAGGTAGTAAATACTTGGGGCTTTACAGATGATGCAGTCAACTCTGCCATTTTAGGGATTCATGCACACCCTTACAATAGCCAACCAGGGGATGTGGCTGTGCGCCAATGAATCTCTATTATAAAAACAAACAGGTGGAATTGGACCTGTAAGGCATGGTTTGACACCCCCTGGTCTACATTCATAACGGACGAGAGTACTAAATTCATTGAGGTAATTAGTGCAGACAAAGTTGCAGGCAAAATTCAGGGTAGATGTGTTATTGAATGAATTCTTCCTTTGCCCAAGGTCTAACAGATATGTACCTACATTTTCTACTAAGAGCGTTAACATTTTGTTTTTGACATTTCGTATCCCGACGGAGTTGGTTTCCTTTAATGATCTAAGGTAGGGCTGCAACCATTTCTTTCTCCTTATGAGTCCAGTTCCGTTTTCCAGTTCCATTTATTGAATATTGCCTCTGTCATATACAAAACTTCCCTCTGCACTTATGTCAACTTAAGGGTTTGCTATACAATCCCTCTTATTTGGAGGAGAAATTAGTTTTAATATTTATATTTGACCTTTTCCTCCACAGGTATTCCAGTAACAGCCCAAGCTACCACATTTTTAGTACCAGAAGTACTGTAAGTGTTTAATTTTTTTCAAACTATAGTCAAGAATCATTTTTTACCTTAGAGCAAAGAGCAGTGTTTTATACTTAGTTGTATAGTGTGGTGTCATTCATTTGTTTTTATTTTATTTCCGTTGTCTCATTTGTCGTCCTAATATAAATCCCCTTCCCAATGAATGTCCTTAGATATGTGTGTAGCAAAAACAAATAATGTGGTTTTGAGTGTTTTTTTTATTTAGTATTCACAGATAAGATGGCCATACAATATATTGTGTAAACTATAGACAGTGAAAGATAGTGCTATTAATATTTTTGCTGGGACAGCAGGTATGAATTGGAACTGCCTAGATAGACGGAGACGTATGGTCACCAAAGCTGTAGATTTCATTCTCTATATTCCTTCTTTTATCCAATACTTTGCCTTAATTTCTTCTGAATGCTGCCTGCTTACTAGTGTGTGTTTTATTTTATTTATATACCCCCCTAATGATGGACACATGGCTTTCTATCACCACAAACAACACTGTGAAGAAGATCCTTCCACATGTCATTTTACGGGTCTGTGCAATAATTTTTCAGTCACGGTTGCAGGGACACAGGGAAAGCAGACAATTTAACTAAATTCTGCAAGATTGTTCTTAAATGGCAATCACAATTTCCACTCTCACCTAGTGCACATCTCCACCAAAGTCTGGTATTATTGAAGTTTCTATTTTTTACCAACATCGTTAGTATGTGCTAATATCACTGTTGCTATTTTCAATTCTCTGACGGCTACTGATTTTGAGCATCTCTTACCACTTTTACACAAGCTTCTCTTCTGAATTGCCTGGTCATAACCTTTTGCCCATTTTCCATTTAAGTTTATGCCCTTTTCTTGTTGATTTACAGAGTGCTGTATACATTCCACTCTCTATATTAGTTGAATATTGGTTTTAAATGTTTCAGTTATCAGGGCATCTGGGTGACTCAGTCAGTTAAGTATCCAATTATTGACCTCAGCTCAGGTCTTGATCTCAGAGTTGTGAGTTCAAGCCCCACGTTGGACTTTGCACTGGGAGTGAAGCCTACGTAAAAAAAAGTTTAAGTTTTAATCATTTTCTTGTCTCTCATCTACTCATCTAACCATTAACTTTGTCCATGGATATTTTATTTTTCAAGAAAAAGCCAACTTTTGTTGAACCAAACCACTCTGCCTCCCCGCTCCCCCCCACTCTTTTTGACCTCATACTTTCTACTTCTTTTGCAGCCCCTTTTTTTTTTAGTGTTTATTTTTGAGAGAGAGAGAGACAGAGTGTGAGTGGGGGAGGGGCAGAGAGAGAGGGAGACACAGAATCTGAAGCAGGCTCCAGGCTCTGAGCTGTCAGCACAGAGCCCAACATGGGGCTTGAACTCAAGAACTGTCAACTGACCTGAGCCAAGTCAGACGCTTAACCAACTAAGCCACCCAGGTGCCCTTGGAGTCTTACTTAAGAAAAATCTTCTCCTGCCTGGAGTTGCAAAGATATTTATCTTTTTTCTTTTATATGCTTTATATCTTGACCTTTCAAATATAGGTCAGAAATTCATCTAGAGTCCACTTGTATATAATATAAAGTATGCATTCACATTATTGTCTCCATGTAATGAACCACCATCAATTAAACAACTTATTGTTTTTCAATTATTTTCTGGTATTATGTTTTTAGATGTTGTCAATATCTATATATAGAAAAAAGATAATACCAGAAAAATAATAGAAAAACAGTAAGTTGTTTAACGTAGCTGCAGTTTAGTTTCAATGGTGTATACTCTTTCCTTGAATTAACATGCCACAGTATAGGCATCCTTTTATTCTAGATAAGCAACTAGGTTGTTTCCATTTTTAGTCTGCTATGATTAGGGCTGCTAGGAACATTATTATGCCTATCTTCTGGTTAACATATATGCATTTCTGGTGGGTATATAACTAAGTGGAATCGGTAAGTCCTGGGGAATATGCACGTGTTCAGCTTTAGTAGGTGATGCAAAAGATTTTACAAAGTAATTGTATCAGTTTACACTTATATTCTATGTTTATATATATCATTGCATTTACATTATTAAAAATTTATTACGTTACTCAAAGTCAGGCAAAAGGAAACTGTACCAACAACGTCATTTGTTTTTAAATCCATTGCTATCCATTTCTTATAAAATCTGTACTTATCACCTAAATTGTTATTTGTAGTTAATTTCTTTAATATCATTTATCTATTTCATCTTGGTTTCTTGAACATCTTTGCTGTATAATTGACCATTTGATTAGTCATTTTATTTTTTTTTCTTTTTTTTTTTTTATATGAAGTTTATTGACAAATTGGTTTCCATACAACACCCAGTGCTCATCCCAAAAGGTGCCCTCCTCAATACCCATCACCCACCCGCCCCTCCCTCCCACCCCCCATCAACCCTCAGTTTGTTCTCAGTTTTTAACAGTCTCTTATGCTTTGGCTCTCTCCCACTCTAATATCCTTTTAGTCATTTTAAAAATCTCTTTTTTTTCTAAGTAATCTCTGCACCCAGCATGGAGCTCAAACTCATAACCCCACGATTAAGAGTCACATGCTCCACCAACTGAACCAGCCAGGCACCCCGTAAAAATCTCCTTTCTTGATCTCTACTGTTTCTTTATCATTTTTAGGGGGGGTGACAGAAATATATCATCTTAGTTGGCAATTGGTAACCAAAATAGTGGAATTATGTCATTATAGAAATGCAAATTGGGAGCCAGAGTTTGATTGTCCACCAGGAAGGTAGACAAAATGCAAGAGAGTAGATGCTAAAACCAGTGGTATAGCAGCTTCCTTGCAAGTGATATTCAGAGAAAGAAAGAAATTATTGAGTGTACAGAAGACACTTTAGGGATGAAATATTTCATAAATCTTGATGGAAAGCATTTTGAAACAGTTTTTCTCTACCTATTTGCTTTTCTGGGAGCTTTGGCATGAACTTTGGCAGGATTCAGGTTTGACACACATCTAGGAACCTGTGAAGGTGCTCTGAGGGAACATAAGCTGATGGAGGCCATCTCTCTACTTCCCTATGTCTCTCTACAGCTTGCCAGTGTCTCCCATAAAGGAACTTATGCATTTGTCTAGAGCCTCGTTTTTGTAACCCACAGGACACCTCCGGATCTCCTGGCTCTAGTGGCCAGGGAGGCTTACACTTGTAGTCCCATTGGACTATATATATTTGTATGCTTTAAAAGCTACTGCTTGAGTGTCTGGCTTCTAGACAACATGAATCTAGGTGCTCACTGAGATCCTCCCTTTGGGACAATGACAGGACTGGAACATCCTCAACTACTGGGAGTTATTAAAAATAAAGTAAGCTTCTTGGACAATCACAAAGTTTTGAAGGACAACCAAGACCTAGGGCAAGGTTAAATGATAAGCTTCATCTTTTACACAAGGCCACTTCATCAAGACTAGAAGAGGTGGTTATTTTATCTAATGCATAGAAATGAACACAAGAGAGTCAAGGAAATAGAAGAAACAGAAGAATATGTTCCAAACAAGAGAATAAGATAAAACCTCAGTGACAGGGGTGGGGGAGACACCTTACTCTAATGGAGATAAGTAATTTGCCTGATAAAGAGTTCAAAATGATAGTTGTAAAGATGCCCTTTGAACTCAGGAGAAGAATGGTTGAACACAGTAAGAACTTCAACCAAGAGATACAAAATATAAGAAGATACCAAATAGAAGTCACAGAGCTGAAGGATATAATAACTGAACTGAAAGGTACACCACAGGGTTTAGTAGAAGACTAGACAAGGCAGAAGAAAGGATCTGTGAACCTGAAAGCAGAGCAGTGGAATACACCTAAACAGAGCAATAAAAAGAAAAAAGAGTGGGGGGAAAAAAGTAAAGAAATATTAAGGGACTTACAGAACAACATCAAGTGGACTAACATTCACATTATAGGGGCCCAAAAGAAGAAAGGGGCTGACAATTTTTAAAGAAATAATGACTGGGGCGCCTGGGTGGCGCAGTCGGTTAAGCGTCCGACTTTGGCCAGGTCACGATCTCGCGGTCCGTGAGTTCAAGCCCCGCGTCAGGCTCTGGGCTGATGGCTCGGAGCCTGGAGCCTGTTTCCGATTCTGTGTCTCCCTCTCTCTCTGCCCCTCCCCTGTTCATGCTCTGTCTCTCTCTGTCCCAAAAATAAAATAAAAAAACGTTGAAAAAAAATTAAAAAAAAAAAAAAAGAAAGAAATAATGACTGAAAGCTTCCCTAATTTGGGGAGGGAAACAGACAGCCAGATCCAGGAAGCCCAGAGAGTTACAAATAGGATGAACCCAAAGAGACCCCAACAAAGACACATTATAATTTAAACATTGAAAGTTAAACACAAGGAGAGATCTTACAAGCAGCAAGAGAAAAATAACTTCTGTTACATGCAAGATAAACCCCTAAGGTTATCAGTAGATTTTTCAGCAGAAACATTGCAGGTCAGAAGTGAGTGGCACAATATATTCAAAGTGCTGAGAGAAAAAAACTTCCACACAAGAATACTCTGTGCAGCAAAGTTTTCATATAGAATTGAAGGAGAAATCGTTTTCCAGATAAGCAAAAGCTAAAGGGATTCATCATCACAAACTAGCCTTACAAGAAATGTGAAAGTGACTTTTTATGCTGGGGGAGGGGGGAAGGTACTAATTAGTAACAAGAAAACATGAAAGAATAAATCTCACTGGAAAGGTAACTGTATAGTAAAGGTAGTGGGTTAGTTACTTATAAAGCTAGTGTGAAGGTGAAAAGACAAAAGTACTAAAAATAATAATTTCTTAAGGGATGCACAGGAAAAAAAGATGTAAACTATGACATCAAAAACAATGTGCAAGGGGTTAGTAAAAATGTAGCACTTTAGATTGTGATCAACCTTAGGTTATTATCTACTTAAAATACACTGTTACAAGTTTTTGTGTGTAAGCCTCATGGTAACCACAAAGCAAAAAACCTGTAGTAGATACATAAAAGATAAGGAAGAAGGAATCTAAGTATGCCACAAAAGAAAGTCAACAAAACAAAAGAAAGAGAGGAGAGAAGAAAGAAACACAGAGAAACTACAAACCAGCCAGAATACAGTTAACAAGATGGCATAAGTACAGCCATACCTCATATCATTGTGCTTCACTTTATTGTGCTTTGCAAATACTACTGTTTTTTGTTTTTGTTTTACATATTGGAAGGTTTATGGCAACGCTGCATCAAGCAAGTCTGTCAACACCATTTTCCCAATACCATCTCATCTGCTCATTTCATGTCTCTGTGTCACATTTTGGTAATTCTCACAATATTTCAAATTTTCATTATTGCATTTGTTATAGTACTCTGTGATCAGTAACTGCAGCTTGCTGAAAGCTCACATGATGGTTAGCATTATTCACAATGTTTTTTAAACTAAGGTATGTACGACATAATGCTATCACACACTTAATAAACTATAGTACAGTCTAAACAATTTTTATATGCACTGGAAAACAAAAAAATTATGTGATTCATTTTATTGTGATATATAATTTATTGTAGTGGTCTGTAAATGAAACTGCAATATCTCAGAGGTATACTTGTACATACCTATCAGTAATTACTTTAAATGTAAATGGACTAAATTCTCTAATCAAAAAGCAAGTGGCTGGCTGGATTAAAAAAAAATCCATCTATGTGCTGCTGATAAGAGACTCAACAGATGTAAGGACAAACACACAGACTGAAAGTGAAGGGATGGAAAAGGATATTCTGTGCAAATGGAAACCAAAAGAAAGCAGTGTTGGCTATACTTATATCACACAAAATAGGCTTCAAGACAAGAGCATTACATGAAGAAGAAGTGTTCAATCGAATAAGATGACATAACATTGGTACCTATTTATGCATTCTGCATAGGAGTGCTGAACATATAAAACAAATAATAACAGAACTAAAGGGAGAAATACACAGCAATACAATAATAGTAGAGGACGTTATTATCCCACTTTCGTTAGTGCATAATCCAGACAGAAAATCAAAATGGAAATATCAGCCTTGAACAACACATTCAACCAGATAGAACTTAACAGATATTTACAGAACATCCCATCCAAAATGAACAGAATACACATTCTTCTCAAACACAGGGAACATTCTCCAGAATAGAGAGGTCATGTGTTAGGCCACAAAGCAAGTCTTAAGATTAGTATCATATCAAGGATGCTTGGGTGGCTCAGTCGGTTGAGCATATGACTTTGTCTCAGGTCATGATCTCTCAGTTTGTGGGTTTGAGCCCCACGTCAGGCTCTGCGCTGACAGCTCTGAGCCTGGAGCCTGCTTCAGATTCTGGGTCTTCCTCTCTCTCTCTCTCTGCCCCACCCACACTCATGCTCTGTCTCTCAAGAATGAATAAACATTAAAAAACAATTAAAAAAATAAACATTTTAAAAAAATTTAAAAAGAAGATTAATATATCATGCAAATTTTCTGACTGCAGTGGTATAAAACTGGAAATCAATGATAAATAGAAAACTGGAAAATTCACAAATATGTGGGGGTTAAACAACATGCTACTGAAAAACCAATGCATCAAAAAATAAATTGAAATACAAATCAACCAGTAACTTGAGACAAATGAGGAGGGAATGGGATGCAGCAAAAACACTTCTAAGATAGAGGTTCATAGCTTAAATGCCTAAATCAACTAACAAGAAAAATATCAAACAATATTACACCCCAAGAAACTAGAAAAAGAAGAAATGAAGCCCAAAGTAGGTAGGTAGAAGGAAATAACAAAGATAAGAACAGAAATAAATGAAGTAGGTGGGGCGCCTGGGTGGCTCAGTCAGTTAAGCATCCGACTTTAGCTCAGGTCGTGATCTTGCGGTTCATGGGTTCAAGCCTTGCGTCAGGCTCTGTGCTGACAGCTCAGAGTTTGGAGCCTGCTTGGTATTCTGTGTCTCCCTCTCTTTCTGCCCCTCCCCTGCTCATGCTCTGTGTTTGTCTGTCTGTCTGTCTGTCTCTCTTTCTCTCAAAAATGAATAAAACATTAAAAAAAAGAAAGAAATGAAATAGAGATTACAATAACAATAGAAAAGATCAATGAAACTAAAAGCTGGTTCTTTGAAAAGATAAAATTAACTGCAGGATACAAAATCAATATTCAAAAATCTCTTGTGTGGCTGTACACTAACAGCAGTCTGGAAGAGAAATTAAGAAAACAATCCTATTTGGAATTACATCAAGAAATAAAAATACTTAGCAATAAATTTAACCAAGGAAGTAAAAGACTGCTACATTAAAACTATAAGATATTGATGGAAGAAATAGAAGAAAACATAAATAAATGGAAAGATATTCCACACCCATGGATGAAAAGAATTAACATTATTGGGGCGCCTGGGGGGCTTAGTCAGTTAAGCATCTGACTACAGCTCAGGTCATGATCTCATGGTTCATGAGTTTGAGCCCTGTGTCAGGCTCTGTGCTGACAGCTCGGAGCCTGGAACCTGCTTCGGATTCTGTGTCTCCCTCTCTCTCTGCCCATCCCCTATTTGCACTCTGTCTCTCTTAATCTCTCAAAAATAAATAAACACTTAAATTTTTTTTAAAGAATTAACATTGTTAAGATGACCATCAACTCCAAGAAATCTACACTTTCAGTGCAATCTTTATCAAAATTCTGATGCCATATTTTACAGAAATAGAACAAACAATGGAAAAGTTTGTGTAAAACCATAAAAGACCTCAAATAGCCAAAGCGATATTGAGAAAGAAGAACAAAGCTGGAGGCATCACATTATCTGATTTTAAACTACATCACAGAGCTGTAGCAATCAGAACAATATGTTGGCATAAAAATAGATATAGAGGGGTGTCTGGGTGGCTTAGTCGGTTGAGTATCCAACTCTTGATTATGGCTCAGGTCATGATCTCACAGTTTGTGAGACTGAGCCCCAAGTTGGGCTCTGCACTGACCGTGCGAGTCCTGCTTGGGATTCTCTCTCTCTCTCTCTCTCTCTCTCTCTGCCCCTCCACCCCCCTCTCAAAATAAATAAACGTTTAAGAAAAGGGGCACCTGGGTGACTCAGTTAAGCATCTGACTCTTGGTTTCAGCTTAGGTCAAAATCTCATGGTTCATGTGCTGACAGCACAGAGCCTGCTTGGGATTCTCTGTCTCCTTCTCTCTTCCCTTCCCCTGCTCTCTTTCTCTCTCTCAAAATAAATAAATAAGGGGCGCCTGGGTGGCGCAGTCGGTTAAGCGTCCGACTTCAGCCAGGTCACGATCTCGCGGTCCGTGAGTTCGAGCCCCGCGTCGGGCTCTGGGCTGATGGCTCAGAGCCTGGAGCCTGTTTCCGATTCTGTGTCTCCCTCTCTCTCTGCCCCTCCCCCGTTCATGCTCTGTCTCTCTCTGTCCCAGAAATAAATAAACGTTGAAAAAAAAATTAAATAAATAAATAAATAAATAAATAAATAAATAAATAAACTTCAAAATACATATATAGAGAGGGATGCCTGGGTAGCTCGGTTGTTTGAATGTTCAACTTTGGTCAGGTCATGATCTCACAGGTCATAAGTCTGAGCCCCAAATGTGCTCACTTCTGTCAGTGCAGAGCCTGCTTCAGATCTTCTGCCCCCCTCTTTCTCTGCCCCTCCCCTGCTTGTGCTCTCTCTCTTGCTCTCTCTCTCTCTCTCTCTCTTAAAAATAAATTAACAACATTAAAGAAAACAACACAGAGATTGATGGAACAGAATAGAGAGCCCAGAAATAAACCCATGCATATATGGTCAATTAATTTGCAACAAAGGAGCCAGGAATATACAAGGGGAAAAAGACAGTCTTTTTAATAAAAGGTGTTGTGAAAACTGGATAGCCATATGCAA
Source organism: Lynx rufus (assembly GCF_022079265.1). Classification (NCBI taxonomy): domain Eukaryota; kingdom Metazoa; phylum Chordata; class Mammalia; order Carnivora; family Felidae; genus Lynx; species Lynx rufus. The sequence continues at coordinate 58,141,124 of NW_025814829.1, forward strand.
AAGAATGAAACTAGACAAGTATATTATACCATATACAAAAATTAACTGAAAATGGATTAAAGTCCTGAATAAAAGACTTGAAACCATAAAACTCTGAGAAGAAAACACAGGCAGTAAGTTCCTTCACATTGGTCTTGGCAGTGACTTTTTTTTTAAACTGACACCAAAAGCAAAGGCCACAAAGACAAACATAAACAAATGGGACTACAACAGACTAAAAATATTTTTCACAGTAAAGGAAATCATCAGTAAGATGAAAGGGCAATGTACTGAATAGGTGAAAATATCTACAAACCATGAGGGGTTAACATCCAAAATATATAAAGAACTCATACAACATACAACATAAAATAGGAAAAAGCAAACAATTTGATTTAAAAATGAGCAGAAGATTTAAATGGACATTTTTCCAAAGAAGATCTACGGATTGCCAACAGGAACATGAAAAAGTGCTCAGTGTCACTAATCATCAAGGAAATGCAAATCAAAACCACAATGAACTCACTTCACACCAGTTAGAATGCCTATTATCAGAAATGAGAGAGGATAAACAGCGACTGACACCACAGAAACACAAAGGATCATAAGAAAATACTGTGAAAAATATATGCCAACAAACTGGACAGCCTGGAAGAAATGGATAAATCTAAATAATCTTCCAAAGCTAAACAAGGAAGAAATAGAAAATCTGAGCAGACCAAGTAAAAGTAACAAAATTGAATTGGTAATCAAAAAACTATCACAGAATAAAAGTCCAGGACCAGATGTATTCACATAATGAATTTTACCAGACATTTAAAGAAGAGTTAATATCTATTCCCCTCAAATTCTTCCCGAAAATTGGAGAAGGAAAGCTTCTAAATACATTCTATGAGGCCAACATTACCCTGATACCACAAACAGACAATGACACCACAAAAAAATAAAACTACAGGCCAATATGCATGGTGAACATAGATGGAAAATCCTCAACAAAATATTAGCAAACTGCATAAAACAATACATTAAAAGATCACTCACCATGATCAAATGGGATTTATTCCCAGGATGCAAGCATGGTTCAATATCTGTAAGTCAATCAATGTCATAAATGACATCAAGAAAATGAGGGGGAAAATTATATGATCATCTTGGTAGATGCAGAAAAAGCATTTGACAAGATTCATGATAAAAATTTTCAACAAAATGGGGTTAGAGGGAACATACCTCAATATAATAAAGGCCATATAGGAAAACCCCACAGCTAACATTATACTCAATGGTGAAAAACTGAAAGCTTTTCCTTTAAGGGCAGGAAAAGACAAGGTTATCCACTCTCACCACTTTTATTCAACCTAGTACTGGAAGTCCTAGCCACCCACAGCAATGAGACAAGAAAAAGAAACAAGATGCATGCATATTGCTAAAAAAAGAAAAAAAAAGGGTGGGGGGCGCCTGGGTGACTCAGTCGGTTGAGCGTCCGACTTCGGCTCAGGTTATGATCTCACTGTCCATGAGTTTGAGCCCCATGTCGGGCTCTGTGCTGACAGCTCAGAGCCTGGAGCCTGTTTCAAATTCTGTCTCCTCTCTCTGCCCCTCCCCCCACTCATGCTCGGTCTCTCTCTCTCTCTGTCAATAATAAATAAACACTAAAAACTTTTTTTAAAAAAAGTTAAACTGTCACTATTTGCAGACCACATGATACTTTATAGAGAAAATCCTAAAGACTCTACCAAAAAGCTACTAGAAGTAATAAACCACTTCAGTCAAGTTACAGGACACAAAACTAATATGCAGAACTCTGTGCTATATACTAACAACAAAGTAATGACTTTATTGTTAGCACTAACAGTAAAGTCCCAGAAAGAGAAATTTGAAAAACAACACCATTTCAATTGCATCAAAAGTAATAAAGTACCTAGGAATAAACTTAACCAAAGAGGTGAAAGACATGTACTCTGGAAACTATAAAACACTGATGAAAGAAATTGAAAATGACACAAACAAATGGAAAGATATTTAATTCTCATGGATTGGAAGAATTAATATTGTCAGAATATCCATATTATCCAAAGCAATCTGCAGATTCAGTGCAATCCCTATCAAAATACCAATAGCATTTTTCACAAAACTAGGACAAATAATACTAAAATTTGTATGGACCCACAGAAGACCCTGAATAGCCAAAGCAATCCTGAGAAAGAAGAGCAATGCTGGGGGTATCACAGTTTCAGATTTCAAAATAATACTACAAATCTGTAGTAATCAGAAAAATAAACACATAGATCAATGCAACAGGATAGAAAGCCCATAAATAAACCCACATTTCTATGATCAATTAATCTATGACAAAGGATGCTGGAATATACAATGGGGAAAAGATAGTCTTTTCAATAAATGGTGTTGGGAAAACCGGACAGCTTCATGTATAAGAATGAAACTGGACTACTTTTAGCAACATACAAAAAAAAAAAGAAAAGAAAAAAAAAACTCAAAATGGATTAAAGACCTAAACATGAGACCTGAAACCATAAAAATCCTAGAAGAGAAAGCACACAGGCAGTAATTTCTGTGACACTGAGCATAGCAACAGTTTTCTAGATATGTCTCCTAAGGCAAGTAAGACAAAAACAAAAATATTCGTACTACATCAGAATAAAAAGCTTTTGCACAGCAAAGGAAACTATAGAAGTAAAAGACAACTACTAAATAGGAGAAGATGTTTGCAAATGATATACCTGATAAGGTGTTAATACCCAAAATATATAAAGAACTTATATGACTCAACCCCACCAAAACCCCCAAAACAAATAATCTGATTAAAAGTGGGCAGAGGGGTACCTGGGTGACTCAGCTGTGTGAGCATCTGACTTTTGATTTTGGCTCAGGTCATGATCCCAAGATTGTGGGATCAAGCCTCCCATTAGGCTCCATGCTGAGCGTGGAGCCTGCCTAAAACTCTCACTCTCTTCCTCTGCCCCTCTCCCCCACTTGCTCTCTTTCTCTTAAAAAAAAAAAAAGGTATTAAAAAATGGGCAGAGAAGCTAAATAGACATTTTTCCAAGGAAGATGTGCAGATGGCCAACAGAGACATGAAAAGATGCTCATCAACACTCATCATCAGGGAACTGCAAATCAAAATCACAATGAGATATCACTTCACATCAGTTAGAATGGCTAAAATCAAGAAGACAAGAAACAGTAAGTATTAATAAGGATGTGGAGAAAAAGGAACCCTTTTACACTGTTGGTGGGAATATAAATTGACATAGCCACTGCAGAAGAGTATGGAGATTCATCAAAAAATTAAAAATAGAAATACCATATGATCCAATAACTCCACTACTGTTTACTCAAAGAAAATGAAAACACTAACTCAAAAAGGTATATGCCTCTCTGTGTTTATTACAGCATTGTTTACAATAGCCAAGACATAGAAGCAACCTAAGTATCCATCAATAGATGAATTGATAAAGACAATGTGATACGTACACACCCACAAACACACAAAATGGAGTTTTACACAGCTGTAAAAAAGGGTGAGATTGTGCCATTTGAGACAGCATGGATGGACCTAGAGGGTATAATGCTAAGTGAGGTAAATTAGACTGAGAAAGACAAATACCATATGACTGCACTCAAAATGGAATCTAAAACAAGTGAATAAGCAAATAGAGGTATTCTAGACATAATATTTCATCCATAAATATTTTAGTATGTATGTTAAAATGTTAAGATTCTTAAATTTTATTTTATTATTATTTTTACTTCCTTAAGTAATCTATACACCCACTATGGGTATCAAACTCACGACTCTTGAGATCAAGAGTTGCATGCTCTGGGGCGCCTGGGTGGCGCAGTCGGTGAAGCGTCCGACTTCAGCCAGGTCATGATCTCGCAGTCCGTGAGTTCGAGCCCCACGTCAGGCTCTGGGCTGATGGCTCAGAGCCTGGAGCCTGTTTCCGATTCTGTGTCTCCCTCTCTCTCTGCCCCTCCCCCGTTCAGGCTCTGTCTCTCTCTGTCCCAAAAATAAATAAATAAACGTTGAAAAAAAAATTTTTTTAAAAAAGAGTTGCATGCTCTAAGGGTGCCTGGGTGGCTCAGACAGCTGGGCGTCTGACTTCAGCTCAGGTCATGATCTCACCACTCATGAGTTTGAGCCCCGTGTCAGTCTCTGTGCTGACAGCTCAGAGCCTGGAGCCTGCTTTGGCTTCTGTGTCTCCCTCTCTCTCTGCACCCAGCCCCTCTCCTTCAAAAATAAATAAACATTTTTAAAAAGGCAACCCTAAAACTCTTTAAATACATACATACATACATACATACATACATACGTACATACATACCATAGCCAAGGCAATTAGACAAGAAAATGAAATAAAGACATCCACATTGGAAAGGAAAAAAAATAAAGTACCTCTATTTGCAGATGACATGATTAATATAAAAACCCCTAATGAATCCACTAAAAAATTATTAAAACTACTGAGTTTAGTAATTTCATATGGAAATTCACGTGGAATTTCACAGGGAAATTCAAGAAAAAAAGAATAGATAAGACATTTTTGAAAAAGAACAATGTTGGAAGACTCACAGTTCCTGACTTTAAAACTTAACTATAAAGCTGCAGCAATTGAGGGGTGCCTGGGTGGCTCAGTTGGTTGAGCATCTGACTCTTGGTTTTGGCTCAGGTCATGACCTCATGGTTCATGGGTTCGAGCCCCACCTCTCTCTCTACACTGACAGAGCCTGCTTTTTTTCTTCTTTACTTATTCCACTTATAGTCTCTTAGTTGTTTTTCTGCCTTTCTTCAATGCCTTTTTTTCAGTTTTTATTCACATATAATTTCCCACCAGTAACTTTTAATTTAATCTTCATGTCCCTTATCATCATCTATTTCATGTGCTGGTTTAGTCAACTCTTATTTCTATTTGTGTTTCATTTTCTGTTCCTAGCTTATGAATTTACTTTATTTCAATTCCAGTATAGTGTTATATTTCAGTTTCAGGTGTACAACATAGTGATTCACCTACTCAATGAATTTATAACTCAAGATTTTTCTTTCTCTTATCACCAAATGCTTGTTTGATATTTAATTCAGTTAAATATCAGTTTGCAGTTTTCTTCTGCTCTTTGTTTGTTTTTTTAAGGGAATTTAATGAACTGAAATGTTTTTATTTTTATTTTCTATTCTCCTATAGTAGCTTTTTATAGGTAAAGTCTGATTACACCTTTGAATTTTATGGACAGTTTGGCAGCCTAAGTTGGTTTGCACCATTCCTAGATAAACTTCTCTCATTGTAGCAAAGTGCAGTTTCTTTAACTGATGGCTTTTTGTTGGTACTGTTGCATTTTCTTGGTTGTTTGGTTTGGTTTTTTGACTCACCTGATCCTAAACTTCCCCTCTTGATTCTTCCCTTCACCACTTACTCTCCAAAGGGTGTTTCCCTTTCCTGTATCTTCTCTCCTGAAGTGACACCTTTCTGAGGGTCTCACGTGCTTTTAATTCCTGTCCTCATAGTTCTGTGGTCTCCCAGGAGGCTTTTTCCTATTATATTTTTGCACCTAGGGAGTGCTTTCTCTCTCTGTGGGTGATTTGAATTCAGTCTTAACCTTTTGTTTCCTGTCTTTTCCCTGCAGTGTTCCAGAAGCCTCCTCACTCTCCGCAATGGATTATGATAGGAGCTTGAGTGAGAGCCCTGCTGAAGATAGTTGGTTTTTCTACTTACAGGTCTACTTGACATTTATAGTACGCTTTGTCTTCTTGCTTTGCTGTAATGTAGACTTTTCTGGGTTTTATTTGTTGATCTGTGTGTTTTTTTGGGAATGTGTGGAGAGAGTCAAACTTATGTGGCCACCATTACCTGGGCTAACCATAATCCCCCCCACCCCTCATGTTTTGATACACTGTCAGATTACAGGAATTAGCAACTATATCCTTTTTTTTATACCCACCATGCAGAGACATGGTTCGGCAAAAACTTCTTATGTAATACTTAGCCTCAGTCCTTATGCTGATGTCTCCGCAGTCATTTCGATGGCATGAAGCTCTTCTTCTAGCAGAGTCTTGAGGAAGGGCTCATAAGAGTAATATTACTTGAATTACTTTATGGTCATAAGAGCTTATTTATGGATTTGATATCTAAAAGTTGGTGTATCTGGATATAAAAATCATTGGCTTCTGTTTTATTTCTGTTACTTTGTTGTCTCTGACATAAAGTGTTGCTTCCAAAACATCTGGTGAAAATATGATTTGCTTTCCTTTATGAATAATATGTGTGTTGGTTGTTGTTCTGGTTGTTCTTGTTGTTTTGGTCACAATCCCCAAACTGTTTCTTTTTAAGCCCAGTGCTTTTATTAATATAGCTCCTGGTTGTTTTTATTTTTTAAATCATTCGTAATTGTTTTTCATAGATATGAGCTGTGCCTTTTTAATATGTTGTTTCAAGTTATTTTATTTCACATATTACTCTTGACTTAGAGTTAGTGTTGATGTTACTGTTGTGTTCCAAACATCTTGGTTTTCTTCTTCAGGATCTCCCAATTATACATACATTGGATTTTCTTTGCCTATCTTTTATATTTGCCACTTATTCTTGAATTACTTTTTTTCTCTTTTGTTCTTAAAAAGCTGTTTATCTCAAGGCCTTATCTATTGCTTATTCACAGTTGTGTTTTCTCTAAACACATTTGGTTTATTTCTGAAATGACTTTTTCTTTTATTTCTATATTTTTCCTGAGTTCTAGCTTATTTATGAATTTCAAATTCTGATTTATATTGTTCTTTCATAACTTCTATCATTTCCTTATTTATTTTGCCTCATTTTGAAATAGTAGATGTATCATCCAGTGTTCTCACAGAGAAACAGAACCATTTTAGAATTTATACATACTTATATTAAGAGATTTATTTTAGGGAACTGGCTCCTGTGACTGTGGGAGCTTGCAACTCTGAAATCTTTAGGTCAGGCCAGCAAGCTGGAAATTCAGTCAAGAGTTAATGCTGCAGTGTTGAAGCAGAATTTCTTCTCCAGGAAACCTCCATTTTTTTCTGAAGGTTTCCAACTGATGGAAGAGGCCCCATCCACATTATTAAAGGCATTCTCTTTTACTTAAAGTCAACTGACTATAGATATAAGCCACATCTATAAAATATCTTCACAGATAAACCTAGGTTTGATTAAATAACTGTGTACTATAATCTAGCCAAGTTGATACATAAGGCTAACACTCATATTAAGTTATAGCGTTCATTTATACATTCTGTATGTTCTTACAGTTATTCTGCTTCATATTTTCTTTTTCGTGTAATAACTATGTGAAATTAGACTGTGATCCTTTTTCTGTTGCTTTTTTTTTTTTACATGAAATTAATTTTCCTGATCTTTAAGGAGGGTGGGTCAAAATAACTTTTCTAACTTCATGGCTGTAGAGTTACCTCTTCTGTTGTTTTGTAAAGTATCCAAAAAATGAGGCTAATACTTTCTGAGATCTCCAGATTCTATTTCCCTCTCTCATTTATCTGTAGCTTCTCTTTCCTTTGTCTTTATTGTCCCTTTCCAACTCTATTGGGATTCTTTTCCCTGTATTTTTCATTACAGATCCTTGTCCTAGAAGGTATCTTTGGGTCCTTGGTTTAGGGTTTGTAGGTCCTAGCTTCTCCTGCTCTTTCAGACATTATCATGGACTTCATGGACTTACTTAGAAATGGAAAGTGCGACAACCCCTCTGGTTAGAGTTGCTATCCTCGAAATGTCCTGCCGTGGTTTCCACTGAATACCTATCACTGATTTAGGTGGTTCTTCCCTTCTAAGGTCTACCATATTTGCTTTCTTTTGCTTCCTTATGCTCATACATGTGAGTCTGGTTGTTTTAGCTGGTTTGTTCCAACCCACTTATATTTGGGGATTTTGACAGATACTTTGTCACCAAGTTTTATTATTGGCATTGTCCAGTGTTGTTTGTTTTGTTGGTACTATCCTAATTGTTCTCTCTCTGCTTATAAGGAAATTTGGGTAGATTGAAAAACTACATCACCACTAACCCTTCACAATTTGTTTTCTTTTTTAAACTCTTCTTTTTTCCTCTTTTTAAATAGCCTTCCTTCTACTATTTTGGGTTTTCTCTGTTGTTATTTTATTAGCATCTTCTACTGAAAACAGAGTTTATTCACTTTCAAACTACCTTATTTCTTTTGTATATATTGAAGGATATAAATTTCATTTTAGGAGTTATTTATACTATATGCTACATTTTGATAACATTGAATGCTTTTATTGTTTATTTATACATATTTTGTAATTTCCTTTGTGATTCCTCCTTTGCTCCATGAATCACTCAGAAGTAAAGTTTGGGCTTTCTATTTAAAGAATTATATGTATCCTAAGATTTTCTTCTACCTTTATGAGAAATTCTAATTTTATTTCATTAATATCAAAAGCATAGTATGTGTGATAACAATTCTTTGAGATTGGCTAAGACTAATTTTGTAAATAAGGTCAATTTTGATTAAATGTTCTATGTAAGATTGGAAAGAATATGTTTTATATTGGTAAATTTTAGGAAGTGTGTGTGTGTGTGTGTGTGTGTGTGTGTGTGTGTGTGTGTATCTTTTACAGGTTTATCTGTAGTTTGAGAAAAGTGTATCAAAAATATACCACAGTATTTGTGACTTTTAATTTTTTTCCTAGTAATTCTATCAAATTTTGCTTTATATAATCTACAGGTTTAAGGCAATCTCTATCAAATGCCAACACCATTTTTCACAAAACTAGAACAAATAATACTAAAATTTGTATAGAACTACAAAAGACCCCAAGTAGCCAAAGTGATGTTGAGAAAGAACAAAACTGGAGGTATTACAATCCCAGATATCAAGCTACACTACAAAGCTGTAGTAATCAAAACAGTATGGTACTGGCACAAAAAATAGACATAAAGATCAATGGAACAGAATAGAAAGCCCAGGAATAAACCAATTAATCTATGACAAAGGAGGCAAGATTACACAGTGGGGAAAAGGCAGTGTCTTCAACAAATGGTGCTGGGAAAACTGGGCAGCAACATGCAGAAGAATGAAATGGGACCACTTTCTTATACCACATATAAAAATAAGCTCATAATGGATTAGAGACCTAAATGTGGGACCTAAAACCATAAAAATTCTAGAAGAGATCACAGGCAGTAATGTCTCTGACATCAGCCACAGCAACATTTTTCTAGATATGTCTCCTAAGGTAAGGAAAACAAAAGCAAAAATAAACTATGGGAACTCTATCAGAATACAAAGCCTTTGCACAGCACAGAAAACCATCAACAAAACAAAAAGACAACCTACTAAATGAGAGAAGATATTTGCAAAAGATATATCTGATAAGGGGTTAATATCCAAAACCTATAAAGAGCTTATACAACTCAATACATACACACACACACACACACACACACACACACACACACACACACACACACAATCCAATCTAAAAATGGGCAGAAGACCTGAATAGACTTTTTTCCCAAAGACCTACAGATGGCCAACAGAGATGTGAAAAGATGTTCAACATCACTCATCATCAGGGAAATGCAAATCAAAACCACGATGAGATATCACCTCACACCTGTCAGAATGGCTAAAATAAAAAACACAACAAACAACAAAGGTGGGTGAGAATGTATAGAAATAGGAACCCTTGTGTACTGTTGGTGGGAATGCAAACTGGTTCAGCCACTATGGAAAAGAGTATAGAGATACTTTAAAAAATTAAAAACAGAAATACCATATGATCCAATAATTCTACTACTGGGTATTTATCCAAAGAAAATGAAAACACTAATTCAAAAAGATGTATGCATCCCTATGTTTATTGAAGCATTATTTACAACAGCTAAGATACAGAAGCAACCTAAGTATCTATCAATAGATCAATGGATAATGAAGATTGCTTATCAGTAGATGAATGGATAAGGAACACACACACACACACACACATACACACACACAAACACACACACACACACAGGAATATTACACAGTCACACAAAAGGATGAGATCATGCCATTTGAAACAACATGGGTGGGCCTAGAAGGTGTGTTAAAGTGAAATAAGTCAGATTGAGAAATAAGTCATAGGGTTTCAGTCATATGTAGAATCTCAAGAAACAACGACAGCAACAACAAAGAATAAACAAAACACAGAATCAGACCTATAAATACATAAGACAAAATTATGGTTGCCAGAGGGAAGGGTGGCAGGTCGGGCAAAATGAGTACAGGGGAGTGGGAGACACAGGCTTCTAGTTATGAAATGAATGAGTCAGAGGAATGAGACACAGCATAAGGACTTTGTCAATGATATTGTAATAGCAGTATATGGAGACAGATGGTGGCTACACTTGTGGTGAATGGAGCATTAATGTAAGACCTTGTGGAATTGCTATGCTGTATACCTGAAACTAATGTAACGTTGTGTGTCAACTAAAATTTAAACATTTTTTTCTTTACGTATTTCAGGGTTATGTTATATCTTCTGGTGATTTTTTTCTCTTTTTTCTTACACACTGTCACTGATCCTATCATTTCAAACTTATGACATAGTTGGTATCATAATCCCCTTTTTACAAGCAAAGACACTGATACACTCTTTGCACACGTATATCTACAAGAAATGTGTACACATTATAAAACTGTTACTCTAAAGGTGAAATGATGTCCCAACGCTGGCTGAAGTAGACCAATGTTGAGACTGAGACTGATGATATTAGGATGTGAATCAGTATCCTTCAAAAGAGGAAAGAAAGAAATTATAAATGAAAGAATGGGAAGCAGAAAAAAAAAAGAAATAAGGAAAATGTGACTGATGAAAGTGATAGTGACAGTCAGTGATCCGTGGATAGTAGGACCTCAGAATTCACCGTGTCTTGTTTTTAAGTGTAGGATCTTGTCTCATCCATTTTTCTTTATCCTCAGAATCTGCTGGAGTACAGTCACCTGCCAGACACTTGAGAGATGATTATTATTATTATTATTTTACTAAAAAAATTTTAATGCTTATTTATTTTTTAGAGAGAGGCACAGAATTGAGTAGGGGAGGGGCAGAGAGAGAGGGAGACACAGAATCTGAAGCAGAATCCAGGCTCGGAGCTGTCAGCACAGAGCCCAATGCGGGGCTCAAACCCACAAGCTGTGAGATCCTGACCTGAACCAATGTCAGATGCTTAACTGACTGAGCCACCCAGGTGCCCCTATTATTAATAATTTAAGTGTTTATTTATTTTTTAGGGAGAGAGAGCAGGGGAGGGGCAGAGAGAAAGGGGGACAGAGAATCCCAAGCAGGCTCTGCGCTGACAGCAGAGATCCCAATGCGGGGCTGTAACTCACAAACCACAAGACCATGACCTAAGCCGAAGCTAGCCCCTCAACCAACTGAGCCACCCAGGTGCGCCGATTATTTTTGAAGTAAAATAAGAATCTTATAGGGTTCTTTTATTAATTTATTTTCAAGTTAGTTAACATACAGTGTAGACTTGGCTTCAGGAGTAAAACCCAGTGATTCATCTTTTACGTATGACACCCAGTGTTCATCCCGAAAAGTGCCCTCCTTAATGCCCGTCACCCATTTAATCCACCCCCAACCCCCACTCCAGCAACCCTCAGATTGTTCTCTGTATTCAAGAGTCTCTTATGGTTTGCTTCCCTTTATGTTTATCTTATTTTTCCTTCCCTTCCCCTATGTTCATCTGTTGAGTTTTTCAAATTCCACATATGAGTGAAATCATATGATATCTGTCTTTCTCTGACTTAATTTGCTTAGCATAATACCCTCCAGTTCCATCCACATTGTTGCAAATGGCAGGATTTCATTCTTTCTCATCGTCAGGCAGTATTCCATTCTTCATCCATTCATCAGTTGATGAACATTTGGGTTCTTTGCATAATTTGGTTATTGTTGTTGATAGCACTGCTATAAACATTGGATGCATGTACCCCTTTGAATCAGCACTCCTGTATCCTTTGGATAAATTCTGGTAGTGCAATTGCTGGTTCTATTTTTTAATTTTTTGAGGAACCTCCATACTGTATTCCAGAGTGGATGCACTGGGTCGCATTCCCACCAACAGTGCAAAAGGGTTCCCCTTTCTCCGCATCCTTGTTGTTTCGTGAGTTGTTAATTTTGGCCACTTTGACTGATGTGAGGTGGTACCTCACTGTGGTTTTGATTTGTATTTCCCTGATGATGAGGGATGTTGAACATCTTTTCACCCCTTTGCTGCGCAGAAGCTTTTTATCTTGATGAGGTCCCAATAGTTCATTTTTGCTTTTATTTCCCTTGCCTCCTGAGACATGTCAAGTAAGAAGTTGCTGTGGCTGAGATCAAAGAGGTTGGTGCCTGTTTTCTCCTGTGGGATTTTGATGGTTTCCTGTCTCACATTTAGGTCTTTTATCCACTTTGAATTTATTTTTGTGTATGGTGTAAGAAAGTGATTTAGTTTCTTTTTTTTTTACCTTTATTTATTTATTTTTTTTTTTCAACGTTTATTTGTTTTTGGGACAGAGAGAGACAGAGCATGAACGGGGGAGGGGCAGAGAGAGAGGGAGACACAGAATCGGAAACAGGCTCCAGGCTCTGAGCCATCAGCCCAGAGCCCGACGCGGGGCTCGAACTCACGGACCGCGAGATCATGACCTGGCCGAAGTCGGACGCCCAACCGACTGCGCCACCCAGGCGCCCCTACCTTTATTTATTTTTGAGACAGAGAGAGACAGAGCATGAACGGGGGAGGGTCAGAGAGAGAGGGAGACACAGAATCTGAAACAGGCTCCAGGCTCTGAGCAGTCAGCACAGAGCCCAACGCGGGGCTCGAACCCACATACCGCGAGATCGTGACCTGAGCCGAAGTCGGCCGCTTAACCGACTGAGCCACCCAGGCGCCCCGAAAGTGATTTAGTTTCATTCACCTTCATGTTGTTGTCCAGTTCTCCCAGCACCATTTGCTAAAGATAGTGTCTTTTTCCATTGGATACTCTTTCCTGCTTTGTAGATTAGTTGGCCATACATTTGAGGGTCCATTTCTGAGCTCTCTATTCTATTCCACGGACCTATATGTCTGTTTTTGTGCCAATACCATACTGTCTTGATGATTACAGCTTTGTAATACATCTTGAAGTCCAGGGTTGTGATGCCTCCAGCTTTGGTTTTCTTTCTCAACATTACTCGGGCTATTAAGGGTCTTTTGTGGTTCCACACAAATTTTAGGATTGTTTGTTCTAGCTCTGAGAAGAATGCCAGTGCAACTTTGATTGGGATTGCATTGAATGTATAGATTGCTTTGGGTAGTATCAGCATTTTAACAATATTTGTTTTTCCAACCCATGAGCACAGAATGTTTTTCCATTTCTTTGTGTCTTCTTCAGTTTCTTTCATAGCTTTCTGTGGTTTTCAGCACACAGATCTTTTACTTCTTTGGTTAGGTTTATTCCTAGATATTTTATGGGTTTTAGTGCAATTATAAATGGGATTGATTCCTTGATATCTCTTTCTATTGCTCCATTATCGGTGTATAGAAATGCAACCAATTCCTGTACATTGATTTTATATCCTGAGATTTTGGTGAATTCCTATATCAGCTCCAGCAGTTTTTTGGTGGAGTCTTTCAGATTTTCCAGGTAGAGTACCGTGTCATCTGCAAAGAGTGAAAGTTTGACTTCTTCTTTGCCAATTTGGATGACTTTTATCTCGTTTTGTCGTCTGCTGAGGCTAGGACTTCCAACACTACGTTGAACAACAGTGGCAAGAGTGGACATCCCTCTCATATTTCTGATCTTCGGGGGAAAGCTCTCAGGTTTTCTCCACTGAAGATTATATTAGCTGTGGGCCTTTCATATGTGGCTTTTATAATGTTAAGGTGTGTTTCTTCTATCCCGACTTTCTTGAGGGTTTTTATCAACAAACGATGCTGTATTTTGTCAAAAGCTTTTTCTGCATCTGTTGACAGGATCGTATGGTTCATATTATCTTTTCTTCTATTAATGTGGTCTATCATGTTGACTGATTTGTGAATATTGAACCAGCCCTGTAGCCCAGGAATGAATCCCACTTGATCATGGTGAATAATTCTTTTAATGTACTGTTGAATTCAGTTTGCTAGTATTTGTTGAGAATTTTTGCATCCAGGTTCATCAGGGATACTGGCCTGTGATTCTCCTTTTTAGTGGAGTCTGTCTGTTTTGGGAATCGAGGTAATGCTGGCTTCATAGAATGAGTCTGGAAGCTTTCCTTCTATTTCTATTTGTTAGAACAGTTTGAGAAGAATGGGTATTAACTCTGCCTTAATTGTCTGGTAGAATTCTCCTGGGAAGCCATTCTGGCCAGGACTCATTTTGGGGGAGATTTTTGATAACCGATTCAATTTCTTTGCTGGTTATGGGTCTGTTCAAATTTTCTATTTCTTCCCATTTGAGTCTTGGTAGTGTGTGAGTGTCTAGGAGTTTGTCCATTTCTTCTAGATTTTCCAGCTTATTGGCACATAATTTTTCATAGTATTGTCTTCTAATTGTTTGTATTTCTGTGGTGTTGGTTGTGATCTCTCCTCTTTCATTCATGATTTCATCTATTTCGGTCCCCTGTCTTTTCTTTTGAGAAGTCTGGCTAGAGGTTTATCATTTTTGTTTATTCTTTCAAAAAACATTCATTGATCTGTTCTACTGTTTGTTTTTTTGTTTGTTGTGACTCTACATTGTTTATTTCTGCTCTAATATTTATTATTTCCCCTCTTCTGCTGGCTTTGGGCTTTATTTGTTGCTCCTTTTCTAGCTTCTTTAAGTGTAAGGTTAGGTTGTGTATGTGGGACCTTTCTTGCTTCTTGAGATAGTCTTGAATTGCAATGTATTTTACTTTTAGGGCTGTCTTTGCTGCATCCCAAAGGATTTGGACTGTCATATTTTCATTTTCACTTGCTTCCATGTATTTTTAAATTTCTTCTTTAATTTCCTAGTTAGCTCCTTCATTCTTAATTAGGATGTTCTTTAACCTCCATGTATTTGGAGGCTTTCCAAAAATTTTTCCTGTGGTTGATCTCAAGTTTCATAGCATTGTGATCTGAAAATATTCATGGTATGATCTCAATCTTTTTGTACCTATCTGAGGGCACTTTCTGACCCAGTATGTGATCTGTTTTGGAGAATGTTCTATGTGTACTCGAGAAGAATGTATATTCTGCTGCTTAAGATGAAATGTTCTGAATATATCTGTTAAGCCCATTTGGTCCTATGTGTCATTCAGAGCCATTGTTTCCTTATTGATTTTCTGCCTAGATGATCTGTTCCATTGTTGTAAGTGGAGTATTAAAGTCTCATGCAATTATGGTATTATTACCCAAAAGTTTGCTTATGTTTGTGATTAACTGATTTATGTATTTGGGTGTTTCACATTGGGGGCATAAATATTTACAATTGTTAGCTCTTCTTGATGGATAGACCCCTTAATTATGGTATAATGTTTCTTCATCTCTTGTTACAGTGTTTGTTTTAAAATCTAGTTTGTTTGATATAAGTATGGCTACTCTGGCTTTCTTTTGACATCTGTTTGCATGACTGCTGGTTCCTCACCCCCTCACTTTCAATATTCAGGTGTCCTCTGGTCTAAAATGAGTCTCTGGTAGGCAGAATATAGATGGATCTTGGTTTTTTATCCATTCTGATACCCTGTGTTTTCTGATTGGGGCATTTAGTCCATTTACATTCCAAGTGATTATCGAAAGATATGGATTTAGTGCCATTGTGCTATCTGTAGATTTCATGTTTGTTGTGATGTCTCTGGTTCTTTGTAGTCTTTGCTGCTTTCCACTCACAGAGTCCCCCTTAGGATCTCTTACAGGGCTAGTTTAGTGGTCACAAACTCCTTTAGTTTTTGTTTGTCTGGGAAAGTCTTTATCTCTCCTTCTGTTCTGAATGAGAGCCTTGCTGGATAAAGGATTCTTGACTACATATTTTTCCTGTTCACTCCCTTCTGGCCTGCCAAGGTTCAGTAGACAGGTCTGCTACCAACCTTGTGTATTACCTTGTAAGCTAAGGACCTTCTGTCCCTGGCTGCTTTCAGAATTCTCTCTTTATCTTTGTATTTTGCCAGTTTCACTATGCTACGTCATGGTGTTGACCTGTTTTTGTTGATTTTGAAGGGAGTTCTCTGTGCCTCTGGGACATGGATGCCTGTTTCCTTCCCCAGATTAGGGAAGTTCTCAGCTATAATTTGTTCAGATAAACCTTCCACCCCTTTCTCTTGCTTTTCTTCTTCTGGAACTCCTATGTGATGCATCTTGTTTCATTTCACAATCATTTAGCTCTCTAATTCTCCCCTCGTGATCTAGTAATTTCCTTTCCCTCTTTTTTTTCAGCATCATTTTCCATAATTTTATCTTCCCTTTCACCTACTCTCTCCTCTGCTTCTTCCACCCTTGCTGTCACTGTATCTAGTTTATTTTGCATTTCATTTATAGCGTTTCTTAATTCATCATGCCTAGTCCTTAGGTCTTTGATCTCTGCAGCAATAGATTCTCTGTTGTCTTCTATGCTTTTTTCAAGCCCATCTATTAGTCTTATGACTATTATTTTAAATTCTTGTTCAGATATATTGCTAATATCTGTTTTGAGCAATTCTCTGGCTGTAATTTCTTCCCAAATTTTGTTTTGGGGAAGAATTCTTCTGTTTCATCATTTTGGCTAATTTCTGTCTTTTGCATGTTTTAGTAGCTTGTTATGTGTCTGCACCTGCGAGTACTACTATATTAAAAAGGGGTCATTCACTGTTGAGGGCCTGGCACTTCAGGAAGTGTTTTTGGCGTATGTTGCATGCACTCTATTGTTGTGTTTTGGCTGCTCTATCCCACTGGTCAGTCCTCTGCAGAGGTCCTCCTTGCTTGTAGTGCTGGAGTGTTTGGACCTTCCACCAGGTGGGCTTTGATTTGTTTGTTGAAGTAACCATGGAAAAAAAGGGAAGAGGTAGGGGGGAGGCCTGATCCCATAAGAAAAGAAAAATGAAAGGGGAGAAAAGAAGACCAAACAGAGAATCAAAAAACTATAGGGCTTAAATCCAGAGAAAAAGAAAGGAAAATAAAGAAGGAAAAGAGATAGAAAAGATCTAAAAAAATAAAGTAAAAATGCCTGAACAGACTATATATATATATTAAGAATTGACCACAAACAATTCAGAAACTATGAGCCTTATTCCAATAGAAAAAAGGAAGAGGGTAAAAAGAAAAAGAGAAGAGAAGAAAAAAAGAAAAGAGAAACGAAAAAGACAACCAGACAGGCAAACAACAACAGTAACAACAGCAACAAACAGTTGTCTGTTGGTGCCAGGGACAGGTGGCTGTCCTGGTCTGGAGGAGAGGCTGGCTGCATCGGCTCAGTGTCAGTCTTGTTCCAGTAGATGTGCAGTTACCAGGGGCAGGGCTTGGTGTAAGTGTCCCGCCTCCACTGGGGGCCTCTGTGCTTCTCTCTGAAGCCCCACTGTGTCGGCGATGGGGAGAAAACTGGCGACACCCCAGTCTCTCCTTCCCACGCCAGGTTGTCTCAAACCCCTGTTCAGGCAGCCCTCACAGGATAGCGAGGGCATTCAGCTTGACCTGTTCCTCACGGTTCTCCAGCACCTTCTAGGTGCCCAGCTGGGATTCAAAACCCAATGTCTTAAAGGACCCCACACAGCATGGGTCCTGTTCTGATGTAGAGCCACTCCACTCTGCTGATACAAGGCTGATAAAAGACCGGGTGCCTGGGTGGCTCAGTCAGTTGGGCTTCTGGCTTCGGCTCAGGTCATGGTCTTCCAGTTCTTGCGCTTGAGTCCCGCATTGGGCTGTCTCCTGTCAGCACAGACCCGGCTTCGGATCCTCTGTCCCCCGCCCCCCCCCCCGCCCCTCCCCTGCTTGTGCTCTGTCTCAAAATAAATAAATAAACTAAAAAAAAAAAACAACAAAAAGCCTTTGGCTGGCACCTACAGGGTCTTTGTCATTGGGGAGGCAATAAACCCTTTTCCCAAAGTACTCTGGAAAGGGGACTGTTTTCCAGTATCCCCCAGAGATCCGTGTACCAGGCTATGCACTCCAGGGGGAGGTTCCTCCTCCACAAGAGCACCCAGCGGCTCCTGGCTTAGCTTCGGAGAAAGTCGGCGAAAGTCGTGCACTTTTGAAACCTCCGAGTTTCAGCTCCTAAGGCTGTTTGCCAAATAGAAACTGGCACTCTCTGTATTTCTCATTCCCCCATCTGTGGTCTGGAGAGGTTTTCCTTTTGTGCCAACTGAGTACTGACTTTTACAACCCCTCTCTCTTTCACTCCCTTTTGTCTCTGCACAGAAAGGGCTCCCTCCCTTCCATGCCTCTGCCATTTTCTCTCCACCACTCCATGTACATGCACCTCCATCCCACCACGGCTGCCTCTCTCTGCCCCTGGAGGTCCTTCAGCCACTCTGCAGATCCATTTCCTGGGTGGTCCAAGTGATCTCTCCTCAATACAGCTGTGTTTGAGGGACCAGGGCAATCCCAGTCCCCCTACTTCCCTGTCGTCTCAACTCCACAAAGAAGCTTAGAGTTTTTAAGGGAGACTACTGAAGTGTCTTGGAAAAGCTACATTGCCTTTCTTTGTCGTATTACTTTGTACAATTTTAAAGCAATAAAATGTTTAGTCATTCTTTCTTTCAATGATAAGGACACAGAAAATTCAACCCTGCCTCTGAATACTGAGGTAAAAATTCTGGGGCAGACCTTTTGTTTGAACTATTGTACCTTCTTTTTTTAGATTACGTTAGAGTATGAAGGAACATCATTTCTTGAGTGGAGTGTGCCAGGAACTTGTTCAGTGAAAAATAAAAGGTAAGATTTTTGCTGCTGATGTCAATATAATGTGTGTATTTACCCATAAAAAACTATTCATATAGTGCGGACAGTCAGATTTAAGGCAGTGATTGAATGTAAATTTCTTCCCATTAAATAGGTGTGAGAAGAAAGACAAGATCTCTTTGAAAATAGGATATGGGGTGCCTGGGTGACTCAGTCCGTTAAGCATCCAACTTCGGCTCAGGTCATGATCTCAAGGTTCATGGGTTTGAGCCCCGCACTGGGCTCTGTGCTGACAGCTCAGAGCCTGGAGCCTGCTTCGGATTCTGTGTCTCCCTCTTTCTCTGCTCAACCTCTCTCTCTCTCTCTCTCTCTCTCTCTCTCTGTCTCTCGCTGTCTCTCAAAAATGAATAAACATTAAAAAAATTTTTTTAAAGAAAATAATATAAAAGTAAAATATGCTGTATGTTTTATTTTTCTTATTAGCATACAATTAATGTTTTTAGGCTTAAAAAGTAGGGAATTTTTCCTAACCTTGTATGCTTATTTATCTTTCTGTTCTTTTTAAATACTAGCTCACCGAGGACAGAGCTGCGTTGTTCTTCTCCTGGTGTTCATACTATAAGACCAATTGTTGTGGGCCCAGTGAGTTGATTTTAATGATAACTTATTAAATCTTGAGTAATTATCTCTGTTACACTTTATTTCCCATATTTTGAGCTTTCAACCTAACTTAATCTGTTTTAAATAGTATGTGTTAATCATAGATAAGAGGTATTTTTAAATTATTATCAATATGGCATTAACTTCCAGATATATCTCATAGAAAATGATGTTATGAAATGGTATGTGATTTTACCTTAGCCTTTTTGTCAATAAGTATGTGAAAGCCTCAGTTACCACCTTCCTGGTAACAATACTCCCCAATGAGTGGGTCTCACATCATATACTTTTATCACAGTTCCCTGGATTAAAAGCCATTTCTGGTAAGTTTGTTTTTACTATATTTTCTTCAATTCGAGAAAGCATTTGTGAATGCAAATACATAAGAATGATATTGAATCCTCTCTGGGTTACAAAAAAAAAAAAAGAAAAAGCTAAGCATCAAAAACATCGGCTCTCTACTAATTAGTAACAGGTACCGGCCAGGCATTCATAGCTGATATTCCCACGCAAGTGTGTCTAAAGCCACTGCCATAGATACTGCGTGTGACAAAATTTGACTATATTTTGGGGCTTATGCCTTCTTCTTGATTTCTAATCTTTATTTTCAGAGAACAAGTAGAGTGATGCAGGAGAGGCCAAATGAATATTAATTCATTTTTTCAAAACTCGTAGATTGAAAAGTATTTCAACTTGAGGTTTTTGAGTTTATGAATATTTACCAGTTTCATGGACACAATTCTGAGGAAGTAAAGGTTTACTCCTTTTCCTTTTGTTGTGTGTTAGAAGCCCAAATGTGCAATGTTACATACACATAAATACATGCATAGAGAAGAGTATCTTTGTCGTTTACAGATAGTGCCATCAGATCTTATAACCTTTAAGGATGTACACGTGACTTTAGAAATACATTCAAAAACACTCAGATATAACAATCCAAAATGTCTCCAGGCATTGCCAGTGTACCCTGGTGAGCAAAATCATCTCTGATTCAGAACCATCATGGAAGAAAATGAATTGAATTGCATTTCAGTGAGTAAGACTGTCCAGGAAAACTCACCATTTTCCTTTATACACTCACAGAGAACATTCTGTTACCACATGAAGTATAAGGGGTTGGCTTCCATACTGACTAATTTTCTGATACCAGCTGACTGTCTTACGATTCTAAGTTCTGGCATTTTCTACATGGAGTTAACTTCCCATCCACAAGGTTAAGGGCTCAGTCCCACAAGACTGCTCCACTTCGGATGCCAACTGCAACCCCCAGTTTGTCACCTGTACTCGTGACTGACTGTCCATAAATCCAGGTTCCTACAACCTTCTCCTCAGGGTCAATGGTTTGCTAGAACAGCTTGCAGAACTCATGGAAATGCATTTATCGGTTATAATAAAAGATATGCTAAAGGATACAGATGAACAGCCAGAGAAGAGCTACATAAGGCAAAGTCTGGAAGGGCCCTGCGCACAGGAGCTTCCGACCCCATGGAGCTGGGTTGTGTCACCCTGCCAGCACATGGACGTGTTTACCAACCTGATTTTTATGGGGCTTCATCACATAGGCATGATCAATCATTAACTCATTTTCTAGTCCTTCTCCCCCCTCCAAAGGGTGGGAGGTTGAGGTAAAAGTTCCAAGCTTCTAATCATGGCTTGGGCTTTCTAGTGACCAGTTCCCATCCTGGATCCCACCCCGAGTCGCCTCATTAGAACAAAAGGGATTGAGGATCTCTGTGTCAGACCCTCCCGTCATTCAGGAGATTATAAGAGTTGTAGGAGCTCTGCATCAGGAACTGCGATCAAAGACCAAAGATTAGCAGGAACTGGGTGCAAAGACCAATACATAACAAATTTGTCACTCATGATAGTGAATTCATAATTACAGAGAATAGCTACAGAATTGAACTAGTATTACATGAATATTTGTTAGTTCTATTCTGAAATTTGTTCATTATACTTCCTCTCATCTTAGATCACTAATTTAGTGCCTCTGTGACTTTTCCGCCTGTATCCAAATTTGTATTTAAAGCTACCTTAATTTCCTTTTAGGATTCAGAAGAAGAACGCAATTTGTCTGTGCAAAGTTCTCATATCTGCTTCCTGTGGTATTATAGAGTTATGTAAGTAAGGCAATGTTGAATACAAAGGTAATTAATGCTTTTTAAGAATAATTAGATTTAACTTTTAATTAACCACAGATGGATTATCTACATTATACTTTTGACATAAGCTTGCACTCACCAATCAAGATATCCTCAAATAAAATGCCAAACTAATATTGGGAAACAAACAATAAAAGTAACAATAGCAACCACTATTTGAACATATATTTCTAATGTTCATACTTGATGTAAATTATCTCTCTCACTTTTCATAACAAACAGAAATGCAAGTATTGTTATCTTTATTTTATAAATGAGGACATGTAAGCTTGGGTAGGTTAAATAACTCGGATAATAATACACAGCTACTAATAACTAGCATTGGGATTTGCCACTGGTTTTTCAGACTACAGGTCTCTTTTAATTCCATTATATACATAGTTTCTCCAACCCATATTAACATGAGAGTGAATGAAAATAACTAACAAGAGAAAACTGGCACAGGAGAAAATAATTAAGTGCATTAGAAAATCATCTGATAAGTTAAAACCATCAATGAATCAGAATATTTTTCAGTGCAACAGTCAAGGCAATATCCTAAGTCCTGAATAGGATACAGGGAACTGTCTTATGTGGCCCCTGCTCCCCAGAGGACTCAACAGCCTCGCATTTCATTGGCCACAGGGATTACTTGAGGACTGACACATGACCCAGGCAGTCGCCAGCAGAATACTCGTGTCTTCTGTAAAGCGGAAGTGGTTGTTGTCGATAGTTGTCTTGGTTCACGTGGTCCCTTAGAAGTCAGATGGCTCTGCAGTGTATATGCAATTTTCGGACTAGAAGCCCTGATAACTAGATTTTAGCAAGCCCTTCAAGGAGTGCACGTTCCATTCCTCTCAGAAATACTGCCACCTTCCCAGACTCTTACCAAGAAGCAAGGATGGAGTCTCTGCTACTCCTGAACCTGACAGGGTTCTGTCCTAGTTGGGGATTTCAGATATGCCAATCACCAGCTTTCTCCTGTGGGTTTGAAACCAACTGAGAAACAGACAAAGGCTAATTTGGAGATAAAAATTCCCTGTACAGCAGAATTGGAGAACAGAACCTTCCTCTCTGGCCACATGGGTTATTTTCTGCTTCCTCCAAGCAGAGACCAAGGGGGCCATCAGAGAAGGCCATCTGCCAAAAAAAAAGCATTGAAAAAGCATTGATAGTCAGTTTCATGAGTTTCCAATCTCACTCACACACACTGAGCCCCAAGAGCTAGTGACGGATATGGGCTTCCATACTGCTCTGATCTGGTCATGAATCATGAAAACAAAATCGGAAGAAGCAGCACCTATCTACCGGGGGGCAGCTAAGCCCAAAGAGACAGCTCAGTGGGAGCTAAGTGTTTTTCTGTTATGTAAGTGGTAAAAATGTATGCAATTTATCACCTGTAAAAATACCATTTAAAGAATAAAATGAAACTAATACTCATGTATTCATCACACAAGTCAAGGAAGAGAACATTATCAGTACCGTAGAATCTGCTACTTAGAAATGCAGAATCTGGGGCCTCATTCCAGACCTCCTAGATCATTACCTGCATTTGAACAAGATCCTGTAGTCATTGTATGTACATTATTGTTTAGCAAATCCCATTCTGATGCACATGAACAAAAGTTTGTCTAGGATATAGACCTAAAAGTACAGTTGGCTAAAAGTAGGATATGCATTTGTTCAAGTTTACTAGGTAATGCCTAAATGCCTCTTGAAAAGATTGTTCAAATCTACGTCTACACCAGCCGTGGACTACATCTACACCAGCAGCAGATGAATGTTCCCATTGTGCTACTTCCTCACCAATACTCAGTATTATCTGACTTTAATTTTACAATCTAGTAGATGTGAAATTATGTCACTGTGCTTTTTATTTGCATTTCCCTAATTACTATTGAGCATATTTTCATTTATTCGTGAAGAATTTTTCTTCCCTTTCTGTTAAATGAGGATTTTTACCCATTTTTGAGTTATTTTTGTTTCAGAATAATTTATAAGATTTCATTCTAATGACTAGGACATTATTTATATATTTCAATATATATATATAGAAAGAATTTATCCCAGTTTATGCAACTTTTCACTTCTTATGATCTCTATTGATAACAGAGGTCCTTGCTATTATAGATGAATTTGCCAGCCCTTACCTTAATTGGTTTGTGCCTTTTTAAATCAATTTAAGAAATCTTTTCCTCCAAGTTCATAAAAATAGCCTCCTATGTTGTTTCCTGAAAGGTCCACATAGTTTTGACTTCCACAGTTAGGTCCTTAATCCATCTGGAGTTAGTTTTTGTATATACTTGGAGATAGGGATCCAATTTTATTTTTTCCATGTGAATAATTAATCTAATCAGACCCATTTATTGAATAATGTATTTACCTGTAGTGCCTGCTTTATCATACATCGATTTTCCATGTATGCATGTGTTTCTTCCCAGCTGGCTCTACTGTTCAGCTGATCTGTTTGTCTGCTTAATAAACACTACATTATCTTTATTACTATAATTTCATATTTCAAATCTTGATGAGTGACAGTGCAAATCCCTGGCCCACTCTGACCCCAAATCTTGTTCTTCTTCATGAGTCTCTTAGCTTTGTCTGTTTTTCCTCTGGCCTATTTTTCCTCTCTATGAAATTTTAGAATTGGTTTGTCAAATTCCACAAAAACTCTAGTAGGGATTCCTATAATTTGTCTCAATCTTTAAATCAATTTGGAGAGTTTCAGCTCAAGAATAATACATAACCTTCCATTTATTTAGGTCTTTTTCTATGTCTGCCAAAAAAATTTTGCAGTTTTTCATAAAAGTGCCTGGACATTTTTATTAGACTTATTCCTAGATGCTTTATATTTTTGTCTCTATTAGACTCAATTTTTTAAAGCTACCATTTTTTATATTTTCTAACCAGAGCTTCTTGTTGTATAGAACACAATTTACTTTTGAATATTGATTTTTGTATGCAACAATCTTGCTAAATTCTTATATTAATTCTAACAATTTACTTATATATTCTCTTGGAGTTTTTACAAATCCTATCCCCTGCAAATACTGATGGTTTTCTTTATCCCTTTCCAAATAAGTATGGCTCTTCTTTCTTTTATTCTGACTGCTTTGCTAGAATATTCAAACACAATGTTTCCTAGAAGGGTGAAAGCAGGCCTCCTTGTCTTATTCCTGATTTTAAAAGGGAGGCTCTCATTTCACTAATTTTGCAGAATATTTATTACAAATTATGGATTAACCTTTACCCAGTTGAGGAACTTCCCTTTTATTCCAAGTTGGTGGTGAATTTTGCGTATGAATCAGTGTTGAAATTCGTTTAAAGTTTTTCTACTTGCACTTCAGAGTTCATATGGTTTTTCTGTTTTACTATGTTAATGATGAAAAATAGTTATTAATGTTTCTATATTAAACTAACCTTGTATTTCTGGAATAAGCCAGCTATTCCAGATTCCAACTACTCCAGAATTCTTGATGAATTCTCTTTCATTTACATTGATGAATTTTCTTTGTTAATACTGTGTTCAGATTTTTTTGGTGTGAATTTCATGAGTGAGTTTGGCCTGTGGTCTTACTCCCCTTGTGCTATCGTTTTCTGCATTTGGTATCGGGATTGTGCTAGACTCATCAGGGAAGTTAGGAGTGGTCATTCTTTTCTATTCTGAGAGATTTTGTGTAACATTGGAAGTATATGTTCCTTAAGTATTTGATGGAAGCTTGCACGGAAGTTTCCTTGGGTCTGGATTTCATATGTGTGTGTGTGTGGGGGGGGTAGATTTCCTAAGTGTTAATTCCATTTTTTAATGGTTATAGTGCTATTTTGGAATTACAATTCTTGTAAAATCCATTTCTGTAAGTAGTACTTTTCCAGAAATTTATTCATGTCTTCAGTTAGCCATCTTAATATCAACTTTAATATCATAAAGTTGTCTGTAATATCCTCTTATGAGTTTTAGTCTCTGAGGTGGTTGTAGTGTTACACTTGTGTTTTAACATTTTTAATGATTTTATTTGTGCCTTCCTTTGTTTCCATGTCCTTGTGGTATTCCTCTTTTATCAGTATTTTCAGAGAACCAACTTTTGGCTTTTTGAGCTTGTCTATTGCAGTCTATTTCATTTCGACCCATATTTTCTATGATTTCCTTGAGTTTGTTTTTCTAAAACTTAAATTGGCTATTTAGCCCATTAGGCATGAGGCTCTCTTTTTTTCTAATGTGCGTGTTTAAGGCAATCACTTTTCTTCTAAGTACTTCTGTAACTGTATTCAACAAGTATTGCAAATACCTCCTGTGATTTTTTTTTTTATTGCTCAGAAATAATTTTCTAATCCTCGCTACAATTTGTTTGACCCATGAGTTAGTTAGAAATGCATTTTTGGGGGCGCCTGTGTGGCTCGGTTGGTTAAACATCTGACTCTTGATTTCGGGTCAGGTCATGATCTCACAGTCATGGGATCAAGCCCCACATCAGGCTCTGTGCGGGGTGTGGAGCCTACTTGAGACTCTCTCTTTCCATCTCCCTCTACCCCTCTCCCCCACTGGTGCCCTCTTTCTCTCAAAATCTTTTTTAAAATACATTTTTTCAGTTTACAAACCTATGAGTGTTTTTAATTATAACCTGATTGTATTGGGATAAGAATTGCTGGAGGAAATTTTTGACCTAGCATCTAGTCAGTTTTTATAAATGTCCCATGTGTACCCATAGAAAATACATTTTCTTATTGTTGGGTCAAATATTATAATCACAGAATTAGTAGATCAGATTTGGTAAGTGAACTGTTCAGATCTTCTGTGTGCTTACTTGACTCATTGTTGGCTTGATCTATCAATTAATGAGAGGGCTCTGCCAAATGTCCCACTAGGATGGTAGATATGTCACTTTTCCTCATAGGTACCTAAGTTTTTGTTTCATATTTTGAGGTTATCTTTTATGTGTATATAACTTTGGAATTACTGAGCCTTTTTGAAGAATTGAAACTTTATTTGTAGTGATCTTGCTTCTCACCTGTAATACTTTTTCTTTTGTTGCCTCATGTTCTGTTTTATTTTATGTTAATATATTCATGGGTCTTTATCCATTGATTTTCAAGTTTTCTATAAACTTATATTTTAAGTGTTTCATTAATGAATGCCTTGAAACTGGATATTCTGTTTTCTAAAATGACAATCTTTGGCTTTTAATTGGGCAATTTGGAGCATTTATGTTTGTTGTGATTACTTAAGTTTATATTTATGAAAAAAATTTAATGTGCTTTCCATTTACTTGCTTAATACCCTTTATGTCTTTAGCATGTTTTAACCCTAATCATGCCTTGGTCAATATTTTCATTCTAGTCAGTTCTTTTCTCCTTTTTCCTTGACTTTCTTTTTTTCCTGATTTAATTTTCTTTCATACTTGTTTAGAAATTATGAATTGTATGTCTATCTTACATGAGACTCCAGTAATTTTAGATGTATCAAGTCTAAATTTAATCAATACATTTATTATTCTCTTGAACAATACAACAATCTTTAGAATACTTTACTCTGATATTATACCTCTTTTTTTTAATTTTTTTTTTTTACATTTATTTATTTTTGAGAGACAGAGAGAGACAGCACAAGCAAGGGAGGGGCAGAGAAAGAATGAGACACAGAATCCAAAGCAGACTCCAGGCTCTGAGCTGTCAGCACAGAGCCTGACGTGGGGCTCAAACCCACAAACCATGAGATCATGACCTGAGCTGAAAGTTGGCTCTTAACTGGACACTTAAGTCGGACACTTAACCAACTCAGCCACCCAGGTACCCCTATTTTATCCTCGTTCTTGAAAAATAGTTTCTCTGAAAATACAATTCTGGGTTGGTTGCTGTTTTCTCCCAAGACTTTAAAATTATTGTCTGCTAAATACAGAGAACAAACTGAGGGTGGATGGTGGCAGTGGGGGGGGGGGGATGGAGGGGGAAGGGAGGGAAAATGGGTGATGGGCATTAAGGAGGGCACTTGTTGGGATGATCACTCAGTGTTGTATGTAAGCCAATTTGACAATAAATTATATTTAATAAATAGCTTCCTAATAGTAAAATAAAATAAAATAAAATAAAATAAAATAAAATAAAATAAAATAAAATAAAATAAAATAAAATAATTGTCTGCTGGGTCCTACTATTGCAATTGTAAAGTCCACTGTCTAATAGTTTCATCTTTTAGGTTGTCTGTATTTTCTGTTTAATGACTTAACCTTGCCTTTGGTGTTTCACTATTATAGGTTTTTTAAAAAATCTATCCTACATGTGGTTTATTGCAGTTTCTGAATCTGAAGATTAGGGTCTTTCATTAATTCTGAAAAACCATTCATTATCTTTTCAAATATTGATTCTCTCATTTTATTCTTTCTCTTTAGATTTTCATAAGAAAATATATGTCACCTTTTCATTCTGTCCTTCTTGAAATATTTTCATATTTTCTATCATTTTGTTTTCCATGACTCATTGTAGACTATTTTTTTTTTAATTTCAGTTTGCTAATTCTCTTATCATCTGTGTCTAAAATTTGTCTTCACGAGGGGTGTCTGGGCGGCTCAGTTGGTTAAGCATCTGACTTCAACTCAGGTCATGATCTCACGGTCCATGGGTTCACACCCAGCATCGGGCTCTGTGCTGACAGCTCAGAGCCTAGAGCCTGTTTCAGATTCAGTGTCTCCCTCTCTCTCTGCCCCTCTCCCAGTCACACTCTCTCTCTCTTTCAAAAATAAATAAACATTAAAAAATTTTTAAATTTGTATTCACTAAAATCCTGTCTAGAGGCAACTGCCACAGTATATGCTCCCATTTTTTGCATTATTGCATCCAGAACTGCCTTTGTAATTTGTTGGGCCGTACGAAGACTCTTGTTAAAAAATCAGAAGAAAAATAGTGTTAAAAGTTTTAAATATAAAGCATTCCCTTTCTTCCCCAGTCACTCTCTACTGGTCTTCGTGCTTTTATTTATATTTAATGTCATGCTCCCATGGACGTGAGAATACTCTTGGGCCAACTGCAGACCCTCATAATCACTTGGCGATTCAGCATGTGTGCAGTTCACTTTCTGCCAGGTTTCCCCTGTCAACAGCCATTGGACCAACACCTCATGCCCCAGTCAGGGGTGGCATCTGAAGAAGTCAAGCCTGGTATCTTTCCTTACAGTGGGTCTAGTCATCTTGACCTATAGCAGATGAGTAACCTCCAAGGGTACTGCAACTTATCACTTGAACACACTAAGTACCCTGATTGGGGGTGGGCAAGACACTCACTCCTGTGGAGACGAGGCCTCCATCTGCCACAGCACAGTGCTGCCACCTGGTGAGGCAGGGGGCAGCTGCTGCCATGCCTTACTCCAGATGCCACAAGTTTCATATACCCTACACTGACCCTCCCACACCTGAGCCCTGGCCATTGCCCAGGGTGAAGGCAGAAGCATTTTCAGGACAGGGAAGTGAGGAGGCCGAGACCAGGTGGAACCCAAGGTACCAGGGAATGGAGGAGTGAGGTACCAAGAACCTGTCCTGTGAAGGCAGACAGGAACAGGAGTCAGGACTGCACCAGCCAAAGCTCCCAAGTGCGCGCTTCATTGTCCCATCATAATTCACATACAAAATACAAGTTCAAAGATAAATTTATTAATAATTTCAAGAGAAAGATTGCAGTGGATTAAACCTCAAGCACCAGGCCCTTGCTGAGCACTGCTTGAGCACTGGGCTTTCCAAACCTATTGACTCTGTTTGCCCCCAAACCTGAGTTCCGACTCTGAGGAGGAGAATTCATGGAACAGGTACCATGTTATCATCTAGACTCTTGATTTATTTTCCCTCTCTCTCTCTCTCTCTGTCTCTCTCTCTGTCTCTCATTAGAACAGAGAAAAGGAAGGGAGAAGAATCCAGGAGGAGGTCATGCTCAGGCTGCTATCTTTCCTGAATTCATGGTGACACTGTTTGGCTTCATCACTCTATCCCAGTACTCGCTACGTACTATCTGTCTATCTACTTAAATAGCTTGGTAAAGTCACTGAAAGTTTGCCAAGTTTAATAGGATATTTTTTAGTCCTCTTAGCACTTGACCACTGTACCACATATAATGTTGGAGATGACTTATTTCTTCTTGAAACTCTTTTCTTCCTTCACTTACCTGCTACTATCTTCCATGTCTTTTTTCTTTTTCTTGTACAATGTATCATTATTGTTGTACATATTTTCTTGTACAATACATCATGCTACACATTAGATCCTGGAACTTAATTAGCTTATAACTAAAAGTTTGTACATTTTGGCCAACATCTCCTTGTGTCCCCTAGCTCCAAACCCTTGGTGTAAATATCAATATACCCTCTGTTTCTATGAGTTTGAAGTTCTTAGATTCCATATATAAGGGAGGTCATATAGTGTCCTTCTTGGTCTGACTTATTTCACTTAACATAATGCCCTCCAGGTCCATTCATGTTGTTGCAAATAGCAGGATTTCCTTCTTTATATGGCTGAATGATATTCTATTGTATAGATTTACTACATTTTCTTTATCCACTCATCAGTTGATAGTCACTTAGGTTGTTTCCGTATCTTGGTTATTGTGAATGATGCTGCAGTTAACATAAGAGTGCAGTGGGGCACCTGGGTGGCTCAGTCAGCTAAATGTCCAACTTCAGCTCAGGTCATGATCTCACAGCTCATGAGTTTGAGCCCTGTGTCAGGCTCTGTGCTGACAGTTCAGTGCTTTGGATTCTGTGTCTCACTCTCTCTCTGCCCCTCCCCCACTCATGCTCTGTCTCTGTCTCTCTCTGTCTCTCTCCCAAAAATAAATAAACATTAAAAAAAATGGGAGTGCAGATAACTCTTCAAAATAATGATTTATTTTCCTTTGGAATATACCCAGAAGTAGGATTGCTGGATTACATGGTAGTTCTATTTTTAACTTGTAAAAGAACCTCCACACTGTTTTCCATACTATCGGTACCAATTTACATTCCCACCAACAGTGCACAATGGTTCCTTTTTCTCCACATTCTTACCAACATGTATTTGTCATTTCTTGTCTTTATTTATTTTTTTTATCATATCCATTCTAACAGTTGTGGGGTCATATGTCATTATATCCCTGATGATCAGTGATGCTTAGCACCTTTTCATGTACCATACCAACTGTATGTCTTCTTTGGAGAAATGTCTTTTTAGGTACTTTGCCAATTTTATAATCAGATTGGGGTTTTGTTTGTTTGTTTTTTGTTTTTTGATATTGAGTTGTATGACTTTCATATATTTTGGATATTAACCCCTTATCATATATATGGTTGGCAAAAATTTTCTCCTATTCTGTATGTTAGCTTTTCATTTTGTTGATTGCTTCTTTGATGTGCAGAAACTTTTTAGTTTGATGTGATCCTACTTGTCAATTTTTACTTTTGTTGCTTGTTCTTTTGGTGCCATATTTTAAAAAATCATTGTCAAAACTAAGGTCAAGGAGATTTTTCACCTATGTTTTCTTATAGGAATTTTACTGTATTTTGTCTTACGTGTAAGTCCTTACTCTATTTTCAGTTAATTTTTTGAGTGGGGTAAGATAGTATTCTAATTTCATTCTTCTTCACATGGACATCCAGTTTTTCTAAACACCATTTACTGAAGAGACTATTCCTTCCCCATTTAGTATTTGTGGCTCCCTTGTCAAATGCTGGTTGACTATAAGTGTGTGGGTTTATCTCTGGACACTTGATTCTGTTCCATTGGTTTTTGTGTCTGTTTTTAATAACAACACCATACTGTTTTCATTAATATAGCTTTGTAATATATTTTGAAATCAGGAAGTGTGATGCCTCCGGCTTTGTTCTTTCTCAAAACTGATTTGGCTATTGGGGGTCTTTTGTGGTTCCACACACATTTTACAATTGTTTCTTCTGTTTCTGTGGGGGAAGAAATGCCACTGGAAATTGATAGGATTTTATTGAATCTATGAACATGGAATATATTTCCATTTATCTGGGTCATCTTCAATGTCTTATAGCTTTTGGTGTATAGATCTTTCACTTCCTTGGTTAGATTTATTACTAAGTATTTTATTGTTTTTGATGCTATTGTAAATGCGCTTATTTTCTTCCTTTTTCAGATTGTTTATTGTTAGTGTATAGAAACACAACTGATTCCTGCGTGTTGATTTCATATGCTTCAACTTTATTGAATTTGTTGATTATTTCTAACAGTTTCTTGGTGGTGTCTTTAGGAAGACATATATGATATTCAAGGTCATATCAGCAAGCAGAGACAATTTTATGTCTTCCTTTCTGATTTGGATGCCTTCTATTTCTTTTTCTTGCCTGATTACTCTGGTTAGGAGTCCCGTACTGCATGGAGTAGGAATGGTGAGAGTGGGATGGGCACTCTAGTCTTGTTCTTGATTGTACAGGAAAACTATCAACCTTTCACTATTGAGTATGATGTTAGCTGTAGGCTTGTTATATATTGCCTTTGTTACGTTGAGGTATGTTCTCTCTATATCCAATTTGTTGAGAGTTTTTATTAAGAAGGGATGTTGTATTTTGTTAATGTTTTCCTGCATATATTGAGATGATCATATGACTTTTGTCTTTCATTTTATTAATGTGTTTCACATTTATTGCTTTGCATATGTTGAACCATCCTTACATCCCACTTGATTATCATGTGTGATCCTTTTAATATGCTGTTGAATTCAGCTTTACTAGTATGTTGTTGAGAATTTTTGCATCTGCTCTTCAGGGATATGGTCTGTAGTTTTCACGTCTTGTAGTGTGCTTTTCTGACTTTGGTATCAGGATAACGCTGGCCTTGTAAAATGAGTTTGGGAGTTTCCTCCTCTTCAGTTTTTTGGAAGAGTTTGAAAAGGATTGTCATTAATTCTTCTTGAAATATTTGCTGGAATTAACTAATGAAGCCATCTATTCCTGGGCTTTTCTTTGATGAGAGATTTGTGCTTACTGACTCAATCGCCTGACTCATTTTTAGTCTGTCATATTTTCTACTTCTTCCTGGTTTAGTCTCAGTAGATGATAATGTTTAAGGAATTTATTTCTTCTAGATTGTCAAATATGTTGGTCTATAATTGTTCACAGCAGTCGCTTATGGTCATTTGCAT
Organism: Lynx rufus; assembly: GCF_022079265.1. Lineage (NCBI taxonomy): Eukaryota > Metazoa > Chordata > Mammalia > Carnivora > Felidae > Lynx > Lynx rufus. The sequence continues at coordinate 58,173,841 of NW_025814829.1, forward strand.
TTCTGTAGAATTTGTAGCAGTGTCCACACATTTCTGATTTTACTAGTTTGAGTATTCTTTTTCCTTAGTCTAGTTAGAGTTTCATCAATTTTGTTTATTTTTTCAAGCAACAGTTCTTAGTTTTGTTGATCTTTTCTACTGTTTTTTTTGGTCTCTACTTATTTCTGCTCTGATCTTTGTTATTTCCATTTTTCTGCTAACTTTGGATATAGTGTGTTCTTCTTTGTCTAGTTGCTTGACATATAAAGTTAGGTTGATTATTTGAGACCTTTCTTTTCCCTTAATGGGGGCATTTATCACTATAAACTCCCCTTTTTGAAGTGTTTTTGCTGCATCCCATAAATTTGTTATATTGTGTTTCCTTTTTCATTTGTTTCAAGATATTTTTAAAATTTATTTTATTTAAATTCAATTTATTTGATTTATTTAACATAGTATAATATGAATTCAGGAGTAGAATTTAGTGATCCATCACTTACATACAACACCCAGTGCTCATCAAGATATTTTTTTAATTTCCTTTTGATTTCATCTTTCACCCATGGTTTTTCAGTGTGTTGTTTAATGTCCACATATTTGTGTATTTCCCAGTTTTCCTCCTGTAATTGATCTAGTTTCATACTATTGTGGTCATAAAATATACTTAGTATGATTTCAATCTTTTTACATTTGCTGAGACTTTTTTTTTTAACCTAACATGTTTCACTTGGTCTAAAGTATAGTCCAAGGTCCAACAGTCCCTTGACTGTCTAGATGATCTATCCATTGTTCAAAATGGCATATGGAAGTCCCCTGCTATTATATTATTGTATATTGCTCTCTTCAGACCTGTTAGTATTTGCTTAATATGGTGCTCTGATGTTGTGTGCATATATGTTTACAATTGTTATAGCCTCTTGATGAATTAGCTTCTTTATTATTACACAGTTACCTTCTGTGTCTCTTGTTACACTTTTTAAGCTTACAATCTATTTTGTCTGATATAAGTATAGCTATTCCACTCTATTTTGGTTTCTACTTGCGTGAGCTATCTTTTCCCATCCCTTACTTTGAGTCTGTATATATCCTTGAAGCTGAAGTTAGTCTTTTATAAGAAGCATATAAAGGGGTCTTGTTTTTTATCCATGCAGCTATTCTGTATCTTTGTTTAGAGAATTTAATCCATTTACATTAAAAGTAATTATTGTTAGGGGCGCCTGGGTGGCGCAGTCGGTTAAGCGTCCGACTTCAGCCAGGTCACGGTCTCGCGGTCCGTGAGTTCGAGCCCCGCGTCGGGCTCTGGGCTGATGGCTCAGAGCCTGGAGCCTGTTTCCGATTCTGTGTCTCCCTCTCTCTCTGCCCCTCCCCCGTTCATGCTCTGTCTCTCTCTGTCCCAAAAATAAATAAACGTTGAAAAAAAAAATTTTTAATAAAAAAATAAAATAAAAAAAAAAAGTAATTATTGTTAGATAGGTCTTACCAATTCCATTTTATTAATTTCCTTGCTCTTTTATGTTTTTTTAAAGTTTATTTATTTTGAGAGAGACAGAGACAGCACGAGTGGGGGAGGGGCAGAGAGAGAGGGAGACAGAGAATCTCAAGTAGGCTCCACAATGGTGCCCCTCAATGCGGGGCTTGAACTCATGAACCATGAGATCATGACCTGAGCCAAAACCAAGAGTCAGACGCTTAACCAACTGAGCCACCCAGGTGCCCCCCTTACTTTTTTGTATTCCTCTGTTCCTTTCTTCTTCTCTTGCTGTCCCTTTGTAAACTGATGATTTTCCACAATGGTATACTTTGATTCCCTTCTCTTTATCTTGTGTGAACCTATGATAGCTGAGATTTGTTTTGTTTGTTTTTGTTATGGTTACCTGTTGGCTTACTTGAAATATCTTATAGATATAACAGCATTCTATGTGGGGCTGATAGCAGCTTACCTTCTATCACATACAAAACTCTACCATTTTATTTCCCCACCCCACATTTTATGTTTTGTTGTCAATACTGACATCTCTTTAAAATTTTTTTAATGTATTTTTTGTATTTTTTAAAATCTAAATACAATTAACATACAGTGTTACATTAGCTTCAGGTATACACTATAATGATTCAACAATTCTATATATTACTCAGTGTTCATCACAAGTGTACTCTTAATCCCCTTTATTTATTTCACCTACCTCCCTACCCACCTCCCTCTGGCAACCACCAGTTTGTTTGCTATATTTAAGAGGTTGGTTTTTGTTTGTCTCTTTTTTCTTTGTTCATTTGTTTCTGTTTCTTAAATAGCACATATGAGTGAAATCATATGGTATATCTTTTTCCAACTGACTTATTTCACTTAGCATTATACTGTCTATCTCCAGCCATGTTGCAAATGTTTGGATTTCACTTGATTTTTATAGCTGAGTAATATTCCATTGTATATACATACCAATCTATGGATGGACCCTTGGGTTGCTTCCATATTTTAGCTATTATAAATAATGCTGCAATAAATAAATGGATACATATATCTTTTCAAATTGCTGATTTCATTTTCTTTCAGTAAATACCCACCAGTAGAATTACTGTAGTAATTCCATTTTTAATTTTTTGAGGAACCTCCATAATTTTTCCACAGGGGCTGCACCAGTTTGCATTCCCACCAGCAGTTCATGACTGTTCCTTTTTCTGCACATCCTTGCTAACACTTACTATTTGTTGTGTTCTTTATTCTAGCCATTCTGACAGTTATGAGGCAATATGTCATCGTGGTTTTGATTTGCATTTCCTGAATGATTCATGGTGTTGAACATCTTTACCTGTCTCTTTTGGCCATCTGTATGTCTTCTTTGGAAAAATGTCTATTTGGATTCTCTGCTCATTTTTTAGCTGGATTATTTGAGTTTTTATGATGTTGAATTGTAGAAGTTCTTTGTGTATTTTGGATATTAACCTCTTATTGGATATATCATTTGTAGATACCTTCTTTTATTCAATAGGTTGCTTTTTTTGTTTTATTTATGCTTTCCTTTATTGTACTAAATCTTTTTACTTTGATGTAGTCCCAATAGTTTATTTTTGCTTTTGTATCCCTCCCTGAGGATATATATCTAGAAAAATGTTTCTACTGCTGATATCAAATAAATTACTGCCTATGTTTTCTTTTAGGAGTTTTATGGTTTCAGGTCTTACATTTAGGTCTTTAAACCATTTCAAACTTATTTTTGTGCACGGTATAAGAAAGTGGTCCAATTTCATTCTTTTACATGAAGCTATCCAGTTTTCCCAGCACCATTTTTAAGAGATTGTCTTTTTTGCATTGTATATTCTAGCATTTTTATCATAGAGTAATTGACCATAAAAATCATGGGCTTATTACTAGACTCTCTATTCTGTTCTATTGCTCTATGTGTCTATTTTTGTGTCAGTACCATAATGTTTTGATTACTACAGCTTTGTAGTATAGCTTGAAATCTAGGACTGTGACACCTCCAGCTTTCTTCTATTTTAAGATTGCTTTGGCTACTCAGGGTCTTTTGTGGTTCCATACACATTTTAGGATTATTTGCTCTAGTTATGTTAAAAATGCTTTTGGGGGGCGCCTGGGTGGCGCAGTTGGTTAGGCGTCCGACTTCAGCCAGGTCACGATCTCGCGGTCTGTGAGTTCGAGCCCTGCGTCAGGCTCTGGGCTGATGGCTCGGAGCCTGGAGCCTGTTTCCGATTCTGTGTCTCCCTCTCTCTCTGCCCCTCCCCCGTTCATGCTCTGTCTCTCTCTGTCCCAAAAAATAAATAAACGTTGAAAAAAAAATTAAAAAAAAATGCTTTTGGTATTTCGATAAGGATTTTATTAAATCTGTAGATTTCTTTGGGCAGTATGGACATTTTAACAATATTGGTTATCCCAATCCATGAATATGGGATATTTTTCATTTGTTTGTGTCATCTTCAATTTCTTTCATCAGCATTTTATAGTTTTCAGAGCACAGGTCTTTCACCTCCTTGGTTAAGAGTTTATTCCTATTATTTTAGTTTTTTTGGTGTAATTATAAATGAGATTGTTTTCTTAATTTCTTTTTCTGCTGCTTCGTTATTAGTGTGTAGAAATGCAACAGATTTCTATATATTAATTTTGTGTCCTAAAACTTTACTGAATTCACTTCTCAGGTCTAGTGGTTTTGGTGGAGTCGTCAAGATTTATTATATATAGTGTGATATCATCTGGAAATATGAGTTATACTTCTTCTTTCCTAATTTGGATACCTTTTATTTCTTTCTCTTGTCTGATTGCTGTGGCTAGGACTTCTAGTACTGTGTTGAAAAAAGCAATAAGAGTGGACATCCTCACTTTTTCACCATTGAGTATGATGTTAGCAATGCACTTTTCATATATGGCCTTTATTATGTTGAGGTATGTTCCTTCTAAACCTACTTTGTTAAGAGTTTTTATCATGAATGGATGTTACATTTTGTCAAATGCTTTTTATACATCAATTGAGATGATGATATGGTTTGTATCCATTCTCTTGTTAATGTGATGTGTTAAGTTGATTGACTTGCAAATATTGAGCCTCACTTGCATCCTGGGAATAAATCCCACTTGATTGTGGTGAAGGATTTTTTAAATGTATTGTTGGATTTGTTTTGCTAATATTTTGTTGAGAATTTTTATATCTGTGATCAGACATATTGGCCTGTAGTTCTCTTTTTTCTTATAGTGTGTTTATCTGGTTTTGATATCAAGACAATGCTGACCACATAGAATGAATTTGGAAGCTTTCCTTCATTTTCTGTTTTTTGAAATAGTTTGAGAAGAATAGACATTAACTCTTCTTTAAATGTTTGATACAATTTACCTGTGAAGCTGTCTGTTCCTGGACTTCTATTCATTGGGAGTTTTTTGATTACTGATTCAATTTCATTGCTGGTAATCAGTTTATTGAAACTTTCTATTTCTTCTTGATTCAGTTTTGGAAGCTTTATGTTTCTAGGAATTTTATCCATTAATTCTAGGTTGTGCAATTTGTTGGCATATAATTTTTCATGATATTCTCTTATTTGTATTACTATGGTGTTGGTTGTTATTTCTCCTCCCTTATTTCTTTTTAAAAATTTTTTTACGTTTTTTTTATTTTTGAGAGAGAGAGACAGACAGACAGAGCATGAGTGAGGTTGGGGCAGAGAGAGAGGGAGACACAGAATCCAAAGCAGGTTCTAGACTCTGAGCTGTCAGCACAGAGTCCAACGTGGAGCTCGAACTCACAAACTGTGAGGTCATTACCTGAGCTGAAGTCAGATGCTTAACTGACTGACCCACCCAGGCACCCCTCTCCTCCTTTATTTCTTTTTTTAAAGTTTATTTATTTTGAGAGATAGAGAGAGAGAAGAGAGAGCAGGAGAGGCCAGATAGAGGGAGAGAGAGAGAATCCCAAGCAGTCTCTGCACTACCAGTGCAGAGTCCTATGCAGAGCTCAAACCCATGAACCATGAGAGCATGGCCTGAGCCAAAACCAAGAGTCAGATGCCCAACTGACTGAGCCACCCAGGCACCCTCTTCTCTTTTATTTCTGATTTTATTTCAGTTCTCTCTCTCTCTCTCTCTCTCTCTCTCTCTCTTTAGGTTTATCAATTTTGTTTATCTTTTCAAAGAACCAGATCCTGGTTTTATTGATCTATTCTATTGTTTTTTAGTCTTAATTTATTTCTTCTCTAATTTTTATTATTTTTTTCTTCTACTGGCTTTGGGCTTTATTTTTGTTTTTCTAGCTTTAAGGTTAGGTGTAAGGTTAGCTTGTTTATTTGAGATTTCTCTTATTTTTTGAGTTAGGCATGTATTGCTATAAACTTACCCCGTAGAACAGCTTTTGCTGCTCCCCAAGGATTTTGGACCATTATGTTTTCATTTTTATTTCTCTCTTGTATTTTTTTATTTGCTTTTTGATTTCTTGGTTGACCCATTTATTGTTTAGTAACATGTTATTTAGCCTCCATGTATTTGTGTTGTGTCCTTTCCAGATTTTTTTCTTGTGATTCGTTTCTAGTTTAATACACAGGAAAAATGCATGATATGATTTCAATCTTTTTTAATTTATTGAGACTTGTTTTGCTGTATAACGTGTGATCTATTTTGGAGAATGTTCTTTGTGCTCTTGAAAAGAATGTGTATTCTGCTGTTTGGGGGTGAAAATTTTCTGAATATCTGTTAGATCAACCTGGTTTAATGTGTCATTGAAAGCCACTATTTCCTTGTTGATTTTTTGTCTCTATGATCTATCCATTGATGTAAGTGGGATGTTAAGGTCCCCTACTATCCTTGTGTTATTGTCAATTTCTTCATTTATGTCTATTACTGGTTGCTTTATGTACTTAGGTGTTTCCATATTGGGTGCATAAATATTTATAATTGTTATGTCCTCTTGTTGCATTGTTCCTTCTATCATTATGTCATGCCCTTTCTCTCTTGCTGGTCTTTGTTTTATGAGACTGAAGCGCTACCTACTGCGCTAATGAGGCACCTTCTAGTCTTTGTTTTAAAGTCTATTTTGTTTGGGGTGCCTGGGTGGCTCAGTTAAGCATCTGACTTTGGCTCAGGTCACGATCTTGCAGTGAGTGAGTTCAAGCTCCACATCAGGCTTTCCGTTGCTAGTGTGGGCCCGCTTTGCCCCTTCTCCACTTGTGTGCGTGTGCATGCGCACTCTCTCTCTCTCACACACAAACACACACAAATAAACATTTTAAAAAATAAAGTGTATGTTTTTGATATAAGTATTGTCACCACAACTTTCTTTTCCCTTCCATTTGCATGATGAATGATTTTCCATCTCTTCCCTTTCAACCTGCATGTGTCTAGAGGTGTGAAGTGAGTCTACTGAAGGCAGCATATAGATGCATCTCCTTTTATCTCTCGCTCTCTCAGTCACCCTGTATTTTCTGACACAAATGACTGGAGCATTAATTTTTTTACATTTAGAGCAGTTGTTGATAGGTGTGTACTTATTGCCATCTTGTTATTTGTGTTATGGTTGTTTTTGTAGTTCCTCTTGGTTCCTTTCTTCTTCTTTTGCTCAGTTCCCCTGTGGCCTGATGGCTTTCTTTAGTAATATGCTTGGATCCCTTTCTCTTTATTTATCGTGTATCAAAGGTTTTTGATTTGTGGTTACCATTAGGTTCACCAGAACCAGGCACTTCAGGGATGTCTCCCATGTGGATTGTATATGCCCTACTGTTGTGGCTGAGCCACATTTGCCTTCAGTCAAGTCAGTTACATTGGCCCACTTTTGCCTTTTTTGGGTACACTGGGTGGGGTTTAGTCCTTGTGCTATTAAGGAACCGGTCTGGGGCCCCTGTGGGCTTGCAACTGGGCAGTGTTAGAAGTCAGCACAGGTGCCTGCCCTCAGCTGCAGTCTCACCAACCTATAGGGCCCTCTCCCTGCCTTGTCCACAAAGGCCTTCCTTGGTGTGTGGATCTGGCAGTTGGGCCCGATGCCAACCCCCATTCCATTTGCTGGGGTTGCCCTTGCACCAACCTACAGAGTGCTCTCCCAGCCTGTCCCTTGGGAGGTTTTTGTTGGTAGGTGGAGTTGGCAGTGAGACTCACAGTTTGCCCCCAGTCTGTCTGTGGGTGCTGTAGTCACACTGAACTGCAGGGATTTCTTCCTGTGCTTCCCCTGAGAGCTTTTTGTTGGTGAATGGGGCCACAGTCAGACCACACGCCTGCTCCCCCGTATGTGTGCGGGAGCTGCATCACACCGACCGGCAGGGCACTGCACTGCCAGCTGTAAGGTTTAGCTGCTGGGACTATGGGGACACTGGTGTGTGTCTGGTTTTCTTCCCCTCTCCCCAGGGCTGGAGTCACCTTGGAGTTCCACTTGTCCCTGCCAAGGCTGCTTGCAAGGTGTGCTGGGGCAGGAGCCACTTTGAAGAGACACCTTCCACATGGGGTGGGTTGGATGGGGTGGATACACAGGAGAACCTGGAGGCAGAAAATGCAGTGTTAGCAAGATACATGGATTGTGTTCATGCTCATTCCCACAAGCATCAGCTGTCTAGGCTGGTGGGGGGCAGAGAAACAGTGCCTGCCATCTCTTCTGTTCTTGGAGAAGTCTCTTAAAGGTCCCTGTCCCTCCAGTGCATATTCTGAGATTAGCAAATAAATCGATACCTCAGTAAATAAATGTGCCATATACCTCAGGCACTTTCCAGACTGCTGCTTCTCTGCTGTGCCTTGGCTGGGTTGTTTACTTTGCTGGCCCTTTACAGGTGGCATTTCAGTTTCCTGTTGCACAATGGCTCTCCTGGAGCTAAGCCCACTGATTTTTAAGGTATTCAGAGCTAAGCCCTGCTGGTTGTAAAAACTCATGAAATTGAGCCATACTGGTTTTCACAGCCAAGTGTTATGGGTACTCATCTTCCCAGTTTGGGTTCCCCGTGCCTGGGGTGCCCGGTGTGGAGTCTGATGCTCTCGCTTCTCCGTGCTTGAGCTGTCCCTCCTGTTTGGGGTTGGCCTCACCAGCGTGTTTGGTTCCCAGCCAAACTTCCCAGCCAAGGCTTCCCGAAAGCCTTTCCCACCCATTTTGACGCGGCCTCCTCTCTACGATTAAGTGTGAAAAGTGTGTTCTGCCAGTCTTTCAGTCATTTTCCGTGTTAGTTGCACTCATGTGGCTGTTATCTCAGTGTGTCTGTGGGATGTGGTGAGCTTAGAATCCTCCGACTCTGCCATCTTCCCAGAATTCCACATCTCTGATGTTGTGTGGCCATTATAATTTGTAATACTTTTGTCCTTCCACCTTTATACTAAAGGTAAGTGGCTAACACACCACCCTGCTACAATATTAAAATATTCAGAATCTCATTATAGACTTACCTTTACTAGAGTGTTATATATTTTCGTGTTTTCTTTTTACTAATTAGAGGACTTTTTATTTCAGCTTGAAGAACTCCTTACAGCATTTCTTGTAAGGCAAGCCTAGTGGTGATAAACCCCCTCAATTTTTATTTGTTTGGGAAAGTCTATCTTGCTTTCATTTCTAAAGGACAGATTTGCTGATAAAGTGTTGTTGGTTGGAAGTTTTTTTCTTTCAGCACCTTGAATGTATCATCTCACTCTTTCCTGACTGTGAGGTTTCTGCTGAGATCACCTAAGGGTGATCGTTTGTATGAGAGGGTTTGTTTTTTTTTTTCTCCTCCCTCTCTTAAAATTCTCTTCTTTGTATTTTATTTTAGATAATTTTATTATAATGGCTGTGGAGAAGATCATTTTACATTGAAATTTGGGGGTGATTTAGCTTTATGAACTTGAATATCCAAATCTTTCCCTAGATTTAGGAAGTTGTCAGCCATTTTATCTTTAAGATTTTCCTTCCCTTCTCCTCCTGGGACTCCAGTGATGCACTGATTGTTTCTCTTAATGGTATCCCAGGCTTTGGTCATCCTTTTTTATTCTTTTTTTCTTTTTTCTTTTCTGAACTGGGTAATTTCAAATGATCTGCCTTTGAGTTCATGGATTCTTTCTTCTGCTTCGTCCAGCCTGCTCTTGGAGATCTTTTGTAAATTCTTCGGTGCAGTCATTGTATCCTTAGCTTCAAATTTTCTCTGTGTGTGTGTGTTTCCATGTTTTCCGTCTGTTGAACTTCTTGGTTTATTCTTCTGTTGTTTTTCCGATTTCATTAAATTGTTGACCTTTGTTCTCTTGTAGCTCTCTGGGCATCTTTAGACACATTATTTTGAATTCCTTTGTGAAGTATTTATGTATCTCCCTTTTGGGGGGACCCATTACTGGAATTTGTGTATTCCTTTGGTGGTGTCATGATTCCTTGATTTTTCATGTTCCCTTTAGCCTCACATAAGTGTCTATGTATTTGAAAAAGCAGTCACCTCTTCCAAACTTTGGAAGACTGACTTTGCTAAGGAAAACCTTCACTGGTGGGTGGAGAATACAGTGACCCCAGGTCTAGTGATGTAGGGCACCTCGGGGGCATGTGGCACCTTGGGGTTCAGAGATGCATGATGTCTCATTAGGTCAGGCCACTGGAGTCCATAACATCAACAACTGTGTGATATTTGGCAAGTGCTATGTAGTGTTCACAGTGACTGCAAGGGCTGTTAATGTTCTCCACAGCTCCTCCAGGTCCAGTGGCTAGGGACCAGAGCAGGAAGTGGTAGTGGCCCGAACCAGTGGTGTGCACATATTTAGCTGTGGGGGCCTGCTGGTAGTTTCCTGTGTCCTGGTAGGGGCCAGTTTTAGGCACACACATAGTGTTGAGGGTCAGGGCCAGCAGCAAGGGTCAGGCCAAATGCAGGCATACAAACAACTGTAGGAGTCCTGGCTATCTGTGTGCATTCCTGTGGCTGTGGTGTTTCACCACAGATATGGGCACAAGTAATGGAGGCCGGTGATAGTAGACAAGGCCAGACCTAGACGCACAAACAGCTTTGACCATTGGAATGACTTCCCAAAGATGCAGGGTCTTGCCACAGACATGCCCAAGGTAATGGAGCAAGTAGTGGCAGTTGGGCTGGGGAGCCTAGAGGTGCACATTTGGAGGAGCTAGCCCTAAGCACCTGCAGAGGGGTGGAGGCAAGCTGTGGGGTTCTAGGCTGCATCCTGCACTTGCACAGCTGCAGAGGCTGAAGCTAGCTGCTTGTACGGATCTTGTTCTCTGCCAGTGGTGAGGACAGGGGAATGGGAAGGGGCTCAGGCAGCTGGAACCTGCGAATGCAAAAACCTGTGGGGTAAAAACTGGTGAAATCTGCAGGGGTCCATGATGGCTGTCCTGACCACTGGTTTCTTCTGTAGTGAAAGCTTCTGGGTCCCCTGTAGAACCAGGTCACTGGGACCCTCATTGCTCCCACTGTGTGGTTGATACTGGTAGTGCTTGCCTTTCTTCCTTGTTTCTGGCCATCTCTGTGCATCTCAGCTTTGACAGTCTCTGGATGGGGTGAAACCTAAACAGGTCTTCCGTGCAGTACCCCAAAAGGCTGGGGACGCTGGTCAATCACCCTGCCCTCCCTTTCCCAGGGAGGGGAACTCTACAGCTGGTGAGTTCCCTCTTGACACAGAGCAATGCCGGCTTGGCAGATGGGATGATTAGAACAAAATGAAGCATTCTTCCTTCCCTTTTTGTGCCGTTGCTCCTAGGTTTTTGTTCTACCTCGTTGAAGTTTCTTAAGTGGACTCTTGAACTCTCCCAGAACTTTTTTTGTTTGTAGATAGCTGTCTAATTGTTGACCTTTGTTGGGGAATGGAGGTTGGCTTCTTCTACTGTACCATCTTGGTGACATCAGCCTCTTCTGTTTTTTCTAACGATCCCCTCCCAGTCTTTTTGTTTGGCTTTTTATGATCTGTCCTTACCTTAAATGTCAGCTCCATTCAGGTTTATTTCTTTGACTCTCTTTTCATTCTACGCTTCAGTTTGTGCACCACTTAAGAAAGGCAAGCATTCTGATAAAGATCCAACAGAATACTGGTAACATCATCTTCCATGAAAATCGAGGTTGTTACTTTAACATCAACTGATACTGTCTCTCTGCAGGTTTACCTTTAATAAGCTTTTTAGTATTAATACTAAAACCTTTCTCATATTATCAGTACATTTCTCCTTTTGCCTTTAAATTTTCCTTTCCAGATAGACAGGTAAGTCACTCAGTGACCCACTTCTGTTCTTATTTCCTGCACCTCAGACAAGTAGCATAACACAAGGAGGACATTCCAGCCCTGGAGCTTGGGATCGTTTTGATCAACCTAGTTCTTTGTGAACACTTATCAATATTTATAGTACTTACTTCCATTTGCTTTCTAAAAATCAGATTGAACATATGGGGGCACCTGGGTGGCTCAGTCAGATGAGCATCCAACTCTTGATTTCAGCTCAGCTCGTGATCCCCAGGTTGTGGAATCGAGACCTGAACTGGGCTCCATGCTGAGCATGGAGTCTGCTTAAGATTCTTTCTCTCTCTCCCTCTGCCCCTCCTCCCAGTTTGTGCTCCCTCTCTCTCTAAAAACACATTTTTAAAAAATAGAATAAAATCAGCTTGAACATATGAAATATTGTTTTCGTTATATGGTCTCAGAAACTCACTGCATACATACTTACTGATTCCCAAAATATCCTTTTTTCCCCATTTTATACATAATAACGTACCAGGCACTGTGCAGCAGTCAGCAAATAAAAGAACATAGTCCCGAGGCATTGACTTTTAGAGCTTAATATGATAAAGAAAATACAGATATCATTAAATGAACATCACTTTCTAGAAAACATGCAACTGAACATACAAATAAATGTTCCTTTCAGAAAATTTACATTGAAAGGGCAGTTAATGAAAGATTTTCACTGCTAATTGATGACTTTGTTGGCATAAATTGGCATAAATTACAGCATGTAAACACTATAGACTTTCTTAGGCAGAATGATCATATCACAGTTTTAAAGACTGCTCATGCAATTTTGGCTACGTGAACTTGTAATGTTACTAAGGCAGCATGCAGATTCAAGCCTGTCAGCCTTTTGACATGTGATAACATGTGAGAATCAGTCGTTATATTTAATTATAGACATAGTAGCTTTTTAAAAATTTAGTATTTAATTGTTTATGTATTTATAATGGAATATAAGAATATTGAGAGACTTAGAAACATGTATATTGAAAGCGAAGTATTCAAACTAACATTTAGCCTGCTGTTTACTAAAATGTGATTCCTCTTTTTCTCAACAGAAGTTTCTTTCACAACTTTACCCAGGTAAAACATGTTTTGAAATTTTATATATCCTTCCCATATCACTACTGTATTATTTGCCTCTAATCTTTCATGTTACCCAGAAGGAGAATTTCCCAAACTAATTTTTCAACAAAATTTGCCTAGAGCAGTGGTACTTACAATATGATTTGAGGACCCCTAGAGCTCCACAGACCTTTTCAGGAGGTCCCTGAGCTCTACCCTTTCCCAACCACATATCTGTGCGAGGATAGATTTTCCCCACATACTTCCACCAAAACAACATGTGCCAACAGCTTGAATGCAGGAGCACAGATGATAATTCAGCTGTCTTCTATTAAGACAGATAACACAGACATTTTGTGATGTAAAATGCAAAACAACCATTCTTCTGCTTTTCTTTGTTTTGGAAAATAGCTCTTTTTCATTAAAATATATGTCATGTTAACATTTTATGGGTTTATCATAGTTTTTAAAATAAATTCATAAATATCTTTAAATCTTCTTGGTTTGATACATGGTAAATATTGATAGATCTGACCCACCTAAAACAGAAGCTCTGTGATATTCTCAATGATTTTTAAGGCTATGAAGGGGTCTTGAGATCAAAAGGTTTTAACATCTGGTCCGAGGGTGGAAGATGACAGTCAAGTAGAAGGATCCTAGGCTCGCCTCCTTCCATGAATGTAACTAAATAGCGATCAGATCATCCTAAATACGCGAGAAATTGATGTGAAGACTGGCAGAATAAACTCCACAACTGACGGTAGAGAAGCCACATCAAAGAAGGTAGGAAGTGTGGAGATGCACTTTGGGAGAGAGATTGTGGCCACTGTGATAAGGAGGGAGCCATGGTCATGAAGAAGGACAAGAGACAGACTAGCACACAGGGGAGCACACAGGAAAAATGAATCCCTGTAGCAATTGGCTTGGAAAGCAAGAGGGGCCGAATTTCATGAGTTCTTGCAACCAGTGGGCTTAAAGGTCAGTGGGCTTGGCTGGGATAGACCCCGAATGGCACTGCACTGTTCTTGCAGAGAAGGCAGGCAAACAACCCTACATTGTGGAAATAGCAATCAAAACAGCACCTGTGGCACACAGTGGGGAGTTTATTCAGTCATCTCAGAGCGAGTCCTAGAGAAGTAGCATTCACAGAGAGAAACCTCGGGGAACAAAGGAATTGGCCAGCGTCATTTCCCTCTCCTGACCCTCAGCATAAGCACAGGACCACCTGTGGGAACCAGTGCGGCACTGACACTCACTACCTACCTTGCTTACACCAAGCTCCACTCCCCCATGCTCCAGTAGAACTGCCTATCTGAGCCATGCTTGTCTCAGCCCCAGCATGGCAGACCCCTTCCCCCAAAAGACCAGCCTAAACCCCTACTCACACCATGTTACCCATCATGGGAATTTTGCAGCATCTCAGTTCTGCCAAGTGGAGTCAACAGAGCTCACTTCACAAACAGACCAAAGCACACCTAGTTAAAATGTGCCACATTCAGGCCAGAGACCAAACAGTGCCTACAATAGGCAGAGCCTCTGCAGATGACTGGCCTGAAGGACAAAACAGCCAGGACAAAGCAGCAGAGCACATGCAACACACATTGGAGACATTTCCAGAAGCACAGGCCCTGGGGAACAGATGACATTACATGGCAGAGAGCACTATAGGACCTCTTCTTCATAAGATCATTACCCTCAAGAACAGGAGACATAGCTGACTTTCCTAACACAGAAACAGGCACAGAGACATAGACAAAATGAGAAGACAGAGAAATTTATTCCGAATGAAAGAACAGAACAAGACCATGCCAGAGATCTAAGTGAAACAGATATAAGTAACATGTCTGATAGAGAATTTAAAGCATTGATCATAAGGATACTCAGTGGACTCAAAAAGAGTAGAAGACATGAGTTAAACCCTTACACAGAGATAGGGAACAACATAGCAGAAATAAAGGTCATAATAAACAAAATGAGAAATATGCCTCATGGAATGAACAACAGCCTGGAAGAAGGAGAGGAATGAATTAATAGCCCAAAAGACAGAGTAATGGAAAGTAATCAAGCTGAACATAAGAGGGGAGAAAAAAAGAATTATGCAAAACAAGAATAGAGTTAGGGAACTCAGTGATTCCATTAAAGGTAATAAAATTTGTATTATAGGAGAGCCACAAAAAGTAGAGAGAGAAAAGGGGTTAGAAAATTTATTAGGGAAGCTGAAAACTTCCCTAATTTGGGCAAGAAAACAGATATCCATATCCAGAAGACACAGAGAACCCCCCTCAAAATCAACAAAAGCAGACCCACACCAAGACATATTGTAATTAAATTAGTAAAATATAGTGATGAAGGAAAAAATGTTAAAGCAGCAAGACAAAAGAAGACTAACTTAACAGGGAAAACTCATAAGGCTAGCAGAAGATTTTCCAGCAGAAACATTTCAAGGCAGAAGGGAATGGTATGATATATTCAAAGTGCTCAATGGGAAAAATCTGCACCTGAGAATACTCTATCTGGCAAGGCTATCATTCAGAATAGAAGGAGAGATAAAGAGTTTCCCAGAAAAACAAAAAAACTAAAGGAGTTCATGACCACTAAACCAGCCCTGTAAGAAATTTTAAAGGGGACACTTTGAGTGGAAAGACCAAAAGTGACAGTATAAAGTAGGAAACACAAAGCAGTAACAATATTTCTGTAAAAAAAAAAAAAGTCAAGGAACTCACAAAATAAAAGAATGTGAAATATAACAATATATACCTAAACGTGGGGAGGAGAGGAGTAAAGAATGTGTTCAAACTTTAACAACCATGGACTTAATATGGACTGCTATATGCAGAAGAGGTTATATACACACCTAATGGTTACCACAAATCAAAAACCACTAATAAATATGCAAAGATACCAAAAGCAGGCAAAGAGAAGGGAAGTAAGGAAGTGTAGATCAATATCCTTGTATATATAGGTGCAAAAATTCTACATAAAATAATAGCAAATGGAATCCAACAATGTATTAAAAGAATAAATTAAAAAGGGCCAGTATCTTCCAGAATGCAACATTGGTTCAATACCAAGAAAGCTGACAACAATATCCATTCCATAAATGCAGTAAAGAAGAAAATAAATGATCACATCAGTAAATTTAAAAATTGAACAGCCATTCCTAATGGAAACACCAAACAAAACACGTTTAGAAGGGAACCACATTGATTTTAACATTTTTAAAATGTTATTCTAATTTTTATTTTTGAGAGAGAGAGAGAGACAGAGAGACAGAGCATGAGTTGGGGAAGGGCAGAGAGAGAGGGAGACACAGAATCCGAAACAGGCTCCAGGCTCTGAGCTGTCAGCACAGAGCCTGATGCGGGGCTCGAACTCACAGACTGCGAGATCATGACCTGAGCCGAAGTCGGATGCTTAACCGACTGAGCCACGCAGGCACCCCAGGGAACCACTTTATTTTAATAAAAAAACACTGACTTCTCAAATAATTAACAATATTATTATAAATTATGAAATACTTTTGATTCAACTAAAATCAGGAACTGGACAAATGTGCTCATCTGTCAGTAAATATCATCACTATTATTTAACATTGTCTTGAACATAACAGTGTAAGTAATAAGACAAGAAAAAATGTACAATATATAAATTTATAATAGCAATAAAGACTAAAATACTGATGAATCAATTTAACAGGAAAGACACAGAACTTGTAGCAAGAATCACTCTCAAATTTTGTTGAATGATTTTTTAAATATACTTTAAATGTTTATTTATTTTGAGAGAGAGTGAGTGCATGCATGGGTGGGGGAGGGGCAGAGAAAGAGGGAGAGAGAGAGAGAGAGAAAGAGAGAGAGAGAGAGAGAGAGAGAGATCCCAAACAGGCTCCATGTCGTCGGCACACAGCCCGATGTGGGGCTTGATCCTACAAACCATGAGATCATGCCCTGGGCTGAAATCAAGAGTTGGACGCTTAACCGACTGAGCCACCCAGGTGCCCCTGTTGAGTGATCTTTAAAAGATCTAGTTTTTTTTTTGTTTTTTTTTTTTTTTAAATTTTCCTTTTTTCAACGTTTATTTATTTTTGGGACAGAGAGAGACAGAGCATGAACGGGGGAGGGTCAGAGAGAGAGGGAGACACAGAATCAGAAACAGGCTCCAGGCTCCGAGCCATCAGCCCAGAGCCCGACGCGGGGCTCGAACTCCCGGACCGCGAGATCGTGACCTGGCTGAAGTCGGACACTTAACCGACTGCGCCACCCAGGCGCCCCAAAAGATCTAGTTTTTAAAGTATTTAATTAGATCTAATGTCAATTTTTTGACTGAAAAAATATCTTTGTTTTCCAATTTATTCTTTTTAAAATTTTTATTTGTTTTTAATTCCAATATAATTAACACACAATGTTATATTTCAGGTATACAATATAGTGAACCAACCATTCTATCCATTACTACTCAGTCCTCATCATGATATGTGTGCGTGTATCTTAATCCCTTTCACCTATTTCACCCATCCCCCACCCAACTAACCCCTGGCAACCGCCAGTTTGTTCTCTGTCTTTAAGAGTCTGGGGGGTTTTTTTGGTCTCTTTTTGAAAAAATATTTCACCAATTATGTGTAGTAATACGGTATAATATGTTATCCTCCTGGAAGAAAATGAAAGTGTAATCCTCTCTTATACCATATAAAAAAATAAATTCCAATTGGCATACGAGAAAGAGTTTAATGTAAAACCAGATTTGGGGAGAACTTGAAGCTGTACCATATAAAATGAAGGGAAATCTTATCCTAGACTGGAAACCAGAATCTTTAAATTAAAGATAGCCATAATTGAAAACGTGAAAATTAAAAACTTTTGTATCGGGGCGCCTGGGTGGCTCAGTCGGTTAAGCGTCCGACTTCAGCTCAGGTCACGATCTCACGGTCCGTGAGTTCGAGCCCCGCGTCGGGCTCTGGGCTGATGATGGCCCAGAGCCTGGAGCCTGCTTCCGATTCTGTGTCTCCCTCTCTCTCTGACCCTCCCCCGTTCATGCTCTGCCTCTCTCTGTCTCAAAAATAAATAAACATTAAAAAAGAAAAAATTTTAAAAAAACTTTTGTATCACAAAAGTACCATAAGCATAGTTCAGACAATAAATAGTTATGAAAAAATTTTACAACATAGATGACACTAACCAGCTAATATCCCTAAGTGTTCAAAGAGATGGGGGAGCTGTAAACTGGTGCAGCCATTTTGTGAAATCATCCTGCATTATCTGACACATATCCTGCAACTCATCATTTCCACTCCTGAGTATATACCCAGGAGAAAACTCTTGCTCTCAAGCATCAAGAGACGTTTTCAGAAATGCTCATAGCAGAAAACACTCATGGGGTGCCTCGGTGGCTCAGTAGGTTGAGCCTCCGACTTTGGCTCAGGTCATGATCGCGCCGTTCCTGAGATCGAGCCCCGCGTTGGGCTGTGTGCTGACAGCTCAGAGCCTGGAGCCTGCTTCGGATTCTGTGTCTCCCTCTCTCTCTGCCCCTTCCCCACTCATGCTCGCTTGCTCTCTCTCTGTCAAAAATAAATAAACATTAAAAAAAAATTTTTTTAAATGCTCATAAAATCCATCCCTCCCAAACAGAAAGAATCCAAATGCCCATCAACAGGAAAATGGAAAAGTTGTGGTACATTCACATGATGGAATTTTAAATAGCAATAAAAATGAATGGGCTCAGTTAGGGCAACAACAGAAATAAATCCTAGTTACACAATGTTGAAAGAAAAAAAAGCAGATCCTAGGGGGCTATGTGTGGGATGACTAAGTTCAAAATAGCCAAAAACTAAACATCATGTTAATGTTTAAAATTAAAAAAAAATAAATAAACAGTTCAGGAAAGTGAGTACCTCTGGGCAGAAACAGAACCAGAAAAGGAACAATATGTAGATAAATGCAAGATATTTGTAAGGTTCTTGTACTCGAATATGGTGGTGGGTTCTTGGTTTTTATTTTACTGTTTTAGAATTTAAATAGTTACATAAAAGATAGTCATACCAATAATAATAGTGTGTTGTGAGCCAAGGATTGTGATTATTCTAATTCTGTATATGTGTACCTGAAGTCCAAACAAAACAAAGAGCTCTTACAAAGGGTAAGAAAATGGTAAGTGCCAACAAAAAATGCAAAAGCGCACTGTACCCAAGAGCAAATCTAGCAAACCTGAAACAATACTGAAATTCACATAATCTCAGGAAAACCCAAATTCACAATGAAATGTCGTGCTCATCACACTGGTAAAAACAAGAGAAACACTGTGAGAGGGAAACTGGGCCACAGGGTGTAACTCAGATTTTGTTGGTGGAAAATGTGTACAGTTAGAGACTTAGTACATTTTTGGAGAGTAATAGGGAAACACCTAGTAAAAGTATTTATACCCTTTGGATCAGGAGTCTTACTTCTGGGAATCTACTCCACAGAAGTCAGACCTCCAGTACATAAAGCTATATGAAAAAGGTCCTATATTTTGCAGCATTATATTAGTGGTAAAACACTAATAAAACATAATAAAACTGGAGCCACAGTAAAGCTCCATTAGAGAAATTGATCTATAAATTACAGCATAACCACATTGTAAAATATTATTCAGGCTTTATGAGAACTGACACTGGGGACTTTCAATGGGGTACACTTGCCTGAGAAAAAGAGAATATGGGAGTGTGTATAATATGATCCAGTTTTGTTTTAAAAACTCTTAAAATGCCTCTTTTTAAAAATACATGTAAATATGTATTTGTCTACATGTCTGTAGATGCTTATATGGTGTAGAGAAAAATAGGGGAGGGCACATAATAGTTGTTTAAATCGTTTTATAGGTTGAGAGAGGCTTAATAGGTGAAGGGACTATAAAGGAAAAATAAAGCCGTGCTATAAAAAAGCAAGGAAGGAAGGAAAGGAGGAAGCACATCAATATGAAAGGACAATATAGAATTAAAGCAAACAGATGAAATAGGATAAATAGGAATATGATATCATTATATAGGGAATAAAATTTTCATGTATGTGTATATAGGTGTGTGTGTGTGTGTGTGTGTGTGTGTGTATCCATATAACCAAAACACAGAGCAAGATTTAGAACATACAGATGTCGAAGTTATTAACATAAAGAATTCTACAAATTAATAAATCAAAGACTAACAGCCCAATAGAAAATGGAAAATAGGCAAAGGAAGTGAACAGATAGTTCACAAGACAGGAAATACAAGTGGACCTTGAACATATGGAAAGATGCTCAAACGTTTTTATAATAAAAGAGATGGAGGTTAAAACTGCATCAAAGCACCAGTTTTCACCCACCAGATTGGCAAGTTCCAAATGTGTGACAACACACAATGAAGAAAGAAGAAATCTCATACACTGCAGTATCTGTGAAAATTACAAAAGCATATACTGTATGGCTCAAGAATCACACTTTTAGTCATACTCCAAAGCACAAAATAATATATGTACAAAATTGCTCATTATAGCATTGATTATAATGGCAGAGGATTGAGAACAAATTTATTAGTAGGTTACTAGTTAAGTAAATAATGATTCTTCCATAATTTGGAAAAATATCCAGTGGAAAAGTTCATGAAAATATGTAAAGATCTCTAAGATATAACTTTAAGTGAAGAATATGTTTGAAAAAAAACATGTTTATGGGGCGCCTGGGTGGCTCAGTCTGTTGAGCGTCTGACTTCAGTTCAGGTCATGATCTCACAGTCCGTGAGTTCGAGCCCTGCGTCGGGCTCTGTGCTAACAGCTCAGGGCCTGGAGCCTGTTTCAGATTCTGTGTCTCCCTCTCTCTGACCCTCCCCCGTTCATGCTGTCTCTCTCTGTCTCAAAAATAAATAAACGTTAAAAAAATTTTTTTTAATTAAAAAAAAGGAAAAAACATGTTTAGAATACTTGCATTTATAAGAAAGAAAAAATAACATCTTAGTTATACACAAAAATTTTATAGAAATATAAACAAGTGATAGTAGATACTTGGGGATACAGTGAGAAGTGAGTGATGGAGTACAGAGTGGGAAAGACAAAATTCACTTTATTTTGAATATAATTTGTTTTTAACTATGTGACTAAATTGTCTATTCAAGGAAAAAATCAACAAGAAAGAAAAAATTAGATCTACATCTATTGAAATGACAATGGTGTAGATCAAGTGATGTATCGAGTGACAAAACCAAGTGTTGAATTGTGATTATAGAGAAAGAGATATAAACATACATGCACAGTTTTTTGTTTTTTTTTTTTTTTTAACGTTTATTTATTTTTGGGACAGAGAGAGACAGAGCATGAACAGGGGAGGGGCAGAGAGAGAGGGAGACACAGAATCAGAAACAGGCTCCAGGCTCCGAGCCATCAGCCCAGAGCCCGACGCGGGGCTCGAACTCACGGACCACGAGATCGTGACCTGGCTGAAGTCGGACACTTAACCGACTGCGCCACCCAGGCGCCCCACATGCACAGTTTTAACATTGGTTACTTCAAAAGTGTAGAGGAAAATTAACTCTTCCTTCATAGGTCTTTGGTTTGTTTCACTTGTTAAAAACAATATGTATCACTTTTGAGTTTTTTAATGGGATAATCAAAAATATTTAAATAAATAAAAACATTTTTATTGTTATAAAAATGAAATTTGTCCAAAATGTAGAAAAATACAAACACTTTTTTATTTTGTAGGTTATCGTTGTATGGATATATGACCCAGAAAATGCAGATCCCAGTGAGATTCTACGGAATGCAAATGAACCTTCACTAGTAGGTGGAAACATTACTATTATCACAGATAAAATAATATGCTACGGTTCCTTTTTAAGGGCTTTGAATAATTTATTTTAAGCATTCCAGAACTAACTAAACACACTTTAATTATCCATTACATTTAGCCACTATAGTGATTTTGAGCTAGTGCTCAGTCTCCCCAATTATAAATCTTTCTCCTGAATTCTAATTGAGCATTGCCCTTACTTTCTATGAACCGCATTATCCACGAAGATGCTAACCTTCAAAGTGCTTTGAAGGTGTTCCTTGAGCATCTGTCTAGATATCATCTTTCAAAAATCTGTCCAGTCCCTTACTGAACCCTTTACCACTTGGACACTAGTGAATTTCCTAAAGGGGCAGTACAGTGGATGAACACAGATGGTCTTCAATTTATGTGGCTTGACTTACAGTTTTTCTAATTCACTATAGTGCAAAAGTGATATACATTCAATAGAAATTGTACTTTGAACTTGGATCTTTTCCCAGACTAGTGGGCTATCAATGTGGCATGATACTTTTGCGTGACACTGGGTGCTGGCAGGGGTCACAAGAAAAAACAACCAGTACATTTAAACTATTCTGAACACATACAACCATTGTTTTTCAATTTCAGTACAGTATTCAATGATATTTACATGAGACATTAAACACCTTATTATAAAACAGCCCTGGTGTTAGATGGTTTTGCCCAACTTTAGGCTAATGTGAGTGTTCTGAGCACATTTAAGGTAGGCTAGGCTAAGCTACAACGTTTGGTAGTTAGGTGCATTAAATGCATTTTCCACTTAATGATATTTTCAATTTATAGCCAATTGTAATTCAAGGAAGATCTGTAAGTCCTTTATTTCATTTGTTACAAATTTATCTCTTTCAAGATTTAAGTTTTCTGTCTTCTGTTATAACAAAAACCTATTGAAGAGAAGAACAAAATGAGTTTTAGTTTCATATGAGACTATGTCTTAATGAGTCAAGATATAATTTTTGAATAGTATGTTACATGCCTCTTGGTAGCCAAATTCACAAGAGATGGACTAACAAATCAGAATGACAACCTATTGGGGCGCCTGGGTGGCTCAGTCGGTTGAGCGTCCGACTTCAGCTCAGGTCATGATCTCACGGTCCATGAGTTCGAGCCCCGCATCAGGCTCTGTGCTGACAGCTCGGAGCCTGGAGCCTGCCTCAGATTCTGTGTCTCCCTCTCTCTCTGCCCCTCCCCTGCTCATGCTCTGTCTCAAAAATAAATAAAAATATTTTTTAAAAAGTACTTTAAATTGTAGGGTTTTATTTTGAGGTTTTTTTCTTACAATTTTAACTATGAATCATATCAGAAAGAAAAAACCATAGATGTGTACAATATAGTTTAATGAATAATAACAATTAGCCCTATAACCACTATCAAGAAGTAAAACACCAACAATAGTACAGAAGTTCCCCATATGTGCACTCTGAATGAGCATAATTTCTCCCTCCACCTTAGAAGTACTTGTATGGATATAATCATTTTGTTCCATCTAAAAGTAACCATTATTCTGAATTTTATGGTAATAATTGCTCTGCTTTTTTTTATTTTTTATTTTTTATTTTTTATTTTTAGCTTGTTGCATGATTCCTAACCAATGTAGTTTGGTTTAGTGGGTTTTGGTTTTGTGTTTACTTTTCTACTTTATATAAATGGAATCATGTTTTGTATACATTGTACATATTGCTGTTGGGGGGGGTCAACTTTATATTACTTATTCATGTTATACTGTACCTATAGTTTATTCATTTTTGATCCTGTATGATATTTCATCATTTCAACATACTATGCATTTTTCATCCATTCTACTGTTGATGAATTTTGGATGGGCTTTTGTTTTCTTTTGTTTGTAAGGAGTGTTGGTTTCTTTCTTTTTGTTCAGCTTTATTGAGATATAAATGGTATATAACATTGTGTAAGTTTAGGTATACACTGTTGATATGATACACTTATATGTTGTGAAATGATTACCATAGTAGAATTTTTAACACCTTTATCACCTACATAATTACCACTTGTTTTTTGTGGTAAGATTATTTAAGATTTACTCTTTTGTCAACTTTCATTATTTAATACTGTGTTATTAACTATACTCATTATGCTGTACTTAGATTCCCAGAATTTATTCGTGTTATCACTGGAAGTTTGTACCCTTTGACCACCAGGTCCCCATTTTGCCCACCCCCTCAGATCCTTCAGTCACCATTCTACTCTGTTTCTGTGAGCTCAGCATTTTTTAGATTCCATATAGAAGTATATCATATACTATGTGTCTTTCTCTAACTTATTTCACTTAGCATAATGCCCTCGAGGTCCATCCATGTAGTTGCAAATGGAGACATTTCCTTCTTTTTTGTGCTTGAGTAGTAGTCCATTGTATGTACACCATATCTTCTTTATCCATTAATCTGTTGATGGACACTTAGGCTGCTTCCATATCTTGGCTATTGTAAATAACGCTGCAATAAACATAGGGGTGCCTATATCTTTTTGGATTAGTGTTTTAATGGGGAGGGGTAAATACTCAGCAGTGGAATTACTGCATCATATGGTGTTTCTAATTTTAATTTTTTGAGGAATCTTCATACTGTTTTTCACAGTGGCTGCACCAATTTATATTCCTGCCAACAGTGCACAAGTGCCTTTTTCACCACATTCTTGCCAACACTTGTTATTTCTTTTTGATTTTAGCCATTCTGACAGGTATGAGGTGAGACATCTTTTCGTGTACCTGTTGGCCATCTGTATGTCTTCTTTGGAAAAAAGTCTATTCAGATCTTCTGCTCATGTTCGAATTGGATCGTTAGTTTTTTGTTTTTTGGTTTTTTTTGCTATTGAGTTGTATGTGTTTCGATATATTTTGAATATTAGCTCCTTAATTGATATATGATTTGTAACTATTTTCTTTCACTCAGTAGGTTGTCCTTTCATTTTGTTGATTTAGTTTGCTGTGCACATATGATTTTTATCCTTTGTTCTGTTGTAGTGGGTTAAACTGATTGATTTTGGGATGTTGAACGAGCCTTGCATACCTAAAATAAATTCCATTTGTCCATAGTATGTAACTCTTTTTATATATTGTTGGATTCTATTTGCTATTGTATTTCCATATAGTTCAAAGATTTTTAAGTTTACATTTCTTTTGAGACTTCTTCCTGACCCATGTGTTATTTAAAAGTGTGTCAATTTCCAAGTAGTTAGGGATTTTCCAATTACCTTTCTGTACTAACTTCTAATTTAATTCTATTATACTCTGACAACATACTTTCTATATTTCTATTCTTTTAAAATATTTATTGATTTGTTTTCTTAATTCTACTATAATTAATGTACAGTGCTATATTGATTTCAAGTATACAATATAGTGATTCAATAATTCTATACATCACTCAGTGCTCATCATGACAAGTGCCCTCCTTAATCCTCATCACCTATTTCACCCAAACCCTGCAACGTCCCCTCTGTGACCACTAGTTTGTTCTCTATCGTTAAAAAACTGATTTTTGTGTGTGTGTCTTTTTTTTCTTAGATCATTTGTTTTCTTAAATTTCACATAAGAGTGAAATCATATGGTATTTGTCTTTCTCTGAATAACTTATTTCACTTAGCATTATACTCTCTAGGTCCATTCATGTTGTCACAAATGGCAAGATTTCACTCCATTTTACAGTGGAATAATATTCATTCATATATATATATGTTCATATTATATATATTCATTCATGCATACATATATATATATATATATACATACATACCACATCTTTAAAAAAATTTTTTTATTGCATTTATTTTTGAGAGACAGAGTGAGACAGAGCATGAGATGGGGAGGGGCAGAGAGAGAAGGAGACATAGAATCCGAAGCAGGCTCCAGGCTCCAAGAAAGAGTTCAGCACAGAGCCCAATGTGGGGCTCAAACCCACAAACTGTGAGATCACGACCTGAGCCAAATCAGACACTTATCCGACTGAGCCACCCAGGCGCCCCATACCACATCTTCTTTATACATGCATCCATCAATGGACACTTGGGCTGCTTCCTTATTTTGGCTAGTGTAAACAGTGCTGCAATAAATATAGGGGTAGATATATCTTTTCACATTAGTATTTTTCTTTGAGTAAATACACAGTAGTGGAATTACTGGATCATACAGTAATTCTATTTTTAATTTTTTGCGGAACCTCCATACTATTTTCCACAGTGACTACACTAGTTTGCATTCCCACCAACCGTGCACTAGTGTTTCTTTTTCTCCGCATCCTCACCATTTGTTGTTTTTCTGATTTTAGCCATTCTGACAGGTGTGAGGTGATATTTCATTGTGGTTTTGATTTTCATTTATATGACGATTAGTGATGTTGAGGATCTTCCCTTATGTCTGTTAGCTGTCTTTGCAGAAATATCTGTTCATGTTTTTTCCTATTTTTTAACTTTATTACTTGTGGTTTTTTTGGCATTGACTTGTATAGGTTTTTTATATATTTTGGATACTAAACTTTTATCAGATATATCATTTACAAATACCTTCTCCCATTCAGAAGGTTGTTTTGTTTTGTTTTGTTTTGTTTTGTTCATTGTTTCCTTTATTGTGCAGATTTTAGTTTTGATGTAGCCCCAATAGTTTATTTTTGTTTTTCTTTCCCTTGCCTCAGGAGACATATCTAGAAAATAGTTGCCATGGCTGATGTCAAAGATACTACTGCCTGTTTTCTCTTCTAGGGTTTTTATGGTATCAAGGTCTCACATTAGGTCCTTAATCCATTCTGAGTTTATTTCTGTGTATGGTGTAAGAAAGTGGTCCAGTGTCATTCTTTTTGCATGTAGCTGTCCAGTTTTCCAACACAATTTGTTGAAGAGACTATCCTTTTCCCATTGTATTGCCTTGCCTCCTTTGTCATAGATTAATTGACCATCTAATTGTGGATTTGTTTCTGGGCTCTCTATTCTATTCTATCAATCTATTATGTCAATTTTTTTTGCCAGTATCATACTGTTTTGATTACTACCTCTTTGTAGTATATCTTGAAATCTGGAATTGTGATATCTCTAGCTTTGTTCTTCTTTCTCCAGATTGCTTTCGCTCTTTGGGGTCTTTTGTGGATGCATACAAATTTTAGGATTAATTGTTTTAGTTCTGTGAAAAATGCTGTTGGTGTTTTGACAGAGATTGCATTAAATCTGTATATTGCTTTGGTTAGTATCAAGAATTTAACAATATTTGTTCTCCCAATCCATGAGCATGGAATGTCTTTCCAATGATTTGTGTCTTCTTCAGTTTCTTTCATCCATGTCTTATAGTTTCCAGAGTACAGATCCGTCACCTCCCTGGTTAAGTTTATCCCTAGGTTATTTTATACTTTTTGGTACAATTATAAATGGGATTGTCTTCTTAATTTCTCTGTCTCTACTTTATTATTATTGTATAGAAATGCAACAGATTTCTGTATATTAATTTTGTATCCTGAAACTTTGAATTCACTTATCAGGTTTAGTAGATTTGGGCAGAATCTTTAGGATTTTCTCTATATAGTATCATGTCATCAACAAATAGCAAAAGTTGTACTTCTTTTCAATTTGGATGCCTTTTATTTCTTTTTCTTGTCTGATTTCTGTGGCTAAGACCTCCAGTACTATGTTCAATGAAAGTGGTGAGAAAGGACATCCTTGCCTTGTTCTGATCTTAGGGGAAATGCTTTCAATTTTTTACCATTGAGGATAATGTTAGCTGTTGATTTTTCCTGTATGGCCTTTATTATATTGAGATATGTTCCCTCTAAATCTACTTTGTTGAGAGTTTTTATCATGAAATTGCTGTTGTTCTTTGTCAAATGTTTATTCTATGTTTATTGAGATGATCATATAGTTTTTATCTTTTTTCTTATTGATGTGATGAATCACATTAGTTGATTTGTGAATATGGAAGCACCCTTGCATCCCAGGAATGAATCCCACTGGATCGTGGCGAATGATTTTTTTAATGTATAGTTGGATTCGGTTTGTTAATAGTTTAAGGATTCTCGATCTGCATTTGTGTTCATCAGATATATTGGCCTATAATTCTTTTTTCTTACAGCGTCTTTATATGGTTTTCATATCATGGTAATTCTGGCTTCATAGAATGAATCTGGAAGCTTTCCTTCCTTTATATTTTTTGAATAGTTTCAGAAGAAAACATACTAACTCTTCTTTAAATATTCACTAGAATTCAGCTATGAGGCCATCTGCTCCAGGGCCTATCTGTTGGGAGTTTTTGATTATTGATTCATTTTCATTGCTGGTAATTAGTCTGTTCAAATTTTCTATTTCTTCCTGATTCCATTTTGGGAGGTTACATGTTCTAGGAATTTATGCTTTCCTTCTAGGTTGTCCAATTTGTTGTCATATAATTTTTCATAATATTCTCTTATGATCCTTCATATCTCTGAGGCATTAGTTGTTATTCTTCTCTTCATTTCTGATTTTGTTTCTTTATGTCCTCTTTTTTTTTAATGAGTTCTGCTAATAGTTTATCTATTTTGTCAATCTTTTCAAAGAACATCGATCTGTTTTGTTGTTTTTTTAAGTTTCTATTTCATTTATTTCTGCTGGAATCTTTATTATTTCCTTCCTTGTACTGGTTTGGGTTTTGTTATTTCTTTTTATTCTAGTTCCTTTGGATGTAAGGTTAGCTTTTTTATTTGAAATGTTTTCTTGCCACTTGAGGTAGACCTCTGTTGCTACTTCCCTTTCAGAATGACTTTTCCTGCATCCCCAAGGTTTTAGACTGTTGTGTTTTTATTTTCATTCGTCTCCATGTATTTTTTTTAAATTTCTTCTTTGATTTTTTGGTTGACCTATTCATTGTTTAGTGTCACATTGTTTAGCCTCCATTTATTTGTGCTCTTTCCAGACATTTTCTTGCAGTTGGCTTCTAGTTTTATAGTGCTGTGGTTGGAAACGATGAATGGCATGACTTCAATCTTTTTTAATTTGTTGAGACTTATTTTGTGGCCTGACATGTGATCTTTTCTGGAGACTGTTCCATATGTTCTTGAAAAGAATGTGTAATCTACTGTTTTAGGGTAGAATGTTCTAAATATGTCTGTTAGGTCCATCTGGTTTAACGTGTCATTCAAAGCCACCATTTCCTTGTTGATTTTCTTTCTCAATGACCTATCCATTGATATAAGTGGGATATTAAAGTCCCTACTATTATTGTGTTAATGTCCATTTCTCACTTTATGTCTATTAATAGTTGCTTTATGTAATTAGGTGCTCCCATGTCGGCTGCATAAATTATTTCAATGATTATATCCTCTTGTTGGATTGTTTCTTTTATCATTATGTCATGTCCTTCTTTGTCTCTTATTATAGCCTTTGTTTTAAAGTCTATTTTGTCCGATATAAGTATTGCTACCCCAGCTTTCTTTTCACTTCCATTTGCATGATAAATGTCCTTTCATCCCTTCACTTTCAATCTGCATGTATCTTTAAGACTGGTATGAGTCAGGGTGCCTGGGTGGCTCAGTCGGTTAAGCGTCTGGCTTCAGCTCAGGTCATGATCTCACAGTTAGTGAGTTCAAGCCCCACATCGAGCTCTGTGCTAACAGCTCAGAGCCTGGAGCCTGCTTTGGATTCTGTGTCTCCTTTTCTCTCTCTGCCCTTCCCCCACTCACTCTCTGTCTCTCACAAATGAATAAACATTAAAAAAATTTTTAAGTCTGGTATGAGTCTCTTGTAGGCAGCATATAGTTGAGACTTACTTTTTTATCCATTTTGTCATCCTGTGTCTTTTGATTGGAGCATTTAGTCCATTGCACTGAAAGTAATTATTATGCAGTTTCTTGAAGTTTATTTTTATTTATTTTGAGAGAGATAGAGAGCAAGTGGGGGCAGGGCAGAGAGAGAGGGAGACAGAATCCCAAGCAAGCTTGGGACAGAACCTGATGCAGAGCTTGAACTCACAAATGCAAGATCATGACCTGAGCCGAAGTCAAGAGTCAGATGCTTAACTGAGCTACTTTGGTGCCCCTCAAACTAATTAATTATTGACAGATATGCATTTATTGTCATTTTGTTATTTGTTTTATGATTTTTTTGGTAGTTCTTCTCTGTTTCTTTTTTCTCTTGCTTTCTTTCTCTTTCTTCATGGTTTGCTAGCTTTCTCTAGTGATATACTTGGATTCCTTTTCTTTATGTTTTGCATATCTATCACTGTGTTTTTCCTGTTTGTAGTTACCATTAGGTTTATATATAACATCTTGTGCATATAACAGTCTGTGTTATTTTGATTGTCACTTAAGTTTGAACCCATTCTAAAAGCACTAAATTTTTACTCCTCTCCCCCCACCTTTTTAAGTATAGTATCATACTTTACATCCTTTCATTCTGCAAATCCCTGATTGATTTTTACAAACATAGTTATTGTACTTCTTTTGTGCTTCCTACTTTTCTTACTCCTGCTTATCGTCTTTATTTTCCACTCAAAGAACCCCCTTTAACATTTTTTTGTGAGACTTGTTTAGTGGTAATGAACTCCTTTAACTTTTGTTTGTCTGGGAAATTGTTTATATCTCCCCTCTGTTCTGAATGAGAACCTTGCTGGATAGAATATTCTTGGTTAGAGGTTTATTTCTTTCATCATTTTGACTATATCATGCCACTCCCTTCTGGCCTGCAAAGTTTCTGCTGAATAATCTGCTGATAGCCTTATGGAGTTTCCCTTGTATGTAACTGTTTTCTCTTAATGCTTTTAAAACTCTCTCTTCATAATGACTTTTTGTTATCTTAACTACTATGTGTCTTGGTGTAGACCTCCTTTAGTTGACTTTGTTGGGGGCTCTCTGTGCCTCCTGGATCTGGATTTCTGTTTCCTTCCTCAGATTCAGGAAGTTTTCAGCTATTATTTCTTCAAATAAATTTCCTGCCTTCTTTTCTCTCTCTTCTCCTTCATGGATTCCTGTAATGTGAATATGGTTACACTTGATGGTGTTGCTGAGCCCCATTAATTTATTCTCATTCTTTATTAATGTTTTTTTTTTTTTGCTCCTGTTCAGTGTGATTGTTTTCCATTACTCTGTCCCCCAGTCACTGATCCATTTTGCTTCCTCTAATACTTATTCCCTCCAGTGTATTTTTAATTTCATTTATTGAGTTCTTCATCTCTAACAGGTTCTTTTTTATGTTTTGTATCTTTTTTGGTGGGGGTCTCACTGAGATCTGCCACTCTTTTCTCAAGTCCAGTGAGTATCTTTATGACGATTACTTGGCATTCTATATCAGGCATGTTACTTACCTCTGTTTCATTTAGCTCTCTTGCTGTGATATAGTCCTTTCTGTTTGTTTGGCATATTCCTTGTCTCCTCATTTTGTTTGACTCTCTGTATACATTTCTATGTGTTAGGAAAATTAGCTATGTCTTCTGCTCTAGCAAATAGTGGCTTTATGAAGAAGAGGTCCTCTGGTTCCGTGCAGTACAGTGCCCCCTGTTCACCAGAACTTGGCACTTCAAAGGTATATTCACTGTATGTTGCATGTACCCTACTGTTGTGACCGAGCCACATTTACATTCAGTCCAGTCATCTGCAATGACTCTCTTTGCCTGTTATGCACAGGGTTATGTTCCTGTGTTATTAATGGGGCAGTCTGGGACCACCTTGGGCTTGAGTTGGGTCAGACCAAGTGCTGACCAAGCTGCAGTTGCACCAAACTGCAGGGCACGCTCCGATGTGTCCCCTGTGAGTCTCTCATTGATGGGTGGAGTCTGCAATTAGACCAGATACCTGCCCCCAGCCCACTGTTGGGGCCACAGTTGGACTGGTGTATGTAGTTATCTTCCCCTCTCTCCAGGTAGGAGTCTTTTTGGAGTGATGCTGACCCAGTCAAGACCGCTTGCACAATGCCTGCTTTGGTTGTACTCTTGCTGAATCCAATTTGGAGTGGCAAGTCCTGCGGAGAACATGGGTGTAGGTGCCAGGAAGATCCATGCTGGTCTGCTGTGAAAGAGGACCTGCAATCACCAGGAAAAATTGCCAAGGTCAGGTTGGAGAGGGTGAGTTGGCAGAAGAGTACAGGGGGTGAGATGTGTGGCATTAGTAAGATTTGCTGACGTCTGCTGTGGGAGGATGCTTGGCACTGATTTGGAGAGCTGCTGAGGCTGGGTTGGAAGAGATGAGTCTGCAGGAGGATATGGGGGCAGGGCACCCTGTTAACAAGCTAGCTAGAGAGTATAGGTGCTGTGCTGATTCCTGCAGGTGTCCGTGTATCTACACTGGGGGGCAGGGAAGGGAAATTGCCCCCACCAGATTTTTTGTTCTTGGAGAAGTCTCCCAAACATCCTTGCCCCTCCAGTAGATGTTCTGAGATTACTAAACAAATTTCCCTCCCATATACTCCAGGCATTTTTCAAACTGCTCCTTCTATGTTGTATCTCAGAAGGTCTGTTTTGTTGTACTGTCTCTTTAATGGCCAGGACTCACTTTTCTCTCACCCTCCAGCTCTCCCAGAGCCCAGCTACTGATTTTTTTAAGTTCCAGGTGTTAAGCCTCACTGACTGTAAGAACTGGAGAAGTTAAGCCCCTCTGGTTTTCAAAGCCAAATGTTATGGTTATGATTTATCTTCCCAGTGTGGGTCCCCTAGGCTTGGGGTGCCCAGTGTGGGGTCTGCTCCTCTCCCTTCTCCTTGCTAAAGGTAGTCCTCCCTCCTGCAGGAAGTCTCACAGGTCAGTGTGGTTCCTGAACACATCTCTGCTTTCTACCCTCCCCGGTATGGCCTCTTCTCTATATTTAGTCTGTTCTGCTAGTCTTCAGGTCATTTTCTGGGATATTTACACTGATATGTGTGTTATCTGGTTGTATCCATGGGACAAGGTGAGTTAGGATCCTCCTACTCCACCATTTTCCCCAGAAGTCTATGGTTTCTATTTTTTTTAATTTGTTAAGTAGTGTTTTATGGCCCAGAATGTGGTTGCTTGATAGGTAAGCACATTTTGGGGTGATGAAATTGTTTTGGAACTAGATAGAGGTAGTGGTTGCACAACATCATGAATGTACTAAAAGCCACTGAACTGTAAACTTTAATTTGGTTAATCTTATGTGAATTTTACCTTCAAAAGAAATTATTTTATTTTATCCTTGTTTACTTCTTTTCTAATGCTCTCCTTTTTTATGTAAATCCAAGTTTCTGCCCTTTATCATTCTCCTTCTGTCTGAAGAAAATATTTTAACACTTCTTGCAGGACAGATCTGGTGGTGAGGAATTCCCTTTGTTTGTTTTCTGAGAAAGTCTTTATTCCTCTGTCACTCTTGAAGGATAATTTTCCTGGATATAGAATTCTAGTTTGGTGGATTTTATTCTTTCAACACTTTAAATATTTCACCCATCTATCTTCTTGCTTGTGTGGTTTCTGACAAGAAGTGCCTAGGTGGCTCATTTAGTTAAGCATCCAATTTTGATCTCAGCTCAGGTCTTGATCTCAGGGTCATGAGTTCATGCCCCATGTTGGGCTCCATGCTGTGTGTGAAGTCTTCTTAAAAGAAAAAAAAAAGGAGGGGTCACCTGGGTGGCTCAGTTGGTTGTGTCCAACTTCAGCTCAGGTCTTGATCTCACAGTTCATGAGTTCGAGCCCTACATCAGGCTCTGTGCTGACAGCTCAGAGCCTGAAGCCTGCTTTAGATTCTGTGTCTCCCTCCCTCTCTCTGCCTCTCTCTGCTCATTCTCTGTCTCTCTCTCTCTCTCAAAAATAAATAAACATTAAGAAAAATTAAAAAGAAAAAGAAATAAAGTATCTTTTAATTGTTACTCTTGTTGTTGATCTATAGGGTTTGTTTTTTTTGTTTGTTTGTTTTTTTTTTTTGGTGTGCTTTTTTTTCCTCCAGTTTTTTTTCAAGATTTTGTTTTTGCCTTCAGTTCTCTGTAGCTTGACTATGGTATGCCTTGGAGTAGTTGTTTTGCATTTCCTCTTCTTGGTGTTCCCTGATATTCCTGGATTTGTGTTTTTGTGTTTGTCATTAGTTTTGGAAAGTTCTTGGCCATTATTGCCTCAAATATTTATTTTGCTCTGTTCTTTCTTCTGGCATTCCAGTTGTGCATATGTTACATCCTTTGAAATTATCCCATAGTTCTTGGAAGTTCTGTACCTTTTTTTTAAATTCTCCCCTTTGTATTTCAGTTTGGGAATTTTCTTTTGATCTGCCTTTAAGCCCACCAATTCCCCTCTTCAGCTTTGTTTTGTCTACTGATGAGCATATCAAAAACATTCTTCATTTCTATTACATTGCTTTTTTTCCTAACACATCCTTGACTCTTAGAATTTCCACTTTTCTGTTTACATTACTCATCTGTTCTTCCATATTTTCTAATTTTTCTGTTATAGCCCTTGACATACTAATCACAGTTATAAATTCCCTATCTGATAATTCTAGTATGTGTGTCATTTCTGATTCTGGTTCTGTAATTTGCTTTTTCTCTTCAGACTTTGTTTCTGCTTGCCTTTTGGTGTGCTTACAACTTTGTTTGCTGTTGTTGATATATGTTATATTGGGCAATAGGAACTGGGGTAAATAGGCCACTTCTATGTGGATTTATATTAATCTGGCTAGGAATTTAATTTAATTTAATTTAATTTAATCCACTGAATTGTGTAAAGTCCATCCACATGTCATGAAATCTAATGGACACATCTCAAGACTTGGTAGCATTTAACATGTCAACATGTTTAACCATTTCTTTTTTCTCCATTTCATTTTTTTTCTTGTTTGCTGTAGCTGTAGGTGCCAGAAACTTTAAATTGGTTTAAGATTCTTTTTTTTTTGTCTCCCCTTCTGACTTCAGGTTTATCTAAGTTTCCCTCTTCAGAGATTGTATGTGTCTTATGGCTCTTTAAGCTATGATCCACTATTAGACTGAAGCCCTTTTGATGTGGTGGTAAGGTATGAGTGAGGAGAACCTTATACAATCTCCCAATTAAATGCCAGCCTTTTAGTGGGTTTGCTTCTCTTGTATGTGACCTTCAGAGTTTATTCTTCTATAGCTTCACCCTCCCTTAACTTACTGAGACTGGAAGTCTAGAGGAGAAGGGAGTGAGAGGAATGCTCTCCCCTATGGCTCTGGGACAGGACACCGGTAAAGTCTTTCTCTCTGGAGAGTAAGCCCTTGTTGTGAAAAGGGTGGGCCTCCAGGGTATTTCACAAAGATTACTTTTCCTCTCCCTCTGCCAGAGCCATGAAGGAATATTTCTCTAGTCCTCACTGTGAGAATTTGGTGGAGTTTTCCCTAAAAATGTAACCATAAGGATATTCTTTACCTCAACTCAGCTTCCCACAACTTGTCAAAATTACCATTTAAGTGTTACTTACCACCATTTTATGGCTCCAGTAGCTTCTGCTCCATGTAAGCAGATCTCAGCTATGACTTTCTGGATTCACCTGACTCTCCCAATCTTGGGACAATAGTTTGCCTTGCAAAGTCAATTCTCTGGATGGGCTCAAGAAAAGTCATTGATTTTTAATTTGTCCAGCCTTTTCTTGTTGTAGTGATAGAAGTGACATCTTCCAAGCTCTTTACATGGTGGAGCTCCAACTCTGTATAATGTATTTTTATTTCATTAAAAATTTTTAATGTTTATTTATTTTTAGAGAGAGAGAGAGACACAGAGACAGAATGTGAGCAGGAGAGGGGCAGAAAGAGGGGGAGACACAGAATCTGAAGCAGTTTCCAGGCTCTGAGCTGTCAGCACAGAGCCCAATGCAGGGCTCAATCCCATGAATTGATCATGAACTGTGAGATCATGATCTGAGCTGAAGTCAGATTCTTAATCGACTGAGCCACCCAGGCACCCCTGTATAATTTATTTTTAGTTCTGTTCATTCTTCAATGAATACCATGCATCTTCAGTCTCTACAACCAGGAACTTCCATATATGGTTGTACAGCTTGAACAGAACAGCCATTGTAGTGACTCTGCTTTTAGTCCACTGAATTGTGTAATCAAAGTTCATCCCCCGTGTCATGAAATCTAATGGACACGTCTCAAGACTTGGCAGCATTTAACATGGTTAACCCTTTCTTTTTTCTTGAAACACTCTCCTCTTATGACTTCCCTAGCACTGAAACATCTTAGTTTCTCTCCTACTTTACTTGCAAGCCTTTGCCAACTCCATTACTTACTCCTCTTCCTTCACTAGTCTTTAAATGAGTCTTTGCATTTACTCCCCAGGTGATCTCACTTAGACCCTATGGTTTTAGATATCAATTATATGAAAATGGGTTACAAATTTATATCTCCAGCAAGAACTTTCCTCTTTCCTTTTCAAATAATAAATTCAACTGACCACTGCCATCCCCGTTTAGATGTCTTATAAACAGGTTATAAACTATGGATAAAACGGACTCTCCAGTTTGCCTGTAAATCTGTTCTTCCCACAGGCTTCACCATCACAATACATGACACCACCATCCTTGTACTGTCTCAAGGAACAGCTCCCTAAGTGATCTCAGTGCCCCCACTCGCTCCCCACCCTAAAATCTATTTTCCATATGACAATGACAATTTTAAATATAGTATGTCAAGGTTTCCGGTTCCAGACTAGCGGAAGTAAATGCTTTCATTTTACTTCTGACACTGGTCAGAATGGAAAGAAATCCTAGACAAAATACATTTCACTCACAAAAAGACTGAAAGAGAGAAAAAGGAAAGTAGAGGTGATTAGGGACCTTGAGATTCTAAGAGCACCCCACCAGTGAGTTCCCTGAAGTTCCCTTATATACTCTGGCCTGGGCATTAGGGATGCCTGAATTCAGTAATTCCAGCAAGCACAGAAGAAAACAAGCCCCAAGAAAGGCCTGCATTCTTTATCCGAAAGACCAGATAGACCCATTGGTGGCCCAGAAGGGCAAAAATCTTTTAACATACCTGCCTGATCTTGAACCAACCACCACAAAAAAGAGCTGTTCCCATTTCCCACTACAATAAGTGCTGCACGAGGTGCTCCGTTGCCCAGAACCCTGTTTCTCTTCCCACCTCCTGCAGTAATGAGGAACTTTCCCTCCCTTGTGGAGCCTACAGGTAGAAATCTGACTCTCACCCATCTACGATAATGAAGCAGTGTCCTTCTCGCATGGTGCTCACAGGCAGAACTCTTGACTTCCATCCCCACACTGCAGTAACACAGCAAAGCTAATTACCACTTCTATCCATGCATCTCTGTCTCTTCTCTCTCTCTCTCTCTCTCTCTCACACACACACACACACACACACACACACACACACAAATGAGGCAGTGCCTCATCCTGCAGCACCTGTAGGTGAAACTCTGACTCCTACCTCTACCTTCTAATAAGGTGGGACCCCTGCTCTGCAGAGCCTGTGGATGGGATTCCAAAGTCAACCCCACCCTATAATAAGGAAGCAGTGAAGCAGCAAAGCAGCACCCCTTCCTTGTGGTGCCTGTGGGCAGGATTCTGACTAACCTCCGCCCTGCAACAACAAGGAAACACAGCTTCCCTTCCCTAACTAGCACTGGGGGACTAGTGGGTGGGGTCCTCCATTCCTGTTAACACAAAAGTGGAAAGGAACAAAATGGCACTGCAGTAACTTTATCAACTAACATTTGAACCACAATCCACGAAAGTGATCTATGACATGCATTCTGACGCTAAACAGATTGACTACCTCATAATATGAAAGATTTAAGTAGGAATTCACGTCTTATTGTATAATACTAAAATGTTCAGGGGATACAGTCCAAAAATTACTCACCAGACCAAGAAAAAGGAAACTCTTAACTTCAAAGACGATCAACAGAGGCCCCTGGGTGGCTCAGCTGGTTAAGCATCTGACTCTTGATTTCAGCTCAGGTCATAATCTCATGGTTTATGAGATTGAGCCCTTCCATGCTGTCAGCACAGAGCCTTCTTGGGATTCTCTCTCTCCTTCTCTCTCTCTGCCCCTCCCCCACTCCCCATTCTCTCTCAAAATAAATAAACATTTTTTAAAAAAAAAATAAAAGAGGGGCGCCTGGGTGGCGCAGTCGGTTAAGCGTCCGACTTCAGCCAGGTCACGATCTCGCGGTCCGTGAGTTCGAGCCCCGCGTCAGGCTCTGGGCTGATGGCTCAGAGCCTGGAGCCTGTTTCCCATTCTGTGTCTCCCTCTCTCTCTCTGGCCCTCCCCCATTCATGCTCTGTCTCTCTCTCTGTCCCAAAAATAAATAAACGTTGAAAAAAAAATTTAAAAAAAAAATAAATAAAATAAAAGATCAGTAGATACTATATGAGACAAATGTTGAAATTATCAAACAAAGGAATGAATCAGTAAACTTAAGATAGAACAATAGAGATCACCCAATTTGAACACCATGCAGATTGAAAATAGAAACAAAATGAACAGAGACTCTGGGACCTGTGGAACTATGACAAAAGATCTGGCATACATGTCATTGAAGTCCTACAAGAGAAAAAGACAGTGGGACAGAAAAAGTAAGCAAATAAAATATGGCTGAAGATTTCAAAAATTGACAAAAGACATAAATCTTAAAACAAAGAAGCACAACATAGGTGCCTGGGTGGCTCAGTCGGTTTAGTGTCCAATTATGGCTCAGGTCATGATGTCATGGTTCGTGGGTTCAAACTCCATGTAGGGGTCTGTGCTGACAGCTCAGAGCCTGGAGACTGCTTCAGATTTTGTGCCTATGCCCCTTCCCCACTAATGCCCTCCCTCTGCCTCTCAAAAATGAATAAATGTTTAAAAATTTTTAAAAAGAAGCACAAAAAATCCCAAAGAAGATAAACCCCAAAAAGCCCACACTAAGACATGTCATAATCAAACTTCTGAAAACTAAAGATAAAAGGAAAGTCTTGAGAACAACCAGAAAGAAATAATGCATTGCCCATATAGAATGACAATTTGACCAATGGATTTCCCATCAAAAACCATGGAAGCCAATAGGAATTTGTACAACTCTTTCCAAGACTCAAAAAGAAAGAACCACCAGCCCAGGATTCTATATCCATCAGTCAAGAATGAAGATAAAATAATGACACTTTTAAATGAAAGAAAACTATGAAAGCTTGCAGTCAGCAGACATACGTTAAAATCATGGATACAGAAAATTCTTAACACATAAGGGAAATAGAAAAAGAAATCCTTAAACATCAGGTATAAGAAAGAACAAGGAAAAGAGTAAAAATATGGGAGGATATGATTGTCTGTCCTTACTCTTGAACCTTCTAACTCATGTTTGATGGTTGAAGCAAAATATTATAACATTGTCTCACGTGGTTCTCAATGTATGTAGAGGAAATATTTAAGACAGCTATATTATAAATAGAGGAGGGTAAAGGGATATCAATCTGTTTTTGATATTGTACCCAACCATTACATAAGAACACAACCACTAGGCGAAAACTTGGTAAGGGGTGCCTGACATCTTTGCAACATGCTGTGAATCTATAATTCTTTCAAAATAAAAAGTTACAAAAATTTTTTGAAAAGCTAAAAGAACTGAAGAAATAGACAAATCCACAATTATAGTCAGGTGCTTCAGTATTTCCAATAATTGAAAGAATTACTAAACATAGGATACAGAAGAACTGAATAGTACCATCAAACAATGAGATCTGACAGCCATGGAATACTCTGCCCAACAACAGTAATATACATATTATTATTTTTAATGTTTATTTTTAAGAGAGAAAGAGAGAGAGATAGTACAGTGGGGGAGGGGCAGAGAGAGGGGGACAGAGGATCCGAGGCTGGCTATGCGCCGACAGCAACAAGCCCAATGCGAGGCTTGAACTCACGAACTGCGAGAACCATGACCTGAGCTAAAGTGGGACGCTCAACTGACTAAACCACCCAAGCGCCCCTACATGTTATTCTTAACTGTGCACAGTGCAGTAACCAAGAAAGACTATATCTTTGGTCATAAAACAAGCCTTAACAAATTTAAGAGAATTTAAATCACAAAAAAATATGTTCTCTGACTATAAAGGAATCAAACCAGAAATCAGTAACACAAAAAACAGCTAGAAGTCTCCAAACACTTGGGAATTAAACACATTGCAAAATAATTCATGTGTCAAAAAAGTCTCAAGAGAAATAAAAAATACTGAACTGATGGAAAATGAAAATATAGCATGACATAATAGGTGAGACACAGCTGAAGCAGTGCTGAAAGGGAAATTTATACCACTAAATTCTTACATTAGAAAAGAAGAAAAGTCTAAAGGTCATCTAAATTTGAATTTTAACTCTTCTATAGCTACAATAATCAAGACCACGTGGCATTGGCAGAGGACTACATACACAGACCAGTGGGACAGAACAGAGGTTAGAAATAGACCAACAAACGTACCAACAAACTGATTTGTCTGTGGGGACAGCAGCGGGGGAGGGGTACCTTTTTAATTGGATGATGGAAAAGCAGGAAATAGAGAACTTCCAGAACTACTGTGTCCAGGAAGGGAGATTAAAACTTTATCCACTGAACTGTATTAACTTTACTTTAGGCAACTGATTTTTAGCAAGATACAAAAGCAGTTTAATGGAGGAAGGATGGTCTTTCACCAAATTGTGTTAGAATAATTGAACATTCATAGGCACACACAGAAAAAGAACCTCCTACTTTATACAAAAATTAATTTAAAATTTAAATAGATCTAACCATAAAACATAAAACTATAAAACTTTCAGGAAAAAACAGAGTAGAAAATTTTCATGACTTAGGGCTAAGCAAAGAGTTCTTAGAAATGATACCAAAAGCACAATCTGTAAAAGAATCAATTATTCAATTGCACTTCATCAAACTTTAACTTTTGCTCTATAGAGACCTTTTAAGAAGATGAAAATACAAGCCACAGGCTAGGAGAACATTGTTTGCCAATCACATATTCACCAAAGAACTTGCATCTATGCATGATCTATGCGTGAGCCAAATAATAAGCAAATTAAAATGTCATCTGATTAGAACAAACAGTGAAATAAAAGAAACATTTTATTTTTACTTCTTTTTAATGTTTATTATTTATTTTTGAGAGAGAGAGACAGACAGACATTAGCAGGGGAGGGGCAGAGAGAGAGGGAGACACAGAATCTGAAGCAAGCTCCAGGCTCTGAGCTGTCAGCACAGAGCCAGAATATATAAAGAATGCTCTAAACAAATTATGCAGTTAGAAAATGGGCAAAAGACTTGAACAGGTGCTTTGTGATAAAGGATATACGGATGGCAAATAAGCTCATGAGAAGATGTTCAACGTTATTAACTATTAGGTAAATACAAATTAACGCTATAAGGTAAGGTCACATGCCTATCAGAATGTCTAAAATTTAAAAATACTGATAATTACAGGTGCTGACAAGGATACAGGGCAATTGTATCTCATACATTGCTGGAAGGGATGAAAAATCTACAGCCACTCTGGAACACCATGTGGCAGTTTCTTATAAATTCAAACATATATTTGCAATATATCCCAGGAATCTCACTTCTCATTATTTATTCTAGACCTAGACATAGGGATATAAAAACTTATGTTCAAACAACAAACTGTACAAAAATATATCAGCTTTTGTTTTTTGTAATAGCCCCAAACTAGAAACAACCCAAATGTCCTTCAGTGGGTGAATGAGTAAACTGGGAAATGTGACTCAGCAAGAAAAAGAAATGAGGTTTTTTTTTCCCCAAAAAAAGTTTGCAAAGATTTTGGGTACCCAGAATTGCCAGGAAGGCTTGGAAAATGGGTGGGAACTGGGAGAGACCAGCCCTAATGCCACAGCGAAGATCATAGCACAGGAGCCAAAAGTATGCATGCCCCTGCCTTTGCCTGGAACTGCATCTGGTGGTGCTGACCTCTAGCACAGGTCATGTGCTGGCACTTCTGCCTCCAGAATCTGGAGGTTGTTGTCACCACCATTGTCCTCTGAGGGGGCAGGGAATTCTCCAAACATCAAGGGGACTTAGGTGCTCATCAGATAAATGAAAGGCAGTGCTCACTAAATGACTCGTCTGTCTTGCAAAACTAAGTTCAACACTGTGTTCTAGCAAAATAAAAAATGAACCCAACAAAGAAAGAGGAAGCCATAAGCTTCAAGACATGGTGGAATAAACTTAGGCATTTGATAAGAAATCCTGATTTTGCAGAGGTAGGTCTAGAAAGATATCTCTACTTGGAATGGGAATAGGAAGTTAAATCGTCCTTGAAGAATATCAACACAATGAAGTAGTTGCCATGAAACAAATGGTATGAAGTGGGGACGTGTAAATGCATAGTGATATTAATGAGACAAAGATACATATTTCTTTTTTAGTTAATAAGGAAAAAAGTCCATAGAAATTATCGGAAAAACAAAAATCTATGAGTGATCTATGCATGAGTCCAATAATAAGCAAATTAAAATGTCATGGGATTAGAACCAAACAGTGAAATAAAAGAAACATTTTATATTTTATTTCTTTTTAAATTTTATTATTTATTTTTGAGAGAGAGAGAGACAGACTATAAGCAGGGGTTGGGGTAGAGAGAGAGGGGGACACAGAATCTGAAGCAGGTGCCAGGCTCTGAGCTGTCAGCACAGAGCCTGATGCAGAGCTCAAACTCACAAACCAGGTGATCATGACCTGAGCTGAAGTCGGACGCTTAACCGACTGAGCCACCTAGGCGCCCCAAGAAACATTTTTAAACTGTCACCAAACCTTCCAAGATACAAGCTGTTTTAGTAGTGAGTAGATATCATGTACATTTGTGTTTAATTTGTTTGGGTTTTTAATAGTTTCCAGTTTTAGTCACTGTTCAAGGTTTTTTTTCTAATAGTGACTTATTGCTATCAATATTTGTTTATAGATCCATTTTCTTCCTATTAATTTCTTGTGGCACATCACTCTGAAAGTAACCATAAGTTTTAAACTTTTTTAATAAAAAATATTTTGTTGTGAGAACTCTTGGAAGGAGGGGCCAAGATAGCAGAGCAGTATGGAAGTTCTCTGCTTCTCTTGTCCCTGAAATGCAGCTAGATCAGCATCGAACCATTTTGCACCCCTAGAAAATTGACCTGAGGATTAACACAACAATCTGCATAACTTGAGCCATGGAACTCAGCAGGTACACAGTGCAGAGAGGTGAACTAGGGGAGACAGAAGCCACAGAGGGTAGGGAGTGGTATTTGCAGAGAGAGGACAGAGAAAGGGGGGGAGAGTACAGGAAAAACACTCCCCCCAAAAGTAGCTGGAGAGAAAAAGAGTGGAAGTACCCACAGTTGCCTGAATAAGAAAGAGAGAAAGGAGAAAGGAGAGGGCTTCAATATCATTAGGACTCTATAAACAGGGCTGAGCAGCGTTGGAAATTCCACAGCCCAATACCTGGTGGTGCTCTGGTGGGCAGGGCAAATCCCCAGGAGCTGGCATTGAGGTCGAAGGGGTCCACAGGCCACATGGGGAGAAGCAGTTCCCCTGCTACCCTGCTAGGAGGGCACTTGGTAGAAGCTGTACGGCTTTTCCATAGGCAAAGTTTCCAGCGGACCCCAGAAAACACAATTGCTGGTATTGGAACAAAAACACCAGGGTGTAGTCAAACCTGACTCATGTTGTGTGTTGTGATTTACCGTAATCCCTGAAATACCGCCCCTATGAGATCAAACAAACTTATTCTGGGGCAAGCCAGCATCCAGTCACAACCTCTGAGCCTCTACAGCAATGTGATCCCAGGAACGTTCCTGGGGCAAGCTGGCATCTGGCCATTGCTCTGTGAGACCCTCCCCCAGAGGGTCAGAGTGGGTCTAAGCTGCAGGGCCCTCAGAAAGTGAGGGGTTTGGAGACAGAGCCCCATCTGAGATAAAATTTGGGAGGGACCTGAGACCTGGAAGTCTCATAGCTTGGACTTGAACAGTGTAGAAGCAGGAAGTAAAAGGAAGCCAGAGACAAAGGAGGGGTGCTTGATTGCCGGTGGGGTAGAGTACAGAGTTCTGATGCTAGAGACTGGGAAGCTAAGCTGGGTGATGCCATTTTCACCTCTCCCACGCATGTGCACACACCCCTACATGCACCACAACAATCCACCCCAGTAAGCTAAGCAGCACCACCTAGTAGAGAACAGAAACTTTACACCAAGCTCCATCCAACTGCACCAACCAAGCCCTAGAGGACAACCACAAGTTTCTGCCTGTGTAGTGTATGAAGTATAAAGTACTTCAAAGTTTGACTTCTAGGGGAAACTGGATGTAATTTCATTCAGATTGCATTCGGATCGCTGGTCCACCTATTCAGATTTTTTGTTGGTTTTGTGTTTTCTATTTTTTAAAAAAAATTTTAATGGTTATTTATTTTTGAGAGAGAGAGAGACAGAGTGCAAACAGGGGAGGGGCACAGATAGAGGGAGACACAATAAACTGAAGCGGACTCCAGGCTCTGAGCTGTCAGCACAGAGCCTGATGTGGGGCTCAGACTC
Organism: Lynx rufus; assembly: GCF_022079265.1. Lineage (NCBI taxonomy): Eukaryota > Metazoa > Chordata > Mammalia > Carnivora > Felidae > Lynx > Lynx rufus. The sequence continues at coordinate 58,217,747 of NW_025814829.1, forward strand.
ATGAACTGCAAGATCATGACCTGAGCCCAAGTCAGACACAACCAACTGAGCCACGCAGGTGCCTCTCTTTTCTTTTTTTTCTTATTCTTGGATACAGAAAGAGTATCCATTTTATATAAATTTTTATATTTTTTACATAATTTAAAAAATTTTACTATATAAATTTTTTTGGAAATTTGTTTTTTATTCTATTTTACCTTCTCCAGTTCATTTTATTGTACTTTATTACTGTATACATTTTTCTTAATTTTTAAACGTTTTCTTACTTTTTTCTTTTTCTACTCTTTTGTTCCCTTTTTTTCCCTATTCAATCAAGCTTCTTTCAACAACCAGACCAAAACATATCTAAAATCTATCTTCCTTTATTTGATCTTTTTGTGTTGTTTTTAACCTTTTTAATTTTATTTTTTTAATGTTATATTTTATTTTTTTAATTTACATCCAAATTAGTTAGAATATACTGAAGCAATGATTTCAGTAGATTCCTTAATGCCCCTTACCCATTTAGCCCATCCCCCCTCCCACAACCCCTCCAGCAATCCTCAGTTTGTTCTCCATATTTATGAGTCTCTTTTGTTTTGTCCCCCTCCCTGTTTTTATATTATTTTTGTTTCCTTTCCCTTATGTTCATCTGTTTTCGTCTCTTCAAGTCCTCATATGAATGAAGTCATATGATTTTTGTCTTTCTCTGACCGACTAATTTCACTTAGCATAATACCCTCCAGTTCCAGCCACGTAGTTGCAAATGGCAAGATTTCATTTTTTTGATTGCCGAGTAATACTCCATTGTATATACACCACATCTTCTTTATCCATTCATCCATCGATGGACATTTGGGCTCTTTCCATACTTTGGCTATTGTTGATAGTGCTGCTATAAACATGGGGGTGCATGTATCCCTTCGAAACAGCACACCTTATCCCTTGGATAAATGCCTAGTAGTGCAATTGCTGGGTCATAGGGTAGTTCTATTTTTAGTTTTTTGAGGAACCTCCATACTGTTTTCCAGAGTGCCTGCACCAGCTTGCATTCCCACCAACAATGCAAAAGAGATCCTCTTTCTCTGCATCCTCGCCAACATCTGTTGTTGCCTGAGTTGTTAATGTTAGCCATTCTGACACATTCGTGAGGTGGTATCTCATTGTGGTTTTGATTTGTATTTCCCTGATGATGAATGATATTGAGCATTTTTTTATGTGTCGGTTGGCCATCTGGATGTCTTCTTTGGAGAAGTGTCTATTCAAGTCTTTTGCCCATTTCTTCACTGGATTATTTGTTTTTTGGGTGTTGAGTTGATAAGTTCTTTGTAGATTTTGGATACTAAGCCTTTATCTGATATGTCATTTGCAAATATCTTCCCCCATTCTGTCAGTTGCCTTTTAGTTTTGCTGGTTGTTTCTTTCACTGTGCAGAAGCCTTTTATTTTGATGAGGTCCCAGTAGTTCATTTTTGCTTGTGTTTCCCTTGCCTCCAGAGACTTGTTGAGTAAGAAATTGCTGCAGGCAAGATCAAAGAGGTTTTTGCCTGCTTTCTCCTCGAGGATTTTGATGGCTTCCTGTCTTACATTGAGGTCTTTCATCCACTTTGAGTTTATTTTTGTGTATGGTGTAAGAAAGTGGTCCAGGTTCATTCTTCTGCATGTCACTGTCCAGTTATCCCAGCACCAGTTGCTGAAGAGACTGTCTTTATTCCATTGGATATTCTTTCCTGCTTTGTCAAAGATTAGTTGGCCATACATTTGTGGATCCATTTCTGGGTTCTCTGTTCTATTCCCTTGATCTGAGTGTCTGTTCTTCTGCCAGTACCATACTGTCTTGATGATTACAGCTTTGTAGTATAGCTTGAAGTCTGGGATTGTGATGCCTCCTGCTTTGGTTTTCTTTTTCAAGATTGCTTTGGCTATTCAGGGTCTTTTCTGGTTCCATACAAATTGTAGGATTATTTGTTCTAGCTCTGTGAAGAATGCTGGTGTTACTTTGATAGTATTGCATTGAATCTGTAGATTGCTTTGGGTAGTATCAACATTTTAACAATATTTGTTCTTCTTATCCAAGAACATGAAATCTTTTTCCATTTCTTTGTGTCTTCTTCAATTTCTTTCATCAGCTTTCTATAGTTTTCAGTGTATAGATTTTTCACCTCTTTGGTTAGATTTATTCCTATGTATTTTATGGGTTTTGGTGCAACTGTAAATGGGATCAATTCCTTGATTTCTCTTTCTGTTGCTTCATTGTTGGTGTATAGGAATGCAACCGATTTCTGTGTGTTGATTTTATATCCTACAACTTTGCTGAATTCATGAATCAGTTCTAGCAGTTTTTTAGTGGAATCTTTTGGGTTTTCCATATAGAGTATCATGTCATCTGCACAGAGTGAAAGTTTGACCTCTTCCTGGCCAATTTGGATGCCTTTTATTTCTTTGTGTTTTCTGATTGCAGAGGCTAAGACTTCCAATACTATGTTGAATAACAGTGGCAAGAGTGGACATCCCTGTCTTGTTCCTGACCTTAGGGGAAACTCTCAGTTTTTCCATTGAGGATGATATTAGCGTTGGGTCACTCATATATGGCTTTTGTCATCTCGAGGTATGATCCTTCTATCCCTACTTTCTTCAGGGTTTTTATCAAGAAAGGATGCTGTATTTTGTCAAATGCTTTCTCTGTATCTATTGAGAGGATCATATGGTTCTTGTCCTTTCTTTTATTGATGTGATGAGTCACGTTAATTGTTTTGCAGATATTGAACCAGCCCTGCATCCCAGGTATAAATCCCACTTAGTCGTGGTGAATACTTTTTTTAATATATTGTTGGAGCCAGTTGGTTAATATCTTGTTGAGGATTTTTGCATCCACGTTCATCAGGGAAATTGGTCCATAGTTCTCCTTTTTAGTGGGGTCTCTGTCTGGTTTTGGAATCAGGGTAATGCTGGCTTCATAGAAAGAGTTTGGAAGTTTTCCTTCCTTTTCTATTTTCTGGAATAGTTTCAAGAGAATAGGTGTTAACCCTTCCTTAAATGTTTGGTAGAATTCCCCCTGGAAAGCCATCTGGCCCTGGACTGTTGTTTTTTGGGAGATTTTTGATTACTAGTTCGATTTCCTTACTGGTTATGGGTCTGTTCAATTTTCTATTTCTTCCTGTTTCAGTTTTGGTAGTGTGTCTGTTTCTAGGAATTTGTCCATTTCTTCCAGATTGCCCATTTTGTTGGCATATAATTGCTCATAATATTCTCTTATTATTGTTTTTATTTCTGTTGTGTTGGTTGTGATTTCTCCTCTTTCGTTCTTGATTTTACTTATTTGGGTCCTTTCCTTTTTCTTCTTGATCAAACTGGCTAGTGGCTTATCAATTTTGTTAATTCTTTCAAACAACCAGCTTCTGGTTTCATTGATCTGTTCTACTGTTTTTTTAGTTCTGATAGCATTAATTTCTGCTTTAATCTTTATTATTTCCTGTCTTCTGCTGGTTTTGGGTTTTATTTGCTGTTCTTTTTCCAGCTCCTTAAGGCATAAGGTTAGGTTGTGTATCTGAGATCTTTCTTCCTTCTTTAGGAAGGCTTGGATTGCTATATACTTTCCTCTTATGACCGCCTTTGCTGCGTCCCAGAGGTTTTGGGTTGAGGTGCTATCATTTTCATTGACTTCCATATACTTTTTAATTTCTTCTTTAACTGCTTAGTTAGCCCATTCATTCTTTAGTAGGATGTTCTTCAGTCTCCCAAGTATTTGTTACCTTTCCAAATTTTTTCTTGTGGTTGATTTCGAGTTTCATAGCATTGTGGTCTGAAACTATGCATGGTATGATCTCGATTTTTTTGTACTTACTTAGGGCTGATTTGCGTCCCAGTATGTGGTCTATTCTGGAGAACATTCCATGTGCACTGGAGAAGAATGTATATTCTGCTGCTTTAGGATGAAATGTTCTGAATATATCTGTTAAGTCCATCTGGTCCAATGTGTCATTCAAAGCCATTGTTTCCTTGTTGATTTTTTGATTAGATGATCTGTCCTTTGCTGTGAGAGGGATGTTGAAGTCTCCTACTATTATGGTATTACTATCAACGAGTTTCTTGATGTTTGAGATTAATCGATTTATATATTTGGGTGCTTCCACACTTGGCACATAAATGTTTACAATTGTTAGGTCTTCTTGGTCTATAGGCCTCTTGATTATGATATAATGCCCTTCTGTATCTCTTGATACAGTCTTTATTTTAAAGTCTAGATTGTCTGATATAAGTATAGCTACTCCGGCTTTCTTTTGTTGACCATTAGCATGATAGATGGTTCTCCATCCCCTTATTTTCAATCTGTAGGTGTCTTTAGGTCTAAAGTGGGTCTCTTGTAAACAGCATATAGATGGGTCTTGTTTTCTTATCCATTCTGTTACCTTATGTCTTTTGATTGGAGCATTGAGTCCATTGATGTTTAGAGTGAGTACTGAAAGATATGACTTTATTGCCATTATGATGCTTGTAGAGTTGGAGTTTCTGGTGGTGTTCTCTGGTGCTTTCTAATGTTTTGTTGCTTTTGATATATATATATATATATGTATATATATATATATATATATACACACACACACACATATATATATATACACACACACATACATACATATACATATTTTCATCTTTTGTCCTCTCAAAGAGTCCCCCTTAATATTTCTTGCAGGGCTGGTTTAGTGGTCACAAACTCCTTTAACTTTTGTTTGGGAAACTTTTTATCTCTCCTTCTATTTTGAATGACAGCCTTGCTGGATAAAGAATTCTTGGCTGCATATTTTTCTGATTCAGCACACTGAATATATCCTGCCACCCCTTTCTGGCCTGCCAGGTTTCTGTGGATAGGTTTGCTACAAGCCTGATCTGTCTTCCCTTGTAGGTTAGGGGCTTTTTTTTCCCTGGCTGCTTTCATGATTCTTTCCTTGCCTGAGTATTTTGTGAATTTGACTATGATATGCCTTGTTGATGGTCGGTTTTTGTTGAATTTTATGGGAGTCCTCTGTGCTTCCTGGATTTTGATGTCTGTGTCTTTCCCCAGGTTAGGAAAGTTTTCCACTATGATTTGCTCACATAACCCTTCTACCCCTATTTCTCTCTCTTCTTCCTCTGGGACCCCTATGATTCTGATGTTGTTCCTTTTTTGAGTCACTGATTTTTTTAATTCTTAAATCATGCTCTTTTGCCTTAATCTCCCTCTTTTTCTCTGCTTCATTATTCTCTATAAGTTTGTCCTCTATATCGCTGATTCTCTGTTCTGTCTCGTCCATCCTTGCTGCTGCTGCATCCATCCATGATTGCAGCTCAGTTATAGCATTTTTAATTTCATTCTGGATATTTTTTGCTTCTTTTATCTCTGCAGAAAGAGATTCTAATCTATTTTCAACTCCAGCTAGTATTCTTATTATCGTGATTCTAAATTCTGGTTCAGACATCTTGCTTGTGTCTGTGTTGGTTAAATCCCTGGCTGGCATTTCTTCATGCTCTTTCTTTTGGGGTGAATTCCTTCATTTTGTCATTTTTAAAGGAGAAAAGAAATTAATGAGGTAGAAAAATTGCAATTAAAAAAATTAAAATTAAAAAAATATTAAAATTAAAAATTAAAAACACACCCACACATAAATCGAACAGATGATACTAGATCCTAGGTGTGTTTTGGTCTGGGTGTAGAAAGTGGTTTGACAGATTAGAGAAACAAACAAACAAAAACAAACAAACAAAAAAGGCGGGGGGAGAGAAAAAAATGGAAATCGTTTGAGAATTTGAAAAAATGAATACACTAAAGTAAACTAAAATACACAAACGTAGAGAATATAGTAGAAAAAATTATAGAAAGATATTTTTAATAAAAATTAAAAATAAATATGAATTTTTTCATTTTCTGTATTTAAGAAAAAAGAAAAGAAATGAAAAAGAGAAAAAAGATTAAAAAAAGAAAAAAGGAAAAGACAAAAAAAGGAATCATTTGAAAATTTGAAAAAGTGAATACACTGTAGTAGACTAAAATAAAATAATGGGAGTAAGATAGAATATGAAAAAATTTACATAAAAGCAAAAACTGTAGTAATAAAAATTAAATAAAAATATTTTTAAAAGAAATTGAAAGTGAAAATGAAGTTTTTCTCTTTCTGCATTCAAGAAAAAGAAAAGAAATGAAAAAGAAAAAAAAAGAAAAAAAGGAAATTGTTTGAAAATTTGAAAAGGTGAGTACACTGAAGTAGACTAAAATAAAATGATGGAAGTAAAGTAGAATTTGAAAAAATTTACACAAAAGTAAAAAATATAGTAATAAAAATTAAAGACAGATATTTTTAATAAAAATTGAAAATAAAAATGAGTCTTTTCTCTTTCTATATTCAAGAAAAAGAAAAGAATTATAAAAGAGAAAAAGGAGAAAGAGAGAAAAAAAATTGAATAGATGAACCTGCTAACTGATTGAAGTAGGACTGAAATTGCTTTGTTTTCCCCTAGAGGTCAGTCCATGTAGCTCTTTATAGTCCATAGCTTAAGCCGGTGGTGAGGTTTGTGTTCTTGAAGAGCAAAGTTGGCCCAGTTGGGCAGGGCTCAGTGTAACAGCTCTGCTCTCCCCTAGATGGCGCTGCTAGCCTACTGGGGTGGATTGTTGTGGTGCTTGTCGGTGCACATGGCACATGCACGGGAGCGGTGAAAAATGGCGCTGCCCAGCCACCCAGTCTGTTCTCCCACATCAGCAGTCGTGCGCCAGTCCTCTGTCTTCAGCTCTTGTACACTCCCCACTTTTTCACTCTCCATGACCAGGCCCAGGCAGTACCTCTCTCCCAAGTTTTGTCTCAGATGTGGCTGTTTTCCCCGGCCCCTTACTTCTGAAGGACTGCGGCTTTGACCCACTCTGCCCCTCTGCAGGAGGGTCTCATCGAGTGGTGGCCTAATGAGCAATGGCTGAATGTTGGCTGCACCCACAAACACCGGCTGGATCCTGCTGTTGCCGGTGCCCTAAGACTGCAGCTAGGTGCCAGCCCGACCCCCCAAAAATTTGCGAGACAGTGTAGTCTCAGCATTTCAGGGACCGTGGAAAATCGCAACACACATCTGACACCAGGCTTCACCCTCAACAACCTTGCCCCTGCACCAGTGAATGTGGCTGCCTTCCGGGGTCTGCTGGGACCAGGTGACTTCAACAGTCTCTACCAAATATCCTTCCATCAATGGAACCGCTTTTCCCCATGTGGCCCGAGAACCTCCCGGACCCCACTCTGTTCCTGGGCATTCACCTTTCCCACCAGAGCACCACCAGGTATCGAGCTGCGGAGTTGCAGCCTTTGCACTCCCCTAGTTTACAGTCTTAATGGAATTTAAACCCTCTCCTTTCTCCCTTTTTAGTTTAGTCCCTGCGACTGTTTCCAATTTTCTACTTTCTCTCCAGCTGCTTTTGGGGAGGGGTGCTTTTCCCGTATGCTCCCCTCCTCCCCAGTCTCCATCCTCTCTCCACCCACAAAAGCAGTTCCCTACGTTTCGGGGCTTCTTGCTCCCCAAGTTCAGCTCTTCGTGTCACATACCTGCTGAATTCTGTGGTTCAGGTTGTGCAGATTGTTGTATTAATCTTCCAATTGGTTTTCTAGTTGTGTAGGATGGTTTAATGTTGGTCTGGCTGTATTTCACGGACGCGAGACACACAAAAAGCTTCCATGCTGTTCTGCCATCTTGGCTTCTCCCCCAGATTGTCTCTTTTATTTTCTTTTATTAATTCTTTTTCTCCCTCCAAAATGACAAAATGAAGGGATTCACCCCAAAAGAAAGAACAGGAAGAAATGACAGCCAGGGACTTAATCAACACAGATATAAGCAAGATGTCTGAACTATAATTTAGAATCATGATAATAAGAACACTAGCTTGGGTTGAAAAAAAACATATAATCCCTTTCTGAGGAAATAAAAGAGGTAAAATCAAGTGAGGACTAAATTAAAAACGCTATAACTGAGATGCAATCTTGAATTGATGCCATTGATGAAGCAAAGCAACAAATCAGTGATACAGAAGCCAAAATTATGGAGAATAATGAAGCAGAAAAAGAGAGAGAAACTAAGGCAAAAGAGCACAATATAAGAATTAGAGAACTCAGTGGCTCACTGAAAAGGAATGACATCCAAATCATAGGAGTCGCAGAAGATGAAGAGAGAGAAAAAGGGATAGAAGGTTTATGTGAGCAAATCATAGCAGAAAACTTTCCTAACCTGGGGAAAGACACAGACATCAAAATCCAAGAAACAGAGAACTCCCATTAGATTCAACAAAAACCAACCATCAACAAGGCATATAATAGTCAAATTCACAAAATGCACAGACAAGGAAATAATTTTGAAAACAGCAAGGGAAAAAAGTCCTTAACCTACAAGGGAAGACAGATCAGGTTCGCAGTATACCTACCCTCAGAAACTTTACAGTCCATAAAGGAATGACAGGATATATTCAACATGCTGAATCAGAAAGATATGCAGACAAGACTTCTTTATCCAGCAAGGCTGTCATTCAAAATAGAAGAAATAAAGAGTTTTCAGACAAACAAAAACTAAAGGAGTCATGACCACTAAACCAGCCCTGCAAGAATGTCTAAGGGGGACTCTCTGAGGGGAGAAAAGATGAAACAAAACAAAAAAGACCAAAATCAACAAAGACTACAAAGGACCAGAGAACACCACCAGAAACTCCAACTTTACACAATTGCCAACACAATGGCAATAAGTTCATATCTTTCAGTACTCATTCTAAATATCAATAGATTAAGTGCTCCAATCAAGACATATGGTATCAGAATGGATAAGAAAATGACATCCATGTGTATGCTTTTATAAGAGACTATTTTAGACCTTAAGTCACCTTCAGACTGAAAGTGAGGGGATGGAGAACCATCTAACATGCTAATGGTCACGAAAAGAAAGCTGGAGTAGCCATATGTATATCAGACAATCTAGATTTTAAAATAAATATTGTAACAAGAGACAAAGAAGGGCATTCTATCATAATTAAGGGGTATGTCCACCAAGAAGATCTAACAATTGTAAACATTTATGCCCCAATATGAAAGCACCCAAATATATAAATCAATTAACCACAAACATACAGAAACTCATTGATAATAATACCATCATAGTAGGGGACTTCAACACACCTCGTAGAGCAATGGACAATCATGTAAGCAGAAAATCAACAAGGAAGCCATGGGTTTGAATGACACACTGGACCGGATGGACTTAACAGATATATTCAGAACATTTCATCCTAAAGCAGCAGAATATATATTCTTCTCAAGTGCACACTGAACATCCTCCAGAATAGATCACATACTGGGTCACAAATCAGCCCTCAACAAGTTCAAAAAGATCGAGATCATACCATGCATATTTTCAGACCACAATACTATGAAATTCAAAATCAACCACAAGAAAAAATTTGGAAAGACCACAAATACTTGGAGATTAAAGAACATCCTACTAAAGAATGAGTAGGTTAATCAAGAAATTAAAGAGGAAAGTAAAAAGTACATGGAAGCCAATGAAAATAATACGACAGCCCAAAACCTCTGGGATGCAGCAAAGGCAGTCATAAGGAAGGCGATACAAGCCTTCCTTAAGAAGGAAGAGAGGTCTCAGATACACAACCTAACCTTACACCTAACGAAGCTGGAAAAAGAACAGCAAATAAAACCCAAAACCAGCAGAAGACAGGAAATAATAATGAATAGAGCAAAAAATCAGTGCTATCGAAATAAAAAAAAAAAAAAAAAAGAACAGATCAATGAAGCCAGGAACTGGTTCTTTGAAAGAATTAACAAAATTGATAAATCCCTAGACAGTTTGATCAAAACAAAAAAAAGGAAAGGACCCAAGTAAGTAAAATAAAAAATGAAAGAGGAGAGATAACAACCAACACTGCAGAAATACAAACAATAGTAAGAGAATATTATGAGCAATTATATGCCAATAAATTTGGCAATCTGGAAGAAATGGACAAATTCCTAGAAACATATAAACTACCAAAACTGAAATAGGAAGAAATAGAGAATTCAAACAGACCAATAACTAGCAAAGAAATTGAATTAGTAATCAAAAACCTCCCAAAAAACAAGAGACCAGGACTGGATGGCTTTCCAGGGGAATTTTACCAAACATTTAAAGAGTTAACTCCTACTCTTGTGAAGTTATTCCAAAAAATAGAAATGGAAGGAAAACTTCCAAACTCATTCTATGAGGCCTTGATCCCAAAACCAGACAACAACCCCACTAAAATGGAGAACTATAGACCAGTTTCCTGATGAACATGGATGCAAAAATTCTCAACAAGATACTAGCCAACTGGATCCAACAATGCATTAAAAGAATTATTCACCATGATCAACTGGGATTTATACCTGGGATGCAGGGCTGGTTCAATATCTGCAAAACAATCAATGTGATACATCACATTAATAAAAGAAAGGACAAGAACCACATGATCCTCTCCATAGATGCAGAGAAAGCATTTGACAAAATACAGCATCCTTTCTTGACAAACACCCTCAAGAAAGTAGGGATAGAAGGATCATACCTCAAGATCATGAAAGCCATATATGAAGGACCCACCACTAATATCATCCTCAATGGGGAAAAACTGAGGGCTATCCCCTTAAGGTCAGGAACACGATAGGGATGTCCACTCTCACCACTGTTATTCAACATAGTATTGGAAGTCCTAGCCTCAGCAATCAAACAACTCAAAGAAATTAAAGGCATCCAAATTGGCCAGGAAGAGGTCAAACTTTCACTCTGTGCAGATGACATGATACTCTATATGGAAAACCCAAAATATTTCACCAAAAAACCGCTAGAACTGATTAATGAATTCAGCAAAGTCACAGGATATAAAATCAATGCGAGAAATCGGTTACATTTTTATACACCAATAATGAAATGGCAGAAAGGGGAACCAAGGAATCTATCCCATTTACAATTGCACCAAAAACCATAAAATACCTAGGAATAAACCTAACCAAAAAGGTGAAAAACCTATACACTGAAAACTATAGGAACTTATGAAAGAAACTGAAGAAGACACACACAAAAAAAGGAAAAATATTCCATGCTCATGGACTGGAAGAACAAATATTGTTAAAATGTTGATACTACCCACAGCAATCTACATAGTCAATACAATCCCTATCAAAATAATAGAACACACAATCCTAAAATTTATATGGAACCACAAAAGACCCCGAATAGCCAATGCAATCCTGAAAAAGAAAACCAAAGCTGGAGGCCTCAGAATTCCAAACTTCAAGATGTACTACAAAGCTGTAATCATCAAGACAGTATGGTACTGGATCAATGGAACAAAATAGAAAACCCAGAAGTGGACCTACAAACATCTGGCCAACTAATCTTTGACAAAGCAGGAAAGAATACCCAATGGAATAAAGACGGTTTCTTCAGCAAATGCTGTTGGAAAACTGGACAGCAATATGCAGAAGAATGAACCTGGTCCACTTTCTTACACCATACACAATAATAAACTCAAAATGGATGAAAGACATAAACCTAAGACTGAAAGCCATCAAAATCCTAGAGGAGAAAGCAGGCAAAAACCTCTTTGACTATGGCTGTAGCAACTTCTTACTCAACACATCTCCAGATGTTTCCAGAGGCAAGGGAAACAAAAGCAAAAATGAGCTATTGGGACCTCAAATAAAAAGCTTCTGCATGACAAAGGAAACAATCAGCAAAACTAAAAGGCAACCAAAGGAATGGGAGAAGTTTGCAAATGATATACCAGATAAAGGGCTATTATCCCAAATCTACAAAGAACTTATCAAACTCAACACCCAAAAAACAAATAATCCAGTGAAGAAATGGGCAAAAGACATGAATAGACGCTTCTCCAAAGAAGACATCCAGATGTCTAACAGACACATGAGAAAATGCTCAACATTACTCATCATCAGAGAAATACAAATCAAAACCACAATGAGATACCACCTCACACCTGTTAGAATGGCTAACATTAACAACTCAGGCAACAACAGATGTTGGCGTGGATGTGGAGAAAGAGGAACCCTTTTGCGTTGCTGGTGGGAATGCAAATTAGTGCAGCCACTCTGGAAAACAGTATGGAGGTTCTTCAAAAAATTAAAAATAGAACTACCTTACAACCCAGCAATTGCACTACTATGTATTTATACAAAGAATACAGGTGTGTTGTTTTAAAGGGGCACATACACCCCAATGTTTATAGCACTGCTATCGACAATGGCCAACGTATGAGAAGATCCCAAATGTCCATTGACAAATGAATGGATAAAGAAGATGTGGTTTAGGGGCACCTGGGTGGCTCAGTCAGTTGAGCATCTGACTTCGGCTCAGGTCATGATCTCACAGCTCGTGAGTTCAAGTACCGCGTTGGGCTCTGTGCTGATGGCTCAGAGCCTGGAGCCTGCTTCGGATTCTGTGTCTCCCTCTCTCTCTGCCCCTCTGCAGCTCACACTCTGTCTCTCTCTCTTTCAAAAATAATAAAGTAGGGGCGCCTGGGTGGCGCAGTCGGTTAAGCGTCCGACTTCAGCCAGGTCACGATCTCACGGTCCGTGAGTTCAAGCCCCGCGTCAGGCTCTGGGCTGATGGCTCGGAGCCTGGAACCTGTTTCCGATTCTGTGTCTCCCTCTCTCTCTGCCCCTCCCCTGTTCATGCTCTGTCTCTCTCTGTTCCAAAAATAAATAAACGTTGAAAAAAAAATTTTTTTTTTAAATAATAAAGTATTTGAATATAATAGTAATACACACACACACACACACACACACACACACACACACACAATGGAGTAATACTTGGCAATCAAAAAGAATGAAATCTTGCCATTTGCAACTCCGTGGATGGAACTAGAGTATATTATCCTAAGCAAAATTAGTCAGTCAGAGAAAGACAAATATATGACTTCACTCACATGTGGAATTTAAGATACAAAGCAGATGAGCATAAGGGAAGGGAAGCAAAAATAATATAAACACTGGGAGGGGGACAAAACATAAACTCTTAAATACGGAGAACAAACTGAGGGTTGCTGGAGGGATTGTGGGTGGAGGGATGGGCTAAATGGGCAAGAGGCATTAAGGGGGACACTTGGTGGGATGAGCACTGGGTGTTCTATGTAGGGGAAAATCACTGGATTCTACTCCTGAAATCATTATTGCACTATATGCTAACTAACTTGGATGTAAATTAAAAAAAAAACTCTTAAGAAAATATTTTGTTGTTATTTAGATTCAGTGCTGTTTTCTGAATTTGAGATAGTTGATCAAGATTTTCTAATTATACATAACTAAATACATATCTAATACTTTATACATTATAATGTATAATGTAATCTAATACTTTATACATTATAATGTATTTAATTATAAAAATTAAATAAATTAATATGAATTTATATTTATAAATATAAATATAAAAGTGAATAAATGTAATTAAATATATATTTAAATGCTTTAATAAACATGTATGTAGAATTTATATGAATTGCCATCTTGGGTGTTTTTCTCAGCGTCTTTTACCTTCAGAGGTGAAATTTCTTAGGAACTTTTATGTATTAAGAAAAAATATCCAAAACTTAGAAATAAGGCAGAAAGATGACTGCATGTTCTTTCAGTGTCATATTAGGGCACTATCTAACAGCCCACTCCAGGATCCCTTAAATATTTAAAGGAAAGTACTTTTTAAAAAAATTATGTAAAATATACATAAACATTTATCATTTTAGTAACTATTTTAAGTGTACAGTTTAGTGGCATTAAGTACATTCCTATGGTTGTGCTTCCGTCTCTAAGAATTTCACAACTCTAAATACCTTATATAAGTGGAATCATATAGCATTTGGTTTTTTTGTGACTGATTACTTCACTTAGCATGATATAGTCGAGGTTCATCCATGTTGTAGCGTGTGTCAGAATTTTTCTTCTTTTTAAGGCTAAATAATATTCCATTGTATGCACAGCAAAGGAAACAACAAAACTAAAAGGCAATCTACTGAATGGAAGAAGATATTTGCAAATGACATATCTAATAAAGGGTTAGTATCAAAATATATTGAAAAAAACTTAGGCAACTCAACACACATAAAAAACAAATAATCCAACTTAAAAAATGGGTAGAAGACATAAACAGACATTTCTCCAAAGAAGACAGACAGATTGCCCTCAGACCCATGAAAAGAATCTCAAGATCACTCATCATCAGGGAAATGAAAATCAAAAGCACCATGAGATATCACCTCACATCAGTCAGAATGGCCAAAATAAAAAACACAAGAAACAACGAGTTTTGGTTACTGTGGAGAAAAAGAAACACTTGTACGCTATTGGCAGGAATGCACACTGGTGCAGCCCCTGTGGAAGACAATATGGAGGTTCCTCAAAAAATTAAAAATAGAAATACCCTATGATCCAGCAATCTCACTACTGGGTATTTGCCCAGAGAATACAAAAACAGTAATCCAAAGGAATATATGCATCCCCATGTTTACTAATGGGATGTATACATCTCATATCTTCCTTATGCATTCATCAGTTGATGGACGTTTATGTTGTTTCCATAATTTGGCTATTGTAAATAATGATGCAGTAAACATAGGAATATATATATATATATATATATATATATATATATGTACGTATTATGTATATATGACTATTATATGTGAATATTGCTCAGCCATAAAAAGAATGAAATCTTGCCATTTGCAGTGACAATGGATGTCCCACTTGTTTAATTTTGATTTTGTTTTTGTGCTATATCATATCACAAAAAAGTCAATGCCAAGACCCACATCAAGAAAATTGTTTCCTATGTTTTCTTCTAGGAGTTTTATAATTTCAGATCTTACATTTAATATTTTAATCAATTCTGAGTTAATTTTTGTGAGTAGTGTAAGATCGGGATCTAGTGTCATTCTTTTACTAATGAATATCCAATTTTCCCCAGCACCATTTACTGAAGACACTGTCTTTTCTCCACTGAGTGTTCTCAGCTCCTTTGTCAAGTACTACTTGATTGCATATGCTTGGGTTTATTTCTGGACTTTCAATTCTGTTCCAGTGATCTGTCTGTTTTTTATGCCACTGCCATACTGTTTTGATTACTGTAGCTTTATAACATATTTTGAAATCAGGAAGTGTGATGCCTCCTGCTTTATTCTTCTTTCTCAGGATTAACTTGGCTATTCAGAATCTTTTTTGGTTCCATATAAATTTTAGCATTTTTCTTTCTACCTCTGCAGAAAAATGTCATTGAACTCTCGATAAGGATTACACTGAATCTATAGATGACTTTTGGTAATATAGACATTTTAACCATATTAATTCTTCTAATCCATGAACACAGAAATACCTTTTCATTTATTTGTGTCTTCTTCAGTTTCTCTCATCAATGTTTTGTAATTTCAGAGTACTAATCCTTCACCTCCTTGGTTAATTTTATTCCTAAGCATTTCATTGTTTTGATACTATTGTAAATGAGATCATTTTCTTTATTTCTTTTAAGGCAATTTATTATTGGTGTATAGAAATACTACTGATTTTGTATTTTAATTTTGTATCCTGCAACTTTAATAACTTGATTAGATCTAATAAGGTTTGTTTTTGTTTTTGTTTTTTTGTGGTATTTTAGGATTTTCTATATACATCATATCATCAGCTAACAGACACAATTTTACATTTTCCTTTCCAATTCTGATGCCTTTTTTTTTCTTGCCTGATTTCTCTGGTTAGGAGTTCCAGTACTGTGTTGAATAAGAGTGGTGAGGATAGAAACCCTTGTCTTGTTCCTAATATTAGAGGAAAAGCTGAGTATGATGTTAGCTGTGCTGTGGTCTTGTCATATATTGCCTTTGTTATGTATCTTCTATATGTAATTTGTAAAAGAGTTTTATCATTAATGGGTGTTTTATCATAAATGTTTTTTCTGTGTCTACTGAGATAATCATGATTTTTGTCTTTCATTCTATTAATGTGATGTAAGTCATTTATTGATTTGCATATGTTGAACCATCCTTGTTTTCCAGGGTTAAATCCCACTTGATCATTATGTATGATCTTTTTAATATGCTATTGAATTTGCTAGTATGTTATTGAGAATTTTTTGCATCTATATTCATCAGGGATATTGGGCTATAATTTTTTCTTCTGGTAGTGTCCTTTTCTGGCTTTGTAAAATGAGTTTGGGACCATTCCCTTCTCTTTGATTTTTTGGAAGACTTTGAGAAGAACAGGTATTACATCTTCTTAAAGTTTATCAGTAAAGCCTTTATTTTTAATAACAGTCACCTTTCAGGTTTGACCAGCAAACCCTGGGGTGGTGGATGACAGAGTACTCCAGACTCCTGAATCAGAGAAAGGAGAGGGCAAGGGGGCCAAGCGCTCTAGTGGTGATGGCCCCAAGCAAAGCTCTTCTCCAAGCAAAGTTTTTATTGAGAATCTTATTAGTACATTTCAAGAGGTACAGGGGAAAGGAATGTGTAGTTTCAAAAGCAGGAACAAAGCATACTAAAAAATTATCAGGGGAACAGTACAATCAGGGCAGTGACGTGCAGACAGGCAAAGGGAACATGACGGGGGCAGTATATATGTCATAGGAAGGGGGTTGTTTTAATACTTTAGATTAAGCATCTACAGAGTGGAGAAACATGTTGATCCCCAGGCAAGGTCAGGCTGCCTTCAGCCTTGAAGTTTCAAAGGAGACCCAGTTTTGCTGGTCTCTTTGCTGCTTCTCAACCAGCCATTTCCCAGACTGCAAACACTCCTTACTTACATCTTAGCCAGGCAAGCTCTATGAACTTCCAAGGTCATCCTAATGGATGTGAGGTTATATCTCACCGTGGTTTTGATTTGCATTTCCCTAATGATTAATGATGTCGAGTATCTTTTCACATGCCTATTGGCTATTTGTATAATTTTCTCTGGATAAATGCTCTTCAAGTCCTTTGCCTGTTTTTTAACTGTTTTTGTTGTTGTTAAGTTTTAGGCATTCACTATATATTCTGTATATTAATCCCTTGTATGTGATATGCAAGTACTTTCTTCCATTCTATGTGTTGCCATTTTACTCTATTGATAGTGTCTTTTGATGCAAAAAGTCTTAAATTTCAAAGACTTCCAATTTGTCTATTTTTCCTTTAGTTGCCTGTGCCTTTGGAGTCATACCCAAGAAATCAATGCCAAATCCAATGTCATGAAGGTTTCTGTCTGTTTTCTTCTAAGAATTTTATAGTTTCAGCTTTTATGTTTAAAGAATGCACTATCGATATGCATAACAACTTGAATGATGCTGAGTTAAAAAGCCGATTTCAAGTGTTGTATATTGTATGATTCCATTTATAGGATACTGTTTTAATGTTTATTTATTTATTTTGGGAGAGAGAGATCACAATCAAGGAGAAGGGGCAGAGAGAGAGAGATAATCCCAATCAGCCTCCATGCTGTCAGCAAAGAGCCCAATGTGGGGCTCAATCCCACAAACCATGAGATGGTGACCTGAGCTGAAATCAAGAATTGGATGCTTAACCAACTGAGCCACCCATGTGCCCCCTTTGATAGCAGCACTTTCAACAGTAGCCAAATTATGGAAAGAGCCTAAATGCCCATCAACTGATGAGTGGATAAAGAAATTGTGGTTTATATATACAATGGAATACTACTTGGCAATGAGAAGGAATGAAATATGGCCTTTTGTAGCAATGTGGATGGAACTGGAGAGTGTTATGCTAAGTGAAATAAGTCATATAGAGAAAGACAGATACCATATGTTTTCACTCTTATGTGGATCCTGAGAAACTTAACAGAAGACCATGGGAGAGGGGAAGGGGAAAAAAAAAGTAAGAGAGGGAGGGAGTCAAACCATAAGAGACTGTTAAAAACTGAGAATAAACTGAGGGTTGATGGGGGGTGGGAGGGAGGGGAAAGTGGGTGATGGGCATTGAGGAGGACACCTGTTGGGATGAACACTGGGTGTTGTATGGAAAACAGTTTGACAATAAATTTCATATTAAAAAATAAATAAATAAAGACAATGTTGTTCCAGAATCAAAAAAAAAAGAAGAAGAAGAAGAAGAAGAAGAAGAAGAAGATTTTAGAGGTGACAAAACTGTAATCATTGAAAACAGATAAGTGATTGCCAAAAGTCAGAGTTAGCAGGCAGTTATGACTCTTAAGAGTTAACATGATGGGGTTTCTTCTTTGTAATGGAACAGTTCTACCATCTATATTTTATAACAGTTCTATATTGTGGTGACGGTTACATAAATCTAGACATGTGATAAAATTTCACAGAACTATATAAAAAAAAGAGCACCTGTAAAACAGAATGGAGAAATCTTAATAAGATTCATACCTGAGTGAATAGTGCTGCCTCCTCAATTTCCTGGGTTTTGACAATGCACTAAGATTATATAAAGCTATTGTCATTGGGGAAAGCTAACTCCTTGTGAGTCAAACTATTTCAAAATAAAATAGTTATATTTATATTTTAAAATTTCTTTAACATTTGCCCATTGTACTAAAAGTAAAATCCAAACTATTTTCCAAACCTACGATGCTTAGCATGATGTGGCCTCTGCCTATCTTTTATCTAACCTTTTCCTGCACTATTTTCTCTCTTACTACTTTCTAGCCATTATCTCTCTTTCAATTCCTCAACCATAATAATTCCTCTCCCACCTCAGAGCCTCTGTGACTCCTGTTCATTCTGTCTGGAGCACTCCACTCACAGCCACATTGCAAAAGAACTATATTCTCTTCTAGCTTGTGAGATTTTTTTCTACTTTATTCATTCAACAAACACTTACAAACACAGGTTTAGGAGGCAGAAACCTCAAGGCATCCTCAGTGCAGTTTTAGACACATTGGTTTGAAGTGTTTGCAAGACAAGCAAAATCATTGTTAAAAATCTAGTCAGGTACATTGATACTGAACTAGATACAAAATTTGGGATCTGGGCCATAGAATTTGAGCGTTTTTATGGAAACTGAATGATACTTGAAGCCATGCGATTGAATAAGATTCCCTAGGAAGAGAATGTACTATGAGAAGGGTACTGGGAGGAAGAGCATCTGGGACCAAGATCAGGGGATCTCCAACAGCAAGGAGCGAACGGTAACATGGAAGCCGAGTAAGAGAGTGTTTCCAAGGGGAGACTAGTCAATAGTCCAATGTGTCAAATGCTGCTGAAAACTCAGATGAGATAAACAAAAAGTATGTTAAGTTTCAAAACGTGTAAAACCATATACTGATGTTATAACTAGAAAAATACTTTTAAAAACAATAATGCAAAGTTTGACATCACCATAGTGAAGTTTGTTCTGTCATAGATTCCTAATAGT
The DNA here is from genome assembly GCF_022079265.1 of Lynx rufus. Classification (NCBI taxonomy): domain Eukaryota; kingdom Metazoa; phylum Chordata; class Mammalia; order Carnivora; family Felidae; genus Lynx; species Lynx rufus. Next base: position 58,237,112 of record NW_025814829.1, read on the forward strand.
AAAGTGAACTGGCATGGTCCTTTTAGAAATCGTTTCAAGAATATGCATCAAGAATGTTTAAAGGATTCATAGCTTGTGACCCAATAATCCCATTTCCCAGAATCTCATCAAAAGAAATAGTCCTAACTGAAAAAACTGTACCACTGATGATATCCATGGCAATAATATTTATAATAGTGAAAGAATAAAGTTACCTAAATGTCCAATAGGGGAGTGTTAAGTCAATGCTGATAATCACTTAATTGAATATCATGCTATCATTAAAAAGGATGTTTATATAGACTTCCAGTTAAATAACATGGATACATAATAGTAGCCTTCATTTGGTAAATTCTAAGAAATATAATAAATGTGTTTTTATATATTTATAATTTCTATATGTTAATTTTTGCCATATTTATAAAACTATCTTTAATGACCATGAATTATATCCTCTTAATGAAAAAACCTGTTTTTAAGCTCGTTTGCAGGATTGTCTTAATTTTTCTTAGCCTATCCTTTTTTCTATTATTTTTTGTATATGTCACTTATTATATTTTATTCCTATCTTATTCTTTGCTACATTTATTCCCTTCCTTTCCTTTGCAGTTATATTAAAGACAGTTGTATTGTATTTAAAATTCTGAATAGTGAATATAATTTTCTGGAATGAAACTTAAAATATCCATTATTATTTACCACACAAACCTATATTTCTCTATCAAAACCAGTGAATGTGTATGCTTTGGAGGCCCTAAGGACCTGACCACGTTCACTCTCAAAATTAGGTTAAATCCTATTAGATAATCCCATATGAATACACCCTGATGCTCATCATAGCAATCTCAAAGGCTCCTTTGTTTGTGGCTGACATTTCTAGGAAATTAACTGGAGCATTACTGGAGGATTAGGGCAGAAGGAAGCCATGGAATTTTGGACTGGCTGTCATTATCTGATATTTTATTCTAGGCATTTCCCATAATGAAACCATTGCCTCTATTCCAAAAATACCTATTAGGAAAAATTCCAGGAAGTTCAACTTCTCTTTCAATCTCATTAGAAAAAGAAGCAGCAAGTCAGATCTATTGTTATACTAAGAGAAGTTTTATTAAAGCCTCCAGATGTCATTTGAAACCTACCTTGAAAGAGGGTGTTGTTTTGAAGTCAGATTCGTATAGAAATAATTCTAACAGATTAGTTTAGAAACTCCATTATGTATGTCATTAAAGTTAAGACATAATGTATTTAAAGGTTCCCATAATCTCAATTCATTCAGGAATCTGATTATGTATATTATTTTCAACACGTTGGAAAAGGTATTGTAACTTCTTTTTAATTCATAAAGTTCAATGGGAGAAGAAGCATTATGATAGAAAAAACCTGATCTTGAAAATGTGGTAAATCTATAAATATAAATAGTGTCTTAGCTAAAATAACAAATTTGGTACATCATGATATAATTTCAGAATAATTTTGTCTATGAAAAGTAAAAAGAGGAATTTTTTTGTTGTTTTACAGAATTCCATAATACTTAGCAAGCAGTTGGCCACTTTGGGACAGAAGCCTACCATATTTACAAGTCTGCAGAGAAAGGTTTATTTTCCAGAGAGTAAAATGAAGAATGGGTATTTAATTTTAAAACTTTGAAATTAAAGCATTAATTTTAATTTAATTTGTTTTAAAACTTCATACATAAATTTTGTTTTAAATTTTGTAAAGTGACTACCAGAAATTTAAAGTAAACAAAATTCTAAATACCTGGTGAAATTTCATGGAATAATCTTATGTGTAATTGCCAAGTAGCTTCTTTCATGATACACACAAAAAATTGCGATAATCAGAACTGGTTACCAACTTAGAAAATGCCAGTCACACTTCTTGATTATAGTTTTATAATTTCATATTAATAGCTAAACTTTAGTCCAAGTTTAGCCTTGGATGTTGGCAAATCCTGTCAATATCTCAAAACGTTTCCTGGCAATTCAGAAAAGCGAACCACAGTGGTTTAACTGATGCCAAAATCATTACCACCATCAGTACACATAGACACAACAAATTCTACCTGAGGGATAAAATCTGTTACAGTTAAAGTTATTTAGTAGGTGACCATGGGGTTTAGACAGCCTTTCTTAGTCTATTACCACTAGGCACAGGGCAAGGTGCTTATAACTAAAACATACAATTCCTGCCCTCAATGACCTTACGTTGATTGGGGAGACAAGGAAGCAAATAGACATTATGATAGAGGTGAACCCAGGAGAAATGGAACAGAGGGTGCACAAACGAAGGTTTGAATAAAAGGGAATCAAGGAGGACTTTCCTAAAGAGGTGAAATCTGCATTATTGAAAAGAAATAAAAGTTAGTCAATTGGGGGAACATTCCAGAGAGGCAACATATACAAGGGCCTTTGAGCAGAGACCCGAGAAAGCAGAAAGCAATGCATTTCAGACGATGCAAAGAAGTTGAGTTCGTGAGTAAAGGGTGACATTCAGAGAAGATATTTTTTAAACATCATAATAATCTGGGGCTAAAATTTCTGCTGATTTTGTAAAACTTTGAGAGTTAGGAGAAACCGTCATTATAAAACCTACCAAAGGCTTGTCTGATATAGCCGGCAGGTAGGAAGTTGTAGGTACCGTTTGTTTCTTTCCTACTGTGAACAGCTCTATGGAGCTTCATCTATCACGTGATTCACCCTTTTAAAGTGTGCAGTTCAATGGCTTTTAGTATATCTGCGGAGTTGTGCAACTATCACCACTGCTTAATTCTAGGACACCTTTATCAACTCAAAAAGAAACCCTATTCCCTCCTCCTCCCAGTCCTTGGTACTATTAATCTATTTTCTGTCTCTATGATTTGCCTATTTTGGCTATTTCATGTCAAGAATCCTGCAATACATAGTCTTTTGCGACTGGCTTCTTTCAGTTAGCATAACGTTCTCAGGGTTCATCCATGTTGTCGCATGTATCAGTATTCCATTCCTAAAAAGGAACAAAATTTGCCAAATATTATTCCATTCTATGGATAGATCAACTTTTTAAAACATTCATTCTTCAGTTGATGGAGATTTGGGTGTGTTTTTTTTTTCCACTTTAGAGCTATTATGAATAATGCTGCTGTGAACATTTACTTACAAGTCTTTGTGTAGACCTAATGTTTTTATTTCTCCTGAGTGTGTGCCTAGGATCGAAATTGTGAGTCATATGGTATCTAATTTCAGAGAAATTACTTTGTATGATTTCAGTTTTCTTATATGTATTGAGGATTGTTTTATGGCCTAACGTACAGTCTGTCCTGGGGAATTTTCTATGTCCATTTGTGAAGAATGTATGGTCCACTATTGTTGGGTGGACTGTTCTGTAGACGTCTGTTAGGTCTGTTGATATATAGGGTTGTTTAGGTGTTCAATTTCTTTGTTGGTAGTCTGCTAGTTGTTGTATCCATTATTTAAGGTGGTATATCAAAGTCTCCGACTATTTCCCCCTTCATTCTGTCAGTTTTTACTTCATGTGTTTTGGGTCTCTGTTGTCAGATGACAACATATATGTTTATAATTATTATACTTTCCTGATAGAAGACAGACTCTTGACATTATAAAATGTTCCTCTTTACTTTTGTAGCTTGCTCAAAGTTACTCAAAGTTGCTTTTGTTTGCTCAAAGTTATTTTCTCTAATGTTAGTATAGCTGGTCCAGCTTTCTATGCCTGCCTTTGCATAATATATTTTTTCTACCATTTACTTTGAACAAATTTGTATTTTGGAAACTTAAATGCATCTCCTATGGACAACATATAGTTGGAACTTATTTTATTATCAGTCTGATAATCCCTGCCATTTCGTTGGACTGTTTAGTCTGCTCACATTTAATGTTATTACTGATAGAGTTGGATTTATGTCTGCCATTTTATTTTTACTTCCTATATTTCTCATGTCTTTTTTGTTCCTCTGTTTTGCCTTTATTGTTTTCTACTGGAAAAATGAGAACACTTACATTGCACAACAAATTTGAAGGATAATTTTACATTATCACACAATGTTAAAGATGCACATGCCAATAGTTTGCCATTTCAATAACAGTGTATATTCTACAGAAATTCATGCATAAGTACCAGGAGATGCGTGTATTTGCAGCAGAATTGTTATAAATAAATTTTACAAATACAACATTGAATGAAAAAAGCAAGTCACAGAATAAAAACACAATGATTCCATCTAGATAAGGTGCAAAGCTTGAAAAATCAAAGAATATATTGCTTAATAATACATATATGTGGTAAACTGGTTTTATAAAAGATGAGAATTGACTTTTGTGTATTAACCTTATATCCTGCAACTTGCTATCATTGCTTATTAGTTCTAGGATTTTTTTGTTTGTTCTTCGGAATTTACTTACTTAGACAATCATGTTCTCTACAAATAAAGAACATTTTATTACTTCCTTCTCAGTCCTGTATGCCTTTTATTTCATTGTCTTATCTTACTATGGTAGCTAGTACTTCCAGTGTGATATTGAATAGGAGTGGTAAGAGGAGACATTGTTGCCTTGTTCTTAGGAGGAATGGATCTAGCTTCTCACCATTAAGTGTTTTGCATGGTTTTTTGTAGATGTTCCTTTATCAAGATGAGGAAGTCCCCCTCCATTGCTTGCTTAGCTGAGAGTCTTTGTCATGAATGGGTGTGAGATTTTTGTCAAATGCTTTTTTTGCCTCTACGGATGTGATTATACACTTTTTCTTTTTTAACCTGTTGATGTGATGGATTATATTAATTGATTTTTAATACTGAACCAGCCTGGCATAACTGGAATAAATCCCATCTGGTCATGGATCTGAAACTTTTCCAGTAATGTCAAAGGATCTATAACTTTTCCTGTAGTATCTTTATCTAGTTTAAGTATTAGGGTATCTGGTTTTCTCTGTTGTTCTTCTATTCTTCTGTTTTCAATTTACTGATTTCCATTGCAATCAGTTTCTTCTGTTTGATTTAGGTTTATATTGCTTTTTTCCCTCTAGTTTTCTAAGGTGGAAGCTTAGAGTATTGATTTTAGGTCTTTCTTCTTTTCTAAATATGCATTTAATGCCATACATTTCCCTCTAAGCCTTGCTTTCACTGAAGCCCCCAAAGTTTGGTAAGTTGTATTTTTTTCATTTGTTCAAAACACTTTTTCACTTGCATTTCGTTCAAAATATTTTTAAATTTCAGTTCAGATTTCTTCCTTAACCGATGTGTTATTTAGAAGTGTTTAACCTCCAAATCTTTGGGGATTTTTTTCCAGTTATCTTTCTGTTATTGAATTCTAGCTTAATTATGTAGTATTTTAAGTACATACTTTGTATAATTTCTATTTTTTAAAATTTCTCAGGTGTTGGGGCGCCTGGGTGGCGCAGTCGGTTAAGCGTCCGACTTCAGCCAGGTCACGATCTCGCGGTCCATGAGTTCGAGCCCCGCGTCGGGCTCTGGGCTGATGGCTCAGAGCCTGGAGCCTGTTTCCGATTCTGTGTCTCCCTCTCTCTCTGCCCCTCCCCCGTTCATGCTCTGTCTCTCTCTGTCCCAAAAATAAATAAACGTTGAAAAAAAAAAAAAATTTTTAAAAATTTCTCAGGTGTGTTTTGTGACCCAAGATATGGGGTGTCATGGTGAATGATCCCTGAGAACTGGAGAAGAATGTATATTCTGCTGTTGCTGGATGAGATATTCTTTATTTGTCAATTAGATACACTTGATAAATGGTGCTGTTCCGTTCAGTTATGTCCTTACTAATTTTCTGCCTGCTGGATCTGTCAATTACTGAAAGGAGGTTGTTGTTGTTGTTGTTGTTGTTAATGTTTATTTATTTTTGAGAGCGAAAGAGAGACAGAACATGAGCAAGGGAACGGCAGAGAGAGGGAGACACAGAATCCGAAGCAGGCTCCAGGCTCTGAGCTGTCAGCACAGAGCTCGAGGCAAGGCTCAAACCCACAAACTGAAAGATAATGACCTGAGCTGAAGTCAGTTGCTTAACCAACTGAGCCACTAGGCGGCCCCTGAAAGAGGAGTTCTGAATCTCTAACCACACTAGTGGATTTTTCTACTTCTTGGGGTTCAATATTGTTCAATAAGGCATACATGTGGCAAAACTAATTTTTATTTTTTTTCCGTGACAGAATGTCAGATTTATTCAAAGATGTTTACCACATTCCTTGCTCTGTTCTGTATATTATGCTAGACATTATAAGAAACACAGCAAATAGTATGATGCCATTCTTGTCCTTAGGAGATTATAGTAAAGAGAAAGCATTTATTCATATATGTATAATTTTTAATATGAAATTTATTGTCAAATTTGTTTCTATACAACACCCAGTGCTCATCCCAAAAGGTGCCCTCCTCAATACCCATCACCCACCCCCTCCCTCCCACCCCCCATCAACCCTCAGTTTGTTCTCAATTTTTAAGAGTCTCTTATGCTTTGGCTCTCTCCCTCTCTAACCTCTTTTTTTTTCTTCCCCTCCCCCATGGTCTTCTTTTAAGTTTCTCAGGATCCACATAAGAGTGAAAACATATGGTATCTGTCTTTCTCTATATGACTTATTTCACTTAGCATAACACTCTCCAGTTCTATCCACGTTGCTACAAAAGGCCATATTTCATTCTTTCTCATTGCCACGTAGTACTCCATTGTGTATATAAACCACAATTTCTTTATCCATTCATCAGTTGATGGACATTTAGGCTCTTCCCATAATTTGGCTATTGTTGAGAGTGCTGCTATGAACATTGGGGTACAAGTGCCCCTATGCATCAGCACTCCTGTATCCCTTGGGTAAATCCCTAGCAGTGCTATTGCTGGGTCATAGGGTAGGTCTATTTTTAATTTTTTGAGGAACCTCCACACTTTTTCCAGAGCGGCTGCACCAATTTGCATTCCCACCAACAGTGCAAGAGGGTTCCCGTTTCTCCACATCCTCGCCAGCATCTATAGTCTCCTGATTTGTTCATTTTAGCCACTCTGACTGGTGTGAGGTGGTATCTGAGTGTGGTTTTGATTTGTATTTCCCTGATGAGGAGCGACGTTGAGCATCTTTTCATGTGCCTGTTGACCATCTGGCTGTCTTCTTTAGAGAAGTGTCTATTCATGTTTTCTGCCCATTTCTTCACTGGATTATTTGTTTTTCAGGTGTGGAGTTTGGTGAGCTCTTTATAGATTTTGGATACTAGCCCTTTGTCCGATATGTCATTTGCAAATATCTTTTCCCATTCCGTTGGTTGCCTTTTAGGTTTTTTTTATTGGTTCCTTTGCTGTGCAGAAGATTTTTATCTTCATGAGGTCCCAATAGTTCATTTTTGCTTTTAATTCCCTTGCCTTTGGGGATGTGTCAAGTAAGAAATTGCTGTGGCCGAGGTCAGAGAGGTTTTTTCCTGCTTTCTTCTCTAGGGTTTTGATGGTTTCCTGTCTCACATTCAGGTCCTTTATCCATTTTGAGTTTGTTTTTGTGAATGGTGTAAGAAAGTGGTCTAGTTTCATCCTTCTGCATGTTGCCGTCCAGTTCTCCCAGCACCATTGGTTAAAGAGACTGTCTTTTTTCCATTGGATATTCTTTCCTGCTTTGTCAAAGATTAGTTGGCCATACTTTTGTGGGTTTAGTTCTGGGGTCTCTATTCTATTCCCTTGGTCTATGGGTCTGTTTTTGTGCCAATACCATGCTGTCTTGATGATTACAGCTTTGTAATAGAGGCTAAAGTCTGGGATTCTGATGCCTCCTGCTTTGGTCTTCTTCAAAATTCCTTTGGCTATTCGGGGCCTTTTGTGTTTCCATACAAATTTTAGGATTGCTTGTTCTAGCTTCGAGAAGAATGCTGGTGCAGTTTTGATTGGGATTGCATTCAATGTGTAGATAGCTTTGGGTAGTATTGACATTTTAACAATATTTATTCTTCCAATCCATGAGCATGGAATGTTTTCCCATTTCTGTGTATCTTCTTCAATTTCCTTCATAAGCTTTCTATAGTTTTCAGCATACAGATCTTTTACATCTTTGGTTAGGTTTATTCCTAGGTATTTTATGCTTCTTGGTGCAATTGTGAATGGGATCAGTTTCTTTATTTGTCTTTCTGTTGCTTCATTATTAGTGTATAAGAATGCAACTGATTTCTGTACATTGATTTTGTATCCTGCGACTTTGCTGAATTCATCTATCAGTTCTAGCAGACTTCTGGTGGAGTCTATCGGATTTTCCATGTATGATATGTCATCTTCAAAAAGTGAAAGCTTGACTTCATCTTTGCCAGTTTTGATGCCTTTGATTTCCTTTTGTTGTCTGATTGCTGATGCTAGCACTTCCAACACTATGTTAAGCAACAGCGGTGAGAGTGGACATCCTTGTCGTGTTCCTGATCTCAGGGGGGAAGCTCTCAGTTTTTCCCCATTGAGAATGATATTAGCTGTGGGCTTTTCATAAATGGCTTTTATGATGTTGAAGTATGTTTCTTGTATCCCGACTTTCTCGAGGTTTTTATTAAGAAAGAATGCTGAATTTTGTCAAATGCTTTTTCTGCATTGATTTTACAGGATCATATGCTTCTTTTCTTTTATTAATGTGATATATCACATTGATTGATTTGCAAATGTTGAACCAACCCTGCAGCCCAGGAATGAATCCCACTTGATCATGGTGAATAATTCTTTCTATATGCTGTTGAATTCGATTTGCTAGTATCTTATTGAGAATTTTTGCATCCATATTCATCAGGGATATTGGCCTGTAGTTCTCTTTTTTTGCTGGATCTCTGTCTGATTTGGGAATCAAAGTAATGCTGGCTTAATAGAATGCGTCTGGAAGTTTTCCTTCCTTTTCTATTTTTTGGAACAGCTTGAGAAGGATAGGTATTATCTCTGCTTTAAATGTCTGGTAGAATTCCCCTGGGAAGCCATCTGGTCCTGGACTCTTACTTGTTGGGAGATTTTTGATAACTGATTTAATTTCTTCACTGGTTATGGGTCTGTTCAAGCTTTCTATTTCTTCCTGTTTGAGTTTTGGAAGTGTGTGGGTGTTTAGGAATTTGTCCATTTCTTCCAGGTTGTCCAGTTTGTTGGCATATAATTTTTCATAGTATTCCCTGATAATTGCTTGTATTTTGAGGGATTGGTTGTAATAATTCCATTTTCATTCCTGATTTTATCTGTTTGGGTCATCTCCATTTTCTTTTTGAGAAGCCTGGCTAGAGGTTTATCAATTTTGTTTATTTTTTCAAAAACCAACTCTTGGTTTCATTGATCTGCTCTACAGTTTTTTTAGTTTCTATATTGTTTATTTCTGCTCTGATCTTTATTATTTCTCTTCTTCTGCTGGGTTTGGGGTATCTTTGATGTTCTGCGTCTATTTCCTTTAAGTGTGCTGCTAGATTTTGTATTTGGGATTTTTCTTGTTTCTTGAGATAGGCTTGGATTGCAATGTATTTTCCTCTCAGGACTGTCTTTGCTGCATCCCAAAGCGTTTGAATTGTTGTCTTTTCATTTACATTTGTTTCCATGTATTTTTAAATTTCTTCTTTAATTGCCTGGTTGACCCATTCATTCTTTAGTAGGGTGTTCTCTAACCCCCATGCTTTTGGAGGTTTTCCAGACTTTTTCCTGTGGTTGATTTCAAGCTTCATAGCATTGTGGTCTGAAATATGCATGGTATGATTTCAATTCTTGTATACTTATGAAGGGCTGTTTTGTGACCCAGTTTGTGATCTATCTTGGAGAATGTTCCATGTGCACTCGAGAAGAAAGTAAATTCTGTTGCTTTGGGATGCAGAGTTCTAAATATACCTGTGAAGTCCATCTGATCCAATGTATCATTCAGGGCCCTTGTTTCTCACTGATCCTGTGTCTAGATGATCTATCCATTGTTGTAAGTGGAGTATTAAAGTTCCCTGCAATTACCACATTCTTATCAATAAGGTTGCTTATGTTTGTGATTAATTGTTTTATATATTTGGGGGCTCCCGTATTCGGCGCATAGACATTTACAATTGTTAGCTCTTTCTGATGGATAGGCCTTGTAATTATCATATAATTCCCTTCTTCATCTCTTGTGACAGCCTTTAATTTAAAGTCTAGTTTGTCTGATCTAAGTCTGGCTACTCCAGCTTTCTTTTGAGTTCCAGTAGCATGATAGATAGTTCTCCATCCCTTCACTTTCAATCTGAAGGTGTCCTCAGGTCTAAAATGAGCTCTTGTAGAAAGCAAATAGATGGGTCTTGTTTTTTTTTATCCATTCTGATACCCTACGTCTTTTGGTTGGAGCATTTAGTCCATTTAGATTCAGTGTTATTATAGAAAGATAAGGGTTTAGAGTCATTGTGATGTCTGTAGGTTTCATGCTTGTAGCGATGTCTCTGGTACTTTGTCTCACAGGATCCCCCTTAGGATCTCTTGTAGGGCTGGTTTAGTGGTGATGAATTCCTTCAGTTTTTGTTTGTTTGGGAAGACCTTTATCTGTCCTTCTATTCTGAATGACAGACTTGCTGGATAAAGGATTCTCGGCTGCATGGTTTTTCTATTCATCACATTGAAGATTTCCTGCCATTCCTTTCTGGCCTGCCAAGTTTCAGTAGATAGGTCTGTCAATAGTCTTATCAGTCTCCCCTTATATGTTAGAGCATGTTTATCCCTAGCTGCTTTCAGAATTTTCTCTTTATCCTTGTATTTTGCCAGTTTCACTATGATATATCGTGCAGACGGTCGATTCAAGTTACGTCTGAAGGGAGTTCTCTGTGCCTCTTGGACTTCAATGCCTTTTTCCTTCCCCAGATCAGGGAAGTTCTCAGCTATGATTTCTTCAAGTATACCTTCAGCACCTTTCTCTCTTTCTTCCTCCTCTGGAATACCAATTATGCATACATTATTATGTTTTATCGCATCACTTAGTTCTCTAATTCTCCCCTCATACTCCTGGATTTTTTTCTCTCTTTTTCTCAGCTTCCTCTTTTTCCACATTTTTATCATCTAGTTCACCTATTCTCTCCTCTGCCTCTTCAATCTGAGCTGCGGTCACCTCCATTTTATTTTGCAGCTCATTTGTACCATTTTTTAGCTCCTCCTGACTGTTTCTTAGTCCCTTGATCTCTGTAGCAATAGATTCTCTGTTGTCCTCTCTACTTTTTTCAAGCCCAACGATTAATTTTATGACTATTATGTTAAATTCATTTTCTGTTCCATTGCTTAAATTGTTTTTGATCAGTTTGTTAGCTGTCGCTACTTCCTGGAGTTTCTTTTGAGGAGAATTCTTCCATTTCATCATTTTGGATAGTCCCTGGAGTGTCATGGAACTGCAGGGCTCTTCCCCTGTGCTGTCTGGAGTAATTGCCTTGGTGGGTGAGGCTGCAGTCAGACCTGATGTCTGCCCCCAGCCCAGCGCTGGGGCCACAGTCAGACTGGTGTGTGCCTTATCTTCCCCTCTCCCAGTGGCAGCACTCACTGTGGAGGGGTGTGGCCCCTGTCTGGGCTACTCGCACACTGCCAGGCTTGTGGTGCTGCTTCTATAGGATCTTGTGTATTAGCCAGGGTGGATCCACAAGGTGCACAGGGGTGAGAGGGGCAGACTCAGCTCGCTTTGCCTTTGGTGACCCGCTTTGGGAGGGGCCCTGCGGCACGGGGTGGTGGCGGCGGGGGGGTGGGGGGGAGGCAGACCTGTCGGAGAGATGGATCCACAGAAGCACAGCATTGGGTGTTTGCGGGGTGCAAGCAAGTTCCTGACGGGAACTAGTTCCCTTTGGGATTTTGGCTGGGGGATGGGCGAGGGAGTTGGCGCTGGCCAGCGCCTTTGTTCCCTGTGAAGCTGAGCTCTGTCCTCTGGGGCTCAACAACTCTCCCTTTCGTTGTTCTCTAGCCCTCCTGCTCTCGGAGCGGAGCCGTTGACTTATAACATTCCAGATGTTAAGTCCCACTGGCTGTCAGAACACACTCCGTCGGACCGCTCCGTTTTTGTAAGCTGGATTTGGGGGTTCTGTCTTGCGGGGTGGGCTGGCTGCCCCTCCACCACCCCGGCTCCCTCCAGCCAGTCCGTGTAGTGTGCGCACCTCCTCTCCACCCTTCCTGCCCTCTTCCATGGGCCTGTTGTCTACACTTGCTCCAGAGAGTCCGCTCTGCTAGTCTTCTGGCGGTTTTCTGGGTTATTTAGGGAGATGTGGGTGGAATCTAAGTGGTCAGCCAGACGTGGTGAGCCCAGTGGCCTCCTACACCGCCATCTTCCCTGGAAAACCTCTGAGAGTCTATGTATCCAAAACTAATTTTTAAAAAGCACAGGAATGTGAACACAAGCGCAAACACAAAATCAGGCGAGTGTTTATGTGTAAGCAGGTAGGAGTGGAGGAAGGAGAGACGTGGAGCATTTCTAAGGTATGGGTAGCATTCTGATTCTTGATCTAGGTGATTAATACACAGATGTTCATCTCAGTATTATTCTTTAAATGTGTGTGTGTATCATATACTCTTTTTGTATATATGATACATTCATAATAAAATTATTAAATATGTGGTTTTTAAAAATTTTTTAATGTTTATTTCTTTTTGAGAGACAGAATGAGACAGAAGATGAGTGGGGGAGGGACAGAGAGAGAGGGAGACACAGAATCCGAAGCAGGCTCCAGGCTCTGAGCTGACAGCACAGAGTCTGACACGGGGCTCAAACCCATGAACTGTGAGACCATGACCTGGGCTGAAGTCAGATGCTCAACTGACTGAGCCACCCAGGTGTCCCCTAAATATGTGGCATTTTTAAAGAAACACAAAGAAAATACATATATATATATATATATATATATATATATATATATATATATAATATTAGAGGTTCATTTTTTTTTACTTTACATGCAAATTAGTTAGCATGTAGTGAAACAATGATTTCAGGAGTAGATTCCTTAATGCCCCTTACCCATTTAGCCCATCCCCCCTCCTACAACCCCTCTAGTAACCCTCAGTTTGTTCTCCATATGTATGAGTCTCTTCTGTTTTGTCCCCCTCCTTGTTTATATATATATATATTATATATATATATATATATATATATTTTTTTTTTAATATTGCCTTGGATGCCATAAAATACCATCCACATGATGGTTTAGAATCAGGGTTTAGAAAAGGTTATCCTTATAAAAGATACATTTTGTAGTAAAACAAGAAAGCAAAATAGAAGAGATAGTTTTGGGCAGGACTTAAAAAACAGTAGAACATAAAGACAGGAGAATGGAAGAGGAACTCCCACGGGACATTAAAAGCACCAATAGTTCTGACAGGCAAACAGAAAGAACACACTTGAAATATAATATGGCAAGGGAAATTGAATAGGAAAAAATATGGAGATTCCCTGAAAATCATTGGGAATGGCTTGAATTTTTTCCTGGATATAATTAAGGGGCCATTGATGTTTCTAAGCAGAACAGCACTTAATGAAATTCAGTTTAAAGGAGATAAATTACAACATGGCAGATTAAATACAATTGTTTATCTCCACTCTCCCCCATAATCTCAGTAAGATAGTTGCAAGCCTACAAGGAGAAGCAATGGGAAGGGAGGCAAGAAAGTAGAAAGCAGAGAGAGAAGTGGTAACTGACTTAGTAGAGCATGAAATTGTATTAATTAAGAGCTCACAGAGGGAATTCTAAAGTGATGGGGACCCCCTAGTGTGCCTTCAGTTCTTTCCTCCTGCTCTGCTCCCTGGTTAGCATATATCCTGGCAAGATAGAGGAGGAGTTTTCTTTGTGTTAACTGATCAGACCTACTTAAAATAACTTAAATTGGAGTCAGAAAGGAAAAAGCACGATGGAGCACATGGTGAGCAAGAAGTGTCCCTCAGAGCTGACCCACACACAACTTGCTACAACTTCTCTCTTAAATATTAGACAACCAAAGACTAACAGAGAATTATAGGTTTCAATATGAATGTCAGACACCTGAATCAATAAAAAGAACAGTAGAACTCAGAGGAAACAACACATAGAGGGAGCCAAAGAAAAGATCACAAAAAAGTATAAAATCTTCAGAGAAAGAGAAGATATTATACACATAAAAGAAATTAAGATGTTATAAAATGGGAAAGAAGTAAGAAAAGAACTTTGAAATGTGTATGATCACCATAAAAAAATCAAACATTTGAAAACAAAATGATAGACGTGGAAAATTGAAGATGTGGTTTATATATACAATGGAATACCTACTTGGCAATCAGAAGGAATGAAATCCTGCCATTTGTAACAGCATGGATGGAACTGGAGGGTATTATGCTAAGTGAAATAAGTCAGTCATAAAAAAGACAGATATCATATGTTTTCACTCATATGTGGAACTTGAGAAATTTAACAGAAGACCACAGGGGGAAGGGAAGGGGAAAAAATAGTTTCAAACAGAAAGGGAGGCAAACTATAAGAGACTCTTGAGGAAAATAAACTGAGGGTTGATAGGGGGACGGGGGACTGGGAAATGGGTGATGGGCATTGAGGAGGGCACTTGTTGGGATGAGCACTGGATGTTGTATGTAAGCAATGAATCACAGCAATCTACCCCCCAAACCAAGAGCACACTGTATGTACTGTAAGTTAGCTAACTTGACAATAAATTATATAGAAATAGAGAAAGAAAGAAAGAAAGAAAGAAAGAAAGAAAGAAAGAAAGAAAAATAAGGAAAAAGAAAATTGAAATGCTCAGTATGTCTTAGCTAGGCCTTGAGTGCTGGCTCCTTTCTAGGCCTTGTAGATAGGAAGTTATCCATTCAAACAAAATAGTCATCGATGCTTAGTTATAATGGGGCTATACACATATGAAATTATTACTATATATAGAATAATATATATATATATATATATACACATGTGTGTGTGTATATATATGACAATGTAACAAAATGGTACTGATGATTTTTTTATGTTTATTTATTTATTTTGAGAGAGAGAGAGAGAGAGAAAGTGTGGAAGGGGCAAAGAGAGAGGGAGAGAGAGAGAATCCCAGGCAGGCTGTGCACTGTTAGTGCAGAGCCTGAGGTGGGGCTTGAACTCACAAACCATGAGATCATGACCTGAGCTGAAATCAAGAGTCAGATGCTTAACCAATGAGCCACCCAGGCACCCCATGATGATTTTAGAAATTGTACTTGAAACTGATGTTACCGAGTCAGTAGTGTGGCTTGCCAAAAACAGTAATTGCATTGAGTGTCATGGCAGCATGGTGATTTGGTGATAACCCTACAAATGCCCCAACATGGGCTGCCTTGACCTGCCAGGACCACAGTCCGAGTGGGCAGAATGCCATCACCCAGGTATGTATTCACTGAGGAAATAGAAAACTCAAGAGATGTTCACTGAACATCTACAACCCGATATCTCCTCGATTGTCCTGCTAAGAAACTCTCCTTGGAATTCTTCACGACTTCTGAGATTCATGGTAGAATGCTTGTTTTCACAAATTCCTCTGTATGTCCACTCAAAAGATAGACCCAGCCCTGTTGAATAATAGAATACCAAGAAAAAAAGGGGGAGATCCTAAAATCTTAAAGAAAGGCAACCCATTTAAATAATAGCAAGAATCAGTGTATCATCTGGCTTTTCATTAGTAAACTTTAATACAAAAAGAAGGGAGAAGATGCCCTCAGAGCTCTGAAGTCTCTGCCTAATTTATTCAGTAGGTGTGTAAAATATTTTCAGATATTCGGGGGTCTCAAAATTTTATGTTCATATATTTTCTATTCACATATACATGAATGTACGTTCATATTTCACATTCATATATATTTTTTATGTTCAATTTTATACTTTCACAGAGAGGTACTGAAGGATGTGCTTTAGCCAAACCAGAAAGATCAAAGCTCTGGACTGAGAACATGGTGCCTTCAGCCCAGAGAGTTATGAAATGAACAAGTACTAGATGACCTGTCTTTACCACGTGGAAAATATTAGGGAGCACCATTTCACCTCCTGGCACACTTAGGAAACAACAGATTTTCAAAATCAAATAATTATTAACTCTAGGAGAAGGATTATGAATATATATGTGTATATGTGAAGATGTAATTATAGTACAATAACTGGCTCAGTAGTAAACAATATTTACATAGTAAAACAATGTAAACCCTATAGATTTAGCTAAACACTATGATGTTGGAGAAGAGACGTATGGGTAGTTAAACTTTATGAGCAATACATCTTCATCTGTCATATAAGAAGCCAATAGATAATGTGTAAAAATTATATATTAAGAGGGAAGCATAAGAATATTTGAGAATTTGGAGACACACTGCAAATGAGAGAGCTGTAAGAGTCCAGATTGTTTTCCTTTGGGAACAAGAGTGAAGAATGTGGAGAAATGGGGCAGGGGTAGCCTTTTAGTGCTATTTAATTTGTTTCACCCAGATTTATGTTGATAAAAATAAAATTTTTTTAAAGATGATAAATGTCAGTAGTGTACAAAATGGATGAGAAGAGAGGCCATTACATTTTTATACATTCTATGTTTATAATTTCTACACTTAATTCTAATATTTTATAGACATAATTTTTTATATTTAATTTTTATATTTTTAATTTTCATATTCTTCTTCTCCTTAGGACCTGGCATATTTCAGTGCCAATGACAACAGATGATGTGCTAAAGGAAATTAAAGGAAATCAGGTGGCTTTTCAAGACTGCTTTATCGCAGATGTTCTTTTCCTGCTGACCTTCCCTTTGTTGACAATGCCCGAGATTCCTGACTCTTTACCAATCACTTCACCGCAAGGTAGTCAGTTAATATTAGCCTGGGCTACTTGTGTTCTTTCATCGGTTGTGGTGGTAGCTGATATGGAGACCTTTCAAACAAATGATTCATTCCGTACTTGGACCAGAATCAGAGTGCCTCCAAACATTTTGACTGACGATGAGAGACACAACGTGTCTGATGTGAACATATCGTGGGATGGAATATTTTTTCTAATAAATGGTATTCTTTACATCAAAACTTTTACTGCGTTCAAAAGACTGGGAAGAAATGAAAATCTTCCTGATGGTGGAATTATGGGCATTACCTCAAGAAAATGGTGTTGGGCCAGACATTTATTAAAGGTTAGTAAAAGATTATATATATATATATATATATATATATATATGTATATTAGACTTACACATTTAGACAAATTCACCATATCACTTAATTCCATGGTATAAAAGAGACTATACTATGCAGATTTTGCAGAGCTATTTTATTTTTGGTGGTAAGTAAAACCATCTTCCTAACCTAAATTTTCAGAAGCCTCTGTTTAGAGATGCATTTCCAACAACAAAGAATGAAATAAATCTTGGTTGTTATTATGCAGAGTCATTTAATTATATTATGAGAGTTTTGTTTTATCTCGATGTGGGCAAAAGGCCCAAAAAACTATTTTACCCAAAGATATCATGTGCTCTCAAAATTGGATTAACTTTTCTTTTTGACAATATAGTGAATAAAATATTTTAGACATTCTGACAGGTGTGAGGTGATATCTCCTTGTAGTTTTGATTTGCATTTCCCTGATAATGAGTGATGTTGAGTATCTTTTCATGTGTCTGTTGGCCATTGGCGTGTTTTCTTTGAAAAAATGTCTATTCATGTCTTCTGCCCATTTTTTTAAATTTTTAAAATTTTTATTTTTTAATTTACACCCAAGTTAGTTAGCATATAGTGCAACCATGATTTCAGAAGTAGATTCCTTAATGCCCCTTACCCATTTAGCCCGTCCCCCCTCCCACAGCCTCTCCAGCAACCCTCTGTTTGTTCTCCATATTTAAGAGTCTGTTTTGTCCCCCTCTCTGTTTTTATATTACTTTTGCTTCCCTTCCCTTCTGTTCATGTGTTTTGGATCTTAAAGTCTTAACATGAGTGAAGTCACATGATATTTGTCTTTCTCTGACTAATTCATTTAGCATAATACCCTCTAGTTCTATCCACGTAGTTGCAAATGGCAAGATTTCATTCTTTTTGATTGCCAAGTAATACTCCATTGTATATATACACCACGTCTTCTTTATCCATTCATCCATCGATGGACATTTGGGCTCTTCCCATACTTTGGCTACTGTTGGTAGCGCTGCTATAAACATTGGGGTGCGTATGCCCCTTCAAAACAGCACACCTGTATCCCTTGGATAGATACCTAGTAGTGCAATTGCTGGGGCATACGGTAGTTCTATTTTTAATTTTTTGAGGAACCTCCATACTGTTTTCCACAGTGGCTGCACCAGCTTGCATTCCCACCAACAATGCAAAAGAGAGCCTCTTTCTCTGCAGCCTCGCCAACATCTGTTGTTGCCTGAGTTGTTAATGTTAGCCATTCTGACAGGTGTGAGGTGGTATCTCATTGTGGTTTTGATTTGTATTTCCCTGATAATAACTGATGTTGAGCATTTTTTCATGTGGAGGTTGGCCATCTGGATGTCTTCTTTGGAGAAGTGTCTATTCATGTCTTTTGCCCATTTCGTCACTGGATTATTTGTTTTTTGGATGTTGAGTTTGATAAGTTCTTTAGATATTTTGGATACTAACACTTTATCAGATATGTCATTTGCAAATATCCTCTCCCATTCCATAGGTTGTCTTTTAGTTTTACTTATTGTTTCCTTGGCTCTGCAGAGGTTTTTATTTTGATAAAGTCCCAATAGTTTATTTTTGCTTTTGTTTCTCTTGCCTTAAGAGACCTATCTAGTAAGAAGTTGCTATGCCAATGTAAAAGAGGTTACTGCCCGTGTTCCCCTCTAGGATTCTAATGGTTTCCTGTTTCACATTTAGGTCCTCATTTTAAATTTATTTTTGTGTGTGGTATAAGAAAGTGGTCCAGGTTCATTCTTCTGCATGTCACTGTCCAGTTTTCTCAACACCATTTGATGAAGAGACTGGGTTTTTTTGCATTGGATATTCTTTCCTGCTTTGTCAAAGATTAATAGTCCATATAGCTGTAGATTCATTTCTGGGTTTTCTATTCTGTTCCATTGATCTATGTCTATTTTGGGGCTTATACCATACTGTCTTGATTACTACAGCTTTGTAATATATTTTAAAGAAAGAACAAATTTTAAAAACTAATTAGAAAGTGTTTTGAACTATGGGCACCTGGGTGACTCAGTTGGCTAAGCATCAGACTCTTGATTTCAGCACAGGTCATGATCTCAGGGTTCATGAGTTAGGGCCCTGTGTTGGGCTCTGCACTGACAGTGTGGAGCCTGCTTGGGATTCTCTCTCTCCCTCTCTCTCTCTCTATGCCCCTCCACCGCTCATGCTTTCTCTCTCTCAAAATAAATAAACACTTTTTAAACTGAAAGAAACAAACTGTTTTGAACTGAAAGAAAATGGAAACAACATGTCAAAATTGGTGGGATGCTACTGAAGAGATACTTAGAGGGAAATTTATAACATTAATCCTCTATATTACAAAAGAAGAAATATCTCAAATCCATGATCTCTGCTTCCACTTTAAGAAACCAGAAACGATTTCAACCAAAAGTAAACAGAAGAAAGGAAATAAAAAAAAATCATTGGGTAAATTAATGGCATTAAGAAAAACAAAACAAAATAAAAACAGAAAACCTACAGAGAAAATCAACAAAACCAAAAAGCTGATTCATTGAGAAGATCCATAAAATTGGCAACTCTTTAGCCAGACTGACTGAGGATAAAACAAAAAAGAGAAGACACAAATTGCCAATATTGAGACTGAAAGAAGTGGAATTGGTGCAAAGTCTGCTGCTGCTAAAAAGACAGTAAAACAATGTTACAAACAACTGTAAATACAAAGTTAAAAAGAATCTAAAACACATTCAAAACCATAAAATGGACAAGTTACTTGAAAGACACAAACTACCAAAGCCTCCTTAAGAAGAAACAGATGATAGGGGTGCCTGGGTGGCTCAGTTGGGTAAGCGTCCAACTTTGGCTCAGGTCATGATCTCGCAGTTCGTGAGTTTGAGCCCCACGTTGGGCTCTGTGCTGTCAGCTCAGAGCCTGGAGCCAGCTTCAGATTCTGAGTCTCCCTCTCTATCTCTGCCCCTCCCCCATTCATGCTCTGTCTCTCTCTCTTTTAAGAATAAACATTAAAAAAAAAAACTAAAGAAGAAACAGATGACATGAATACTCTTACATCAATCAAAGTAATTGAATTTGTTATTTAAAAACCTTCCCACAAAGAAACCTCCAGGCCAGGAGGATTTCATCAGTGTCCTGCTATATATTTTAAAAATAAATGATGCCAGTTCTAAACTTCAGAAAATTGAAGAGGGAGTAATACTTTTCAATTGATTCCATGGAGCAGCTTGTCTGATACTACAACCAAGAATAACATATTAGAAAAATATTAAACTACATAGTAATATCTCTCATAAACAAAATTTTAAACTTCTAGGCAAAATTTTAGCAAACTAGATCCAACAATATATAGAAAGGAAAATATATCATGCACAGGTAGGGTTTTAGTTCAGGAATGAAAGAGTGGTTTACATTAGAAAATCAATCAACACGATTTACCATATTAGAAAACAACAAAAGAAAAACCATATGATCATTTCAATAGACACAGAAAAGCACTTGACAACATCCAATATACACAATTGATTTTAACAATCAGCAAAATAGGAATAAGAAGGAATTTCTTCAACTTAACACAGGACATTCATATAAAATGAATGGCTAACATTGCACGTGATGGTAAAAGACTAGCCCACTTAGATTTAATGCAGTTATTGCTGTGGTTGGGTTTTAAGTCTACCATTTTGTTATCTATTTTCTATTAACACTATATATTCTTTATTTCTTTTTTTTTCTTGCCTTCCTTGCTTAAAATAAGGAACAAGGCAAGAATGTGTGCTCCTATTACTTCTATTCAACATTGTGCTGGCCATTCTAGTAGGTGCAATGAGTCAAGAAACAAAGGCATGTACATTGGAAAGGAAGAGTGAAACTGTCTTTATTACCAAACAGCATCATTAGATGTAGAAAAGGTTACAGAATATACAAGAAACCCATCAGGGCTAATAAATATGTTTACTAAGATTGCAGTTTACAAGATCAATATAAAAACTCAAATTTATTTCCATATGAAATATACAATTTAATTTTGCATAGGAAATATACAAGCATAAAAATGAACAATAACAAATTGAAACTTTAAGAAATACTATTTATATATAGTACATTATAAAATATTAAGTGCTTAGGGATGATTCTGACAAAAGATGTGCAAGTGTATACACACTTAAAGACTACAAAACACAAATAACCGTATGATTTCACTCATGTGGAATTTAAGAAACAAAACGAACAAGCAAAGGGAAGAGAAGGAGAGGCAGACCAAGAAACAGACTCTTAACTATAGAGAACAAACTTATGGTCCAGAAGAGAGGTGGGTGGAGGGGTGATGGAAATAGGTGATGGGGATTAAGGAGTGATGAGCACTGGGTGATATACTGAAGTGTTGAATCACTATATTGTACACCTGAAACTAATATTACACTGTGTGTTACTCACTGGAATTTAAAAGCTTAAAAAAATGGTACCACGCACACATACCACCACACACACTACACATATAACACACACACACACACACACACACACACACACACATTACAAAATATTACTGGTGAAATAAAAGACTTAAGTGGAGAGATCTGTTCATGGGTGAGAAGACTCTGTTAAGGTGTCAATGCTTGAGAAATTCAGCACACATCAGTTAAAATCCCAGTAGGCTTCTAATAGAAATTGAGAAGCGGATTCTAAAAGTCATATGGAAATTCAAGAGAGAACCAAAAAAATTTCCAGATTTCCAAGAACAAATGCCATTAAAAATGTACAAGATCTTGGTTGAGACGAAAATAAAATATTATCAAAAATATTAATAAAGATCCGAATACATAGCCATATCATGTTCATGGATTAGAATACAGAATATTTTAAGCTTTTCAATTCTTCCTGGATTTATCTATCGATTTGATGCTGTTCCAGTCAAACTCCCAATGTTACTTTGTGGAGCTCAGTACACTGATTCTAAAATACATATCAAAGAGTAAAGAGCTGAAAGTTGGAATGGTTGGGTAGCAAAGTATTTCTTCTATCATACATCAAAATTTATTACAAGGCTATAGTAATTAAAACATAAAATATTTATGGCAGTTTTTTTTTTCATTTCGTTCCACATCTCACCAACATTGGGTGTGTCCAATCTTTTATTATCTAAACTCTTTTAGAGGGTATGCACTAGCTTTCTTATGTTTCATGCTTATATGGTGCATTATTTTTATCCCTTTACAATCAATCTGTCTGTGACTTCATACTTCTTATAAACTGCAATCTTGCTTCTTCTCCAGTGTGACAATATATGCTTTAAAATTATAGTATTCAGGGGCACCTGGGTGGCTCAGTTGGTTAAGCATCTGACTTCGGCTCAGGTCATGATCTCATGAGTTCACGAGTTCACGAGTTCGAGCTGCGTGTAAGGCTCTATTCTGACCACTCAAAGCCTGGAGCCTGCTTCAGATTCTGTATCTCCCTTTCTCTCTGCCCCTCCCCTGTTTGCGCTCTCTCTCTCTCTCTCTCTGTCTCTCTCTCTCTCAAAAATAAACATTAAAAAATATTTTAAAAATTATAGTATTCAGTCCACCTAGATTTAACATAACTACTGCTATGGTTGGAGTTAAGTCTACCATCTTGGTATTTGTTTTCTAGTAACCCCACGTGTTCTTTGTTCCTTTGTTTCTCTCTTCTTGTCCTCTGAAGGAATCATGTTTTTTTCAGTATCTCTGTTTTCAACTGTGTTCATTTTTTTTTTGTATTCAAGATCTTCTTTTTAGTGATTGCACTTGGCTGTACAACAATCTTTTTGTTAAGGCTATTTATTTATTTTAAGAGAGAGTGTATGCACGTGCACATGCATGAGTGGGGAAGGGGCAGAGAGAGGGGGAAAGAGAGAGAATCCCAAGCAGGCTTCCTGCTGTCAGTGCAGAGTCCAATGCAGTGCTCAGTGTCATGAACTGTGGGATTATGACCTGAGCCAAAACCAAGAATCTGATGCACAACAGACTGAGCCACCCAGGTGCCCCATAATAATCATCTTTAATTTATCAGAGTCTAATTTCAAGTAGTATATACTTAACAACAGTGTAAGAAACTTATGACTGTATGGTTCCATTTATATCCCTCCCACCCTTTATATTTTTATCTCATATTTTACTTCTAAATATGCTATAAATTTCAAAATATATTGTTACTATTTTTCCTTTAAAAAGGTCAATTGTCAGGGGGCCTGGGTGGCTCAGTCAGTTAAGCGGCTGACTGATTTCGGCTCAGGTCATGATCTCATGGTTTGTGAGTTCGAGCCCCACCTTGGGCTCTGTGCTGACAGCACAGGGATTCTCTCTCTCCCTCTCTCTCTGCCCCTACCCTACTTTGTGTGCTCTCTCTCTCTCTCTCAAAAAAAAAAGAAAGTAAATAAATGAATTAATAGTCAATTGTGATAAAGATGTATAGATATATAGATATATAGATATAAACTGATGGCAAAATAAGTCTTTATAGATATATTCTCCCAGGCATGCTTCATTTCTGTTTGCATATCCAGAGTTCCTCCTGAATCCATTTCCCTTCTGCCTGAGGAATATCTTTGAATTTTCCTATACAACAAGTTCTCTCAGCATTTGTCTGTATAAAGGTGTCTTTATTTTTTGGCCTTCATTTTTGAAGGGCATTTTTCACTGAATACAGAATTATAGGATGACAGCTCGGTTTTGTTGTTTTTAAAGCAATTTATGATGACATCGTTCCATTATCTTATGGCCTCTATCATTTTGGGGAAGAAGTCAGCCATCATTCATGCCATTGTTCTCACATATACAATGTGTCTTTTTATCTGCCGCTGCTTTTAGAATTTGCACGTTATCTTTGGTCTTCAGCATTTTTATTACGTATTATTCATTAGTAGTTAGGTGTGATTTCCTTTGTATATATCCTGTTTGTGGTTCAACTGAGTCTCTTGGGTTTCTGGGATTATGTCAGTCATTAATTTGGGGATGTTCTTGGACATTATCTCTTCAAATATTTCTTCTGCACCATTCTGTTTTTCCTCTCCTTCTAGGGGTTTAGAAATGCATATATGACACCATTTAATATTGTCCCACAGACCTCAGTCTGTTCATTTTGTGTTTACGCTACTTCTTTCTTTGTATTTCAGTTTGTATATTCACCTGTCTTCAAGCTCACAGCCCCTCAGCTTTTCCCACTTTACTCTTGAATGCGTCTAATAATTTTTTTATTCCTGATGTCATATTTTTTTTATTTCTAACATTTTCACTTTGTTCTTTTTTATCATTTACATATCTCAGCTGAAATTCCCCATCTCTGTACTCGCGTTGCCCATCTTTTCCAGTAGGTCCTTCAGCATTTTTATCAGTTATTACCTCTTTAGCCATACTTGGGCTCTTAGCACTGACAAGATTCCAGGGATCTCTTCACACTTTACAACTGGCCCACCACCTTTCCAAACTCGAGGACAGCTGTCTCTGCTTTATAGTCTAGCTGCCAGCTTTTTGATCTCTAAGGAATTCTCTTTCCTCATCTGCCCTGGGATTTTCAGGCATTGAGAGACCTCTCTCTCTTTCTCTTTCTCTTTCTCTTTCTCTTTCTCTTTCTCTTTCTCTTTCTCTTTCTCTTTCTCTCTCTCTCTCTCTCTCTCTCTCTCTCTCTCTCTCTCTCTCTCTCTCTCCCATGCTTCCCTGTCCCCAGTTGTGGCAGGGAGGCTGCCTTACACTTTGTAAAGGCCAAGCATGTCTCAGAGGGAGAGTCTCTCAACCCCCGTATCCCACTCCCAGCCTATGATAGCTGAGAATCCGGAGTACAGATGGATTTCTCTCAACTTTGCTGCCTTGCAGCCTGCCCCCTCCCTGTCTTCAGAGGATTACTGCTTTATTTTTGAGAGAGTCCCTGAATGCCTCAAGGGGATCTCTCAGCTCCCTGGCCTTGTCCCAAAACCTTTGGCTTACTACACCTATGCACTAGGTGAAGATCTATGGGAAAGTTTGTGGGTGGGTAAAAACTCATTCGATGGCTGAGGCTCCTTGGAATTCCCATATGTCATATTTATGATGGATTCCTCTTCCCATCCCTCTGCCAAGAATGAGCATAACCTTGGGTCTTTTCTATGAGAGGCTCATCACTTTGTTTCTAATATATTTACTCTTGGAAGATCATCTCACACTCATTTAAGCAACACAAGCTCTAGACTTTTTTTTTAAGTTTTTATTTTTTTTCTTATTTTTAAAAAATTTTTTAAAGTTTAAATACAAATTAATTAGCATATAGTGTAATAATAATTTCAGGAATAAAATTTAGTGATTCATCACTTACATATAACAACCCAGTGCTCATCCAAACAAGTGCCCTCCTTAATGCCCCTCACCTCTTTAGCCCTTCCTCCCACCCAAACCCTGTCAGCAACCCTCAGTTTTTTCTCTGTATTTAAGAGTCTCTTATGGTTTGTCTCCCTCTTTGTTTTTATATTAATTTTGCTTCCCTTCCCTTCTGTTAATCTGTTTTGGATCTTAAATTCCACATATGAGTGAAATCATAGATTTGTCTTTCTCTTACTGACTTATTTCACTTAGCACAATACCCTCCAGTTCCATCTACGTAGTTGCAAATGGCAAGATTTCATTCTTTTTGATTGCCGAGTAATACTCCATTATATATATACACACCACGTCTTCCTTATCCATTCATCCATCAGTGGACATTTGGGCTCTTTCCATACTTTGGCTATTGTTGATAGTGCTGCTATAAACATTGAAGGGTGCATGTGTCCCTTCAAATCAGCATACATGTATCCTTTGGATAAATACCTAGTAGTGCAATTGCTGGGTCATAGGGTAGTTCTATTTTTAAGTTTTTGAGGAACCTCCATACTGTTTTCCAGAGCGGCTGCACCAGTTTGCATTCCTACTAGCAGTGCAAAAGTTGTCCTCTTTCTCTTCATCCTCGCCAACATCTGTTGTTGCCTGTGTTGTTAATGTTAGCCATTCTGGCAGGTGTGAGGTGGTATCTCATCGTGGTCTTGATTTGTATTTCCCCAATGATGGATGATGTTGAGGATTTTTTCAGGTGTCTGTCAGCCATCTGGATGGATGTCTTCTTTGGAGAAGCGTCTATTCGTGTCTTTTGCCCATTTCTTCACTGGATTGTTTGTTTTTTGGGTGTTGAGTTTGACAAGTTCTTTATAGATTTTGAATACTAACCCTTTATCTGATATGTCATTTACAAATTTCTTTTCCCATTCCTTCGGTTGCCTTTTAGTTTTGCTGATTGTTTCCTTCGCTGTGCGGAAACTTTATATCTTGATGAGGTCCCTATAGTTCATTTTTGCTTTTGTTTTCCTTACCTCTGGAGAAATGTCAAGTAAGAAGTTGCTGCAGCTGAGGTCAAAGGGGTTGTTGCTTGTTTTCTCCTCGAGGCTTTTGATGGCTTCCTGTCTTATGTTTAGGTCTTTCATCCATTTTGAGTTTATGGATTTGAGTGTATGGTGTAAGAAAGTGGTCCAGGTTCATTCTTCTGCATGTCGCTGTCCAGTTTTCCCAGCACCACTTGCTGAAGAGACTGTCTTTTTTCCATTGGATATTCTTTCCTGCTTTGTCAAAGATTAGTTGGCCATACGTTTGTGGGTCCATTTCTGGGTTCTCTAATTCTGTTCCATTGTGTCTGTTCTTGTGCCAGTACCATACTGTCTTGATGATGACAGCTTTGTAGCACTGTTTGTAGTCTTGAATTGTGATGCCTCCAGCTTTGCTTTTCTTTTTCAAGATTGCTTTGGCTATTCAGAGTTTTTTCTGGTTCCATACAAGTTTTAGGATTGTTTGTTCTAGCTCTGTGAAGAATGCTGGTGTTATTTTGATAGGAGTTGCATTGAATGTGTAGATTGCTTGGGTAGTGTCGACATTTTATCACTATGTGCCCAAGAGACTTCTTTTGACAGTCATGAAAATAGAAGTTACATATTAAGTAAAAATCTCTAAGAATTAGAAACAATTGGGAAGAAGAGACAGGGGAGAAGAGGGATCTTGGCTTGCTAAATGAAATTAGGCCCACTGAATTTCAGACACAACAGTCTCTCTAACAGCCTGTGTTCATAAAAGGGTAGTATTGATCCAAAGTTTTAAGTTCTCTCTTCTCTTGATCTCATATCCAAGGAAGCTATAATTCCAAAAATAACTTCATGTTTGAAGTGTCTTTATATCTTGACCGTAGTGAACATCAAAAAGGCACTCCTGGCCAGAGTGGATAAATACATAAGAAAAGAGAAGGCTGATATTCTCTGGGGATTTAAAAGGGAATTAAAATTAATTATGTCTATAGATAAAGAATAAAATTACTGAAATAACTTATATTTATGAATATATATAATATGACATATTTCCATGTCATGTATTTCAATACCTGGAGTATTATTCAGAAATACACTAAGAGTCAAACCTTAATAGTTACTACATTTTATTTTTAAATATAGCAAATTAGAAGACAGGAATTGTAAGGACCATCCCTAAAACAAAAGATCTTTAAGTTATTTTCCATTTTGTTACAGAGTAAAATAAGAAGTATCTTCGCAGTCTGGACCAAAAGTGAACTTTATCTTGGATATCCTCTTCTTAAATTTATGAAAATAATGACTACTGAAAAACTGAAAAGCCTTCTAAATATATCACCAACCGATACACTAACTATACACAATGTTGAGTATACAGGACACCCTTTGGAGATTGCCTTGTTATTAAGTTACTGCTCTGCATGCACAGTCAACAAAAAGATTTATCTGGTAATATATAATGAAGATACAGAGCAGTGGATGAACCAAGACTTTGCATTAGATGTCCCTAGTGACACTTTTGTAAATGCACATTTTCTATATTCAGCACTTCCAGAATTAGTACTATGGGACAAACATAGGGTCTACTATTGCTATCACAATTTCACCGAGACTGGAGTCATCCAAACACCTACAGAGTTTGGAAACTTATCAAGGTTGTCACAGAACAGCACCATTCATATTATTTTCATCGGTGAGCCATTCTCAGTCTGCAAAAATTTATTCTAGATTTTCTAGTAGATACCTTCCTTATGAAGATGTAACAATTATAAATGCACTAATATATGGGTATATGGGTAGAGAAAGGTGTACTTTTTACCGCCTAAAAACGGATATGTTTTAAGCTCCACTAAGGTCAGTTATGATCTCACATAGCAAAATGGCCAACTCCAGTTCTGGGTTTTTTTTTCCCGTTAGATTCATTTCGGTCAGTCAGCACATACATATGCATTTTAGTGTTGGAAGTGATATGGTGTTGTATTCATTTCCTAGGACTCCTTAGGGCTACCACTAGCTGGGTGGCTTCAAACAACAAGAATTTATTGTCTCAATTTTGGAGGCTAGAAGTCCACATTCAGGGTGTCAGCAAAGCCATGAATTCCCTCTGAATGCCATGAATTCAGAATCCCTCTGAAACCCAAAGGGGGATCTTTCATTGCTTCTTCCCAGCCTTTGGTGGCTTTCTGGTAAACCTGGCCATCCCTTGACTTGCAGCTGCATCATCCCAACCTCTGCCTTCATCATGATGTCGCATTCTCCCTGTGTCCTCACACGCCAACTTGTTGTAAGGACGCCAGGGCCCACCCTGCTCCAGGAGCACCTCATCTTAACTGATTGCCTCTGTAATGACCCTATTTCCAAATAAGGTCACATTCTGAAGGAGTACTGGGAATTAGAACATCAACATATCTTTTCTGAGGGGACACAATTCAAGCTATGGCACATTTTGTAGAGTTAAGTGGACCTGTATTCACATCCATGAGCAAGTCATTGAACCTTTCCAAGCTTCAGTATTCCAATCTAGAATGTAGGGCAGCTGTGTCAACTGGATAAGAGATTGTATGTAAAATGCTTAAAATAAAACTGGGTGCATGGTAAACCTTCAGCTAATAGTAGTTATTCTTGATCTTGTTATTCCTGAGGTAGCATACTAAACATTATAGGCAATGCCGAGAAATAGGAAGTGCAATCCTCAAAAAGCCTAGTTAGGAGGTAACCCCAAACATGGAATTTAAAGGAAATGTCACTGTCATTCATAATCAGTCTTTCTTGACCTCTATCACCCTTCAACTCCCAACCATTTGATTTTTATGTTCCCTTTTACAACAAAACTCTAAAAAATATTGCCTACTTTCACTTTTTCCTCTTTCCTCCCTTTCTCTTGAAGGCACTCTAATCAAATATTCCGTGGAAACTGCTCTTGTTAAGGTTCTCGATGACCTCCACTGTGCTAACCCAATGGCCAATTTTCAGCCATCTTCCATGACCTGGCAGCAGCATTGGAAACCACTTAGCAGGGCCTTATTCTTGAAATACTTTTTCTTTTTGAAGTTTATTTTTTACTTTTATTGAAATTCTAATTGGTTAACATACAGTGCAACAATGGTTTCAGGATAGAATTCAGTGATTCATCACTACATACAACACCCAGTGCTCATCATAACAAGTGCCCTCCTTAATGCCCATCACCCATCTAGCCCATCCCCCACCCACCTCCCTCCATCAATCCTATTTGTTCTCTATCGTTAAGAATCACTTTTTACCTCTTTTTACCCCTTTCAACATCTCCATGTTTTGTTTCTTAGCTTCCACATATGAGTGAAATCATATGGTGCTTGTCTTTGACTTATTTTGCTTAGCGTAATATACCCTATCTCCATCCATGTTATTGCAAATGGCAAGATTTCACTCTTTTTGATGGCTGGGTATTATTCCTTTGTGTATATATACACCACATCTTCTTTATCCATTCACTAGTTAATGGACATTGGGTCTCCCTCCATAGTTTGGCTATTGTTGATAATACTGCTATAAACACTGGGGTACATGGACCCCTTTGAATCTGCGTTTTTGTATCCTTGGGGTAAACACCTAGTAGTGCAATTGCTGGATCATCGGGTAGTTCTGGTATTAGCTTTTTGAGAAACCAGAGTGGCTGCACCAGTTTGCATCCCCACCAACAGCACAAGAGTTGTCCCCTTCAAAATGCTTTTTCTCACCTGACTTTTGGGCTATCGCTTTTTTACTCTTCCTACTACCTCACTAGCTACTCCTCCTCAGCCTCTTTTCCATCTTCATCTTCCTGATTCCCAAATGGAGAGGCACCTCAGGGTTTAGTTTTCAGGAATCTTCTGAGTTCTGTTTACATTTGCTCTGCCCTCTGGCCATAAGCCCTAGCCTCAACTCCAGGCCTTATTCCCAGCTGCCTTCAGCATACCTTCATTCGGATGACTAGTAGGCATCTTAGATTTGACATCCAAGAATGGATCCCTGAGTTTCTCACTCCTATCTCAACCTGCTCCTTGCCTAGTCCTTTCCTGTCAAGTAAATATCACCTCTTCCTGTCTTCCCAGGCACAAACCTTGACCTCATCCTCGAATCTTTCCCTTTGACATCCCACAACTAATCCACGAGCAGCTCCTGGTGGCTCTATCTAAAAAGTCTATCTAAAATCTAACCCCTTTCCACCATCCTCACTCCAGTCCAAGCCAGTGTCCTCTCCAGCCCATATGTGTAAGAGCCTTTCATGTGCTCTCCCTGCCTC
Source organism: Lynx rufus (assembly GCF_022079265.1). Taxonomy (NCBI): domain Eukaryota; kingdom Metazoa; phylum Chordata; class Mammalia; order Carnivora; family Felidae; genus Lynx; species Lynx rufus. The sequence continues at coordinate 58,267,717 of NW_025814829.1, forward strand.
CACCAGATTACAGTCACTGGGAAGCTAGCGTGAGCCTTTCAAAACATGCAAAATCACAATACTCCTCAGCTTAAAACCCTCATTTGGCTTCCTGCATCACTCAGGATAAAATCCAAAACTGTTACCATGGCCCGAAAAGTAGTATGTGGTTTGGCCCCAGACTCTGATGTCATCTATCACTTGACCCTTTGTTCACTGTTACCTAGCTGCAGACAGGCCTCTTTGCTGTTCCCTGGTTACCTACTGTTTCATATGCCAAAAGCGTTGTTCACATTGATGTCTACATGACTCTTAACATTGGATTCAGGTTTAAGTCCAAATGCCAACTGTTTGGAGAGCTCTTCCCTAACCCTGACCTAACTCCCATGCTGTGTCCCTTACACTTCTTCATTTTGTTCACAGCACTTCTCATCCAACAAATTACACGTGTACTTATTCATTAACTGAATCTTCCAACAAAAAACAAGCTTTGTGTGACTTTGTTATATTTGCTGCTTTACCCACAGTGTCTAATATAGTATATAATAGGTACTTTTTTGAATAAATGGATGAGCATGTATTCATTGAACACGCACTATTTGCGAGATGCTCTTCTGGGAGTTGGAGATAGCATGGAAATTGGACACAATCCCCACCCTTTTAGCACTTACAAAATTGCAGAGGATAAAGACAAGTAAACCTACAAACAATGCAACATGGCTAATGCTATAACAGAGCCAATATTGGGCGCTACAGAATCACATAAATCGAGTACCTTACTCAAGTCTGGGAGATACAGAAGGCTTCCTTGGAGAAGTGATGTCTAAGCTGAGGCTTGGGAAATGGGTAATGGGAACTGGGAAATGGGTAGACGTTAGGTAAGCAGTGAAGACAATGAAGACAGTGTACCCAACCACCCAGAGACAGAGACAACAGGGTACAACCCAGGACTCGAAAGAATACACTGCTGAAACAGAGTTCTCCAGAGAAAAAAAGAAGTCTCCCCTGGAGAAATGAAGTTCAGATTATGAAAGTCCTCACAAGCCATGTGAGAAAATTGGACCTTCTCCTGCAGCCTGTATAGGGAGTTCTAAAGAGTTTTCAGCAAGAGAGAAGCAGAATATTTGTGTTTTTAAAAGACCGCTGGCCACCATGATAAGGAGATAAGGTTAGAATAGTAAATTGGGGATAGATTTTATTTTTTACTTTTTTTATAGAAAATATTTTTTTAATGTTACATTTGTCCCAACACAGCATTCCACTAACATATCTGTATGGGTATGTGCATTTTACACAAGTGTATAAAAATGTATATGTACATTTTTTAATTTAAATTTTGGTTAGGGGGCGCCTGGGTGGCTCAGTAGATTAAGCATCTGGCTTCAGCTCAGGTCATGATCTCACCTTTTGTGAGTTCAAGCCCCACATTGGGCTCTTTGCTGACAGCTCTGCTTCAGATTCTGGGACTCCCTCTTTCTCTGTCCTCCCCCGCTCATGCTCTGTCTCTCTCTGTCTCTCTCTCTCTCTCTCTCTCTCTCAAAAATAAATAAACTTTAAAAATTTTTTTTAATTTAAATTTTAGTTAGTTAACATACAATGTAATATTAGTTTCAGGAGTAGAATTCAGTGATTCATCACTACATACAACACCCAGTGCTCATCCCAACACTTGAGGATACATTTTAGAGGGACCTTAAAGTCTGAATGTTGTACTGAAGGCCATTTGGAAACACAGAAATAAAAAGCTTAAACAATTCATAAACATGAAATATGAAGTCAAAAGCCTTCCACCTTCACCATTTTCATTCCTCAAATAACCCACTATTCAAAAGTTCCTGTGAATTTATTCAGACTCTTGAAAAAGAAAATTCAAAACATAATAAGCTGTATTTTCAAAATATCTAATACACATAAAAACTATGCCACTTTCACTGCCACAGTGTTCATGGTTTAACTGTACTATTATTTAGACCAATAGGAGTATAAACATATTTACATAGATATCAGGCTTCATTTCTTTTGCTACTACAAATAATGCTGCAGGAAATGTGCTTCTATATATGTATATGTTTTCTACACTTGTACAGGTATTCTTTGATATAAGTTATTAGATGTAGAATTCGTGATTCAAAGCTCTGAATATTCAAAAAATCAATACATCTTTCCAGTTGCTCTCCAGCAAAAGTTGCCACAGTCTGTTTCCCCAAAAGTATTAGAAAATGTGTATTTTCCATATGAAAATATTTGATATTTACCCACAGTACAGAAAAAAGTGGGTAATTCTCCTTTTAGGACTCATTTTATAATTAGAAGTTATATCTAGTTTCATGTGTTTATTGGCCATATTCTTCTATGGATTGTCAGTTCTTACTCTTGAGATATTTTTGCATGGGGTTATCTATTTTCTTATTGATACTGATATGGTTGTTACTCACAGTGTATATTCACCATTTATCTTTGACATGTATTGCAAATATTGTCTCTTGTATGTAATTTCTTGTACCTTTTTGGAGGGATTTGGTATTTAGAATTTGTGTTTTTGTGTAGTTAAATTTGTTAATATTTTTACTTGTGACTTTGGATGTAATGTCATAATTTGAAAGGTCTTTCCAATTACAAAAATATTACTAAGTATTTTCTTTTATCATTTTTACTTTTCTAATTTGCATATTTCAATCTTTAATTCATCCAGAATTGTGTTTGGTATAAGTTAAGAATTTCGTTCTATTTTTTGTCTTTATGTCTTTCACTGAAAGCTGATGTTGCCTTCAAATCACTGTTTTAGAAACCAACCCTTACCCCCCAGATTTGAAATACCACCTTCCTTATCTGTTTATTACTCGTGTCAACCAGGTTCATTTTCTAGGTTATTCTGTTCCACTCCTACCTGCATGAGCTCTCTGTCGTTTTGATTACTGTAGCCCTAATCTCCTAACACACCACATAATTCACTTATTTTCATGTCCTATTGACTGTATTCCTGCAGGAATGTAAGTTACACAAGAGGGAGGACTTTCTGGGTTTTCCCCTAATGTATCCCCCACAAGTTTCTAGAACACTGTGTAGCCAGAACAGGCATGCAATTTATTGAAGAGATGATGATATGTGTGCAATATTAGGTCTTCGCAAGCAGGAATGTTGTACACTTCATTATTTGTATTTTCTCTAATTGGTTTCTTCAAATATCCCATCTCTTTAGTCAATTTTAGAAGTTTGTATTTCCTTAGGAAATCATTCATTTTATCTGGATTTGCTACTTTATTGGCAAAGGTTTTCCATTTTAATTTTTAGATTGCTTATTGTCTGTAATAGTATTCTCTTTCTTATTTATAATGTTGTCTGTATCCCACCCCTTATTAATTTGGCTCACAAGATATTGTTTATTGTGTTTAGGGGTTTTTTTTTGGCTTTGTTTTCTTTGTTTTGAAAAGTACTCTTAATTTATTTATCAAATCTGCTTTCTATTTAATTCCTTAATTTCTGCTTTTGTCATTATTGATTCTTCACTTGTGCTTTTTTTTTTTTTTTTTTTGTAACTTTGGTGCTCTGTGGCCTGCTTCTTATGTTAAATGATTAGTTCATTTATTTTCAGTCTTATTTTCTAAGCATTTAAAGCTACAAATAAGCATAAGGCTATGAATTTTTCTCACTACGGCTTTATCTGCATCCCCAAACTTTTATATACAGTGTTTTTAATCTCATTGTTTTAAAGTCATTCCTAATTTTCTTCTTAATATTCAATCCAAAATTCATTTAATAATGTTTCAACGAGCAGCGAGATAAGCAGAAGAGAGAGTGCCATATAGCACACAGAAGGGACACCTAATTCAGATTTATGAAATCAGAAAAGTCTACACAGAGGCGCCTGGGTGGTTCAGTTGGTTAAGTGTCCAGCTCTTGCATTTGGCCTAGGTCAGGATCTCATGGTTCATGAGTCTGAGCCCCCATCAGGCTCTGTGCTGACCCTGTGGAACCTGCTTAGGATTCTCCATCTCCCTCTCTCTCTCTACCCCTCCCCCACTCATGATCCATCTCTCTCTCTGTGTGTCAAAAATAAATAAGAAAACATTAAAAAAAGAAAAAGAAAAGTCCACACAGGGGAAAAGCCCTCTAAACCAAAACCAGGGAGAAGGTACACACTAGAAAAATTAGATCAATGGTCAGGATGAGAGTTGAAGTAGCAAAGACCCAGAGGTGCAAGAGAACATGGCAAGTTCGTGGAACTGAAGTTAATCGTGTATGACTAGATGGTAGAGGGTGAGACCAAAAGTGGCAACAAGGCTGGTGGGAGAAGGCAAGGACCACGTCACCAAGTGACCTGGACACTATGTAAGATCCTAAAGCAATATGTGTTTTTTGTTTTGTGAGATTTTAAACCTTATATATCATCATACTGTGTGTATCCTGCAACGACTTTTCTCACTCAACATCTGGATATATTCTGTTAGGTCATCCACCCGCATCCATCCTTCTCTCCTCCTTCCACCTTGTGAAGTTTCTAGAAACACACACACACACACACACACAGCACAGCAGGCCAAGAATTTGGTACGCCTGGATGGACTTTTTGTCAAAAGCACAACAAAACAAAATTAAATTTATAAAGGATCTAAGTTCCATGAGAAAAGTTACCAAATCACTTTAGCATCACAGTGTTACTGACCTGTCAGCACTGGTGTTGGATGCCCTGTGTGTTGCCTTAGCGCTAAGGGCAGCGTACCCTTGCAGTTTTACTAAAAGACTCAGAAGAATATTCCAAGCTTCATATTCACCTTACCAATCAATGTAATAATTTCGCCAACATTATTATATTGTTGAATTTCTACTGACAACACTAGGACTGTGTGACAGCTTAACGTTATAAGGACATCTATGTGGACAGTGATGTCTTATTAAAGTATTCTGATCCTAAAAAAAAAAAATCGGCATTTCTGATTTAGGGGTTTTATTAGCATATAAACTACAGCAGTCTGTGAAAATATCACTTATTTATTCAAATTTCAAATGTAAGATGCATACACATAATATACTCTGAACCTTCCTGACTCTACGAATCGACCTTCCTCCTTTTGGTCAGTCCCCTTAAAGCATTGGGTGGTTTGGGTTTGTTTTGGGGTGTTGTTGTTGTTGTTGTTGTTGTCGGGTTTTTGGGTTTTTTTGTTTTTTTGTTTTTTTAGTTAAGGAAAGTATACCCCTAGAAGCTGTACACGGAGAAAGTCGTATATGGAAAGAAAGCTATGAAATCAACTAGCTCCACTCTTCATTTTACAGATATGACTATAAAACCAAAGAATGTAAGAGACTTATTGTCTATGAACCTCTATGACTTAGGCATAAAACTCTGTTAAGGGAAGAAGTTGGCTTTTATTTATAGAGTGAACATGAGAGGAACCAACACCCACCCCCGTTTCTTATCCCAGTTTTGTTAGTCTGCTAGGGCTACTGTAACAAAATATCATGGGCTAGGTGGCTTAAACAATACAATTTTATGTTATCACAGTTCTGGACTCCAAAAGCCCAAGACCAAGGTGATCTCACGGTTGGTTTCTGGTGAGGATCGTCTTCTTGGCTTAGAGACATAGGCCACCTTCTCACTGTGCCCTCATATGGCCTTTTTTTCTGTGTGCATGCAGAGAGAGAGAGACAGAGATCTGATGTCTCTTATTCCTCTTATAAATAAGAATACCAGTCATATTGGATTAGGGCCCCTCCCTTATGACCTAGTTTAACCTTAATTACCTCTTTAAAGATATTTTCACTTGGGGGGACACAATGCTGTCCATAATGCAATGCTTCCTAATAATATGATTCTTGTCATGCCTATCCTTATTATTATTTAATGCACTAATTCTAGCTTTTTAATGGAAATGATGTCATATATACCTAAGTGATATTGTACACGCAAGAAGAAATCTATCCAGGGGAAACATTGCCCCACTATGAAGTGGGAGAGATGTCCTTCAGCATCACGTAAAGTTGTAGTTTTCTGCCTGCACACTCTAACTTTCTCAAAACAGACAAATCCTTCCTTACTACAAAAGAAATTATTTTGGTTAAAAGTGCATGGATTCGCGGTTACTTAGAATAACACAAACTTTTCTCCTCCTTTTCCAGATTATTATGGAAATGTGGTGGTGAAAATGGAAAATAACATAATGTTCTACTTCAAGGCCAATATTAAAGATGCGGTAAAACTACACGCATGGACAAATAGTACACTGAAGTCAGCAGTCTCGATGAGTTCCTCTGGGCTAATGTATCTCATATATGTTTTTGAAAATGGCACAATACGTCCACAGGAATATCCTTTAAGACTAGAAGCGAAAAGTGTAACTTTCAATTCAAGAGAGAAATGCCCCTACGTGGCATTTCTTAATAATATTTTTAGTGTTTTTTTCTTTTTGGACAAGGGACAGAACGTGTCCATCTGGACTCAAATAGTCTATCCAGAAAATGTTGGTCTGTATATTGTGGTGGAATCATACGGCCCAAATATATTACAAGAGACATATCAGGTTCACTATGAAGTTGCCCTAGGATACTGCACTAAAACCATGGTAAGTTGATAGTTTGAAAATGTATTCATATGACTGTAATAAATGTAAAATTATAATATTGACTTTTATAAATCCTACCACCAAAAAAATAGCGTCTAGCATTGTCAGTCACATTCCTTGAGGTTTTCTCATGATATCACGTATCCTTAGTTTTAGGTTCTCTTGGCCAATGTTGCAGTAATTTCTGTTAACTGGTTGTGGTAAACAGTGTTTGATGTGAAGACAAATTAGAACTTTCTTTGTCTGTTGTAAATGTGTGTGTGTGTGTGTGTGTGTGTGTGTGTGTGTGTGTGTATGTGTGAGTGAATGTATTTTTTAAAAAAATATTTTCCTTCTAGGTTTAGCTTGGAAAATGTTGAGAAATATACAAGTTTTTAATAAATAAATGATAAGCCATTAGCTCCTGAGTCACACATTTCACTTTTAATATCCAAAAGGCCTCTTTGCTGCCTAAAAGCACATTCCTGCAGAATTCTTTGTCAATTGTATTATCTGCTTCCTGCTTCCTTTTTTGTTTTTAATGCATGGCTTTGTATGGACTTCTATCAGCCACCTATTATACTATAACATCACCCAAAACGCGATGGCTTCAAACAGTATCCAAATCTATTTGTCAACATTTGGGTCGTGAGAGGCTGGGCAATTCCGCTGGTTTCACCTGGGTTTATTCATCTGGTGGTTTGTCTGGGACAAGGTGATCTAAGATGGCCTCAAACACATGTCATGTGGTTGGCGCTCACGCTGGCTTGTTTGTAGAAGGGACATCAGCTGAGCACTTGTCTGTGAACCATGTGACCTCAATTGTCCAGGCCAGACCTGGCTTTTCCCCAAGGCGGTCATAGGGCAGTATTCCAAGACTGCATGAGTGGAAGCCACAAGGCCTCTTCTCGGCCACATTCTATTTGTCAAAGCAATTCATGAGGCCAGTCCAGGTTACTTACGCTGTGAGGGGTGGTGCCTACAGGAAGGAGAGGAATCACTGAAGCTAGCTTTGGAAACAGTCCAGCACAATTAGGTATGAATGAACTGCATATATTATTTTGTGTACTACTTTCCGATGAACATTATAGCATAAGCGTTTTATGCGTTACTACAGTTTTTTCCCCAACACTCTCTATTCTGTTTCCCACCTTCTCTTTCTAGGCTCAGCTTTCTTTAGCATATATGAGGGTGGGCCTCTGAACTGATGCAATGCAATGGAGTGTTGAGTTAATTCCAAAGTCAGTTAAAGCAGAGAATCCTAAAACATGAAACATATATATGAAGCATTGTACTTTAACTTCAATAAATGAATGTGCATTCGTTAGTCAATCTTTTAATATAGGACCACAGGCTTTTCTTTGAAATAAGTCAACTTATTGGAGCGCCTCGCCTCCTTTCTTGAATAACCTTATTTGTAATGCATTATCGCTGACTTCCCATTTCTGTTTCTTTAAAGTAGAGAAGGGAAGGGGCGACTGGGTGGCTCTGTCAGTTAAGCCTCTGACTTCAGCTCAGTTCATAAGCTTGCACTCTGTGAGTTGGAGCCCCACATCGGGCTCTGTGCTGACAGCTCAGAGCCTGAAGCCTGCTTCGGATTCTGTGTCTCCTTCTGTCTCTGCCCTCTGCCTCTCATGCTCTCTCTCGCTCTCTCTCTCTCAAAAATAAACAAACATTTAAAAAATTCTTAAAAAGATAAATTAAGTAGAGGAGGGAAAACAAAATTAATGACACTGGGAAAGGAACCAAAGTTCTTTTTTTTTTTTAATTTTCAACCAGCTTTTTATTGTTACCTTGCTCATACCTAATTCAGCAATTTCTTCAGGAACTTGGTTTATTAAAACTTTCCAAAGCAATCAGTTTAGTTCTCAGAGAAGCAGTAACTGACATTTCACCAGTTCATAATGTTTCATTCCACAACTACAATAATAATGCAATCTGGCAGAAATGGGTTTAGAAACAAAGAAAGCTGATTTAGGTTTGTGTACAGTCATAGGGATAGATCTTAAAACGGTGTCGAGTAGAAAACAGTGTTAAGTGAGGAACTGAGACTGATCACATGGTAACATTTACAAAAATTACAAACACCCGCATACAAATCACAAGCAACAAAAAGAAAAGCATTATTCATTTTCCGTGGATACAAAGATACCCGAGGACATATATCAGACAATATGACATCATCAAGTATGATGACATCATACTTGTTTGATAAATATTATGGGGGCCTACAGTGGAGACAGGAAATGGGGGAAGAAGGTACAGGGGAAAAGTAAAACATAATGAATAAAATGAGACTCAATTGATCATGTTTCAAGAAATAAGGAGTATCTTCAACTCACTTTTCTGAAACTGAGTTACCCCTTCTTCCAGAACAAAAACAGAAAAGAGTTCCACTTCCTTTAGCCCAGGAATATTTTCTTTCATTATCTAGCCCCAATATCTGCAGATGCTCTCATAAGTTTTCTTTCCAAGACTGGGCTGTCTCGTGTGCATTTGCCCATTTGCAGTTTAGAACTTCAAAATAAGTTACCAGTCAAAATATACAAATGACCAAGGATATAAAAATTTACCTGTTTTGATAAAATACTAGCTCTGTCATTTGTTAGCAATGCACATTAACTGATGACATTAAGCAAGTTTTTTAAAATTTGATTCCATAAAAATCTTAAGACTGCTTTTACATCTAACTTTTTTATTAAATTATTTTAATTCCAGTATGCTTACCATATAATGTTACATTAGTTTTAGGTACACAATGTAGTGCTTCAACACTTCCCTACATCACCCAGTGCTCATCACAACAAGTGCCCTCCTTAATTCCCATCACCTATTTCCCCTTTCCCCCCACCCACCTTCCCTCCGGTGACCAAGAGTCTGTTTCTTGGTTTGTCTCTCTCTCTCTTTTTTTTTTCCTCTTTGCTCATTTTTTGCTTTCTTAAATTCCACGTCTGAGTGAAATCATATGCTATTTGTCTGTCTCTGACTTATTTCACTTAGCATTACGCTCTCTAGTTCCAAAAAATGCCATTGCAAATGGCAAGGTTTCATTCTTTTTTGTGTGGTGGAATAATATGCCACTGCATATATGTGTGTGTATAATATATATATATATATATAAAATACATATATATTATATATTATATAATCACCTCTGATATATATATATATATATATATCACCTCTTCTTTATCCAGTCATCAATCAGTGGATACTTGGGCTGCTTCCATAATTGGCTCTTGTAGATGATGCTGCTATAAACATAGGGGTGCATGTATCACACCTGTCAGAACGGCTAAAAGCAAAAACACAAGGTGTTGGCGAGGATGTGGAGAAAGGGGAACCTTCTTGTGCTGTTGGTGGGAATGCACACTGGTGCAGCCACTCCGGAAAACAGTATGGAGGCTCCTCAAAAAGTTGAAAATGGAAGTCCTCTTTGATCCAGTAATCGCCGTACTGGGTGTTTACCCCCAAAAAAACACAAAAATACTTACTCAGAGAAGCAAGTTTTTTAGTCTTTCTATGCCTCCGTACCCTCATCTAAGTAATGATGATAATAATAATAATATATTATATGTAATAAAATATATTAACATATAATTTTGTTAACATGTTAATACAATGAAATTATATAATATAGTCATTATCATAATATTTACTTTGTAAGGTTATTAGGATGAAAATTAGTTTAGGTATGTAAAGCCTTGGAGCTGCGTCTGGTACCTGGCAAGCACTATGTTTATGCATTGCTGCTACCACCACAATCACCACTGTGGGTGCTGCTCTTAAGGCTGTTGCTACTGCTCCCACCACCACGTTTCACCAATTCTGAGGCACATTTTTTAAAAATTTACACCCAAATTAGTTAGCATATAGTGCAACAGTGATTTCAGGAGCAGATTCCTTAATGCCCCTTACCCATTTAGCCCATCCCCCCTCCCACAACCCCTCCAGGAACCCTCTGTTTGTTCTCCATATTTAAGAGTCTCTTCTGTTTCACCCCCCTCCCTGTTTTTATATTATTTTTGCTTCCCTTCCCTTATGTTCATCTGTTTTGGATCTTAAAGTCCTCATATGAATGAAGTCATATGATATTTGTCTTTCTCTGACTAATTTCGCTTAGCATAATACCCTCCAGTTCCATCCACGTAATTGCAAATGGCAAGATTTCATTCTTTTTGATTGCCGAGCAATACTCCATTGTATACATATACCACCACATCTTCTTTATCCATTCATCCATCGATGGACATTTGGGCTCTTCCCATACTTTGGCTATTGTGGATAGTGCTGCTATAAACATGGGGATGCATGTGTCCCTTCGAAACAACACAACTGTATCCCGTGGAGAAATGCCTAGTAGTGCAATTGCTGGGTCGTAGGGTAGTTCTCTTTTTAGTTTTTTGAGGAACCTCCATACTTTTTTCCAGAGTGGCTGCACCAGCTTACATTGCCACCAACAGTGCAAAAGAGATCCTCTTTCTCTGCAGCCTCGCCAACATCTGTTGTTGCCTGAGTTGTTAATGTTAGCCATTCTGACAGGTGTGAGGTGGTATCTCATTGTGGTTTTGATTTGTATTTTCCCGGTGATGAATGACGTTGAGCATTTTTTCATGTGTCAGTTGGTCATCTGGATGTCTTCTTTGGAGAAGTGTCTATTCATGTCTATTGCCCATTTCTTCACTGGATTGTTTGGTTTTTGGGTGTTGAGTTTGACAAGTTCCTTATAGATTTTGGATGCTAACCCTTTATCTGATATGTCGTTTGAAAATATCTTCTCCCATTCTGTCGGTTGCCTTTTGGTTTTGCTGATTGTTTCCTTCGCTATGCAGAAGCTTTTTATTTTGATGAGGTCCCAATAGTTCATTTTTGCTTTTGTTTCCCTTGTCTCCGGAGACATGTTGAGTAAGAAGCTGCTGTGGCCAAGATCAAAGAGGTTTTTGCCTGCTTTGTCCTCGAGGATTTTGATGGCTTCCTGTCTTACATTGAGGTCTTTCATCCACTTTGAGTTTATTTTTCTGTATGGTGTAAGACAGTGGTCCAGGTTCATTCTTCTGCATGTCACTGTCCAATTTTCCCAACACCAGTTGCTGAAGAGACTCTTTATCCCATTGGATATTCTTTCCTGCTATGTCAAAGATTAGTTGGCCATATGTTTGTGGGTCCATTTCTGGGTTCTCTATTCTGTTCCATTGATCTGAGTGTCTGTTCTTCTGCCAGTACCATACTGTCTTGATGATTACAGCTTTGTAGTATAGCTTGAAGTCCAGGATTGTGATGCCTCCTGCTTTGGTTTTCTTTTTCAAGATTGCTTTGGCTATTCAGGGTCTTTTCTGGTTCCATACAAATTGTAGGATTATTGGGGCGCCTGGGTGGCGCAGTCGGTTAAGCGTCCGACTTCAGCCAGGTCACGATCTCGTGGTCCATGAGTTCGAGCCCCGCGTCAGGCTCTGGGCTGATGGCTCAGAGCCTGGAGCCTGTTTCCGATTCTGTGTCTCCCTCTCTCTCTGCCCCTCCCCCGTTCATGCTCTGTCTCTCTCTGTCCCAAAAATAAATAAACGTTGAAAAAAAAATGTTAAAAAAAAAAAAAAAAAAAAGAACAAATTGTAGGATTATTTGTTCTAGCTCTGTGAAGAATGCTCGTATTACTTTGGTATGGATTGCATTGAATATGTAGATTGCTTTGGGTAGTATCGACATTTTAACAATATTTGTTCTTCCTATCCAGGAACATGGAACCTTTTTCCATTTTTTTGTGTGTCTTCTTCAATTTCTTTCATAAGCTTCCTATAGTTTTCAATGTATGGATTTTTCACCTCTTTGGTTAGACTTATTCCTAGGTATTTTATGGGTTTTGGTGCAACCATAAATGGGATCAATTCTTTGATTTCTCTTTCTATTGCATCATTGTTGGTGTATAGGAATGCAACCGATTTCTGTGCGTTGATGTTATATCCTACAACTTTGCTGAATTCATGAATCAGTTCTAGCAGTTTCTTGGTGAATCTTAGGAAACCCTAAAGATTTCCATATAGAGTATCATGTCATCTGCAAAGATTGAAAGTTTGAACTCATCCTGGCCAATTTTGATGCCTTTTATTTCTCTATGTTGTCTGATTGCAGAGGCTAAGACTTCCAATACTATGTTGAATAACAGTGGTGAGAGTGGACATCCCTGTCTTATTCCTGACCTTAGGGGGAAAGCTCTCAATTTTTCCCCATTGAGGATGATATTAGCGTTGGGTCATTCATATATGGGTTTTATGATCTCGAGGTATGATCCTTCTATCCCTACCTTCTTGAGGGTTTTTATCAAGAAAGGATGCTGTATTTTGTCAAATGCTTTCTCTGCATCTATTGAGAGGATCATATGGTTCTTGTGCTTTTTTTATTGATGTGATGAATCATGTTCATTGTTTTGCAGATATTGAATCAGCTCTGCATCCCAGGTATAAATCCTACTTAGTCGTGGTGAATAATTTTTTAAGTGTATTGTTGGAGCCAGTTGGCTAATATCTTGTTGAGGATTTTTGCATCCATGTTCATCAGGGAAATTGGTCCATAGTTCTCTTTTTTATTGGGGTCTCTGTCTGGTTTTGGAATCAAGGTAATGCTGGCTTCATAGAATGAGTTTGGAAGTTTTCCTTCCATTTCAATTTTTTGGAACAGCTTCAAGAGAATAGGTGTTAGCTCTTCCTTAAATGTTTGGTAGAATTCCCCTGGAAAGCCATCTGGCCCTGCACTCTTGTTTTTTGGGAGATTTTTGATTACTAATTTGATTTCCTTACTGGTTATGGGTCTGTTCTAATTTTCTATTTCTTCCTGTTTCAGTTTTGGTAGTGTGTACGTTTCTAGGAAGTTTTCCATTTCTTCCAGAGTGTCCATTTTATTGGCATATAATTGCTCATAATATTCTCTTATTATTGTTTGTATTTCTGCTGTGTTGGTTGTGATCTCTCTTCTTTCATTCTTGATTTTATTTATTTGGGTCCTTTAATTTTTCTTTTTGATCAAACTGGCTAGTGGTTTATCAATTTTTTTAATTCTTTCAAAGAACCAGCTTCTAGTTTCATTGATCTGTTCTACTGTTTTTTTTGGTTTCGATAGCATTAATTTCTGCTCTAATCTTTATTATTCCCTGTCTTCTGCTGGTCTTGGGTTTTATTTGCTGTTCTTTTTCCAGCTCCCTAAGGCATAAGGTTAGGTTATGTATCTGAGATCTTTCTTCCTTCTTTAAGAAGGCTTGGATTGCTATATGCTTTCCTCTTGTGACCGCCTTTGCTGCATCCCAGAGGTTTTAGGTTGTGGTGTTATCATTTTAATTGGCTTCCATATACTTTTTATTTTCCTCTTTGACTGGTTGGTTAGCCCATTCATTCTTTAGTAGGATGTTCTTCAGTCTCCAAGTACTTGTTACCTTTCCAAATTTTTTCTTGTGGTTGATTTCAAGTTTCATAGCATTGTGGTTTGAAATATGCACAGTATGATCTTGATCTTTTTGTACTTGCTGAGGGCTGTCCCAGTATGTGGTCTATTCTGGAGAACATTCCATGTGCACTGGAGAAGAATGTATATTCTGCTGCTTTAGGATGAAATGTTCTGAATATATCTAAGTCCATCTGGTCCAGAGTGTCATTCAAAGCCATTGTTTCCTTGTTGATTTTTTGATTAGATGATCTGTCCATTGCTGTGAGTGGGGTGTTGAAGTCTCCTAATATTATGTTATTACTATCAATGAGTTTCTTTATGCCTAAGGCACATTTTTTTACCATCTATGACATCAGGATGAGTCTTATACCCTGTGGCATCCTAGATTTGATGAATTATGGTTTTATTCTTTGCATTCTATACTTTCACTCTGACGCGTGTAGATGTTTACGTTTATCCTGCTTGGGACTTCTTGGGCCTCTTGAATCTGTGGATCACTGCCTTCATCAGATATCTTGTCAAATGTCATCTTTGCCTCTGTCCCTATCTTTTCTCCTGAAACACTGATGAAACAAAAGCTAACCCTCCATCTATTCCCCATGAGTCTTTCTTCTTTATTGTCCATCTTTTTATCTCTCTGCGATACATCGTTATAATTTCTTCTGATCTGTCTTCCACTTCACTCCTTCTTCTTGTCATGCCTGATCTGATGCCAAAATTATGCACTGTGTGTTTATTTTGACTCTTGTATTTTCCATCTCTAGAAGTTTTATTTGTTCCTTTAAAAAGACACTGACACATTTATGGTTTCTTTTACACAACAGATATTTTCAACTTGTCATTTATTCCCACACGACTAGTAAACACATCTGTTTTATAATCTGCACCTATTACTTCCATATCTGCAGTCTGAGCATGTGCTATTTCATCTATTTCTTCTCCCTCATCATTGTTTATTCTGGTTTGTTTATTCTCATGCACACCTTATTTCCTTGTGCACTTGGTTATTCTTGACTATGTGCTGTTACACTTGTAAAACTATCTGTAAGAATTCCCTGAGGTCGAGTAAGAATATGCCTTGATCTTAAGATGATCTGTGTTTGCTGCTATCTAGGGGTACCACTCCCTTGAAACTTCTTTAAATCCTGAGTCTTCTGGACAAACAATTCCACCCATACAAGAACCTACCCATAGGTAGGCTACCAATTGTTAGGACAAATTTTTTTCCTTTTCTTGCTTTTTCTGATCACATAGTAACTGAAGTCACTAGAAGGTTAAGGAGGGCCCAAATTTAATCTTGACTTACTCTTACTCTGAGAATACAATCTTCTGATAACACAGGTTAATGTAGAGAGGATATCCAATTTGATTCTCTATCTTGAATTCTCTGTCTTCTGACTATGTTGACAAATGCCTTTAGGGGAGAAATAGATTATGGCCTCTGGTGTTCTGCTTTATTCTTTAGATTCCTAATTTCCCTCAGTCTTTGGGCTAATAGTTCTCTACTCTCTTGTCAGTTATTGGATGCTTTTAAAGGTGACTTCACAAAAGGCTGATGTTTGTAGGTTTTGTGATATGTGTGTTTTTAAGAGCAAAAATTTGTCGGGGTGCCTGGGTAGCTCAGTCACTTAAGTATCTGACTTCGGCTCAGGTCATGATCTTGCGATTTGTGAGTTCGAGCTCTGCGATGGGCTCTGTACTAACAGCTCAGAGCCTGGAGCCTGCTTCAGAGTCTGTGTCTCCCCCTCTCTCTGCCCCTCCCCTGCTCACACTCTGTGTCTCTGTGTCTCTCAATAAGAAATAAATGTTAAAAAAATTTTTTTTTAAAGAGCAAAAATTTGTCCGTAGAACCTATCTACCACTAGCAGAAATGAAAGTCTCCAAATCATTTCCTAATTATTTATAATGAAATGGTTTTTAAACAGATTATCACATTCACAAAATATATATTTTTAAAATAGTTCCACTGGGTAAATATTTTCAGTGATTATGATCCAAAATAATATACATATATGCTGGTTGAGTTACAGACCCAAGTTTGAGCACCACTTAAGTGACAATTGATAAGCAACCCTTGGAGAATCTGCTTACATTTCACAAAAGATAATATTAAAATTTTCAAGCCTAATTATGCTATTTTTATCATTACATATGAAGAAGAGTATGGTGTACAATAGAATACAAGTGTAAATTTGACAACTAGCTCCTTTCCTCGAAACTGAACTAGATTTATTTTTAGTGTGATGACCTCCACAGCCTTCAACTTTATCATGAGAGATTGCATATTTTGTTTAATACCACTTACCATCCAAGATGTGGATAAATAAACTTTGTCTCAGAAGTTAAGATTTTTTGCAAAGGTTGTATTAGAGGTACAACATCTCTGTTCTAATCATACCAGATTAGCCAGAGTCAAATTGATATCTCTGAAGATAGTATAAATATATACAAAACAAAGAAGTACCACCAAAAAAGTAATTTTGGGATATGGTGATTATAGTTACCATGCTTTAAAAATATGCAGCTTATGGGGCGCCTGGGAGGCTCAGTCGGTTGCGTGTCTGACTTCAGCTCAGGTTATCATCTCACGGTTTGTGAGTTTGATACCCACATTGGACTCTGTGCTGACGGCTCAGAGCCCAGAGCCTGCTTTGGATTCTTTGTCTCCCCTCTCTCTGCCCCTTCCCTGTTCACATGCTCTCTCTCTTTCTCTCTCTCTCTCAAAAATAAATGTTAAAAAAATTTTTTAATTAAATAAAAAAATACAACCTATAATTTTTTTCCTCTAATATCATACATGTTCCGTAACTGGATTTATCCTGAAAAGATAGAAACCTTCTGGAATGCTGAACATTGAGATGAAACGTGCCCCAGGTAGAAGAAAATAGCAAGGACATATACACAAGGCAAATAGATTTTTTTTTAATTACTCAAAAACAAGAAAAGAAGTTTCAGGCAAATGACTCCTCAGAGTCTCAAAAATTACAGACAACATTATGTCTGTAATTATTCTAAAAACCTCAAAGAAGAAATAAAAAGGTCCAGAGATGAGGTTATTAGGAACAGGAGAAGGCTGGTCACACATCAGGAATGAAATGAAAAATTAAAAATGAAAATAGGAATATTGCAATGACAAAAGTAAATGAAGAGGGAGAGAGAAGCAATCGAAATAAAGGGACTATGGTAAAATGCAATTCAAAGAGAAAATAAGAAAAAGGTAACAAAGGAAGTCTAATATGTACATAATTGGAGTTTCTGAGTTAGAAAAGAAAATAAATTGGAAAAATACTAATTATATTTTTTCTTACCTAAAGAAAGTTTCAAATCTGTCTTGAAAGTATTCATTGTCCCCCCATTCCCAGTTTTCCTGTTTTAAATAAACTCTCATTTTCTTTTCCAGACAGTAACATTTTTTCAAAATGTAAATTATGAGGCAGTAGATGATTACTTCAAATTGCAGTAAGTATGACTTTTAAAAGAACCTACTCGGTATGAAATGTGCTATCAAGGGTATTGATTTCCAGGTGTTCTTTTACTTAAATGGCCTCATATCATTTTAAATATCCAGATTTCAAATTCCTTTAAATGTTTGGAGAGATGTGAAATTACTATTCTGTATAAAAATGTAACAAAATGAAACCTATCAAGGTTTTCATTCATCCAATTGAAGATGCAAAAAACAAGCTATTTCTTAATTCATTAATTTTCAAGTGTGTTTTATCATTCATTCCCATCCCAAAGTCTTTACATACTATCCTTGGGCAGACTATAACTCTAATATCAGAAAGTTTTTGAGTAGAATCAGAGAAAACACCATCGTTGACTCTTCTTGGAATAGGTAGGACCTGAGCACGATAATTCCTGGAGGAAGCAACTACTCAGAATTGAGTCTTAAGGCATTTCTATGGTCATCATTAATTCCTGACTCAATATATTCTCTTGAAAAATAGCACTGCTACTCCAAGTGAGTATGAGTACCTACTCTATGCCAAGCACTTTCTAGGTGTTCAAAATACATGGTGAACAAGAAAGGAGGTACTGGTGTCGTGGGACATATCTCTTGTAGGAAAAGACAAAGAACAAACCATCAAATAAATGAACAAGATGATTTCAAATAGTTTTAAATGCTATTAAGGAAAGAAAACAGCACGAAGTGGTAGAGAGAGACCAGGAAGGGGAGGGAGAAAAGTCTACTTTAAAGACAGTACTCAGGGAGGCTCAGTTCATCCCTCGCCCCCTCACCTACCAACTTTTCTCTCGATTCTTCTAATGTTGTGTGTTTCTTGGGGTATTTTTGATTTTCTGGATATTTACTCAGAACTGTGTTGCTGTAGAATACAAATCAAACTGTCCAGGATACTTGAGGTCAGTCGAAGACTCGAGAAAAAATACCTAATGCTTTGAAATCAGCCATGGCAGGAAAAAAAAATCTACCTATAAGAAAAAATTATATGGAAAATTATAAATGCAGGGGTGCCTGTGTGACTCAATTGGTTAAGCATCCAACTCTTGATTCTGGCTCAGGTCATGATCTCATGGTTCATGAGATCGAGCCCCTTTGTCAGGCTCTGCACTGACAGCATAGAACCTGCTTGGGATTCTCTCTGCCCCTCCCCACCACACATTCTTTCTCTCTCAAAAAAAAAAAAAAAACTTAGAAAATTATAGATGCAGTATTTGTTATAGTGTTCTTCACAGATCTATGGTATATTACTGTATTTATCAAATCAACGTTTCCATCACATTGGAAAACAAACCATAAGTGACATAGTTAAAATTATAAGATGCCTCCTGATTTCAAAGGTATTAAATGAGAAAAAAACATATATCTTAGAATTGATGAAATATGGAACAGTGATTTAAAAAATATAAAAATGTGCTATTTGTATCCTAACTTATTTATTTACATTTTATACCCAATATTTGATAAATAAATAAATATGAAAATGTGATGAATATTGGAAGAAAAAGAACCTTTGCATGTGGTTAGTTTGTTTTTCCCCAGCTGTTTCAAAAAGGAAACACCTGAGCACCAACGGGATAGAATATTAATAAAACTTCCAAAAAACTCTGTGATTTTTGGCCCTCCCCAGTTTCTCTGAGCACAAAATAACTCTTGTGCACTTCATCACCTAGAAATTTGATCTCATTTTTGCTTCCAGTCGGATCATACTATGTGGCATAATGTGGTTCAGGAAACTGATTTCATACCTTACTCTTTATTGTTCCCAAAGTGTTATCAATAGGAGGAAAAGATCTGTAGAGGGTAGAGGAAGAACAAATGGAGCAGCTGTAGCCTTCTGATACCATCAGAAGCAGGGCAAGATGTCAGCAGCACAGCCTCTCCTCTAGGGACTGGGGGTGTTAATAAAACAGGGAGTTGAAATGTTGATAGCTCTCATTTCTCTTTCCCATTGGGCCGACCCTATGCCAGCCCACCATGAGGTGTGAGGGGCTTTCCAGAGTGACCACAGTCCACAGCTGCCTTAGCAGAAGCAGAGAGCAGTCGCTATCACCACCCCCTTCTAGGCCTCTAGAATTCCTCACAGGGCTCAGTCACATTGTGTACATGGGATTTTTCATAGGCTCTCCAGAAAGGTGGGATTGTGCCCGCCTCCCCTGTGATTCTATAATCACCTGCACGTGCTGTTTCTCCTAGACACCAGAACACGGGTCTTCTGCTTCTCCACATGAGGCCTAGTGACTCAGCAAGACCATGTCCGATATCCCAGAAGGTAAGTGACATGCGCAGATCAAAAGCTTTACCTCAATAATGGTAATAATGGTGGTGAGCTGTATAATCCATACAATACCTCTATGCAACTCCACTCCCCTCCTACATTTGTAACATTTCTCCATAGGGAAGAGATCAGGGAACAAAACTCTGGGAATGGATCACAGTTCTGCCTTCCGTGGGTTTGCCGTCGAAAGTGAGACATATAACTACCTATAAAAGTGTAAAATTATTAGTTTATGGAGACAAATAAAACTGTATAAAGGAAAAAGTGAAATGAATGAGAACAACAGAAGCTGGGTGTGTTTGTCAGAGGAAACTGCCAGTCATGTCCACATTGACCCTGCATTTATTTCTTTATTCAAAAAAAGTGAACCATTGTTTCATTCGAAAAAATGTATCGGATACTGACTGTGTTTCTCTGTCTCAGTATGTGTGTGTAACCATGTAACAACCACCACTGTCACAAAGACCAAAAGACAGACTCTTCCCTAGTCGTAAACAAAAGCCAGCATGAGGGAATGTGAGATACATGGTCATCAAATAGCCCAGAAGAGTGGGCCATTCTGAGTGTCCCAAAAGGACTGTTGAAGAATCAGTAGAAGTTGAGCAGGCTGGATGCAAAGGGAACCCCAGGAAGACGCATATACCAAAGTACAGCACCGTGAAATAGCAACAGTGTGTTCAGGTAACCAGAAGCATTAAGAAACTGAACACCAATTCTTCAACACCACCCCACCTCTTCTGAGTCAGTTCTACTCCAAGGGATGCCTTCTCTCTTTATTCCCTCCCAGCCTAATTAACAATCAAGAAACATATATTGGTGGGAAGGCAAGCTGGTGCAGCCACTCTGGAAAACAGTATGGAGTTTCCTCAAAAGACTAAAAATAGAACTACGCTACGACCCAGCAATTGCACTACTAGGCATTTATCCACAGGATACAGGTGTGCTGTTTCGAAGGGACACATGCACCCCCATGTTTATAGCAGCACTATCGACAAGAGCCAGAGTATGGAAAGAGCCCAAATGTCCATCGATGGATGAATGGATAAAGAAGATGTGATATATATATACAATGGAGTATTACTCAGCAATCAAAAAGAATGAAATCTTGCCATTTGCAACTACATGGCTGGAACTGGAGGGTATTATGCTAAGTGAAATTAGTCAGAGAAAGACAAAAATCCTGTGACTTCATTCATATGAGGACTTTAAGAGACGAAACAGATGAACGTAAGGGAAGGGAAACAAAAATAATGTAAAAACAGAAAGGGGGACAAAAGAGACTCATAAATATGGACAACAAACTGAGGGTTGCTGGAGGGGTTGTGGGAGGGGGGATGGGCTAAATGGGTCAGGGGCACTAAGGAATCTACTCCTGAAATCATTGTCGCACTATATGCTAACTAACTTGGATGTAAATTTTTAAAAAATTAAATTAAAAAAAAGAGAAACATATATTGAGTACCTACTGTATACCAGGCATAACACAGTGAGGAATCCCTACAAGAAGAATTCAAAGGTACATGAAATAACAGCCCCCGTCCATCAGGACCCCAGCACAAGGAGCCTGTTCCCAGCAGAGTGAGCTTGCATGAATTTGGAAGGAGCGCTGAACAGAGGCAGATGTGATCCAAGCTTGAGTGCGGCTGACAGACACATGGCTTCCCCGGGCAACTTCCTGCAGGTGCACACCAGCCACTCCCCGGCCGGCCTACCCCACCACCTTCCCAGCTTCATCTTCGCAGGAAGCAAGAAACCGCAACCTAGCCAGCTCTTTCTTCCCCAGCCTAGGTCTGTTCTCCACCTCCAGCTGCTTGTCCCGTACAAGATGCCTTCCAGAAGCACCCTGCTTTCCTCTACCCCTTTTTCCTATCTACTCACTAGGTTTGTTAGGGATCCCAACCACTGGGTGCTGCCCAGCCCAGGCATTACAAAAACAGGTTAATCTCACCTGAGTTCAGATCCAAGCCTTGCCACCTGCCGGCTGGGGCAAGCTACTAACCAGCGATTTGCCGCCGCCTCGTTTGCCAAAGGGAAATTGGTCTTACAGTATTTATCCACTCTGTAGAGAGTATTAAATGCGATCCATTTGTGTAAAGTGTCCAGAACGGTGCCTGTCGCAGAGTAGCCATCTAATATTACCAGTTTGTTTCTTCTCTTTCCTCCTCGGCATGCCCCAAGACACGGGCAGTTCAAATCTAGCCACCCTCTGTGCCCCACTGTAGGTAGCTTGTATTGGCTGCAATGAAGCCACCCTAGTGAGCCATTCCCCAGAAAGCTTTAGTGATTCCCCCCAGGATCAATTTCCCCAGGGAGAGATGACTACACTCTATGTAATGCATTATCTACCAACGTTTCTGTGTTGACGGCCTTCAGAGTTCCTGTCTCAGTTCCGTTGTTCTGCCCGGTTAGAAGGAATGTGCTGTGTCCACTTCTGAGCTAAATTAAGAGCGGTCCTACCCTGTCTCTGCACCTGAGAGAATAATGTGAAGTGTTTGCTTTGGCAGCACATATACTAAAATTGGAAAATAATATTAAATAAAGAAAACCAGTGCGCTCATTGTTTTCATTTGGGTTACATGTCAGAATACCTCTAATTAGGTATCCAATCCTGAGAACACTGTCAGCCCCACAGCAGTGGGTGCATGGGTGCCCTAGAAAACAGCCTTTCTCGTGCATCCCATACTCTGTACCAACGTTCCTGTTCACGTCCCACATGTGGGTCAACTCAGATTTTTAACCCCAAGCATGGTTGTTGATTTTTGTCAACTGGGCCCCGGAAGAGAAGGGATGTTATGACTAAGACACCGAGTGATGGTGGGTCCTGACTGAAAGACTCACCCCTAGGAAGCCTAGGATGGGGCGGCAGGGTAGTCAACCACGTGTGACAAATGGATAGGTTAGTAAAGATAAAGGGCAGGCCCATGCTTCTGAACACATTTGACTGGAAAACAAAGCTTTGATGATGAAGGACAGCAAGGACTGTAGGTAGAGTTGCTGAGAGAACAAATCAGGTCCTGTGACCAAGATCAGGTGGTTCAGGCAATAAAATCCATGAACTCCTGCTGTAGAGCATGCCTTTCAAATGAAGGCTGAAGGGCCTTGGTTTCGCATGCACAACTCTTTAAATCCCTCAAGCTTATGTGGACATTATTCTCTAACCCCATCCTCTGATCCCCAAGTCCTACTTTGGGGTAAGGAGTATTAGAGGTTTTTTTCAGATTTGTCTTATGGAAATATGCAACATACAGGACATGTTTAAGACAGAAAGCAAGCGTCTAGATCGCCCCTAGGAAGCCTAGGATGGGGTGGCAGGGTAGACAGCAACGAGTAAGGCATCTGGGAGCCAGGTTGAAATTGAAATAGGCATCCTGGTCAGGGAAGAACCAGGTCTCTGGTTAAAAAGAAGTCAAATTAATAGCTATACATATTGTAGAAACCTACCAGCTGAGCCAGGTGCAAGCTGGAAGTGGAGTTGATGATCATGTTTGCAGAGGTGCTCGTAAAAGATGAGATTGGGTCAGTTCTCTTGAGATACTGATGTCAAAAAAGCAGAGTACTAACCTTTGGGCAATGGTCTGGGCAACCGGAAGCAAAGAGAGAGAGAGAAAAATGTGATCAGAAAGGAGTAAAACAGCACAGAACAGTATGATAAACCGTACATTTAAAAGGTTATTATTTCAAATCAAAAATGTAATTGCTTTTAGCTCATGAGAACCAGAACCACTGATCTCACCACTTAAATTGCTTCATTTTAGGTGTTCCAAATAGCTGTTGGCTGTAATCCTCATAAATACATTGCTGTTAAAGGGCAAGTATATTTGCATTTGACCTGTCTTACTCTTTGCATTTTAAAACAAATGGTGAACTACATTGTAATTACTGGTGGTGCTATTAGCCTGATGACTGACATGTTCTTTATGAAATCCAAAGTTGAATCGGCATTGGTGCCAAAACTTGAATTGAAGTTTGTCCAAACTAAATTTGTGTGAACCTTTTGCCAAGTCAAACCTTACATCTGAATCGCACAAACAGATAAAAAGAATTAACCTCTTTCCCTATTACCAGCATTTTTCTCCGCCTTCCCTTTTAATAATCCAGTTCCCAGCTTTCACCATCACCTCTTCTCAGCTCTTCAGGCTCACTTCCCAGGGAAGGGAGAGGCAGAAACACTTAGGTCTACTTTCTGTCCTACTCAAATCAGTCATGATCTCATCTCTGTCAGAGAATCGCTTACATCCACATCAGAGAAGCCTCAGTTTCCTGCACCATTTCCCATGGGACATTTTTTTAGAGCAAACCTCACAGAACCATCAGTGCTTCCTCCAGAGAACCCCAGGGTTCTCTTTATTTGATCTTACTGTGGTTCATGATGAAGCACGCTGGATTTTGTCATCCACTTGCCAAAGCTCTCTTCTGTGTGGGCGAGACTCGAGGTCAGCAAGCACAGTACGTTCAGCTGAGATAAAGGTGCACTTGAGACGAGAAGGTCTCCTGTGGTTAGGAGTGGGGGAGAGCGGGGGACCAGGGGCTCTTATGCAAGTCTATTTGTGAAACGACTTGCTCTCATCCAAACAATTGTCTATTCACCTGCCATTCCAATAACCTTTGGAGTGTGGAATTGTGATAATCGGTTGCTGGCTTGGTGATTAAGTATTCTTATTTAATTCAGCAAGGAATTTGCATTTTCCATAACTCCTGTTCCAGGAAACACGAAGGCTAACTAATTTATATAGCATAGAGCATCCTGCTTCTGGGATGGTCCACGTCCTTGCTTCTTAGAGAATGGTCAGTGGACCAGCACTGGCATCTTGGGGAATTATTAGAAATGCGGAATATGTGACCTTCTCCCACTCCTGCTGAGACAGAACTTCTATTTTAACTAAATTTCCGGGAGATTAGCAAGAGCATTAATATTTGAGAATAACTGCTGTCCTGTTTCCCAGGACTACTGCACACAGTAGCCGTGCCTGCAGATTTCTTTCTTCAGTGAAATGCAGCTTGAATCAGTCTGTTCTGGGAGGGTATACATGGCGATTGTCAGATAGCTGGTTGTTCACCAGACCTATCTGGAAAGCATGTTTGAAAAACATAGATTTCAGTACCTTATTCTAGGCCTCTTAGTCAATGACTAAGAATGACTGCAACCCGAAAATGACCCTCTGATCTTAAATTCAGGATGTGATAGGCCTAAGGTTTTCACAGTCATGAAAGGAGACCTATGGAGTTCAAGGTGCCCATGACAGGAGAAATGTCCATGATGAAGGGCATCTCATGGGGTCTGTTTTGAGTTTCAGGGTGGGAGATGGTGTAGACTTCCAATATCTCTCTAAACGCAGTGGTGATTTGAGTCACTCTCTTGCTGGAAGTAGCCAGCAAAAATGGTCAAATGAATAATTTAACTTACTGAAAAATTTATCACTTTATAGACCATGATAGCCTTATGTCTGCATGAATCCTAACTGGAAATTACGTGAATCCTTAAAGTAGCTCCTTACCTGTACAACTGAGTCTCCAGTAACAATTAGGAGTCTGTGTTTAAAAAAAAAAAAAAAACATATATATATATATACACACACACACACATATATATATATATAAATGGAAGAAAATAGTCCAAAGAAATTTATCTTATTTTGATAGATTTTCAATGAATTCTTCACATGTATCAAATATAGATAAATCAATATATTTCAAATTCTGATGTCCTCAGAAACATTTATGAAGCTGATTTTTTTAAATAGAAATGCAAGGGCCACAACCAACCCCAGGATTCTAATTCAGTAAGTGACAATTCTGTGATACTCTCAAGTCTGAGAATCACTGAGTTAAATGATTAAATGTCTGTTAAGTATATAAGGGATGATAATATTACAACTTCATTATGTTTTATTTTTTGTAGATTTAATAAAAAAGAATGTCTTCAGCATGATTTCTTTTACTATATTGAAAAGTAAGAAATAGTTTTAACATAAGCACTGAGTCTTATATTAATATAACACCAATAATTTAGAATCAAGTAGTATTAATTCCTATTAACATCAATCTTTTCTAAAATATGCATTCATTGCTATGAATTTACCTCTAGGCACTGCTTTTGCTGCAACTCACAAATTTTGATAAGTTGTGTTTTCATTTTCATTTAGTTCAAAATGTTTTAAAATTTCTCTTAAGATTTCTTCTTTGACCCATGAGTTATTTAGAAGTGTGTTATTTAATCTCCACACATTTGGGGAGTATTTTGTAATTATGTTTATTTATTTAACTTTTGTAATACCTCCTTACCTGAACAAAGTAATGGTTTTGATTTTTAAGTTTGAAAAGAAGAAAGAAAAATAAGTAATGAAAAATGATTCTTTTTTTACAGGTCATATTTGAGGAATAAACCATCTAAAAACTTGGTAAGAAAACTATAATTTTATCAATCAGACAAATATAGAAAATAACTAAATCATTTTTCCTTTTCTAGCGAGTAAAATATAATTGGAAAGAATATGGCTGCCCATTGAGACTTGATTTTCGAGAAAAGTTTCACCCTTTGGTTCAATTGTAAGTATATTCTTACTAAAATTTTTACTTACTTTGAAAGTTTCAAAATGAAAGTATGAAAACAGAGCTAATTAATTATGCACTTAATAATAAATATTTTTGAGCACCCAATATATGCAACTCTAGGTTTTCAATACTAGTTATACAAAGTTGGACTACCCATGGTGCTTGCCTGTTGAGAGAGCTTGTAATTTCACCGCTGAGACATAGTGGATAAGATAACTGAGGCTCTTCTCAGGCATGCAGGTGATCTCTTCACCCTTGCTTTATTCTCTCTATATCTCTCCCCAAGCTCTTACCAGCACCCCTGCCTGTTTGATAGGAATTACCTTCCCCAGGTGACATATGACTGTTCTGTCCATGGGCCAACAATAACTGAAAGGTTGCAAGGAAAGAAACTAGATTGCTGATAAGGGCTGGTACATTGGGGAGATTTCAAAAATATTATCTCTAACTTAATTCTTAAAAATAATATTTTATAATGAGAATAAAATGCTATTAGGAAGGCTTTTGCATGTAGTTTTACATTACTTTGCTTGTATCTTTGATTTTATTCTTGATTGATGATTTTAAGTAGGCTCCACACACAACATGGAGCTCAAAATCATGACCCTGAGATCAAGACCTGAGCTGATATCAAGAGTCTGACTCTTAACCAACTGAGTCACCCAGGGACCCCATGATTATAGCAGTTACACAGCTTGTTGCAAAACTTAAAATAGAAAAATATAAGAGCTAAATGACCCATTTCCTAATTTTTTTTTTTTTTTTTGCTATTATAAACAAAATGGTGGTGAATATCCACTTACATACATGTTTGGACACCAGTCCAGATATGCCATTAGGAAAAATTACTGGAAATGAAATTCTTATGTGTAAAATATCAAATTTTTAGTCAAGGTTTCCAGCTTTAGAGTTTGCAGGACCTCTCAGGCTAGAGACAATTTCTGAGATCTCTCAGGTGGTAGGTATGACATAGTGAATCAGATGCTCTAATTTAATTTTGCTATGGGAGCTGTCCTTATTGGGACCCAGAAGTCCTCTGCCATCATGTCCTGCCCACCACTCCTCACCCATGGCAGTTCTAAGATTCTGTGCTGTGCCCTCTACATCATTGTCCTACAGTCCCCCTGTCCTGGGTCCTCTGAGCTATCAGGCCATTCTGCTATCTTCTTAAGTTTTGTTCTTCTACACATCTAGTGATGCCACTGCTTTTCCTGAGAACCCTTGAAACCCCTTCCACCACTGAGGCCTCATTTTTCTCTTTGTTTGTTTTGCTTTGTTTTTTAAATTTTTATTTTAATTCCAGTTAGTTAACATACTGTTACATTAGTTTCAGGTGTACAATATAGTAAGTCAATAGTTCCATACATCACCCTGTGCTCATTATGACAAGTGCACTCCTTAATCCCCATCACCTATATCACCCATTCCCTCCACCCCCATACCCTCTGGTAGCCATCAGATTGTACTCTATAATTAGGAGTCTGTTTGTTGATTTGTCTCTCTTTTTTTCCCTTTCTCGTTTGTTTTGGTTTTTAAACTCTACATATCAGTGAAATTATATGGTATCTGTCTTTCTCTGACTTATTTCAGTTAGCATTATACTCTCTAGTTCCATCCATGTCATTGTAAATGGCAAGATTTCATTCTTTTTCATGGCTGAATAATACTCCATTTTATACACACGCGCACAATGGAATATTACTCAGCCATCTAAAAGAATGAAATCTTGCCATTTTCAACAACATGGATGGAGCTAGAATGTATTATCCTAAGCAAAATAAGTCAATCAGAGAAAGACAAATATATGATTTCACTCATATGTGGAGTTTAAGAAGCAAAACAAATGAACATATGGGAAGGTTGGGGAGATAAGAAATGGAAACAAACCATAAGAGACTTAATGATAGGGAACAAACTGAGGGTTGATGGAGGGAGGATAGTGCGAGATGGACTAGACGGGTGATAGGTACTAAGGAGGGCACTTGTTGTGATGAGCACTGGGTGTTGTATGTAAGTGAAGAATCACTAAATTCTATTTCTGAAACCAATATTGCATGGTATATTAACTAACTAAAATTTTTTTTAAATGAAGAAATAATGCTTGGTAGAATTCACCTGTGTAGCCATCTGGTCCTGGACTTCTGTTTTTGGGGGAATATTTTGATTACTGACTCAATTTCTTTGCTGATTATTCATCTGCTCAAATTTTCTATTTCCTCCTGTTTCAGTTTTGGTAGTTTGTACATTTCCAGGCATTTGTTCATTTCTTCTAGGTTGTCCAATTTTTTGCCGTTATGGTTTTATCATAATATTCTCTTATAATTGTTTGTATTTCTGTGGTGTTGGTTGTTATTTCTCCTCTCTTGTTTATGATTTTATTTATTTGGGTCCTTTCCTGCTCACTTTCTCTCTCTCTCTCTCTCTCTTTCTTTTTTTTTTTTTTAATTTATTTTTATTTATTTATTTATTTATTTATTTTTTATATATGAAATTTATTGACAAATTGGTTTCCATACAACACCCTGTGCTCATCCCAAAAGGTGCCCTCCTCAATACCCATCACCCACCCTCCCCTCCCTCCCACCCCCCATCAACCCTCAGTTTGTTCTCAGTTTTTAACAGTCTCTTATGCTTTGGCTCTCTCCCACTCTAACCTCTCTTTTTTTTTTTTTTTCCTTCCCCTCCCCCATGGGTTCCTGTTAAGTTTCTCAGGATCCACATAAGAGTGAAACCATATGGTATCTGTCTTTCTCTGTATGACTTATTTCACTTAGCATCACACTCTCCAGTTCCATCCACGTTGCTACAAAAGGCCATATTTCATTTTTTCTCATTGCCACGTAGTATTCCATTGTGTATATAAACCACAATTTCTTTATCCATTCATCAGTTGATGGACATTTAGGCTCTTTCCATAATTTGGCTATTGTTGAGAGTGCTGCTGTGAACATTGGGGTACAAGTGCCCCGAATAGCCAAAGGAATTTTGAAGAAGAAGACCAAAGCAGGAGGCATCACAATCCCAGACTTTAGCCTCTACTACAAAGCTGTCATCATCAAGACAGCATGGTATTGGCACAAAAACAGACACACAGACCAATGGAATAGAATAGAAACCCCAGAACTAGACCCACAAACGTATGGCCAGCTCATCTTTGACAAAGCAGGAAAGAACATCCAATGGAAAAAAGACAGCCTCTTTAACAAATGGTGCTGGGAGAACTGGACAGCGACATGCAGAAGGTTGAAACTAGACCACTTTCTCACACCATTTACAAAAATAAACTCAAAATGGATAAAGGATCTCTCTCTCTCTTTCTTTGAGAAGTCTGGCCACAGGTTTTCCAATTTTATTGATTTTTTCAAAGAACCAGCTTTTGGTTTCATTGAACTGTTCTATTGGTTTTTCAGTTTCTATAACACTTATTTATGCTCTAACCTTTATTATTTCCTTTATTCTGCTGGTTTAATGTTTTGTTGTCTTATTCTAGCTTATTTAGGTGCAAGGTTAGGTTGTTTATTTGAGATTTTTCTTGCTTCTTGAAGTAGGCCTATATTGGTATATACTTCCCTCTTAGGACCACTTTTGCTGCATCCCAGAGGTTTTGAGCCATTGTGTTTTCATTGTCATATGTTTCCATGTACTTTTTTATTTTTTCTTTGATTTCTTGTTGACCCACTCATTGTTTAGTAGCATGTTCTTTAGCCTCCATATATTGTGCTCTTTCCAGATTTTTTCTCGTGGTTGACTCCTAGTTTCATAGCATTGTGGTGAGAAAAGATGCATGTATGACTTCAATTTCTTGAAATTGTTAAGATTTGTTTTATGGCTTAATATGTGATCTATTCTGCAGAATGTTCTGAGTGCACTTGAATGTGTATTCTGCTGTTTTAAGATGGAAGGTCCTGAATATATCTGTTAAATCCATGTGGTCCAGTGTGTCATTCAGAGCCATTGTTTCCTTGTTGATGTCCTATATAGATGATCTGTCCATGGATGTAAGTGGGTTGTTAAAGTCCCCTATTATTATTGTATTATTATCAATTAGTTCCTTTATGTTTGTTAACTTTTTTATCCATTTGGGTGCTTTGATGTTTGGTGCATAAATATTTACAATTGTTGTATCTTCTTGTATTGTCCCCTTTATTATTATATAGTATCCTTCTTTGTCTCTTGTTACAGTCTTTGTTTAAAGTCTAGTTTTTCCAATAGAAGTATTGCTAGTCCAGCTTTCTTTTGATGTCCATTTGCATGATAAATGTTTCTCCATCCCCTCACTTTAAATCTGCAGGTGTCTTTTGGTCTAAAATGAGTCTCCTGTAAGCAACATATAGATAGCTCTTGTTTTGTTTTTGGTGGTTTTTTTTTTAAGTTTATTTATTTATTTTGAGAGAGAGAGAGCGAGCACATAAACAGGGGAGGGGCAGAGAGAGAATCCCAAGCAGGCTTAATGCTGTCAATGCAGAGCCCAACATGGGGCTCGATCTCACAAACTGTGAGATCATGACCTGAGCAGAAATCAAAAGAGTCAGGCACTTAACTGACTGAGCCACCCAGGTGCCCCAAAAATGAGTCTTGTTTTTTTGTCCTTTCTGTCACCCTATGTCTTTTGATTGGAGTGTTTAATCCATTCAAAGTAAGTATTGATGGGTATAAACTGACTGCCATTTTATCACTTGGTTTATTACTTAGTTGTTCCTGAAGATTTTCTCTGATCCTTTCTTGTCTTTCTCTCACGTTTTGTTGATTTTCTTTAGTGATATATTTGCATTTCTTTCTCTTTAGTCTTTGCATACTTATTAACAGTTTTTGGTATATGGTTACCATCAGGTTTGTATATAACCTCATCTGCATGCAGCAGTCTATATTAAGTTCGTGGTCATTTAAGTTTGAAACCACTCTTTTTGCCTCTCCTACCTATATTTTAGGTATATGTTATTATGTTTTACATCCTTTTTTGTGTGAGTTCCTTGACTGACTTTTTTTTTTTTTACAGAATTACTCATTTCTTTTGTGTTCCTTACCTCTCTTCTTTTCTATATTTAGTAGTGGAGTCTGTTCTACCAGTCTTCAGATGACTCTCTGGCTTATTGATTTGGATGTGGGTGATGTCTAGTTGAAAATGTGGGATGGGATGAGCTCAGGGTCCTCCTATTCTGCCATCTTCCCAGGCTCCTTGTTGTTTTTTTTTTTGTTTTTTGTTTAATGCAGTACCTAATCCCCCAGTGGTACATAATCTTAATGTTCTCTCCCAGAGAAGTGTACTCTTCAATTCATTATTATTAAACATCTTTGAACATTTTACTCTGGTAGGCAATGGGAATTCAAAGATAAATAAGATAGGATTTCTGTTCCCAGGGCTCAAGAGCCTGATGAATTAGATAAACATATGAGCTGATATGGAATAATAAAAAGGAAACTCAAAAGAAAAGAATCCAACCCAGCTGCGGAAGGGAGATGGGCTTTGGGAAATATTTCCAGAATAACTTGCATTTGAGCTAGTCACTGAGTCTTAAAGGATAATGAATATTTAGCTGAAGGCAGGGAGGGAAAAAGAGAAGTGGGGAAGGTGATAATGGACTCCACCAGGGAGCCTTTCAAGAAAAAATGACGGTGAGGAAGAAAATGCACAGTTCCAACAGTAAAATGCTGTTGGGGCATTAAGTGAGGCAGTAAGTGTCAAGCCAAGAGGCTGGGAAACTAGCTAGGTGGAGTCTACCTTGTGAAAGACTTTCTGTCCATTCTATGGTAGAGTGGCATGATCAAATATGTGCCTTAACTAATTCTCTCTGGGAGAAGTGTAGAAGATGACCTTCAGGAAAGCAAGTCTAAGTAGGGAGACCAGGTAGTAAACTATATTGGTAGTACCAATGGAGGAAAATTGGTACTCCAGTTGGTACTTCCAATGGTAGTTCCATGGAGGAAAAAAACAAGTGATTAAAATAGCAGCAAGGACAAAGAAGAGGAATTGATTGATAATTGATAGAAGAAAAGAGAGAATGAGGAAGACGAATGAGTCCCAGTGACCTCAATTAGAAGAGGTCTCCACAAACTTCTACCACCTTACCTACTCATCTGCAAACATCCGTCCCCTTGAACTCTGTCTGTCTTCCTATCATCATAGGTGAACTATATGTACATGTAAGGCCTCTCTCTCCATCTGGAAACTGGATCCCCACCTGCTTTCCTAATTCAGAACACTGCTTCCGAAACTGCCCCCTCCCTCTCTGGCATCATCGACTTTTCCCTCTTGACTGTATCATCAAAGAAACCTGCAGTTCTAACGTCATCAGAAACAAAAACACAACAAGACCCTCCCTTGACCCCACTACCTCTTCAGCTACCATAGTCACCGTGACTAACTCTCCTCCTGTCCCCCAGCCCCTCTCAGTGAGGATTCTACCAGCACCACGCCACTGGCACTGCTAGCTAGTGTCACCGGTGGCCTCCATATTGGTACACCTAGTGCTCAGCCCACAGGACTCACCCTACCTGACCTCGTTAGCAAGAATTGCATAGCTGGTCACTCTCTCCCAATTGAAACGTTTTCTTCACTTGGCTTCACATTCTCCTACTCTTCCTGCTACCATAAACCGAGTGCAAAGGACGCCTGGCAGAAATGTGTGCTTATGGTGTCTTTATGTACAGATTTTTCAAATTGTGGTAACATACACATAAAAAAACATAGTGAACATTTGGATGTATACGTTGTACGGTCAGCCAGTGCAATACTGCTCAGCAGTGAAAATGAATGACTAAGAACGGTTGTAAGAGGGAATCGGACAGTCAGCCACGAAGCTCGGGTTGGGTAGGGAAGGAAGAGTAGCTGGGAGGGAGCTGCTGATGAGGAAAAGAGATCAAGAGACTGGAAACTTCTATGGATTCATCTCAAAACCTAATATTGAATGTCGGGGGTGGGGGGGGGGAAGTTGCCAAAATATACTTGCAGTGTAACCTCATGTTACATTTATTTGCAAACCCACAAAGCAACACTATATATGATTTATGGATATATTTATGTATAAGTAAAGTTTAAAACCTGGATGGGAATGATATATAACAACTTTCACATTATTCTCTGTGTTCTGCATATTTGAAATATTTTCTAATTAAAATGAAATAAGCTATAGGAGCCAAGCCCATGAAGAAAACTGGGGAAGTAGCATCAAAGGCCCAGGTGGCAATGTTGAAAGAAGAATAATTCATCCTCTGAGACTTGGGGGGAAGGAGTAAAAAAAAAATTTTATTTTTGATGTTTATTTATTTTTGAGAGAGATAGAGACAGAGTGCAAGAGGGGAAGGACCAGAGAGGGGAGACACAGAATCCGAAGCAGGCTCCAGGCTCCAAGGTGTCAGCACAGAGCCTGATGTGGGGCTCCAACTCACTGACTGTGAGATCATGACCTGAGCCGAAGTCGGATGCTTAACCGACTGAGCCACCCAGGCGTCCCGGAAGGAGTAAAATTAAATGTAGAAAGTGACTGGTTTGGAAATAGGAGTGTGGGAGTGAAGAGAAGTCATGTCTGACAGCGTCAATTTACTTCCATGAAAGAGAAAGGACGCTGTGTAAACGGGGCGCCCTGAGGGATTGAGGAGGAGCTTTGAGGAGGATGTCAGGGGTCACTGAAGGTAATGTGAGACGGTCTGGCTAAGGCGACCCATAGAAAGATGATCAGACAACACCGAAGGCACAATTGAGTTGACGCCACAAGTGGGTTCAATCCCACATATTTGAATTTCTCAAGTGACATGTGCCTGAATGCGGAAGGCACAGTGTGACATCCAAGACTGGGGTGAGATGTTGGAGGCAGGGCCAGAACAAGTGAATGAATCCAGGATGCTGGGCAGGGAGGAAACTGCCTGGAGGAGGAAAGCAGAGAGGGGTCAGGATTGGAAGTCTGGTGAGGTCAAGGGGCAGATGAGAGTCTGCGAGGGGTGAAGGAGGCGGGGCCGGAGAGCAGACAGCAGCAAACCCCACTTTGGATCACGTGGCGGCACGTTTGTCTTGGGGTTACTTATTTACGTGTCTGGGCACCAGGACTCACTTGATAGAGCATGCTGCTTCCAATTCATTCTCCTGGGATAATTAACCCAGCTACTAAAGCACCACAAAAGAAACGGGAACCCTCTTGCACTGTTGGTGGGAATGCAAATTGGTGCAGCCGCTCTGGAAAGCAGTGTGGAGGTTCCTCAGAAAATTAAAAATAGACCTACCCTATGACCCAGCAATAGCACTGCTAGGAATTTACCCAAGGGATACAGGAGTACTGATGCATAGGGGCACTTGTACCCCAATGTTCACAGCAGCACTCTCAACAATAGCCAAATTATGGAAAGAGCCTAAATGTCCATCAACTGATGAATGGATAAAGAAATTGTGGTTTATATACACAATGGAATACTACGTGGCAATGAGAAAAAATGAAATATGGCCTTTTGTAGCAACGTGGACGGAACTGGAGAGTGTGATGCTAAGTGAAATAAGCCAAACAGAGAAAGACAGATACCATATGGTTTCACTCTTATGTGGATCCTGAGAAACTTAACAGGAACCCATGGGGGAGGGGAAGGGAAAAAAAAAAAAAAAGAGGTTAGAGTGGGAGAGAGCCAAAGCATAAGAGACTGTTAAAAACTGAGAACAAACTGAGGGTTGATGGGGGGTGGGAGGGAGGGGAGGGTGGGTGATGGGTATTGAGGAGGGCACCTTTTGGGATGAGCACTGGGTGTTGTATGGAAACCAATTTGTCAATAAATTTCATATAAAAAAAATAAAAATAAAATAAAAATAAAAAAAAATAAAGCACCACAAAACAGAAAATAAAAGACACGATACCGTGGGCTATCTGAGTGGCCGTGGTCTCTCCTCCCAAATTCCAAAAGGGGAACTGTCACAGTGAAGTTACAAGTTGTAGGGAAGTTAGTTGCCAAGTAAAGACATTTTCGAATTTCTCAGGTTTCATTGGTATCATATATTATTAATGAACATTAATGAAAATAAGCCATGCCTACACGGGGAAGTATTTTTGTCCCGTATGCTCAGTGAAATCAATAAAACATCATCAAGGAGCATTATAAACCCGGGAAATATCGGGTCATGTAATTTATCCTTATTGCCACTAGATGACGCTATAGCTTATTGGTTTTGTGAGTGTCAAAAGATGTCTGCTCCCAGTTCAAGGAAAATCTTTTTTCTGAATTCAAATAAAAGGTCTGGCTTTACAATTAGTCCTTAATAATTCAAGAATGTGATGGTTTTCAGAAGATGCAAACAAGCTGCACCTTCCGAATCTCCTAGAATGAGAGCTTTGCTAAAGCCTGGCCCAAATCTCCGAAACTGCATACCACATTAAATGTGTCACACACGTGTGTGCATATTCCTGTGGAAGGAACTTTAGAGTTTAGAGTTCTCTGTGACCTTCCTCCTGTGCTGGGAAACAAGTCGACCACCACTACTCTAACCCCTAGCTAGTCACACCTGAGTTCATGTCTTCATGGTTCCTAAAAATGAATTAAGATGAAAATAAAGTAGCTTCTTCAGATACCACTTTCTGATACGTAAAAATCCCCTGCCCTGCTTGTGAATGGGACAACAGCTGGTTTTTCTAAGCAAGAATGGATGGTGTCAGGTTGTAGGACATATGGAGAGCCAGGTAGAGCGACCCGTGAAGTCAGGCAGAGTTGCGGGCAGTGGGTAGAGAAACACTGTCAAGGACCCTTGATCTTTTACGGATAAACACAGAGAGGGGAAGCAAGAGAAAATATCAGACACTGGGGCAAGAGTCCTGGAGTCACAGCCCAGAAGCAAGCGCTTGAACCAAAGTCCTAAGTGAAATTTTCATCCTGGGGGATGGGGGGGGGGGGGAGGAGACATTCCCATTCAGAAAAATGGTCACTGACTGATGGAGAAGGAAGATGTGACCATGTTTAAAATGGCAGCAAGGTCTGGTACACACCAGTAACTTCACCAGTAACTGAACCTGAACTTTGGTCTCAAGCCCCTGTTTCCATACGGTACAAAAAAAAAAAAAAAAAAGCCAATAATAATGATCTTAACAATTTGAAGGAACATCCCTTTTGAAACACACTGAATTTGGGGTGAAAACTCTAAGCTCAATGGGGCTTATGTCTCCAGTGCTGGCATCTGGGGGGTGGGCAACCTGTCCATGCTCGACTGTCTGCTGGGGTCTGCTGTGGGTAGAAGTCATCACGAGCTCTCTGGGCATGGGCCATGCATGACTGTGGCTCCTGGGAGCTGGTGACCACTTCTAGCTCTCGGCCCCATGAGAGGTCTCACTGCTGCTGCCCATCCCCTGACACTCAGCCCTGTCCTCCAGCCGGGTCCTCCCGGGAGATCCAGAACATCTGCTCTCCTAGTGATTCCGTGCTTTAATTCGCTGGCACGCAACAGTCACCCAAAGAATTCATGTGGATTCAATGACACCAGGGGACCTTTGCTGTGCCCTTCCTCCTTCATCCCTGCAGTCTTTTTCCCTGCGACCAGCCAGCACGGCAGGGCCTCACCTCCTCACTACGTGGTTCCCGTCAAACTGAGGAGCACTTAGGGCTCTGACTATTGAAAAGGCGACATCATTCTGCTTTGTCACTATGAGGCTGATTTTGAGAGGTGAAGGAAACCTGTACAGTAGGTACAGTTGTTATTTTACAGGTAAGTGAGGATGTCGAGGCTTCCAGAAAATAAGTCACCTCCCCGGGGCTGCAAGGCTGGCTGTTCAGGGATAAACACAGGACTGAAACAGAAGCCCACCAGACAAGAAAGCTGCCACTCTTAACCCCTGTCCTCTACCCTCAACTACTATTGTTGTGCTTGTTGTCTCACACAGATACAATGAAAATGGCTATGTTGAAGATGTGGAAGTCAATTTCATTGTGTGGGAAATACACGGCAGGAACGACTACAGCTTTAATAATACCATGAAGAAGGTATGGTGTCTTTGAGTTGAAACAGACCTGAACGCACAGGTAGACCTGTCGTCCTGTTTTAAATCTGTATATAAATTATCTAAGGGAAATAAAACCTGTAACACACGGGTAGAAAACACACACGACCTGTGTATTAAATTTTGTGAATACTGAAATTCATTCACAGGGAAAGAAGCCCTGGTCATAGTCACAGACTTTGGGGTGCCTGGGTGGCTCAGTTGGTTGAGCATCCAACTCATAATTTCAGCTCCAGGTCATGATCCCAGGGTCATGGGATCGAGCCCTGCATGGGCTCTGCACTGGGTGTGGTGCCTGCTTGAGATTCTCTCTTCCTCCTGTCCCTCTGACCCACTCAAGCCCTCACCCACTCTCTCAGGGTGAGATGAGATGAGATGAGATGAGATGAGATGAGATGAGATGAGATGAGATACTCAGCCTCCTTGGTGACAACCCTCTCACTTTGCAGGCCTTGGCAGGAAGACCTTACCCCTCCTGGCCACCACACTTCACTCCCCTATGCGGCCTTCTATCCTGAGGGCCTCCCATCACAATGGAGCCTCCCCAGAAGTCACCAGCATTGATTCCTGCTTTTCCCCAGAGATCTCAAGCTCAAAGGCAGGGATGACTCCTTCCAAAGGAACTTTCTCATCTGTCAGAGACCTTAATGCTCCAAGAAGGAGAACCCACCCAGATAGCAGCCAAGAGACAATGAGTTCCGCCTGCTACCCCTCCAGAATGTCGCAAGAACAAACTGTCTTTCAATTATGTGGCCAAACAAATCCATCCCACCATGTTCCTCCTACACTTGTCCAGCACCCAAAATGTGATTCCTTCCCAACTACCCTCTCCCCACAGTCTCATCCCTAAACTATTCCATTCTTCTTATACCTGGGTCCAGATTCCCTGGCCCCCATTCCTCTCCACCTTCTCAAACCTTTCTAATATACCCTGGGGTTAAATGCCCCTTGACCCTTCTCCAGTAGACATTCCTCAGAGAATATAATTTTCCCTGTTTTTCTCTCAAACCAAGGGTTCTCTTTCTCTCTCCCCAAAGTATTTCAGGATAAGCTGCGGAACTAAAGCCCTCCCTAATCCACAGTATCGTGGCCAGATCAATAATCCCCTCACCCTAATTCAAGTGTCATTTGTTTAAGGCCCCTGTCATCCAGGTGTCACATACCCCATCCCTGGCTGTTGCTGTCATTTGCTCAGAACTTGGTGAGTGTTCCTCATGGCCTAAAAGCAGTCACAGTTGACTCCTGACTGTGGCCAGCCATCACATGGGGCTATTGCTGGGGAGAAGCTTTCTAAATGGGGATGACGTTTCCCAGACCTGTTTGCGTCTGGGTGGGGCCACATGACTGGTTCTCACCTCCGGGGAATGAGCAGAAGTGACATGTGTCACGTGCAGGCTGAAGTGCTAAAGAAGGGGTCACATGAACCTCCATGCGTCCGACCTTCCTCCACATGTCAGTCTATTGCAGCAACAATTAAAGACGGAATAGATACAAGCTGGGTAAGAAGGGACCGGTGAAGGGAACCTTCAAAGAGCCACTAGACAGAAAAGCCACTCCACTGCTTGAGAAGAGTCATCCATAGGAACCCTCTCACCAGGGGCATCTGCACCGGACTATGTGTGAGCAGGAATTGAACTTGAATGCGTAAAGGCCCTGAGGGTTGGGGT
This sequence comes from Lynx rufus, assembly GCF_022079265.1. Lineage (NCBI taxonomy): Eukaryota > Metazoa > Chordata > Mammalia > Carnivora > Felidae > Lynx > Lynx rufus. The sequence continues at coordinate 58,306,578 of NW_025814829.1, forward strand.
TTATCGCGGCACAGCTGAGCCTGCCTTGACCAATGCCAGTCCCCTTGTTATAATTACATTTACATTCAAACACTCCGGGGGCGCCTGGGTGGCTCAGTCGGTTAAACGTCCAACTCTTGATTTCAGCTCAGGTTATGATCTCATAGCTTCATGAGATCAAGCCCCACATCGGGCTCTGCGCTGGCAGCGTGGAGCCTGCTTGAGATTCTCCTTCTCTCTCTGCCTCTTTCCTGCTTGCACTCTGTCTCTTTTTCTCAAAAATAAATAATAAATGAAAAACTTAGTAGATAGATTTGGAAGATGGCAGCGTAGGAGGACGCTGGGCTCACCTCATCCTGCTGATCACTTAGATTCCACCCACACCTGCCTAAATCACCCAAAAACAGCCAGAAGACTAACAGAACGGAGTCTCCGGAGCCAAGCGTAGACAAGAGGCCCACGGAAGAGGGTAGGAAGGGCGGAGAGGCAGTGTGCACTACACGGACAGGCGGGAAGAAGCTGGGGTGGTAGAGGGGCAGCCCGCCTGGCAAGGCAGAGCCACTGAGGCTGGCTGGCAAAAGCAGAGGGGCCAGACTGCATGGGTTCTGACAGCCAGTGGGACTTAACATCTGGAATGTTAAAAGTCAACAGCTCTGCTCAGAGAGCGGGAGGGCGAGAGGACACCAGGAGGGAGAGGTGTTGAGCCCTGGAAGACAGAGCTCAGCTGGGCGGGGAACAATGGCACTGGCCAGCACCATCTCCCTCTCCCATCCCCCAGCCGAAATCCCAAAGGGAACGAGTTCCCGAACTGCTTGCGCTGCAAAAACACCCAACAACAGTGTTTCTGTGGATCCATCCCTCCGACGGGTCTGCCTCCCTCCTGGTGCTTCAGGGACCCTCCCGCAGGGGACCACCAAAGGCAAAGCAAGCTGAGCCTGCCCCTCCCGCCCCTGTGCACCTTGCAGATCCACCCCGGCTAATACGCCATATCCCATAGAAGCAGCACCACAAGCCTGGCAGTGTGCAAGTAGCCCAGACAGGGGCCACACCACTCCACAGTGAGTCCTGCCCCTGGGAGACGGGAAGATAAGGTACACACCAGTCTGACTGTAGCCCCAGCAGTGGGCTGGGTACAGATGTTGGGTCTGACTGTGGCCCCACCCACCAACACAAGTTACTCCAGACAGCACAGCGGAAGTGCCCTGCAGTTGGGTGCCACCCCAGGGACTACCCAAAATGACAAAACGGAAGAATTCTCCTCAAGAGAAACTCCAGGAAGTAGCGACAGCTAACGAATTGATCAAAAACAATTTAAGCAATATAACGGAACAAGAATTTACAATAAGAGTTGAAAAATTAATTGCTGGGCTTGAAAAAAGTAGAGATGACAGCAGAGAATCTATTGCTACTGAGATCAAGAGACTGAGAAATAGTCATGAGGAGCTAAAAAATGCTATAAATGAGGTGCAAAATAAAATGGAGGCGACCGCAGCTCGGATTGAAGAGGCAGAGGAGAGAATAGGTGAATTAGAAGATAAAATTATGGAAAAAGAGGAAGCTGAGAAAAAGAAAAAAATCCAGGAGTATGAGGGGAGAATTAGAGAACTAAGTGCTGCAATCAAACAGAACAATATCCATATAATAGGAATTCCAGAAGAGGAGGAGAGAGAGAAAGGTGCTGAAGGTGTACTTCAACAAATCATAGCTGAGAACTTCCCTGATCTGGGGAAGGAGAAAGGCATTGAAATCCAAGAGGCACAGAGAACTCCCTTCAGACGTAACTTGAATCAATCTGCACAACATATCATAGTGAAACTGGCAAAATACAAGGATACAGAGAAAATTCTGAAAGCAGCTAGGGATAAACATGCTCTAACATATAAAGGGAGACTGATAAGACTATTGACAGACCTATCTACTGAAACTTGGCAGGCCAGCAAAGAATGGCAGGAAATCTTCAATGTGATGAACAGAAAAACCATGCAGCCGAGAATCCTTTATCCAGCAAGTCTGTCATTCAGAATAGAAGGACAGATAAAGGTCTTCCCAAACAAACAAAAACTGAAGGAATTCATCATCACTAAACCAGCCTTACAAGAGATCCTAAGGGGGATTATGTGAGTGAAATGTTGCAAGGACGACAAAGTACCAGAGACATCACTACAAGCATGAAACCTACAGACATCACAATGACTCTAAACCCATATCTTTCTATAATAACACTGAATGTAAATGGACTAAATGCTCCAACCAAAAGACGTAGGGTATCAGAATGGATAAAAAAAACAAGACCCATCTATTTGCTGTCTACAAGAGACTCATTTTAGACCTGGGGACACCTTCAGATTGAAAGTAAGGGGATGGAGAACTATCTATCATGATATTGGAAGTCAAAAGAAAGCTGGAGTAGCCATACTTGTATCAGACAAACTAGACTTTAAATTAAAGGCTGTCACAAGAGATGAAGAAGGGAATTATATAATAATTACAAGGCCTATCCATCAGAAAGAGCTAACAATTGTAAATGTCTATGCGCCGAATACGGGAGCCCCCAAATATATAAAACAATTAATCACAAACATAAGCAACCTTATTGATAAGAATGTGGTGGGGCGCCTGGGTGGCGCAGTCGGTTAAGCGTCCGACTTCAGCCAGGTCACGATCTCGCGGTCCGTGAGTTCGAGCCCCGCGTCAGGCTCTGGGCTGATGGCTCAGAGCCTGGAGCCTGGTTCCGATTCTGTGTCTCCCTCTCTCTCTGCCCCTCCCCCGTTCATGCTCTGTCTCTCTCTGTCCCAAGATAAATAAACGTTGAAAAAAAAAATTAAAAAAAAAAAAAAAGAATGTGGTAATTGCAGGGAACTTTAATACTCCACTTACAACAATGGATAGATCATCTAGACACAGGATCAATAAGAAACAAGGGCCCTGAATGATACATTGGATCAGATGGACTTGACAGGTATATTTAGAACTCTGCATCCCAAAGCAACAGAATATACTTTCTTCTCGAGTCCACATGGAACATTGTCCAAGACAAATCACATCATAAGTATAAAAGAATTGAGATCCTACCATGCACACTTTCAGACCACAATGCTATGAAGCTTGAAATCAACCACAGGAAAAAGTCTGGAAAACCTCCAAAAGTATGGAGGTTAGAGAACACCCTACTAAAGCATGAATGTGTCAACCAGGCAATTAGAGAAGAAATTTGAAAATATATGGAAACAAACGAAAATGAAAATACAACAATCCAAACGCTTTGGGACACAGCAAAGACAGTCCTGAGAGGAAAATACCTTGCAATCCAGGCCTATCTCAAGAAACAAGAAAAATCCCAAATACAAAATCTAAAAGCACACCTAAAGGAAATAGAAGCAGAACAGCAAAGATACCCAAACCCAGCAGAAGAAGAGAAATAATAAAAATCAGAGCAGAAATAAACAATATAGAATCTAAAAAAAACTTTAGAGCAGATCAATGAAACCAAGAGTTGGTTTTTTGAAAAAATAAAATTGATAAACCTCTAGCCAGGCTTCTCAAAAAGAAAAGGGAGATGACCCAAATAGATAAAATCAGGAATGAAAATGGAATTATTACAACCAATCCCTCAAAATACAAGCAATTATCAGGGAATACTATGAAAAATTATATGCCAACAAACTGGACAACCTGGAAGAAATGGACAAATTCCTAAACACCCACACACTTCCAAAACTCAAACAGGAAGAAATAGAAAGCTTGAATAACCAGCAAAGAAATTGAATCAGTTATCAAAAATCTCCCAACAAGTAAGAGTCCAGGACCAGATGGCTTCCCTGGGGAATTCTACCAGACATTTAAAGCAGAGATAATACCTATCCTTCTCAAGCTGTTCCAAAAAATAGAAAGGGAAGGAAAACTTCCAGACTCATTCTATGAAGCCAGCATTACTTTGATTCCTAAACCAGACAGAGACTTAGCAAGAAAAGAGAACTATAGGCCAATATCCCTGATGAATATGGATGCAAAAATTCTCAATAAGATACTAGCAAATCAAATTCAACAGCATATAAAAAGAATTATTCACCATGATCAAGTGGGATTCATTCCTGGGCTGCAGGGCTGATTCAACATTTGCAAATCAATCAATGTGATACATCACATTAATAAAAGAAAAAATAAGAACCATATGATCCTGTCAATCCATGCAGAAAAAGCATTTGACAAAATTCAGCGTCTTTCTTAATAAAAACCCTCGAGAAAGTCGGGATACAAGAAACATACTTCAACATCATAAAAGCCATTTATGAAAAGCCCACAGCTAATATCATTCTCAATGGGGAAAAACTGAGAGCTTTCCCCCTGAGATCAGGAACACGACAGGGATGTCCACTCTCCCCGCTGTTGTTTAACATAGTGTTGGAAGTGCTAGCATCAGCAGTCAGACAACAAAAGGAAATCAAAGGCATCAAAACTGGCAAATATGAAGTTAAGCTTTCACTTTTTGAAGATGACATGATATCATACATGGAAAATCCGATAGACTCCACCAGAAGTCTGCTAGAACTGATAGATGAATTCAGCAAAGTCACAGGACACAAAATCAATGTACAGAAATCAGTTGCATTCTTATACACTAACAATGAAGCAGCAGAAAGACAAAGAAACTGATCCCATTCACAATTGCACCAAGAAGCATAAAATACCTAGGAATAAACCTAACCAAAGATGTAAAAGATCTGTATGCTGAAAACTATAGAAAGCTTATGAAGGAAATTGAAGAAGATACACAGAAATGGGAAAACATTCCATGCTCATGGATTGGAAGAATAAATATTGTTAAAATGTCAATACTACCCAAAGCTATCTACACATTCAATGCAATCCCAATCAAAATTGCACCAGCATTCTTCTCGAAGCTAGAACAAGCAATCCTAAAATTTGTATGGAAACACAAAAGGCCCCAAATAGCCAAAGTAATTTTGAAGAAGACCAAAGCAGGAGGCATCACAATCCCAGACTTTAGCCTCTACTACAAAGCTGTAATCATCAAGACAGCATGGTATTGGCACAAAAACAGACACATAGACCAAGGGAATAGAATAGAGACTCCAGAACTAAACCCACAAAAGTATGGCCAACTAATCTTTGACAAAGCAGGAAAGAATATCCAATGGAAAAAAGACAGTCTCTTTAACCAATGGTGCTGGGAGAACTGGACGGCAACATGCAGAAGGTTGAAACTAGACCACTTTCTCACACCATTCACAAAAATAAACTCAAAATGGATAAAGGACCTGAATGTGAGACAGGAATCCATCAAAACCCTAGAGGAGAAAGCAGGAAAAGACCTCTCTGACCTCAGCCGTAGCAATCTCTTACTTGACACATCCCCAAAGGCAAGGGAATTAAAAGCAAAAATGAACTATTGGGACCTCATGAAGATAAAAATCTTCTGCACAGCAAAGGAAATAATCAAAAAAACTAAAAGGCAACCAACGGAATGGGAAAAGATATTTGCAAATGACATATCGGACAAAGGGCTAGTATCCAAAATCTATAAAGAGCTCACCAAACTCCACACCTGAAAAACAAATAACCCAGTGAAGAAATGGGCAGAAAACATGAATAGACACTTCTCTAAAGAAGACATCCAGATGGCCAACCAGCACATGAAAAGATGCTCCACGTCGCTCCTCATCAGGGAAACACAAATCAAAACCACACTCAGATACCACCTCACGCCAGTCAGAGTGGCTAAAATGAACAAACCAGGAGACTATAGATGTGGCAAGGATGTGGAGAAACGGGAACCCTCTTGCACTGTTGGTGGGAATGCAAATTGGTGCAGCCACTCTGGAAAACAGTGTGGAGGTTCCTCACTATTAAAAATAGACCTACCCTATGACCCAGCAATAGCACTGCTAGGAATTTACCCAAGGGATACAGGAGTGCTGATGCATAGGGGCACTTGTACCCCAATGTTTATAGTAGCACTCTCAACAATAGCCAAATTATGGAAAGAGCCTAAATGTCCATCAACTGATGAATGGATAAAGAAATTGTGGTTTACATACACAATGGAATACTATGTAGCAATGAGAAAGAATGAAATATGGCTTTTTGTAGCAACGTGGATGGAACTGGAGAGTGTCATGCTAAGTGAAATAAGTCCTACAGAGAAAGACAGATACCATATGTTTTCACGGGTATGTGGATCCTGAGAAACGTAACAGAAGACCATGGGGGGAGGGGAAGGAAGAAAAAAAGGTTAGAGAAGGAGGAAGCCAAACCATAAGAGACTCTTAAAAACCTAGAACAAACTGAGGGTTGATGGGAGTGGGAGGGAGAGGAGGGTCAGTGATGGGTATTGAGGAGGGCACCTGTTGGGATGAGCCCTGGGTGTGGTATGGAAACCAATTTGACAATAAATTTCATATTAAAAAAAAAAAACAAACCTTTAAATGCAAACACTCCGGTCTCTGACCTCAACCCCCAATTTTCTAGCCCTGTGGTTGTAATCCCCACTGCTCCTCTGCCTCTTACTTTTCCTCTCGCAGTCTAGACATCCACCATATTGAGCCCTCTGCTCTCTCCCTCTCTGCCACCCCCATATTTCCTCTTTTCCTGCCTAACTTGAGCTCCACGGTTTCGTCCTCCAGCCTCCATCTTGCCAATACCTGCAAGTCGCCTCCCCGGGTTGTTCCAATGCCCCACACGGCAACTTTCAACATCAATCATTCTGCCTTATCCATGCCTCTGAGCTGCCGATCACTTCTGGAAAAAAAAAAAAAAATCAAAACTGCACTAACTGGAATGAAGAATTTGACTATTAGGAGTGATGACTGAAAACAGAGTCAACTGGAAGAGGCATCAGAAGGAAATGCCCAGGGGCGCCTGGGTGGCTCAGTCGGTTAAGTGTCCGACTTCAGCTCAGGTCACGATCTCACGGTCCGTGGGTTCGAGCCCACGTCGGGCTCTGGGCTGATGGCTCAGAGCCTGGAGCCTGCTTCTGATTCTGTGTCTCCCTCTCTCTCTCTGCCCCTCCCCCCTTCATGCTCTGTCTCTCTCTGTCTCAAAAATAAATACGTGCTAAAAAAAAAAAAAATTAAAAAAAAAAAGAAGAAGGAAATGCCCAGAATTATACACAGGGAGATAAGCTGATTGAAAATATAGACAAGAACATAATGGAGACTCACTGTCTACATCTAAGGAGTGGAGTACTAAAAAGAGAGAAGAGAGTTGGGCAGAAGCAAAATTTTCCCAAACTTGAAAAAGACATCGAGGCACAGAAAAAAGTAATCTGTATCCCGAAACACTATGGTAAAATTTCTGAAATCAAAAACAAAGAGAACCTCAAAAGCAACCAAAGCAAAAAAAAAAAAGAGTACCTATAAGTCTTCAAGTTGATTTCTCTATAGAGATAATGCAAACCAGAAAACTTTGAGTAAAAATACCTTTAAATTGCTGAAAGAAAATAAATTCCAAATCTAAAATTTCATATGCAATGAAAATAGCCTTTAAAAATGAAAGTAAACAACAGGTAATGCTTTAAAAGACACAGGTGAAATTAACAGGGGAAAATTTTTAAAGTAAAAAGAAATGAACAATGGGATAAAAAGGATTTCAGACAAAGTGACAAATACTGAAGATAAGCAAAGAAGATCTAAAAGAAATCCATGAAAAAGAAAACCAGAACAAAGGAACAAAACCAATGCTAATCATTCAAGAAAACATCTCTCCCACCCTTGGCCAAGAAAAAAGACTTGAAGCTTCATATGGAAAGAGCATAGCATATACTCAAGAATATCAGAACAGGGGCGCCTGGGTGACTCGGCCAGTTGGGCATCCGACTTTGACTTGGTTCATGATCTCACAGTTCATGGGTTCTAGCCCTACACCGGGCTCTGTGCTGACAGCTCAGAGCCTGGAGCCTGCTTCTCTCCAAATTCTCTCTCTCTCAAAAATAAACAAACATTAAAATATATATATGTCTGTATCTAAGATATATATATATATATCAGAACAGCCAACCCAAGTGACCATGTAGGCAAAAAAGCAAGCAATTTACATATAAGGAAAATAAAATAAAATTAACATTTTTATAGCAATGCTTTATGCCAGGAAAAAATGGAGTAAAATATTTAAGATACTAAAGGAAAATAAATACTGAGCCAAGGATTTTATATTCAGCAAAACCAATGACTCTAGAAAAGGCACAAACTGCTATTAACATGTAAAAAAATCAGATGATATTGTTCCCATGAGTCCTTCCTGAGTAACTTATTAAATAATAACCTTCAAACAATGACAATTAATACTAAAGAGGTAGCAACATAAGAACTAGAGGAAAGCATTATATAGGGTTACTTATAAAGCTGAAGCAAAGCGAGGGTTAAAAGGGAAAGAGAATAGTATATAACGGATGTATTTTCTGACAATATAGGTATAATACAGTTATGAAATATGCTAGGAGAATGTTAAGATCATATGTCAGAGGGAAAATATAACTGTTTTCAGTAATCACAATAGCGGTGGCAATATTTGTATTAGTTATTCTGATGTTGTGAGATATGTAATATGAGATATTCTAACACTATCATTCTTCATCAAATGTTTTGGTATAGGGGCGCCTGGGTGGCGCAGTCGGTTAAGCATCCGACTTCAGCCAGGTCACGATCTCACGGTCCGTGAGTTCGAGCCCCGCGTCAGGCTCTGGGCTGATGGCTCGGAGCCTGGAGCCTGTTTCCGATTCTGTGTCTCCCTCTCTCTCTGCCCCTCCCCCGTTCATGCTCTGTCTCTCTCTGTCCCAAAAATAAATAAACGTTGAAAAAAAAAAATTAAAAAAAAATGTTTTGGTATAAAAGCAAGGAGACACGTATGTAAAATAGAAGAAGTTAGACAAAAAATCCTGAATTTGAATAGGACTCCATGTAAACTTGTCAGGTATTAGAAACTCATGTGATCTGGATAGAAATGTATTGTTCATAGAGAGAGAAATTTTTCCTAGGCTGTCCAGTAAAATCCCTAGAAGCATAACCAATAGGTAGAAGTATCCTCAGTACCCAGGTGGTTATCTTGAAATATTATCTCCCACTAAAAAGAACTGGAAATTCTTAAATAGCTGATTCCAAGCCTGGAGGAGGAAATGTACATGATGGGTTTGGGAGAGTTTGACATACCCGTTAGCAAGGAAGTATCAAAGACTCCTAGGGTCATGTCAAAAGTAATCAGAAGTGAACATGAAGAGGTTCCTACTGGCTGGAGAAGGGACGATCAGAGCTTCATTAAGGGTAATTACCGCAATATTGCCAAGACCCATTAAATGCATTAAACCTATGAGTTAAAACGGTTTTTTCAAAAATATACCTTTGGAGAATGATAGAAAACCAACTCCTTGTTTTAAACACTGGCAAATAAAGACAAGGACACAAATATTTCTAGTACCTTCTGCAAATGAGCCATCCCAATGGGTAACCAAATAGTAGATAAGGGGAAACATCTCTTTATAAAAGTTTTCCAGTTGAAAAATGAAAAAAAAAAGAGAGAGAGAGAGAGACAAAATTAGAATATCACCACTTTAAGCCCAAATGATAGAGGTTACTATAAACAAATTTATATTAACAAATTTGACAATGAAGAATTGGATAAAATAGACAAACGCCTTGAAAAACACAATTTACCAAAGTTTCTTGGATTCTAAGCAATAAACAGACATCTATAATCCCAGATGGCTTTCCTGATGAAGTCGACCAAATATTTAAGGAATTTTTCCCTTCAGCTTTCTAAAAACTCCAGAGTATTCAAGTGAGAAGAACACTTCCCAACTCATTTTATGAATGCAGGACGACCCGCCAAGGACCTTAAAAGAAAAGGAAATTATGAGCCAATCTCACCCATGACCACAGATACAAGGCACCTAACCAAAACACTGGCAAATCAAACTCGGCAATATGTTTAAAAATCACGCATCCCCCCCCCCCCAAAAAAATTTTTTTTTAGAAAGAAAGAAAGAAAGAAAGAAAGAAAGAAAGAAAGAAAGAAAGAAAGAAAAAGGGACACCTGTGTGGCTCAGTCGGTTAAGCATCCGATTTCAGCTCAGGTCATGATCTCACAGTTTGTGAGTTTGAGCCCCGCATTGGGCTCTGTGCTGACAGCTCAGAGCCTGGAGACTACTTTGGATTCTGTGTCTTCCTCTCTCTCTGCCCCTCTCCCACTCATGCTCGCTCTCTCTCTCTCTCTCTCTCTCTCTCTCTCTCAAAAATAAAAACATTAAAAAAAATTTTTTTTAAATCATGCATCCCAACAAGTTTTGTTTATTTTATAAATGAAGAGTTGGAATATCATTTGAAAATCAAAGAGAGCCAACATATTAACAGAATAAAGAAGAATAAGCATGGATGGATTATTATAATAGTTGAAAAGCCATTAGGTTAAAAAATTATTCATATGTAACATTTTAAAAATACACCTTGGAATTCTCAGGGTCATGAGTTTAAGCTCCACATTGGGAGTGGAGCCTACTTAAAAAAAATAAAGAATAGCACCAAAATAAATCGTAGAAAATTATAAGTATATGGTAACTTCTTTAACCTAATAAAATGTAACTACAAAAAAAAATTATAGAAACTTCTTACTTAGTGGTGAAAATTTGAAAGCCTTCTTTCTGGAGCCAGGAGTGAAATGAGGGTGTCAGTTATCACCACTTCTTTACAACATTGTTTCTGATCTCTATAACAAGGCAAATGATACAACGCAAATTAATTAAAAGCATGAGAATTGGAAAGGAAGAAATAAGATGGTCATATTCACCGATAACATTACTTTTCATGTGAAACACTTAAAATAAGTGAGTTTCCCTTTTCTACAAGGTCAATATACAACTGTCAATTGTTCCCCTTTATATCAGCAAACGTTTAAGGAATGAAAAAATAAATAAATATACATTTTTCAATGACATTAAATATATTAAATATTAGGAATGAATTTATATACAAAACATGTGTATATATACAAAACATATGTGTGTGCACAATTTTTTATTAGGTTTTTTATTTTAATCCCAGTAGAGTCGACCTATGGTGTTATATTTGCTTCAGGTGCACAATATAGTGACTCAACAGTTCCATCCTGGTCATCACAAGAACACTCCTTCATTCCCATGACCTGTTTCATCCATCTCCCCCACCCACCTCCATTCTGGTGACCATCATTGTGTTCTCCACAGTTAAAAGTAGATTTCTTGGTTTCTCTCTCTCTCTCTTTTTTTCCTTTGCTCATTTGTTTGTCTCTTAACTTCCTATATGTACAATTATTTGACAGAGTGGTTGTTTAAATGAAGCCCAGACATGGAAGTCAATGATTGAGCTTAACAAGCACCTCCCACTAGAAGAAGTCTGGGGACCTGAGGTAAGGAAATTATTACCCAGAAAACTTTATTTGTAATAACTAAATTGGCATTTCAGCATTAACAAAAGCTTGATGGAAACATTCTGGATTTAAATTTGTTTCTGCAACTCACATCCAATTTTTCTATTGCATTAGTATTATGATTTCAAAAGTGCTTCATCTTATTCCTGTTTGATCTTCCATTGTTCCTGTGTTACCAACAATTTTAACTTTTTTCTGCTGAAACCTGTGTTTGCAGATTTATTAAATACCTGACAAACACGTTGAAGCATTGAGAGTAAGTCTTTCTAAAGAACACCTGAAGTTTCAATTTTTGTACAACGAAAGACCACTTCTGAATGCCAACTATCAGTCCCATACTATAATATTTTCCGTTTTTTCAATCAAACTTTCTTGAATTGAAATTAATTTATGTTATATGGAAAATCAAATCATATCTCATGAATAAAAGGGACCTATACAGTACCTGAGCCTGTAAAATGTAAGTCCTACAACAGGAATGTTACTTTACTTCTATATCAGAATCTGTGCATGTCAAGACAGAGATATATATACAAAAAATGTGTATTATCCTCTATATTCCCAGATCTAAGCATTCCACTTTCCATCCACCACTCCCAACCCTTCCAGCAACATAACCCTAGAACCTTGACTATGACAATCCTTTGGATAATCCTTCAACCTCAAAATGACCTTCAATCCAGTGACCCCACCACCCTCACCCCACCCCCAGGTTCTCTTGCTCTTTATTCAGCTTAAATTCCATGGTCAATAATTCTATCACTCTGTTGATATGTACCCTGAATTCCCTCCTTCCTCACACTTCTTCAGACTTGTGTGGCTAAATCACAACCCTCATTAAATCCAACTGTCCACCTTGACATCTGACTGGTGGTTGGAGGAAGACATACCCATGCTGACTGGTTTCACTTTAATTTCATGATTAAAACCATCCCTTAATACTGCCCAACAAACATAAGTGTATTTCTCCAGATCATTCCCTTCTCCCCTCTAGCTATCACATACTTTCTCCTCTCTCCTATCTGTAACACCTCTTCTCCTAAAAAACGACCCTAAGGTTTTTGTCTTTGTTTCCTGTTCAGAACTATAAACACTGTTTTTCTTATGCTATTGGAAAACCGGGAGACTTGAATCAACCGTATGAGATTATCAACAAGTCTAACTATAACCATTTAGTTTGGCCCGTAGACCATTCTGGAATGTATGTGTTTCGTGTGAAGATCCTGGATCCAAACTATAGGTGAATATAAATATTTTATTATAATAGTTTTAGCATCTATTTAAAGGGATAATCATGGGATTGAATAAAATTTCTACTCCACTCTACAAAGTCCAATAAATGAGTTACACTAAAACATGACAACATCATATAAGGCAAGAGGGAACCCAAAAAGATATATGCACCCCCATGTTCATGACAGCATTATTTATAATAGCCAAGGCATGGAGGGAGACTAAGTGCCCATTAATGAGTGAATGATAAAGAAAATGTGGTATATATAAGTATAGAATGGAGTATTATTCAGCCATAAAAAGGAAGGAAATCCTCTACCTCAAGAAGGAAGAAAAATCTCAAATAAACAACTTAACTTTACACTTCATAGAACTAGAAAAAGAGGAAGGCCCAGAGTTAGTAAATGGAAGGAAATAACAAAGATCAGAGCGGAAATAGAGACTAAAAAGACAGTAGAAACTAAGAGTTGGTTTTTGAAAAGGTAAACAAAACAGACAAAATTTTTGCTAGATTCAATAGGAAAAAAGAGAGAGGACTCAAATAAAATTGGAAATGAAAGAGAAGTTACAACTGATACCAAAGGAATACATAGGATCATAAGAACTACTATAAACAATTATATGCCAACAAGTTAGACAACCTAGAAGAAATGGGTAAACTCTTAGAAACATACAACCTACCAAGACTGAATCATGAAGAAAATGGAAAATCGGGGGCACCTGGGTGGCTCAGTCGGTTGAGTATCTGTTTAAGTCCAGCTCAGGTCATGATCCCAGGGTGGTGTTATCAGGTCCTGTGTCTCACTCTGTGCTGAGCATGGGACCTGTTTGGGATTCTCTCTCTCTCCCTTTGCACCTCTCCTTCTCTCTCTCTCTCTCTCTCTCTCTCTCTCTCAAATAAAAAAAAAAAAAAGGAAAATCTGATTAGACTGACTACTAGTAAGGAGAGTGAATCAGTAAGAAAAAAAAACTCTCAACAAAAGTCCAAGACCAGATGGCTTCACTGGTAAATTCTACCAAACATTTAAAGAATATCTAACCTCCTCAAAATCTTCTGAAAAATGCAAGAGAAAAGAATGTTTCTAAACCCATTTTATGAGGCCAACATTACTAGTACCAAAACCAGACAAAGATACCACGAGAAAAGAAAATTATAGGTCATTATCCTTGATGAACATAGATACAAAAATCCTCAAGGAAATATTACCAAACCAAAGTCAACAATACATTTAAAAAGGACCATATACTATGATCGAGTGGATTTATCCCAGGGATACAAGGATGATTTGATATCTGCAAATTAATCAGTGTGATACACATTAACAAAACGAAGGATAAAAACCATATGATGATCTCACTAGATGCAGAAAAGCATTTGACAAAATCCAACATTAATTTATTATTTAAAAAAAAAAACTCTCAACAAAGTGGAGAAGGAACATACCTCAACATAATAAAGGCCATATATGACAAGTCCATGGTTAGCATCATACTGAATGCTGAGAAGCTGAAAGCCTTTCCCCTAAGATAAAGAACAAAGATGAGAGACAGAGATGCCCACTTTTAGTTTTGTTCCACATAGAATTGGAAGTCCTATCCAGAGCAATTAGGCAAGAAAAAGAAATAAAAGGCATACAAATCAGAAAGGAAGAAGCAAAATGTTCACTATTTGCAGTTGACATGATATTATATTTGGGAAACCCTAAAGACTCCACCCAAAAAAAACCTGTTAGAACTAATGAACAAAGTCAGTAATGTGGCAGGAAACAAAATGAATATATAAAAATCAGTTATGTTTCTATATACTAATAATGAACTATGAGGCAGAGAAATTAAGAAAATCTCATTTACAGGGGCACCTGGGTGGCGCAGTCGGTTAAGCGTCTGACTTCAGCCAGGTCACGATCTCGCGGTCCAGGAGTTCGAGCCCCGCGTCAGGCTCTGGGCTGATGGCTCAGAGTCTGGAGCCTGTTTCCGATTCTGTGTCTCCCTCTCTCTCTGCCCTTCCCCCGTTCATGCTCTGTCTCTCTCTGTCCCAAAAATAAATAAACGTTGAAAAAAAAAATTTAAAAAAAAAAAAAAAAAGAAAATCTCATTTACAATTGCATCAAAGAGAACAAAATACCTAGGAATAAATTTTTTTTTTAATTTTTTAACGTTTATTTATTTTTTGAGACACAGAGACCGAGCATGAGTCGGGGAGGGGCAGAGAGCAAGGCAGTCACGGATTCCGAAGCAGGCTCCGGGCTCCGAGCTGTCAGCACAGAGCCCAGCATGGGGCTCAAACTCACGAACTGCGAGATCATGACCTGAGCCGAAGTCGGACGCTCAAACGACTGAGCCACCCAGGCACCCCTCCTAGGAATAAATTTAACCAAAGAGTTGAAAGACCTAGACACTCAGCTCTTTGGCTAAATTTTTATAAGACAATGACGAAAGGAATTGTAG
The DNA here is from genome assembly GCF_022079265.1 of Lynx rufus. Lineage (NCBI taxonomy): Eukaryota > Metazoa > Chordata > Mammalia > Carnivora > Felidae > Lynx > Lynx rufus. Next base: position 58,321,650 of record NW_025814829.1, read on the forward strand.
AAGTCACCAATAAATGGAAACATATTCCATGCTCATGGATTGGAATAATTAATATTGTTAAAATACCCAAAGCAAACTACAGATTCAATGTAATCCCTATCAAAATTCCAATAGCATTCTTCACAGAACGAGGACAATCCTAAAATTTATATGGAATGGAATGACAACAGACCCCAAATAGCCAGTCATCTTGAAAAAAAAGAATAAAGTGAGAGGCATCACCCTTCCTGATTTCAAACTATCCTACAAAGCTATAGTAATCAAAACTGTATGGTCCTGGCATAAAAACAGACACATACATCAATGGACAGAATAGAGAGGACAGAAAAAACCCACACATATATAGTCAATTAATTTATTATAAAGGAGCCAAGAATATGCAGCAGGGAGGAAGACAGTCTCTTCAATAAATGGTGTTGGGAAAACTAGACAGCTACATGCAAAGGAATGAAATTAGACCCCTGTCTCACACCATACAGAAAAATTAACTCAAAATGGATTAAAGACATGAATGTAAGGCCTTATCCCATAAAACTGGGAGAAAACATAGGTAGGAAGCTCCTTGACTTCAGTCCTGGCCATGATTTTTTTAATCTGACACCAAAAAAAAAAAAAAAAACAAAAAAAAAAAAAACAAAAAAAAACAGCAAAAAGAAACAAGCGGGACTACGCCAAACTAAAAAGCTTCTGCACAGCAAAGGAAGCCATCAACAAAATGAAAAGACAACCTGTGGAAATCACACACCCAATAAGGGGTTAATCTGCAAAATATACAAAGAATTCATACAACGCAATACGAAAACAAACAATCCATTTAAAAACTAGGCTGAAGATCTGAATAGACATTTTTCCAAGACGTACAGATGGCCAACAGGCATATGGAAAGGTGCTCAACGTCACTCATCATCAAGGAAATGCAAATCAGAAGGGCAACAAGATATCACCTCACACCTGTTCAAATGGCTGTTCTCAAAAAGACAAGAGATAACAAGTGTTGGCAACGATGTGGGAAAAAGGGGATCCTGTGCACTATTGGTGGGCGTGTGAATTGCTGTAGCCACTATGGAAAACACTATGGAGTTTCCTCAAAAAGCTAAAAATAGAACTACCATGTGATCCAGCAGTTCCTCTCCTGGGTATTTACCCAAAGAAAATGACAACGCTAACTTGAAAAGATTCACCCTCCTGATCATTGCGACATTATTTACAGTAGCCAAGACATGGAAATGATGTATGTGTCCATCAGTGGATGAATGGATAAAGAAGATGTGGTACATAAATACAACGGAACATTACTCGGCCGTAAAAAGAGAAGGAAATCTTGCCATTTGCTACAACATGGATGGACCTTGAAGGCTAGACTCTACTTTGGCTAGAAACCGAATTTTGCCACTGATAGATATGCCTCCTTAAGCAAATTACTTAGTCTCTGAGCTTATTTCTTTATTTGTAGAATGAGTCTATAATTCCTCTCTTAATAGTATTCTGAGGATCAAATGAAAGGCCTGGGTAAAAATCCCCAATTTTGCTCAATCAAGTTAAGTTCCTTTCTTCTCTCTTCTCCCACATGAAGATAGGTGCAGTCGTATCATTAATGTTGATTTAGCTCTACTCTATCTCTTTCCAAGAAATAGGCTACATTATGAGAGATACTCAGTAACTTTAGAAGTTAATAACACAGTTCCATATGTCTAGTTCCTCACATTCTTAGCTTCTTGAAAGAGTCAACCTACATCAGGTGAATGTCACAGGCTCTTCGATCAGAAAAACCTGAATTCGGCTCTGCTACTTACAGCTGTGTAAACTTTTGCACGTAGCCTAACCTATCTAAGCGTCAGTTTCTTCATCTAAAAGAAAGGGTTCCTGTGAGGATTCAGCAGATAATTCATGGAAGGTATTTGGTACACTGCCTGGTACAAAGGAAACACTCAGATAGTATTTGCTTTCAATAAGTACTAATGCTCAGTAAAACATTATTATTATTATTATTATTATTATTGCTGTTGCCTCGGGACCCACCATCAAAACGATGCAAAGCTGTTAAGAGGACCATGAAATCGCACTGACAAGCTCTGAGAAATTATACAGCAAGCAGGCCAAGTCACACGTATGGAAAAATCATCATGGCTGTTATGCAAATGCATCTAGTCTCTCCATTACCGAGAAATTGACACCTTAATTAGGATTATACATGATTTGATCATTACCGTAAAGATTTGGACGGAGTCTTAATATATTGCACTTAATTTCATCTTTAATATTATTTTTCTGATTTGCAGTTTCTGTAACCTAACAACTATCTTTGCAATAGAGACCTTCGGAATGATTCCCAGGTAATGCCCAGTGCCTAATCAGATTTTAATGAGGGAAGTTGTAAAAGACAAGGGTGGCAGCTAAAAAAAGGAAAAACCTCTCTCCCCCATTTCCCTGGGACCCTAATACTTCTGCCCTATATGTGATACCCTAAAATTGTATGTATCAATCATCCCAGGGATGCGGCTGTAAGGAGTTTCTGAGAATTGTTACTGCAGCTGGGGGTCCCCTTTTGTTTCATCCCCCAGTGCCTGCTGTCTTCCCATCCAACGCCTCTTTCAACCCCACTTAAGGGCCAGACTGTAGGCTGCAGTGGTGGAGACTGGGAGCAGACACTGGCTGTGCCCTCAATGACCCCAGGTCTGCCCTTGACCACTGGTCATATTCTTATGCATCTGGGAAACAGGTAGCGAAGGCATTTTCCTGGACCCAACTTGAGTTTCCTAGGAGGGCAGAGTAAGGAGTCTTCATGCTCACCCTGGGGTCACAAATGACTTTGCGTCTCTGTCCTGGGCCTGGTTTTTGTAAAATTTTAAAAAATGGAAGACAAACAATTAAGTTACTTACGGCCCTACTTCAAACATTACTGACTCCTTGATGTTTTGTACCAACGGGAGATCAATAGTGTGAATAACCTACAAATGAGATGAGCCATGTGTTATTTCGAAGTGACTTTGGGAAACATGTATAGCGTTTGGCAGTGACTTCCCTTCCTAATGAGGATTCGATTGGCATGTTTGATTTCGATGAATATTAATAACATCCGTCCACCCAAGTATCCACCATCAGAAGGGGGCATTGGTGAGTTGGAGAGGACAGAAGACAGTGAAGGAGGATTTCACCCAGTCGCCCCAGCTCACCTCCTAGTAGCTGGGATTTTAGCAGCCAGGGCATATGGTGCAGCCTAGGGAACAGTCTGTAGGTTAGTGAGCCCTGAACGGGGGCGGCAGAGGAGAGAAGGGGTTAGCTGGTGGTGGACATTTTCCTAGCGAGAAAGCCCTTTTCATGAGCAAACAGTGGCTGAAGACCAGCCTGTACGAGGCAGACATTTAGTGCTCCCTTGCCTTTTGGCCCAGTGCTCAACCACTTCCCCAGATTTTCCACTGGGTCCTTTGGAGTTGCTACCATTTAACCAGCAAACTCACCTAAATCCTCAACCATCCTCTGAGCTCCCCCCTCTTATCTCCCTCTCCCCCGCCCCCAGGACACTGCTTCACCTTCAGCCCTCTAGAGTGCTGGCTGTTTATTTCCCAACGACCCCCAGGTGCCTCGCAGTGCCATTACCACTGTCGGATCATTATTTATCCCGGGTCTTCTCAAACAAAACTAAAACGTATCTTTTTCAACACCCACCCTTTGAGGCTCATGGCATCCGCTGTACCTCCGTCCTTTCTCTGTGTTGCCGCATCCTCCCCAAAGTCCTCTCCACTCATTGATGACCTTGGCCCTGCCATGCTGTTTCCACCTCCATATCAGTCCCCACCATCTGTGCCCACACGGCTAACCCTGCCAACATCAAGGCCTTTCCTCATCCTGAGTGTCCTCTTCCTCTGCTGTGTTTCCACCACCCACTCCCATAGTCACACTGAGGACACTGGCATTACTGTCAGAATGTCTCTGCTTCCCGAAGCATCCGCTCAGACATCCCATTCTCTGACCTTCCAGCTTGCTACTCCAGCTATACTCACCACAGCTCCTCATTGTTCCCATTGGGACCTTCACTTCTACTTTCAATTTCTCCTTTTTTATTTAGTATCTTCTTACACTTTATTCCTTCAGTAGCACTAGTATCTCCTTACCTTTCTGGAATTTAGCGCCCCACAGCGCTCTGTGATTACACCTGAACAGCCAAGTGTCGGAAAAGAAAGTGACACAACAGGGCAGATTAATCACCGACTTCATGTAGGTCACCAACACTACCTGAGAATCTTCCTGTCTCTCTCTGGCCAACCAACGTCTCTACTCTCCATAACGACCTCGGACCTTATCTAATTAGCTTCCTCCTTGGACCATCTTTACTTAACAACCATCAGATGAGCTTGTCTCCACCATTCCAGGGAAATTAGAAGCCAGCACCCGGGAACACTCCTGATTCCTGATTCCAAACATATAAATCTGCAAACACCTATATCCATTCTCTCCTTTTTCCATCCTGTTACAGTTAAAGAAATTTTATTCCTCCTCTTTAATTCTTCCTCCTGTGCTTTGAACCCTCTTACTTTCTAAGGAAACTTCCAAATCCATTATTTCTTCTCTCTTGTATATATTAAACTTTGCCTCTCAACTAGATCCTCCTCGTAGGCTTTTAATCACCCCCAAGTTTTTAATTTATATAAACTGATAAAAACTTGGGGTGCCTGGGTGGCTCAGTTGGTTAAGCCAAGGTCTGTTTCTTGAGTTTTCTCTTGTTCTTTTGTTTGGAACAAATTTCTTCCGTTTCTTCATTTCCTTTGACTGCATTGGCTTCTGACTTAGAGAAGACAGCCTCTTTTCAATAGTCTTGTAGGAATGGTCTCAGGGAGGAGATGAACCTTATTGTTCAGTCTGGCCCTAGCTGTTGGTTGTCTCTCAAACCTTTGACTGTCCAAGATGCTTTCTTTAAACATTTTTTTTTAATGTTTATTTTTGAGACAGAGACAGAACATGAGTGGGGGAAGGGACAGAGAGAGAGAGAGAGAGAGAGACAGAATCCGAAGCAGGCTCCAGGCTCTGAGCTGTCAGCACAGAGCCCGATGCGGGGCCCAAACCCACCAATCGTGAGCTCATGACCTGAGCCCAAGTCAGACGCTTAACTGACTGAGCCACCCAGGTGCCCCTATGCAAGGTGCCTTCTTAATTCTGAGGGTTTTCTAATAGTTGAGGGTGTGCCAAGACCTGTCAGCCTCCCAAAGAAGAGGACCTCAGTCAGCACCTGGATGCAAGCTGATTGGAAACTGGACACATAGGCAGTGGCTTTTCAAGTATGCAAATAGACCTCTTTCAGGGAAAAGACTGGGAGATGGGTGTTCCTGTCTGTTCCCTCTGTGCCAAATCCTGGGTTAATCTCAGCTAAATGGAGTTTGTCACACTCCTACAGGACTAGTGAGTGTAAGTTCTCCTGACAACCAGAGTCAGGCGATTAAGGGAGTGTCCCCTGCATGGCAGCCATAGAAGCTGGGGCCACCGGTCATGTGCAGAAGCTCCTTTCAGAGAGATACCAGTGGTCGAAGGAGAAGCAGAGAGAACGTTAAGATGGCACTTGCCACACTCCCAAGTGTCTGGAAAGGATTTCAGTCAGTCCCTTGGTGTGCGTTAAATCAGGAGCCTGAACCCCAGACCATAACTTGTAAGATAAGCAAATAGACCTCTTCATGGAAAGATGAGGAGATGGGCATTTCAGTCTGCTCTCTCTGGGCTGAGGGTTAAGGGGGGCTTAGCTCCTGCAAGTGCTCAGGATCCCTTTTCTGCGCTGCCCCGTGGGTCTCATAGATACAAGTCCGGTTGGCTCTCAGAGCTAAGTGTTTGGGGGGCCTGTCCCTCAGGTGGAACTCTTGTAGATTGAGACTCTAGGTGTTGGGTCCAAACCCTTCAGGCTTCAGGGACAAGCTCCTGGTTGTGTGTTGCTGTGCTGGGTGTGGGGTTTATGGTCAGATTGTGTTCTAGTCACTCCTACCCATTTCGATGTGGGTGGATTTTTTCTCATTCACCCAATGTGTAGATGTTGCTCAGCTAGTTTCTGGATTTCTTTTGGAGAGAACTGTTCCTCAGATAGCTGTGGCATGGGTGTGATGGTGGAAGGAGGTGAGCTCAAGAGCCTCCTATGTCACCATCTTGAACCGGAACTGGCCTGCACTGAACCTGATATTTACCAGCCCTCATCTTATTTCCTGTTTCATCAGTGTTGACTCTTCCTTTGACTGCTGTATTGCTTTATGGGTTTTCCTAAACTTCTATAGCCAGTCTCTCTCAAGTAAAGAGAGCCTCAACCTCCTTCACCAGCCAGTAAATGTTGACTTTGCCCAGGGCTCAGCCCTGGTCTCGTGAGCTTCTCATTCTGGCAAGCTCAGCCATACTCATGGCTTCAGTAAGCATCCATCTATATACGCATGACTCCCAAATCACATCTCTGGCCTGTCCAGAGCCAAAGATCCTACCATCTACTTAACGTCTTGTTTTAGATGTCTCAAAGACTGGTCAAACTGGACATGTCCAAAAGTGATCTCGTGATCTTATCACCCGTTCCCTTACCCCATTATTTGTCCCACTCTAAAACAGATCTGTTGGGGTAACTGCATACAACCCTGCAGGTTGTCTCTGCACAGCTCCAAGAGAATCCATTCACATGGGCTATAATATGAATGGTGCCTTCAGGAGATGAACAGTACAGCAACCCTGTGTTCCTGTGTTCCTTCTCTCAGGAAATAGCACATTGAACTGTACAAGCCAAACATCTACAAGTCAAAAAGAAAAGATAAATAAGTAAATAAAATAACAAAAAAAACAAAAACAAAAACGAAAAACCAAAAAACCTAGGGCTCACGTTCATTTCTCTATTTCCCCCAGCTCATCCAGTCACTGACTCTCATTCGTTCAATCTCCTGAACCGCCCTTTAATGAGTCCGCTTCCCACCAAGCCTATCGCCACCTCTCCAATCCAAGCTACCATGATCTCAGATGGGAACAGCTGCAGTAGACACCTAACACATCTTGCCTCATTCAGTTCTATTTTCTTCTAGTTCATTTCCTTCGCTGGGGCCAAAGTGATCTTTTCAAATGCTAATTTTATAGCCTGAAACCCTTAGGGTTTTTTTTCCTTAAAATGGTAACTCCACAACGAGGCTTACAAGACCTACCATGATCTGGCCCCCACCTACTTTGCCAATCTCATCTTGCATTATGCTCCCGCCATCTTCTCTGCTCTAGACCCACCGACCTTCTTTCAGTTCCCAACTTTCTCCATACTCTGTCCCGAAACAGGAACTTCACAGGTGCGATTTCTTCCATCTGGCAACTCTTCCTTACCTCTTTCCTACTTAACTTTACCAACTACGTTTCCGTTTAATTCTTCATAGTTTAGGATAATTATATTTTCCCTAAAATGGAGGCATTTCTTGACCTTATCACCAGGTTAAATCCTGCTATAGTAAGCTTTCATTGTGTTGTATCTCTCTCCTACTTAGTTCTTATCGCAAATAAAATTTTCTATTTATTTTTTCATCACTGATTAACGATTATGTCCCCACTTGAATGTAAGCTCTCTAAGGATGGGGACCATGTCTATTCTTACTTATCATTGTTTATCCAGGTACTACCACAGGACCTGGCTCATATCAGGTAATTTATTGAGTCAGTTAATTAACTTCCTCCAAGAAGGAAACCATTCACTGGAGTCAGATTAAGCTCGTATCCATGTAGAAGGAAGGTCTGAGTAAGGAGGGACCTGGGGAAACTTTAACACTGCAAATAAATAATTATGGCTTAAAAAGGAACCAAAAACTGAAGTCAGATAACAGGACACCAAATAGAAAAGAGCACAGTGTTTGGCTCAAGCAATAAATCCGCCCTGATGGGAGGCACCCATGCAGAGTCCCAGGTGAAGAGGCCTGGTACCCAGAGGAAAGTAGCAGAGAGAGAGAGAGAGAGAGAGAGAGAGAGAGAACAAGAATGAGCAGGGGAGGGGCAGAGAGAGAGGGAGACACAGAATCCAAAGCAAGCTCCAGGCTCTGAACTGACAGCACAGACCCTGACGCAGGGCTCGAACTCACGGACCTGAGCCAAAGTCAGATGCTTAATGGACTGAGTCACCCAGGCGCCCCAATTTATTTTTATTTTTTGAGAGACAGCATGAGCAGGGGAGGGGCAGAGGAGAGAGAGAGAGAGAGAGAGAGAGAGAGAGAGAGAGAGAGAGAATCCCAAGCAGGCTCCAGGCTCCATCCCACAACCCTGAGATCATGACCCAAGCCAAAGTCAAGAGTCAGACGCCCAGGTGTTCCCCCTGCCCCCACTGCCAGGCATTTTTATCCAGGGAGCCCATTCTAACGCTCCTAATCCTATTCCCACCAGTACTCTGTTCAAAGGTCACCACCACTGGAAGGCCTTCTGGATGTCTGCCCTCCCCTCCCCCCCCCCCCCCCCCAGCGAATTTCATGTTTCTTTCTCTCATTCACCACACTCTCTGTTTTCCTTCCTGGTCCACCTTGAACACTAAGAGGCAAACGTCCTGAGGGTAGACAGGCTGTTTTACTAATCTCTGTTTGCTATCAGTGGCATAGGAGCTAGCCATTCAAATGTTGTCTGACTAAATAAATTCACAACCAAAGTGAATGATGACTTCTAATGGACTGGTTTTTCTTCTGTTCTTGTTTCAGTCCCAGTGGCTACCTGGTTGCTGCTTTCCTCTTTGTTCTGATGCTATTGTTCTTCAGTATTCTAGTTTTGAGCTATTTCCATTACATGAGGATCTATAAACAACGTATTTACGAAACACTTAACAAATATGAAAGAACACCAAAGAATAATTAGGTGGAACCAAAGCTTGTACAGTAGGGATGTATATATATTTATGTAGAGAGAGTATGTATATATACTTACATTGCAAGTGTGGGTGTGACCAAGACATACAAAGCACATAGTATGTATCATCAAATTCAAGCTCCGAAGAATGTTTTTGAATTGCCCCAAGACGAATATCCTCATATCCGTTGTATATTACAAAATTAACGTTAAGGTGTTTGCACTTACCTTAAGGTACTCTGTATGCTCTTCCATGGTGTTCTAAAAAATTAAAATGAAGCTAACTTTGGCTGTTAACATCCTTCCTAAGAATGTGAGTAAATTTTTTGAAAGTGTATAAACGTGTCAAATATTATTTTGCGTGAAACTGCTCATATGAAACCTTAGATGGCTATAGTTCGCTTATGCACAAAAGGCTTAATGTGTCCTAAATGATCTGCCTTCAGCGTATTCCAGAAGTTTTTCTAGCAGTAGAGTCACACGTGAAATGTACAACTTATTATATTGAAAACAAGGAGCGGATGCTCTAAGTTTTAATTTTAAGTTTTAAAGTGTGATTTTCATGTTCAACATAAGCTGCTTAATTTGCCCAAGGGTCACCACAGCTTTCAAACAATCAGTATTTCTAGCAGTCAGAGTTCAACTACAGAAGCAGAACTTGTGGGAAGCGCGTGTGTGTAAAGCAATTTGTTTAAAAGAATTGGCTTATGCGATTGCGGAGGCTAGCTACACGAGAATGAAATCAACAGCACGGACATCAAGAATAGAGGATCACAGGGGCGCCTGGGTGGCTCAGTCGGTTAAGCAATTGACTTCAACCAGGCCATGATCTCATGGTTCATGGGTTCAAGCCCCGAATCGGGATCTGTGCTGACAAGCTTGGAGCCTGGAGCCTGCTTCAGATTCTGTGTCTGCCGCTCTCTTTCTCTGCCCCCCCCCCCTCAAAAAATGAATAAACATTAAAAAAAATAAAAACAGAAAAAAGAATAGAGGCTCACAAAGACTAGAAGATCTTGAGATGGAACCCCAGGGGCAGATCAAAGCTGCTGTCCGCAGTTGGAATTTCTTATTTTACTAAAATCAAGAACAAGACAGGGATACCTGCTATTCACCACTGTTTTTGAGAGTTCTGACATTACAAGAGGAAAATAAAATAAAATAACCATTATAAGCACTGGGGGAAAGGAGATAAAAATCCTCTCTTTCAAAAATAAGATCATATGCCTAGGAAACCCAAACTTAGTCACAAGAACTACCCTATAGTTGTCTAGACTAAGATAATTTGATGGCACAATGTAAGATAAATATTTAAAAATTAGTACTTTTTCTCTAGAATGCTATATAACAACAATAGAAATAACAAAAAGTAATCTATTCATTGTAGTGACAAATTTTTTTTATGTAATTTATTGTCAAATTGGCTTCCATACAACACCCAGTGCTCATCCCAACAAGAGCCCTCCTCAATGCCCATCCCCCACTTTCTCCTCTCCCCCACCCCCATCAACTCTCAGTTATAGAAATTAAATTTTATTTAATTACAAATCTTTAAAATCTTTATTGAAGGAGGTGAGACAAAATCTGATAAAAATATTTGATAGAAAGAAAAAAAACACGAGAAAAATGAGAGCAAAGAATACAGTCATTTTACAGAGGAGCATACCCAAACAGCCAATAAATGTATTTAAAACAACATTTTTTGTGTGTGTTTACTATGCGCCAGGAATTGTTATAATAATTTACCTAATTCTCTTCAATGCTGTGAGGTGGGAATATTATTATCCCATTGCAGAGATGAGGAAACGGGCACAAAAAATGGCAAAAAATTTTTGTAAGGTCACACAGCTGCTAAGAGATGGAGGTGAAATTCACACTCAGGCACACTGACTCCAAAATCAGGTGCTGTCCACCTCTGATAGTCAACCTCACCAGCAGTCAGAAAGATACAAAGTTACAATGAGGCTGCACCCAAGGGCACAAAGTCAGAAGGGTAACTCTTGGGAAGGAATGAGGGTCAGGAAACTCTTGCACTTCTGAAGGAAAACCGAATTATTTCAGCCTTTTTGGAATGCGATCTGGTAAGATCTATTGAAAACATCTATGCTCTTGCGGCGCCTGGGGTGGCTCAGTCCGTTAAGCGTCCGACTTGGGCTCAGGTTGTGATCTAACAATTCAAGAGTTCAAGTTCGAGTTTGAGCCCCGTGTCCAGCTCGGAGCCTGGAGCCTGCTTCGGATTCTGTGTCTCCCTCGCTCTCTGCCCCTCCCCCGCTTGCACTCTGTCTTTAAAAAATAAACATTTAAATTTTCTTTAGTAAAATAAAAAAATACGCATATATACACGCTCTTAGACCCAGAAATTCCACTCTTAGGAATCTATTTATGGGATGAGATGGGATGGAAAGGAGATATATATACATATATATATATATCCATATATATATCCTACTTGTAGGATATATATATATATATCCATATATATATCCTACTTGTAGGATATATATATATATATCCATATATATATCCTACTTGTAGGAGATATATATATATATATCCTTGTAGGATATATAGATATATATATATATATATATATCTATATATCCATATATATATCCTACTTGTAGGAGATATATATATATATATCCTTGTAGGATATATATATATATATATATCCTTGTAGGATATATATATATATATATATCCTTGTAGGATATATATATGGATATATATATATGGATATATATATATAGAGAGAGAGAGATACGGAATCTATATATACGTATATGCTGTATCATTGGTTGTCATGACAAAACTCTACAAAAAGAACTAATGCCTATCAATAGGTGAAGAGTTGAATCGATTGATTATACGTTGACCATATAGATCAATCTGTACTAGTCGATTTGAAAGATTTTCCACGAGGTTTTGTTGAATGAGAACACAGAGAAGTAGTTAGAGTATGATCTTACAAACAAAAGAAAACCTCTGTGTGTGAGAACATGAAGAAACGTTCGGAAGGATACATCACATTCCGTTAACGCTGTGTGCCTGTGTGCAGGTGTCTGTGGGTCACTGTGGGAGGGGAGTGGGGATATATCAAGAGATGTGGGGATATATCAAGAGAAGTTCTAAATCAAACCCTTAAAAGGGCGGAAGAGGAAACAATAGAGGAGTAGCACGTAAAACTCTCCTTATTGTAAAACAGCGTGTCTGTGATGTAATTCCAAGCAACATTTGCTTTCTTGCTCTCGTTCCAGCCACGTTGAACTTATACCATTTTTATTCATACAAAAATAAAACTCTTGTCATCGTGAACAAAAACATGGGAGACGAGGAAGGGGAGACAGTAAGTGGAGGCAACTCTTCCAGAGAGTTCCTTTGTTCCTGTGACAGGGAGCAAAGAAACGGAGGCCAACACAAGGCAGAGGTGAGGCCAGGAAGATGTTCTGAAATACTGAGAGGTATCGTCCGGGAGCTAGGGAAAACCAGCAGAGGAGGCGGATAACTGCCGGACCAAAATCTTGAGGAGGCAAGATAGCTATGATCCAGCGCTGACCCTAAGGATGGAACATTTCACCCACTGCTACGGGGGGGAGCCAGAGTGCCGGGGTTCCCGTGTAGGTGGGGTGGCAGGAAAATGAGCAGTGTGGCGGCCTTGGGAATGCTCCTGGCAGGCCTCCGAATGAAGATGTGCGACTGAGCCAGGAAATCAGCAGCTGCCTTCGGGCGTCCACCACCACACTTGCACCAAGGCCACACGTGCACCCTCAGGCGGCTCCCCTCCGGTGACAGGGTACAGAGGGGATACTGAGGCAGACTGGATCCTAGGTAGACCAGGACCCCTGCGGCCTGCCTCAGGGACTCCTGAAGGCTTCTCAAACTTTCCTTATATCTCACGGCCCCTGTAAGGTGGTGTGGAGACCCCCACCCGATCTCTGTCTCTCGCCCTCTTTTCTCTCTCTGGTGATTCTCCCAACCTTCCACTACTTCGCATTTCCTTTCAGGGAGTACTTCCTCTAATAAAATCGCTGCATACTTAATCCCATGTTGGCGACTGCTTCTCAGAGGCCTGGGCCAATGCAGCAGTGACCCGAGTGGTCTGAGCAAATGGGCAGGCAGAGGGGATTTGAGACTGGCCCAGCACCCAGCAGGCAGAGACAGCACCATCCTGGAAGGTAAGAGGGGCCGCAAAAGTTTCTGGCTCAAGCTCATGGTTCAGTTGCTAAAGTTCTCATTGGTAGTGACCTGGGAAATGTCCCGGTGGGAGTGCTAGCGGGTGTCATGGAGCAAGCATTTGAAAAGCATGGACTAACAAAGACAACAGAGTCCCCCGGTTCTTGCTAAATTACGTATGTTTTTCATTGAAATATAATCGACATACGGCATTGTGTAAGTTCAACGTGCGTTGATTTGATATTTACGTGTCGTGAGAGGACGACCATTGTGGCATTAACTAACACCCCTGTTGTGTCACATAATCATTTCCCTTTTTGTGGTGGGAACAACTCAACATCTAATCTTTCAGCAGCTGTGAAGTTTATGATGATCATTGACTATAGTCACTGTGCCGTGCCATAGCTCTCCATTGTCTGCTAGTTCCAAATTTGTGCCCTTAAACAGCGTATGCCCAAATCCCCCACCCCTCTGCCTCTGGTAACCCCCGTTCTGCTCTGTTTTTATGAGGTTGGCTTTTGAGGATTCCACGTATAAGTGATATCACACAGTATTTGTCTTCCTCTCTCTGGCTTATTTCACTTCCCATAATGCCCTCAGGATCCATCCATGTTGTTGCAAACGGCAGGATCTCCTTTCTCATGGCTGAATAACGTTCCATTGGGTATATACGTACACCACATCTTCTTTATCCATTCATCCCTTCACACTTGAGTTGTTTCCATAACTTGGCTACTGTAAGTTATGTTTCAATAAACATGGGAAAGCATATATTTCCTCAAAATCCTGTTTTCATTTCCTTTGGATACATACCCAGAATGGAACTGTTGGATCACGGGGCGGTTTTATTTTTATTTTCAGTTCATTTATTTACTTTAAGAGAGCACATTCACACAACCTTGAGAGTAGGGGAGGGACAGAGAGAGAAGGAGAGAGAATCTTAAGCAGGCTCCGAGCATGGAGCCTGTTACAGGGCTCAATCCAACCGTGCGATCATGACCTGAGCCACAATCAAGAGATGGCCGCTCAACCAACTGAGCCACCCAGGGGCCCCTTATTTTTAATTTTTTGAGAACCCTCCATACTGTTTTCCATAGTGGCTGACCAAACTGACATTCCCACCAACAGTGCGCCAGGGTTCCCTCATCTCCACACCCTTGCCAACACTAGTTATTGCTTAACAACGTGCAGAAGGTCAGTGCGAGGCAGAGCCCCAGTGGTTCCAGGTGAAGGGTGAGAACCGGAGTGCCTCAGAGGTGACTTGTAAAAAGAGATCATCATCACCAGTAACAGAAGGACAGACACCACTGAAGCTTTGGAATCACAGGGCTCTAGAGATGTTTGAACGCTCAATCAAGGCAGGTCTGTTATGTAGAAGTTGAGGTGCTGGTAGGGATAGAGGTTGAGGTGCCAGTAGGGAAAACCTGGGATCCTGAAAACTGGAACAAGGTCATCTGGATGGATGCCTCTGAACGCACTGTCTCTCCGCACCCACTCCTTCCCACACCCACCCTCTGGACATGAAGACGTTGCCCATCCGTCTCTAGTAAGTGGTCACTTCCCCTGGGCTGGGGGATGCTGCAGAAGCCCCTCCCTCACAAGAGAACGTGTGCCCCCCCAAGCCCCCGACATCCTCTCATGGATTGATACAAAAACTAACCTTTACGTACCCACCGCGAAGGGAGGACTCCTGAGACTGGATTCCAAGGGTTCTTTAAAGCCGGATAAGCAAGTTCTTGATGGCTTGGAAGCATTTTCTCAGGATATGGGATCCAACTAACACCTTATCGAGGACCCTAAGGGAGGGGGCAAGTTTACTGCTGGGGTGGCTCTCAGAAACCTGGAAAAAACAACAGCTAACTGTCAGCACATAGAAAAGCCTGAGTCCTGGCAGTTGGTAAAGGAAGGAATAAAAAGGCCCAGGGAGGTGACAGGCTGGAATGGATGCATTACATGAGGTCCCGATGGCACGCCAGTCATCAAGGACATATGATCTGATGAGAGGACCACCAGCATCACTGAGAGGCCCAGTGGTGGCTACCACTGCAGCCAGGGACGAGAGGAGGTGAGGCAGTCACAGATGGGGTTCATTAACACCCACGGGGAGGACAAGGCCCCTAAGTAAGAGAGGCTTGGTGATGACACTTTACTTCCAGAAACCAGGGGGCCACAATTACCATAAGGACAAGGAGTGGCCATGGGGATTTGACCCGCAGGGAATTATGGAGATGGTCAATAGAATATTCTGGCAAAATTGTTGGACAGCCAACAAGGCTGTTGACTGCACCTATTAAAGAAAACAAAATGGAGGAGGCGGTTAAGGGCAATCGTCTCGACAAAAAGTCATCGTCCTTGCTCCAGTCCCCAGACCTAAGTAGATTATTAGATCCAGAATCTGCCAGTTCCCTAGGAAAAAGGGCCCTGCAACACCAGGGCAAGTCTATAGCATGACAAGTCTATAGCAGAGACCTGTGGCCATCCAGTCAGTCGGCTGTATTGGTCAAAGTGGGAAAGCACCTACACTGGTCAAAGTGGAATAGCCAGACATTTGGAGGACTTACCAGACCGAGGTCTGACTTGACAGCGATACTCAGAGGCCCAATGTGCCACCAACCCCCTTTAGCATGGGGACCTTGAAGGGCCACAGTGGCTCCATGCCAGGGGTCCTTTCCCCAGTCCTCAAGTGCATAACTGGAATTGACATATGTGGCTGTTGGAGTAAAGCCCACATGGGGCTCCTGGACTGTGGGATAGGAATGATCATAGTTGGGACGGCCAAATGGAAACCTCTAAAACTGCTCCCCCCCCCCCACACACACACGTGGCCAAGTTAGAAAATCATTAGCATTTCCAGGTGGGTAGCTGAGATTACTGCCACCATTAAGCCCTTAAGGATGCACGATTGGTAGTCTCTGTCACGTCTGTATTTCATAACCAGTCTGGCCCATGCCAAAAAAGTTTCGAAAGGATCCTGGAGAATGACCGTAGACCCCTGCAGATTTAACCAAGTAGTGGCTCCAACGACAGCTGGCGTGTCAGATGTGGTGTCCGCGCTAGGGCGAGCTAATTGGACCTCGGGTATCTGGTGTGCAACTACGGACCTGGCAAATGTATCCTTTACGGTCCCTTAAGAAAAGAGGGTCAGAAGCAGTTCACGTTTACATGGAAAACAATATTCAATTATCTGCCCATCTTATAGAATTCCCAAGTACACATTGTCACACACAGAACCAAAATAGCAAACCAAGCCCACGTCTGGGCTGCTCGCAGAGTCTGGGACGCCATGCTGTTGTGGGACCCCGGTCCTTCTGTACCAATTAAGAATGAAACAGCCACCTAGGGCAGATGATTGCCCAACTTTCCACAAGGATGATCTCTCTTTTTTTTTTTTTAATGTTTTTATTCATTTTTGAGACAGGGAGAGACAGAGCATGAGCAGGGGAGGGGCAGAGAGAGAGGCAGACACAGAATCCGAAGCAGGCTCCAGGCTCTGAGCCGTCAGCACAGAGCCCGACGCGGGGCTCGAACTCATGGAGTGTGAGACCATGACCTGAGCTGAAGTCGGACGCTCAACGGACTGAGCCACCCAGGCGCCCCAAGGATGATCTCTATCTTAGCACCAATACGGAATAATTCTGGAGACGTGGGAAGCACAGCATTGACAGGCGAGCCGTGTGGAACTCTTACCTCCGAGCCAGGAAAAACGAAGTGTCTCGCGTGAAGTGATCATCCGCTCTAGGTCTACAGTGCTGGTGCCCTGCCTGGGCAGCCTCCTCAGCGGCCGCTACCCAAGACTGATCAAACACAAGTCGGTACAACTATCAATGGCTGAAAAGGCCACTTCGTCAGTAGAGATACCTAAGACAAAACCCACAATTATCCTCTGAATCTTTCCATGGGGTTTTCTTCTCGGTTGGCAACTCTGAACCGGAAAACAGTTTCAAGATGTCCTGTAGAGTGTACATTTGTGCCTTTTAACCCTGGACTGTTGGGCTGCAGCAGTCAAGATGCACCCCACCCCCCCCAGCCATCCTCGCCTCCTAGCAGTCACATCTGCGTGGTCTCCTCCCACACTGCACCAGAGTTGGTCTGTGTGATGTTAGGTCCCTTCCGAGATCAGGTGATAAGACACTGCGGTTTCCTTCTCTGTCACTTTCCCACTCTGGGTCACTGAGAGAACCAGCCACCAGGCGGTCGACCCTGGAAAGGCCCATGTGGTGCTGACGTGTAGCCTCCTGCTACAGCTACGTAAGTGAGCTTGGAAGATTCTCCAGCCCCGGTCAAGCCTTCAGATGATGGAAACTCCCTAAGAGACCCGTTCACCTAAACATAAATCAGATGGTCTGAGACTCCCGACTTAGAAACTGTAAAACGTGTGGGTTTTTTTTTTTTAATGTTTATTATTTGACAGAGAGAGAGAGAACAAGAGGGGTAGGGGAAGAGAGAGAGGGAGAATCCCAAGCAGGCTCTGTGCTAACAGCGCAGGGCCTGATACAAGGCTCCATCTCACAAATCATGACCAGAGCTCAAATAACGAGTCAGACACTTAACCGACTGAGCACCCAAGTGCCCCTAAAATGTTCTGTTTTAAGCTGCCGTTTCGAGGTGTTTGCTAGCCAAGAGAAAATAAGGCACTGTCAGGCTCAGTTCATGTCTACAACACAGCTCATGTAGCGATAAACTTAAAATTTATGTTCCTCTGTAATGCTTTGGGAACTTAATGTCTCCCTCTGGGTTGCCTAAGACATCGTTTGTGGGAGTTTGTATCAAGGCTCCTATCACTCAGTTTCAAATCTGCCGTTCTCGTTAGAGGCTGGGACTCCAGTGCCCAGTAGGTTTCTTGGGACCAGGTACCAGAGGGACACGGGCAGGCAGGAGGAAGGGCTTCCTGTCCCCACCTTTCCTGTCCGTGTGAACTTGGCTATGCTTCTTCACCCCGGAAGGGCCGTGGGCTTCAGTAGCGTGTTTGATTTCTAATTTTTTTAATGTTTATTTCTGAGAGTGTGTGCACCAGCAGGGTAGGGGCAAAGACAGAGGGGGTCAGAGGATCCGAAGCAGGCTCTGCGCAGACAGCAGAGAGCCTGGTGAGGCGCTTAAACTCACAAACCGTGAGATCGTGACCTGAGCTGAGTTGGATGCTTGAGCCACCCAGGTGCCCGTAGTATTTGATTTTTTTTTTTTTTAACGTTTATTCAATTTTGAGAGGCAGAGACAGAGCTCGAGCAGGGAAGGGGCAGAGAGGGAGACACAGAGGCTGAAGCAGGCTCCAGGCTCCGAGTTGTCAGCACAGAGCCGGACGCGGGGCTCAAACCCACAAACTGTGAGATCATGACCTGAGCCTGAGTGGGACGTTTAACCGACTGAGCCACCCAGGCACCCATGACAGTGAATTCTCTTCTGGATCTGATGAATTAGAAGTGACCACGGGACATGGGATGTCAATGAATTCTCCAGAATCTGCAAATACATTAGTGTACGTAGGAAAAAAAAAAAAAAAAAAGACTTTGCAGATGTGATTAATGAAGGATCTTGAGATGACATACTCCTGCCCAATGTAATCATGAAGGTCCTTCTAAGTGAAAGGGGGAAGCAGGAGAGTCAGAGAAGATATGAGGATAGAAAGAGGGGTCGGGGCAATGTGGCCATGAGCCGAGGAATGAGCGCAGCTTCTAGAAGCTGAGAAAGGAAGCAGATTCTCCCCCTGGAGCCTCCAGAAGGAACACAGCCCTTGATTTTAACCCAGGGAAACCCATCTGGGACTTCTAACCTCTGGAACTGTAAGATTATAAATGTGTCTTTTATATCCATTGTAGTTCCTGTTCATGTGAGACAGCAGCCATGGGAAACTAGTATCTCCTGTAGAGAAATCCAGTAGGCTGCAGGCTATACTGGCCCAGTGCTTGGGACAGATGAGGGGTTTGGAGTTGGGGGCATCAGACTTTTCAGCATGTGTGTGATTATGACAGCTGAGAGCAGATGAGATCACAAAGGTCAAGGCAAGTGTTCAGGGTCAGAGGTGAAGTGAACCAGCGGTGTGAGCCCTCGGGAGTGCAGCAAAGACTCAATGAGGTGTTACCGGATAGCACCCTTCCCCCATATCTCTAGTTTGTTCACCTGGGTTGGGTGGAGAGGAAGACCACACCAGAGACGGAAGGGAAGGCAAAGCAGCTGGGTACACCAAAACTCGAGTTTAGAACTTTGTCCACAACAGGTCTGAAGACAGTCAAATATCAATCATGCATCCAGCACTTACCACACTCGGCATTGCCTGGCCGGTGAATCTTATTTCCCTAGTATATTTGTTTCTCCCTATTCTACACCCCCCTCTCTCTCTCTCCAAATTCCCTACACCCCTCACCTTCCCTCTCCGACTCTCCGATGACCATCTTGCCTCTTAATCATTGAGAAAATCAAAGCAAAGCAGGAGGGAATATTCATTCCTCCAGCCCCCAAATTTCTAACCTGTCTTCATTTGTCTTCGGTATCTTCACCACTGTGCACCTGCACCTGCCTTATATGCCGTCACCATGGTTGAGGCATCCTTCCTACTAAAGGCCAACCCGGTACCATTCGTGCACTAGATGTCTTCCTCTTCTTACCTGGCCCTCAGAAATCCCCCCCCCCATCTCCTACATCATCAATTTCTCTCTCTTTACAAACAACTATACCTTGGTATTGCTCATCTTAAAAATGTCCTCCATTGGCCACATAGTCCTATCCCACTATTGTCCCCAGTTGCCTGTGGGTCTGTCTCCATGTCCTCACCTTATATTCACTCCTCAAACATTCCAGATGTTCTTTGGATCCCACTCTTCCCAAGACTGCTCATGTCAAGATTACCAGTAACCTCCAATTTGATACAATCTAATAGTCTTGTGGCTCCTGAGTTGCATGTTCTCGTGTCTCTGCAGTTCCTTTTCCTTCCCAACTTGACCTCTAAATGAAGGATCCTAGAACTTAGCCTTTGGCCCCTTCCTGTGTTTTTAGCTACACATTTTCCTAGGTCATCCAATCAGTCCCAAGGCTTAACAGTCTATTTATAATGGCCGTGTCTCCAGCTTACGCCAATGCCTATTTGATATCATGGATGTCTAGAAGGCATTTCTAACTTAACACGACCAAACCATAATTCTTGATTTCCCTCCTCCCAACCGTTCTTCCCAAGTTTCACATCTTATAAATGCCACCACCACCCACACAATCTCCTAAGTGAAAAATCTAGAAACTGCCCTTGAATGCTTTCTCCCTAACAAACGCAACTCATTAGCAAGCCCCACGAGACTCCACTTTCAAACTATTGCAGATAGAATGTTCTCAGTGTTCCCCACTACTCCCAATGCCCAAGCCACCTTTTGGTATGCACTGTGGAACAGCTTCCTAATTGGTTGAATGTTAGCTTTGCTGCTCCCCCTTGATGCGGTTTTTGTCCGGATGGATAGCCGTCCTTCAGATCTCAGTCTAAACCAGACCTTGTCACCAAGACGTTCCAGATGCAGCCACCCTAAGATTACTGTCAATCACTTCATCCCATTTTGATTCTCTCCAAGGCACATACCACCCATATTTATTCTTCCTCCTCTTATTACGGTATTCCCCAGGGCTCACAACACTGCCCGGCATACGGCAGGCACACAAAGATTTGTTGAATTAAATGCAAAAGCAGCTACTGTGTCCTAACGTTATGCTAATCTGTGAATGCTGTACTCTCCTCCCATTGTCAGCAAGACAGTTTCATAAAACGTAAGATTTCATACTGAGCACTAGCTGGACGCGTGTTATGCCCCCCCCCCCCCCCCAGCAACCTGCCTTCCTCCATTTCCGCACCTTCTCCACGTGCAAAAAAATAAGCAAGGAAGGAGGGTTTGGAAAACAGGGTCATCGCTACGGTCTTTTGCCACACTCCGCTGGCTTCGGCGTGCTCAACACGACGGAAACTAACAGCAGTGGCCCCGACCAAGAAGGGTTGAAGGTAGAGGACTTCACCTGCCGCCAAGGGCGGACCGCAGAGGACCGGCGCAGATCCCCAGCACTGCACGCTGGGAGCTGTAGTCTCCGGGGGAGGCCTGGTGTGGTAGGAGCGGGATGCCCCGCTGCATGCTGGGAGTTAGAGTCGACGGCTGGAAACCGTACTTGTGAGATTCGGCCTCTGCGCTGGGAGCGGCGAGCGACGGAGTCCTCGCTGCATGCCGGGAACTGTAGTCTTTCTGGGACCCCTCTCTGCTTCAGCGTGGAGAGGCGCCATCTTAGGTCCCGAGGTGCGGCCGCGCCGAGCCAGAGCGCAGGCGGGCTCAGCCCCCGCGCCGGGCCGGCCCCGCCCCCGGGGCGCCTGGCGCCCGCCCCCCGCTCAGGCCCCGCCTTTCCCCACGTGTCCGCCGCCGAGGGGAGGCGCCTGAGCCGGAGCGGGCCCGCCAGAGGTCCGGCCCCGTCGGCGCTGAGGGTCCTGTCGGCGGCGCCCGGGAGCGGCCCGGCTCCCCGATGCTCCCGCGCCGGCTGCCGCGGGCCGGGCTGTGCGCTTAGTGCCCGGCTCTGGCCCCCCGAAGTGCCCGCGGGGGTGGGAGCGGCCTCGGCCCCGCGGAGACGGAGCGGCTGGAGGACGAGGCGGCGGCCGCGGGGAGGAGGATGGGGGCTAACCAGTTAGTGGTGCTCAACGTGTACGACATGGTGAGTGCGGCCCAGGCCGGCGTCCTCCGGCCGCGGGGCTCGGACCCCGGCCCCCGGCCCCTGCGCTTCCTGCCGCGCGTCCCCGCCTCCGGCTTAGTTCTCGGGGGTGGGGGAGGGGAGCAGGATTAGGTTTTAATCCCCGCGCACGTCGGCGCGCGGGGAAGCGCTGCCCGGTCCGCCCGAGGGCTCCGGCCGGGGTTCCGGGCGCCGGGCCCGACAGCTGGGCGGGCGAGCGGTGTCCTTTCGGCGAAGCTGGGGTCGCGGGTCCGACCTCCACTCCTGTCCCCGGGGACTCCGGGGCCGCCCCGTCCCCGAGCGCCTGTCCGCCCCGCTCTGCCGCTTCTCCCAGCCGCACGGCTCCCGGTGCCCGAGTCTCCAGAAACTCCCAAGCTCACGGCTGTCGGTGCTTAGGCTAGACTCTCTCCAAAGGCGCACAGGGGCCGACAGCCCCTTGCCTCCGAGGCAGCCTCATCCGGATGAATGAGGCTCTAGTTTACCGAGTAAAATAGCCCAGCTGAGTTACGTAGATAGAGATCAAGGTGGTGCTCCTTTGCTAGATTCTGAAGACCACTCTGCAGGTGATGCAACAGGTATCCGACGTGACCGCAGGAGAGGGAAGGGGAGTTTATGAGGTCATCTAACTTCGGGGTGCCGCAGGCACCCGGGATCGAGTCCGAGGACTGGTTTGCCACGGAATTGCGCCTGAAGTACCCGGCAGAGAAGGATCGGGGCAGTTAGATGCACGCCTGGGTTTGTTGCTTTCGGTTGGCTAGTTTTCGTTTTGCGAAGGGTTCCCTCCGCCTGCGTGTGTAAAATTTCTTGTAAGTGTTTTGGCAGGTGAAAAAGCCCTCCTCGTTATTTCTGTGGGCTGAAAGATGCAGAAGGAGCTGGAATACGAGAGGTCAGGAGTCACGGTTCGCCCTCGCAGATCTAAACTTTGTATTCCTTTGCTCTGTGTAAATTTCTACATTCACAGTGCAGCGTCTTGGGTAGAAAGGAATTCCAGCGTCCTGTTCTGGGAGTTATGTCAGGATGGGGTAGAGACCGCCTGGGACTTGAGGTGACGTCTCCGTTGATTTGGTGGAGGGGTTTGGGGGTGGAAGGAGATGGATGGACGTGCGTGAAACGTGGTAGGAAAAAATTAGAGAAGCATAGAGCTGGAGGGCCTAGAAACGCAAGGCACTAGTTAATAAGGTCTTTGGCGTGTGTCACTGGTTAGGAGTGGTTCTCTGGATTTCAACTTTTTGTGGTCAGTGGGATACCTTTACTGTTCAAGACTTTTCATTGCCCTTTTACTGTTTCATCGCCTGCCCCCTTCCCCCCACCGCCGTCATCTGCATTCGGTATCTTGTCTATTCTTGAAGACTTACAAAACATCTCACGGCATATATTCTGCTTTTGAGAACACAACATGCCTCTTCTTCTGGATCATTAAGCCCCATTATAAGTTAGGGTTATGCAACAATGACCAGAGCGTCATAGACTAAGAGAAATCTGAAAGTCGAGGCAGGGAGAAGTTTTGCTGCTTTCATAAAACTGAAAATACATTATTTGGCCTATGATGGGCTTCCTTGCACCTCAGGTGCTCTATGAATCACAAAAATCGTTGCTAATTGTGGTGAGTGTAGGAAAAGCTAGAGGTGATATTTAAACCGATACATTTTAAAGGGAGGAGTGTTCTGAAAGATGTTAAAAATATTGTTAGCAAAGATCTTATTCCTCACATCACTTTTATAAAGTGGGTAGTTACAGAGGAGGCAGGTAGAGAAAAGGGTAAATTAAACCTGCCCAGATAACCAAAAATAGGATCTAGAATTTCTAGACCACAGTCTGATTCGTGATCTCCTCTGCTGAATAATTCCCGTGTTTGTTTCTTAACGTATTGCTTTTTCCTCGCAATAGGAGGAGAAGCAGCATATGAATGTTTATCAGAATTGTAAATAGTTGAACTGTTAGACTTCTGACAATCTTGCCCTTGTCGTGTTCTTTTGAGGGCTTTCAAGCTGTGGCTGTTTGATGTCAGTCATTCAGCAACCTACAATTTTTTATGACCTTGTAGAAGTCACAAAAATGAATGAATGATCTTTCCCTCTTTGAGGAATTTAGAATACCATGGGAGAGGTACAGCAGTAGTAATAATTCAAAACAGAATAGTGTGATTTTGTGATTTTGGTAAGAGCAGAACAGGTTGTAAAGCAGACCACGTGTGGTTGTGGGCTCAGGAATTGCTGGAAGGTGCAGGGACCTGTAAAGGCGGAGAGCAGTCAGCAGGAATCGTGGTGGCCAGAGGAGAGCGCACGTCGGCCTGGGAAATAATCAGCTGGCCCAGGAGAACTAGAGTGTAGGATGCATGAAAGAGACACATTGGAAAGTTTTATTAGAACTTTATTAGTTTGGGGCTGGAAGGAAGGGCTAGGGGTGGGGGGTAAGGCTCTGAACCAGGGGGGCCATCTTCGCGGTAGGGAACAGCGTGATCAGAGGTATGTTTTTGAATGAAGACCAGTGTGTTGAGGAGCAAGTTTGTTTCCTTTATACTCCCTTTTCCCAAGTTGTATTGGTTTTGGAAACCTTTTTGCTTGATGTCAGGGGCAAATCCTTTTATCTTTGATAGTACTGCCTGTGCGTCATAGATGCCTTTGATGGGGATTGCTGTTGTCTGTACAGGCCCCGTCTAGCAGCATTCTGTCTCGTCCAGACTTCACAAACATCAAAATCAACCTTTGGTTTGCACTTCTAATCACTGTTTATAGGGACCCCTTGCCTGTATCCCTGTGTCTCCTTGTCTGTGAGGCTGTCACCAGCTCCAGCCCTGACTGTTTGGTTCCTATTCCCTAGATTGGGAATCGCTGATCATTTCTGTTTGTCCCTAACTGCCACATGTAAGAAGAAATTGTATCAGGGTCACCCGCATTAACTTCTTCCCACAGAGGGATAGTATAATCCTTAAGAGGTTACTTAATCCTACAAAGTGCTGCTAAATTATTGCTTGCTGCTTTCTCAGTGATTATGTTCCTCTTTGTACTTGGGGATAATCTACCACCAATAAAACCTGTCCTGGGTGATTTCCTGAGTCTCTGAATGAGGTGATTCGCATATTCCCAGTTTGCTAGCATCCATAGTAGAGCAGGTGATTCAGACTAGTTTCAGCTGCTGGGACAGTCTCTGCTGGAGCCACAGATCCAGATTTTGTGCTTTTTCAGGTTATCTTGACTACTAATGAATTGTTAGAAAAAAAAATATGCAGTAGCTTGATAATATTTGTAGATTCATTCTATAAACAGTTTTCTTCCTGTTTTCAAATAGCATCTGTACATCTCCAGAGCCTTAATAGGAAAAAAAGAATGCATCCTAAGACTCTTCAAGCAAGGAAGTTTGGTGCCATACTTTAGACGATCCCACCTCCATCCTACCTCGAAGAGAACGTGAGGGCACGCACATGGGAGAGGACCTGAGTTCCCACACATCTTTAGATCTAACTCAGACTTATTTTTAATGTTTTATTTATTTTGGGGAGAGAGAGAGTGGGGGAAGGGTAGAGAGCGAGAGAGAGGATCCAAAGCGGGCTCTGTGCTGACAGTGGAGAGCCTGACACGGGGCTTGAACTCATGAACTGTGAGATCACGACTTGAGCTGAAATCAAGAGTCGGATGCTTAACCGACTGAGCCACCCAGGTGCCCCCATAATATCTTTATATCAACATGTCCAGAACGAACTTTTTCCTTTCCCTTCTCTCCATAGCTCAGATTTTCCCCTTTACTCCATTTAATACCCCCCCCCACCGCTCCCCTCACTAGCCTCCCCCCACCACTATTGTGTTGTAATTTTGTCCTGATGACCTTCTGTTTAGTTTCCCAAGCCAGAACCCTGGATGTAAAACTATTAATTCTTCTGTGTTACAAACCCCTCATAGTCCAGTCACCAGGCCCTGTCTCCTTTAGTTGGGTTGATTCTGTCTAAAAGTAATTGAGAGCTTAACAGTCAGTAGCTAATACTGGAAGGGTACTTGTTTTGAGTCCAGATATAAACAGCCCCGGGGTTGGTTCAGCAGCTCTGCTGGGACATCGGGGACCCAGACTCTCCATGCTTCTGCTCTGCTGTCTGTCCCCATCACGTTGGCTCTTGTTCTGGTTTGTCCCGTCATAGCTGTGAAATGGCCATCGTAGCGGCAAACATAGTATCTTCAGTGGGACGTGAAGGAAGACGGGTAAGCAGGGCCTTCTGTGTGCACCTCTCTCCTAATAGGCAGACGAGGCTTTGCCAAGGCTGCTCTCCTTTGCCGAGAAATGGTCCCAAGTTGGCTCCACCGTGACTGGGAGGAAGCTACCTGACTTTCCCGGCCTGAATGGCAGTGAGCTGCAAACCCTAGTCCCATTGTTCTTTAAGTCGGTTACCTTATCATTATTTCTGCTGTTGCTTCTCAAGTTCAGGTCCTTGTTATCTCTGTTCGTAGAACAGTCTTCTGGCTTCAGTCTCTGGCATTACTTCGTTTTGATCCATCTCCCCTTCTGTCACCAAAGTCATCTTTCTGAAACATAGATGACTGTGCCATTCCTGTGCCTAAAATTCACTTGCAGGGTTGGGTCTAATGCCCTTTATGATGTGACCCCTCCCTGACTAATAGGCCCACCTCGCACCAGTCCCACACTCTGTCCCACCCCAGCACAGACACTTCGTGCTCAGAACTGACATGTTTAGTTCTGCAAGCAGGCTCTGCTACAAGAGCTTACGCCTCAGTGTCTGTGCTTGTCTTACCTGGAATGTCCTGTTCTGGCATCGGCCACCAGCCGCCTCCTGCCTGCAGCCTTGTCTTCATTCGGCAGACTTGCGCCAACTTTTGCGCCCTAGTTGTACTTTGTACGTATCTTCCACTGTGTGTATCATAATTCTGTGCGTCCCATTAGACCAGGTTCCTCGATGGCAGTATCTAGAACTGGGCCTGTCGTGAGAAGGTGTTCTGTAAATATTTACCAAATGAATGGGACTTCAGGCAGTTTTATTAGGAATGGTGCCAGTACTTAAATGGCATCAGACAGTCTTCCAGTTTCCCTTCCCTTTGTGCCAAAAACCTTTCTGTATTTGTCCGCCTATTTAGTACATTACTGGATTTTAGCTTTGGTTGTTGTAAAGGGGTGATCGAGTGAAGGGGGGGAGGAACACGGGAAGCGGGGAAGGAAAACTATCAAATATTCTTCTTTGACATAGTTGTTTTGTTTTGTTTGTTTGTTAAACACTGTGGGGCTAGACTGTTGATTCAGTGAAGTTGGAGCCGCAGCCACTCCTTGAGAGGCCCCCCTCACCTTTGTCTTCCTTTACATGCTGCCGAGTGAGGATCCCGCAAGGCTCTGATGGTCCTGTTGCAGCCGTGACCCGCAGACCAAGAACAAGTAGTTGCTCCTGGGGAGATCATCTTTCTGAGAACATTGTCAGAATTTCAGCATGGATGAACCAGTTAATGGGAACTAGTCTTAATTCCCTTGCACCACGTCTGCTTCTGGGCCCAGGTCCGCTTCACCGCTTGACATAGAAACAGTGGGTCCGTGAGTCTAACCAGAAAAAAAGGACGGTCAGTCATAAATCTGACCTCCTACGTTATCTGTGGCGGTATCGTTACTTTTTTTGTTTAGTCTGTATGAGAAAAGAATTTAATCTCTGTACGGATTTGTGTTCTGTTGCTAGAAAAACGAATTGCCAAAAATGTAGCGGTTTGAAATGGCTCGTGGGCCAGACGTCCGGGTGGGCGGGGCTGGTCTCACAAGGCTAAAGTCAGGGTGTCGGTGGGCCTGGGCGGGGACAGACAGATTTGCCACCAGGCTCATCCAGATGGTACCAGGATTCGGTGGCTTGTGGTTGTAGGGCTGAGGTCTCGTTCCATGCTGTTCCGTGCAGTTCCGTGCTGGCTGCCAGTCGGAGCCACTCTGGGCTGCTTGGAGCCTCTCACGTTCCTCATTTGCATCCTTGGTCTTCAGACCAGCTGGAGGGCCTGGAGCTGTGCCGTGTGAGAGTCTGACCTCCCTTCCCCTGCGTCTAGCCCACCTCCATCCAGAGAGCTCTCCTCTCGTTTAATTAAAGGGGACCCACAAGGATATGCCAGGGTAATGTCCCTGTGTTAAGGTGTCTCTAACTTAAATTACATCTGCCAAGACCCTTTGCCATGATTCACAGAACAGATTCACAAGTTCTGGAAACTAGGGTGTAGACACCTTATAGAGTCCTTTCCCTATCACACCATCTATGAAAGGTATTTTGTAAACCCCAAAATATCCAGTGCTCCCTTTTAGCAGGCCCTTGACTTGTCATGGAATAAATATTATCTCCGTAACTTAAAATGGAAAATTTGAAGTATTCAAGAAGTAAAGCATGGAGAGGCGTCTGGCTGGTTCACTCAGAGGAGCGTGTGACTGTTGATCTTGGGGTTGTGAGTTCGAGCCCCATGTGGGGTGTAGAGATTACTTAAATAAAAAAAACTTAAAAAGAAAAAACATGGAAACCTTTTATGAGTGGCTCATACTCCGATGTGAAAGGTCCAGGCATGTTGGTGAACACAGGCCCTTCGGACCGCAGCGGGATATTGTGTGGCAGCAACAAGGTCACATTCGTGATGATGGATAAAGCTAACAAATTAGAATTTAATTTAACAAATTAGAACAAATACGACTAAATACCAACGAAAACCTATTTTAGGTGAATTCTTCCATTGGATAGAATTTTTTTTAAATGTATACTTTAATTTCCTTTTGTTGACTGATTTTCTAGAAGATTATTTAAATTCCAAAGTATTATTGTTCAAGTGTCATCCAGTCGGTTGATAGAATATACAGGGAAGTCTGCCAGAATAAATAATCTTAAACTATAACAAAAGCGGAAAAATAATAAAGGGAAATGAGCTACATGAAAATAATTTTAATTTTCAATTAATCTGAAATGGATTTGGGTATATGACTGTGATTGCCCTTCCCCCAAAACAATAACATAAAAACGAATTGACCCCACATTATTTGGAATAAAAGTCTTGGCTCACTAGGTTGTGATACTACTAAATTCTTGCCCATATGGAATTGGGGAGTCTCATTACTACACTATTTGAATTATTATAATTTCACAGCATATCTTAGGCTGGACCAGTTTCCTTTCATTATTTTTCCCAAATTTTCTTGGCTATTACTCATTTCCTCTTCTAGGCTTTCTGAAAAATTCCGTACATTTTTTTTGTCTCTTTGGTTTTTTTTTTTTTTAAACTGTCTTAAAATACACATAAAATGCACTGCCTTAACCGTTTATGGCTGTATAATTCAGGAGCGTATATTCACACTGTTGTGCAGCCGATGTCCAGGACTTTTTCATCTTGCAAAACTGAAACCCTGTATTCATTAAATTCCCCTTACCCCTCCCCTCGCCCCTAGTTACCACAGTTCTACTCTGTCCTGCGAATTTGACTAGATACCTCCTAGATGTGGAATCAACAGGACTTGTCTCTATAACGAACTTATTTCACTTTACATAGTGTCCTAAAGTTGTACCCATGTTGCACCACATGTCCGAGTTTCCTTCCTTTTTAAGGCCGAAGAGCGTCCCGCCGTGTGTGTATCCATTCATGTGTCCATGGACATCGGGGTCGCTCCCACCTTTTGGTGACTGTGCATGATGCTGCTTGAACACAAGCGTACAAATAACCTGTTCGGGTCCCAGCTTTCAGTTCTTTCAGAGGCACACCCAGTCAGTAAGTTGTTGTTTTCATTGGAACTGCACTGGTTTTAGTGCAGTTTAAAGTAACTTGGGAAGAATTGGCATCTTTCCTATTAACATATTCTTTTTTTCTCAATGGTGAAAATGGGATTTTTTTTTTTTTTGCTTTTTGAAATTTTTATCGAGAAAATGCAAATATTTCATACATGCATGTAGTTGATAGGTTAATTCCAAGCCCATATATCTGAGCCATCTATTAACAGAATATACTTCATAAGTAAGTAAAATAACGTATCCACGCTGCATACGTTTTCACCATGTAAGTAATTGACTGTAGGGCAATTTGCTGTAAAAAAAAAAAAAACCCACAAAAAAATGACATTTCATTTGAAAGGACATAGTGAAACATGAAAAATGAATAACCAAATTAAAAGATCGTATTGCGAAATACAAAATATTTGAATACATTCAAAACGTGTGTAGACTTTTGACAGTATTGAGCAAATAACCGATTTGATTTTGTGGATTGTACCCAGGCATTCGTCTTCGAAGTCTTTCATTTGTAGTATTATACCTTTTTTTTCTTTTTTTTTTTTTTGTCTATTGATTCATCTCAGCATCACTGTTTTCCTTCTTTCACTTCCTTCCTTCGTTAAGAGAGGTATCCGTTCCCAAACACGAAGATGCGGATTCGTAACCGAGCTTTGCATTGTGCAAGCCACCTGCACTGCTTTTTTCTCCTGGCATGTTGTCACATGTTGGTGATAGTCTGGAATTCTCTGGGAAGTGTGGACGATGTGCCGGCGCCCGGATGCGTTTGTGATGGAGCCCTGCCATCACCATCGGTGCCACGCTCCCCTGTCCCCAGTACAGCACGGGGTCTGGCCTGACCCTCCTGTTTCACACTGCCCGTAGGCGGGCTCCCTCACTGTGTTTTTGTCAAGTCGATCCATATAGTCGTTACCATCCAGTCTTTCAAGAACACTACGTCCGTGCATCACTGAATAGATCGTCGTGAGAGCGAGCTAAGATTTATACAACATCAAAACAGGAGTTTTGTTAATGGAGAAATAAACCGACGGCCAACTTCGATACGTTAACCCAGCCAAGGGCAGTCGAGTCATCCATGGGGAGATGAAGCCCGACCACCCACCAGTTATTTTAGCTTTTATGGCAAAATGGTCTTACAGCCAACTGGTGGTGCAGCAGAAATGCTTGTGGCAAAGACGTCTGTGGCTGAGACGCACAGGGCGAAAATCCCGGACGTGACTAAAAGGCATTTGGTATATTAAGTGGCAGTAGGACTCACCGGGAAAATAAAGCAGGGGGAGGGGAAGGAGAGCGTAGGCCGGGATGGGGCAGTGCGGTTTGTACTACGGTTTCAAATCGAGTGGTCAAGAAGGGCCTCGCCAAGAAGAAGGCATTCCTGAAAGGTGAAGGGGTACACCGTGTGGATACCTAGGGAAAGAACATTCCAGGCAGAGTACGCAAGCACAGAGGATAAACCAGGCCACATGCCTCCAAAGTAAATGTACAGCAAGAAATAGAAGCTGTTAGGGGGAATTTCTGATTTATGTTCTCAGATAGGTTCATGAGGGTCATTGAAAATTGAGCAGACAGTACCAGAGAAGGAACAATCTGAGATCAAGAGAGATTCCGCAGAGGTGAAAAGTGCCATTGCCTGACTGAAAACTGCAACAGGAGATTGAAAACTAAAGAGAAAGTAGCAAGATTTAGAAAACCTCTCAAGTAGAAGCCTCGCCAGCCTCCAAAAGGATCAGGTGCCAGGCAGTGTTTGTTAAAAGTTAGGAACGTTCAGGCAAAGCCCGGTTTAACTTTTAAATGTTAAGGATGAAATAAAAAGTCCTACAGACACGCACAGGCAAAAAAAAGGTACCTCAAGGGAACAAAATCAAGACTTCTCTGTCCTGACACCAAACCCCAAATACAATGGAGCGTTATCTGTGGAGTCGTGAAAGGGAGAGCATTTCCGTCTGAATGCCCTGACGTCTCTAGTGGTCACTCGCGCAAAATGACGTGGAGAGTATCTGGCACCTCTGGGGGGGCTACTGGAGGTCTCAAGAACTTAAGAATGGGGTGGTGACTGTAGAGGAAAAGCCATGGTCTCCAACGCTAGTTGGAGTTAGCAAAGCTAGTTCCTATGATATATATGGTTATGGACGATGCCAGGGTCCTGAATTACTCTTCAAAGAGAATGAACATGATGTTACGATTAAGTCCCAGGTTGTGTTGACCAAATCTGGAAGAGAGGGAGGGAGGGAAGTCAGCAGATACGGTTGGTCTTGGCCCGTATTGGAAAATTGTATGTGTAAATGCTTTTTGTCATGTAAGTGTAAGTAGTGTTGGGATAAAGTTGGATCTAGAGGGGAAACAGCAGAGAAAACACAGTTCGTACAGTGGAGGAGAGAAAACAGAAAAATGGAAAAGGAAGACAAATAGGCCCAAATACAAAAATTATGAGATGGTCGTAAATAAATTAAATCCCCTATTAAGTTTGTTAAGTATGTTTATGTCCTTTCCTTACAGAAATTTTAAATTACACATGGTCAAAACTGTCATCATTTTATGACCATTCAGGTTTATATCATCCCTAGAAAGGCTTTTTCGGGTCTGAAATTATAGAAGTAATCCCCGTGTTTACTCTCCAGGGGAAAATCAGTTACCCCAGCACTGTTGATTGGATGATCGATCGTTCCCCATGTTAATTGGAGGTGCATGCCACATTTATCCTCTAACAGATTGTCATGGATGTAGAAGTCCTATTTCTTGACTCTCTGGGCTTGTCCTGTATTTAGTTGCCTCTTCCCACACTCTCATCAGATGTTTAGTTGCGTATTCCAGTGTTTTGACACTGGTGATGGAGGTTTCTCTTGCTCTCTCTTGGCATTTTATGTTTCTCACACATTCGTTTTTCAAATAAAACTTAGAATCAATTCATCAAAAAAACTCACTGAAATTTTCAGTGCAATGACATTAAGTTTATGAATAATTTGGGGGGAGAATTGACAGATTTAGAATATTGAGTCTCCCCATAATATAAGAACTTTTGTATTTTAACACTCATTTTTGAGAGAGAGACAGTGTGAGCAGGGGAGGGGCAGAGAGGGAGGGAGATACAGAATCCGAAGCAGGCTCCAGGCTCCGAGCTGTCAGCACAGAGCCCGACGCAGGGCTGGAACCCACGAACCATGAGATCATGACCTGATCCGAAGTCAGACACTTAACCGACTGAGCCCCCCGCGTGCCCCAAGAACTGACCTTTTTGAGTGATTATTACAGGCCAGCCATTGCCTCATATCATCATCCCTTTTTAAGATGATGAAGCTGAGGCATAGTTGAAGGGCCTGCTCAGAATTGTGGCCATAAGTGGTAGAGCACAGTCCTGCATCCCGAGCTCTGACACTACAATCTGTGCCCCTAACCACCACATTACAGTTAGAGAACTGGAGTTTCCATCCCTGGAAAGTGCTGTTTCTCTATTTGTCTTGATTTCCACACCCCTGACCCCACTTAACTTCCACTCTGTGCTTTCTGGAACTCCTGAAGGGGCAGTGGCAAAAAACAAAACAAAACAAAACAAATCCCTGACCTCTGAATATTCCTGTGATGGCTAATTGTATGTGTCAACTTCACTGGGCCAAGCTAGTACCTGGGTTTTAGTCAAACATTAGTCTAGGTGTTGCTGTGAGGGTATTTTTTGGATGCAATTTACATTTAAGTCAGTAGACTTTGAGTAAAGGATAATGGGGGTGGGCCTCATCCAATCCGTTGAAGGCCTTAAGAGCAGATACTGGGGACCCCTAAGGAGGAAGGAATTCAGCCTCCAGAGGAGCTACAACATCACCTCCTCCTAGATCTCCAGCCCCCCCCCAGCTTGTCCCGCACATTTTACACTTGCCCCCCGCCCCCCGCATCATGTGAGCCAGTACCTTACAACGACCCCTCCCTTCCTGCACCTTCATCCAAGTTAGATTCTGGCGTCACCGTTACTGCCGTTCCCTCTGGCATACTTGTCTGGCAACCCTAGTGAAGTTGAACTCCCCATCTCAGCAGCTGAGCGCGGCTCGAGAGAACCCCACAGGCATCCTGACTGATCTCACTTTGAAATCGCGGCCACAAACCCCAAGGGGACCCTAAATGCTGTCTGGCAGTGCTTCCATATTTCTTTGGTCAACTGACTTTCCCACTCCAAGGCAGCTCCGGTGCCCCTCCCCGGTCGTCACTCTCCGCTGGTGACTTCACTGCTTGCTTCACTTTAAGCAAGAAAGTAGGGGCGCCTGGGTGACTCAGTCAGTTAAGTGTCCGACTTCAGCTCAGGTCAGGATCTCACAGTTCATGAGTTCGAGCCCTGCATCAGGCTCTGTGCTGATGGCTGGGAGTCTGGAGCCTGCTTTGGATTCTGTGTCCCCCTCTCTCTCTGCCCCTCCTCCACTTCGTGCTCTCTCTCTCCCTCTCCCTCTCTCAAAAATAAACATTAAGAAAAAATTCAAAGAGAAAGGAGCAGCTGAAGAGAATATGATCTCCCCCCCCCCCCCCACTGCCTTGGTACAGTCCTCCTGCGCGTGGAACGGGAATCACCCGTGTCCTTACCGGAGGTCAGACCTCCCACTCTGTACTGGATCCCAGCCCCTCACTTCGGTGCAAGGACCTCTCAGAACCGTCCACACTCTCACCTGCTGTCCTCGTAGTCGCTATGGAACGTGCTATGATAGTTTCCGGTCCTTGTCCTTCTGAACTGAGGAGTTAGTGGACTTATTCTGACATTCTGTCCGTTGACCATGCACCATATGGCACCACGCTCTCAAGCCAGAGGTTTGTGTCTTTTTAATCAACTTCTTTAGAAATGTGTTACTTTAAAAGACTAACAAGGAAGCGAGCAAGAGCTGGGCTATTTCAGGCCTGTTCATTCATTTCTGTTGCTGTTTTATCTGGGCATCAAACGGTAATTCACACACGGTCAAGTTCCTCACTCTGCAGTGAGCTTGAGGGCAGAGACAAGGTCTTACTCTTTATTCCCAGAACTTGGTGCATTGTCATTGCTTTTAAAAGGTTTGTTAGGCTCACCTGAAGTTCTCCTAGGAGCCGTCATCCTGAAATTGTTCCTCTCTCCGCTGTGTCCTCTTGTTCATTGCGGCTGCCTGCGGGACGATGGAAAGGATGGACGGACGGACCTCCCCACCCTGTCAGGTGGCCAGCGAGAGCCCCAAACATCTGTGCCGGTTCCGAACAGGACCATCAATGTGACACAGAGTCATGGCTAAGGCAGGGGCAGCCGGAAGCTGTCCTTGACCTCTTCCTTGATCAGGCCTGCCGTCTGCCGTTTGGAATCTGTTCTTTGTCTTTGAGGTGTAGTCTGGAATCCCTCAGACCGTGTGGAT
Organism: Lynx rufus; assembly: GCF_022079265.1. Classification (NCBI taxonomy): domain Eukaryota; kingdom Metazoa; phylum Chordata; class Mammalia; order Carnivora; family Felidae; genus Lynx; species Lynx rufus. The sequence goes on from NW_025814829.1 coordinate 58,356,369, forward strand.
TTGCATCCCACCTCCTGCTTTTTACCTGTGTGACCTGGGAAGGTTTCTTAACTTCTCTGTGCCTCTGTTCCTTGCTAAGATGGGAATCGCAATTCATAGAGTTATCGTAAGGGTCGATTTATGTCCAATGCATGGACAGGGAGCTGGCACATGATAATCACAAGAAAGCACCAGCTGTGTGTTAGTGGTGTTATTTGCAGGATTAGAAGAAGCTGAGCGAGCTCCCGGTTGTATTCCTTCTGCAGTTGCAACACCTCGTAACTTGATCTTTGGAATTTCCTCGCTTTATCTTAAGGAGCGTTCCGCTACCGAGGACAGGAAAGCAGGCTGTTGCGTGTTTGACATTAGCTCTAAAATCTCCCACCACGGTGTATGTGTAACTCTGGGGCTAATTATGTAAGCCTTTTCTCTTCCCTTGTGCGTTGAGAGCCTTTGAGCCACGTGAACTTAATGGAGCTGATTTCTCAGTCTTGAAACATTTGTGGAAGTTGTGAAAACAAACAGCTTGGCCGAGACTGGTTTGTACGCCATAGCGGAGTTCTCATTTCTAGCTCATTGTCCGGCAGTCAGTTGAAGCAGCCCCCAGGTAAGCACACTGGTTCTTCCCAGCCCTTCTCAGCATAATCTGCGTGTGTGCCCTAGTTTACTGCCCAGTAGTACGGGAAGTTGTCTGCTTGAAGGACTCTTGCAATTCTCAGGTCCAAAACGAACGTATCTTCTAGATTTCTCCTCCTGATGTCCTAGAGAGGAGTTTCAGATACGAAGGTTCGTTTCCAGAACAGGTCTCTACATTACTGAATTAGTGACCAGGTGGGCACATTACATGGCATTTAAGGCAAAGGCTAGGCAGTGACTCTTTTTACTTGCAGTGGTGCGGGAGGGGTCACCATAACTTCACACTTAAGGAAAAATGATGAATAGTCATGATCTCCATCTTACTCCGAAGTTGTTCGGGGCGCTTCCAGATCATGTAAAGAAAAGGAGGGGCCCATGAGGCTGTCTGCTGGAAGCCAAGCTGTGTAATAGGAGCAGCAGTAGGTAGAGGCTATGAAGCCTGGGCTGTTTATGGTTTGGCCGCTCATCATGTGACCATGGGCAAATTACTCCTAAAGAGATTTACGTGTTTTACATGGACCGTTACTACGAAAGAGAGTGAGTGAAAGTACGTTTTAGGGTAGCGTTCAAAAATGAGTTTTCAGTTTACTACATATGCGCATATTTCTGTTTTAACACTTACAGGTTTGTGATTGATTGCTTACATGCTTAATGAGTTCCTTATGGACAAGGACTGTGAATTAACCGTCCGTGTAACCCCAGCGCCTGGCAGCCCCTGACACATAGGTGTGCCTACATTGTATTGAATCAGGGTTGTTGAACTTGCTTCATTTATGGCTTTGCTGCAAGTAAACATTTTTAAATGAGATTTAAACTGAGGTGCAATTTAGGAGACCCTTCTAGAACAGTAGCTCTTCTTTTAAAAAAAAAAATTTTTAATGTTTATTTATTTTTGAGACAGAGAGAGACAGAGCATGAACGGGGGAGGGTTGGAGAAAGGAAGACACAGAATCCGAAGCAGGCTCCAGGCTCTGAGCTGTCAGCACAGAGCCCAACGCGGGGCTCAAACTCACGGACCGCGAGATCATGACCCGAGCCGAAGTCGGATGCCCAACTGATTGAGCCACCCAGGCGCCCCTAGAACAGTAGCTCTTGATTGTATCCTAGACCAGCTAAGAAATCAACTTACATCACACCGTTACGCACACGTGTAAACTGATACCAAACGTTCAGGAAACACCTTACTCAGTGTCTTGTCCTCTGATAAGTCCTATTCCATCATATTTCACTCATTGGAAATAATGCCGGTGCCAACCCACCGCAATGATTTCGGGATCCTGTAATGGGGTGCAACCTACAGTTTCAAAGACGCTTCTCAAGAATGCAAGCTCTGTGAAAACCAGAACTTCATCATATTTGCTACCGTGTTGCTAGCGCTTGGCACATAGTAGGTGTTCAGTAAATATCACCTGCATGAGTAAAAGAATGGAGATACTCTTTTCCATAGGTCACAGTCGAAAAGAGAAAGCATTAGAAATTCCTTGCTGCATTTCAATTCATCCAGTATTTGAGCAGTCTACTAGGTAGGTGCTCTCAGCACCATGGAGGATCCAGGAATTTTTTTTTAAGTTTATTTATTTTGAGAGAGAGAGCAGGGGAGGGGTAGAGAGGGAGGGAGAGAGAGAGAATCCCAAGCAGGCTTTACACCATCAGCATGGAGCCCAACACAGGGCTCAAACTCACGAACCGCGAGATCATGACCTGAGCCAAAATCAAGAGTTCGATGCTTAACCATCTGAGCTACCTGGGCACCCCTGGAGGATCTAGAATTAAAGAACACTCAGCCTCAGGCCTCGCTCAGTTTAGAGCCCAATCCAGAGTGCAGGTCAAGTACAGATAGGCCATGAAAGAAGTTTCAAGATTTTACCAAAATATCTGACATCAGCTATTGGGATAACTACACCAAGTGCCTCGTAGGAAAGATTTGCCAAGAACTTAGATTTCTGGTACAGATATGCCGTCAGGACGAAGAATTGACAGTACTCTGCCTCATCTATACCAGAGGTAACATTCTCTGGTAATGAAAATCGAGCCAAACTGTAGGTTACACGCAATAGGCTTAGTCTTAAAAATATTCAAGGAGCATTTGGTTCACCGTTGATTTGACTTGTAAAAATCTATTCTCCTTTAAAAAACAATTTACAGTCATCCTGGGTCTAGCTTGTGGTGGGTCCTAAAAATTAGGTTTTTTGACAAGCACAGGAATTTGTTTTTGAAAATTGGTTTGCCTAGTTGATAAAGTGGAGGAAACTGACGTTATGTGAAATGCATAGGAGCACATTTTCCTTGGTTTTAAGTTTCCTGTGAGTGCGTAGTGATGTGTACTCATGCTCGTGAACTTCAGGACAGTGCTGTGGAGCTTTAAGTCTCAAAGCACAGTCCTTGGGAAGGCCAGCTTTGGACTAACCTTAAAATGGATCGTCAAAACTGAGACTTAACAAAAGAGGGTGCAGGCTGAATAGTTCTGCTGAAACAAACATACACTGGGACTCTGTGTGTGTGTGTGTGTGTGTGTGTGTGTGTGTGTGTGTGTGTGTGTGTGTTTGGTTACGCTGTCTCAAAAAAAGCTTTACAGAACATTTACAAAACTTGAAACCCTATTAACTAAAAAATTACTAGCAAATAAAGATCGAGGCTTAATACCTAAGGTTATCAACAATTTATAGATAGCATGGTAATGAAAATGTTAATGTTATGTAAAGATTTTTTTCCCTAAGACCCAGAAAGTGAGTGATGTGCTTATTTTTATTGTTTTAAATTTTTTAGCGTTTATTCATTTTGAGCAAGACCGTACAAGCGGACGGCGGGGGTGGGCAGAGAGAGGGAGACACAGAATCCGACACAGGCTCCAGGCTCTGAGCTCTCAGCACAGAGCCCCACGCGGGGCTCGAATTCAGGACCGCGAGATCATGACTTGAGTCAAAGTTGGACGCTTAACCGACTGAGCCACCCAGGCGCCCCAATGTGCTTATTTTAGATAACATTCTCTGGTAATGAAAAAATTGGACATTCTTAGAAATAATGATAATGGAATAGAATATGTGGTGTGCCATCTTTCTCACGGTATAAAGCAAATTAACAGATAGATATGGATGCTTACAGTTTCATCTAGAAAAGATAGTAGTCTGTCTCAGTTCATTCAGTGAGTTTTTATTGACTCTGTTTTACGATTAGCCTGATGCTAAGGCTCTATAGATAGCATTTTAATATGATTTACTATTAAGTAGCATTTGCTGTAAGATTATCTAGGACTCAATCCAGTGGTACCAAAAAGACCTCCTGAGGTAGTCAAACAGTGTGAATGTCAAAGACGGCTTTATATGAGATGGCACTATGGGAATTACCCCAGTCTCCACTACTCGCGGTTTATTTTTAATTTTTAACTCAGTAAGTGAAAGGCCTTCTCTTTTCCCCTAAACACCTTTTTTATGGGAGTTAAGTAAAACACTTGCCTTAACCCACACGAACACGGGTTTTTTTTAGGGGAAACCGTCATACTTTATACTTAGATCAGTTAATACTACCTTTTGAGGAAGTCAGGCCCAGCACCTAAGTGGTTATATTAAATGTTTTAAGTTCCAGACTAGGGAGATAGCATGTATCCTCACTGCTGCTTTCAAACAGGAAGCATAAAATTTTATTACATTGATAAGTCAAATCACTGACTGAAATGAAGTTTAATGAAAGTTCTCTGTCAGAAGAATAACGTAACATTTTAATATAGGACTGTAATACACCACAGTCAATTCACTTCTGTAAACAGTGCTTTAAAGTAATAAATGGAAATGTTTAGGTCAGTGTTTTGCATTGAGGCAAGATGGAGCTCAAAAGTAATTGCAGTTATCGATGTATTTGTTGCCTTCCCACATATTTTAAGATGATAGGTTTCCTGTGAAGTGTTTCCTTTTACCTTTTATTAATACTTAAAAAGCTTCGAAAAGCCCTCTACACTTCCGTGGCGGTTGGTGTCGGAAGAGGTAAAGCTGGAATCCGTGCTCCTTCCTCGGCCCTCTTCTGTATGCTTGGGAAGCACCAGGCCGTGATGGCCCAGTGCCGAAGTGACGTGTGGCTCTCCAGTTCCTCGCTCCTGTTCGTGACTGTAGGAGCGCCCTGTGACACCACTGGCATACTTATGGAGACCTGTTCCTCAAACCTGTGCTCCTCCAGAGGATAAATGATCGCGTGCGGGATTCTTAAAGCAGACTCAAATTAATTCTGCCGTTGTTTGCTATTCACTGTAATGAGTCACTGCTCCTGGGAATTTGACATCGGCTCCCAAAGATTCTTGAAAATTCCGAGATCTAGCAGATAGCTGGCACTGAGCTGCTTATTTACATGAGCGTACGGCCGTTTCCCGGTAGTTAAGACGAAAGCATGAGGGAAGGATCACATGGTCAGTAAACGTGTTTGCTATTCCTGACGCTTCCTGTTTCCCGGGTGGGTCAGGTAGCGCTCTGAGGACGTCACGTGGTGTATGCTATCTATTAATAATCCCCATTTTATAAATAAGGACAGAGAAGATAGCGTCTTTTTTAGGTTACGCACCTAGCGGAACAGTGAAGCCAGAGTTTGAACCGAGGCTTTCAGGCCCCAGGATCTGAATTGGAATCCAAACGCTCTTTGAGACCAACAGGGGACCTTGAAGAAGTTCTCATATACGTGCATCAGAAGAAACCAAAGCAAAGAGCTCTGGTCTCCTGACAGCCCAGTGTCTTTTCCACTATCATTCAGATTCTTCAGCCCGTGTGGGTTGTCGTACTTGGATCAACCTCTTTCTATCCAAGCGATATCTCTGTAGTCAAGTCAAGTGTAACAGAAGCCACGTCCTTGGGATCTAGCCCGGAATAAAGGAACACTGTGGGCTTTCCTGTTAGACCCGAAGGGAAGGAGCGCCCTGGATGAAGCCAGCTGACCAGGCGATACCCTCCATCCAGATGACTTAAGTAGGTGGTTGATGGGGAGACACTGTGGTAACTTGCTGGTTTCGTGGTTTGAGAGAGGACTAATTCGTGGGAGCGTCTGGCAGCTTGACCGTTTCCCTTTGCGACAGAAACATCTGATTTCTCATATGATCCACTGAGGGCCTCTCTTCCTCAGCACTGGGTGAATTGGGCACGTAGCCACCTCTTGTGGATGTGCCCCTGACATTCTGTGTCCCTTCTCTCTCGCAGTGTGGCCTTTGTGTGATAAACTCTCTGTGACGGCCAGCCCCGGCGTCAGTCTGTAGAGCTCTGGGAGCGACAGTTCTCCAACTAGTCCCCTGAATGCTAGTTGTACTCTTACACTTGAACCAAGCTCTTAGGAGTAAAAGTGGTCTTTTCCAGTTGTGATGAACGGCTTTTGGGAGAAACACTTCTGGGTTATCCATCTTTCCCAAGTACGTGACTGTAAACCTTGGCACCTGCTACTGTTTAGACAACAAAATCCGGGAAGACGCATCCAGCAGAAATTTACAGAAGTCTTGCGTACATCCAGCCATATCTAACTCAGCAGCTTGTTTTGTTTGTTTGTTTTTCGTGGACGTGTGTTCTTGGCTGGGAGCTCATGTTGTGTATTTTTTGTTTCTTTTGGAAAATGTCAGTGTTTTATGGTGTTCTACAAAAGCAAGAATTTCCATAGCAGGTTTGAGAAGCTCTGTTAAAGCTCTGTGGGGAGATAAAGTAAACACAAAGGATGGAAACCATGTCAGAGAAGGACTGAGAAACCCTACTGTTAATTTCAAAAATCTTGGACTTGGGGGAGGATAGCGGTTAAATCACGGTAGGGAAGTTTTGCAACTGAAGTCATTCAGGAAAAGGCTCAGCTGTCATACAGTTTTTTGTTTTGTTTACGCTTATCTTATTAAACCCCCACTTAAAACAGGCACCATCCATATCGTCTGCAAAGCCTTGGCAGGACTTTGAGGGCGAAGGATTCGACAAGACATGCTGACCTTGAAGGCATGTTGACCTGTCTTCCACAGGCAGCCGGCCCGGTTTTTAAAGATGGAGCCTCTCAGGCCTGTGCTCTAATAATAGAGCCAGGAAGCCCAATCAGAACAGACTCATTTGGAGGGCATCTCTCTCTATGACCGACCCCCCCACGGAAGCTTTCCCCTCTTTCCTTCTGAATTCATTCAGGGAAAAAAAAAAAAAATTACACCAAAGAAAAACATCTAATCTCCTTCATCATGTAAATTCTAAGAATTTTGGCAGTAATATGCTGCTGTTCATATGTTCATTCTGGTCGCTGACCAGAATATATGTATTTAGAGTTGCTTTTTGTCTGTTCTTTTTTTTTTTTTTTTTAAATGTTTATTTATTTTTGAGACAGAGGGAGACAGAGCACGAGTGAGGGAGGGGCAGAGAGAGAGGGAGACACAGAATCTGAAACAGGCTCCAGGCTCCAAGCTGTCAGCACAGATGCGGGACTTGAACCCATGAACCGTGAGATCATGACCTGAGCCGAAGTCAGACGCTTAACCAACTGAGCCGCCCAGGCGCCCCATCTTTTTGTCTGTTCTTGATGTGTTATTTGTTTATAGCCTGGCTTCTATGTGATTTTTGAAGGCAGCTATCCGAAATTTGAGAAGTAACCTATTTAAAGGCTTTTGACTGGGGATAAGAGTTCAAGAACTAATTGGACCACCTTTTGTGTCATTAGAAAATGTTTTACAGGGGTGCCTGGGTGGCTCCATCGGTCAAGCATCCAACTTCAGTTCAGGTCATGATCTCATGGTTTGGGGGTTCAAGCCCCATGTCAGGCTCTGTGCTGACAGCTCGGAGCCTGGAGCCTGCTTCAGATTCTGTGTCTCCCTCTCTCTCTGCCCCTCCCCCTCTTGTGCTCTCTCTGTCTCTAAAATAAATAAACATTAAAACTTTTTTTTTAAAGAAAATGTTTTACAGTAGCTTGTATATTTTTCATTGTTTTTGTTTTGGTCGAAAGCCCCACAGTCATGATCTGCATATTTTATTTCACTCAGATTGAAGTTTACATTGGACCATTTGTTAGAGTAAGCACAGGGAAATGGAAACTTTTTTTTCCTTCATGAATTTTTTTGGTTTTCATTTTGCTAACAGTGGGAAAACTTTCCTATAATGCCAAATTTCCTTATTTTTTTTTTCCAAAGGAACTAAGTATGTATTGTATTCAAAGGAAAATTTGTCCTTGGGGGACACTTGGTATTTATAGAACAGTTTTTAAGTTTGCCAACTACAAGATGACAGGCTCTTCTGCTGTTCGTCTGCAGTTCATAGATCCTTTCTTTCTGTTCTTCGCGTTTTTTGAACTGTTTTCTTGAGATATAATTCACATGCCATCCAGGTCACCCTTTGTGTGCAGTTCAGTGGATTTCAGTGTATTCACAGAATCCTACAGTCATCATCACACTCCATGTTAAAAATTTGTCTTCACCCTGAAAAGAAACCCCATCCCATTAGCAAACACTTCCATTTCCCTGCAGACCTCCCAGCCGAAAGTAACCACTGCTATACTTTGTTTTCTTAAGTTACCTGTTCCGGGCATTTCGTGTAAATGAAATCATACGCTATGTGGTCTTTCCTGACGTGGCATAATGTTTTCACGGTCCGTTCATGTTGTCCCCTGCATCAGTACTCCATTCCCTTTTGTTGAGAAGTGGTGTTACATTGTATACATATATCATGTTTCATTCATTCATCGGTTGATGGACATTTCAATTGTTCCTGGTTTTTGGTTATCGTTAAGTAATACTGCTATGAATGTTGATTACAAGTTTTCATGTCACTGTGTATTTTCAGTTTCTCTTGGTGTAAACCCAGGAGTGAAATTGTTGGCTCATAGAGTAACTTTAGGTGTAATATTTTGAGGAAATGCCAAACTTTCCCAAAACTGCCATGCCATTTTGAATTCCCGTCAGCAGCATATGAGGATTTGTTTCCCCACATCCTTGTCAGCTTGTGTTTGTCTTTTTGATTATTGTCATTGAAGTGGGCGTGAAGTGGTATTTAATGGTTTTGACTTGTGTACCTTCTTTAGAGAAATGCCTGTTTAGATCCTTTGCCCATTTTTTAAATTGGATTATATGTCCTGTTCTTGAATTCTAAAAGCTCTTTATATATTCTGGATATACATGCCTTACCGAATATGTGATTTGCCACTATTTTCTCCCATTCTGTGGGTTGCCCTTTTACTTCTTTGTAGTGCCCTTTGAACTTTGAACGTACAGTGTCTTAGTTTTTGTGAATCTGATTTATTCTGCTTTTTTCTTTTGTTGCTCGTGCTTTTGGTGTCACAACTATGAAGCCATTGTCTAATATAAGATCATGAAGATACACTTTTGTTATTCTAAAGGTTTTATAGTTTGCTACTCTTACATGTAGGTCTTTGATCTATTTTGAGTTAATTTTTGTATATGGTGTAAGGTGGGGGTCCTGCTTCATTCATTTGCATGTGGATGTCCAGTTCGAGTTTCTTTCTTTCTTTCCTTTTTTTTTTTTTTTTTTAATTTTTTTATGTTTATTTTTGAGGGAGAGAGAGCATGGGCAAGCACGAGCAGGGGAGAGGCAGAGAGAGAGACACAGAATCCAAAGCAGGCTCCAGGCTCTGAGCTGTCAGCACAGAGCCTGACGCGGGGCTTAAACTCCAGAACTTGGAGATCATGACCTTGAGCTGAAGTCAGACACTGAACCCCCTGGGCCACCAGGCACCCTATTTGGCTTCATTTTTTAAAAGAACTTTCTTTCCGTCATTGAACTGTCTCAGCACCCTTGTCAAGGATCAGTTAATCATACATGTAAGAGTTTATTTCTAAACTGACTTCTTCTCCATCGATCTGTATGTCTGCAGTCACTATAGCTCAATTCTAAGTTTTAAAGTCAAGAAGTGTCAGTCTTCAGACTTTTTCAAGATTGTTTTGGATATTAGACTTCAAGCATTATCTTACCAATTTCTGCAACAACAACAAAAAATTGAGATTGCAGTGATTCCACAGGTCAACTTGGGGAAGATTGCCATCTTAACAATATTAAGTTTTATATTCTGTGAGCATGGAAAGTCTTTCCATTTATTTAGGTATTTAATAATGTTTTATCATTTTCAGATGCAGAGTTACATTTTTTTGTTAAATTTATCCCTAAATATTTTTTGCTGTAACTGTAAATGGAATTTTCTTAGTTTCATCATTGCTAGGATGCAGAAATACAGTTGATGTTTGTATATTAATCTTGTGCCTTACAATCTTGCTGAACTTGTTTATTAGTGTTAATAGATTTTTAGTGGATTTCTTAAGATTTTTCTATGCAAGAGTACGTCATCTGCAAATAGAGATAATTTTACCTCTTTTTTTCCAATCTGGGTGTCTTTTATTTCTTTTTCTTCTGCAATTGCCCTGGCTGGAATTTCCAGTACAGTCTCTTGGAAGGGGCAAGAGCAGACATTGCTGTTTTGTTCCTGATCTCAAAGGGAAAGAAAGCCTAAAGTGTTTCACCATTAAGTATGATGCCAGCTGTGGCTTTTCATAGATGCCTTTTATCAGACTGGGGAAGTTTACTTATATTCCTAGTTTGTTGAGTGTTTTTATCCTGAAAGAGTGTTGGATTTTGTTAAGTGCTTATCTGCATCTAATGAGATGATTGTGTGGGGCTTGCCCTTTATTCTGTTGGTATGGTTTAGTACATTAATTTGTTGAATATTAAACCCACTTTACATTCCTGGAAGAGATCTCACTTGGTCACAGTGTATAGGCCTTTTTTATATGTTGCTGGAGCCAATTTGCTAGTATTTGGTTGAAGATTTTTGAGTCTGTGTTTATAAGAGATGTTGGTCTGTAGTTTTCTCATGAGGTCTTTGTGTTTGGTGTCAAGTTCATTGTGGCCTCGTAGAATAAATTGGGAAATGTTCCCTTTTCTTTCTTCGGGAGTAGTTTGTGAAGAATTGGTACTAGATTCTTAAGTATTTGGTGGAACTCACCAAAATCATCTGGGTATAGTCTTTTTATTCATGGGTAGTTTAAATTACTATTCTCTCTCTCCCTCTCTCTCTCTCCATTCTCATTTGTTATAGGTCTAGTCAGATTTTTTTATTTCTTCTTGAGTCAGTTTTGGTAGTTTGTGTCTTTTCAGGAATTTGTTTGTTCTGTCTCAGTTGGTATACGGTTGTTCATAGCATTCCGTGTAATCCTTTTTATTTCTGTAAGGCCAGTAAAGAGATCTAGTCATAGATTTCCAACTAGTAAATAGTTACTTTAATCTCACGAAGAAATTAACTCTTAAACTTGGGGGCTTTCTAGGTATAGAAACTACAAAGAAACATGAGAGTCAAAGTACTGTCGAGTCTCTCATTGTTATTGCTAACAGTGAATAAACAGCCTCAACTTTAATGCCTGCCCGGCACAGAATATTGAGACACAGCCTTTGAGAAAAAAAATGATGTTAGGAGGGGGTAAGCTTCTGCTGTTTAATACTGTCCAAAGGAATGTCTCTGGGTTAAGACCTCCTCTTCCTGGCAACTTGTAGGCTTCAAAACCTTGAACAAAAACGCTTGACCTGATGGTCCAACTTTCCATCCAAGAGTGGAGGTGAATGCTACCAAGTGTTCATTTGCCATTGTCGTGTGTCAGCAATTCATTAGAAACGTTATGGAGATCAGATCTCCTTAGAGTGAACTCCAAGGGACTGGCCAGATGTTTGGATAGGACATTTCTCTCTCATTTTTATGTTTCTCATATTTTACAGATCTTCCAACTCTAAAAATGCATCAAAACGTACACATTTTTCTTTTGTAGAATGTAAAGTCTCAAATGCAGGGACATTTCTGACTCTAAAGCAGTAGAGTACCTACCCAGGCAACTTAAGGGAGTTCTAAGCATCGGAGAGGTTATTTTCAGTTGTGAAAGGGCAGAAAATAAAAGATCTGAGTTCAAGATCCCCACTCTGGCAAGTGCATTCCCCTCCTTGCCCTCCCTGTCTTAACTTCTGGCCAGAAGTCACCGTTTGTGTATGATTTTTATTTTTGTGAAAACCTTTCCGTTAATAAAGCATTTAGATTCCCATTATAGAAATTTATTATAAAAGCTCTTTTGGAAAAAGCTATTTACTGCTCACCTAAAAGATAAATTGTTAAAGTTAAGCGATACTAGACATTAAATGGAAATAAATGTTTCGTTTCCTAAGAGTGTAAAACCTTTCGAGTTATCGCAGACAAACCATTTTGGATATATCTCTATGGAGAATATTCTATATTTTGAAAGAGAAGCTACTCTATAAAAAGAGAAAAGGTCACATTTAAAGCGGAGCTGTCTGCATCCAGAACAAAAGCCTGTCAGTGCTGTTGTTAAGGAAATCAACAGTACACAGACCAAATTATTGGTTGCAAACAGCATAAACAATGGAATTTTTCAAATGGAAAAGGCAGTTTAAGTCTTAGAGAAAAGGAAACCAGCCAGTGACTGCAAAAGCCTAGCAAAAACTGTGTGCAGACTAGCTGATCCCCTTGTGGTGTTTTCTACTCTTTCTCTGAAAAGGGAGAGAAAGGAGGAGGATAGCAAGAAAAATGGAAAAAGCCTCTCTTCTCTTGTAAGGAGGCAAGAACCAGATCATTTTCTTTAGTTCCCCCTAACTTTTTATTTTGAACATGTTTATGGCTTCAGAGAAGGAAAACTGGAAAGAAGAGTGGTCTGTATACTCTTCACCTGGAGTCACCAATTTTTAACCACGTTTGCTTTCTCATACCCTCTCTTACACATACACATACCCGCATTCACACCCACACAGAGTTAAGTCACAAACATTATAGCATTTCATCTCAAAATACTTGAACATGCATTTCCTACCTAACAGGGCATTCTCTCTACCTAACCACAGTACTGTTATGACACCCAAGAATTTTCCCATTCGTTATTATTTCCCCTAATAAAGTCTTGGGGAAGAAGACGGGGGTTTAATGTAAGATGCAGTCAGGGTTTCTTCATTGCATTTAGTTGTCATATCTTTTTCATCTTCTTTAAAGAGTAATAACCACTCTTCTTTTGACTTTTATGTCACTATTTTTGAAAAGACCAGGTTACTTATAGAATATCCCATAGTCCAGGCTTACTGATTTTTTTTCCTTATGGAAGCATACGATATGTTAAACATATCTTGACAAAACCAGCAAAGAAAATGTTGTGGCCTTTCTATTTTATCACATCAGGAGGCACGTAACATCGGTGTGTCCAGCTGTTGGTGATTCTGTTCAGTCACCCACATAAGATATTCACCATATTTTTTTTCATATTGTCAAAGGTGTCTTTCTTTTTCTTATAATTTAGAGAAATGTGGGGTACGATACTTTGAGACCCGGTAAACATTGTTCTCCACCAACCTCCTCCTTTTTCTCCAAAATCAGGAAGAAAACAAGGATGCCCACTCTCCCCACTTTTATTCAGCATATAACTGGAATTGGGCAAGAAAAATAAATAAAAGGCATACAAATTGGAAAGAAAGAAGTAAAATGGCCGCTATTACGGATGACGTGATACCATATATAGAAATTGTTAGGACTAATAAAAAACTCAGGTTGCGGGATACAAAATTAATATGTAAAAATAAGTTGTGTTTCTGTATACTAGTAACAGACTTGTCAGAAGGAAAAATCAAGAAAACGTCCCATTTACAGTTGAATCAAAAAGAGTAAAATACCTAGGAATAAATTTAGTCAAAGAGGTGAAAGACCTATACACTGAAAACTATAATACATTCATGAAAAAAATTGGAGACAAGTAAAAAGCAAAGATACTTCATCCTCAAGGACTGAAAAAATTAATAGTGTTAAGATGTCCATGCTATCCAAAGCAATCTACAGATTCAGTGCAGTCCCTGTTAAAATTCCAGTGGCATTGTCCACAGAACTAGAAATAATTCTAAACAGATTTGAGACCTGAGTAACCAATTTTGACAAAGAAGAACAAAGCTGGGGGCTATCACACTCCCTGATTTCAAATACTACAAAGGTCTAGTAATCAAAACAGTATGATATTGGCATAAAAACAGACAGATACATCAGTAGAAAGGAGTAGAGAGCATGGAAATAAACCCGTGCATTTTTTGGTTAGTTGATTTACCACAAAGGAGGCAAGAATAGAGTATAGGGAAAGGGCAGTGTCTTTAATAAATGGTGCTGGGAAAACCAGACAGCTCCGTGCAGAAGGATGAAGCTGCGCACTGTTTTACACCATATACAAAATCAGTTCAAAATGGGTTAAAGGCTTGAACGTAAAACCTAAAATTATGAAGCTCCTAGAAGACATAGGCGGTGATAAGCTCTTTGATACTGGTCTTACCAATGTTTTTTTTGGATCTGATTCCAAAGGCAAGGGCAACAAAAGCAAAAATAAACAAATGGAACTACATCAAACTAAAAAGCTTCTGTGCAGTAAAGGAAATGATCAGCAACATGAAAAGGCAACCCGCTGAGTGGGCGAAATATATGTAAAGAACTGACACAACCCAGTAGCAAAAAACAGTCTGATTAAAAAATGGGGAGATGATTTGAATAGATGTTTCTCCAAAGACGTACAGGTACATGAAAAGATGTTCAACATCACCAATCATCAGGGAAACACAAATCAAAACTACAATGAAATTTCACGTTACACCTGTCAGAATGGCTGTTACCTGACAAGGTATTTCCTCTGACAAGAAATAACAGAATATGGAGAAAAGGGAGCCCTCCTGCATTATCGGTAGGACTGTAAATTAGTGCCGCCACCATGGGAAATAGTATGTAGACTCCTCAATAAATTAAAACATGAGCAACTTTATAAGCAGCAATTCCAGTACTCTGGGTATCTATCCAAAGAAAATGAAAACACTAATCCAAAAAGATACGTGCATTCCTGTGTTCATTGCAGATTTATTTACGGTAACCAAGGTGATGGAAGCAACCTAGTTGTCCATCTGTGAATGAACAGCTAAAGCAAATGTGGTTGATTGACTGATTGAGAACTGAGCCATATGAGTAGTATAGCATGTAAATATTACTCAGCCATAAAAAAGAATGAAGTCTTACTATTTGCAGCACGGATGAACCTTGAGTGTATTAGAAGTGAAATAACGCAGACGCAGACGGAAAGAGACAAATCCTGCCTGCTTTCACTTATGTGTGAAATCTACAAAACAAAACAGAACAAAAACAGGGTGGTGGTTGCCAGAGGGGAGGGTCTTTGGGAAAGGGAGGGCAAAATGGGTGAAGAGGAGTAAGGAGTGCATACTTCAAGTTATAAAATAAATAGCTCACTGGGATGTATTGTACGTCAATAACATTGTAAGGTGAAAGAGGGGAACCAGACTTACTAGGGGGACCATGTCACAGTGTGTGTAAATATCAAATCGCTGTGTTATACAGCTGAAACTCGTGTAACATTGTCAATGACACCTCAATAACTGTCTTCAAATGTTTAGGTAAAAATGAAAGTATCCCTTTATACTGCACCCCCGCCCCTGCTGTAGCTACGCCCCTTTCCCAAACTGTGAACAGAGATTGAACTGTATCCTTCGAACTTTCTTTTGCTGCAGTTGATGGCAGTTTTGTTGTATTTTTTCCATATTTAGCGTGTAAACATGCACGAAGGGCGTATTTATTTATTTTGCAAATAATGTGACCATGCTACAGATAACATATCGTGACTTGGTGTTTTACTTTATGTCCCTTTGTACTGAGTTACCTCACCCTTAGGAGCTGTATGATAGTTTATACTACGGATTTACCGTAACTGATATT
Source organism: Lynx rufus (assembly GCF_022079265.1). Lineage (NCBI taxonomy): Eukaryota > Metazoa > Chordata > Mammalia > Carnivora > Felidae > Lynx > Lynx rufus. Next base: position 58,371,699 of record NW_025814829.1, read on the forward strand.
TATGTTGTTTCTAGGTTTTCAGTATTCTAGACAGCTGCAGTGAATATCCTGGAGTATGTCTCTGCATATGTTCAAGTATTTCTATAGAATAGATTTCCAAGAGGTAGAATGGTTAATTAACTGTCATTGATTCACACTTCTGCAGTAGCTTCCTCACACCCTTACCAACACCGGCAATATTTAGCAATATTTTTTATATTTGCCAATCTGATGGGTTAAGAAAAGAATGGTAGCTTACTGTTTTCATCAATATTTTTTTGTTTTCTAGTGAGAATGTTCATTCATGTTTGTTAGCCACTGATTTCTACTGTGATTTCTCACTTGTCCATGGGGGTTATTTTTTTAATGGAGCTTTCGTACACTGTATCCTTTGTGGTCTGAATTTCTGCTACCTAAACTCTGGAATTACGTAGATTGGATAAAGTCTTGAGAAATCCCTTCCTATATGTACCCTCACTGCTGTATCCAAAATCAAACTGATTCAGATGACGACGTTCCTGACTTGCTGTCAAAACTCAGGAACCAAAGAGAATCTTTTAGAGAGGAAGACGCAGCTCATTCTAATCTTTGCTATGGAGTGTTACGAATTTGCCCCCCTGTGTGTGGTTTATCTTTTGATGTCATTCATGCGGTTTTACCCAATAAAAAGTTGGAAGTGTTTGTCGAACGTCTGTGGTTTTCCGGTGTAAGTTCTAAGGTTTTGCTTTTATCTAGATCATCTTTTCTCAGTTAAGATTTTTTTCAATCTATTTTATTTTCTTCTCTATGGTTATTTTTAGGCACACTGGAATTCTTAGGTACATGAAGTGTATCTTTATGCATAATGTATTTTGTCAACACATTTTTAATACTTCATCCTTTATCGTTAATCATAAACACCAACTTTATCATACACCAGATTCTCATGTACGCAAGGATCTTGTTCTAAAGCAGTTTAATGAATGTATCAATATCTAGATAAGAAAGTTCCTTATTCTTTTTCAAATATCCCTTGCTTATTACTGCTTCGTTTTTCTTCCGGGTACATTTTAGGACAAAATAAATCGATTTTGCCCATTTATGCTTCCTGTGGCAATGTATGTGAATGTGCGCTCCCCTGGGTCTGGGAGAAACTGGTTAGGGGTCTGGAACCAAGGGTAAAACTTGAATAAACCCAGAAAAATTAAAGACAAATTATCCTCTACACCTGGAAGAAATCTAATGGGTTTGTAACACTGTTAAGTGCCGCCTAAGTGTTTGTTTAATGAGCTCTTGACTCATCGATTCTTCTAGGTAGACCCTTTCTAGTCCTTGTGCTTCTCCGCGGTCACCCCCAGCATTCACATCACGATGCTGGTGCACTCCCTTCACTCTTCCAGACATCTCTCCCCATCCCCCTATGCCCCATCCCACCCCCCACCCCCCCCCCCCACTTTCTATCCGAGGAAGTTTCATTGGTTCCTAAAAACCCAGTTCAGATACTACCTTTTCTGGGAATGTTTTCTTCCTGCCGACGGTAAGAAGGTTGTGGGAGCCTTTGTGCCTCTTCTTATTTGTTCCTATATTATCATTATCCAGCTTTGGACTGAGCCAGGACAGAAATGCCATATGGGTGTTTTTCAAGTGTTTTTGAAAACTAGTAAGACATCTCCCGGTCTTCAGGGAGCTCACCAGAGAATGGAAGGAAAAGCTGAAGCTAGAAGAAAAATAGATGTGAAAGCATAAATTATATGTGATTTTTTTTTTTTTTTTTTTAAGTCACAGGAGAGCTTTTATATCCGTTTTTCCCCCCAACCTGACCAGGTTTAGGTCTTATGGTTTACGCTCTAAGCCTTTGCAAATGGAGGCATTCATAGTACCAGCAGAGGCGCAGAGATTGGACCAATCCTTTATCACGGCGTTTGGAGGCCAGAAGGAAAAATACTGAGAAATGGACTTAGAAAGACCTAGATGTTCCGTGAAGCACTTAGGGGTCATAATTGCTATCGTGTGGCACTGTGTTTTAAACGAACAGATATTCTGAATCTCTCCTTTTTTTCCTAGTACTGGATGAATGAATACACCTCGTCCATCGGAATTGGAGTTTTTCATTCAGGAATTGAAGTATACGGCAGAGGTACGTGTACCCACCGTGTGAACAGGCTTTCCGAAGACTGTTTTCTCTTAAAGCGCTCGCAAAATCAGCACTATAGGTCCTCCTCTTTTTTTGCAACTGCTTCCATACATTACTGCAGAAAGTAGAAGAAAATCCCCACATTTTGTACTGCAGTCTGGGAAAATGCCCAAAGTTGAATGCATTTGAGGAGAAAGTACTCAAGTTCATGAACATAACGTTCGTTGAGTTATCTTTTCTCCCAAATCCAGCGGCTTAAAAAGCAGTTGCTTCTTGGATTATTTCACCGCCACAGTTTTGCTCTGACAAATACTGGAGTTCCTAAGAAGCCTTGTGCTTTGAAAAACCGTCATTCTGGTTGGAAGAGTATTGGTGCTAGAGTGTCATACTTGAAATACCAATTTCCTGAGGGAATTTCAGTATTAAATTTTGTTTTTGGAGACTTGCAAGTGTGTAGTTATAAGTTGGAAAATATCACTGAGCAAATCCTGCCCCTGGTTCCATCTAGCTTTTTGCTCAAGAATGATGGCCTTTGTCATTAGCCCAAGCCCTTTTATTCTTCATTGCCCTTAATTATGATAAATATGACAGGAGCCACTCAAACCAAGCAGCTTTGTTTTTAACAGCTTTTTCCTTTGTTCTAATTCCCGCTGCTGGTGCAGGATAATTTCCTCCAGGTCAAGCTGTAAGCAGTAATGATCTGCATAAGACGGACCACATTTCCAGTTTTGTCGGGGTTGTAAAAATACATTATTTTGAATCCTAAACTCACCCCGTAGCAGAAATGTCTGTCACGTGCTTAAGTCAGGCGGCCTTTGTGCAGGCCCTGAGAATATGCGTTGCAGTCCACCCGGAGTTCCCCATGAAGACCGCATCCCTGCTGTAGCTGGTGCAAGGAAGAGGCTCCATTACCTACCTGGGTCGGTGTGGTGCTTCTCCTGTCCCTTGCTTACATTCCACACCGCTTCTGGGTGCAGCGTAGCGTATCACACGTTCGCTATAAAGATGTGCCATTTAAGCTCCGTGTGAGTTGGAAGCCTGCACTGTCTGTCTGTCTCCCAGATAATTAATCCCCAAAAGCAAGGAGGCTCTTGCCCAAAGAGTCAGCAGTCACTACGTGTTGCTGCGGGTGGCCTCGTCATCTGTGGGTTTGCGCCCTTGTTTGACTTGGCTTTTGCCAGAGTTGCGTGTTTCCCCTTTAACTGAATCTCTGGTGTTATAGTTTTCTAAGTGCTACCAAGTTGTGAACCGCTTGATCCCGTTGCTGTGAAGTAGAGAAGGACGTGTGGGCCTGTGGCGCTTTCTCCATTTTCCAAGCGAAGAAACCAAAGCTCAGATCAGCTGGAAGTCAGATCAGATCAGCTGCTAATAGTTCTTAGAACTAGGACTTGAACCCAGGTGTTCTTACGTGCCAGTCATTATTCTGTTACCTGTCTAACCATTGCGCCCCTCTACCAAATGATTCAGGAGTCTTCAGAAACGTGGTTGGAAACGTGTTCGTATAAGTTTAGCAAAGCTAAGGTCAGATGTCTTCCTGAAAGTAAATGACGCTTCTTGAACAGATGAATAAATGGCTCTGTGACTTTCCTTAATGGACTTGAGGAAGTTAAAAATCTAAACATAATCTTTCCATATCCAACCTGATTATCGACAAGGTTTATTATAAAGTCCTATCGTTAAGATAAGTTTTAATGTGTATTTCAGAACTGAATGCCAAACACTTCCTTATCCAGACCTTTGCTTTTTTTCTGGAAGGTCTGAATCAAAAGTAAACTTGGTATGTGCCTTGTTCTCACCCATGCTTTGTTCTAAGACCTTTCACGATTAGATTTAATAAATTTTAAGAGATGAGATTAATTTAAACATTTGTTTGTAATTTTTTAAGTAAGTCCACTAAGATTTGCCACTTAAATATCTAAATATCTCATACCAGAAATTTGAATTCCTTCCTTCTCCGCTTCTGTTCTGGATGAGAGTTTATATCCCATGATCCTTCAGTACAAGTAGTTCCCGCAGAGCTGAAAGATCTTCCGCGAGAGTGTGTGTGGAGAGGTGTATACGTTAACTCGGCAGCTTGCTTGTTTTCTTGAATGAGGGGGATTGAATTCAGTTTTCCAGGTTTGGTAATGTTTCATTATTCAAAGATAAACCAAGAGCCTTCAACCCATGAGCCATGAAAGCTCATTACTGTTAGTCAGTTTCTCCAGTAAAGTGTTGAGTTTGAAATTTGATGCCTTCAATTTGGAAAGTGGCAAAGTGCAGAACTGACCGCCCATGTCTTTTGACACGACACATGGGCAGAGAGACCATGGTCACCTGCGATAGTCACCCTCCTCCTGCCAACGAGAGGGGACGAGTCAGGGTCACCTTTGAGTGTCTTTCGTTATCAGAATCAGGCCTTTTGTATCGACTGTTGTTACACGTAACAGCTAAACGAGACTGAGATGTTTGTGAAAGCATTGATAAACTGGAAAATATTTAGATGGTGTCGTTATTATCCTCATCATTTATTAAAGCTAATTCAGCATTCTGGTTAAGTTTTGTGTGATAAATACTAAAAATCATGAGTTTTCTCTTTTCAGAATTTGCTTATGGTGGCCATCCTTACCCCTTTTCTGGAATATTTGAAATTTCCCCAGGAAATGCTTCTGAACTAGGAGAAACATTTAAATTTAAGTAAGTAGGGAGGATAATTTTTATTACACTGTCTTAGGTGCCAAAGCTTGTTTTCAGGCCTATGGAAGTCACTCTGTAGACTAAAATCTAGGAAGTTAAAATGTTTCTTTAACGCTGTTTTAGTTGCTGACATTTATTTTAAAGTCGAACCTATCGGAGTTTGTGTAAAGATGAGAATCGGCCAGATGAAGTGCCTGAAATAACCTAGTCTTTTGCTTTTTTTCAGGACCCACGTGAGTTATTTTGTGTACTTTAGAAATGTTCTTACTTTAGTATGTAACTTGGATTCTGCCTTAGAAAACGTGTGTATGTGAGTGATAGCTTCCCCCTCAGACTCCCGTGCAGAGAGATGGAAGAAAGGGTCGCTGTGACCTACCTGACACTACTAGAAACCTCTTTAGTCTCCTGGCGAGTGCAAGCACAGCATACAAAGATGTAGAATCGCTGTGTTGTACGTCTGAAACTAACGTAACGTTGCGTGTCAACTGTACTCCAAACAAATGAAAATTTTTTTCATAAAATGCATGAAGAGAAAAAGAAATGGTAGGATTTTTTTTTTTTTGTAATCTTTTCATTTTTCCCAATGAAAGGGATACTGTTGATACATTTGAAATACCCGAACAGTTGATTAGCTGAGAAGCTATTGTTAAGGTGCATGCAGTACGCCTATTGAGAAACCAAAATACTCTGGACCTTACCGAGAATTTGAATGCTTAATGATCCAAATTTCCATTTCTTAGTTAAGGTTTGTATGTGAAGAGATACTTAGAACCTTAGTTTCAAGGAGCTCTAAAGAACCTTCTGGGCCTATAATCATTAACTTGCCAAGTGGAAAATAGCGAAATGAGGTTGTTAACATTGAAATTCAGGGTAGGGCTACTACCCATGTCGATCACTACCAAGTTCATGGTTCTCCCAGCCTGTCACTGATTTGCTCTAGTGCCGTCCTGAGTCTGTTCCTCAGGTGTCCCTTTTGGCAGGACTGCTAGATGAAAGGGTTTTCTAGGTATTTGTAGTTTTCTTGGATGCCTAATTTGTATCTGACTTAACTTCTGCTTTCTGTTGGATATCATGTCTGTCGCATTTCCAGGGTGGGGGTTGGGTGGAGGGTGTTTGGTTTTTAATTTGGGGGTTGGTTGGTTGGTTTTTATAATGCTGTAAAAAAAAAAAAAAAATGTAGTTGTTTGGTAGTTTGTGTCCCCGTGGCACAGAAGCCAATAACGTAAAAGACTATTTCTGAATGAGATTATGGCCAGCTCTTCACTGGCCAGTATTATTGAGCAGGAATATTTGCAGCATGATTTGGGTCTGCAGTAACCTGGCTGCTTCCACGGTGCTTGTAAAAATAACGGGACCGTGCGTTTTCAGTATATGACGCGCTGCTTCCTAAAGAAAATGACCAAGTTTGCATTGGTATGGTTTAGAAGTAACAGACTTAAGAGTTTATGGTAGAAATGCAAAAGCTCAAGTAACACAAAATGTAAAAGTATCTGATTTACCTTCTAGTCATAGTGCATTAACTCCGCTCTGTTAACCAGTCAGAATATCCCTGGAAATGAGCAAGTCTTGAAACACGCTCTTTCTCCATACCTGAAACTTACACAGCTGTGGTTTCTCTTTCTTTCTTTTCCTTTTTGTTCTTTAAGAGAAGCTGTAGTTTTAGGGAGCACGGACTTCCTGGAGGACGACATAGAGAAGATTGTGGAGGAGCTGGGCAAGGAGTACAAGGGCAATGCCTACCACCTGATGCACAAGAACTGCAACCACTTCTCCTCGGCGCTGTCGGAGGCAAGTGTCACCCTGCGGTCCTTCAGGCACACGCCCTCCGCTGTCACCCTGCCTCCTTCAGGCACAGAACCTCCGCTGGTGTGCCCACTGCACTGCTCTTTCCTTTGCTCGTTTCCTCCTTGTCTTCCCGCGTCTTCGTGTTGTGTAAAGTGTGGCATTCTGGTTCTTTGCCTCATCTGAGTGGCCTTTCTGAGGTCGGTGGCTTCCGAGTGGGCACCGCGTTAAACTGTGACCCCATTCACGACTTCGCCGTGGGGAGGGTGAGCGCTGATAATTGTCCCTTCTTATCCTAATCCGTTCCCTTCCAACCTGAACTTCCTCTTTAAAGAAATTAATGCTGGGGCACTGGGGTGGCTCAGTTGGTTAAGCATCCAACTCTTTTTTTTTTTTTTTTTTTTTAAGTTTATTTTTGAGAGAGAGAGACAGCATGAGTGGGGAAGGAGCAGAGACAGAGAGGGAGACACAGAGTCTGAAGCAGGCTCCAGGCTCCGAGCTGTCAGTACAGAGCCCAGCGTTGGGCTCGAACTCGGGAACGTTGAGATCATGACCTGAGCCGAAGTCGGACACTCAAACGACTGGGCCACCCAGGCGCCCCAAGCGTCCAACTCTTGATCTCAGCTCAGGTCACGGTCTCACGTTTGGTGAGTTCGAGCCCTGAGTTGAGCTCCGCGTTGGGCTCTGCATTGACAGTGTGGATGGAGCCTGCTTGGGATTCTCTCTCTGCCCTTTCTCCCCCCCACCCCACCCCCCTTCACATGTGCCCTTGCTCTCTCTCACTCCCTCTCAAAATAAACTTCCAAAAAAAAAAAGTCTCCACTGCTAAAAAAATTTTAAAAAAAGAAAGAAATTAAAGCCTGAACCACTTCTGCTACTTAGCCACAAGATTCTTCTTTTTCTGTATTAGTTGCCAGTATGATTTTTCTCCCTGGCGCTTAAAATTATTAACAAGCCGTCCATCTCTGCGGTCTTGAAATTTCGTTCTGCCAACAGAACACCCCACAGGCACTTACTTGCCTTCCCTGTTCTGGACTCCCAAGCCAGGAGACCTGAGAATTGCAGGACCTGAAAACAGAAACCAAAGGGAAGACATGAGACTGTGAGATAAGGGCTGGAGAATCCGCTAGCCCTGAGACAGCTTCTCCGCTTGTTGACCTGTGGCGGCTGGTGGCAGGGCAGTGTCCCATCCTGCAGAAACCGGAGGGTGTGAGGGACAGAACGAGCTGCCATCCCGGTGGTCCTCATCCCTTCCCGCGTGGCTCTGGACAGGCCCGGGCTTGCGTGCGGCCTGGAATGGGTCCCTGGGACCTGCAGCAGATAGGACGCAAGATTCACGTCGCTTCCACCCCTGCACGGCCGGCTGAGTCAGAATCTTCTCGCTAGTGATTGTGCCGACATGGGAGTTACAGAAGCACCCCCAGGCTCGTGCATACGCCAGTTCCACGGAGGCGACCCGGTTGTTCCCCAGGACCGAGAGAAGGTTCAGGCCTCCTTGACCCCATCTGCCGGAGACGCGTTCAGGGATCCATCGAACGGGAGAATCGGCAGAGATCCTGGATGGCACCAAGTCCCGTGTCCTCGGTGTGCAGACGGGGCAGCTGCTGTCCGTTGCGAGTGGGGAAGTGGCCTGTGGAACTGGGAATGACAGATGCAGCCCCAGGACACCTGGCCGTTTTAGCCAGGCCGCTGACGTGAGGCAGGGACGTGTAGCCCGGGTGATGCCTGAGCTTCGTTCCCTCTCCGGGCAGGAAGAGAAAAGGGAAGCCCCTCAATTCCCCACGTGGAGTTGTGGGTGAGCCCGAAATGCTGACCATTGGTTGCTGCCTCCTCCGAGTGGATGGGGGCATGATGAAATCGTTCCTGGGGCCAGAGCAAGGTCAGAAGGGGGACAGGGGGGCCCTGCTACTGGGCCCCCACCCCCTCCCAGCTCGGCCCTCCCCCGACAGCTGGAACAACAAACTGTCTTGGCTAAATTTACTGCTGGGGGTTTGAAGAAATTCCCAGTCAGGAAAGAAAAGGGGAATTTTTTAATGGCTTTGTATTTTGTGATTATACGATAGGAGTTGATGTAAAACGATTCGTGCTTGTAATTGTATAGGGGATGCAGGGACCGTCTCGGGAATACTGGGAGAAAACGCGTTAGTGGACACAGCTCTCTCACTTCTTGCAGCCGCAGAGTGGGCGGATTTAAGTCTCAATTATTAAACGAACGCCTGTCTCCACAACTGGGATTTTTTATAGGGTTTTTGCCTCTCGCAGCCTCTAAAGGCAGACGACATACAGAGAGAGACAATTTCCAGATGAACTTCGGGGTTTTAAAACGCGGTTTCTAGATACTGATTAGCCCTTATACTGTCAGTTATCTGAGGCGGGGAGGTGAGGATTTTCCGGCCAGACGTGTTTATTTGTCAGCTGGTCTTGAAAGGGGCCTAGGAAAACCTCAGTTGATTAACCTTAGAAACGTGGCTCCCTAGCTGTGCACCGTGTTCACTCATTACTGTCCTGGCCTTTTCTCGAAATCCTCAAATCACGATCCCGATTGCCTGCACCGGACTGTCGGCCGAAACCCGCCCTTGTCTGCTCCACGCCGGGCCAGACTGAAAGCAGGTGCGGGCCCAGGAACCGGCCTCCTCCTTGGGGACCCTTGCGGGTCTGGACCCCTGTCCGCGGAGCCCTCCGCCACAAAAGTGTCGTGGACGTTGACCGCTCCGTCCAGGTGGCATGCAGGTGTGCCCCGGGAGGGGCTCGTTCCCCAGCAGGGCCCCCTGCGCCCAGCCGCTCGGCCCCGTGCCGCTAACCAGGGATTCTTGCCAAAACCCGCAAGTGGGGGAGAGCGGAGCCCCTCGGCTGCTGCAGTGGTGGCAGCAGGGGGGCATCCAGACCGCCTTCCCCCCACTCCCCCCGCGCTCCTTAGTGAGGCAGAGCCGTCACCCAAATGCAGCAGCCACGGAATTGGGGTGTTCCTCCCTAGGCCCTTCACAGGCTAAACGGTCAGGGGGAAGGAGGGGTGACCTGTAAACCCGTTGTGAAATCTTCTGCAAACTCAGGATTTCATCCTGACCAGTGCCTGATAACGATGTGTCCATCTAGTTTGTCACATAAAAATATTTTCCAGTGACAGCTTCTGTTCTCATATATGTCCTTTCCAGACCAAAAAAAAAAAAAAAGTCCAGATGAGAGCAAAGGATAATTTTTAAAGCGTAAAGTTAGGATTGCCAAACGGCGCACACTGATTTCGTGACCGCGAAAACCAAAATCCTGGCACCTGGGAGGCGTGCGGGCAGGGAGGCGGCCTTCATGACCTGTTTCTCGATGCTGCTCCTCCCCTCGTCCTAAAGACCAGCCGTTTGCATCTTGTCTTTCTGAGCTGCTGCGAGCACCTTGGATCCGCCGGGCTGCTCACCTGCGAGCCAGCGACAGTGCTGACACAGCAGAGAGGCTGTTCCCGCACCTGCCGCACAGAGCGGAGGCCGATAACCTGGTCTCGAGGACGGACAGAACTGTTTGGGTCTGTCTGTGGGCAGACCCTCCAAGACCCGACTGACCTTTCAGGCCAGATCGGAGGCCCTGTCAGTGCGTTCGGGCAGCGGTAACAGGGCAGCACGGGCCCGGTGGCTAAGAGACAACAGACCGTTCTTTCTCACGTCCAGGATCCAGGCGCTGGCAGATGCAGCCTTCTAGAGAGGTCCTAGGCCGCTTCTTGCCTTGGCCTCAGGTGGCAGGAGGAGTGAGGGGCTCTCAGATCCCTGGTAAGGGCACCGATCCTATTTGTGAGGCCTGGGCCCTCATGACCCGCCCACCTCCCGGGCTCCCCACTTGCACCAGCGGTCAAGTTCGAGGTTAGGATTTCAGCCTACCGGCTTTGGGGGGACAAGAATCCTCATCCTCGAGCGAGTCCCACGGTGTTCACTGCCAGTGAGGAAGCACGCTGGGGGCCTTGCAACCGGTGCTGCCTGACCCATGCGTGCCCTGCTTGGGGGCCCTCACACTGTAAACCTCCCGTTCTGGGGGTGTCACGTGTGCCCTCTGGGATTGGTTCTTGTGTGGGTGCCCTCTCGTGACCCCATCTCGGGCCGGGTGAAGAGGGTTCCCACCAAAACTCAGGTGGAAGCCACTCGGCTTTCTAAAGTCAGCCTTTACGGGTTTGCTTTAGTGGGGTTTGCTCTAACTGGCTAGGTCCAGGAGCCCTAAAAGGTGTGACTGAAATCAAAACTCCAGGTTGGCCTCACCCTGCTGTGTAGGGTCCTTTGGTAATATTTGCTGCAACAGCTTGGCTAAGTTTGGGGAGGGGGGGGGTGTAGAAAAAGAGTTAAAACGGGTCAGAGGCTGCTGTCCCTATAAAAGACTGGGGCCTTGGATGGCATCTGAGAACTTGACTTTCGGAAGGGCCGCCAACAGTCGCAAGATAGAAGGGCAGCTCACCAGGCCTGACCTTGTGTGCATAGCGTGATTTCTGCAAGACACCTGCTCCCATTCCAGGGAACCCCAAATCTTGGCACATGCTGAGAAGCAGGTGCCTACACGAACAGGCACAAATACAACCTTGGATGCTGGGTGTCCAGTGAGTTTCCCTGGTGGACATTTCACATGTGTTGTCCCCCCTACTTGCGGGGGGGACCTGAGTGTATCCTGTGTGACTCCATGGGGAGAGGCCCTTTGACAGCTTGTGCGTGGTTTCCTCTGCACTTTTCGTCCATTTCCCTGTAGTAAATGAGAGCTGCGACTGCAGCCGTGTACCCAGTCCCGTGGGTTTCTTGGCAAGTCACAGTCTAACCAGGAGCTGGTCTGGGGGACCGCTGGCACAGCTCACTTCTCCAAAAGTAATCAAGAGGTTTTTGTTGTGTTGTTTTGTTTAAGTGTCATGAATTTCCCCTCCTCCCAGATTTAAGAATACTTGACTTCATGAGAAAAATCTCAAACAGCCTAACCTTCCACCAAAAGAATTAGAAAAGAACAAACAGAGCCCAAAGTTAGTAGAAGGAAGGAAGTACTCAAGATCAGAGGAGAAATGAATAGAGACTAAAAAGACAGTGGTAAAGATCAGTGAAACTAAGAGCTGGTTCTTTGAAAAAGATCAGCAAAATTGACAAGCCTTCAGCCAAACTCACCAAGGAAAAAAGAGACAGGGTTCAAATAAATCCAAAGTGAACGAGAAATCGCAGCTGACACCACAGAAATACGAAGGAGCTTAGAGACTATGGCGAACAATTCTGTCCATAGATCGGACAACCAAGGAGAAGCAGACGTTCCTAGAAACATACAGTCTCCCGAGACTGTATCGTAAGTAGAAAACCTGACCAATTTACTAGGGAGGTTAAATCCAGCAAACAGTAGTCCACGACCAGACGGCTTGACTGGTGACTAACACGCAAAGGTGTAATACCTAACCTCAAACTTTTCCAAAAATGAAGGAGATGAGTACACTTCCAAACAAATTCTGTGAGGCCAACTTCACCCCGATACCAAAACCAGACCAGGACGCTACAAAAAAAAAAAATCACAGGCTGGTATCCCTGATGAACAAAGATGGAAAAACCCTCTACAAAACATTAGCAAACCAAATTCAGCAATACATCGAAAGGATCTGTACCGTGATCGAGTGGGATTTATCCCAGGGGTGCAGGGTGGTTCCACAATCGCGAACCAATCAGTGCGATATACCACGTGAAGAAAATGAGAAAAAAGAATCATACGGTCATCTCAGTAGCTGCAGAAAGGCATTTGACAGTATTCGGCGTCCACTGATAAAACTCTCAACGAAGTGGGTATAGAGGGGACGTACGTCAGCATAATGAAGGTCGTAGAGGACAAGCCCACAGCTCGCATCATACTCAGTGGGGAAAAGATGAGGAACAAGACTGGGGTGGCCACTCGTGCCGTTACCAACAGTGCTGTGATGAATATCCCCTTACGTACATCTCTTCGTATTTTGCCAGCGTGTCTCTGGGGGAGATCTCTAGCAGGGGACTCACTGCTTGAAGCTTAAGTGCAAAAGTAATTTTGCTACATAAACCACTACCCACAGTAAGAAATATGTTTTACACCATGACCCTGTCTAAACACACATGTACACGTAACACGTTAAAACAAGTGTCACAATTGCCCCACCTCTCTACAGTCTGATGCTGAATGACTCACTGGTGGGTCTGGACTCAAAGTTTACAGACGCTGGCTTGGTACAGGACCAGCACACTTCTGAGAGGCCGGGCGGGAGATCTTTTAGCCTGTAGGACTGGTCACGGACGGCACTCTGCCGGGGAGAACTCAGCTCCCGGGCACGGCTAATGCAACTTCACCTATGAAATCAGGAGGCTGTAGTTTGCTGTCCTCTGTTTTAGCCTGATCAGGGCACGGACACACACACACACACACACACACACACACCCCACCCACCCCGGTTGGGATGAAGTCAGCCTCCCGGGAAGCACATGGACGTGGGAAGAAGGGAGGGTGCCTGCTGAGTAAAACCAGGACTTCGGAAGCAGGATGGAGGAAGTGGCTGTTGACAGTCAGCGGTGGCTGTACGTTAACCTAAATATCCCTCGTCGCCTCTTCTGTGGTCAGCCTTCGGGTATGCAGATACCTGAACGTGCTGTGGGTATAAAATACATGAAACGTTCCCCCGTGTTTCTTAGCGCAGAGGGACGGGCATGGTGTTGTGTAAGGTCCATTGCTCGGCTTTCCTCCAGGTGTAGTTCATGGACATGTTCAAGTATTCTTAAGTACTCTCTACCTCTCTGTGCTGCCGGGCCAGCTGATCGGATTTGGTCAAAACATGCCATCTTCCCTCGAGTGAGGCCATCTCACTTGTTAAGACAGAGACTGCGTATTAAAGGAAATGTAACTTGTCTTGTAAGGCTAACCCCTTTAGGAAGGAAAGCTACATGGTTGCTTAATTGCAAGTACCAGTTTACTTACATTTTAGCTAATTTGGGAGCATAAGATATTTTGAAACCTTTTTTCAAGGTCATCAATTCAGATATGATGTCAGGATCATGATTTTTGACATGACTGAAGGCAGGACTACCAAGGGGACAATGAAGCAGGGACACAGTAAGCCAGCCCCGTGTTGTCTGCAGACGGGAAGGAGGGTGATAAAGAGTGAGGTCCGCGGTGTCCGGGTGGCTCAGTTGGTTAAGTGTCGTACTCTTGGTTTTGGCTCAAGTCATGGTCTCGTGGTTCGTGAGTTCGAGCCCTGCATCGGGCTCCATGCTAACTGTGGAGCCCCTGCTTGTGATTCTCTCTCTCTGTCTCTGTCTCTCTCTGCCCCTCCCCTGCTTGTGCTCTCTGTCTCTCTCTCTCTGTCTCTCTCTCTCTCTCTCAAAAATAAATAAACTTTAAAAAACAAAAAAGTGAAGTTAGTTGTGGAAGACCCGATTCTTACTGTTTGAGATTGGCGAGGGTGTGGGTTATGGCCCAGAGTCCTCTAAGGACAGGGTAGGGATGGGGAGTGGGCAGAGAGCCGCCACAGACCGTCAGCTGGAAGGGAATCCCCCCAGCCCCACGCCTGCACCCCCACACCCCTAGCGGAATCTGCGGACGAAAGCTCAGCCTGGCCTTCCAGCCTGGTTCTGACCGCAGAGTCGCAAGGCCAGGTCTGAATCCGTGGAGACGTTTCTTTCTCGAGCAACACGAGAAGTAACGGTTTAGAACGCAGGCCCGGACAAATGGGGTGGCGGAGACTGGACGGAAGTAGGAAAGAACCTGTGAAAGGGGACAACTGACGGCGGGGAGGATACCCAAGACCGGCCGCTCTGACCGTCTGGAGCGTGTTACTCTGGTCCCTATGTCGGCAAGGCTTCCCTGCTGTGTTGTTTGGAGCACTTGACGTGGAGTCTCAAAGCAGTTGCGGGGAGCCAGACGGAATTAGCTTGATGCTGTAGGTGGAGAAAGTGAGCCACTTGACAAGCCTCCGGAGGTGGCGGCTGCCTGTCATCCCAGCCTGTGTGCTTCCCTGCACCCCGCCTGCCCGTCCCCTGGCACCGGACCGGGGACCCTCAGCCCGCACCCCGCCTGCCCGTCCCCTGCCCCCACCCCGGCACCGGACCGGGGACCCTCACCTCGCTCACCTGACACCGCCCCTCTCTCCTCTGTAGATTCTTTGCGGGAAGGAGATTCCTCGCTGGATCAATCGTCTGGCCTACTTCAGCTCCTGCATCCCCTTCCTCCAGAGCTGCCTCCCCAAGGAGTGGCTCACCCCCGCGGCCCTGCAGTCCAGCGTCAGCCAGGAGCTGCAGGAGGAACTGGAGGAGGCCGAGGATGCGGCCGCGGCCGCCTCCGTGGCCGGCCCCTCGGCGGGCTCCAGACCCGGGCGCCACACCAAACTATAAAAGGTCTCCCAAGTCTCACCCTCAGAACTGTCTCCGACCGGTGACTGTCCCCAGAGAAAAGTAAGAGAGTAAGAAGCGTCCTTTGGGTATTTTGTATGCAAAGATGGCTCTCCCCCAAATCCCAGTTTTTCAGCTCAGGATTATATTTGTAATCAAAAGAATCACTTGGCGCAGGAGGGAGAACTTTGTACGAAGCCGCCCTCGGTTTTTTTTACCCACTTGTAAATTGGGGTTTACTTCTGTTTTCTACAAGCTCTGTTAAGTTATGTTTACAGTATTTTGTATCGCTGTTTACAAACCTTGCATGGACTCCTGCCACCGTGAGAGAAGACAGCCTTCACGTCTCGGGAACTTCGGTGGATCACCTTCCTCCACTTGCGACAATTTCCAGAGCCACGGCGTCCGCAGTCGGCACACGAAGGGCGCTTGAGCGGCTCTGGCCACCACTACCTGCTCCAGAAGGGTCGTTTAGGTTCGCGTGTGGTTCTGTTTGCGTTCGGGCACCGGGACGCCGAGGCCAAGGAGCTCCCGCAGCCCAAGGGCTCGGGGCCCGGGTCTGCGGGAAAGGCTCTGCCGGGCGGGGGGGCCTGCACCCCTGACACCTGTCCCCCCAGGCGGGCCAGCCCGTCCCATGACGCCTCTGATTCTGCCGTTAGGATGGTTTTCGTTCGAGATAGTCTTGCTAGGAACCGAGGGGTATTTTTGCACACGTGTTGGGGGCTTCATCGATATTTTAATACGGACTGACCTCCCTGCACACGATTTCGCCGACGGGGCGGGAGTAGCAGCAGGAGTTGACATTCAACTGCTTTTGAACTATTCAGGCTGCCTTTTATACTAGACCTTGAAAACTGGAGCCTGAAGTAACGCCCTCCACAAAGTTCACGATTTGATATCCCGACACTTCGTGTACCAGACGGAGCGCGTCAGAGTTCTGTTGCTTCGTTCCGGGGGTAGTTTGACCTCAGAGTAGAAAAACCTAGTCTCATTGACCTCTCGTTAAAGGATGTTTGTGTGTCTTAAAACTCATCTTTTTCTGTTCTCTCAAGTGTGTGTCTCTTACGTGACCTCCTCCCACAAGGAAATTGTCACCACCGATAGATAAGTCCTCGTTAGCAAGGACTCTGCTCACATCTACTCCCAGTTTGACCCTTGGATGTAAGAGCCAAGTCACTACATGTCAGATTCAATTTTTCTGCCTTAAGAATGAATGTCCTACATAGAATATTGGGTGAGCGCATACATTGTCCAAGGCAGTGACTTCAGCTTTATATATATTGTTAGTTTTAAAGTCACCTCCTTTTATTTAAACTCCTAGATCGGATTGTTTGCTATTTCTCTTTGTAAAGATACATATCTTTCAGTAAAGGACATTTTTAACTTTTCCATCAGCTGACTCTGATTCATTGTATCAACCTAAGCACACCCTGTTCGAGGGGAAAACGGAACCTTGGGTTATAAGCTGTGACCTGAGGCAGATGAAGCCACTTAACCTAATTTATGCTTTTGACTGTTCTGTTTCTGGAGAGGAAAGCCTTTACGGTTGTATTCTCAGTTCTTCAGGGGGTGCAGAGCACCTGTTTAAGAGATGTGACAGCAAGAAGAGACGAGCATCTGATCTTTGTGAGAAGTAGGCTTGGTCCGGGCCCGAGAACGAGATTCAGAACACGACACTGAGACTCGGGCAGGTGTCCTCGCTCGGAGGACAGTCCTGTCGCCGAAACCCGGGTTAGTGAAAAGCGTTGGATGCGGTTTGCTGGGGAGTGTTTTTAAAACACGTGGTGGAGGACCGTTTTCTCTAACCCATTCTGGCATACGCGAGCGAAGTCTGTGCTGCTCGCGGCGGCGGTCAGTGAGACCCTGGTGCGTAGCCCAGAACCCCCATCTGCGGTCCCCAGAACCCAGCGCCTCAGCACACGTGATTTCACTGTCGTCATACTTCCTCTCCTCAGCATCCGGAGTTAGAAATAGCGTAAAGGGTCCTCAGAGAAATCCACGGCGGCCTGAGGCCCGTTGTCACGCCGGCAGCCAGCAGATACGGTTCTGGGCGTGAGATTGCCCGCAGCCTAAATTGTACTCGAGGCTGAAAGATACAGAAATGTCTTCACTGTAGAAAATCTCATTTAAGTCCGTTCCAGGCTGCAGTTCAAAATTGAGACTGGACTTAATTAACTAGCATTTAACCAGCGTCTCCCTGCCCTTGGAGGAAAAGAATTGTGTTCTCGCAATTGTGATCTCTGCTCAGAAAGACCCAGTCGTGAAGATACACGTGACGGGATGGAGTCAGAGACTCTGTCATCGTCACCGAGCGAAACGCGTTTCTCACGGTGGGTTGGACAGAAATAGAGTGTTGGAGGGTCAGGAGCGGTGTTTTCAACGCCCTTGGGTGGGTTGGCGGGGGGGGGGGTCTGTCCACCCTGAGAAGGGGGCGTCAGCTCTGGAACGTGGCCTCTGGCCTTGTAGGAGGCGGTGATGCCACAGTGATGCCTGAAGCCCAGCCGGGGTTGCTCTGACCCACGGCTCTGGCACAGGCTCCCTTCACCAGCATTTATTTGCACAGAGCAGGGAACTCTGGTGTTAGCCGATCGATGGCACCGTGTGCACGAGGAGACAACACTACAGGCAGCTCGGGCCTCTGTTTCCACGGCTTCCCTCCATCACAAAACGGGTAGAAACACATTCACTGCTTCAGGGCTCTAACGTGTGCGTCTTCTTGTGGCTCGGTTTCTGCAAGATACTCCATACCTTTGACACCTGCTGTGTTTTCTTCGGGTTCTGTTCGGCAAGCTGGCCATACTGCCATCGCGTCCCGTTTTCCCTTCAGTGTGGTTTTAGGGCTCAGCTCAGTTGTTAGACTCGCATTGTCTCCGCAGTCGATACACATCTTCGCTGTTTGAAAGGTGTTACAGCTGTTAAAGAATCTTCATGAACCTGAAGATAATCTCTTGTGAAGTTGAATGCAAATGTACTGTCATTCATAGTGTTTATATAAAAAAATACCAGGAATTTCACTTTTGCTACCTTGATATATAGCATTGGGCTATCATGTTAACAACATTGAAATACATCGATTTATTAAAAAAAATACTTTTATAAGAAACGTTTTATAGTGCTTTCTGACCTCCAGACCACGAACTCTTACGTGTTTGTGTTGGGGGGGTGGGAGCTAAACTTTTAAAATCCAGGGATCCTGGGGCACCTGGGTGGCTCAGTCAGTTCAGCATCTGACTTCGGCTCGGGTCATGATCTAATGGTCCGTGAGCTCAAGCCCCATATCGGGTGGGCTCGAGCCCCGCGCTGACGGTGCGAAGCCTGCGGGGGATTCTCTCTCTCTCCCTCTCCCTCTCCCTCTCCCCCTCGCTCATTTGCACGCTCTCAAAAAAAAATAAAACCAAGGATCCCATCTGCTATGCAGACATGGTCAGCCATCTTGTGAGCCCCGGTGTATCTACTCACATGATTGCTCTTGGCCCAAGTCTAGGGCCCGGTTCCTTCGCTGCCAGAGAGGACAGCCACATCCCTCACAGGCAGTGTGTCAGCCCCTGCTCTTGGGCAATGAAAGCAAGCTGAGAAGGGAGACGTGTCCTCTGCTGTCCACCCAGAGTGCGGAGGGGAGACCCACAGAGGAATAACCCCCGCTGTGTGCGCACACGCGCATGTGCATGCACGTGAGGCGTCGAGCAAGCAGAAGCCAGGGTGCTGGGACTCCCTGTTTCCTATGAACCTGTTCCGCTTCTGTTCACCTCCGGCCCAACCCTTCCCCCTTCCCCACTGGACTTTTTGTACCTAGCCAAGTAGTGTTCCCTTCCACTAGCTCAAAAACTTCTCTTGAATTAAGTGTCGTTAAACCAACTGGCAGTCTTGTGGTCAGTGCCTGTCCATGATCTGCTAAGAAGGAACAATCTAGAACATATCTGTTCTCCCCTCAAACACAGCCACAGGAATGGAAGAGAACCCCCACCCTGATCTAAATAGGTTCTCATAGGATTATAACAATTCGCAGGGCACGTGGCGGGGGTCAGTTGGTTAAGCGTCCAACTCCGGATTTTGGCTCAGGTCACCATCTCCCAGTTCGTGAGATCGGGCCCCACATCGGGCCCTGTGCTGACAGTGCAGAGCCTGCGTGGGATTCTCTCCCCCCTCTCTGCCTCTCCCCCGCTGGTGCTCCTTCTCTCTGAAGATAAACTTAAAAAGAAAAGATTATAACAAGTTGGCCACAAGCTCAGATCTGGTAAAGCAGCTGGTCTTGGCTGCAGAAGAGATGCCACATACACTGAGAAACTGTCCTTACCATCTGCTCCTGAAGCTCTCATCACCCAGACGTTGACCTTGTTCTAAGTTTGCAGAAGCATACGTTGATAAAGATAAATGGCTTCGTGCTATACTTTCCAAGAGTCACATGAGACGCGGGCAGTTTCTTTCCTTACAGATTCTGAACCCAGAGAACTGCCGAGCCCTCTCAGACTAGTGCCTTTGATCCTTCTCCCCAAAAGAAAATCCTCCCAAAGATCACCCCTAGACCCTACACTGGGAAGTGTGGATAGTTCCCTTCTTGTCAAGGCCACGGGGGAAAGCTAATGAGAAGAAGGGTCTTGTCAAGTTCATCACAGAGACATTCATTTCCAGAGGCCAGACAGGCACGCCTCCTGATGAGGAGGGCTCTGTGACCCCAATCAGGAATGTTCCGGTCCCAGGCTGTTGAGCAGAGTAGAGCCCTTTATGTACCTTGAGCTCCTCCCTGACCCCCCTCATTCAGGAGCAGTTGCCTGGTTCCACAAAACACTCCTGGCCACTTCACGGGCCCAGTTAGGGGAGCCTGGCTGCCAGGCTGTTTTCCTCACACCCCTAACTCCCAGAGAGCGGTGGGAGCTGGTGCCTGGGCAACCTCCAGGTGCTTCTGGGGCTGCATCTGTACAGAGGGAGCCACCAGCCTTGACAGGCTGTCCTTAGAGCTTTGCAGGCAGGTGGACTCGGGAATACAGTTGGCAAAGTTGCGAAGCCAGACCCCTCGGAGGGAGGGAGAAACGACCTGTTGTGCTTGCTCTGCACTGGGAAACGCATATGGGCAGAGCGGCGAAAACTTAGACAAGGAAAAGTTATTCCGTCCACCTAGGACCCTCCGTCCATGTGGCCAGTGATCATGCATCCAAATGGGGACGGATTTTCAGATCACCAAACTGGAATAGGAGAGACGAAGGCATTCTGGGCTGCCAGACTCGGCCCTAATCAAAGACAGAAGGACACCCTTGCCTCCCTCTTCCCCAGGATCAGCCACCAGGCATCACGGGAAGGCCATGGCCATGGCCCCTAGCAGGTAGTTGACCATCCTCAGAAGACCAGCATCCCCACAAATACAAAAAGTTGTCATCTGGAGTCTGAAAAGGCAGTGGATTTTGTGGCCAAGACAATGGAGTAAAGGGACTCTTGTGCCCCTGCTGTGTACTCCCCGGGGCAGCACTGGGCACCGTACCCACATTACTTCAACCACCGCAACAGCCTAGGCCATGCATGATTCCTGCTTTGCACAAAAACCATCGAGGGGCGATTAGCCCAAGACCACACGGGCGGCTTAGGAAACGCCCACGTTTCAACCCAGCCCATCACAAAGCTTCTCCTTGCATTCAAACACACTGCTTTGCTGACGGGGGGATCCCTGGCCCACCCAGGACCTGCTGAATCAGATCCAGCATTTGACAAGACCCTGGGGTGATTCCCGTGCACTAAAGTCTGAGAAGCCCTGCCCTGTACCTCAGGACTCTGTTCCGTGCGGTTCCAGCCCCTCTGCCCACCGAGGTGAGAACTGCTTAGAGGTGACTGTCCGGCAGGTGTCGTCAGTCAGACACACGAATGTCTGCAACACCTGGTGACTGAATCTCCAAAATTCAAGAGGTGTGGTATGGTTTTCTGAATGTCTCCTGGGTTTGACGGAATCCATCTAAGTTACTCAAGGAGCAATCCAAAAACGCGAAGCATAAACTTGACCCCGTCCAAGCTGCCAACAGGAAGCCCCGGATTCACACACTAGGATTCTGGACTGTGCTTTGAACTGTTGTCCACCCCCCTGTGAGAGGCCACCAGGGTGGCACCCAGCACGCGGCCAGCCCAGCCAGTGTGTCACCCAAGTCCCAGCTCACGGGCCGCCCTGCCCCAGTCTGCACACCCCACGACCCTGAGCGTGGCCTGCTGTTCATCCTCCTTGGGCCCCCCCGTTGGCCACAGGCAAGTGCCCCAGTAGCCTTCACGTCTTCAAACGTCTCCTGGCCTCTCCGCCTCACGTGAACCCCGCTGTCCCCTGCAGGCGTGCCCCCCCCAGAGTGTGCACCCCCACCCCTCGTGGCTGCTTCCACAGACCTCCTCCTCCCTCCCAGCTCCCCAGTGCTCCGCCTCCTCCTGCCTGTCTTCCCCTCCACCCCAGTCCTGTCCTCATCCATTCCCAGGGACATCACCCACACGGGTGACGCATCCCACACCCTTTCCCCGCATTTCTCCCCAGGGCTCTGTTGCCACTGGGTAAGACAGTCCCTTGTGCTAGACCATCCTTCCTATCACACATGTGGCATCTGTAGACTATGGACTAATCAGAGCACTCCCCACCCCCAGTCCCTGCCATGTCTAACGTCCCCAGGGGGTGGGTGGTCAGTCCCTGGTTGAGAACCACTGTCCGTGTCCCAGTCCCTCTTTCGCCACAAGCCTGTCACCACCTCCTGACGTCTGGGCTCAGCGAGCACCAGGCCCTGCGGGAGGCTCGGCCCTACGGTCCGCGGCCAGCAGTGAAATCAGCTCCGGGCCGGGACACTCCACGCCTGGGCCCCTCTCTCTGGCATCATGGCCTGGCAGGTCCAGCCCCAGTGGCCAATCCACCACGTGGCCCCCTCCACGCAGCTCCTGTGGGAGCCCAGCACTACCCCGGGTGACACCTTATGTCCCATCACGGCTGATCCCTCACCCACATCAGCCCAGAACCTCACCGTGTGCGTCTTTGAGCCCGAAGGCAACCTGGGCAGTTGGGTCTGTTAAGAAGACCCGGGCTCGGGGCGCCTGGGTGTCGCAGTCGGTTAAGCGTCCGACTTCAGCCGGGTCACGATCTCACGGTCCGGGAGTTCGAGCCCCGCGTCAGGCTCTGGGCTGATGGCTCGGAGCCTGGAGCCTGTTTCCGATTCTGTGTCTCCCTCTCTCTCTGCTCCTCCCCCGTTCATGCTCTGTCTCTCTCTGTCCCAAAAATAAATAAACGTTGAAAAAAAAAAAAAATTAAAAAAAAAAAAAAGAAGAAGACCCGGGCTCCAGCATCCCCTGTGCGCCTCTAGTGTCACAGAACATCTCACTTCTGACACGTCTGGTCCCCACACCAAGCAATTCTGTGCCACACCGGCAAGGTGTCCTGCGATGGATGTCAGTGCTGACGCCGGGTGCCCGGAGAGGATGCCAGACCACCCCCCCCAGTTCAGGGCTCCGCTCACTGCAGGTGTCCCCAGTGACCACAACTTCTGGTTGCCGTGGTTACAAATCAGAGGTTCCCACGACCCCTTCCTTGAGTCCAATGCACCTGCTAGACCGGCTCACAGACCTCAGGGTATTAAAGGACATGATGAAGGACACGATGAACAGCCACACGAAGAGATACATAAGGTGAGGTCTGGGAAGGTCATGAGCGCAGGAAATCTGTCCCCGTGGGGCTGGAGTGCGTCACCCTCTCTCACGTGGAAGCATCCACCCCCTGAAGCTCTCCAAACCCTGTACCATTGGGATTTCTATGGAGGATTCTTCAGGAAGGTGTGATGGATCATTACCTCCATTTCAGCCCCTCCCCCTTCTCTGGATAAGTGGGGGTGGAGGGGGAGGTGAAAATCCCAAGCTTCTAGTCATGGCTTGGCCTTTCAGATGACCAGCCCGCATCCAGGAGCCGTCCAGGACTCCCCCCGACCCCCGAGTGGCCTCGGTAGAACTAAAGGTGCCCCTAGTTCTCTTACCACGTAGGAACTTACCAGAGTTTCAGGAGTCCTGTGTCCAGAACAGGGGCGGAGACCAGCGTGTGTGTTTCCTATTAACTCCCAGCCTCCAATGTCCCAATCTGCAAACACATGGATTTGTTCCCAGAATCACCATCCCTGTCACCATGGGAGGCGGTCTCTACTGTTCCCGAAGGCCAGCTCCTCCCTTGTCACATGACACCCATTTCCCTTTCTCCACTGGGGTCATTTCCTAGCAGCATAAATTACGTTCCGTGGTTTCACAGCTAAAAGCAGAACCGAAAACACCCCGACCCTGCCTCGACCCCCTCCCTATAACAGCGCCGCGTTTCCGTTTCTCTGTGCAACAGAACGCCCTTCACCTTCACGTCCCAGTCATTCTTTTAAACGGCATCTTTGTGGCAAGATACGTATGCAAAAGGATGTGTGAGATGCATGTGTACAGTTTAAAAATAGTAAAATGCGGGCGTCTGGGTGGCACAGTCGGTTAAGCGTGCAACTCTTGGTCTCAGCTCCAAGAGTTCGAGCCCCACGTCGGGCTCTGTGCTGACAGCGCGGAGCCTGCTCGGGATTCTCTCTCTCCGCTCCTCCCCCACTTGTGCTCTTTCTCTCGCGCAAGTGCGAAAATAAACTTTTAAAAATAATAAAAAATAGTAAAACGAACAGCTCCCTGTACCCACCACCCAGCTTAAAAAGCAGAACACAGGCAGGACCTCAGAAGAGTCATCCCGTTCTGTGGTGGCTTCCTCCTCCCTCCACAGAGATGTCGCCATCCTGAGCTCTGTGTTCATTATTTCTTTGCTTTTCTTTATGGTTTTAACACCCACATAGGCATCCCCTTGACAATATGTTATTTGGTTTTACTTTAAAATGTTATAGGGGCTCTTGGGTGGCTCAGTTAAATGTCTGACTCTTGATTTAGGCTCAGGTCATGATTTCACAGTTTGTGGGATCGAGCCCCACGATGGGCTGTGGGCTGGCAGCAAGGAGCCTGCTTGAGATTCTCTCTCTCTCTCTCTCTCTCTCTCTTTGCCCCTCGCCCCTCAAAATCAATGAATAAACTTTAAAAATTTTTAAATGTTATATACATGAAATCACACTGTATATGTTCACCTGTGACTTTTCAAATTCCATATTCTATTTTTTTTAATTTCTTTAATGTTTATTTATTTTTGAGAGAGAGAAAGAGACCGTGTGAGTGGGCAAGGAGCAGAGAGAGAGAGAGAGAGAGAGGGAGACACAGAATCTGAAGCAGGCTCCAGTCTCCTAGCTGTCAGCACAGAGCCCGACACGGGGCCTGAACCTCAAACCGTGAGATAATGACCTGAGCTGAAGTGGGACGCCTAACCCACTGAGCCACCCGAGCCCCCCTCCATATTCTATCTTTTAATTCAGGCATATGAATGTGTGTAGCTACAGTTCATTTTTCACTGCTGTGTAGTATTCTGCCACAGAAATAAACCACAATTTTATTTATAGGTTCTACTTTTATGGGCATTTGGGGCCATTTCTGGTTTATTGTATTATGAGCAATGCTTCTATGAATATTATAATGCATATCTCCCACTGCACGTGTAAAGATTTCTCTCGGAACAGAATCGCAAGGAATGTACCTGTTCAACTTTATTAATGTAGGAAAAACAAGGCACTCTTCTTGTTACACTTTTATTACATAAAATAAAAAAAAAAATCCTATCCAGCCCTCTCTCCACCTGCTAATCAGAGCCCCACAGGCTAGCTATTTTCTTATAATGTCATACGATGAAATTTCAGAGCCTGGCCTTCAAAAAGGTTTTCTCGATGCTAACTACATCACAGTCACAGAGGTGAGAATCGTGCCCCGCTCCCACAGCTCTGTCGCCGGGACGGAGGACGTTCAACAGCACAAAAGTAGTGCCGAGAATCCGGTTGGCTTGGTTTTAGAACTCAGAACAGAACGCCTTGTTCTAAGCCAGTCAAGTGGACATGTGCGAGCATTCACCACCATTTGCGACTCTGGTTGGAGCAACAGGGGTTGGTTAGACGCCCGCCCGTTAGAAATGGTTGCCGTGCCCCGTGAACATAACCACCAGGGGAAGGCAACCTTTAAGGGACACCTGCTGTCCGTCTTACCCCATAATTCACGGGCTTAATTATAGCGCTGTAGACGACATCTCAGTATTCCGAAAGGTTATAGATACTTGAAAAAAACGTCCCCCGCAGATCAAGAGAGGATCGTGACCCTTCTCTCCCGAGTGCATTTTTGAGACACCGGAGCCCCTGCGAGACTTGTTATTTGACACATCCTCTGAAAGTCACATACTTGCGTCATCTCGTCAGCACGTGGTGATGGAAACCGTGTTGCCAGTGTGGCTGCAGCGCTGTCCGCGCCCCGGAGAAGATTCCCTTTCCCACTGCTGCGCACCCCTGCCGGTCCCCGATACTGACTGACTCTCCAGCGTTTGGCAATGTGCCAGCGTAAACTGGCACCGAGCTGTGCTTTCGATCTGCGTTTTCCTGCTCAGCTAACAGGATTGAGACTCTTCAGTGTTTCCGGGCTACTTACGTTTCCTTTCCTGTGACGTGTCCGTCCTACCCCTTGTCTGTTTCGCTATGAGGTTATGTGTCTTTTTCTTACTGATTTGTAGGAACTCCTGACATGTTGTGGCTACTCTTCTTTGACAGTTCTGTGTACTGCAAATCGTTCCTCCCAGCTTGAGGCTTCTCTTTTCGCGGTCTTTCAGGCGTGTGTGGATAAACAGAAGTTCATTTTAAAGTAGTCAAAAGCATCAGTATGTTTCTCTATGGTAAATGTTTTTTTGTCCTAGCAAATTCATCTCTCCCCCTAAACCATAAAGATATTCTTCTACATGTTT
This sequence comes from Lynx rufus, assembly GCF_022079265.1. NCBI lineage: Eukaryota > Metazoa > Chordata > Mammalia > Carnivora > Felidae > Lynx > Lynx rufus. Next base: position 58,397,404 of record NW_025814829.1, read on the forward strand.
TTCTGAATATTTTAGGGTTTGCTTTGTGCAAGGCTTCATCCAGAATCGATTGTATGTGTATGTGAGGCAGAGAGAGACCCGATCTGGTTGTTTTTCTTACGGGTAACAAGTCGCCCTAACACACTGCACCAAGTAGCCTGTCCATTACCCGCTGATTTACAATTCCTAGTTTCCGTGCATATGTGAGTCTCTTTCTCGTCTCTCTCTACTTCCACTGGTCTATTTACTATCTCCAGACTAATGATACACTGTCTTAATTGCTAAGACTTTAAAATAAGTCTCGGTGTATGTTAAAGCAAGTCTCCCTAACTTCTTTTTTTTTTTCAATTTTTTTAATGTTTATTTATTTTTGAGAGAGAGACAGAATGTGAGCGGGGGAGGGGCAGAGAGAGAGGGAGACACAGAATCCGAAACAGGCTCCAGACTCCGAGCTGTCAGCACAGAGCCCGACACGGGGCTCGAACTCACGAACCGTGAGATCATGACCTGAGCCGAAGTGGGACGCTTAACGCTCTGAGCCACCCAAGCACCCCAAAGCAAGCTCACAGGTTAAGCAGCCTGTAGAATACAGACAAGACTCCTAGGAGGGGTTAGAGCACAGAAGTTTCCTCACCTGTGAGGCGCGTTAGGCACGGGTGAAATAGAGCACCTGTGCGCTGACACAGATGACATGCGTGGAAAGCCCACGGAGGCGCCAAATCCTCACGAGGAACACAAAGCTCCAAATATTTATTATACGCCACATCACGCACTTGGACTCCAAAATCCCACGATGCGGCAAATCTACCTGAGGCAGCCGCGGCACCAAAATGCCTAACCAAATATGCATAATATACATGAGGCACTCGACATTCACGAGTTAAATTGGCCACTGTTTTAAAATGTACCCAAGGGGCGCCTGGGTGGCGCAGTCGGTTAAGCGTCCGACTTCAGCCAGGTCATGATCTTGCGGTCCGGGAGTTCGAGCCCCGCGTCGGGCTCTGGGCTGATGGCTCAGAGCCTGGAGCCTGTTTCCGATTCTGTGTCTCCCTCTCTCTCTGCCCCTCCCCCGTTCATGCTCTGTCTCTCTCTGTCCCAAAAATAAATAAACGTTGAAAAAAAATTAAAAAAATAAATAAATAAATAAAAAATAAATAAATAAAAATAAAATGTACCCAGATTGGGACGCCTGGGTGGCTCAGTCGGTTGGGTGTCTCGCTTCAGCTCAGGTCATGATCCCACACAGTTCGTGGGTTCGAGCCCCGCGTCGGGCTCTGGGCTGACAGCTCGGAGCCTGGAGCCTGCTTCGGATTCTGGGTCTCCCTCTCTCTCTGCCCCTCCCCCGCTCGTTCTTGCTCTCTCTCTCTCTCTCTCTCTCAAAAGTAAGTAAACGTTAGGGGCGCCTGGGTGGCTCAGTTGGTTGAGCGTCCGACTTCAGCTCAGGTCACGATCTCGCGGTCCGTGAGTTCAAGCCCCACGTCGGGCTCTGTGCTGACGGCTCAGAGCCTGGAGCCTGTTTCGGATTCTGTGTCTCCCTCTCTCCGACCCTCCCCTGTTCATGCTCTGTCTCTCCCTGTCTCAAAAAACAAACAAACAAAAAAAAAAAAACGAAAAAAAAAGTAAGTAAACGTTAAAAAAAATTAAAGAAAAATGTACCCAGATTGATTTTAACCAGGTACAGTAGGACACGCAGACACAGAAACGAGGGCCGTGCAGGAAGACGTTACACTCACCGATCCCCAGAAGCAGGCACGCCGGCCCCGTGGGGGAGAGCCAAGGGCCGTGGGGAAGCCGAATAAGCAAGAGAAAGCAGGAGCAGGGGCCTTTGTTGTGGTTTTCCCAGAAGGAGACAGGCAAGGCGGGGTCGGCAAGCTGAGCGGGCAGAAGACTGGAGAGTTTGGATAGCTGAGCAGGCCCCGGGCTACAGAGAGGTCCTAGTTTTCCAGAACCTTCCCTGGGCTGATGTGGAACAGGAGGAGGGTGCCCCAGACCGCAGGATCCTGATGGAAGGATAGCTCACCCTGACGTGGGCAGCCCCTGCCGGGTCTACAAGACCCAAAGGTGTCAGAGCATCAGAAAATACAGAAAATAGGGGTGCCCAGGGGGCTCAGTTGGTTAAGCATCCGGCTTCAGCTCAGGTCACCATCTCCGGGTTCATGAGCTTGAGCCCCACGTCGGGCCCCGTGTGGACAGCTCGGAGCCTGGAGCCTGCTTCGGATTCTGGGTCTCCCTCTCTTTCCCTCTCTCTCTCTGCCCCTCCCCTGCTCACACTCTCGTCTTTCTCTCAAAAGTAAACGTGAAAAAATTAGAAAAGAGAAAATACAGAAAATAAACAACAGGATTAGCAGGGTCACCCCCTCCTGGGACCATGCGGGCTCTAGCGTCCCAGGCACCCTCGCCAGGTGTTCTGTGGGCCACCTGGTGGCTGTGGCCAAACGTCCTGCCTCTCCTGGGCACCGTGAACGTCCATCTCAAACATCTTCAGTCTCCTTCGCCGCCCTGGGTGTCCTGAGCTCTGGTCCCCACAGACCCCTCCGAGAGCTGATGTGACAGAGGGAGAGACTGTGGGATTCTCTGTGAACCTCATGGAGCACAAGCCTCGAGGCCCCTCAGCTCCAGGCGGGGATCGGAAGCCAGGTTGCGTCCCCGATGAACGCTGCGGAACCCCGTGTTCAGGCGGCTGGTCCTTCCTCCCACCTGGGCCCTCCCTGTGTGTGTGTGTTACTCCTCCTCCTTGCTTGAGGCTGTGTGTTTACACCGTGGCATTTGGGCATCTCCCTGTGGGCCGTGAGCTCTGCCCCACGGCCCGGATGGCCAGCTTGGGGGGCGGGGGGTGCTTAGAGGCCACCAGCGCGTCGAGGTCGCTCTTCCTCTCCCGCTGCTGATTTGCCAAAGGGCGCTTTGGAGCAAGACGCAGCCTCGGGTTCGTAGTTGTCCGTGACCGCTGGTGCGTGGGTTGTGGGGTCTGAGGTTTACACTGTACGAAAGCCAGTATGGATCTTGAATGAGAACAGGAATTAGCACAAACGACCGGAGTCTCACAGATTCTAGTTCTTTCATTTTTTGTTTTTATTTATTTATTTATTTTTTAAATTTTTTTTTTCAACGTTTATTTATTTTTGGGACAGAGAGAGACAGAGCATGAACAGGGGAGGGGCAGAGAGAGAGGGAGACACAGAATCGGAAACAGGCTCCAGGCTCTGAGCCATCAGCCCAGGGCCCGACGCGGGGCTCGAACTCCTGGACCGCGAGATCATGACCTGGCTGAAGTCGGACGCTTAACCGACTGCGCCACCCAGGCGCCCCTTTATTTATTTATTTTTTGAGAGAGAGAGAGACAGTGTGACTTGGGAGGGGCAGAGAGAGAGAGAGAGAGAACCCCCAGCAGGGTCCGCACTGCCAACGCAGAGCCCGATGGGGGGCTCGAACTCACGAGCTGTGACACCAGGACCTGAGCGGAAATCAAGAGTCAGATGCTTAACCCCCTGAGCCACTCAGGCGCCCCAGTTGCTTTGTTTTTTAAGGTCTCTTTAAGCAGTTTACCAGGAGTCCTAGGTGGGAAAGCTTCCATCCAGATGGGCAGGTTCTAGGGGCCAAGGCCAGTGAAGGGCCTGAAGCTCACGCCCCGTGAGCTTCGTGGGGAACCCCATTTGCGGGTGCTCCCGGAGAAGACAGCCCTCCCCGCTGGACACCTTCCCTTCCCCTCCCTGCTCCTCGGAGTCCGGTCTCAGGGCAGACCCGCACGGGTCCCTGCAGACTGGCACAGCCGTGGGCAGGGCAGCCTGGCGGGAGCTGGGGCTGGGAGAGAGCCCCGGTGGCTTGTGGTGATGCCCTGAGGCTCCCCCCGCCAAAGGGCTCCCCAGCCTGTGGGCCTAAGAAGCATCTGGGAGCTGCAAACACAGATCCGCGCAGGCATCGCCTCTGAACAGTCTGGTCAATGGACCCCGAGGGGGCCCAGGAATGTGCATTTGTAGCCAGCACTCCAGGGGGTTCAGACTCAGGTCTGCCAACCCCACTTGAAGGCAGGTGGGCTTAAGGAGGGCTGGAGAGGCCTGGACAGGGAGGCTTTCGCGAGCGGACAGGCAGCGTCCTCCCCTCAGCCTGTTTCCGTCTCTCTAGTTGGACCGTTTGACCCCGGGCTCTCAGGTCCAGCGGTGCGGATCCAGAAGGAAGGACAGAACATTCGCAGAGCACTTCTCTGCACCTTCGCATCATCCCCTGTAATCCTTCCAGCCGAGAGGGAAGGGACGTTCTGAGAAGCGAAAATTAGTGGCCTGGGGACAAGCCCCAGTCCCGCGCTGCGACCTGGGCTCTGTCGTGCCTCTCGGGTGCCTTGAGGGAAGCAGTGGAGAACATGTTTACGGAGCCCCCACGTGTTCCAGGCCCTGTCATGTCCGTGTCTGCACGCGGTCCTCACGCTGGCCTGTAGAGACGTCGCTGTCCACATCGTAGGCACGGGGACTGAAACTCGGGGAAGTTGAATAACCTTCTCGTGGCCAGACAGCCTGTCGGGGGCAAGCCGGTGTCGGCCCACGTCTGTGACCGCAATCGGCCGCCTCCCATGGGCTGCCCACCCCCGGCTCGGTCACTTGGCGCCCCCAGGACTCATCTGCAATGTCACCGGTGCTGAGCGCCTCCCCGAGGCCGCAGGGAACAGCCCGGCGAAGAGCAAACTCCAGGCTCGCACGCCGGCTGCCATCACCGCCCTGCCACCAGGTGGACGGGGTCCGATCTCCCCACCCCCGGGAACCGAGGCTCGGCTAACGATCAGACGAGCGGCAAGGGGCCTAGTGCTAAAGGGGCCCTGCTGGACCTCAAGGCCGAGTGGCGCCATTCTGACTTTCTGGAACCATTGTCACCTGTCTCTGCGCAGTGCCTCCTGGGTCAACCCCCAACCCCTCTGTCAGGTGATCTAAGAAAATGTTTGGCCTGAATGGCGATAAAGCAATAGAGACCACTCTTCACCCATCTCTCTTCCATCTTCCCCCTCCTCTAAAATTCCCCCTTTAGGGATCTGGCCACCCCGAAAGCCCCAACTTGATTCAGACATCCGGAGAGCGGACCTTATTCCGCAGGCTGGGGGTGAACCCTGGTAGTGTCAGCCGTTGATGGCAATACGTTTCCCCTCTGGCCCTTGAGACATGAGGACACTGCTGGAGGGATTCTGAGGGATTCCTCCCTCTTATGAAGGTCCGAAGACGCAACCCTGTTCTTTTGGGTGCTGTTATACCCAGAAGGTGCGTGCGAACTGCCGCAGCCTAAACATGGAGCCAGTGCACCAGGGATAGAAATGGAGAGACTTGGGGCTTTGATGCTTCGCCGAACTGCTCGTCACCCAAACCCGGAACTGGTCTCCCTAGGGATTTCTTACGATGTGAGATGATCTCCCTCTTCGTATGCGACTTTGAGTCTCTTTTCTCGCAGCCAGAAGCACCCTAACTCATGCACCTGAAGCGGGCCAGGACTAGATCTGGCTTTGTGCACAGCTGTATCCTGCCTAGGCTCATATGATGTGTCGGGCCGATTTCTCTCCATTTCTTATCTCCACCTCCTCACGACTGGCTCCTGCCTCAGGCACACCCTCTCCTCGAGGGCCAGGCACGAGGTGTCCTCGTGTGGGGCCAGCAGGAAAGAGCCTTTGTACCGAGGTCCTAAAGTCTTTTCTTGACTTTCCCCACTGGGAAAACGCACTCATCCCTGACCTACACAGTAGCCGCGAAATGGAACATGCTGGTTGGCTTAAGACAGGCTCTCAAACAGGGCTGCGTATTAGAATTAACCGGAGCATTTAAGAAGTGCATATCATTAAGTGAAAGAAGCCGATCTCAAAAGGCTGGATACTGTCTGATTCCAATTATAGGACACTGTAGAAAAAGCAGTGGAAAGAAAGAAAGAAGAAAGAAAGAAAGAAGAAAGAGAAAGAAAGAAAGAGAAAGAAGAAAGAAAGAAGAAAGAGAAAGAAAGAAAGAAGAAAGAGAAAGAAAGAAAGAGAAAGAAAGAAGAAAGAAAGAGAAAGAAAGAAAGAAAGAAAGAAGAAAGAAAGAGAAAGAAAGAAGAAAGAAAGAAAGAAGAAAGAAAGAGAAAGAAAGAAGAAAGAAAGAAAGAAGAAAGAGAAAGAAAGAAAGAAGAAAGAAAGAGAAAGAAAGAAGAAAGAAAGAAAGAAGAAAGAGAAAGAAAGAAAGAAGAAAGAAAGAGAAAGAAAGAAGAAAGAAAGAGAAAGACAGAAAGAAAGAAGAAAGAAAGAGAAAGACAGAAAGAAAGAAGAAAGAAAGAAAGAAAGAAGAAAGAGAAAGAAAGAAAGAAAGAAAGAAAGAAGAAAGAAAAAGAAAGAAAGAAGAAAGAAAGAGAAAGAAAGAAAGAAAGAAAGAAAGAAGAAAGAAAGAGAAAGAAAGAAGAAAGAGAAAGAAAGAAAGAAGAAAGAAAGAGAAAGAAAGAAAGAAAGAAAGAAAGAAAGAAAGAAAGAAAGAAAGAAAATCAATGGTTGTCAGGAATCTATGGAAAGGGATGAACCGTAATGTAAACTATGGACTGTGGGTGATAAAACGATGTGTCGGCGACTATCACAAATAATCCACGCTGGTGGAGGATGCTGACGATGGGGGGAAGCTACGCAGGAGTGGAGGCAGAGAACGGGTATGTGGGCACCTGTGCTTTCCACTCACTCTTGTCGTGAACCTCAAACTGCTCTTAAAACAGAAAAAAAAAAGTCTATTACAAACAAAAACAAAGCCGGTGCCCAGGCTCCTGCCCAGAACCAACACACCAGAGCCTGTGAGGGTGGAGCCCGGGGCTTCTGAAGGACTCGGGTGGATCTGTGTGCAGCCAGGATTGGGGACTGCTGGCAGAGCCCAGGGAACCCATCCCTGGACCTTGGCATAGATAGTGTCAACCTTTTGCACACCTAATGGCGGAGACTGTTCCAGAAGAGAATCTGGGATGCTTTTATTACCAAGCAGCATGAGAGATGAATGCCACTGTCAGGGACAACGTACCCAGCTGGATTCCTATCCCAGGAGCTTACAGCTCCGGGAGGAAAAGAGACTGCGTTCCCCCCCCACACACAAAGTTGCTGAGGGCTTCTGTTTTGAATAAGGAGATAAGCGTCTCAGTCTACAGGTACAGATGTCCTTTCCAGGTGGGAGAACAGGGTCTTGTTTTCTTTCGCACCTCGTTCTACCCCCCAGATCCCCTTAGGGTGAGCGCACAGGCTAGGAGTCGAGGTCTAGGGCTGTACTGGAAAAACAGAGTAGTCTGTAAATCCAGTCGCCCCCTTCCAGGCATTGAATGTATAGCAGAGGCTTATTCAATTTAGAATGAAATCCCTTCCTGCTGCTTCCAGCTTGATATCACTTCCCAGCGTCCACAGATCTGCCCTCCATCAAAGAACGAGACCATTAAGCAACCCCACCCAGCCTCTGCTGGCCAGCATCGAGGACCCCGGGACACTGGGAGCAGCAGGACAGAAGGTCATGAAGGTTCCAGGCCTCTGCTACTCGCTGACCTGTAGGGTTCTCACAGGGACCACATGAGCCATCACGCAGGAAAGCATTTGCAAATTGTGAGCCCCTGTGCAAAAACAGAGCATTACTTTAAAATCCATATATGAAGATGTGCATTTTTTAAAAATTAGGAAAGGATTGGTGTCAGAAAGGATTCTTCACTTTACATCGTGTTTACCCAGGAGTCCTTTGAATGACAAGCTCCCTGTTCCTTCTAGTTGATTCTGTCAACAGAGCGTGTTGGGAAAACTGGATATCCCACACACAAAAGAATGAAGTTGGGCCCTTACTTGATGCCATCGTCAAAGAAATGAAGCCGGACATTAGTGAAAGCATTTAAACATTTAGATTAAAATGTTTTATTCAGAAACTACTGACAGTAGGAAAAGAGCTGAGCTCCATTCCCATTTGTGCAGAAGTGACTGGTCTTTTTGAGGGAGAAGGTGGGGGGGGGGATGTGCCTCAAGCGAAAAATGACAAAGGGCTAGTCAGTGTGAATGTGACTGGGCCAGTGGGGTCTCTAGCTGGCAGTTATGGAAGTTAGGAGTCTATCCTCCCACACAGTCTGGGAGGAGCCCTACTTCTCCTGATGATTACATTTCAAAGGAATGGCTCTCAGGTTCTTGAGAGAGATACACATCAGTTTTAGGAGACTTATAAACATCTCAAAGAGACAGAAGAACAATTCACACTTGTACTCCCATTTTAGTATGTGTTCTAAGAAAGGGAGGTCAAGGCCCTACCTTCAGGTGTTGGCTACAACAAACAATAAATTCTTTTGACAACGCTGAGCTTTTCCAGACAGAAACTCTACAGTGGGGCTGGGTTGCCTGAGGGCCACCGGCCTTAGACTGCCAAAAGCCAAGTTCAAGGTCTCACCAGATCTCCTAGTACAAGGGTTTAAATGGAGTGTTTGTGCTCAGAGTTCATGCTGTCCTCACGATAAGCAAAAATTAACTTAAAATGGGTAAAAGACCCAAACATAAGAACTAAAACTAAAACGCTTAGAAGAAAACACTGGACTTGGCAATGATTTCTTGGATATGACACCAGAAGCACAGGCAACCAAACAAAAAAAAAATGATAAGGTGGAAAACAGCAAAATTTAAAATGTCTGTGCTTCAAAGGACACAAACAACAGAGTGAAAAGGTAACCTACAGAAGGAGAGAAAATATTTGCAGGTTGTGTATCTGATAGAAGAACTCCTACAACTCAAAAAGAAAAAACAAGGCCAATTTTAAAAATGGGCAAAGGACACAAAGAGACATTTCTCCAAAAAAGATATACAAATGGCCAATACGCACACGAAAGATGCTCCATATCACTAACCATCAGGGAGATGCAATACAAAACCACAATAGGATTCCACTTCACACTCATCAGGATGGCAACCGTGGAAGGAGAGGAGAGGAGATGAGAGGGGATGGGAGGAGAGGGGAGGGGAGGGGAGGGAGAGGAGAGGAGAGGAGAGGAGAGGAGAGGAGAGCAAAGGAAAGGAAAGAAAAGAAAAGAAAAGGCAGAAAGAAGGAAGGAAGGAAGGAAAAGAAAGGAAGGAAAAGAAAAAAAGAAAGAGAAAAGAAAGAAGAAGGAAGGAAGGGAGGGAGGGAGGGATGAGGGAGTGAAGGGTGAGGGAGGTGCAGAAAGAAGGGGAAAAAACAGAAAATAACAAATGGTGGGGATATGGAAAAATTAAAACCCTTGCACTATTGGTGGGAATGTAAAATGGTGCAGCCACTGTGGAAAAGAGTATGGTGATTCCACTTGGGATGAGCACTGGGTGTTGTATGTAAGCCAATTGACAATAAATTATACTAAGAAAGAAAGAAAGAAAGAAAGAAAGAAAGAAAGAAAGAAAGAAAAAATAGTATGGTGATTCCTCAAAAAATTTTAAATAGAATTACTATAAAATCTAGCAATTCCACTTCTGAGTATATACCAAAAAAAATTTGAAAGCAGGGTCTGAAAGAGGTATTTGCACACTCATGTTCACAGCAGCATCATTCAGAATAGCCAAAGGTGAAAGCAACCCAAGTGTGTCAGATGAATGGATCATATATATATATATATGGCAAAAGGATATATATATATAGGATATATATATATATATATATATATAGGAGATAGATTAGATATATATGAATTAGATATATATGAATATTATTTATCCTTTAAAAGGAAGGAAATTCTGACATATGCTACAGTATAAATGAACCTTGAGGACATTATTCTAAGTGAAATAAGCCAGTCGGGAAGAAGGGAAGATGGCAGCGGAGTTTTGTGAGGCCTTGGTTCCAACAGCAGTGGTGACAGGTCTCATTTCAAAAGGAGACCAAAGCACACTTAGTTAAAATGTGCCACATTAAGGCCAGGGACCAAACACCACACCAGGCAAGGAGAGACTCTACAGATGACGGGCCCGAAGGATAAAGCAGCCAGACAAAACAGCAGAGCACACAGAGCCCATATTGGACACACTCTTGGAAGTGCCAGGCCCTGGGGAGCAGGGGACACTACACTGCAGGGCACTACAGGACCTCTTCTTCATAAGGCCATTACCCTCAAGAACAGGAGACGTAGCTGACTTTCCTAACACACAGAAACAGGCACAGAGGTGGCTCAGTCAGTTAAACATCCGACTTCAGCTCAGGTCATGATCTCACAGTTCCTGGTTCGAGCCCTGAGTTGGGGCTCTGTGCTGACAGCTCAGAGCCTGGAGCCTGTTTCTGATTCTGTGTCTCCCTCTCTCTGCCCCTCCCCTGCTCACACTCTGTCTCTATCTCTCAAAATAAATAAATGTTAAGAAAGGAAAAGAAAAGAAAAGAAAAGAAAAGAAAAGAAAAGAAAAAGGCACAGAGACCTAGATAAAATAAGACAGAGAAATTTGTCCCAGATGAAAGAACAGAACAAGACACAGCCAGAGATCTAAGTGAAACAGATATAAGAAACATGCCCGATGGAGAATTTAAAGCAATGATCATAAGGATACTCACTGGATTTGAGAAAAGAGTGGAAGACATCAGGGAGACTCTTACCACAGAGATAAAGAAAAACCAATCAGAGAGGAAGAGTGGAATAAATGAGATAAGAAACACGTTTGATGGAGTGAACAGCAGGCTGGAAGAAGCAGAAGAATTAACCTAAAAGATAGAGTAATGGGAAGGAATCAAGGTGAACAAAAGAGAGAAAAAAGAATTATGCAAAACCACAATAGACTTAGGGAACTGAGTGATTCCATTAAACATAATAACATTCAGATTATAGGAGTCCCAGAAGAAGAGAGAGAAAAGGGGGCAGAAATTTTACTTGGAGATAATAGCTGAAAGCCTCACTGTCTGGGGAAGGAAACAGATATCCAGATCCAGGAGGCACAGAGAACCCCCAACAAAATCAACAAAAGCAGATCCACACAAAGATATATTGTAATTAAATTGGCAAAACACACACACACACACAATTAAAAACAGCAAGAGAAAAGAAGATAGTAACACACAAGGGAAACTCCACAAGGCTATCAGAGGATTTTTAAGCAGAAACTTTCCAAGTCAGAAGGGAGTGGCACGTGCTAGTCAAAGTGCTGAATGGGAAAAATCTGCAGCCAACAATACTCGACCAGCAAGGGTATCATTCAGAATAGAAAAAGAGATTAGAGTTTCCCAGACAAAAACTAAAGGAGTTCATGACCACACTACCAGTCCTACAAGAAATATTAGAGGGGACTCTGAGTGGAAAGGAGAGACCGCAAGTTACCAGTACAAAGGTAGGAAACACAAAAGCAGGAACAATGACTATTTCTGCATAAACTCAGTCAAGGAACTCACAAATAAAAGGATATAAAATACGAACATATACCTGAAACATGGAAAGGAGAGGAGTAATGAATGGGTTCGAACGTAAACAGCCATCAACTTAATATAGACTGCTATATGCAGATGATGTTATACACATACCTAATGGTAACCATATATCAAAACCACTGACAAATATGCAAAGAATAAAGAGAAAGAAATCCAAAATATCTCTTTCAAAAAATCGAACTATGAAAGAGAGAAAGACAAGAAAGGTTCAGAAAATCTTCAGAAGCAACTGCAAAAAAAAGTAATGCAAATGGCAATAAATACATCTCTATCAATAATTACTTTGAATATAAATGCACTAACAATCAAAAGACATAGAGTGACAGAATGGATTTAAAAACAAGACCAATCTATATGCTGCTCACAAGAGACCCATTTTAGACCCAAAGACATCGGCAGATTGAAAGGGAGGGGATGGAGAAATATCTATCACACAATAGATGGCAAAAGAAAGCCGGACTAGCAATACTTATATTAGACAAACTAGACTTTAAAACAAAGACACTAACAAGAGACAAAGGACACTATATAATAATAAAGGGGACAGTCCAACAAGAAGATACAACAATTATAAATATTTATGCACCCAACATAAAGCACCCAAATGGATAAAATGGTTAATAACAAACATAAAGGAACTAATTGGTAATAATACAATAATAGTAGGAGACTTTAATGCTCCACTTAATTCAATGGACAGATCATCTAAACACAAAATCAACAAGAAAGAAGGGCTTTGAATGACACACTGGACCAGATGTATTTAACAGATACATTCAGAACCTTCCAGCCTAAAACAGCAGAATACACATTCTTTTCAAGGGCACTCAGAACATTCTCCAGAAAAGATCATGTATTAGGCCACAAAACAAGCCTCAACAAATTCAATAAGATCAAAGTAAGACCACGCACCTTTTCTGACCACAACACTTATGAAACTAGAAATCAACCACAAGAAAAAAATTGGAAAGAGCACAAATACACGGAGGTTAAATAACATGCTGTTAAACAATGAATAGGTCAACTAGGACATAAAAGAAGAAATACAAAAGGACATGGAAACAAGTGAAAATGAAAACACAAAGGTCCAAAATGTCTGGGATGCAGCAAAAGTGGTCCTAAGAGGGAAGTATATAGCAATACATGCCTACATCAAGAAGCAAGAAAAATCTCAAATAAACAACCTAACCTTACACCTAAGAAAAAAGGAACAACAAACAAACCCCAAACCAGCAGAAGGAAGGAAATCTCACATGGGGGGGGGGGCATCGTAAATCTTACCTCTCTCATTTGGCGGGAGAAGGCTGCCTTCCATGCCCAGCCATATACATATATATATGTACATTCCTTGGAGCACCGAGTCAGGTAGAAGCTTCTGGAACTCTGGGCACATTGACCTATTCACAGAGCACAGACCCCTCCTCTTGGGCTCATCAGTGGTGTGAAATGTACAGCACCCCTCCCCTTCTCTTTCAGAGGGTAAAGCAATTCACCATCTTGAACCCTTTTCCACGGACCCCAAGCACCACAGCCCGTCCCCCGTCGTCCCCAGGGTCACAATGAGCTGCCCTCTTCACTGGCAGCCACCGCCCAGAACTCAGAGGGTGAGGCTGCTCAAGAGGCCGGTGTCCTTCTCCATGGACACACGGAGGGGTTGGGGGTTGCACCAGAAAACAACCCAAAATGGCTAACAGAGAACTGCATTTCTTTTTATTGGCTTTCTGCTTGAAGGAGGATAGACGTGAGAGGAGGAACAAGTCTCATGCCGGTACTACTCCAGCCCCGGAGGATCAGAAGTAAAGACTGTCACCGTGAAATACTGTCAAATTCCTGAGCAGTGGGGGTGGGGTGTCTAATGGGGGAAGGGTCCACCAGCCCAACTCCCTGATACAGCACGTGCACCCGAAGGCCGTGTTTCTGCCGAACCTGGTCTTTGACAGGAGATTCCCGCTGGCATATGAGCCCAGAAAATCTAGTAAAAGCTACCACTCTCTTGGCCTGGGAGGCATCCATGATAGCCAATGGCTGGGAGACACCGATCACAGGGAGGCCGCCTTACCAAAACCATAAGTCTTTGTGGGAATACCTACGAGTGAAACTAGGAAGACAGAGGACACCCATTAAACCACTATAATAATTCTCTAACTGAAATATTTACATTACACCGTGCCTATACCCAGAGCTGACGTGTGTGCGTGTGTGTGTGTGTGTGTGTGTGTGGAAATGAGTGCACACAGACCCCAGCACGATCTAGACGAATTTCCTTAAGCCTCACGAAGAGGAAGGATTGTGGAGGCCACAGACTGTCAAAACAAAAAGGCACAGCTACACCCAAATTATGGGTCCGAGAGAATTACCTTCGCATTAGTTTGGCTAATTCTGGCCAGTTTTCTGAAAGAAAGAAACTCGGGGAACTTTGCACAGTTGGAATCTCTTAACGTATTATTCAACAGCACCTCTGTTCTGGGCTTTGAGGATTCAGGAATTTGGTCCTCTTCCAGGGACTTCTAAAAAAAAGTCTCTCACCTTCAACCTCTCCAAGCAAGGAAGAACTCACTGGGCTGCTCCCTACAGAACCGCTTTTAAATCAGGCATCCTGGGATCCGGTCTCATCAGCTACAGACAAGACAACAGCACTGATTTCCTTATAAGGATGAAGGCTGGCTACACAGCTTACTGGCTTTTCTCGTGGAAGCGCACCCCCTACCACACCCCTGAGGAATAACTTAGGGGGTCCGGGGCAATGGCAGGAATGGGGAAGTTAGCAAAGGGGCAAAATGCACCTAACCTGAATTACAGACAGCGCCCCCCCCCCCCTTCAGCAGCACCCACATCAAAGCAGGGAAGCTTCTAGGCCCCTCGCTCTGGGTTTCTGGCTTGCTGTTGAAAGGGCAGTTTGGGCAGGTGGGGGCAGCAGGGAGGACCGTAGGTGTGGGCAGTGGTCTCTGGGAACAGCCCCAGGAGAGGCAAGCTTAATAAGTACCCTGACTGCGGATGCCCTTTCAGAGGCCTTCCAGCACTTTCCCTTCTAGTATCTTACTTTCATCCTCCCATGCTTGTGGAGGCCGCGTATCATTAGCAGGTTTTTATTGATGAGGAAAAAGGAAGAAATTATAGACCCACCCAGGAGTCTCCCGGATTCCTCTCCCTTTCCTCTTTCATGTCCCATCACTAGTTTTCAAACTCCCGGCATGCAAACCCCAAACCTTGGTTTTCGTGTTGGTTTACAGAAGCTCACAAATGCCTGTAAACAAAAAAAATAAATAAAAGAGTTTGAGCACGTCCATGCGGGATGAAGAGCTCAGCAATCCGTTTAAAACAAAAATGGGGCGCCTGGGTGGCTCAGTCTACAGACTCTTGATCAGGTCTTGAGTTCAACGTTCTGAGTTCAAGCCCTGCCTTGGATTCCATGCTAGTCGTGAAGCCTACTTAAAAAACAAACGAAACCTTTTTTTTTTTTTTTTTTTTAATCCCCCAAGGGCTGTGACTTCTGCGGCTCTCACCCCTTCCCAGGGGTTGTCCAGGCCCAGAAGGCGCAACACGGGGTGCGGAACCCCAGGAGGTTGTGGGGTCCCTGAAGGGTGCAGGGGGTGGTGTAACTCCCCTGGTGGGTGCAGAGCTCCGGGAAGGTGAAGGGCCCCAGGGGGATAGGAGGTCCCTGGAGGGTGCGAGGTCCCCAGGGTGAAGGGGGTGGGGGTGGGGGACATACTGCTAGGCCCCTGGAGGGTGCAAGGCTCCAAGAAGGTGTGGGACCCCAGAGGGATACGCGGTCCCTGGAGGGTGAGGGGCCCCCGGGGCGGGGGCGGGGTGGCGAGGCCCCCCCCGAGGGTGCGTGGCCCCTGCGGCGTCTCCTGGCTTCCCTTCGCCTCGAGGCCCGAGGCCCTGCGGCCTAGGAACGGTGCGCTGACCCGAGCCCTTTTCGTCCCCGAAAACGCGTGCGAGGACGCCAGGTGGCAGGCGCCCGGCCCCAAAGACCTCGCGTTCTCTCATTCCCGTGGCGTCGGGTTTATTGTCATTCCTCGCCTTTTGTCCATCACAACCGAACCAAAGCTGTGGGCGCACGGGGCGGCCCGGGGTGGGGGTGGGGATCCTGGCGGCCGCCCGCGGCCTAGTCTCGGCCGGTCGCGCGCTCCAGCGCCAGCAGCGGGATCTCCTCCAGCCGCTCGGGCCGCTCCCCGCACCGCAGGTAGCGCCGCCTCCAGGCCGCCAGCCGCTGCAGCAGCCTCTGCACGCGCGGATGGGCCCACAGGCCGCGCTCCGAGACCGCCCGGCCGCGCGCGCGCTTGGCCTTCCTGCGCCAGCCGCGGGCCGCGCCCCGCCGGAACAGCCGCCTCCAGCACCAGCAGCCCGCGCCGCCGTCGTCCGCGTCCCCGCGCTTCAGGCGCGCCGACCCCTCCGCCGGCCCGTGCTGCGCGCCCCCGCCACCGCGCCGGGGCCACCCGGGCCGCGCGTCCTCCATGCCGCCCGGCCTCCGCGCTCCCACGGGCCCCTCTCGGCGAATGGGTCCTTTCCGCCGCCTCCCGGGCGTCGCCGCGGCCTGCCCTCGGGCTCCGGTTGCCAGGGGAACCCGAACGCTGACCCCACAATGCCCGGCCCGGCGGTCCTCGTCCCCGGGCCGAGCGCGCGGCCCACCCTCAGCACCTGACGAGACCCCGGAGACCCAGCTAAGCCCCCGGTCCTCGAATAGGTCGGCGGGCCAGGCTGTGTACTGATTCCCGGACTGGCCTCAGTCTGGCGGGACCTAGGACGTGCCCGGGGTCCATCTGGCCCCCCCCCGCTGACTCCCACCTTAAGCATCTGCACGACCCTCACTGGATCCGGGCTCGATGTCAGTCCCTGGGGGCTTGTCATCTGGGGGATGTGGGGCCTGGTTTCAGGTATTCTGTACTTTTCCGCCAGTAGGGAACCAGAGTTGCAGGAGAGATCTCAAAACCTGATTTTCTTCATCCGACCTCTTCCTCGCAGAATTATGATTGATTTTTTGCAATGTTTTTTTTTTTTCTGATTGCAACCATACGAATTTTTGTGGAAAAAATGAAAACACAAATGCAGCAAAGAAAACATCTTTTCTCCTGCTTCTGTAATATCATTTTTGCACTTGTCAGTTTCTCAAATTCAAGCAAGGAAAAGTTAAAATAACTCCCCCCTGTTGTGCTTATTATTTCTAAGCACTCCACCCAACATTCTGTACGAATGTACAGAATGTACATTCTCTTTCCTTCTCTCTCTCTCCCTCTCTCTCTCTCTCTCTATTTGTAGCCCACTGACAAGTGAGCAAGCTCAGATATATCTGCCTGAGTTTGAATTCTGGCTCCAACATTTTCCAGCTTGAACTTTCGGCAAGTTACTTAACCTCTCAGTGCCTCCCCTTACCCATCTGTGAAGCTGAGGAAATAGCAATCCTACCTCTGTGTGTGGGGGGGGGGGGGGTTGAATTAAATGAGCACTTAGTATACACTGGGCACATGGCACATGAGTAAATTATGACTATGCAATTCTAACAGCAGCTCAAGTGAAGCGGTGCCCAAGTGAATATTCCCTGCTGTGCTGATTGAGAAAGTAAAGCCTAAAGAGGTAAAATCATTTATCTGGGGTAAAATAGCTTGTAAGTTAAGGCAAATGATTTGCACCCCAGATTCTTTGAGCCCCAAGATATCAAATGACCGTACTGTTGAGTATTCAGTTAGTCACCTTAGTGGTACAGTGTCCCTCCTTCTAGTGTACCCACCCTCCAACGACCACAGCCAATAGGTAAGGGCTGGCATTTAATGTTTGCATAGACTCTGGGTGCAGAAAACAGGAGGAAAAAAAAAAAAAAAACAACCCACCAGCTGTCCAGTCCTTATTTCTAGCGACTTTATAAATTCACAGTCATCTGGGCAGAAGCCTTTTTGGTTCCTGTCACCCCTGAGCAGACGCTAACAGTGGCCTTCGTTCACTCCCTCCCCTCCCGCACAGAGCCGGTCCCCTGTAAGAACTACTTTGTTTAATTTGCTCCTTCTCCAGTGTTCCAAGGCTGCCTCCTCCTTGTGTTCAGGCTGTCTGTGCTTCCTGCCTGCCTCGACCGGTAGCAAGTCAAGCACAAGGTAAATCCTGGCTGACAGATTTGGCTTGTAAAGAAACGAGTGCATCATGGGGCGCCTGGGTGACTCCGTCAGTTAGGCGTCTGACTTAGACTCAGGTCTTGATCTCGCGGTTTGTGAGTTCCAGCCCCACATCGGGCTCTGTGTTGGCAGTGCGGAGCCTGCTTGGAATTGTCTCTTTCCCGCTCTCTCTGCCCCTCCCCGCTCGCTTAATTAAACTTTAAAAAACAGCAACAACAACCTGAGAGGTGATGAGGAACTGTCTCACAACAGCCCCCAGCCGGCTGGAGGCAAGTGGGAAATGCTCTGTCAGCTCCGACCAAGCCCCCCGTGCCCTCCTGTTCTGGAAGGATTGCTGGAATGTTCCGTCAAGACTCAGATTCGGCTGCAATTCTTGGCTGGCTTCTGTGGCCTCTGTGGATACACACAAGGTGGTCAGGGCGCCTGCACAAACCAGTTCACAAGCTTCCTGAATCTTCTTCTGGATGTTATGGACTAAGCTGCGTCCCCTGAAAATCCCTGTGTTGAAGTCCTAAGCCCTAAAGCCTCAGAACGTGGAGATGGGGCCCAAAGAGGTCATTTAGATGAGGTCGTGAGGGCGGGTCCTAATCCAACATGGCTGGCATCCTCCTAAGAAGAATGGGACACCGACGGACACGCAGGGAAGACACAGGGCAAGGTGGCCATCGTACAAGCCAAGGAGAGAGGTCTCAGAAGAAACCAAACGTGCCAACACCTTGATTTTGGCCTCTCAGGCTGCAGTATTGTGAGAAGATAACATGGCTGATGTTGAAGCCATGCAGTGTGGCATTTAATCATGGCGGCCTTGGCTAACGAAAACACGGGCTCGCTGGCTTTGCCTCCCATTTCATTTTGCCTTAAACCCCTCTTCTTCCTAGGTCATTCTGCTCTCAAAGCACCAGGAAGCACTTCCTAACTTTAAGGCTCTGCCACTCCCACGTGGACACTCTCTGTGAGGCTCCGACCAGGCCTGTGCGTCGTCAGGCCACCGGGAAGGGCTGGGCGGTCGCAGACAGAGCCTCAGGCCTGGCTTGGAGATTGGGGTTTTCAGATACCTGCTTGGGCTAACCCTGGGTCCAGGGTTGCCAGATAAAATCCAGATCACCCAGTTGACCCTGAATTTCAGATCAACAACAAATAATCTTTTATTATAAGTATATCCTATTTATTGCATAGGCATGCTTATACTATAAATCAAAGGGTCATTTGTGGTTTTTTTTAAGTTTATTTATTTTGAGGGAGAGAGTGAGTGGGGGAGGGGAAGAGAGAGAAGGAGACAGAGAATCCCAAGCTTGAACTTGGCTTGAGTTCGACACAGGGCTGGAACTCACAAACCGTGAGATCGTGACCTGAGCCCAGATCAAGAGACAGACACTCAACTGACTGAGCCACCCAGGTGCCCCTTAACTGGGCTTTTGTATTTTTATTTGCTACCCTACCAGGGTCTTGGGGAGAGTCAAAGGCACCCTTCATAAAGGCACCCTGGGGCAGTGTCCCTCCAGATCCCTCAGGAGATCTTCAAAACTGGCCAAAGGCTGGAGCAGTGTCCACGTTCCCCGACCTCGAGCAGAAGCTTCTCGTGCCGCCGTGTCCTAACCCAGGTACCCAGAATAGCCCCAGAGACCTGGAGTCTCCAGAGTTAAGAAGAGCTCACGTTATAAAAATAATGGGGTGCGAGAACCCCCTTTCTTCGCTCCAGGATTTTGAGGGAGTGACAGAAGATTAGGACCGAAGATTTGGTACCCCCCCCCAAATCCAGGGGGAAAAGGGATAGCGCAATTAAGAGCATAGGCTTTGGGGTCGTACTGACTTGACAGAATTGGCAAAACGGTGTTGAGCACGTAGGGACCAGTCTCTACATCATGTCTCAGCAGAGCGTGAGAGTACCCTTCCTACCTGTCGTCATGGTGACAAGCGATGAGACAGGCACGTAGGGCCTTAGTCAGTGCCTGACCCAAAGCCCGTGCTCGGTAAATGGAGCCCGGTGTCCTGAAATTTTCTCCACTTTGGCCGGTTTACATCTCCTGCTCCCAACGCTCCCCGGCACGTACAGGTCTCCTCACGGGTGTCCCGACGGTGCCTTCGTTTCTGAAGCTCTAGGGCCAATGACAAGCTCTGTGCGCTCAAATTCCTGGAAACTTTCCCAGGAAGATTTGGGATGCAGAGATGTGACATGGAAGAAAACAGATGGATTTGGTTCTCCTGAGATATGGACAGTGAAAGGTCAGGTAGGGGAGAGCACGCACCGCGCCAAGAGGCCCCAGCCCAGGAGGCCTCTTCCTCCCATCTCCAGCCAGCTCCCCCGCATCGCACGCCGGCTACGCAGCCAGGAACAGGTGGACAGCGCCGGCTGAGCCCTGGGGCTACGGGATTAAGCCAGCACTCGGTTCCATCAAGGCTGAGCCAGTGACATCATCCCTATATATGAAAGGTGACATATTTGTAAGCAGAGACATGAAGCGGGGCCATGAGATCACCCAGGCCAACACCTGCCGTGGCCCAAATAACTGGGCCAGAAGTGAAGTGTGGAATTTGAACAAAACAGAGCAGATTTTGCCACTTCTCGTTTTGGATATTGCCCTCATTCTAATATAGAAATTCGCAAGGTGACCATTGCAAAATTGTTCTTTATTGTCAGAACCAAATGTTTCCCCTAGATATTTTGAGATAAAATTTGGATAAAGTAAATGCATCCTAGGGAAAGCTGGTTCCCATTTTAGGAAAGCAAACTCTGTATCCAAGGACACTGGATAATTACACCCCTGAATGTTTGTGTGCTATTACAGTGACTACGAGGGAACTAGGTTCTCTCCCCTTTACTGTAAGTGGATCTTACCCTAGCATGTCAAGGCTACTGAAATGTTAGTGCTACCTCAGCGTCAGACAAGGCGTCCCCTTAGAAGACCCCCAAACCATGGCCTATGGAAATCCAAAGCATTCTCCCCCCGCCCAAGATTTCTGCAAATTCTTTGTCTCCACATTCCTCTCTCTGTACATGTACACCTTTCTCTCTGACTTTCACAAAACCCCTTTCACAAAACTTTCACAAAACCACTTGAAACATGGGACATCTGAAATTCGTAGACTTTCATGGAAATCTTGGAGAGGGAAATTAAGGGGCTTACATTGTAAAAATACAAAGGACTTCCCAAAGAACAGTATCATGGTTCTCCGGGTGTCCACCTCTATGCGGCCTCCCTGCCCAAGCCCAGCCTTCTCCCTGCTCCTGGCTTTGTTCAACCTTGCCACTCTCTCCTCTCCACGTCTCTTTCCCCTCCTTCAAAGAAGAGAGAAAAGCAATCCTCTGCCTTGTTCATGGCAAAGAAGTTTTCCTTTTTCTACTGATATATTGATGCCTGGAGACAAATGACTTCAAAATCTTACCTACCTCAATCAGCTTGATATTGTCCTTAAAGACAGATATTTCCACCAAAGAGAATACCTTTTCACCTCCTTACATGAAGTACATTTCTATTGTTATAATGTAAACCTTTGTAACTTCCCTGTGGGGTCAGAGGTGGTGAGTGGATAAGTGAAGAAGGAGGATGAATACTACTGAGTCAGTATCATCTCTATCACCAATCATCACCATCACTGTCATCATCATTACCATCATCATCATCACCACCATCACCACCATTATCAACTTCACTATCAAAATCACCACATCACCATCATCACCACCACCACCATCATCACCACCACCATCATCATCACCACCACCGTCACCATCACCATCATCATCACCATCATCACCACCACCATCGTCATCATCATCATCATCATTACCACCATCATCACCACCACCACCACCACCGTCACCATCACCATCATCACCACTACCACCGTCGTCATCATCATCATTACCATCATCATCATCATCATCACCACCACCATCATCACCACCACCACCATCACCATCATCACCACCACCATCATCATCACCACCACCATCATCACCACCACCACCATCACCATCATCACCACCACCATCATCATCACCACCACCATCACCATCACCATCATCACCATCATCACCGCCATCACCACCATCACCATCATCATCATCACATCACCATCATCACCATCACCACCATCACCATCATCATCACCATCATCACCACCATCATCATCATCATCATCATTACCACCAGCATCATCACCACCACCACCACCACCATCACCATCACCATCATCACCACCACCACCATCATCACCACCACCATCATCATCACCACCACCATCACCATCACCATCATCACCACTACCACCGTCGTCATCATCATCATCATTACCACTACCACCGTCGTCATCATCATCATCATTACCATCATCATCATCATCATCACCACCACCATCATCACCACCATCATCACCATCATCACCGCCATCACCACCATCACCATCATCATCATCACCACCATCACCATCATCATCATCACCATCATCACCATCACCATCATCACCATCATTACCACCATCATCATCATTATCATGCATTGGCTCTGGCTGTAACATAAGGGCATAGCATTCATGATAGCACTTCAGCCTCACAACAGTGTATGAGGCAGATAGAAAGAGCATCACATTTCACAGGTAAGGTCACTGAAGTGTAAATTGCTGTTGAAGGCACTACGGCACTACAGGTAAGCAGAGACAAGAGGCCAAGGCAGGAAAATCTTGCAGATATGATTCCTGCCTGAGGAACTGACTAGGAATTTGACCGCCCTCCTGGGTGGAAAACCAGGAACTACCAGGAAGGGGTAGAGGGGTGCTGGGAGATTTGAACCAGGCAACGATATACGATATTTATGAGAGAAGAAGCTTTTGTGTTGTTCTTGGAGAAGGTCAAGATGCAGTTAGATGTTGCCTTGTGTTGGGAAGTAGCAAGGCCCTTGGCCTCTTGGAGAAAGGGAGCTGGAAGAAAAGGGCCCAAGGCAAAGCTGCAAGGGGTTTCTGGGGGATAGAATAGAGTTGTCTTAAACCAGATTGTGAAAAGGGACCAGCTCTATTTGTTCTTTACTCACATTAGCTGTTGTAGGGTCAGTGACCTAAAGTTTGTAAACATAATTTTGTAGACTCTTGAGTTCTGTCTGTGGCTTATTAATTTCAGTTTTTTTGCTGTCTTTATAAAGTTCTCCTAGACAATGCCAGCCTACTTTATTTTTAATAAGGAAGATAAAGAGGAGATTTTTTTAAATAGTTACTGGGTCCAAGTTTTAAATGCGAATTATGTACAACATATATCTGAGCAAGGGAATGACTAAGGGAATCCAGAAAGAGTTTCCAAAGGAAAGGTGGATTTCAGAGAGAAGGGGTCTGGGACACTGACACAGCCACACTCTGCCACCCTCTGCCCTGAGTTCTCCACTCAAAACTTTGACGTTGAAGCAACCAAACACAATGAGTAAATCTTGTAAGGCTATGATTTAAATAAATCAACTGTAAGAGGGGAAATTTGAGCATGGGCTTTAGATGGCACTAAGGAATTTTTGTTTATTTGATTAGGTGTTAGAGTGGCATTACAATTTTCCAAGGTGAGGGGAGCCTGGGTGGCTCAGTCAGTTTAAGCGTCCAGCTCTTGATTTCGACTCAGGTCATGATATCACAGTTCATGGGATCGAGCCCTAAGTTAGGCTCTGTGCTTAGTGGGGAGGCTGCTTGGGATCCTCTCTCTCTCTCTCTCTCTCTCTCTCTGCTTCTCCCCGACTCCCTTGAGCACATGTGCTCTCTCGCTCTCTCTCTCGGAATAAAATTTTTAAAAAACATTACAGGGCACCTGGGTGACTCAGTTGGTTAAGCATCTGACTTTGGTTTTGGCTCAAGTCGTGATCTCGTGGTTTCGTGAGTTCAAGTCCCACATCAGGCTCTGAGCCTGCTTGGGATTCTCTCTCTCCCTCTCTGCCCCTTCCCCACTGGTGTTGTCTCTGTGTCCCTCAAAATAAATAAACTTACATTTTTTTAAATAAAAAACATTGCAAAAAAAAGTTTTAAGGTAAATACTGAAGGATTTAGGTGCAAAACTGGAGTTTACATTAAAATATCCAGGAAAAGGAGAGAGAGAATGGGTAGATGAAACACATCTGGCAAAATGTTGGTGATTTGTAAAGCCGAGGGGATGGGTCCATTGGGGATTGTTATATCCCCTGTGGTTTTGCATATTTTTCCAAGAAAAAACTTTGGAGAGGCTAGCATAAAGAGTTTGTCACTGTGGGCCCTACTTAGTGTGATGGGAAACAGATAACTTTTCAGGTGATTTGAACAGATGTTTGAAACCACTGACCTCAATTATGAGCCCTTCCTGGGGCAAGGGGGATGTGCCTGGGACACTGACCCAGATCTCCGCCTCATTTGGCCTAGCCCACAGCCCAGAGGAAATCCCAAGAGGCAAGATCTCAGAGGAGGGGAGTCTCCCCACATTTTTACCACAGAAGGGCCATGGGCCATGGAGGCCACACCAGCCTATTGGTAAATACTTCCCGGAACCCAAGGGATGATGTTCTCACTCTGGAATTTCTAAATCACAACATCCAAACGATGACCATAAAGTCAAGTTGCTTTCTCTTAGTGTCTCAGTTTCCACATCTGGAGAAAACCCTGAAATAACAAGATGGGGACAAACCAAACCTGCTCCCTGCCAGGGACAGCTGTGAGGCTCCAAGAGAGAGCCACGATTACGAGGCGACCAAACAGACACTAATTACAAGCCACACAAGCCCCGAAGTGCTCCCTCATCCTTGGCTCCAAAGCTTCACGGCCGATGGCTAGTGGAGGAGTGTGAGTTCGCTGCGTGATGCGGTCAGAAAGCCCTGAGGACTGGGCAGATATTCCAGGGGATTCCTGGCCCAGGATATTCCAGTCCAGTGGCCAGGATAGGCAGTGCATTCCAGTGTCGGCTTGGGCCAAAGGCTGCATTTATTTGGGCACATGTTTTATTTAAGGAAGCCCAAAACACGTGTTTTGGTCAACAAATTCCTTACTTCACACTCAATAGCCAGCGCGGCCCCCAGAGATAGTTTGGGTGGGTAGCTCATGCTGTTTCTGTTTCCAGACTGAAACCTCTGTGGTTCAGACAAAGGCCCCAAAGATGTCAGGGCCGGATGCAGTTTTGGGACTCGCCCACCCTGTGGAGGTGTGGACACGTGGCAGGATATTGGGAGAGGCCATCTCGGGTTGGCCCTGTTCTCCCAGATTGGAGGGGAGCGGCTCTGCGTTCTTGGATGCCCGCATGTCTGTCCGCTTCAGACCAGACAGCACCCAGGGAGATGGAGAGGGGCGCTTGCCCTGTCCACTCTTCCTCGTCTGACATCTGCCCCGCCCCCAGCCCTCATAGTCAATGACCCTGCTCCTCTCAGGCCACAGAGGCTCGAACCCAAACTGCATCACAGAACTGGTCTCCCCGCATGGGGTGCCTGGGTGGCTGAGTCGGTTGAGCGTCCGACTTCGGCTCAGGTCACGATCTCATGGTTCGTGGATTCGGGCCCCGCGTCGGGCTCTGTGCTGACAGCTCGGAGCCTGGAACCTGCTTCGGATTCCGTGTCTCCCTCTCTGCCTGCCCCTCCCCCACTCAGGCTCTGTCTCTCTCTCTCAAAAATAAATAAGCATTAAAATAAAAGAAAAAAAAGAAATGGTCTCCCCCCTCCAAGAACTGAAATCAGGATAGTTTCTGGTTAGATATGTGTGGGTGCCGGACCCAGAAAGTCATGTCGACTCACGCCCAGTTTTAAGTATAGGCAAAGGCGGAGGTATGTATCCCTTCAGTGTATACCCTTTCCAGCAAGATATACTCATTCTGTTGGACAGTATAGCCTAAGAGTTTTCAACAGACACGTGGAGCAATTGCTCAAGGTCATACAGTAATGCCCAAGGACATCTAACTGGCGTCTGGATTTCTCGAATCCAAAAGCAGCTCATACCCTATGAATGAGAACTGCTACCTCCTTGGGAAGACGCGGCTTCGATTGTAGCCACGTAATGTGAATTAAGAGGTCTGGTGGGGCGATAGGCTCGGCAGCATTGTAACCCAAAAATCAAGAGGGGGTGAGGGAACGGGGCATCAAAACAGCCAGGATCCAGCAGAAAACGGCCAGCCCCCGAAATCACTGAACCCGGCACACCTTCCGAATTATGTATATTTCAGGCGATGAGTGTAATCTTCAGCTCTATTTTTAGCTTTCCGATCCTCCAGAAGCAATTGTGAGAACAGATAAAACCTCGGTGACAGAATCTGTTACGTGTGAACTGCTCACCCCGTGTCTCGGAGGCAGAAACACTACAGTTCCTCGGGTTACGCTTTGTTTTGTTTTGTTTTGTTTTCCTTTTGGAAGGTGACACAAAGAGATTTCTAAATTCTTCATAGTGGAATACTTACCCCTTTGTAACCGGAACGTTCCTCAAGGTCTGTAAACGAAATCACGAACCCTCGGGCCTTTTCAGACATAAAGTTGCTGGGAAGTCTGAACGAATAAATGGCTGGCTTTCCTTGACACCCAAATGGAAACACCGTGGCCAGAATGTTCGCGACACGATGTCGCGTTGGTGGCTTTGGTTCCCAATTCCTCTCTCCAGGCAGTGTGACAGGCTCAAGCAGATGAGTCATCTGGGGTGGCCTCAAACTCCGCACGACCAGGCTTGTCTGGAGCCATCAACACAGACCCGGGGGACACGATGAAAGCGGCCAACGAGGAGGTTAACCGAGGGGCCGAAGGAACAGAGGGGACACATGGCCATCGGCAGGAGGGCTGGAGAGACCCCCAGAGTGCGCCGTTCTGGGGCCCAGCCCCGCTTCGCCAGACCCTAAGGTCCTGGCGGCACTGGTCTGGGATAACGGCTGTGTATCTCATACGGAGGACTTATTTCCTTGAAGGTTATGAGAGCCACACTCCAGCACACTCAGCCACAGGCAGAACCCCCTGTGAGCTTCTCCAAGATGCCACTCGGTGGTCGACACCATTATTTGTAACCCCAGGGCCGCTCCCATGGGTCTAATTAGGAAAGCCGGGACCCTGATGAGGCCAAAGCCCGTGCCCCAGGCACCAGTCACCAGGGTCAACAGAGAAACTGATCCTGGGCAGCAGGTAGGAGGGGTCGTCTGCACCTGCAAAAGCGAGTCCTGGCTCTGCCCCCGGCCAGGGACAAGTGTCTGCACTTTTCTGAGCCCCGGTTTCCTCCTCTGCAACCCCGGGGATCATAATAACATCATCTTCCAACGTGAACGAATTCAACGCGAAACGTGAAAGTACTTCGTTAAACGCCATGACACGTGGGACGTTACGAATTCATGAGGAAACCGAGGTTCCTTGTAATGCATTCGTCCCCAGCACATGGTCTTTTCTGTACTTCATAAATATCCGAGGACAAGGGGGATTGTTAGGATTAAAGTATGCTGATCCCCCTCCCCCACCGCCAGCAGCGGACCCGGCAATGAAAGAGAAGACAGGCCATGAAGCTTAGGGGAGAGAGAGTGCCCTCTACCCTCTGCTGGGGGCTGGAGGTTCCTGGGGGTGCTCCTCTGAGGTGTGCGGGAGCCAGGAGACCACCTGTCAGCCTTTTCCAGGCATCTGAAGCTTTCTTTCCTAAAAAAAAAAAAGGTAACAATCTAACCCAGGCTTTAGTTTCCAGACAATCAGCTTCCACTGAGCCCGTGTTCTGGTGCTTCCTGGATGCGTGAGTCGTATTTACTCTGCACAGAACAGCGCAGCTCAGACCCCAGCTGATGGGACCTCAGTGAGGGCTCCTCCCCCCGCTTCTGCCCCGGGCCTCTTCTAAGAAGAATGTTTCTACGTACACGGAAAGGGAGATCACACAGGATCATAAAGGACACAAACCAAATCCGATAGTTTTACAATGTATACAAAGTAACATGTTTGCCTCATTGTGAACATACTTTAATAGCAATATTGGGCAGCGGGTCTAATCTAACTATCAACACTGAGAAAGTGGTGACAATCGTGACGTTCCAAACAGCCGTAACGCGACTGAAAATGTCTTATGAGTGTCGTACTGGTGACAGAGTCACAGGGACTGTGATGGTTTCTGCCTGCATTTCGGTTGGAGGTTAGTAAACTTTCTGAGCCTGCAGACCCCCTGACACCTAGTCCCTAAGTTAAGAATTCTTTCTTTGGCGCAAATAGTGACAGGGTCTGAGTAATGGGACGACACAGGACCAACTCAGTTATTATTTACTCACTGGGTCATTAGAAGCCTTGTCCGGGCAGAGCCACAGGGAGCCATGCTGGTGGCAGAGGCTAAAAGGCACCTGTGACCCACATAGGGCCCACCTACTCAGAGAGGGGCTGTCCCTCACCCGTGCCCCTGTCCTTCACCCCCACGCCACCTGGACATCAACTCTGTCTTTCCTCTCACATTTGTCTTTTCATCTCCCCTCCCACTGCCCATCTGTCTGAACTGACCTCCTGGGCTCGAGGGACAGCTGGTCCCCCTCACCCTCTCAGTGTGACCTGTTCACCGCTATCAGGCGAGACTTCTTCATGGGGTTTCCCTGCGTCTCCCTTTCTGCCCAGAGACACCTGCTTTGACTGTCCCTTGTCACTGGTCCCAAAGCCACATCTCATTTTGGCTTTCGGGGCCCTTCACAATTTCAAAGTTATTTCTCTCTCTCTTTTTTAGTGTTTATTTATTTATTCTGAGAGAGAGAGCAAGAGCTGAGGAGGGGGCAGAGAGAGAGGGAGAGAGAGAGAGAATCCCAAGCAGCATCCGCGCTCTCAGCACAGAGCCTGACACGGGGCTCGAACTCTCAAACCGTGAGATCCTGACCGGAGCCGAGGTCAAGAGTCAGACGCTTAACAGACTGAGCCACCAGGTGCCCCTCGAGGTTGTTTCTCATCAGTTCTCAACAAGTGCCCAGTCTCCTTCTGGCTCAAGCACACACACACACACACACACACTCAGGCTCACGCTCCTTGCCAGACTCACCACTCAGTTGAGGCCTGTGTCCGCCCCCTGAACCGTTCTCCTGTCACCATTCACTCACACCAAATCCTGCCTGTCCTACAAGAACCACCCCCCGTCCCTTCCCCCAGCTGAGTGCCACCGACCTAGCCCGTCTCTCAGTCCCCACTCATGATTTGGCGTTAAGTATCTCCTATGTCATGCACGTTGTCTCTCCAACTGGCCTCTCAATGCCTTGAGGATAGGGAATCCTATCTTCTACACTCCCGTGGGCTCCCTGGGCCCAGACTTAATGCAGAGCATACAGAGAATTCATGACATTTGGTCGAATTATCACAACATGGGAAAATGTTTATTTTATTAGATCTCTTTGGAGAAGCTCTGTACGTGTTTGGAAGAACGGCTTTGACGGGCTCCTCGAGGCCAAGAGTGAGGCCTCTGGAGGAATCCTCAATCAACAGAAGATGTTGTTTCAATTACTCCTGTAAGATCAGGAGAGTCATTCGTGGAGCTTCTGAGGAAGAGGGGAGGCAGAAGGGACACGGGGAATAAGACAGATTCTGTGCTGCATTATGATGAACCACTGCTACTCCAAAGCCTTCAGCAAAATTCTGTTAAAACTCACCAAATAGCTGGGACACATAGATTTCTGATGGATGGAAACCAGTGAGGGGGCCAAGTTTTATGCCAGGGGTGATGTGGGGCTTTAAGACTTTCTATGGGTGCCAGAGCCAGGTGGACAGGGGGGCCTTGACCGGCATTTGGCTCATGTTTCCATAAATGACAGGCCAGTGCAGATGACTATCATGGTCACGCTTGTGATGGCACAACAGCCCCAGATGTAGTCTCCACCCGGCTACTGTCTGTTTAAAGAAGTACCAAAGGGAAGGCCAAGCAAGGCCCTCAATATAGGACAGTCACGAGTCTGTCTTTGATAAGACCCACGTGGAATGTGTTGCCTTGACTTGGGTTTGATGTTGAGATCACCTCAACATCGGGTCAACCATCCATTCCATGAGCACACTTCCTTAGCTTGGATTCAGGGGGCCACGCCAGGCTTTCGGCCCTGTGTATTCAGGGCGTAGGTGGGATTTTGCACTTACTGGTTCCATCACCTGTAAGTGTCCTCATTTAGGGAGGCATGAATTCTGCCACCTCAGCTCCTCCAGGAAAGGCACGTACAGTCCATGTCACCAACACTGTAATCCGAGAAAAAATACAATGGGAGAAACAGGCGTTTCATTTATAAGACGTGACAGAGACTAGATAAATACTCCACATACTCAATTCAAGTTCGTTACACAGACTTTGTTCATCACGTTACATAAAAATGTTGCAAAATCGAGTAGAGTATGTATTAGAGTTCTCTAGAGAAATAGAACCAATTACATATACATATGTATGGGGCGGGAGAGAGTCGGGAAGAAAGAGATTTATTATTTATTATAAGGGTTTGACGCGTGTGATTACGGAGACGGTCAAGTCACAGGATTGCAGTCAGCAGGCTGGAGACCCAGGAGAGTTGATGATGTAAGTTCCAGCCCAAGACTGGCAGGCTGGACACCAAGAAGAGTGGGAATCCAAATGCAGGAAAAGCTGAGTCTCAGCTCAAAGGCAGGAAGAGTTTCCTCTTAGCCTTTTTTGATGTATTCAGGCCTTCAACTGATGGGGCGGGCCCCACCCATACTGGGGGAAGATTATCTGCTTCGCTCAGTCCCCCAATTCCAATGTTGATCTCATCCGGAAACATCCTCTCCGACGTACCCAGAAGAGTGGTTCACCAGATGTCCAGAAAATTCCGTGGCCCAGTCAAGGTGACACGTAAAAGTAACTATCACAGAGTACAACAAGGTATCTAATTATATGGTAAAAACACAGGCAAAGTGAATCAACTGTGTAACAAAGTCAGAAGAGGGGTGGCTGGTTCCCCGGCCTTCCTGAATCAAACTTGGTTACATAGGTATCTCCTGTTGTGAAAATTTACTGGGCTATGCACTTGGGATCTATACCCTTTTCTGAATGTGCATTATGTTTCAATTCAACACACTTTAGCATTTGTTTAAAGTCTATTTTATTTATTTTGAGGGAGACAGAGACAGCACAAGTGGGGGGGGGTGCTGCAGGGAGAGAAGGAGACAGAGAATCCCAAGCAGACTCTGTATGGTCAGCTTAGAGCCTGACACCGGGCTCAAACTCACAAAACTGA
Organism: Lynx rufus; assembly: GCF_022079265.1. Classification (NCBI taxonomy): domain Eukaryota; kingdom Metazoa; phylum Chordata; class Mammalia; order Carnivora; family Felidae; genus Lynx; species Lynx rufus. The sequence continues at coordinate 58,427,958 of NW_025814829.1, forward strand.
GATCATGACCTGAGCCGAAACCAATGAGTCGGTTGCTTAACCAACTGAGGCACTGAGGTGTCCCTCAATTCAACATATTTAACTTATTTTATTTTTTTAACTTTAAAAAAAATGTTTATTTTTGAGAGAGAGAGAGCACAAGTTGGGGAGGGGCAGAGACAGAGGGAGACACAGAATCCGAAGCAGGCTCCAAGCTCTGAGCTGTCAGCACAGAGCCCAACACAGGGCTCGAACCCACGAACCACGAGATCATGACCTGAGTCGAAGTCGGACGCCCAACTGACTGAGCCACTCAGGCGCCCCTCAATTCAACATAGTTTAAAAGGTGGGCAGGAGGCGAGGGGGAGGGGCGTTTTGTGAGTATCTATCCTACCGGAAACATCTACTGAAATGTCTTAGAAGATAATCCTGCTATAAATTCCTTCCAAAAAACTGTGTTTCCTTGGCTCCTATCTTTCAGTCTCTCAAGATGCCTGGCTTGGGAGCAGAATGATATGGCCCCTGTTTTGATTCCCTTACACGAAAGCCCACTTACATCGAGTTGCATCTTTTGTGCCTTACATGGGGCCCCAACATCTGGCCCCAACCAGGGGACGCTCCCACCACGTCCGGAAGCACAGGAGTCCAAGCTGATCCCGGCGGGGGCCACAGCTGGAAAACCTCAACAAAGCTGACCGGGTTGAAGTGACACCATGCACGAACCTCGTCGCCGAGTTTTCTTCCATTTTTGCTGCTGTCCTGCTCTCCCTGAGTCTCCTTCTGAGAGATCATTGTTGCTTTGAAATTTCTGGGCAGAAAGAAATTGATCTCAAACCCGATTCATATCTGGCTCTTGGCGGGGGGGGGGGGGGCAGGGGAGTGGGGGAGATCTCATCGTGCAAAGAGAGCTTTGGATAATTTTTTGAAGGTGTACCGTCCAAGGACATTTCTTTTCCCTCTTAATTCTTCCAAGTGCATACTCTTTGAGAGTTGAATTCCCAGACACCCTGTAAAGTAGAAATTGACGGGTTAGGGGCGCCTGGGTGGCTCAGTCGGTTGAGTGTCCAACTGCAGCTCGGGTCATGATCTCGGGGTCCCCGCGTTCGATCCCCGCGTCGGGCTCTGTGCTGACAGCTCGGAGCCCGGAGCCTGCTTCGGGTTCTGTGTCTCCCTCTCTCTCTGCCCCTCCCCTGCTCATTCTTGTTCTCTCTAGTGCTGACCTGAAGTCTTTGGCCTCCACATTAACATTTTGGCCGGAATCAAGTGCCTTGTTAAAATCCTTCCAATTAAGTTTATCCTTTCATTTGGTAGACTATTAAGTAGGCATCCCATCAATGCTGGAAAGCGGGTGACCTGATTTGGGACTGCGGCTCAGCCACCCGCTAAGTGACCTTCGGCACATCATTTAACCTCTTCGAGGCCATCTCCTCAAACCTGCAGTGTGTGGGATGGATTTCAATGCATATATGCAAAGTTCCTAAGCCACCACAGCCATTCAGATGAATAGCATCTATTCGTCACCATTGTTGCCATTAATTTCAATATCCCGTGAAGTCAGCGTAGACCTGGTCCAAGGAAATCAAGACAGTTGAACTAAAATAGTGCATGAATTAGGGCGCCCGGGTGGCTCGTGTGTTAAGCCTCCGACTCTTGGTTTCGGTTCAGGTCACGATCTTACAGTTGGTGAGTTCAAGTCCCACGTTAGGCTCTGCACTGACAGCACCGTGCCTGCTTGGGATTCTCTGTCTCCCTCTCTCTCTGCCCCTCCCCTGCTCGCTCTCTATCTCTCTCTCAGAATAAATAAATCAACATTTTAAAAAATAAAATAAAATAGTGCACAAACTCCTTTATACTTCAGGACGTTTGAAGCTCTACGTTCAATAGGACACACTTCAGTAGAATCGAGACAGGGTTCAAATCATCAATAGGTCTGGAATCTACCAGAATTAGAGTGTTTGTGATTAGGTATGCCTAAGTCTTTAATAAAACGGAACAAATGCAATTTATTTTAAAATCACTCTAGCATGGCTGGCTTGAGGTTTTTATTACATTTGATTGATCCTTTTAATGACAGGAATGAGTGGTAGGGAGGTAGTCTACTTAATTGCATTTTGATGAAGTGATGGATTTTGAAATCTTGATAAACATGATTCAAAATGACAAACGCGGGGCGCCTGGGTGGCGCAGTCGGTTAAGCGTCCAACTTCAGCCAGGTCACGATCTCGCGGTCCGTGAGTTCGAGCCCCACATCGGGCTCTGAGCTGATGGCTCAGAGCCTGGAGCCTGTTTCCGATTCTGTGTCTCCCTCTCTCTCTGCCCCTCCCCCGTTCATGCTCTGTCTCTCTCTGTCTCAAAAATAAATAAACGTTAAAAAAAATTAAAAAAAAAAACAAAATGACAAACGCAATAAGTGGACTTTGCAATAGCTATTGACAGTGAAGAAATCTTGAGGAGAGGGTCCCCATCCATGTAACCTTCTTCCTAGCCTGGGAAAAATTCATTTCTTACACGGTGGTTTGCAAAGTGTGACGAGAACAGCACTGAGGTTGACTTTAACAAGTACGTTGGAAACGCGATTACTGAAGAAGGTAATGAGATTTTTCTTTTTGTTGCAGGAAGGAGAGAAAGTTCCTCTCCCTGAAATTTTCACGTCGGATAAACCCAAGGCTGAAAAGGAAATAATTACGTAATTCCTCTGCTTCATGTTATCCCCTTTTTAAGGAACACAAACTATTAGTAATACCCTAGTGAGAATTTTCATATGTGAGTCATTGCCCATGAATCATCAAAAGGCTTTGATTGGGAAAGATGCGGTTATATGCCCTATTCCCACACTAAAAGAATCACTCCCCTCCCACAGGGGCAACAGAAAAACATGGCTCTTCAGCCTTGAACTTTAACTTCTCTTCTGTATTTCTTTGCAGTTTGATTTTTATGGGGATCTGGTCTAGGCTGGCCGGCTCCTCTGCGACTGACATTATTTAGGGCTTCCTTCCACGCAGGATATAATTCTTGCTCACGGTTGTCTCTCCCTCCATTGGCTGTTATTTCTGCAAGGATAACATTCAAAAGTCACTGTTTTTAGAGGCTTACAGTTTACAGCGCAGTTTCCTAATTACCTCATTGGAGCATCTTAGCAACTTTACGGAATACAAATTAGCGCCCATTCTACAGGTTGGGAAACGGAGGCATCAGAGCGCGGACGTGACCTCCCAAGGCCCCACACCTCCTGGAACCAAGCCGAGTAGATCTAACCCCTCAGCAGCTCGCCGGCCCCCACCTGCCTGGGAGCTGAGATGCCGAGAGACCCAGAGAGCACAGAGGGGTTCTCTCCAGGGAGAGAGCAGGGAGCACGGAGACTCGCGGAGCCGGCCGCGTGGCCCAGGGCCACCAAGCGCACTGTCAGGCAGGGTGCGGCCTTGCCTGGGTCCGCGGGGCCCCCCCCCCCAAGAGGGCCAGGCACCGAGGACACCCCCGTGAAGGGAGGGGGCCGGTGCACACGGGAAGCTCACCTCTGCTATTCTCACCCGCTGACCCCGTCCCCCAAGATACGCACACGGCCCGCCCCCCACACCGGCCTTCCTGGAGCAGGATGTGCTCCTGTCTGCTCACAGCTGCAGGGGGTGGTGTAAAATCAAACCCAGCCACCGCCTGGGAGGGCGAAGAGAGTGCGCACGGCGACCCTCCGCGGGGACGGCCTCCAGCCTCGAGGCCGCACGCCCCAAGGCATCATCTCCTGGACTCGATGGGCCCCCGCTTCCAGAATCATTCACCTCTTGCCTGTGGGTGCACAGTGGGAGACGCGGTCACGTGGACAAAATCCTAAATGCGGGGCTCAGGGCAAAAGGGACTCTGTGTTCTGCCCTCTCTTGTCCCTTCCTTCCCTGTGGTCACCCTCGAGGCCCCTTCCCCAGGCCTTGCGCCAAGAGCACAGTGCCTACCACGGACCGCGAGCACAGAGGGTTCACGGTGGCCGGAGGAGCACTGGCCAGCGGCGCCCCGGGCAACCCTGGCCTCCCAGCCCTCGACCTCCCCTCCTCCCGTCTCAGCCGCCCGCAGCCGGTCACGTGCCGACCCCTGTCGTGACCAACACCCGCAGTGCCTCCGAAGCTCGTTCTCAGACCGCCGACCGGCTACTCCATCTGTCCGGCTAACTCCTCAGTGACACAGTCCGATGACCCTCTGACCCCACCGGGAACCCACCCCTCCCGTCCGCCCCCAGTTTCCGCTTGTCCTCTCCTGGTTCCTCACCCACCTTGTCCCGTAACTAAGCCCTGTGCTCACTGGCCTGCTGACACCCTCTGCTCCCTGCCCCTCTCGACCCGAGGCCTCCGGATGAAACCACAGCCCTGGTTAAACGGACTCGGCCAGTCTTGGGCCCGCACAGCCCCGGCTGGAGAAAAGCACAGAGTCCCGTCCTCGGCGCCCTGGAAATTGGCCATGATGAAAGCGAGTGGGGCCCGAGTGACGCCCCCAAGCCTCCCGTACTTGTCTAGTCTCCCCTCTCCCTCTCCCCCTCCCCAGCTCATACCTCTCCAACCTTCTCTCTCCAACCCCTCAGGCCTCCTCCCCATCTCGGCAACTTTGCTCCCCCTTCAGCGGGAAAATGGAAGCAGGGAGACCAGAACTCCCACAGGCCCAACATTCCCGCCAGCCTGCAGGAGGGGCTCGCTGCTGGGCCCGCGGCCCTGGTGCAAGGGCTGAGCGGCCCCGGCCACCCGCCTGCACCACCGCATTCTCTCTGCTCAGTTATCCCTGTCCACGGACAGCACGCTACACTTCTTCATCTTTTTTTTTTTTAATGTTTATTTATTTTTGAAAGAGAAAGAGAGAATGTGAGCAGGGGAGGGGCAGAGAGAGAGGGAGACAGAAGATCTGAAGCAGGGTTCTGGGAGAGAGCCCGACGCGGGGCTCGAATTCACGAACCGCAAGACCATGACCTGAGCCGAAGTCGGATGCTTAACCGACGGAGCCACCCAGGCGCCCGTCTATTTTCCCGTCTTAAACGGAAAGAAATCTCTTCACCTCCTCTCCCCTCCAGCTCCCAGCAGATTTATCTTCCTTTACCACCAAACTTTCTGAAGGAATGGAGTACACATCGCTTCTGCCACCCAAGTTTCTCTCCTCTTCTCTCTTGAATCGACTGCAACCGGGCCCCCTCCCTGCACCGAGCAGTCCCGGAGGCCACCCGCGGTGCGGTCACCAACCGTCTTGTCACCCCCTCCACCACATGTGACACAGCTCATGTTCTCTGCTTCTTAAAGCTCCTTTTCCTGTCCTGCTCACCCCTACTTCTCAGCCATGTGTCCCAATGCCCTTGTGGGTCCCTCTTCACTTCTGTGACCTTACGTGTCAGCGTGCTGCAGGCCTCGATCTCTGGACCTTTTCTCTCTTGCTCCCATGGGGGGGTTTCATCCACTCTAGTGGCTTATGTACAGTTGGGGCACTTGGGTGGCTCCGTCAGTTAAGCACCCGGTGCTTGATTGACACTCAGGTCACGATCTTGTGGTTCGTGAGTTCGAGCCCCATGTCAGGCTCTGAGCTGACTGTGTGGAGCCTGCTTGGGATTCTCTCTCTCTCTCTCTGCCCCTCCCCCACTCGCTCTCGCAAAATAAATAAGTAAACTTTAAATACTACAATTGACCCTTGAACAACACGGGTGTAGGGGCACCAAGGCCCACACAGTCAAAAGTCCGGTATAACTCTTGAGCCCCAGAAAACATAACTACTAACAGCTTACTGATGACCAGAAGCCCTACTGATAACACAGTCAATTAATACGTATTTTGTATGTTATGTGTATTATGCACTGTATCCGTCTAATAAAGGAAGCTAGAGAAAATAAAATGTTATTTAAAAACTCATAAGGAGGGGCGCCTGGGTGGCCCAGTGGGTTAAGCGTCCGACTTCAGCTCAGGTCACGATCTCACAGTCCGTGAGTTCGAGCCCCGCGTCGGGCTCTGTGCTGACAGCTCAGAGCCTGGAGCCTGCTTCGGATTCTGTGTCTCATAAAGATAAAAACCCATAAGGAGGAGCGCCTGGGTGGCTCAGTCGGTTAAGTGTCCAACTTCCGCCCAGGTCATGATCTCACCGTTGGTGAGACTGAGCCCCAAGTCGGGCTCTGCTCTGTTAGTGCAGAGCCTGCTTGGGATTCTCCCTCTCCCTCTGTCTCTGTTCCTCCCCGCCTTGTGCTGTCTCTGTCTCTCTCCAACTAAATAAATAATTTAAGAACGTAAAAATAAAAAACTAAAACCTCTAAGGAAGAGAAAACACGTTCGCTGTGCTGTATTTATCAGAAAACAAATCCGCGTGTAAGCAGACCCGCACAGTCCAACCCCGTTGTCGTTCAAGGTCAGCCGCGTGTGATGATCCACAAATGTGCTACCTTCAGCGAGAACCCTGCCCTTGAGCTGCATACCCACAACCCAGCGGCTCCCGGGTCCTCACCTGGCTGTGTAACCGGCAGGTTAACGAGGCCCCACACGGAGCTCACGGCCCTTCCGGCCGTCTTCCCCAGCTCGCTCGAGACAACAGTGTTCTCGTCACTCAGGCCAGAGATGTTGATATGATCCTTGATTGTTCTCTTTTCTCCCCCAACACACCCGTTTGTTAGCAAATGTCTCGGGCCACACCGTCAGAACATCCAAGATCTACACTGCCTCCACCCTCGTTCAAGCCCCTGTCACCCCTCGCTTGGGTTACCGCGACAGCCTCTTGGCAGGCCCGGCTGCTTCTGTGCTTGTCTCCTCTAGTCTACCCTCAACAAAGCTTCCCGAACCATCTGGTTAAATTCCATCACCCAGCGCACCTCCGTTTCATGCAGAGGGAAGCTGGAGACCTTAGGGGGGACCAGCGCCCTTCCTGGCCGCACCCCTTGTCTTTCCGCCCTCATTCCTGCTGCCCCCACTCACCACCCCCCCCAACTGCCAACAGCCACACTGCTCCCCTACTCACCGGATCCAGACACACTGCCCCCGCCCCCCTCATGTCTCCAGCCACACTGACCCCACCGCCCCACTGACCACAAGCCAAGCTTTTCTCCTTAGGATTCATTGCACCCTAACGTACACTTTATGCACTTTACTTACTTGTGTTCGTCGTTCCTCCCCCCTCTCAGACACCTTTGCGGGCCGGGAGTTTTGTCTGTTTGGGTCACTTCCATGTCCCGGTGACCAGGAAGGTTCACGGTAGCCACACTGTGTGCTCCCCACTGCGGGTGGCTTCGTGGACAGGAAGGCCTGAGCCCACGCGAAGAGGATGATTCCCTAGCGGTCGCATGGGAGGTATGGTTGCTTACACCCCGAGTACTGCAGAGAAATGACTGCAGCGGGGGCCCCTCTCCGACCTCCCCGCCGTCAGACCACCGAGGCCCAGGCGGTGAGGCCATAGCCTGGTACCAGAAGCCCGGAGGAAATGGGCTGATTTCGGCCTCCCGCTCTTACCAGGAGTTTGACCTCGGGGAGAACACTTGATCTCTCTAAACCTCAGTCGCCTGATCAGTAAAATGGGAATAATGCTACCACTCCAAAGGTCTATCGAAGGGTTAAGTGAAACCGGATAAAATACTTCCTACAACGCCTGACACAGAACAGCACTTGGAGAATAGAAATGGAATTTATTAGCAGAGAGAAGAAGCTTGTCTATTGTCAAAAGGATGTGGGGGGTGGGGGCGCCTGGCTGGCTCGGTCGGTGGAGCGTGTGACTCTTGATCTCGAGGTTGTGAGTTCGAGCCCCACGTTGGGTGTAGGGATCACTTTAAAATTTTTTTTTTTTGAAAAAAGGATGCTGAGGGGTCGCTTGCCGTGTCTCTACAGGATGAATATGCCACAGCGGGGAAGGGTCAAGTTCAAACCATGGAAGGCGTGTCCTGTTGTAAAGGGGAGTAACCAGGAGAGCAGCTTCTACAGAGAAGCTGTGACGTCTCACCAGTACAAATCTTTAAAGACTCGTATATTCTGGTTTGTCACAGGCTCTGTGAACCTTTCGGGTTTACAAGGCTGGGATCGGAAAAGAGTCACAACCATGGTGCTTCCCCGGAGATGCTGCGAACCCCACAGCAAAACCTGACCTCCGGAAGCTAACAGGTGCACGTTCCAAAGGCAGACACTGCAATCCTCACCCTCCTTTGTTAATTCGCCTCTCCCCTTTTTTTCAATCATATTTTAAGTTTTCATCTTCTTGGTTTGCGTTCCGCCCCCCGCTCGGTGTTCACTGACGGAGTGCAAGCACTTAGCCTTGAAAACTGCAGGCTTTTCTAACGGCAGGCGAGAGACAGCTCATCAGAATGAGTAGAGAAATGCGTGTATGCCCCCTCACACTGAAGGCAAGTGGATACTCTCTTCTACAGCATAAACCATCCTTGCGAACATTACTTCCGGTCAAAGATCTGGTAAGATCTTGGGATTTCAGAGAGCATTCTGAAAATAACCTTTAAGCTTGGCACAGTGGCAGTCTCGTAGCCAACGAGGTTTAGCCGAGGTGCGATTATTGCTAATTGAAAATAACCTTTAAGGGGTGCTTGGGAGGCTGGGTCGGTTAAGCATCGGACTCTTGATTTCAGCTCAGGTCATGATCTCACGCCCGGTTCATGGGTTTAAGCCCCGTGTCTGGGTCCCCGCTGACAGCACAGAGCCTGCTTGGGATTCTCTCTCCTTCTCTCTCTGCCTATCCCCCACTGATGCTCTCTCTCTCAAAATAAACTTTTGAAAAAAATCTTTAAAAAAAAGAACCCTTAAGATGTCTATAGTACTGATCATCTCACTTAATAGTTTGTTCCTTGGTAGTAATTCCATTGAAATGGACATCTCCATTTTCTAAACGCCTGTGATTTTCATGTGTTAAGCCGGAAAGGGATCATTGCCCCTCCCTTCCCACATGCAAGGTGGTAAAAAACAAAAACAAAAACAAAAACAAACAAAAACCTCAGGACTTTCTTGAATTTGTATTTGAACAACAAGTCTGTGTCTTGCTTGAATTAACAGCACTAACAGATCAGGGTGACCAGCGCCTTAGCTTCGCCTTACAGGTCTGGTTCTCAGCTCCAGCTGAACCTTAGCATCCCCTGCTGGTGAGTACCTAGGTTAGTGATTTCTGAGTACAATCACCCGGGAAGTTTGGTCTGGCCCCCGCGTGGTAAAATCAAACCAGCATTTCCGGAGATGGGGTAGAGGCACCAGTGTCGCATTAAACGGTGCCCAGATGGCTCCAGTGGGCCGCCAGGGCTGAGACCCACTGGCGCGGCCGAACCAACATATATCCTACTTCCTGGGACAGAGTTTTCCACTTGGTTTTGCAGGGCTTTCCTGATAAGTGAAGTAAGGCTCAGTGAGCAAGACAGAAACTATAATATTAATCCAGACTCATGTCATTTACTGCTATAATTCCTCTTCATATGTAATTTTCACAATCCCCAAAACGCTTTTATTTTGGTGTTAAAATTTGTGGTTAATAAGATCCTCCTTTTAGGGGGAAAAAAAAACCCTCAGATTTCTCTTTTAAACCCTCCAATTGTTTTCAATCAGAACTTTGCCTGGTGGTTTAAAACTTTAAAGGTATCGACCCTCTCTTTTCCTCATAAACAAAAAGCCTTACGTTGATTTATTTATATTTATCAAACTTTTCAAAATGATACTTTATTATTATTATTATTATTGACACGCTATCCCAGAAGCAGAAACGTCCGTGACAGAGAAGGCCTTTGTGCCCGCGTTTCTATATTTTCTATAGAGAGCTGCGCTGTCTCGTGCTGTAGCTAAAAACCACATGGGGCTCTTTAAATTAATTTATAGCCATTCAATTTAGAAATTCAGCTCCTCCGTTGGACTGGTCACATTCCAAGTGCAGTGAGAGGCAACGATGATAGACTGTGCCTAAGTAGAATATGTCCACCACTGCAGAAAGCCGAACAGGGGGCGCCTGGGTGGCGCAGTCGGTTAAGCGTCCGACTTCAGCCAGGTCACGATCTCGCGGTCCGTGAGTTCGAGCCCCGCGTCGGGCTCTGGGCTGATGGCTCGGAGCCTGGAGCCTGTTTCAGATTCTGTGTCTCCCTCTCTCTCTGCCCCTCCCCCGTTCATGCTCTGTCTCTCTCTGTCCCAAAAATAAATAAACGTTGAAAAAAAAAAATTAAAAAAAAAAAAAGAGCACAGCCCCGCAGGTTAGAGGGAGCTGTTTCTGGGGTTTCTGAGGTGTAAGCCCTTCGGCTTTGACTGTGAAGGTAGCTCATTTCAGGTGGCTCCTCCAGTAAGCATTAACGCGAAGTATTGTCAAAAAACAAAATTGGGGGGCACCTGGGTGGCTCAGTCGGTTGAGCGCCTGATGTCGGCTCAGGCTGTGATCTCACGGTTCGTGGGTTCAAGCCCCACGTCGGGCTCTCTGCTGTCAGTGCAGGGCCCACTTTGGATCCCCTGACTCCCTCTCTCTGCTCCTCACCCCTTCTCAAAAGTAAATAAACATTTTTTTTTAATGTAACGAAGTAAATTTGAAGATCTAATTGGCTTTGTTAAATAATTCGTGAATGGGGTAGCATCCCATCTGGCGAGAGGAGAGCTCTAACAAAGGCAGGGTTTTTAAAAGCAGAAAGGGGGCATTTAAAAAAGAAGGGAGGGGCGCCTGGGTGGCGCAGTCGGTTAAGCGTCCGACTTCAGCCACGTCACGATCTCGCGGTCTGTGAGTTCGAGCCCCGCGTCTGGCTCTGGGCTGACGGCTCGGAGCCTGGAGCCTGTTTCCGATTCTGTGTCTCCCTCTCTCTGCCCCTCCCCCGTTCATGCTCTGTCTCTCTCTGTCCCAAAAATAAATAAACGTTGAAAAAAAAAAAAAAAGAAGAAGGGAACTTGTTAGCAAGGTTTGCATTGTTTAGGCAAGATTGCCTTCTTCTTTTTTTTTTAATTTTTTTAAATATTTATTTTTGACAGAGAGAGACAGAGCATGAGTGGGGGAGGGGAAGAGAGAGACACACACAGAATCTGAAACAGGCTCCAGGTCCTGAGCTGTCAGCACAGAGCCCGACGTGGGGCTTGAACTCACGGACAGAGAGATCATGACCTGAGCTGAAGTCGGATGCTCAACTGACTGAGCCACCCAGGTGTCCCAAGATTGCCTTCTTAAGGGTAGTGGAAGGGGTCTGTCAATAACTTTCCTACTAGTGACCAGGAAATTCCATGTTGACTGGTTAAAGGTTACATGGGGATTTGGGGGATTGAATAGGCAGTTGGGTTAGGTATTCAGTCTTGGTTTGCTGACTTGGCCTAAGTGATGCCATTTTGGCCTTGTGGTTTTCTTTCTCTCTCTGTCTTTTTTTTTAATGTTTATTTCGTTTTGAGAAAGAGAGAGACAGAGCGTGAGAAGGAGAGGGGCAGAGAGAGAGGGAGACACAGAACCCGAAGCAGGCTCCAGGCTCTGAGCTGTCAGCACAGAGCCCGACGCGGGGCTTGAACTCACCAACCGCAATATCGTGACCTGAGCCTAAGATGCTTAACCGACTGAGCCACCCAGGTGCCCCTCTTTTTAATAGTGTTAACATAATCAGCAGAACCGGGGAGACAGGTGACACGGGCACTGATAGGGACCGTCAGCTTATCAAAAGAAAGACTCTTCTCAGCCTAGAAGCCCAAAGCTGGGCTCATGATTCCAAATGTGTGGCCACTGCAATGGCAAGGACTTAAAACCAATCAAAGGGATCGTGACAGCCTTAAAAATCTGATGAGGGCAATTAGGCAAAAAAGAAAAAAAAAGAAGAAAGAAATACAACTATCACTATTTGAAGGTGACATAATCTTGCATATTGAAAATTCTAAGAAATCCACTAAAAAACTATTGGAATTAATATGTTTAGCCAGATTTGCAGGCTACAAGATGAATATACAAAAATCAGTTGTATTTCTATAACACAACAGTAAATAATGCAACAATGAAATTAAGAAAACAATTCCATTGGGGTGCTGGGTAACTCAGTTAAGCCTCTGACTCTTGATTTCAGCTCAGTTCATGATCATGGTTTGTGAGATCAAGCCCCAAGCTTGGGATTCTCTCTCTCTCCCTCTCTCTCTGCCCCTCCTCTCAAAATAAATAAATAAACTGAAAAAAAAAAATCTCATTTTGTATGCTGACAGATTAAAAAAAAAGAAAATTCAGGGGCGCCTGGGTGGCGCAGTCGGTTAAGCGTCCGACTTCAGCCAGGTCACGATCTCGCGGTCCATGAGTTCGAGCCCCGCGTCGGGCTCTGGGCTGATGGCTCAGAGCCTGGAGCCTGTTTCCGATTCTGTGTCTCCCTCTCTCTCTGCCCCTCCCCCGTTCATGCTCTGTCTCTCTCTGTCCCAAAAATAAATAAACGTTGAAAAAAAAAAAAAAAGAAAATTCAATCTACAGTGTCATCAAAGGGAATAAAGTAGGGATAAATGTAATGAAATAAGCATAAAACTTGTACTCTAAAAATTACAAACTGTTGTTGAAAGAAATTAAAGGAGGCCTAAATATTGTGAATACAAAGACATTCCATGTTCATGGATTGGAAGACTTGATATTGTCAAGGTGACCAACACTCCCCAAATTAATTTACAGATTCAATGCAATCCTTGTCAGAATCCCAGCTACATTTTTATGCAGAAATCAACAAGTTGATCCTAAAATTCATATGGAATCGCAAGGGATCCAGACTAGTCAAACAATCTTGAAAAAGAAGAACAAAGTTGGAGGACTCACACTTCCCAATTTCGAAACTTAGTACAGGGCTACAGTGATCAAGACAGCATGGTGTGGGTATAAGGGCAGATGTAGAGATCAATGGAATAGGTTTGAGAGTCTAAAAACAAACCCTTACTGACAGCTCAATGGGGAAAGAATAATCTTTTCAATAAACTGAACGGGGGCAACTCCATGTTCCCTTCCTTATACCACACGCAAAAGTGAACCCCGAACGGATCATAGACCTAAATGTCAAAGCTAAAACTACAAAACTCTTAGGAGAAAACATAGGAGTAGATATTCATGCACTTGGCTTAAGTAAAGCCCCCTTACACATGACACAAATAGCATAAGCGACTAAAGAAAAAATAAACGGGATTTCATCAAAATTAAAACCTTTTCTGCTTCCTGGGATATCACCAAGAAAGTGAAAATCCAACCCACAGACTGGGGGAAAATATTGGCGACTCCTATCTCTGATAAGGAATTGCATCCAGAACGAAGAACACTTACAACTCAATAATAAAAAGACACATAACAGAATTTAAAAATAAGCAAAAGGTAAGAACAGACACTTCTTCAAAGAAGACACAGAAATGGCCAACAAGCGCATGAAAAGATGCCCAAAAATGGCTCATTAGCCCTTGGGGAAATGTAAATTAAAACCAACGCAAGATATCACTTTGCATCCATTCAAGAAATATAATTTTTTTTAAAAAAGACACCAGGGGCACCTGGCTGGCTCAGTCAGTGGAGCACACAACTCTTGATTTGGGGGTTTTGAGTTTGAGCCCCACATTGGGCACAGAGATTACTTTTAAAAAATAATAAAGGTATTGTCTATTTTTAATTAGTTTTTAATTGAATTAATTTAACTTCATGTGTTTAAGTAATCAAAAAGATAACAAGTGTTGATGAGGATGTGGAGAAATGGAAACCTCACTACCGGTGAAAATGTAAAAATAGTGCAACCCCTTGGGACAACAGCTCAGCACGTCGTCAAAGTTACCACGTGACCCAGTGATTCCTCTTAAAGATCTATATGTACCCACAGAAACCCTCCACACAAACACTTGTACGTGATCAATGTTGACAGCAGGATGACTCATAGTAGCCAAAGGTTGTAAACAACCCCAAGTATCTATCAACCGATGAACGGATAAACCAAATGTGAACGTAGCCACACAATGAAATATTATTGGGCAATAAAAAGTAACGACGTACTGTGTCACAGCACAGATGAACCTTGCAACGTGCTAAGTGGAAGAAGCCAGACACCAAAGACTGCCTGCTGCATGGTTCTATTTGTCTGAAATGTCCAGAAGAGGCAAGTCTATTCAGACAAAGTAGATTGGTGGTCTGGAGGACGGAGGGGAAAAGTAATTTATGTGGGAAGTTCGCTGGCGTGATGAGATGCTCCAAGGTTGATTATGCCGCTGGTTGCACAACTCTGTGACCACGCGGATGCCAGTGAGCTGTACCCTGCAGGGGCGGGGGTGGGGGGGGGAGAGGGAATTGCCTAGTCTGCAACTTAAATCTCAATAAAGCTGTTTTAAAAAAAACACACACACACACAAAAAAAAATCTGGTGAACCTCTGAGTGCTGGATGCCAGCCAGCACCATCTAGAGCCTAGACTCTTCTTCGAAGTGTGGACGGTGGACCTGAAGCAGCTCAGGCTTTCAACCAACTTATTAAATCTGCATCTTCCAACATCCCATAGGCACGCTTAAGCTCGAGAAGCACTGAAAGGCTTCGGACTCAGGAAACAAACTCTAGAGCGATGTAGTGATTGATGGACATTGAGAGGATGTACGTAACATGTACTTGAAATATTTCTTTAAGTATTACTTTGTCTTCTTTATTTATTTTCTGAATCGAGGGTAGTGCTGTGAGATAAATGTTTACGCTTTTATTCAAACATGATAGGCATGCTCCTAACTGATCCCCCCTTACCAAGTTCATCCCATGGCCCCTGTTCTCCATTCCCGCTGCAGTGGGCGCTGGCTGGGTTGGGTGCACAGTGAACCCCTCTCTTGCAAGCTTGTTCTTCCGAACACCATCACATTCAGCAGGTGGATGGGCTGGTCCAGAGGCTCCAAGTCGCTCTATTCACCTGCCTGGCGAGACGGCAGGGATGTCTACTGGGCTGTGAATGTCTACGAAGGAGCCTACATGGGCCTCTTCAGCATGGTGGTCTTGGAGTAGTGGGATGTCTTTTTATATGGTGGTCCGGGGCCCCAGAGTGTTTGAGTGGGCAGGAAGTGAAAGTTGCCAGTCTCCAAAGGCATGGACCCCAAATTGGCACCGCATCACTTCCATCCTATTTTATTGGTCAAAACAGGCACAGATGGGGGGCCTGGGTGGCTTAGTCAGTTAAGTATCTGACTTCGGCTCAGGTCATGATCTCATGGCTTGTGAGTGTGAGCCCCGCGTTGGGCTCTGTGCTGACCGCTCAGAAGCTGGAGCCTGCTTCACATACTCTCTCTCTCTCTCTCAAGAATAAATAAACATTAAAAAAAAAAAAGAAAAAAGGAAAACAGGCCAGAAGCTGCCCAGATTCGAGAGAAGGAGCCATAGACCTAGTTGGGGAGAGAGGAAAATGGGAGTCATTATTTAGCGGGTATAGAGTTTCAGTTTTGCAAGATGAAAACGCTCAGGAGATTGATTATACGACAATGTAAACATACTCAGCACCACTCAACTCTACACTTAGAATGCGTAAGGTGGCAAATTTTGCATTTACGTGTATTTGACCACAAGTAAAAATACAAAAAAAAAAAAAAACAAAAAGACAAAAGAAAAGAAACTCCCTTGAACAACGCGCTGCCAATTTAAGGCCACCATGTCATACATAACAACAAGCACGCGCCCAATTGCTGCTGACAGTTGGCGATCTCTTTAAGCTCATCTTAGCTGTCTGTAGGGCCCAGGATTTTATCACTGCAAAATTGTGTTGGTGGTGTCATAATTTCTGAAATAAACGTGAACACAAGATACCACAGAATGTGCCCAGTGAGACTCTGACATGGGTCCTACAGGGAGGGTGACAGAACCGGATGGGAGCAGGAGCAATGGTATACGTTCATCTGCAGTTCAGATCATGGAATATGTAGAATGAAGCAAAATTGATCATTGGGAACGACTCTCAAATGTTTCATTTACGGGTGAAAACCCAGAGGCCCATAAAAATCACCTGAGGACATGGAAGCAGAGATCATGCTCCT
The DNA here is from genome assembly GCF_022079265.1 of Lynx rufus. Lineage (NCBI taxonomy): Eukaryota > Metazoa > Chordata > Mammalia > Carnivora > Felidae > Lynx > Lynx rufus. The sequence continues at coordinate 58,443,841 of NW_025814829.1, forward strand.
GGATGAGAAGATTTAATACTGTGACTCCCTCTTTCTCCCTGGCTTCTCAGTGGGAGACATGTTCAAGGGCAGGGTGTAGGGTCTGGTGCCAGCAGTTCTGTGTGCACCGGGCCCTGTTCAGTGTCATAGTTGGGGAGGGACACTGGGGGCTTGCCTCAGGGCACACAAATTCAACTGGTGCAAACATGTTAAGCCATCATCTTAGAAGAATGGGTAAAACTCGGGACGCCTGGCTGGCTCAGTCAGTAGAGGATGCGGCTCTTGATCTCGGGGTTCTGAGTTTGAGCCCCACGTTGGGTGTAGAGATTGTTTACATACATACATACATAAATAAATAAAAGATCGGGTAAAACTTGATATTCTCCCCACTCAGCAAAAGCCTTCCTCCACCTCTCAAGTCATTGGCTCTTGATCTCTTGAACAGAGATGGGTTGAGCCCAACACCCACGGTCAGCTGAGGCCCTTTGGGCTCTTGTCCCTCCCAGGCTCCTGACCTTAGCTGGGGAGCAGCCTCTGTGTCACGTGTATACTCCACCTACTGATAGAATCCCAACACAAAGGGTCTAAGGAGATCCTCAGTGCAAGTGACATCAAGAATGTGACCAATATTTGATGTCCAAGGGAAACAAAAACAAAAATAAAGTATTGGGACCTCATCAAGATAAAAGTGTCTGCACAGTGAAGGAAACAATCAACAAATCTAAAGGGCTGCCTGAAGAATGGGAGGAGATATTTGCAAATGACATATCGGATAAAGGCTTAGTATCCAAAATCTGTAAAGAACTTATCAAACTGAACACCCAAAAAACAAATGACCTAGTTAAGAAATGGGCAGAAGACACGAATAGGCATTTCTCCAAAGAAGACATCCAGATGGCCAACAGACACGTGAAAAGATGCTCAACATCACTCATCATCCGGGAAATACAAATCAAAACCAAGATGAGATATCTCCTCACACCTGTCAGAATGGCTAAAATGAACAACCCAAGAAACAACAGGTGTTGGTGAGGATGTGGAGAAATGGGAACCCTCTTGCATTGCTGGTGGGAATGCAAACCGGTGCAGCTGCTCTGGAAAACAGTATGGAGGTTCCTCAAAAAGCTAAAAATAGAACTATCCTACAATCCGGCGATTTCACTACTAGGTATTTACCCAAAGAATATAAAAATATAGATTTGAAGTGGTACATGCACCCCCAATGTTTATAGTATTTCACCAATAGCCGAACTATGGAAAGAGCCCAAATATCCACCAACTGATGAATGGATAAAGAAGATGTGGCATATATATATATATATAGTTAGTTAGTTAGTTGGTGGAATATTACTTAGCCATCAAAAAGAATGAAATCTTGCCATTTGCAACTATGTAGATGGAACTAGAATGTGTTATGCTGAGTGGAATAAGTCAGTCAGAGAAAGACAAATACTTTATGACTTTACTCATATGTGGAATTTAAAAAACAAAACAGATGAACATATGGGGGGGAGAAAAAAGAGAGAGGGAAACAAACCACAAGAGACACTTAAAGGTAAAGAACAAACTGAGGGTTGCTGGAGGGAGGTGGGTGGGGGATGGGCTAGGTGGGGGATGGGCACAGAGGAGGGCACTTGTTGGGATGAGCACTGGGTGTTGCATGTAAGTGATGAATCACTGAATTCTACTCCTGAGACCAGTACTGCCCTGTATGTTAACTAACTGGAATTTAAATAAAAAGTTGAAATGGAAAAAAAAAGAATGTGGTCTATATTTGAAAGGAAATGTGGAGATGTTAATACTAAATCCAAATGACATGGTTGAGTATCACGGACATTTCTAAGCTGCCAAGACAGATGAGTGATCACACTGACCAGTGTCCGGTTTATGGGTGCCATCAACATAAATGACAAGGAAGTAGGCTATTTGGCTTTCCAAAGGTCAAGACGACACCAAAGCCAGTTAGCAGATTTGGGCCAGATTCCGGAACCAAAGCCCATCTCGTGTGCATCTCTGACCTTTTGACGTAGAAATCCCATTTGGAGGCGTCTACTCTAACCGTAGTGACAGATGTCGACTCTGTCCAGCATCCATCCTTGTGGGGAACAGCACCCCTTCCCTGGGGAGATTTCATCTTGGACTAGGAGGCTCTCTGTGGCAGAGCCCCACAGCACTCGAGTAGCTGGGACAATGAGTTGAACTTGAAGGAGGACATCACAGTTCCCCCCCAGAGACTACCAGAGGCTGCGGTCGTGGGGGTGGGAGCTGTGCAAGCGGGATGTAGGGATGAAGAGAAAGACAAGACCTCCCAGGGGGAGGAGCCAGAAGCAGCAGACCCATGAGATCTCCTTGAGATGATGGATGTTAACGAAACCTGTTGTGATCAGTCCACAATACATGCAAATCAAACCATCGTGCCCCTTGCCTTGAATTTATAGAGTGACGTAGGTCAATTATTTCTCAATAAACCTGGAAAAAAAAATAAAAAATTATGAGAAGACACAAAAGTGTAAAAATATAATGCCAGTCACCAGGAATATTCCACTTTCATACATGTGTGTATCCATACACATAAGTTAGAATCATGAAGCATTTATTGTTATGGTTTTATACCTTCCTTTAACTTCACATCATAAGCATTTCCATGTCATTGAATATTTAAAAAAACAATTAAAAAAATTTTTTAAGTTTATTTATTTGAGAGAGACAGAGACAGCACGAGTGTGGGAGGGGTAGAGAGAGAAGGAGAGAGAATCTCAAGCAGGTTCTGCACTGTCAGCATAGAACCTAATGCGGGACTTGTACTCACGAAACCGTGAGATCACGACTTGAGCTGAAACCAAGAGTCAGACGCTTAACCGACTGAGCCACCCAGGCTCCCCTAAAAAAAAAAAAATTTAAAGATTACCTAACATTCTATCAATGGATAAACCATACTTTAACCATTTCTCTTATCAGGTCTTCTTTTTCTTTTGCAAGATTATATATACCGCTATCATGAACATCCTTTGTGTGCGTCCCTGATAATTCCCTTAGTATCTTACCGAGTATCTCTGTGGCAAGTCACAGGAGCCCAACTCAAAGTAGCTGAAGCAAAAAAATAGAATGCATTTGCTTACATAATGGACAGAAGTCGAGCTGCCCCAGGGATGACAGATGGTCCCAAGGGCTCTAACAAGGCACTCTATCCTGCCTGTTTCTCTCTGGGCTTGCTCTCATTCTCTCCTATGCTCTAGAATTATCCTACATGAGTCAGAGATGTGCTGTGGGGTAGCTCTGGATATAAGTCATCCCAAATCATGAACCCCAGAGGAAAGAAAATACTTGATCTTTACCCCAGTCCATAAAAATCCCTGGAAAGGTCTCGGATTCCCTGGCAGGGGTATGTATGGTCACATCCACTTTGAACCAACCACTGTGTCCAGGGGGTGGGCACTCTGACTGTCAGCTTTCACCAGAACCACATGGTTGAAAAGGAGAAGGAAGGAATGTTGTTGCCCACAAGGATGGATGCTGGACAGAGACGACATCTGTCACTACGGTTAGAGTAGACGCCTCCAAATGGGATTTCTACGTCAAAAGGTCAGAGATGCACACAGGTTGGGCTTTGGTTCCGGAATCTGGCCCAAATCTGCTAACTGGCTTTGGTGTCGTCTTGACCTTTGGAAAGCCAAATAGCCTACTTCCTTGTCATTTATGTTGATGGCACCCACAGAGCGGACACTGGTCAGTGTGATCACTCATCTGTCTTGGCAGCCTAGAAATGTCTGTGATACTCAAGCATGTCATTCGGATTTAGTTTTAACATTTTTACATTCGCTTTCAAATATTTACTCCTCTTCTGGGGTCACCCACATTGACTGCTGACATATGGCGGAGTATTGAGACACAGATCGAGACACCTCTGAAGGTGGTGGCCTTTCTAGCCCTGGATCCCCATGGGGTTGGCCAAAGCTGTCACTGGGTCTGGATCTCAGCTTGACTTCTGCTTCTGCCCAGTCCTGCTTCTGAGCCCTCCCTTCCATAGATGCTGATCCCAAGGGCAATCCTTAATAAATACTCCACACATCAAACACTGTCTCAGAGTCGGCTTTCTGTGGAACACAACCCACAGCATAGCCTTTATGATCTGAAGTCATTTTGGTCTTGGATCCCAAAGTGCCTTGTATGCTTTGGTTTCGCAAGGGTATGCCTACCTCTCATGGGGTATGCTTACAAGAAGACGGTAAGCTTCTTGAGAGCAGACGCTGCTGTACGTTTCGTTAACACCCATGCCACCCTTCCCCCACCCTCCATCCCAGCACTCTTTGCTCTGAATTAAACTCAAGGATTTAGTGTGACAAGAGCAAGCACGTAAAGGGCCTTAGAAATTTTATATCTACATTATTTGCAAATCACAGTGGGGAAAATATGGACTCTTGTCTCAAGGGCTCAGGCTGATATAACAAAATACCACACAGACTGGGTGGTTTACACAATAGAAATTTGTTTCTTACAGGCGGAGAAGCCCAAGATCGAGGTGCTAACTGATCCAGTTCCTGGTGGGAGAGAGGGAGAATGAGAAAGAGACAGAGAGGATACCTTGTGTCTCTCCCTTTTTTTTATAAGGACATTAGCTTCATCCTAAGGGCCTCACTCTCGTCACCTGATCTAAAACTTACCTCCCAGAGGCGCCATCACTAGGGATTAGGGCTTCCACATATGAATTCTGGGGGGAGTCACAAACATTCAGTTCATAACCATTCTTTTTCTTTATTTTTCTTTAATTTTTTTAGATGTTTATTTATTTTTGAGAGAGACGGAGACAGAATGCGAGTGGGTTAGGGGCAGAGAGAGAGGGAGACACGGAATCAGAAGCAGGTTCCAGGCTCTGAGCTGTCAGCACAGAGCCCGACATGGGGCTTGAACTCACGAGCGGTGAGATCATGACCTGAGCCGAAGTCAGACGCTCAACCAACTGAGCCACCCAGGTGCCCCAATTCTTTTTCTAAAAAGGTCCCACGGTTTCTGGATTCCTCCCCCACTCACACTCTGTCTGTGTCTCTGTCTTTCAAAAATAAATAAACATTAAAAAAAAAATTTTTTTTTTTAATTTTTTTTCAACGTTTATTTATTTTTGGGACAGAGAGAGACAGAGCATGAACGGGGGAGGGGCAGAGAGAGAGGGAGACACAGAATCGGAAGCAGGCTCCAGGCTCTGAGCCATCAGCCCAGAGCCTGACGCGGGGCTCGAACTCACGGACCGCAAGATCGTGACCTGGCTGAAGTCGGACGCTTAACCGACTGCGCCACCCAGGCGCCCCTAAAAAAAATTTTTTTTAAGAATTACATATAGCAACGAAGGTTAAATATTCTGCCTTGTAAAGCCAATTGCAAAGTGGGAAAAAAAATCCCCTCTTCCCACGTTTCCCATTCCATTGGACTTCTTTTTTTTTTTTAATTTTTTTAATGTTTATCTTATTTTTGAGAGAGAGACAGAGAGACAGAGCGTGAGCAGGGGAGGGGCAGAGAGAGACAGAGATACAGAATCCAAAGCAGGCTCCAGGCTCCGTGCTGTCAGCACAGAGCCCGACGCGGGGCTCGAACTCATGAACCGTGAGATCATGACCTGAGCTGAAGTTGGACACCCAACCGACTGAGCCACCCAGACGCCCCTCCATTGGTCTTCTTGTACAACATCACCCTCTTCACCTCTTTAATCCTCATTACTCTCTTTGGCTGTTTCAAGTTGCATGATGGATTTACTTAAAGTTAGCTGAATTATCATCAGAGAAAGACATATATCATATGACTTCACTCACATGTGGAATTTAAGATACAAAACAGATGAACATAAGGGAAGGGAAGCAAAAATAGTATAGAAACAGGGAGGGGGCCAAAACATAAGAGACTCTTAAATATAGAGGACAGAGGGTTGCTGGAGGGGTTGGGGGGAGGGGATGGGCTAAATGGGCAAGGGCCATTAAGGAGGACACTTGGGATGAGCACTCAGTGTCATATGTAAGTGATGAATCGCTGGATTCTATTCCTGAAATCATTATTGCACTATATTCTAACTTAGATGTAAATTTAAAAAAATAAAATAAAAAATAAAAGTAAAAGTCGCTGAAGTATCAATCCTTGGAATTCACCAATATAGGAAACCTGCGCAGGTATACTAGGGCGACACCTGGTGGTGAGATTTGCAATAACATCATGAACCTCCTATAATGGCGGATTCTCAGCTTACCCCTGAAGAAAATGGAATAAAATTTTAAGAACCATTTCACAGAGTTAGCGACAAGGAGAGGGGGTGTGTGCACATGCACACATGTGTACATCTTCTTGTGCATGGAAGACAGAAATGACCCACAACACAGGCAACAAAAATGAGAGTATGATCCAGAATGTGTGCCGTTTAGCCTGTTCCTTAGGTCTTCTGACCTCCTACAAGATACCCAGCCACTCTGGGCCCCACTTTCTCGTCTGTAAAATAGAAAAAACTCATAATGCCTACTGAATTCGCTGAACAGCCTAAATGAAAAGGCATTTTGTGAACTGTATGAACACTATCTACACATACGTCTATATATACATATGGAATTAAGACTAAATGAGAGTTAAAAGAGAGTGAGTATAATTTGCAATATGGCCACACGCTCTGACAACATGTTTTTGCTTTTTTGTTTTTAATAGGGCAAGAACAAGGTGATGGAGCATGCAGAAAAGGGCTTTTTAAAAAAACCTTTTTAGTAGTCATATTGGCAGTGTTTGTGAGACTGTTGTAGGAGTATTAAGGAAAAAGCAAATGAGTAAGTATGGGATAGTCTCTTATCCATTTTGTTTTTGAGAACCCTCTACTCAATTTTGGAAGAAGGGGTACACAGCTGTAAGATAGAAGCGGTTAAGCAAAAATCTTGTGGTCCTGAATTTGAAGTATCCGTATGAATAGATGGAGTATTTGTGTATATTATATTATATTATATTATATTATATCATATCATATTATATTATACTATATTATATTATGCTATATTATATTATACTGTACCATATTATACTATATATTACATTATATTATATTACACTATTCCATATTATACTATACCAAATTATACTATACTATATTATATTATACTGTATTATTATATTATACTATACCATATTATACTATATTTATATTTTATATATTATATTATATTATATTATATTATATTATATTATATTATTATATACAACTTCCACTGAAAAGGCTCAGAAAGAAAACAGCAACCAACAACAGTGAGCATCTTTGGTGCTGATTATTATTCTGAAATACCATTTCCCACTAACAGAAACCCAGGCTTCTTGAAGAAATGACTGATTCCTGGTTTGAGGCAGGAAATGTATACATTGACCCTGTGACATCACTTACTCATATCAGATGGCAGCAAAGCTGTCTTAGACGACTAGATACTGTAAAAAGGATTCAGGGGCCAATGGTAAGAGGCATCCACTTGCCAAAGGTGGAGTCATTTCTGCTTCAGTAATTCCAAGGGATTGAAATTTAAATCCACAGGTTCATAATGATATACTTTTTATTTTAAAAAATATTTAATGTTTATTTATTTTTGAGAAAGAGAGAGAGACACAGAGCACAAGCGCCAGGTAGGGGCAGAGAGAGAGGGAGACACAGAATCCAAAGCAGGCTCCAGGTTCTGAGCTGTCAGCACGGAGCCCCATGCAGGGCTCGAACTCACAAGCCACAAGATAGTGACCTGAACCGAGGTCGGAAGCTTAACCGACTGAGCCACCCAGGTGCCCCTTTAATTTTATATATATATATATATATATATATATATATATATATTTATTTTTTTTTTTTTTTTTTTAACCTGGGTGCCTGGCTGGCTCCATCAGTAAAGCATGTGACTCTTGATCTTGGGGTCATGAGATCCAGGATGGGCATAGAGCTTACTTTAAAATAAATAAATAGGGGCGCCTGGGTGGCGCAGTCGGTTAAGCGTCCGACTTCAGCCAGGTCACGATCTCGCGGTCCGTGAGTTCGAGCCCCGCGTCGGGCTCTGGGCTGATGGCTCAGAGCCTGGAGCCTGTTTCCGATTCTGTGTCTCCCTCTCTCTCTGCCCCTCCCCCGTTCATGCTCTGTCTCTCTCTGTCCCAAAAATAAATAAACATTGAAAAAAAAATTTAAAAAAATAAATAAATAAATAAATAAATGTCATCACATTTGGGGGATGCTTGAAACACCGGTACATAACTGGAAAGAATGCAGCACTTTTCCCACCTTTCCACATGAATTGTACCGCTGGGAAAGCAAATGGTAGATGAAGGGCATCATTTCCATATGAAAGTGTTAACAACTAAGAAATGAAAGAGAAGTGATGGAATTAGAGTGTTACCACTCTGCACTCCCAACGAATTAATGGATTTCGGCATTAAGCAGCAATGGCTGCTAACATAACAAAAGGGAATCGGACGGTTTTATGCCTCCTGATTCAAGATCACATCACCGCTTATGATTTCGCCAACGGGATTGACCTGGGTCTCACCACGCCTCAGCGTCATCCAACCGCCAAGTGGTAGGAAATCCAGAACCTGCTGACCTGTACCAAGAGTACGTCATTGGGCGACATCCAGACTACAGAGAATTTCGCAAGCCAAAGGATTCAGGTTGTTCAATGGATAAAGTATAAGGCTGAGAAAGGGATCAAGGGGAAACTTAAAATAATATCAAAAATTTTAAACGGGGGCTCCTAGGTTCAGCATCAGTCGGTTCAGCATCCAACTCTGATTTTGGCTCAGGTCATGATCCCAGGGTCGTGGGACCGAGCCCTGTCTTGGGCTCTGCACCGAGTGTGGAGAGATTCTCTCTCTCCCTCTGTCCCTCTCCCCTTCTCATGCGCTCTCTCTATGTAAGAAGAAGAAAAACCTTAAAAGGACAACTATAGAATCCCAGGGTATTTACCTGGGTGAAAGGACTATAGGAAACACAGGCAAGTGATCAGCTTACTGGTTACTTGGGAGGAAGAATATGGTCAGTATGGGGCACGTGGTGGTGGTGGTGGGGGAGCTCTACTCAGTGGCTGGCAAAATTTTATTTCTTTTTAAAAAAAATTTTTTTAACGTTTTATTTATTTTTGAGACAGAGAGAGACAGAGCATGAACGGGGGAGGGGCAGAGAGAGAGGGAGACACAGAATCGGAAACAGGCTCCAGGCTCTGAGCCATCAGCCCAGAGCCCGATGCGGGGCTCGAACTCACAGACCGCGAGATCGTGACCTGGCTGAAGTCGGACGCTTAACCGACTGAGCCACCCAGGCGCCCCTCAAAATTTTATTTCTTGATCGGGCAGTAGTTACAAGGGTGCTATGATGATTCATTAATATATGCATTATAATTAAATATTAATACATTAAATATAAATATAATAGTATGTCAATATAAAATTCAATATTAATTTCACACCTCAATTTTGAGTATTAATCTGAGTATTAAATACTAACATATACTTTATGATTTATTAAGCTCTACGTTTGTTGTGTGTGATTTTTCTGTATCTGTGTTCATTTTTGCAACAAAAAAAAAGCTAAAATAAAAAAAGAAATTGGCTGGCAGAAATTTGTGGAATCTTCTCACAGCAGAAGCACACAGAGGGTTTTTACAGCTTTGTTTTTACACTTAACCTTTCCAGTTGATAAGGTAATGGTAATTACTTGGGTTGGCCACTAGGGTGTGCTGTCCGTTGCCCACAGCCTCTGTGCTTGATCCGGTCAAGAGGGACTTCCACGTTTCTGTAATGCCCCGTGAACATTAGGACAAAGCAAGCCATTATCCCATTGTCCTTTGATCACGATCTACGTTAAGTGTCAGAACCGGCAAATTTTATTTGGAAAGTTAGATCCAATGTGTAAATACAGTGTAGATACTGAAAATGCTGTAGCTTTCTCCCCCTTTAAAGTAAGTTTTAATTTATTTAATAAGTTATTATAACGAAACCTCATGAGCCATCATAACAAAACATTAGGACCTAACACGTGGAAGATGAAGGGTGACGTTGTCAGATCCGTCTTTTATACAGATGACAGCACACCCGTGGCGAGGACAGAAACTCTCCAGGGCTCTTCGGACGTTCCATCAAACATGTCAGGCACGCTGCCCTGGGGGGACTGCCACGAGCAGCCAACCGGCCTTTGAGGGCCCCTGGAGAGTGAGAGACGGTGTTGGCAGGGTCACGGCTTTAGAGCCGAGATGGGGAGCAAAAGTGGGACTGTGAGCCCAAGAACCGTCCTGCCTGATGCGCAGTGTGGAAAGGGCTGCTGGTCACAGAATTGTATTCGGAAGCTTGGCGGGCCTACATCTTCCGCGGGGAACAGTGGCTCCTGTAAACAGCTGCTTGTCTTTCCTCTACGGGGTGAACAGGTGATCTCTTAATAGATCCTGGGTCTCGGGTGCCTTGTGTTGCTAAGGAAATAGAAAGCTTCTGAATTGTTCATAGGCCAAGAAAAAAAGATGCTTTGAGTTTTGTAAATTTTTTAAAACTATTTATTTATTTATTTATTTGAGAGAGAGGGAGAGAGCGCGAGCACGCACCTGTGAGTGAGGGAGGAGCATAGAGAGGAGAGAGAGAGCCAGACGCTCAACCAGCTGAGCCACCCAGGCGCCCCGCGTCTTGTGATTTTTCTACGAGAAAAATTTCTAATTTTTACTCTGTCATTTGGCCGGACGTCTCCAGCCACCCCGAGGGTGTCATGCAAGTGCACGTGGGTCGGCGTGCATGTACGTTTGGCACAATGCACTGGAGTCAGGCATTCTGGTTAGTTTTTGAGATGGGAGATTGGGTGGCTTCGTTCATCCGAGACACCCGGGGGCCCACACCCTTCCCCTTCCCGCTGTGTCTTAGCGGGAGAGGTGGGATGCTGGCTGAGGGCAGGGAAAGGCAGGTGGGGAGGATTCCCGCTCGGCAGACACCTGCCGAGGCTTGTCCCTGCTCCCTGGTGCCATTTAGGGACCCCATGCCTCAACCCAGAGCCCAGATCCAGCCTCTGTCGCTGTAGGACATTCCCAGGAGCCTCAGGCATACACTTTGTTCTGGGCTCGCCCCTGCTCTGGGTACCCCACAGTGTCCCAACCTCTAGGCTTCCTTCCGACCCTGCCAGCCTCACTCCCCCGGTGTCCCCTCCTACACCCTGACGCTTCCTCCGGTGCCCTCTGTTCTGAGGCACATGCCATGGTTAAGAAATGGACTCTGAGCTCACAGAGAACCAAGTTAGAGTCCCGGCTGAGCCACTTTTTTTTTTTAATTTTTTTTAATGTTTTTATTTATTTTTGAGACCGAGAGAGACAGAGCACGAGCAGGGGAGGGGCAGAGAGAGGGGGAGACACAGAATCCGAAGCAGGCTCCGGGCTCTGAGGTGTCAGCCCAGAGCCCGACTCGGGGCTCGAACTCACGGAGTGTGAGATCGTGACCTGAGCTGAAGTCAGGCGCTTGACGGAGCCACCCAGGCGCGCCCCAACCGGCTGAGCCACTTTTACGTGACCTTGGGCAAAACATCTAACCTCCCCAAGCCTCGGTTTCTTTTTCCATTACATAAGGATGGTAAGGATAATAATATTGATGTAATATTTATCTTTTCACAAAGCAAACATTCACCTGTAACCAACACCAGATCAAAAAATAGAGCAGGAGGCACCCCGCGCTGCTGCCCCCTCCCATTCGCTGACGCGGCCCCCGCCCCCCGACGTGGAGACCTTAGATTTGTCTGGTTTTGAACTTTACGCAGATGGTAACCTACAGTGTATACATTTTCAGGTCTGGCTTTTTCCGCTCAACCTTCTTTCTATTTCTGGGATTCACCCACGTTGTCATGTTAGCAGTGACTCCTTCTCGTTCTGCCACCGATGAGCACTTGGGTCCTTTCCAGTTTGGGCCATTACCAAGAAAGCTGCTAGGAACATGCCAGATGTTATCTTAAGCAGTAGAAAATAAACACGCTCACTCTTTCCTGCACTGGGGCAGAACAAATTCTAGACGGAAATATCACACGCATGGGGCACCTGGGGGGCTCAGTCGGCTCAGTGTCTGACTCTTGGTTTCAGCTCAGGTCATGATCTCCTGGTTTGGGAGTTTGAGCCCTGAGTCAGAGCCTGCTTGGGATTCTCCTTCTTTCTCTGCTCCTCCCCTGCATTCTCTCTCCCTCTCTCTCTCTCTCTCTCTGTCTCAAAATAAATAAAATAAACTTGGGGCGCCGGGGTCACCCAATCAGTTAAGCACACAACTTCGACTCAGGTCATGATCTCATGGTTGTGGGATCAAGCCCTGCGTCGGGACCCACACTGACAGAGCAGAGCCTGCTTGGGATTCTCTCTCTCCCTCTCTCTCTGCCCCTGCCCTGGCTTGTGCTCTATGGCTCTCAAAATAAATAAAGAACATTTGGAAAAAAAGAAATAACACACATATTACAGAGTTGTTTCTGAGAGGTAACATGGCACGATGGAAAAAGATACAGGGTTTAAGATAAGGCACACTCATGATCGAATTCTGCATTTTCCACTTACGAGTAGTCAGACTTGGACAGTTACTTGCCCTCTTTGAGAATCAGTTTCATCACCTGAAAAGTAGTAATAAAAAAATATCTCTCTTTGGAGTCACCTGGGTGACTCAGTCCGTTAAGCGTCCGACTTCGGCTCAGGTCATGACCTCAGGGCTCGTGAGTTCAAGCCCCGCGTCGGGCTCTGTGCTGACAGCTCGGAGCCTGAAGCCTGCTTTGGATTCTGTGTCTCCTTCTCTCTCTGCCCCTCCTCCGTCTCTTCTCTCTCTCCCAAAAATAAACACTAAAAAAAAAAGATTTTTAAAACATATCTCCTTTGTATGGGCACCTAGGTGACTCAATCAGTTGACGGTCTGACTCTTGATTTCTGCCCGGGTCATGTTCCAAGGGTCGTGGGATCGAGACCCACATCGGGATCTGTGCTGGGTGTGGAGCCTGCTTAAGATTCTCTCTCTTCCTCTGCCCCTCCCCCCCCAAATAAAAACATATATATATCTGTCTTGTTTGGTGATAGAGATGGTCACCTGCCATGGCCTGGCAGGGAGCCCCGCACAGACGGCCCGTGTAAAGGTGTGTCTGAGCACCTGCACCAGCATTCTAGGGGTGAGAGAAGACCACAGGTGCAATGGCAGAGGCCCCTTCCCTCCTGGATGCATGTACTCAGGGTACTTGCTCAAGCAGATCTCCTGGAAATAATCTTATCATAAAATAAACAAAGGGCAGAGACATTTAAAATTTTCCAGAACGTCTGACCAACTGAAACAAATCTAACTGCGCATCCGATTGGTGCTGTATCCAAACAGATAAAGACTAAATCGTAGTACTGACTGCACACCCCCTGTGGGGTACACCCTAAGGGCAAAAGACGACAGAGAGAGAAATAGGGACACGCACGGGAGGAGCAAATCGTCACGGTAACATCTTAGGAACCAAGATTTGCAGCGTAAAAGAAAAGAGGTAAGAATATAAAACCCAGGGGCGCCGGGGTGGCTCAGTCGGTTGAGCGTCCGACTTCAGCTCAGGTCATGATCTCATAGCTCATGAGTTCGAGCCCCACGTCAGGCTCTGTGCTGACAGCTCAGAGCCTGGAGCCTGCTTCTCAGATTCTGTGTCTCCCTCTCTCTCTCTGTCTCTTCCCACTTAACACTCTGTCTCTCTCTCTCTCAAAAAATAAACATCTAAAAAAAAAATGACGCAACAGAGGGGCGCCTGGCTGGCTCAGTCAGTTGAGTGTCCGACTTGGGCTCAGGTTATGATCTCGTGGTTCCAGCCCCGCGTCAGGATCTTTGCTGTCGGCCCAAAGCACATTTCAGATCCTCTGTCCCCCTCTCCCTCTGCCCCTCTCCCGCTTGCTCTCTCTCTCTCTGTCCCCCCAAAATAAACAAACATTTAAAAATAAACAAACAGGGGTGCCTGGGTGGCTCAGTCAGTTGGGCGTCTGACTTCAGCTCAGGTCATGATCTCACAGCTCATGAGTTCGAGCCCCGCATAGGGCTCTGTGCTGACGGCTCGGAGCCTGGAGCCTGCTTCGGATTCTGTGTCTCCCTCTCTCTCTGCCCCTTCCCCCACTCATGCTCTGTCTCTCTCTCTCAACAATAAATAAATGTTAAATTTTTTTTTAAATGTTCTAGCAAAAAAAGCAGGGTAGGATGATACATATGAAGTCAAATGGACCAGAGGTTGATGGTTCAAGCAGATAAAGGCTAGTTAAGAGCCCATTATGTTATTCGCTCTACTGGGGGGTATATTTGAAATCTTCCAAGGTAAAACATTTTCAATTTTATCTAGAATTTAAATCTATGCCACAGACATAAAGTACATTGAATCTCATTAATTTGGACTAATGGAAATCAATGCCAAACTAAACTGTTTTTTAGAGTATAATTCCAATTGTAGAAAAGTGTATTTCATTTCAACAGACTGTATATTACTCGTAAGTTGATGCAGTCACTTGGACCGGGAATGTTTTAAAGAGTTCTTTAAAGGGTTCCTAGATAAAACATCCGTCGTTGCGTCTGGATGGTTAAGGCAGGTAACCTCTTCAATGTCCGTTTCAGCAAGGGCCCCAAAGGCCAAATGGTGAACAACAGGTTCCAAGTTACCTGCTGTCTCGATTGAGATAGCGACTGGACCAGACCGTCTACGCTGGACTGGAAAAGGGGGAGATCCAGGCCAGGTCCGCGGGCACCAGGTGACCACCGTCTTCTAACTTACGAGAGGTCAGGAGCTGGGCTGTGTCCTCTGCCCACTCAATCCCAGGGAAGGGATGAGGGTCCCCAGAGGGGCTCCGAAAGCCCCAAGGGCACTCGGGAGTTGGGGGTCATGACTGACGGCAGGCACGTGAAAGGGGAGAGGCCATGGAGAACAGCCTGTCTGCAGGCGGAGCAAAGAGAATCACCTGGAAATGAGCTATATTTCCGCTGATGGCCGAGCAAAGGGAGATGTTTCCAGGGACCATATGTGGACCTCATGGTGGGCGTCATGGAAGGAATTCCTCTAAGAGCACCACTTAGAATCCGGACCACCCAGAGGTGGGGTCAGGGGGTCCACACTGCAGACTACACCCCTGTCCACCATGGGAAACGCTGCTCTGTCCCCTTCACCCTGCCCCGCAGGCGTCAGAAACTGCTACTAATTTCCAAGCCAGAATTAGGCCCAAGCTTGGGAAGCGGGGACATTTTGAAATTAAATACATTTGGAGTTTCTTTTTCTTTTCTTTTTTTTTTTTTTTTTTTTTTAAGAGAGCGAGAGCACTAGCAGAGGGGAGGGACAGAGAGGGAGACACAGAATCCGAAGCAGGCTCCAGGCTCTGAGCTGTCAGCACAGAGCCCGACGGGAGGCTCAAACTCACAGACCGTGAGATCATGACCTGAGCCAAAGGAAGTCAGACGCCCAACCGACTGAGCCACCCGGGAGCCCCAGATTTGGAGTTTCAACAGAATTCTTAATGAGACTTTAAATTTTCTGAAAGGACTTATTCAGGTGACAGACACAGAAACCAAAAAAGCTTTGGGACGTAGTCATAATTTTATCCAAGAAAGAGGCAGAATGAGTCTACAGAGTAAGCTTAACAATTAAAATTTCTTTTATACTTACCTACTCAATCGAGATTTTTTTCACCAAACCACTGAAAATACTTGTAAAACCTTGGCAGTAACTAGAGAGCTGGGGATCCACACAGGTTGAGACCAGAGGGCCAGGGACCAGATGGTGACGACAGCTGAGCCCTGTCAAGGATCTTGGTGTTTGTCCTAAAAACAATGTAGGGCCCCTTCATTGTGGATTACGAGGTAGGATATTCAGTTGCACCGGGGTAAATGCGGTGGAACCTGGAGTGGAAGCAGGAAACCAGTTAGGAAACTACAGGCATCCGGAATCCAGCCAGATGGTGGTAGTAACCCTGCTGGAAATCAGGAAGACGAGGAGATATTAGACTTATTGGATGAGGAAATCT
Source organism: Lynx rufus (assembly GCF_022079265.1). Classification (NCBI taxonomy): domain Eukaryota; kingdom Metazoa; phylum Chordata; class Mammalia; order Carnivora; family Felidae; genus Lynx; species Lynx rufus. The sequence goes on from NW_025814829.1 coordinate 58,459,800, forward strand.
ACAGGGCTTTTTGATGATAGGCTATGGGGGGGGAAGAAGGGGGGCGGGCAAGAGAGGGTCCCTGGGATTATGGACTGAGCACCTGCATGGGTGTGGTGCCTTTTCGGGAGGGAGAAGGCCACAGGGGAGGAGGTCTGGAGGGAAGAATGATGAGCTTTGGTTCCAAAGCGGTCAAGTTGAAGTGAAGTCCCTGGGAAGGGAGCAGGCAGGGAGCTGGAGACGGGGCCTGGGGCTCAGAAGAAAAGGGGCCACCGAGAGCGAGTGCAGCCTCCGGAGGGCCTGGCTGGCTGGGCCGTGTGGGAAGTGACATCAGCGGCCAAGGGAAAAGCCCCAGGGAAAGTGAGGGGTGGGAGGGGAGAAAGGTCAACCCAGAATATCTCAGAAGAGGAGGCCAGAGAGCAACCAAGAAGAGGGAGAGAGAACAGTGCCATCAAAGTTTAGGGTCAATGGAATTATAATAGTGGGGGGAGGGGGGGCAGATGGTAGCCACACCCGCGACACGCACACCACACCACACAGACTTGCTGAATCACTGAGGTACACCTGAGACTAATGTAATTGTGTGTCCTCTCTACCCCGATTCAAAAAAAAAAAAAAAAAAAGTTGAGGGAGGAATAAACCACAAGTTCAATGTTGTTGGATGGCCAAGGCAAAGATGTGAAAATGGTCGTTGAGAGTTCTTATAGTTTTGACAGACGGACTGAGTATTCGGGGATAAATGACACAACATCTGGTGTGTCCTTCAACGTAATCCTGGGCTGGGGTGGGAGGCAGCGGGTGGGGCTACCTGGGCGCGAGCTGCTAATTGCGGGAGCTGGGCGCTGAGGTTCCTCAAAGAGTTAAAAAAATAGAACCACCCTGTGACCCACCAGTTGCACTACTAGGTGTTTGCCCAAAGGATACAAAAATACAGATTCGAAGGGGCACATGTGCTCCAATGTTTTTATAGCAGCATTATCACCAACAGCCAAACTATGGAGAGAGCCCAAATGTCCATTGACTGGTGAATAAAGAAGACGTGGGTACACACACACACACACACACACACACAGGAATATTACGCAACCATAAAAAAGAACGAAATCTTGCCATGTGCAATGACGTGGATGGAGCTAGAATGTATTATGGTAAGCGAAATAATCGCAGAAAGGCAAATACCCTATGATTTCACTCATCTGTGGAAACTGAGAAACAAAACAGATGGACATGGGGAAGGAAAAAGAGAGAAGGAAGCAAATCATAAGAGACTCTTAAAGACAGAGAACAAACTGAGGGTTGATGGAGGGAGGTGGGTGGGGGATGGGCTAGATGGGGGATGGGCATTAAGGAGGACACTTGTTGGGATGAACACTGGGTGTTATATGCAAGTGATAAATCACTAGTTTTGCCATACATGTTAACTAACTAGAATTTTATTTTATTTTATTTATTTTGAAAGAGAGAGCGTGTGTGCACTCACGTGGGGGAAGGGCAGAGAGACAGGGAGAGAGAGAATCCCAAGCAGGCTCCGCACTGCCCCTTGGCTAACCAGAATTTAAATGAAAACTTGGGGAAGAAAAAGGTTGTATTTTTTCCATAATAAAAAGTAGCCTTTGGGGGCACCTGGGTGGCTCAGTCGGTTGCCTCCGACTCTTGATTGCAGCTCAGGTCATGATCTCACGGTTTGTGAGTTCAAGCCCTGAGTCGTGCCCCGTAGCTGGTAGCATCCTCTTGACCCAGAGGAGAGCCGGGCACCTAGCAGGTGATCAAAAAACATCCTTAAGCCAATGAATGAGTGAAACCCACCGGAGAACATTTTAGTTTCAGCTTTAGTGACAAGCTTTTCTTTTTTCCTTTTTTTTTGGAGGGAGGGATGGCGCTTCTGAGGGCTGATCTGTTACTTTGCCCAGAAGGTCAGTGTCTCCTGAATCGTGTGCCGCATTGCTGTCCTCTCCTTCCGTCTTCCTTTTCCCAATGCAGTTAGTTTTTATTGCCGCCACCAAGAACAGTTCCCAGACTTAGCACTTCACATCTTGTGACTTTGAAAAATCCCCCTCAAATACGAACATAAAAATCCTACTCTAAATGCAAAAGATAAGTTCACCAAAGCGTTGCTCTAAAGAAAACGTCCACTTCAAATCCTCTTTTTTTCACTTCACTTGCAATTTAAAATTAGAAACGAGTCTTGGGGCGCCTGGGTGGCTCAGTCGGTTAAGTGTCCGACTTCCGCTCAGGTCATGATCTCACGGTTTGTGAGTTCGGGCCCCACGTCGGGCTCTTTGCAGACAGCTCAGATTCGGATTCTGTGTCTCTGTGTCTCTCTGCCCCTGCCCTGCTTGTGCTCTGTCTCTCTCTCTCTCTCTCTCTCTCTCTCTCTCTCTCTCAAAAATAAATAAACATTAAACAAAATTTATAAAAAAAAATAAAATTAGAAATGAGTCTTGACCCCCACCTCCCCCATCAAAAGCTGGTCCCTGGAAGAATAAAAGCATACCGAATGATTCCAACAAACTTTTTGAAAACCACATTACCTTAAGGTAATTTAATTTAATTTAATTATTTAAGGTAATTTCCCTTTTGAAATACTAACGTTCGAAATGCTAACCCTAGCGAAAAATAGTAATACCTTACATTTGATTGTGTATTATATGCATAAGCGTATGCCACCCGGCCCCAGCATTGTTTGAGATGGCAGGCGGTGAGGGCCACCGAGGCAGGAACCCTGGTTAAGGCCAGTGTCTTGGGCTCACAGACTAAGCTCCACTCTCTCTAGCTGTGTGATCCTGAGCCAGTCACTTCTGGGCTTCAATTTCCTCCCCTGTAGAAGGAGGTATTAATGCCTCCCTCACAGGGTTGTGAAGGTTAATGAAAAGCCCTTGGAACACCTGAAATGTGTGAGTTAGTGAATATTGCCTATGTACTGTCTTTCTTTTTACAGATTAGGAAACTAAGACCCAGAAAAGTTCACAAATGTGCTTAAGGTTGCACAGCCAGGAGGCATCTGAGTTTTGACTCATCCCCAGAATGTCTCACTCCAAACTGAGTGCTCCTTCCATCGAACTACAATTATCTCCCATTTTAACAACGAGAACGTTCGGCTGCGCTTAGACAAGGTCAGAAATAAGAACCCTCAAATTATAGCATGCAATCGGGAACCGACAGCAAGAATACCATTTTCACGTTCTCGCGACGTCCCCATTCTAGATAGATCAATCACCAAAGCACAGAGATTTAACTACTGTTTTACCAGCAACAAAGTACTGTGATCCTTTAAGTTATAGCTAAGTAATTCCCTTTGGGATTGTTTTTTGTTTTTGTTTTTGTTTTTTCTCATCACTCCTTCTTACTGGCCTCTGTGACTGGATGCAACTGTATGGCGTGTTACAAAAATACAGTCAATCTCGTTATTCACCATAAAGTGAATGTCCTGTAAAGTCACTGCGAACAGAGTTACTGAATTCGCAGGGCAAAAAACAGGGTTAGGTTCCTGTGAGCCTCCGGCGACAACATTTTTGTCAAGCAGTCAAATCATAACCTTGTTTTATGTGTGTTTCTGTTTAAAGACACCTTATTTAATATACATTGTTGATTCGTTAACATTGAACTTAGGGGCGACATCACTGTAACTCATGCCTGAGCAAAGCGTATCTAACACGTATTTCTCTCGTAAAGTATTTCACGGCCCTTCTTGTGCTCAGGAGCGTTGCCAGGACCCCAGCACTACACTCGGGGGCCACTTTAAAGAGCAAATCACCCACGAAAAACAGAGCAATGTCAAAAAGCATGGCATTAAAGTGACCACGAGAGGGACATTTATAATATTCAAGCTAATGAAAGGCAGAATGCCACCGTGTTCTACCTCGGTTGGGAAGGTGCGCATTGGGCAACTCAAAATTTTCACCACGCTGTGTGTCTGGCTGTGAATGACCCAGGGACTTATTTGAGGATAACAAATCAATTTTAGCAAGGAGATGAGTTCACAAATGGAGTCTGCAAATAACTGTCAGGAAGAGCCGTACGTACTCGGAACAGAGACAGGCCATGTGGAAGGGGGCCGTGAGCTTCTAGACTGGCTCGCCTGTTAAGGAGGTGCGTGGACAAGTCCCCAAGTCGATCTCCAACTGGATCCAGAAGTCCTCGCGGCACTAACATTCATTGATGCATTTAATGACTGTCACATAAGCATGCAATAGACGACTTGATGTAGATCATGAGACTATATGGATCATGGGACCTTTGCGACTCTGGGCAAACAGCTAACCTCTCTGAACATAGATTCCTTCTTTACAAAACGGTAACATTTGGCTCAAAGAGTTGCTGGGGTGGACAATGACATGGGATAATAAATGAAATCATAATATATGCGAAGTGCCTAGAACATGGTGAGGACTAAAACGGTCATTCTTTCCTGAGAATGTAGAAAGCCTGCTTATTAATATAAACTAGTTCGGGGCACCTGGGAAGCCCCAGATCGGTTGGGCACCCGACTTCGGCTCAGGTCGTGATCTCACTGTTTGCGGGTTCGAGCCCTGCATCGGGCTCTGTGCTGACAGCTCAGAGCCTGGAGCTGCTTCGGATTCTGTGTCTCCCTCTCTCTCTGCCCCTCGCCGACTCGCGCTCTGTCTCTGTCTCTCTCTCTCTCTCAAAAATAAATAAACATTTAAAAAAAATTTTAATAAATAATACAAACTTGTTGAACTGCATGCTGGGAAAAGGGGCTACTTAATAACTTCATAAGATCCAAGAATAATCAATGACGAATATGTTTGATCAAGTACCTAGTGGTTTCTAAACTGGTAATAAAATATGTCAAGATTGTTCCTGAGTTATTGCCAATTAGTAGATTAAATGTGGCCAGCTCAGCCCCATCAGGTTATCAAAAGTCCCTGGCTTTCTCATGCACTGATTCATTCATCTGTTTATTCCACAAAGATTCACAGACTACTTACTATGTGCCAGGCACTGCTCCAGGCCCTGGAGATAAAGCAGAGAACGAAATAGTTAAGTCCCTGCTCTCCAAGAGCTTATGGTCAAGCCTAACGAGGGGCAGACAATAAACCGAGATCTAATGCAGTGTCTGGTGACAATCAGGGCTAAGAAGAACAATAAAGTGGCTCAAGGGGACAAGAACAACGTGAGGAGGGCCCCCTTAGATGGCAGGGTCAGAGGAAGCCTCTTTAAGGAGGTGCGTTTGAGCAGCAACCAGGATGGTGGGAAGGAGAGACCCGAGAGAAAACCCAGGCAGGGCAAGGGCACTCCAAGCCTTGAAATACGAATGAGCCTGGGGCACCTGGGTGGCTTAGTCAGTTGAGCATCGGACTCCTGATTTTGGCTCAGGTCACGGTGTCATGGGTTCGAGCCCCGCTTTTGGATCTGTGCCGACACATCTGAGCCTGCTTGGGATTCTCTCTCTCCTCTCTCTCTGCCCTCCCCCCGCTCTCTCTCTCACACAAAATAAATAAATAATAAAAAAAACAAAGAATGAGTCTGTGCATCGGATAAACAACATGGAGGCCGGGGCCCCAGAGTGTAGGGTCAAGAGGGGAGAGCAGTACATGAGGTCAGAGTGGTAGGACAGACCAGCTCATGGAGGCCAAGGAGGTCACGCTAAGGACTGTGGACTCCTTTCTAGATACTGTGGTGAGCCAGCCAGTCATGGTTGGGAGCAGGGAAATGACTTTTCTGATTTGTTTGGAAAGAGTAACTCTGGGTGTCATGAGGCAAAGACCATGTGAGGGTCAAGAGCGGAAGCAGAAAGACCAAGCAGGGGCTGCCCCGTCACGTAGGCAGGAGGTGGTGGTGGCCTGAAGGAGGGTGCTCAGCTCCTGAGTAACAGGATGTAACTGGTGCCGGATTAACTATGTTCATGGAAGTCATGGTGCGGGAATTCTTTACTGACAGCTGGCGGGACGGTTAGGCGCTCTGTACCCGAGTTGGACTCTAACTGGCCTTAAACAAATCTGAGGGGAGAAAAAAAGCAAAAGTTCTCAAAACCACCCCTTTTTCCTCTTTCAGATCTCTGTGACCTTACCCTGCAAGACCTTTGAAAAGGAAAGAATATACTGGAGATTTCCTTCGTGGAATTTTTTTAAGTCAGGTAAACATACATTGAATGAATTTGAATTGCTTTTTAAATCCAATTATGAAATATTTAAAGCCACTGAAAAGCATAAAATACAACAAGCCTGGCTGGCTCAGTCAGTTAAGCGTCCGACTTCGGTTCAGGTCATGATCTCTCGTGGTTTGTGAGATAGAGCTGACAGCTCAGAGCCTGGAGCCTGCTTCATATTCTGTGTTTCCCCCTCCCTCTACCCCTCTCCCCCCTCATGCTCTGTCTCTCTTGGTCTCTCAAAAATGAATAAATGCTAAAAAAAAAAAAAAAATTAAAGTAGGGGGCGCCTGGGTGGCTCAGTCAGTTAAGTGGCCAACTTCGGCTCAGGTCATGATCTCGCGGTCCGTGAGTTCGAGCCCCACGTCGGGCTCTGTGCTGACAGCTCGGAGCCCGGAGCCTGTTTCAGATTCTGTGTCTCCCTCTCTCTGACCCTCCCCCGTTCATGCTCTCTCTGTCTCAAAAATAAATAAACGTTAAAAAAAAATTTTTTTTTAAATTAAAGTAGAATAGAATCTTCCTGGTTGCCTGTCCTCAGTCACATACCTCTCCTTCCCCACAAGAGGAAATATTTTCCTTAATTTGGTATTATTATTTCTAGGTGGACCTTTATGTTTTTACTACTTTATAGGCATTGCTACATGCATAGTGTTGTTTTGTATAATTTTAAGCTTTATATAAACACTTTACATATCTTTGCGCGGTTTACATTTTGTTTCAAATTATGTAAAAAATATTAAAATTATTGTAAAAGTCATCCACGTTGATGTTAATCTAGTTCACTTGCACTGATGATATATATGTTATTGCTGACTTCGCCACAATTAATTTACCCATTCTCCCATTCAAGACACTTACATTGTTTACATTTACATTGTTCTATTGAATTAAATCTGCATTTTAACAATACTCCCAGGAAATTTATGTGCACAAAGTACCAGTCTAGCAGAAGCAGTCCTTCTCAAATTATTGATGATGAACCAGTTCTGTCTTGGTTTTTACATTTTCAATCTGTTACACACGGATATTTTGTAAAATATCAACATTTCAGGGGCGCCTGGTGGCTCAATCGCTTAAGCGGCTCAGGTCATGATCTTCCGGTTCGTGGGTTCGAGCCCCGAGTCGGGCTCTGTGCTGACAGCTCGGAGCCTGGAGCCTGCTTCGGATTCTGTCTCTCCCTCTCTCTGCTCCTCCCCTGCTTGTGCTCTCTCTCTCAAAAATAAATAAACATAAAAAAAATTTTTTTAATCAAAATTTGATATCACTGCTCAGGAAGGGAAGGGCTTATCCAAGTTCAGGTGGTCTGGGAAGTTCCCTGGAACGTGGGGTTGAGCTTGCCATGGAGACTGGGACATGACCAAAATGGAACACCACGTCAGGGAGTCTGCCTGTGGGAAGACAGCAGAGCGGGGAACCCTTGCCAGCCATTCAGTGCAAAAGTAGTTTTCAGAGAACCCATGACTGACGAAAACATTTCAGGTAATTGGAGGATATGTGCGACAAAGTCGACATGAAATAGGGAAGTTGCCAAAGAAGACTTTGCCTCGTTTGATTATATACCAACTATGGATGGAAGGAGCAATCTGAAAGATTTGAATAGAAAAAAGAATCAACTTATGGGGCGCCTGGGTGGCTCAGTCGGTTAAGCGTCCGACTTCAGCTCAGGTCATGATCTCACAGTTCCCAGGTTCGAACCCCACATAAGGCTCTGTGCTGACAGCTCGGAGCCTGGAGCCTGCTTCCGATTCTGTGTGTCCCTCTCTCTCTGCCTCTCCCCCACTCGCTCATGCTCTGTGTCTCTTTCTGTCAAAAATAAATAAACATTTTAAAAATCTTTAAAGAAATAACACACACAAAAAAGAAAAAAGTAATCAACTTAAAGACTGCCAAGCTAAAACCGAACTACTTGGGAGCCCTGATCCACAAAAACAATATATTATTGAAGATCCCTATTACAGGAATGACTCCAACTCGAGGATGTGTACCTGGTGGTGTATCCATTCACTGTCGAAGACCGACACTGACTACACCAAAGTGAGGTTCAACATTTCTCAGTAGCGGTGTTAAAGGGAAGTAATGTCCCATAGCTCAAGGCCACAGATGCTTCTCCAGTTGACTTAGTGTTTCTTACCTTAAAAAAAAAAAAGAAAAAAAAAAGTTGTAGATGGAAATCAGTTGTGTTCGGCAGAGAAATACATTAAAATCTTCGATTCAGACAGTTTATGGAGCACATTAAGTGTTCTCAGACCAGTTGAACCTCCCACTTCGCCCCAGTTACAAAGATGGGGGCCAAACAAAATGGTAGACCCGCAAAGTGGAACACAAATGAAGCAAACAGCTTATTGTCAAGGCCAGATCAACCTCGGAACTCACAGTCACAAATGATCTCCTCTACTTCTTCAGGAAGTTTATGTAGATAATTTGATAAAGAAAAAATGCGTTCTATTCACTTTTCATCTTTCTATCTCAGGGCCTTTTATTGAATAAGAATGGCCCCATGCATAGGAGCCTCCAGCTTCAGCTCAGGTCATGATCTCATAGTTCGTGGGTTCGAGCCCCGCGTCGGGCTCTGTGCTGACAGCTCAGAGCCTGGAGCCTGCTTCGGATTCTGTGTCTCCCTCTCTCTCTCTGTCCCTCCCCTGCTCACGCTCTGTCTCTCTCTTTCTCAAAAGTAAATCATCGTTAAAAAATAAAGAAATAAAAATAAAAGGACAGGAAAGAGAGAAAGATTTATGGGGTTAATCGTTAGCACCTTTAATACTTCTTAGATTTTGTATGCTTAGTTTATCTCATAAGGAAATCGACTTATTTGTTCCCACTTAAACCACTGTACCTGTGAAATTTTAATATACCCAGAAAGAAGGACACCACATGCTGGCTTATCTTACGGTCAGTTTGAGGAATGTGTCTGTTTTCATAGGCACACACACACCAAAATGTAAATGTATATTGGCTTAGGTGGGACAAAAACCATTGTAAAGGTTGAGAAAGGAATTATATTAGGTTGAAGTGCTTGAATATTAACATGTTAGGTTAATAACCTTTCATCAGTGTTTAATAAATGTATAGGAAAATATGGGTGATTTCTGTGTGCTTTAAAGTAACTAATCTCCCAATTCATATGGAGATATAGCAGGAAAGACTGTTTGCAAAATAAAATGGGGAGCTATAATAACACAACTGAAATTAAAAAAAAAAAAAACGGGGTGGGGAGGACACTGGAGGGAAAGAGAATGCCAGAAGGAGCAGAGGCTGACGTCTCAGGCCTGGGACAGTTGGACATCCTGGCATGCGCTGACGAGAGGGAGCACAGGAAGGAATTTTGGCCTCACTTCACAAATCTGAAACCTAAGGCTATCCAAGATGCAGTTTTAAACGTGCAGTGAAGAAACTAATGGTTTCTTGTACAAAGCGTTAGTTAAGGATCTTGAAGAAGACGGCATCAGTATTTTCCCTATACTTAAATAATCGTCCTCCCTAGTGGCTTTAAGAAGCAATTGAATCCCCACTAAAAGTACAAGACTTCTTTGAAGAAATGGTTGATTACAGGTCTGGGGCAGGAAATGTGCACAGAAGCGTACTGAGCATACAAAGAATGTCTATATCTAATTGTAACGCATTAAACACATACATACAGAAAATCATATCCAAATAGATCTATGAAAAGGGGAGGAGGAGCTCCAGCAAACAAACCTAGATGGATTGGCAAAGTATGGAAACCACCAGTTGACAACCCCAATGTAATCATCAGTTCAAGGCAAAATCATCCAAAAAAAAAAAAAAAAGGCAACACCGTTAGGTGAACGGATTTGGGGGAGATTTGCGTAGACTTTTAAACGCAAAAAGGGAAGCCTATCTTTACGATGGAGAGTTCCTGGTCTCCACGTTAACCGAGGGACCAAAGTTAGCATCACTGTAGTGGGACCACTGACATAGGAGCCCCCCGATGGGTTACAATCTGAAATACACATCATCTAGAAATATTCTTACTAAAAATGTTTAACTTGGATTTAATCAAGCTATTAGACCACGCGTGTCAATGGGAATATAAATTTTCTGTATAAATGTTCTATCTAAAGCAAAAACGAAACCAAAAAGCCCACAGGTTAAATTCATTTAAATACTTAATTTAGCCCATATCTATATAGGAAATATTAGTATTTCAACATGTAATCAATATAAAAAGTTAGTGTTCATATTTTACCTTCTTTTTTTGTAGTGAGTCTTCAAATCCAGTGTGCACATTTCGGGGCGCCTGGGTGGCTCAGTGGGTTAAGCATCCGACTTCAGCTCAGGTCACGATCTCACAGTCTGTGAGTTCGAGCCCCACGTCGGGCTCTGTGCTGACAGCTCAGAGCCTGGAGCCTGCTTCAGATTCTGCGTCTCCCTCTCTCCCTGCCCCTCCCCTGTTCATGCTCTGTCTCTCTCTGTCTCAAAAATAAATAAAAAAACATTTTAAAAAATTGTTTAAAGCACATTTCAATTCAGATGATGAGTTTTCATTGGAAATGCTTGATCTGTATTTAGATTTCATAAAATTTACCACTGAAAAAGGAGATTTGCATACCTAAGTTTTTCCAAGCACACTTAACATTTTTCCAACAATGAAATGGAGCATGAGTTTTAGATTCAAATTATTTCAACTTAAATTAAAATTCAGTTTCTCACTTGCATTAGCATTAGTTGCGCAATGCCTGCCATACTGGAGAGCGAAGTCCTGGACTTAACTTCCAGTTTACAGAAAATAAAGGTGATAGTAAGTAGACAAGTTAATGATACCACGAGAACAATCCAGAATGTGGGACGTTCTGCAAAACAACTGGCTTAGTTTCCAAACATTCAGTGTTATCAGAAAAAATAAGATGGGGAGACCGTCCTTGACAAAGACTAATGAGATGTAACAGTCAAATGCAGTACCGGATCTTGTTTGAAAACAAAAACCAAAAGCGTGGGCAATTGGAAAAACTTCTCTGAACAACCAGGGAACTTTGAATATGCACTACATGCTAGATGAATCACGGAATTATTGCTCATTTTCCTTAGGTGCGATAACGGCATTATGATGACATAGGAGATTGATTTATCTCGAGGAAGGATAATAATTCTAGTGGGAGAATCATTCTAGAAATGCAATTGGATCAAAATATCAATCAAAGTTGACAGGAGAGGGGCGCCTGGGTGGCTCAGTCGGTTAAGCGGCCGACTTCGGCTCAGGTCATGATCTCGCGGCCCGTGAGTTCGAGCCCCGCGTCTGGCTCTGTGCTGACAGCTCAGAGCCTGGAGCCTGTTTCAGATTCTGTGTCTCCCTCTCTCTGACCCTCCCCTATTCATGCTCTGTCTCTCCCTGTCTCAAAAATAAATAAAACGTTAAAAAATTTTTTATTTTAATAAAAAAAGTTGACAGGAGAGAAACATATCCGGGGGCATGGTGACCCCAAAATGTTTATCTTCTACGCAGCCTTTTCCCAGGAAGCGCCTAGAGGATGCCATCCTCCAAAATGAGCGAGGAAGCCAAGAAAGAGGAAGATGAGGAAGGACGAAGCAGGTGACCCAGCACAGGCGAGAGGTGGTGAGAGTCTCCAGGAGGATGGTTGGGAATCCGTCCTAGAAAGCAGCCATTCTGGACTGGACCACAGAGAGAAAATCTCCAGGAGAGAGGTCTTCAAAGAAAAACCTGGCAGGCAGGTAATACAATGTGTTTGACTCTACTGTGGGAATTTGATAACTCTACTGGAGAATTTTGAGAGAAATGTTAGTGATAGGTGCATTCAGTAGTATATTGGCAAACCACCTCTCTGAAGAGAAAAAAGAAAGAAAAAGCCCTGATTTGTAGCATTTGTTGATTTCAATGGCAGAAATACTCCCACTATTGCCTTTTTTTTTTTTAAGAGAGAGAGAGAGAGAGAGAGAGAGCAGTGGAGGGGCAGAGAGAGAGAGGGAGAGAGAGAATCCCAAGCAGGCTCTGCTGTGAGCACAGAACCTGACTGGGGGCTCGATCTCACAACCCTGGAATCAGGACCTGAGCCGAAATCAAGAGGGGACTCAATTGACTGAGGCACCCAGATGCTCTCAAAATAGCCAAATTAAGCTACCAGCATGAAGTCACTGAACAGATTTGGCAAGAGGTGCCCATGATTGGGTCTCAAGAGTCATTAACAAATGCACATATACTATCAATTGGTCCCAAGAACCAAATGGGAATTATATGGTATAATTCAGATAATTTCTTATGCAAAAAAAAAAAAAAGAGCCAGTAAGATCTAGCTCCAACAAAATTAAGCGAACGCACAAATACAGCAATTACTAAATCCCTCCCCCTGCCCAAAAAAAAGTTCTACAAGAAAAGAAATGGAATCCTATGACTCCGCGTGGCTTAGCTACAAACATTTACATTGTCGTGGCAATGTCCACACGGAGTGCGGGTTTAACACTGCAAAATGTGATGCCCCATGTTGAGAGGAGGGGGGGAAGGGGTAGAAAACAGAGCTAAGTTGTCACTATCAGTAGACAATGCCTAAAAGTGAAAAATCAAGAAATAAAAGAATAAGTCCTTTATTTAGAAATATGAAGGGAAGGGGCGCCTGGGTGGCTCAGTCAGTTGAGCGTCCGACTTCAGCTCAGGTCATGATCTCGCGGTCCGTGAGTTCAAACCCTGTGTCGGGCTCTGTGCTGACAGCTCGGAGCCTGGAGCCCGCTTCGGATTCTGTGTCTCCCTCTCTCTGCCCCTCCCCTGCTCATGCTCTCTCTGTCTCTCTCTCAAAAATAAACATTAAAAAAATTTTTTTAATTCAAAAAGAAATATGAAGGTAAACTATCAGAATAACGAGCCAAAAGAGAAAAAGGCCACTGTCTGTGGGGTACAGAACAGACACTCCGAGTAAATTAGGGCAGAAAACAGCTGCTTTTCTTTCTGACTCCATTAAGGCTTGCACACACTCGTGTGCACATATGCACACATACTCACATGCACAGACACACAAATAGGAAAGAAGAGGAAGAAAATGCAGACTTCTGGTTATAAAGGTCTGACAACACAACTTTTTACCGCTCCCTTCCTTAAAACCTATTGAAATGATGAAAAGAATATAAAAATAAATCGGCATTTCTGCTGGAAAGACAGGAGAATGTACCAGTAGAGGACCAGGACAGTAGGCATTTCCAGATGATACAGAGGCGCTGGGATCGGATTGATTATTAAACCCAGTATACCGGATTTAAAAACAACCCCACACTCAAAAAAATAAAATAATAAAATATAAAATAAAACAAAACAAAACAAAATAAAATAAACCCCACAGAAGCCTAAGAGGAAACCTCAAACCTTCGCTAGCACAGCCCTGCTAACCCCCTACAACGATATTCCCATTTCCTTCCCACCAGCCTGCAGATAACCGCGGCTGTCTAGGATGGGGTTCCGGATCCTGGATGCTCTCTCCCACATGAGAAAATGAAAGCAGACACTCTGGGCAGCGTGCCAGAGGGCTCACAACCACCAGGAGCAAAGGAAGAGGTAGAGAAGAGTTTTTCTGGTCCCGCTCTGCCCACTGCGCTCACCTACCACCTCATGTAGGACCCCTGCATCCACTGCCGGACAAACACGGAGACTTGCAACAGCCAGCACGGTTGGCAAAGCAAAGCACCACGGTGGGAAGGAGACTGAACAGATCTGGCATCGTGTTGCCCTGAGAGTCGCTCCTTTATTTCTTGTCACTGAGACCTGGACTGGATGCCATCGTTTTCAACACCTGGCTCAACTTTTTATCCATTCAGTGACTTTCTCCACACCTTCCCAGTACACCTTTTTCTTAATGTTTATTTCTTTTTGGGGGGGGAGGAGCAGAGAGGGAGGGAGAATGTGAAGCAGGCTCCAGGCTCTGAGCCATCAGCACAGAGCCCGACGCGGGGCTCGAACTCACCGCCCATGGGATCATGACCTGAGCCAAAGTTGGACACTTAACCCACTGAGCCATCCAGGGGCCCCTCCAGTACATTTCTTTCTTGTTTAAGCTAACTAGAGTCAGAGTCTGTTACTTGGAATGAAAAAACCCTTGCCATACAAAAATATGGTTGAATGATAATAAACTTAATTTTATGTTACAGAGTTTATATTTATATATCCATATATTTATAACATATATATTATACTATTATAACTAATAACCTTAACATGGTACTAATATAGGAACACACACTGTTTTCAAATGCCTATGGAACATGCACAAAATAATCTCTTAGGTAACACACACACACAAATGGATAAATCACAAAAAATAGAAATACACGTGACACAGTGTAAAACAAAACAAAACCAAAAAACTAAAAGCGAATTCCAAAACTATATCCACACTTATTTACTTGTAAAGAAATAAAAGCTGAAACTATTAAAAATTTAAGAAAAAAAATGTAATAAGAACATTACCTCTCAAAATCTATGACATACCATGGGATAAAATGATTCTCAGAGCAAATTTTATAGCCTTAAATATATTCATTAGAAACCAAAAGTGAACTAAGGGAGTCAATTCAAAAAGCTGGGGGAAAAAAAATTTTGTGTTAAAAACAACAGGGGCACATGGGTGGCTGTCGATTGAGCGTCTCTTGATTTCAGCTCAGTTCATGATCCCAGGGTTGTGGAATTGAGCCCTTCACAGACACGCTCAGTCTTCATTGAGCACGGTCAGCTCGGAGCCTAAATAAAGTCTCTCTCTCTCTCTCCCCCTTTCTCTCTCCCTCTGCCCCTCCCCCACTCATTCTCTCTCTCTCTCTCTCTCTCTCTCTCTCTCTCTCTCTCCCTCTAAAATAAAATTTAAAAAATAGATACCAGGTAAACAGAAAAAATGCAAAATAAAAAATAAGATAGATTTAAAAAAAGTGGTTACTAATGCCAAAAGCTTGTCTTTTAAGAAATAATATATAAATGATCAAAATTATTAATGAGAAGGGAGCACATGAAGATTATTTTCAAAATTATGGGAGTATGTTTTAATTATGGGAGTCAAGGCTTATGTAAGCAAGATGCAAGATCAAAAGCCATAAAAGAAAATATTGACAGATTACACTCCATTTTTTAAAAAAAAGTTAAAAGAAATGAAGTGTCCAGAAACAAAATTAAGAAGTGAAGTGGAAATAACTTTACTATGAATTAAAAGCCAACATTTTAAGGAACTGCTATAAACTAGTAAGAAAATCACATATACAAACACAATTTTTAATGTGCAAAACCTATATACAAAGTTAGTTCTTGGAAAAAGAATAACCAACAAACATTTGAAAGAATGCTCAAAGTTTAAGCAGTAAGTTTAAGATAGTTTAAGCAGGAAGACCCCACTTTTCACCCATCACATCAGCAGAAATTTTAAAACATAACACGTAGTGTTAAAAAGGTTGTGAGGAAACAGGCTCTCCAACACATTGTTACTGGGAATGGAAACTGCTAGTATTTCTGGAGGACACTTTAGCAGTAGGTATTCAATTTTTTTAAGTTTCTTTATTTATTTTGAGAGAGACAGACGGTGCGAGTGGGGGAGGGACAAAGAGGGAGAATCACAAGCAGGCTCCACAGGGTCAGTGCAGAGCCAGAGGCTGGCCTCGAACTCAGGAACCATGTGATCGTGACCTCAACCAAAACCAAGAGTCGGACGTTTAACCGACCGCCCCATCCAGGCGCCCCAGGTGGTCAGTTTTTTGTTTTTTTTTTAACCTTTATTCATTTTTGAGAGACAGAGACAGAGCGCAAGTAGGGGAGGGGCAGAGCGAGAGGGAGACCCAGAATCTGAAGCAGGCTCCAGGCTCTGAGCTGTCAGCACAGAGCTCCACCCCCCCCACCCCTCAAACCCTGAACCTCAAGATCACGACCTGAGCCAAAGCCGGACACTTAACAGACTGAGGCACCCAGGCGCGCCCCTCAATTTTTTAATGTCACACCCCTTCCAATCAAGCCACTTCCAGAAATCCATCCGACTAAAATACTTGAACATGTGCACAAAAATGTAAGTATAAAGATGCACTGAAGCACTTTTTTTTGGATTAGTGAATAAACAAAAACAGCAACAAATTTTCTGTCACTCAGAAGGAAAATGAGGTTTGATGAAAGGATTGATGAGCAGCCTTTAAAACGAATGAGAAAATCTATAGGTACTTACATGAAAAAGTTTCCAACTTAGTGTTAAATGGTAGAAAGTAAACTATTGAATGCAAATTACATAGTGAGTAATTAGATCTGTGTATCATATACATACACACAAGTAGGCGTGTAGGGTGGGCAGGTAGGGCACGGAGAGACTTCCGCTTTTTATGCTAAATTCCCATGTTGTTTTAGTAAAGGAAAAAAGGAGAAAAAAAAGGACAGTTTGGAAACCGACACATCAAACCGGTGAGTTCACCTTAGGGGAGAAAGGAGGGGGGAGAGTGGAAAAAATGTTTACTTTTCAGTCTTACCCTGTAAACTTGGGGGGGGGCATATTGTTTGGAGAGGATAATACAACTTGCAAGTATTACGCAATTTTTGTGAAAATGCCATTTTTAGTATAAAGAAACAATAATGCTTTCCAAAGACCATGAGTTTACAGTTTTTACATAAGTTTACAATTTTCCAAGTCACAGTAAAAATAAAATAGCAGCGCTTATGTGTTTCACCTGGTACTTTTCCAGTTCTCCTTCGTTTTCAACAATACTAGGAATTACTTCAAAAGAATTCCTCCCTCGTTTATGGAATATTACTACCCCGAAACAGGACCTTCCAGACCAAGAGTTCAAAGCACAATTAGCTCGACGGTTGCAGGAGAGAACCCCCACGTGGCGGGATGCAGGGGTGCGGGGCTGTTCTCCCACTGCCCAACACCTACTACAGCAGTAGGCGGTGTAACTGTCCGAGTCCACCCAGAGCTCGGGTGGCACGCAGAGCTGTCCCCATCCACCGCGCGTGGCACGGGGACTGACGGTGGGGACGAGGTCAGGAGCCGGAACGGGGCGACAGGGACCGCCGACTGCCCGCCGCGTACACGCGTGCCCAGGAGCGCACTTGCAAGGGCACCGGGCGGGAGGCGCGCGGCCCCGGCGGGGCAGTCGCCAGCGGGCGGACGGGAGGCCCGGGAAGGGGGCACCGCCCGGCCTCTTCCGCCGCGCTCGGGCCCGGGCGCCCTGACGCACGTCCGCCCACGACCGCTCCCTCCATTTTGTCCCCAGTCTCCTTCGGGCGAGGCGGGCGGCGCTCTTTTAAAGCCATTAAGTCGTGGAACTAATAGGGGAGGCGGCGGGGCGGGCGTGGGACGGCGGAGTGCAGGGGGCCGGCGCTGGGGGCTACACGGCCGCCGGCGCTGGGTGGAGCTGCCCGCGGCAGCCAGGGCTAGTCCTAGGGCCGGAAGGACAAAGGACACTCAGGGGCCGCGGGCCGCGAGCGAGCGCGGGCCGACTTCCGGGCCGGTGGGCCAGGGCTGGGGGCGGGCTGGGCCGCCGACCCGGCCGCGGGGCCCGCGCGCAGGACAAAGCGGCGGCGGCGCGCCCGCACTCCGCGCCGCGGACCCGCTTCGCGCGCGCGCGCGCGCCAGGCACCCAGGCACGCGCGCGCGCGCGCCCGACGGCCGACGGTTAGAAATGGCGGTCGGGGCGGAAGGAGGGGGCTGGGGCGGGAAGCGGCGCAGCCTCGAGGCGCCAGGGTTTTGTTTTGCCCCCGCCCCGCCGAGGATCCCAGTGCAGGGCTGTTTCACGAGCCCTCCTTCCCTCACGGCCTCGGCCCCCCGGACTGCGGAGACCCCCGTGTGGAGAAGGCGTCACCCGCCCGTTTGAACAAAGGAGACGGCCCCCCCAACCCAGGCGGCGGCCCTGCGCGGCCACTGCGGAGACGGCAGAAACCTGCCCTAAAATGGCGGCCGGCGCGCGGGGGCGGGGCTGGCGGGGGAGGGGGCTTCCGCTCGCGGCGCGGGCGGGGCGGGGCGCAGGCGCCCTCCGGAGGCCATGGCCGCCGCGCCGGAGCCCGGCGAGCCCGCCAAGGGGAAGGTAAAAGGGCGAGCGGGCCGGGGGCCGGGGGCCGGCGGTGGGGGGAGGCCACCCGCCGGGACGCGGGTTCCGGAGAGTTACCGTCCCCGCCCCGACATTTCTAGCCGCAGCGTCCTGACGAAAGTGTCCGGGACTCGGGGGCGGAGGGGACCGAGCGGCACCGGCAGTGACCGTGACACGGGCTGGCGGCACTGAAGGAGCGCGTAGCCGCCCTGGGGCCCTGCACCGCCATGTGCTGGTCGCGGTGAAGAGCGTTTGCGCGCTCCCCGAGCACCGGTGCCTGGTCTTGGAGATTGTGTCCTGAGCACGACACACGGGGACCCCGGAGTGCCGAGGAAGGGAAACTTGGTTAGATTCCGGGGAACCGCTGCGCACAGCGGGCGGAGGGCGGGTGAAGACTGAGGTTTTCCCCGTTTGCGTGCGCTCGCCTGCAAACTGCACCATTTCACGTCTGCGGAAGATGCAGTCGCTGCGGCGCGTTGCTCCCAGGATAAAAGCCGAATTCCGTGGCCTGTAGTACAAAGCCCTCACGTAGCCCCTAACCGTGCAGCGTGTGTGATTCCTCTCCCTTCCAATTGCACCAAAGCTACCCGAGGCTCTAGATAGACACAGGGGGCTTGGAAAAGGAGGGCGGTTTCTCCTAAAGGGCCTCCTGACTCCCCAAAGCAGACGGAAATGCCTCTGTCCCCATCTCCCCGGCACCTTCCCCTTAGCTACATCATTCCCGCACTCATGATACTGGATGTTCATCATTTATGTCGTCTTCCTCTTGGGCTCTTTCAGGGAACCCAATTTATATATCCTCAGTGCTGAGCGAATAACGGATGTTCAGAAAATGGAAGAAAACATTTTTTTTCAGTAGAGAGCTTGTAGAGATGCTCACTTTGGGCCAATAATGAACAAATACGCAAGACCTACTGTGTGCCAGAACGGTCCTAATCTACAGTTTTAGGATAGTCTCTGCTCAGCTTGGAAATTTTGCTACTTCGGTTACTGCTTCTCTGGGGATTTTTCCGTTAAATTTGGCTCAGGTCATCAGATGGTTAATATGAACAAATGTTGGATATTTCCATATTGAATATCAAAACATATTTGTCAGTTTCTACACTATTCGTGCCTTTTTTTTTAATGCCTCATATACCATTTGGAGTATACGTCATGTAACCAAAAGTACCCCAATTTAAAAGTTGTTTATTTCAAGAGGCACCATAACTGTAAACACTGGCATCTCAAGTAGGGCTTTTATCCCTCTGTTTGTTACCTTTGACAGATGACTGCTATCATTTAAGGGTGCAAAGTATGGTTTAGCCATTGAAAATTTAAAAACTTAATGGAAAATATACTATTGACCTATTTAATTGGTCCATCATTAGTAAAACAAAATACTGTAGTTGGTGAAAAGAAGGCTTAGGTACAAGCCGCAAAACTGAACACTACCAGATTTATGTGGCAAGGTTGGGGGGGGGGGAGAAAGCTTACTCATAAAACACTAGTACCTATCAAAGCTCATACAAAGAGATTACAAAATTTATGTAGCATAAGCTGTGACTGAATTAGTAGCCCAGGGTGATGTCAGAAAAAGAAGCCTGCAGTTCTTTTTAAAGAATTATTCAGTGATCATTCCAGTGTAATCTAGGGATTATTAGCATCAGCAAACCTAAGATAGAAATGGGAGTTAATCAAGCTGATAGAACTAACCCTTAAAAACTCTCTGCCCCCATTCTTTGCTCTCCAGGAAACTTTAAAATACAAAATTTGGTACTGGCCTACCAGGAAAGCACTGTAGGTAAATTCTGAATTTATCACCCCATTCAAAAAGTATTTACAGAGTACCTACTGAGTATTAGGCACTTGGTGCTAAAGACACAGCCTTGATCAAAACAGGCAAAATGTTCCTTGTGGAACTTCCGTGGTGCTGCAGGACTCAGACAAAAGGGAAACCAGAATTTTAGCTACTGACTCAACCATGCAAAGATCCAGGAGAAGAAGGGCAGTGTGTGCTAAGGAAGAACCATCTGGGTCGGTGTACCTAGACCAGAGGATGAGAGAGAGTGGGGGCCTTCACGACAGTAGTAAGGAAGGCATGGAGGGATTTAAAAGGACGATGGTCTGTGAAGATACTATGAGGGATGATGGTAGTCTGGTAGGAGCAGCGGAGGTGAATTTAGTTCAGGATGTGTTTGGTTCAGGTATGTCGCAGACTTGCCAACACATTGGACATGGGTTTGATGAAGGATTCAAGGATGATGGCGCCTAGGTTTTTTGGTCCACAAATTGGTGGAGGAGTGATGCGTGAGAAGTAATTCTAATTTGGACGTATTAATTCCAAGGTGCTTCTCTGACATACACAAGGCATCGCTAGACAGATGAATGGGGAAATGAAAGCTTGGGGGAGGTTAGGCGTGATTTACAAATATGGGAGTCGCCATCAGGCAAATGGCATTTAATTGGAAGCCTACATTTGGGAGCGGCGAGGGGCAGTGCGAGAGGTCATCGGAGGAGGGAACAGCAGAACAGCCAGGAACGGCCAGCAAGGTAGAGAAAACCAGGAGGCACTGTCCCTCCCATCTGAAGCCAAGGAAAGCGTTTTGAAAACAAAACGGTGGCCCGTGCCAGGTGCGCTGATGGGAGTGCGGCGGGTTTTATGGTGTCTCACGCAGGCTTCTGCCGTGCAGCGTAGGGATAAATGCTCTTTGAAGTGAGTTAAAGGGAGGGGAGGTTAACTTTAGCTTTGCGGTGAGAGGGAGCAGAAAAATGGGATTGTACCTTAGGCGGCTTGTTGGGGAGAGGGGTGTCGAGAGAGGAGGGGTTTTGTTTTTAGCCCGGAGAGGAAAAATAATGGTGCAAATGAAGGGGTAACCACATTTGCACCATTTTTGAGTGGTCAGGAGGAACCCACTGCAGTTAGGACTGGTTTGAAATAGGAAGGCACCCATTTCATCCGGTGCATCGGGAGGAAAGTATGTACCGGCCCTTGATGCAGTGGGAAATGGGGTGCCTCTATAGTTCAGTCTATTTCCTATAAATTATTAAACTGGCATGCTGGCTTAGAAATCTTTTGAGCATCCCTAATTCCATCAAGGTGAGCTGCAAAAGCTGCTTTTCCAAATCTAAGCTTAAAATTTTTATAGGGCACCTGGCTGATTCAGTCAGTAGAGCATGTAAACACTTGATCTTGGGGTCGTGAGTTCGAGCCCCACGTTGGGCAGAAGAGTGTCCGTTTTTAAAAAAATCTTAACATAAATAGTACTCCAAAGGGACTTACGGCTTGAGCCTTTTAATTTACATTTCTGAGCCTTACAATTCAGTGTGCTTTCTAAAAGCGTTCTATGTGCTTAAGACTGGTTTTTCATTAATTTTCCTATACTTGCTTTTAAGCAATCAGTCTCAACTCCAGCTTTACTGGGAAGCTGAGAATTCTCTACCAGTGAAGGGAAGATTGGGCTCTTAAAAGAAGTCTGTGCACTCTTACCCAGTTTTGATACAAACTGCCGATCTGTACTTAGTACTTACTCCCGAGATGTGTGACCTTTGGAAAACGTCCCCCCATTTCATTTATGAAAACAAAAGAAAGGGTTAAGGGATAGTGGGTAGGACAAGCTTTGGGGGTCAGGCAGACTTACTTCCACGTCCTCTCTGAACTCTCTGCAGCAGGTCACAGCCAGGCTCGGAGGTCTCCTCACATTGAGAGGTTGTGACAAGGAATGTAAAGGGCCTGGGAGGACAACTGCCCCAGCTCTAAATTACTGTTGTTTAATTAGACCAGTGTGGGTTTAACTTTAGCACAAACCAGTTTTGTTGGATGTGGTGCTGATAAATGTAGTGTGGAATGTTTGGCAGCAGCATCCTTGGCCTGTAGCCACATGTTGGTTTTCTAGAAGATTCCATTTTATAAAGTAGATGTAATTTCTTTTAAATTTTGAATCACCTCCCTTTTTAACATTTACTTTTCTTAACAGTATCTAAAAGCTGTCCCTGATCTGGTAAGATTCATAGAAGGGGGGGGGGACCCTGAAACTTTCTAAACCTAGATCTCCACGGCCCATCCCAGAATCTGAGGGCAGATTTGAAAACCTCTAAACTGAAAAAAGGTAAGTTTCCTAGCTGACTTAGTGCTATTTCAGATATTTGGCAAGGTTGGTAGCAATTTGCCTAAGTACCCCCAGAAACGTTTCGTCTGCAGATGCTGCCCGGTAGGACTCAGGCATGGAAGGGAATCCACATGAAAAAAGCCATTCATAGAGTGATGTGTGCAGTGGCCAACGCGATCGTTCCTTTTATTCTTAGGACGTCTCTGCCCAAACATGCAAGCCATAGTGACTTCCTACCCTGTGGCAGACCTGAGAAAATGGGCACAAACCACCCCTTCTGGTCTTCCCCTAGGTAAATGGGCCGGTCTGAAGACGAAGGCATTAGCCCTGGACTGCAGTGGGGAGCCCTGTCTGCAGAGCAGCTCATACCCTCCCCACCTGCCATGACTGTTCTGTCCCCCTTGGCTTTTTGAGCTGATGGGGGACAAGCGGAGTTTTCCTAAATCAAATGAACTGCTAGAAACAGAGTCAACCTCTTTGAAAACACAGGGACATATTAAGTTTGTACTGAAGAGCTTTTACAATTATCCACCAAGCAGCATTAGGGGTGTGTGTCTGGGATGGGGGAACAGGGGAGAGAGAAGAAAATGGGATAATCAAGAAGATACATAATTTCAGCTTTATTGTGAACCAAATCACACTTCTTGCCTGGCAGCAGCTTGAGCCAAAGCAGCAAACACAGGAGGAAATACAAACAAGAGTATCTTCATAATTCAACCTTTAATCTGATTTGCCATTTACTGCCCTTTTCCCATTCCTTCCGATCTTTTCCCTCCTCCTACAGAATCCTGCCTCACACCATGCTGTTCACAAATTATTCATTGAAACTTTTTAAAATATTTACTAAGAGAGCATGTGTGTGCACACACACATTTGGGGGAGGAGAGAATCGCAAGCAGGCTGTGCTGTCCGTGCAGGGCTGGATGCGGGGCTCCATCCGTGACCCTGGGATCACGACCTGCGCCGAAATCAAGGGTCAGACACTTAGCTGAGCCACCCCAGGTGCCCCATAACTGAAACCTTTATTTTTTTAAATGTTTATTTTTGAGAGAGAACGCGAGTGGGGGAGGGGCAGAGAGCCGGGGACAAAGGATCTGAAGTGGGCTCGGCAGTGACAGCTGCAGGGCTGACAGCAGACAGCCTGATGTGGGGCTCAGACTCAATCAGACCTGAGCCAAGGTCGGGACACTTAACCAACTGAGCCACCCAGGCACCCCCATGACTAAAACCTTTATATGGACAAGTCTGCTTCCTTTTTTCAAAGTCTGTTACCGAAAACTTGCATTTACTCAAGTTTTAGGAAACCGTCTCATTGTTTTCTAAGTCCTTCTTACGTAGGCATGCCAGAGTGAAGCAAGTGTGACGTAAAAAAAAAAAAAAATTGTGTCCTGCCTTCCCTGAACCCCGAAAATCGAGTTCCATTGGATATTCACACTAAGCATGTGAGGCTAAGCTGAGCAGTATGTTTTTTAATCAGGAAGAGCAAGTCCATACATCCATGCAGACTGTAGAAAAAGAAGGCAAGGTTCATCTTAGCACCCGAAGGAACTTAAATCATCTCCTAGCCTGATACCTTTCATTATAGATCGAGGGCCACAGACATTAAAGAATACACATATATCCCACAGGCTGTAGAAGTCGGTGGCAGAGCTGACAGAGAAACCCACCTGCACGTTTCCACGGCTTTCCCCATGACGCCTCCCCCGCCCCTCGGTGCCGTGTGCTATCAACAAAGACTCAAACACAGTCCAGCACAATTTCTTATCACAGGCAAGGAAACAGACCAAGAAATAGTGCACGTTTATCTTCACGTGAAATACTTTCATGAACAAAACTGATGTTCACCTGATACCAATATAATCCGAAGTCCTTGTTGACTTTAAAACAAACGGCACTATAGTCTCATAAGCGAGCGCGGCTGAGTATTTACTTTTACCATTCTGTGCTTCCTGAGGTATGGGAAGCAAAGTGTCGTTTAATTTCAGTGATCACCAGATAATTTCATTGATGTTTAAATGATCAATGATCAGAGTGACGGATGCTCTTATTTCCAAATCAGTCAATCGGCAAATTGTGGTATTAACACCATACTTTAATTCGTTTAGATGTTTAAGTTGTCCTGTTGTAATGGGGTTTTCTGATCAGATTCTCCAGGTTTCCCACATTTAGAGATTCAGACTGTAGGCCAAAGCCCGATGACCAAAGATGGTAAGTGGGTTCACGGTTGTCACACAAGCACATAGCCTAGAGTTTTTAATCTTTGCCAAACCACCCAGAAATAAAATATTTTGTTCAATCCAGGTTCTTTTCTATTTTATCCTAGACCTTTAAGCTCCTAGGAATTTTGGATGTCGAGAACATCCCCTGTGCACGAGATTCAGTATTATATGGTTCATTAGGATCTGTTGTGGCTGGCCTTGGACATTTTTTGTTAACTAGTGAGTATCTGTTTTTCTCTACGTGTGGTGAACATTTCCCAGATGGACTAGTATGTAATGTTTAATTACAATGGTCATGTTATGCTTTTTGACAGGTAGGATTAGAAGATCATGTGATGTTGGAGTAGGAGGATTTATCTTGGTGACATTAGGATGCTGGTATGTGTACTAAGTAATTCCAGAATATCCAGGATGGTGATAGGTTTCTCCAGTTCAAGCACATGCTCTTTTCTGAGCCACCTCCCACTAGAAGACTCCCCCCACCCCTGTGCCTTTGTATCTTTTAAACGTGCGTATGTAGACGCATTTTATACCATTCGTCAGATGAACAGACGAATGCAGGACATTCCGTCAACACCAAGTTACGACTTGTACTTCAGGGAAGGCCTCAACCTTTTCCACGCTCACTTCCGGCTTATGGCATCACAGCTGAAAATGCTACTTTAAGAGTGTGTTCACAACGACTGGCACAACACATGCATGAATCTGATGATGGGTTTTCTTAAGGGGGGCGGGGGGAGCCAGACCCAGAGGACCCAGAGTACATCATACATACGAGGTTCTACAAGTAAAACTAAGCTAAAGGTCATGAAAGTCCTCATTTTATGTAAAGCATACCTTAATAATAATGTGCTCATAGGTATTCTTGACATCAAACTACCCCCCACAAACAGTACTCCGAATTAGAATGGTGGTATTTTCAGTCTTGGAATAGTCGTCTGTAAGGCCTCTTGAATTTTGTTACTACAGACATCACACTTGTCTCTAGAAGAACTTTCTATGAAGAAAGACTTAACTCCTGTTCTTTTCTTACAAGGTTCCACTGTAGGTATAATTATGCAAAGCTAAGAATCCAGGAAAGAATGGCCAGAGAAGGAATTAAAAATAAGATTTTATATGAAAGTACCCACCTTGATCCTCAAAGAAAACCAGCCAACGGCAACGGCGGCAGTGGGGTGACCTCGAGCACAGAAAACCCAGCTACAACTCACTGAGGTCCACGCTAGTACACCTTGTACGTGCCGTGACTTTCAATCAAGTAAATAAAGCGTGTGTTAGTTGTAGTCTCTTTTTCCTACACTTGTGTGAACACAACACTTATTCTCACTCTTGGACTGCGGCCAGCGTAGCAGATAGTGGGCTCGTCAAACTTAGCGGCCTCACATGCTCAGAAAAGTTTCCTTGTAGTAAGAGTGTAAGTAATGGCATTTCGAGAAACAGAATCTCTCCCAGTTGGGTCAGAAAACTTGCCTTAAAAACAAGTAACAACTGCATCACTGTATCCTGTTAAAAATGAGGAAATACTTCCTGGTTTCTAAAGTTAGGTGCTACTGTAAGCCTTAAAACACTAATGGACCGTAGGACTTTGCGGATTGCTATTTTAAAAACGCACTCACCACCTGACCATATTCTTCGATTTCTTAGAACAGGTAGGATCTCTCCAAAAGTGAAGATTGTTTTTAAGTGCTCTAATTTTTCTGGAAGTGTGCAGTTTCTTTTAAATGGAATTTACATATACACAGGGCATGCACAAACATTTTCAGAACTTGTTTGGCACAAACAAAAAACTGCAGGATCACACATATATTATTACATTAATATGAATAAGTAATTTACAATTCAACCAGCTGTCATGTAAAAAGAAAGGCAAAACAGAAACAAAAACAAGGCACCCAACCAACCAAGTCTACAGCATTTATTCATTCAGGGGAAAAAAAACTCCCTTTTGGAATGGAAGCAATGGAATTATTTTTGGCTCAATAAATAGCCAACAGGACTTTTCAGGAAAATCTCTTAAATAATTTGACAAAACACAAGCTAGGGGGTCCCTTCCTGGTTAAGAGACGGTAAATCTGAACACAGACCAGCGGATAGGATCCTGGTTATTAATGGTCCTAGAACTGGATTATGGTGGTGAGCCAGAGAAACAGAACAAGGTCAAGATATCCTGAAACTTTATTCTGGGGTGTCCCACTTTTCAAAGGTAAGTGGGGAGTGCATGCTCCGTTCAGGTCACACAAGGGAGCACCCTTCCCTCCTACGCCCACCTTTCCCGTGGCCGTCCTCACCAGGGGCAGGGCGCACGGGCTATGTGGTCTCCCAGATGCCACACCTCCTAAGAATATTCTCATCATCTAGGGGCCGCCCAAGGCAGGATTTGAACACTAATGAGGAAAGGTTGTTGGAAAGGAAAATGCAGTTTACGAACATCTGTCCACTACAGACACAACTCAAAAGCTGAATCCAGTCTGTTATTCAAAGTGACCAGTCACTCACGTTTTAAGAGGCAGCACTGTATCTGCATGGGGGGGGGGGGGGGGAGACCGAGGAGTACTGATCAAACCGGACCTTTAATAAGCTGTGTGCACAGGCCACTCCTGTTCTCAGCTTCGGTTTACAAACGGAGGCGATGTATAAAATCGGGCAATCGGATTAAGCTAACTCAGTTCCCACCTTGCCCTCCCATTCTATGATTACATCTTACCCTGAGTGAGAGAAACCTCTCGGCTGGCAAAAATTTCCAAGGCCTTCACCAGTTACAAGGTTAGTTCACTTTCACAGCAGAGTAATTGCGTAAATTGAAGACCTGGGTAAAAACAAAGTTGTGACATACTTACTTGGGTTGACTCTGAAAATATCGTTTAGTAAGTTTACATGATAATGCCTTCTATTTCCTTCCTCAGTTACGGAGAGGTTACGGATCACACTCCTTGCTGGACTAGGACACACTCCGGGCCCCTCCCCCGTGGCTCCCGGACACCTTCCCCGAGGCCTCCCGACAGACCTCGAGGTCCCACCGCTAGTCTCCAACCCCGTCCGCTCACGCTCCGCCATCCAACCTCAGGCTCCCACCGGGTGAGCTCTGTGCCAAGCCTGTCTGCAGCACACCTCCGGCCACGGAGACCTGAACTCAGGCCTCTGCTTAAGCTCTCCCATTCTGGCCACAGGCAGAGCCCAAGTCCCTCGTCGGCAACTCTGGTCAGCTCTTCTCTTTACGTTCCCAACCCCTGTGCCTGGTAACACCAGTCCCCACGTGTCCGTTAAACGGTGCTCCAGGTCCCCGCTCCCCCCCACCCCCCGCCCCCCTCGCCAGGGGACTGGAAGGGCAACCTACCTTCCGTGACCTCGGGAACCTCCAGGTGAATCGCGGCTTTCACTGTTCCATTAATTCCAAAACTTCACACTAGGTGATCTAGCAGTAGATACCAGCTAAATAGCTGATTAAAATAGAATTGCGGCCATTAGTAGTTTTAAAAACGCTTTGTGGCTTATCTATAATGCTTCATTAAATCTGTCTGGTGCTCTATGCATTTCCCCCTTCCCTCACCCCTCCCTCGACTACTTGGCTTTTCCATCACAGTAAAAGGACCTCAGGGAATTTAACATTAACTAGAAGCTTTTCTTTGGACTTGTGATTTATAATGACCAAGTTTGGCAACAAAAAATTTTAACTATTCCTAGTACCATTATTTGATTTGCAAGCATCTTTTTAGTCTACGTACCTCTACTCCATCGCTGGTTTCCCTTTGCTTCGATTATATAATGCGAGGAGGTCTATATAATAAATTCAGGACTCCTGTTTATGCACTTTTCAGCAAAGAGCTAGGGATCAAATGGGGTTGGAATCCTTCTATTCCTAGATAAAAATCTGTAGCGGATGGGGGTCAAGGCACCCCTTTGAAAGTCATGTTAATATACGTACTACAGTTTGGGTAAACAGAAAGTCTTAATGAGTAGAAAAAAATAAAGCGAGTGCTAAACTTCTGATTTTTAATGGTCCTCTATAATAATAGTTTTTGGAAGCATGTTAAAATATGGCCCAGTGGTCATCCAATGAGGACAACAGAATATACCAATACCCCAATGCTGGCGTCTCACGCGGCCGATTTTATGCAGGAAGCTCCACCTTTTTTCTCTTAAAATACGAAGCTTTAGGGACAAAGCTTATTACAAAGGTCTTCCTCAAGGTATTACATGTTGAAGCTTGTAACGTTGAAGCTTGTAACTCCTACTTCAAGTAGGAGTCTTCAACAGCTATGCTTGCCTTACTCTTCATTTTCTAGAATAAAGGTTTTTTCCCAAGTATTTCTATCTTGACAAAACCAGCAGTGACTACATTAACACGAGCAGGCACTAATGTAAAAAGCCTTCGGTTGTTCATTTTTGTGAACAAATGGTATCTGTTCCACTTTCCTAGGAATAACATCCGTTAAGTTCCATATGCCATAAACTTATGGTAGGACCTCCCCTTAGGAAACCAAAGTCAACAACCTGTATACACGGGGTTTCTTAACGGAGCAGTTTCCACGGAAATGTTTCTTCCCTTTGGACTGTGAGGACAAGTCCTATGAAATGAAAGCTATGCTCTGCTATCTGAATTCAAAGCTTATTTCTGAAACAAACCTTTTTCTTGTAATGGTTTTCTTCCTCAAGTGAACAAAATCGGATTTTTACTCTTTAGTCTGAAACCGAGCAAGCAGTCTGCTCTTTCAGAAGCCATCAGATTTTAGGTGACACCGTAGAGCTCTAGTTCATTGAGCAAATCCTGATAGCTACGTCTCAACGCTATACTGTATTACCCAATACATTTCCCTCTAAGCTTCTTATCAAGCCTTTAAAGGACTTCAGGGCGGTGAGAAATTACATGCTCTGGACTGGCACAAGCAGAGCTCACACTGAGCCTTTTTATTCCTTCTGTCTTCACAATTTAAATTTACTTCCTAGTTGATTTTTCCATTTTGATATGGAGTCCCATCTCATTATCCAAAAGGATCTCAATCTATTTTCCAAATGTCTATAAACTAATAAAGAGTAAGCATGTACGCATTTAGCACAGATGCAGAAAGATCTGGGGAAAACACGGACACAGGTATCCTGGACAGTTTTCTGCATTAAAGCATTTTCCGTAATCTCTACAAGTGAGGAGAATTAAAAAGAGTGTCTTCCAAAAAGTTACAACAGAAGGAATTTGAACCATTAGACTAAGGATCTAACCTTTTAAGGGCTCGGCTCTATTTGCATACGCAGTCTTAATCCCATGCAAGGACCACCACTTGCGGGCACACCAATACTTCATACTTGGGGATGCGAAGGACAGAGGAGAAAACCTGGTTTTCCAGTTTATAGAATCTAGCCAATCAGGGTTACCAATGTCTCCCAATCCCCTACTTTTAAATGAGAGTTCTAATTAAGGTAATCCTGGAAGCCCAAAGAACAAGTATGAAATGTACAAGCAGCAATGAATTTGGAATACCTATTGGAATCACTGGAACACATTTAGTTGGGCCCTTTACTCTTCCACACAGGACATTCACATGGACAGACTAAGGAAAAGGAGATGAAATTTCAATCAGCATATATTTTTTTTTTTTTGCTTTATTACTTAAAAAAATAGATAAAGCTGGAACCTCTCGTTGTACTTGACCATGACGCTCCCACTCCCTTTGACTAGACCACTGAAATGTAAGGACACCTTCTATTACTAGCTACCTAAAACAATTGCTAGTTGCCATTCTAGTAAAAGCCCCGCTCCTTCTTCTGAAGTACCGATTTTCCCTCACCTGTCTGTAAGCCTTAACACTTCAAAACGTTTCCGTCACAGGTTGGCCGACCATACTGGCCATCTCGCTGTTCTTGGCCTTTTAATTTTTTTTCGTTGACCCTAACGTGTTGAGTATGCTTCTCAGGTGCTTGGCAAGTGCAGAAAATTTCACTGCACAAAGTGGATTTTACTTCCGGTGAGCGCCTGGACTGTTAAAGGACTGGCAGGGAAGAGCATGCCATAAACAACAGTTCAGTGTTTATTTAGACAGGTTGGCTCTCTGGCCTATGCAGTCGGAGCTGCGCATGCTCCAGAGAACGTGCTCCGCCACCGGGACGGCAACGCCACTGGCGGTGCAGCCAAAACGAAGCGAATCTTCCCCAAAGACATTTTCTCTATTTACCTAGACTGTCGTTACCGCCTCGCTTTCAACTATAGAATGTAGTTTCTCATACCCACCCTTCCAGCTTTAAAACCAAACCCCCCCCCCCGTTCCTTGTCAAGATGCAAGTATACGTTGAATCCTGGCACGAAAAGGGAGAAAAAATTGTAATATTCCTAGGCAATAATTAAAGTTAAGTACAAACTGAAACACACAGTTAAGGTCCTTGTCCCAATAACCTCCCTAACCAAGTAGCGCCTATCGATGATCTGTTCCCCTACAAGTAACTGCTCTACAATCACAACTGAATGCCCCAGGAGCTACACAATGCCAAGAAATTGTAGTTATTCCGGTTTCCATGTGGACGGCACAACCTAACTTCACAAAATACACAGGTGTTAACATTTTTAAAATAATTCCGGTTAACATTAGAACTATAGTATTTACAATCTACTGAGCCTTACAGACTAAATTAAGTTCCTTGGACCAACTCATCAGACGTACTCAATCGCCTGTAATTTTAGTCAACTGGTTAGGATGTGACGTCTGTCACTTAATGTACGCGCATGCTGTTGGCCTTCTCCTACGGATCTTAAGTGCTCGTATGGGGTCTCCAGCCGTATGCGTGTTGAAATCGACGAAGTATAACCACCAAATAAAGTAGCATACGTTTTTAACAAAAACAACAATTGGCTATTAAGTAGGTGATTTCAACTATTCAATGTCACATATACAGGATTTAAACTTCGGGGTATTAAGGGACTTGGGGATCCTGGTTTTTCTTTTTGTCTACCCCAACGCACTCAAGAGATATACACTGTGTCAATCAGCACGCCTTTAGATCACTTCCATCACAATTCTGAAGGGTTTACCTTAGATAGCAAGGTGAGTAAAAAAGAGGAGGAAGGCTAAGGTCACTCGCTTCAACACGAGCTAGCCACCATAAAGTATTTTTAGTATTTGTCTATCACGTACCTGCAGTGCTGGCACCAGGGTATAAAATACACTGGGCCTCAGAGGAACCTCAAGAAAAACTCAACCACTAACCTGGCTACACATACGACCCCCGAGTGTTTTACTGCAGACTTGAAGAAAAGGGCCGAAAATTCAAACCTAAATCCAAACAGAAGGCTCCACGTAGCAGAAGGGCATTATAGTTTTAGGTAAGTTTATGAAATTAACCATTCGAGTTCAAAGAGGCCGGATGAACGGGACTAAAACTATTTAGACAGCTAACGCAGTTAGTCTAAATACCAATTTACCGTCCCCTTTAACGCCCCGGGCGTAACCATCGTGACCTATTGCCAAGGCCCTTAACGCTACGTATCTTTGCTCTTTACCATTACTGAAACGTTACACCATTTCTCAGAGCCCCAGAAACACCGATGACAAAGTTCAGACTCAAACCATTTTAAATACTTAGGTACGCACGGCTTTAGAAAAGAATGCTGCACTCCTCTTTCCGGAGTAGTTCAAGGAATATTCTGGGGGGTGGGAGTGGCCAATTATTCTCTGCTACATCCACCCACTTTTAAAAGACATTTTATACTTACGCGTACAAAGGGAGTCGTGGAAACGGTTTTTAAGGTTACGTTACCAGACACTAAGACTTGGGCTATGAAAGACAGGTTTATGCCTTCCTTAGTAGCTTATTCTGGTTTTGGCTTTTTAAGTACCAGATATATTCCCACAGACCTATAATCAGTTTTTTGTAGGTGACTGAAGTCTACCCCAAGCTTAAAAAGGTATGGGAATACTTCATTTTTATTTGTGCGACGGGACCTATTATGAAAACGGTCCTAAGGACAAACAGCCAATTTATATTAAGCGCACAGAAAAACACATTCATTCCCACAACTGATGCAAGCATTGGATACAGAACACATTATCTCCACGAATGTAAGTTCTCCCGAAGGTGGGAAACATACTTAAGTATTACTTCTCCCGGAAAAATTTTAAGGACTCTGTCAAGGCAAGTAGTCTTTAGGAAGCTTTAATACCTTGTCAGTGCTCAGGACATGGTCCTCATTTTCAGACAGAATCTACCCTGGGCAAGTGTGAGCTTCGGGTTTTGTGGATTTAATGAGGCTTCCTTTGGTCAGACTGACTTCACTCGTGCTGCATTCTAAGACTTCATCTTACTGTCTGGCCAGGAAGGGGCCACAAGTTAGTCCTGACCTCCTAGGTCCGAGCCAGAGACCTCCACGTCGAAGGCCAAACAGGAGCCACAAGACAGAACCTACCAGCAGCAAAGCAAATGCTCTACAGGACAGGAGCTGTTACTTCATTTCTTACAGTGATCCGCCGTCTTTCCTGATTAACCTATTCCTGCGCTCCTCACACGGCTGGAGCTCACCAATCTGATCCAACACCTCACTCAGGAGGACAGGACCACCTGCCAAACTTTCTAGGGGAAGTACCGCTGAACCAACAGCAATCTCACCGGTGGAGCGGAGACATTTGTTCCCAACTAGGTCTTGTGTTTCTTCGGTTTTGCTCGCCACAGAGGGACGGGCTAGAGGAGGGGCAAGCAGGAGGCCAAGTTTCTCGTTTACAGACCCTACTCTGCCAAATGGCGTTTCTTCTTTTTCGCCCTTTTGCTTGCGATCTGATACGCTCCCCCCTCCCAGTTCCTTAAACACGAAGATTATTCCTTTCCAGGCATATTTAGTTCTAATCTTGAGGAGACCGCTGCTGGAAATTTTAACACATTCCTGGACAGTGTTTTTATCTAGTCCACTGGTCTTCCCAAACTTCTCTGGACTACCCAAGGGAGAACAGTCTACCCAACAGTATTATTTGGCCATTACTCCCCCACCACGATTCACGTTAGAGTATGAACTCCTCGGGAAGCAGTTTTCAACTAGAAGGTAGATCCAAGATGTTTCAAACGTACCCAGAACACTGATTAGCAACAAAGCTAAAAACAAATTTTTCCCCTGGGTAGGTCTACTATGCAATCCTCGTAATTACAATGTGTACTGATATAATAGTTAATGCCAGTGGTTGCCAGCACTAAAGCTAACCGCTAAAAAAACAAAAACCCTTGAGACGCTACCTTGTCCCATTAAGTATTCTCACCGGAATTCCAGGATTAGCCTCCGCTCCCAAAATGTATCAACTTAAACCTACACCACCAGCTAAAACTCCACTCCCGCTCCGCTCGTGGCAGAATTCCTAGGAGTATGAAGAAGTGAAAAATCTGATTGAAGATGGCTAAAACAAAAATCTAAGCAAACAGAAGAAAATACAGACAAACCTCAACTTACCAGAAGCAACCTAAAACACCAACAAAACGCTAGACTGAAGTCAAGTTTTAGTTCTACAGTTTGACTCCTGATTCCTCACTTCACATCAGTGAGGGTCCTTTAGAAGATTAAGTGTTCTGTGCAAACCCAATAGAATTACAATTAGGGGATCTAATGCGGTCACATAGCTACAGTTAAGTTAGCAGTGTTGTGTAGTCGTGAAATCAAGGACTGGCTTGTACGATGGCTTCTAAAAGCATCTGTTCCCAGAGTCTCACGTATCAGATATATGCGTATTAAGATATTCTCTTGAGGACAGCCGTTAGCATTTCGTAAAGATGGTAAACTGAGTGTTAACTTCTCCCAGCCAGTACACCTTTTCCCCTCGTTAAATGTTAAGTCGTCTGGGGGGGGAGGGGAAGGAAGGATTCGACTTTACTTCGTAATTAAAACTCAATTGTCAGTATACATTTAAGTTTTTAAAACCTAAATGTTCGAAGTACGGAGTACAGAATAAGCTGTCCAGAAAGCACACACTTAAATTTCCTCCTCTTGGGAGTTTTATAAAGGGATTTTGAACCTTGATGGCGAGAATCCCAAAACGAGAGTAAAATGAATTCTTTTTATTGCAAACAAACGTCTAAATTAATTTCTCCACCCACTTTCTTTAGAAAGAAAAAGAAATCAGCAGGCTAAGGAGATACCCATTCAAGAACTGACATGATTAAAAATTAAGATATAAATGGGTGACTCACAATTTCATTAGCTTACAAAGATGGTGGAGTAAAGTACTACAAGCACACTAGTGATACAGTATTTTGTGGGAGAAGGGCATACAGACATAGCTAACTTCATATAGATCCCATTAGACAACTGGATTTACAACAAGTTTTTTTAATAAGAAATGGGCAAAGCCAGCTTTCTTTTCAGAATCAAAATGCAGAACAAATGGAAAAATTATGGTATTGAACCTTCACAAGTTTGAGCCTCCACAAATAATGCAACCAAAGTTTTACATTTTGAACAGCCCTTCTACGTACACTCCATCTTCTCTCTCTTGGTTCCAAGTTTTCTCTTCGTTCCCCATTAGGCCAATTCCGTTGTTATTTAAAAAAAAAAGAAAAGAAAAAGACTTCCCAGTTATGGTCAGGAACTACGATGGAAGCTTCCCCCTCCGCCGCTCGGCAAACTACAGAGAGGATGGAGTGTTCTAGGAGCAGTACAGAGTCTCAGGTGATTCATGAGGACTGCGCGGTCCTCCCATGAATCTGGTTGCTAACATTTCTATTATATTGTGACAATGACTCCCGACTGTTATCTCTGTGAGAAATGGGGGGAGTAAATTCTTAATAAAAGACACCAGGTACAAAGCAACATTTTACTTTTGTTGTGATAAAAAAAAAAAAAGTCACATTTTACAGATAAAATGTAGAACCCTGAAATACTGACACATTCTCTTATCGTGCACAATGCTGAGGTTCTCTTACGATTCACTTTAAAACTGCAATTAAAAATGTACAAAAAAGAAAAGAAAAAAAATCAACCCACAAAGCTTCTAAAAAAGGAACCCGCAGGCACTTCCTCTTGTGGAATGTTTAAAAAGTTAGCCTACTAAAGAAAACAGTCGACTTCTTGTGAAGGTTTTGGAGAAATATGTATCAGTTCGTTTTATTTGGGTATTCAATAATATCCTTGGTGATAATGCTGACTCCATGGCTTCTGACCCCAGAATTGCTGTAAGAGAAAATTTTTTTTTTAAAGAAAAAACATCAATAAGCCACTCAAACTGCTTTTAGGAAATGACAATCTAATTCAGAGTAATTGCTGGAAACAAATTTACACCTGTCATACCTCTGATTTCTATCAAACCAGATTTAGTTAGTATTAATATCCCATTATTATCAATAAACACATTACAAAAGAAAACACATCATGACTTGGTTAGTTTATACAATTAAAGCTAACAATAAAAAGAACCATACGTATTAAAGAATATTACTTTATTAAAACAGTAAGTTACAGCCATCTCCACCTATATTCAAACCTCGCCCTGTAACGATTATAAAAACGCTCCAATCCCTGCGCAAGGGTTTCAAGACTGACTCTTACAATGAACTTAAGGCACAATGAATGTACGTAGCACATAAGAAGTTACTTACACCCTGCTGCCACTGGTTGTAGCCCTGAGATTGGTTTTTGTAGCCACGATTGTTTCCTCGTCCTCTGAAGTTCTGGGGGGGGGGGGGGGGAGGGGAGGCGGGGAGAAAAAAAAATCCTTGAAAACTCAAACTCCAGGGCACAGGTCTGTGCTGTACACGGGAGCCGGCAGCACAGGACAGGCCTCGCCTCTGGCAACTCAACCCTGGGCGCCCTGTGCTGTTTGCTCTCGGTGTTTAACTTATTCGTTTAAGACATCCTTGGACGTGCTGCGGGTTCATGCACGTGAACACCAAACTTAGGCGGCCCTCGTTCTACCATCCCTGATGTTCCTGCGCCACCGCACTCAGACCTAATGGCCTCACTGAGGCTGTGACATGACTTTACAACTTTCCCAACTCCATTATCCGAATCATTGGGGCGGGGGGGGGGGGGGCATTACCTGGTTGTAGTTCCCTCTGTTGGGCATCCCGCCTCTGCTGTAGTTCCCTCTGTTCGAGTAACCGCCTCGGCTGGGGAACACGGGGCCGCGAGGGTACGGGTAGCCGATGCCGCCACTGCCGCCACCGCCACCGCCTCGCTGCGGCATGTTGCCCCTCCTGTTGTAACCACCGCGATTCCCAGGAGCTGCAGACAAGACACGTTGGCTTTAGCAACCTTGCACTTCCTTTCCACAGGACCCTACTCTTGCGGACTGGTCCTCTACTGTAGAGAAAAGTAACTTCTAAAACCAACAGGGGCGTCTGTCTGGCTCGGTCGGGTAGGCATCCGACTCTTGATTTTGGCTCAGGCCCTGATCACAAGGTCTGTGGGATCGAGCCCTGCGTCAGGCTCTGTGCCAACAGCGCGGAGCCTCCTTGGGATTCTCTTTACCCCCCCCCCCCCGCCCCTGCCGCGATCACACACGCTCTCTCAAAATAACGTTTAAAGAAAAAGACACGACGTTTAACACCTAACAAGGCGTGCTTAGGATCACATCACAGCATTGGAAGCTAGTTACTAGGGCAGCAGAGTCCGGGGAGGTCAACTGTCCTGCGTTAAATTCAGCTGACCACCACCCAGCCCCCAAACTTAGAAGATGGTCATCGCTCGTTCCAACCTCCAACCAAGTGAAACTCAAAAGCAAACTCGCCTCCTCCTCTGAAACTCCCGCCGCGCATGTTGAACCCGCCACGTCCTCTGTGGCCGCCGCCTCTGTTGAACTGGTTCTTGCCACTCTTATTTTTATTGCTCTTCTTGGAGCCGGTGTTCTGTTTCTTTTCCGGCGGCAGCGCCTTTTTGCTCTCCTCCTTATACTGCTCCAGAAGTTTTTGGGCTTCCTCCTTCTGCAGCTCAACATAGGTGATTTCATCAAAGCACTCGGCCACCTCCGGCAGCGTGAAGTTTCCTACAAGGAATAGGGTCAGATTAGCCCCAGACCACAGTCCTAAAGCCTGCTTTCATCCTTTCAAACCACGCTTTGCCATCTGCTCGGTGTACGAGCGTTTCCCTAAAGAGAGAAATAAACCCCACACACACACTCCCTTAACAAAGAGCGAAGGTAACTCAGGAACCGGCATCACCGGCAAACGTTCACGCGAGTTTGCAGGTACAGATCTCGGCAGCTTTAACGTTAACAGAATTAAATTCATACCTTTCATTTTGAGGACAGCGTGTTCTGGTAGGTCTTTCCCCTCTACTTCAGCTTTCTTCTGTGTTCTTTGCTTATAGTCTTCATCTTTTGGGCAAACTACGACAGCTTTTCGCTGGAAGCCTGCAAACAGGCACATTTTTCTCCTCTGGGCAGCAGCAGACACGTTGGTCTTTAAAACAAAGTTCATAAACCCAAATGTTAGCTCCACGCCAAACCCAAGCATCAATTCCTTTTGTTAATAACCTCAAGGCTGCAGCTCACCTGATCCAGAATGAAATTTCGCTTCTTACGGGCAGCAATCTCAATAAACTTTCCGAGACACTGTGGAGCCCTCTGCAACAGCGTGTTCAGTTTTCCAGTATCAGCCATCTGTTTCTTAAAACCTGCCACCTGTTTTAAAAGTTCAACAGTTCCTTTGAACTTGTGAATAAAGCTCAATTTTTTTTTTAGTATCAGCTTAGATCTACATGGAAACCAGACATTGCAAAGTTTAAATACTGCCTCTCCTTATCATCACTACAAAAAAGGTCATTTTATCATGTAAGCAAGATCCTCTGCTCTCCTAAGTTCAGCTACTAAATGTCGATAGTTCAAAGTTTCCTAGAAAAAATAAAGCGTCGCCCCTGGAAGGCACTTTACCTTCCAGACAGAAGTAGTTTACATCCTTCTATAGTTTAAGTAACCAATGGAACTTTGCCCAAGCTCCTATCTCTAAAACACCAACGCAAAATGGATAAAGACAACAGGCAGAAAAGTTTTAATGCCTTCTGGTCTTTTTAAAGTGCTGAGATCACACCCTCAGTATTTTTCTTACCATCATTTTATCCATTATGGTGTTTGTTCCGAGAATGTTGTATTTACCAGGATTTTCTGCCGCATGTTTAGTAACCCAGGTGGTT
Organism: Lynx rufus; assembly: GCF_022079265.1. Classification (NCBI taxonomy): domain Eukaryota; kingdom Metazoa; phylum Chordata; class Mammalia; order Carnivora; family Felidae; genus Lynx; species Lynx rufus. The sequence continues at coordinate 58,498,272 of NW_025814829.1, forward strand.
TTCCCAGCTCCAGGCAAGCCAATCATCATGACAACCTACCATGGAAAAAAAATGTTTCACTTCGCAGAGCCATCTAAAGATTCCTGAAGTTATTTTGTGACGTGCACAAAAACCCAGTTTCAATTTGTAAATTTTCATTGCCCTAAAACAAGGGAATTTTTGGGAAACTTAGTATCCTACACCAAAAAACACAGCCGCAGCTGACGCCAACAGCCGTGCCACAAAGCACATGAAACAGGACGATCATCCAGATCTTCTGAATGTCATTCTCGCCAAACAAAAGTAACCGTCAAATGCTTTTTAAAAAATCCACTTACTTCACAATCTTTCTTCTCTTCAGGCCCCTTTGGTCCTCTAACTCGATCCTCTAAGGGGACATTCTGGATAAAAGTATAATCTTCTGGTATTGGAAAATATGGCTTTTCCTTCTGACCAAAATTAAATTCAACTGCACAGTTGTGGCAGAGAACATGCGGGAAGAGTGGCCTTCCAGCAAGAATTTCCTTACTGATTTTGAAGGCAATGCCAAGATCTTGCCCGTTCTTTGCATAGGAGAGTTCTACTTCATCGCTTTCAAAGTTCTGTTAAATTGGGAAAAAAATTAAGATTTTAACCTGCTTCCTTTAAACTTGCTTTAAAAAACCCTCAAAATTCAAGTTGAGTGAAGCTTACCCTCTGGAAAACAGATTTAGGTTAAACGTTAGGAGCTTTAGAATAGTTATAAACAATGAGACACACACGTCTAGAAGCAGAAACAATACTGCCTTCAGGAAAATACACTAGATTTTTCAGGTCCAGTTCACGTTAAGTAGTTTTTAGTCAAAATGGGTTAGTAATGAAGGCCAATGTTGATAAACCTTTTTAAAAAAAAATCCCCAGCTAGTAATTGCTCACTTATATATAGAAACTTAGTCGACTTACAGCAAAACATGTTATCACATCATTTTCATCAAATTTCTCTCCATAATCTTCAGTCTCACAGTTGCAGGTTTTTATTCCTTTAAGAGAATACCCATAAGAGAATTCTTCTTCACCTAAGAAAATAATGAACTTTCGTGAAATCGATTGTTCGAAACAGTCCCATGACCCACATATTTTAACATTCAGGATAGAGGACAACAATATAAATGAGTACCTAACCTAACATTCTTCCACTCATGCTGTATCTAAAACATAGACAAGTAATGAGAGCTACAAGGCTTATATAACTATTTGAAAAACTGCAGACCACAGGATAATGCTTTTCCTAACCACTGGTCATAAAACAAGTAACCATCCTACTACACATGCTAATAGCATTCATCTCTAAAATACTAATAAAATAGATTAAAAACAAACAAGACAGAATTAGAATACTTCTAGTCTCACTACTGAAATCAGACCCTGAACACTCATGGACTCAGTACTCTAATGGAAACTTTACCAAGCAACATTCCACTTGTGGTTAGTGACCAGCCAATCCGAACTTCATGTATGTCAATATCTTTTGTATATAAATGCCTTACTGGGATCTTCTCTGTAACCTGAAAGTCAAATCATAAATGATTACAATGAAGATAAACCCTTGAACTCTAGCTTCATTTCATCTGGGCCATGGGCTAATTCTTCTCTGGCTACTAATACAAAGACACTCATTCTACCCTGTCATCTCCCCCCTCCCCCATAAGAACTTTACAAATTGACAGAACTTATAACTTGGAATTGAAAAGGTTGAAGTTAAGTACTTGGTTGGATCACATTTAAAAGAACAGATAATGTTTAAAAATTACATATTCCTGACTCGAAACCCGATGAAAGTATACGCTCAACATGCTTTGCTCTGGGACAAAACGAGAAACCCAACAGTTATTTTTAAACCTTTTGGTGGGCCTTTCAAGTGCCTGATAAAAAAGGAGCACCCTGAAGAAAAACAGACTGGCTCAATAACAAATTCTGATTGTAACAAATATGGCTAACGGTTATAAAACAAAGGTCTTCCAAGCCCCTCTTCCAGTCCACAGAAACTTCCAAAGAAAGAAGCCCCACTGACACTGAATAGTGTCCAGCAACTGGAAATTCACTTATTTAAAAAAAAACCAAAAAACCAAAGTCACAAAACTACATTTACCTTCATCTCAAAACAGACTTTGCCTTTGGACACACCATAAGATGCCCTTCCTCCGGCCCAAAGAAAAGCAAAACTCTCCATAGTAAGGGAAGAAGCACTGAGGCGGTCTCTTGATATTTTAAAATGTAGATCACAATTATCTGTAATTATATCAAATACCATATTATTTCTTTTGACATCCCACGTGACTATAGCTGCTACGTAGGCAAAACCTGGTGATTACATTCTTGCGTATTTCCTAATGCTTCACGGACACTGCTTCTACAAACCATGCTGCTGTTCTGACCTTCCGTTTAAGCCCCACCCCCACACCAAGTCACTCTCACCAAATTACCAACTAAAGCGTAAACAGCCTCCAAAACTAAAACAGCCAGGTTTAACGTGTATTTTAAGTATATAAAATAATCAAGACAATGGGACATGGATACATACCTGCTCTGCTCTTTACCTTGATTTAGAGGCAAGCAGTAGAGGATAGCAGGAAATCAAAGTGAAGTATGCCAGAACCAGGGAGAATTTACCCGTGCCACAATAAAACTGAAGGTAGGCCACGATATTTTAAAATACAGGAATATGAGCCGTTGATCCTGCACTTTGTCATTTTAAAACACCAGGGGCTCTAGATCCTAAATTCTTTCTAAAACTTGTGAAGGCAGCCTCAACCCTACAAAGTGCAAACCTGGTTGTCTAACACTGTTCATATTACAGCATTTTAAGGTCCCTTTTCCCCAGGCTTGCCGGTTAGTCAATAACAATGGGGGATTATCCACTTCCCGGATTACTCAAATCCAAAAGGTCTTTAACTTAGCTACCTTTGGGTCACTGGCTCATTTCGTATGCACCTTCTTGGAGTTCCCCCCCATGAGAGCTAAAGTTAAAAAACTGTTTTCTTCAACAGTTTTTATTGATGAAAGGAAATTAAACCTAGTTTGGAATTCTCCTTAAATAAGCTTTGCTCTCAAAAGATTCCTGATCGCTGATAGAATTTTTGGCTCAAACTGTGCTTGTACCCAATGTAAGTAGCAAATTAAGGAGCTGATATTCCTCAGTAATGAATTAAAAGCCTACTCTGATAGTAGCGTTACTTCTTGAATCACTGCTTCACTGTCCTACCCATGCCCGCCCAGTGTGTATTTAAGCAACCGAACTGTATTTAGAACTTTCAAAGAAACTACTTTTCCGTGTGTGTTTTCTCTTTTAAAAGACTCCCTTAGCTCAACTACCTGTAAAGGACATTTAGTAAGAAATCCAGGGTCAATGTTTACATCCTCACAAACCTGATTAAAATTAAATTCGTATTGGAAAACACGGGAATCTACACTTTAACTGCCTGGATCTACAGGGCAGGTTCACACCTTACCGCTTACTTTTCAAGCAATTGTTTCTACCTTTTGTTCTTTCTATCCAAGTGAAAGAATTGTGCATTCTGATCGAATGTTAAACCAACAAAACGTTGTTGTTAAAAAATAAAGTCACACACGTGACAGCCAAGGCCCATCTAGAGGTCTGCAATCCTCCTCATACTCAATTGCAACCCAACTTGGGTAAAGGAGCAGTATTTACAGCGCTGCCATTGACACCATTCGCTGCTGAAGAAAGCTAGTAGCCCCGTGATAGCCCACTGCTGCTGCCCCAGGTCTTTGGAAGAAATCAACTTATGTTAAAGCAGCAGCTACTGAACTGGAATTGAGAACAAAAGAGCAGTTATTGAAAAAGTAATATTACAATCTTTTAGAATAGGGAATACACTTGCGTGCTAATGGGAAAAGCCATTCATTACATATTTCACTAGCCCAAAGAGCTCCCTTGCTAGAATTCTACCCCAAAAAGGGAAATTATCGTAGGAGCCTGCAAGGACAAGTTACAGATAGTCTTACAAGTTTCCATTAGCTAACTAAAATTTAAAAAACTGGCATTAATTTTACATTCCTACAAATGAAAACTTTCGAGTCATATAAAAAAATATAACCAAATTGCCGAAGCCTGGAAAATTATCAATACGACACAACCGATGCTGTACTAAACATTTAGCTACCGAAATCTGAATACAAGCCATCACCACCTTCCTTTTAACAGAAACGGTTTAGGCTAAGTTTTATGCGTTTACGTTCAGTGCACTGCGTTGTTTTCTAACACTCTCGGACCCAAACCGCCACACTGAGAAACTAGGGGAGTAGACGGGAGAAACCGCTTCACTTACAAGTATCAAGACAAACCACTGTGTCATCGAAGTGCTCATCTTCCTCTTCAACAGGTGGCTGGGGAGATTTGGCTCTGAAAGACAGAATTGTCTCCTGATTCAGCTTGTCCTACCCAAGACCGAACGGGTAACGAGTAGAACTAGATGGGCATCCTCTACCTGCTATACTTGTTCTCTTCAATGTACTCAAAATATCCACGGCCATGATCTTCTCGAGGTCTTTTCACACCTCTCTTTTTATCTCCGCCTTTCTGCTCTGTTTTGCCGTCTCCTAAAACACACAACACCCCCGCGTAAGGGGCCAAGCCGCGACACGGCGGAAAAGAAAAACCCCCTTCCTGGCCAAAGACGCAAAACGCTCGACTTTCCCGTTCTTTTCCGGGAGGGTTTTCAATCGACGAATCCAACGCGAACCCAAAGAACAATCAGCTCGGAACCGGGCTGCAGTTAGTGACGCAGTCCAAAACCATCGCTAATTTTGCCACTCTACGCGAAGATTCGAGAAAGCTCCTGCAGGCTAGCGCGGCACAGGCCCCGAGCCCACGTGTATCCCAAAGAGAGTTCAGGAAGGGGGGAGGGGCCGGGCCGGCCCGCGCGCCCTCCCCTCCCCTCCCCCACCCGGGCCCGCGTTCCCCGCGGCCGCATTGTACTGATCTTCCGCCCCGCTCTCCCCGCCCGGCCCCTCCCGCCGGAAGTGACGTCACGCCGAGACCCTGCGCTCCTTGCACAATACCGCGGCCCAGCGCCGCCAAAGCGCGCCCGCCCCGGGCCCTCGGGCCTCTCCCCTCCCCCCGAGACATGTGCCCGCACCGCGCGCACGCAGCGCGGCGGCGCCACCGCGGGCCGACGGGGCTCCCGCCCGCCGCTCCTCCCCCCGCCAGCGGCAGCTGCAGCTCCCCCCCCCCCACCCCCCCACCCCCGGCTCGCCAGCCACATAATGGAGGCGCCGCCGCCACCGTCGCACGCCCCGAGCCCGAGGCCTCGCGGCCGGGCGGGATTCCCCGCGCCCCCTCCCCCCCCCCGCTACCCCCGCGGCGGCCCCCGCCCGGGGCTCCCTCCCCCCGGCGGGGCTCCGGCAGGCCTGGGGCACGGTCCCCACCCCGCGCGGGCCTCCCGCCGCGCGCAACGTACAACGCAGCACTCACCCGCCGCCGGAGCCCCGGGGCGACCGCCGCCTCCGCCGCCTTCCGCCTTCTTCTTACCTCCCGCCTGCTGCTGGCCCTGCCTCGCCCCGGGCGGCGCCACCGTCACCGCGAACAGCGAGGTGGGGCCGCTGCTCTTCCCCGCGGCCTCCTTGGCGGCCCCGCGCTGCTGTGGGGGCTGTTGCTGCGGCGTCGCCGGCGGTTGAGGCTGCTGCTCCCCGTGCCCGTTCTCGTCGCCCGCGCCCTCCTCCTCGTCGCCGAGCTCATCTTCCCCTTCCTGGAAGCCCTGATCGTCGCCGTTCTCGTCTTCCGAGGCGGCCTCCTCCTCCTCCATCGGGCCCGAGTCGGCCGCCCCCGCGGCCCCGTTCTCCTCCCCTAGCTCCATCTGGTCGCCATCCAGCGCGGCGATCCCTTCCTCCTCCTCTTCCTCCTCCTCCTCCTCCTCGTCGCCGCCGGCCGCGGCCTCCTGCTCGAGGCCTGCTCCCGAGCGCCCGGCGGAATCCCCGCCCAGGTCTAGGCTGCCGTTCCCGGGCTCCATGGCGGGGCGGCCGCCGGCCTCCTCGTCGTCCAGCGCGGCCTGGAGTCGCTCCATGAGCTCGGCCTTGAGACCCTTGTCGGAAAGGCGCCGCTTCTTGAGCTCCTCTTTCAGCTCCGAGACCTTCAGCTTTTTTACATTAACAGGCGAGGAACTCATGGTGAGGGCCCCGATTCACCGCTAGGCGCTGGCTCAAACTCGGCTCCGCTCACTCGGCCACTGGTGGCGGCTGCTGCGGCTGCTCCTCGGCCCGGGCGGCGGCTGCGGCTGCGGCTGGAGGTGGGTTCGTGCTGCAGAGCGGACCCGCCTGGTGTCGAACGGCGCCAATTCCTTTCACCGAGTTCGCGAGGGAGACGCGGAGACTCGCCTGGCGCGAGCGAGCACGCAACGTCCTCTCGCAGGGGCGGCGCCGCGCACGTAATATAGGCGCCCCGCCCCCTGCGCCGCCGGGAGCGCCGCGCAGGAGGAGAGCCGGAGCGCGCCCGCGCCCCGCCCCGCCCCGCCCGTGCCTGCCTCCCCGCCCCCACGCCGAACCCGCCGAGAGCGCGGCGCAGGCCGCGCAGTGCGCTTCCAATTGGGGCCGAGCAAATGGAGGAAGAGGAAACCGCCTTTCGGTTAAACCGATCCTCTGCAGCCTCCGCTGGCTTTTCTAGTCCTCTGCCGGCGGTACTCGTCCCGCTCTTGGCCTTCCCAGCCCGGAGGTTGTGTGCGCGCACAGGCTCGCAGGCCTCGACCTGGCCTGTTCAGTCGAGCCCTCCACCTTTTCTTCCATCTTAGATCTGCCTTCGTATCTGTCTCCCCAGCTATTTGTTCGAAACTCCTTCAATCTCATTTCCGTGTCGGTTTGTACCACACGAATCGGCAGTTATCGGACGCGGGGGGCTTTCTTCCGCTTAGTGTTTGGTTTAATTTTTCCAAGCCCTGCCTGGCGCCCTGGGTTTTAAATTGAGGAAGGGCGAGGACAGAGCATCTCTATTGTCTCTTCCCCAAGCCCGGGTGCAGGGCTGGCTTCGGGAGCGGGAGCCTCCACTCCATGCTGCCAGCCTCCCCGGGGCAGCTGTTCGCCCGGTGCTCAGAGCCTGAGAAGTTAAATAAGCCTCAGAATGGCGTTTCTGAGTCGGCTCTACCTACCCAAACACACAGACGTCTGCAAAATTAATTCCGTCCAACTCAGGACCTGGTCATCCAGTTATGACGTCCCAGCAGCCAACAATGAGGATGAGACCCAGCTAGATCATGCACAACGATTCTACTCCTCATCCCGTACAAATACTCCTGATCGTGCTGAAACTCATAGGTTAATTATCAAGGCTCACGAAAAATAAAAAACGAGAAAAAGAAAACGAGACTATCCCTCCCGAAGACAATTCTGTTATTCTGGTGTATTTTAGAAGCTTCATTTTCCTCTTTGCGAAATAAAAGGTGTGTTATGTTCTTGCGGTTTTGGATAGGGGTGCCAGAATTTGGATTTGTGGTGGGAGGAACATCTTAAACCCCAGAAGATCTGCACAGTGACTGGCCAGTGGTCCACGATCTCGGAGGAGGTCAGTTACCCCCACTGTTTGGTGTTTGGCTGGCACAGTAACGCTGCCCCAATGTTCATTTAAAATTGGAACACTGCGAACACTCCCCCATAGGCTAGTGTGATTTAACTGATTAATAAATTTCATTTTTAAAGTTTCTTCTCCATAGCTTTTAAGGAGCATGTGTTTTACCACGCAGTCGTTATCAAGATGAAATATTAACACTTGTGAAATGATCTGAATTGCAATTAACGGACTATGCACAGTGCTGGTAATTCTCAGCTTAAAGCTGGTGGAGGTGGAAGGTACCCAAAATAGGAACTTCCAAACCGTGCCAAAAACTCATTTAGCCTCTGCTTATAATGTCCTTGGAGCTTATAAACAACTCACAGACTGGAATTTGAGCTTTTCAAGTCCTTTGCCTGTGTTCAAAAACGGGAAGAGAGCTCCAGGGGGCTTCCGTGTCCACCAACTGGATAATTAGTCTCTTCAGGAATCAAAGTTAAATGTAGTCATTACAATGGTCCTTTAAGTTTATAAGTGTCCTTAGATACTCTTACATTTTTAAATATTCGTCATAGGAAAACAATTTCCACTTAATTAGAAAAAAACACTAAACTCTGAAAGTAAAGTTTGTAGGTCTAAATGTCGATTTATAACAATTGTTCTTGGTATGTTAAGTCAGTTGTAATAATAAACACGAAATATAAGAGTAGATGGGCACGCAAAGTTCCATAGCTTTACCTCCATTGACTTTTAGAGCTTGATGGAGCCAGGAGATTGTCTTCAGTCCACCCATTTTAACAGCCCGGGAGGCTGAGGGCCCCCTTCCCCGCCAGCCCTCCCCCTCCCCCATGCTCCTTCCTTACACTAGGACTTCTTAGATAACATTTGAAAGAAAAACAGTTTTTGCGGATGGTCAGAGCCATCCGTTACTGTTTGTCCTGTCTACAAACAGGTGAAATCTGCAATTCCATATTTTACTACTTGCAAGTGCAAATAGTGACTTAGCGTGATCGTTTTTGTTTTCTACCCTTCTAATGCCACCATGATTGTCCTGTTCTGCAGAGACCAGGAAAAGTACAAGTCACTTCCCCTAAGTCACTGGGGGGCCTGTAAGACTCTTGAAACTCCCCCTTTCTGAAATCCTAGAGACTAGTTAGGATACTGAGTGGAAGTCGGGACAAATGAATTCTCAGCAGCAAAAAGCGATTAGCCTATTGTGTATGGGTAGCCGATCTATTACCACGTTAGGGGGCCCAGAATATGTAGCTTACATTTGTAGGTTGATGCAAAGGCACATACCTAAGCACCGTAGTTTGTCACAGAGTTCACTCAGCAAACATTTTGGAGCACCTTGTCTAAGGCAGGCCGTGCGTGGCGTACTGGGGATACAGCGGTGAGCTACTATGAGATACTATGCCGTCCCTCTCTCAGGGAGAGTCAGGCAATATATCAAATAGAGGTGGGAACAAGTACTGTGGGGAAATGCAAATCAGGAGAACCAGAGGGTATGCTGATGTGCGGGTGAGTTTTTCAGCTATAAATGGGGGTGGGGTCAGGAAAGCCTAAGAAAGAAGGTAACACCAGAGCAAATATCTGGAAGAGGCGGAGGCAAAGAACGGCAAATATAGAAAACTGAGAGAGTCAACGCCCAACGGACCCATTTATCTACTTAACAAATATTTATCGATCGCCTGCTGTGGAGCAGTATTACGCTATGTGCAGGGAAAACAGACATGAAGGACACAGGTTCAGGCCTCCAGGAGCTCGCAGTTTGGAGAGAAAGGACCGGCTATGAGCAGAATGCTACGGTGCCCTAACCCGCGTGGAGCCGACCACCTTGACCCTCTGCTGAGCTCCCTTAGGCAGGGTTCCCACGGGGTAGGTCTGGAGACACGCTTGTCCACCCACCGACGTTCACACATGGGAAAACAAAACCAAAGCAAACCTCACAGACTTAAGAAGCCAGTTGTATGACATTTGACAGTAAACAGTAATTAGCTAGGATACTCTTCTAGCATCCCCATTATTCTAGATACAGAGCTAACATTTGCAGACTTCTGCCAGCTGATAATTAAGTCCTTCACTGAACGCTGTCCGGGGCTTTAGGAGGGCAAAAGTCAAACTGAGAGTGCCCCCAGCACTGTCATTGCCTGCACACCGTGTATATATACTCTTTCCTTTGCCCCTTCTGCTTTTACTTTATTCCATCCAGGTACACTTTACATTTTTTTCTTAATGATTATTTAGTTTTGAGAGAGAGAGAGACAGAATCTGAAGCAGCTCCAGGCTCTGAGCTGTCAGCACAGAGCCCAACGTAGGGCTGGAACTCGTGAACCGCAAGATCATGACCTGAGCCGAAGCCGGATGCTTAACCCATTGAGCCACCCAGGCACCCCTACCCAGGCGCACTTTAGATGGGCTGTTTCTTAAGTCTGCTGTGTTTGTCCCGATTCATTTACTGGGGGTATGAATTGGCAGGGATTGAGTGCCTGCTAGGGATCAGCCTCTGTGCTAGGCATTCTATACAACATATTTCTAATCCTCATAGCAATGTCACAAGGTAGGAATTATCATCTCCATGTATAGATGGCGATAACTGAGAATCAGAGCGGTTGAGGAAGTTGGCCAAAGTTGATAAATGGCAAAGCTGAGGTAGCAACTAGCCTGCCTCCCATGGCCAAGCTCCCTCTGCTGCACCAAGAGGATGCATTAGAGTTCCAAAGTCAAAACTCACATGCTGGGTGGCAGCAAGATTTGATGGTGTATCGTCACAGGAGAAAGAGACACGCCAATGATTCCGTTGCAAGGGTAATGTATGCGATGATGGAGGGGTGTCTTCGGTTTGGGATGTGGAGCGAGGAGTTGCTTAAGGGAAAGACGCGGGAGCCGAGTCTTCAAAAGCGTGTAGGGCTGAGAGGGAAGGGCATTCGGGCAGCAGGAACAGCCTCTTCGAATGCACAGAATGCATGTGAATCATTCCCATGGCTGGCATTCAGTACGGCTGGGGTAGGAATAAGGCTTGGGAAGCAAGGGTAGATGGAAGGGTGGAGAATACTGAGAGGGGACAAAGGCAGCTGAGCTAAGATACTGGGGCTTCATCCACTGACCAAGACGGGGGGAGGGCAGGCACTAAACAATTTTAAGCTGAGAAGTGGCACCATAGGTCCAAATTTTAGAAAGATACGTAAGCAGAGGAGTGTTGAAAACTCCCACGCCGGTAGGTTCTAGGCAGGAAACGTCAGTAAATGAAGAGGTCCAGGTGTGAGAAACACCGCAGTCATGACTGTACCGGGCAAGTGACAGTCTCTTGTCAGGGCCACCCCGGGAGGGATGCCGGTTGCAGAGACCTGGAGCAAAGGCCCCAGCTGAATAGGGCAGCCGCCTATGGCCTGCACACACACACTTGTATGTGACAGCTCCTGAATTTTACAGGTGGCCAAGGCCATGCAGGCCAGAAAACAAGAACAATTCCTGTCTTTGGCCACCTGTTTGTAAGCCCCGGGCTAGAGGGTCACAGAGGTGTCAAAGGCCAGAAGACCAGTTAGGAGGTTATTTGGAGTGAACCAGGTGAGAAGGCATGAAGGCCACCTGACCCAGGTCAGATGTGTCACTTTAAGTTTATTCATTTATTGGGGCGGGGGGGGGGGCGTGGGGTGGGGTGGGGGGAGGGGCAGAAAGAGAAGGAGAGAGAGAATCCCAAGCAGGCTCCGTGCTGCCAGCGCAGAGCCCGACCCGGGGCTTGATCCCACGAACCATGAGATCATAACCTGAGCTCAAATCAAGAGTTAGACGCTCAACCGACTGAGCCGCCCAGGCGCCCCCAGATGCGTCACTTTAGAGGCACCCCAGTGATGTTCCTTTGGACTCTGACATGACCACCCAGGCTTGGCAAATTAATCATTTGGGTTAATTTTCTAACCAGAATAGAGATGAAAGATTTCGTGGGAGTGGGCACCGTCTTTCCTAAAGGAAAATGGCTGCGCAGCGCCCAGTTTTTTTGGACGTTTCCGACAAGCGTGTATGAAGGCAGTCAGCCCTCAGCTAGCTCCTTACCCACCCACCCCCTCCAGCAAAGTGGCCGCATACAGACCACAAGATGTATGAATCAAGTCACAGAATCAAAGCAAACCTTAGCAACACACGAGGCCTGGGAACTCGCTCCCTTTCCCTCTCTCTATGTGTTTATACCATCGGGATAGGGGGAGGCTGACTGCAAGGAGTGTTCGGATAGGAGCACAAAGGGAAATCTGTAACCCAAGGGGGGTGATCTATGGAAAGAAACACGGCAGTCTCGACTGGTGGACCTCAGCTGTCCAGGGTGGGCCCTGTAGGGGCGCCCGGGGGGCTCAGTCGGTTAAGCATCTGACTCTTGGTTTCGGCTCTGGTCACCATCTCGCAGTTCATGGGTTTGAGCCCCGTGTCCGGCTCCGTGCTGACGGGGTGGCTCCTGCTTGGGATTCTCTCTCTCCCTCTTACTCTGCCCACACCCTGCTTGCTCTTTGTCTCTCTCTCTCCCAAAATAAATAAACAAACGTTAAAAAAACAAAAACAAACAAACAAACAAAACCAGAGTGGCCTTTGTTATAGGACCACATGGGGAGAGGGACAGACAGACGGACAGGACATACGTATGAGAATCTGCCAACTTACCAGTCGTCTCCCTGAGTCATTGCCCAGCTGTGCCATGTCTGAATGACTTCTCGTGTATCACCTGTCATCCTCCTAGTGAGTCTAAGCTTGTCTGAGGCTGCGTCTTGCTTATTCTCCTCTGTTTTAAGATTCAGTTTGGGTGTCACCTCCTGCAAGAAGACCTTCCTGATTACCCCCCACCCCAGCCTCCCTTGCCCTTGACTGTGTTGAATATGCCTCCTCCGAGCTTCCAAAATCTCCAATGCCGTTCCTGCCTCCTGGTTTTATATTCTGTTTCTATGTCTGTCACCCACTGACTGACCTTCTCAAGGGGGCACTGCTGTATGTCTAGGTTCATTTACATTCTTAGTCTAGCCTGAGAGGTAAGCATTCAGGACAGGTGATGTGTGGAATAAGTGAGCCTTTGTAGATCCACAGAGCTCCACAAATGGCTCTGTCCCTTACCAGGCAGGTGACCTCAGGCAAAGTTTCTCCTTCTCTCTTTCGTCTCTGAACCTGTAAAATGATCACATGCTGTTTCCCCCTGAGGGGTAGGAATTACATATGCAAAAATGCTACACTATAACATGCTATACGGGGGCGCCTGGGTGGCTCAGTCGGTTAGGCGTCTGACTTCGGCTTGGGTCATGATCTCGTGGTTTGTGGGTTCAAGCCCCACGTCGGGCTCACTGCTGACAGCTTGGAGCCTGGAACCTGCATCGGATTCTGTGTGTGTCTCTCTCTCTCTGCCTCTCCCCTGCTCACACTCTGTCTCTCTCTCAAAAATAAATAGACATTAAAAAAAAAACTTAAATGCTATACAAATGTATAGTATTTGTATAGTTATTATTTATCAAACAGGCTTTTGGGGGAAAAAGAGGGGGAAAGTTTTTGTTTACCTATCTCAATCTGAAATTGAGTGGTAACATAGTGTTTATTGGAAGAATTCATAATTTAGTTTGATAACTTTGGGGAAAAGAGAGAGCTATGATTGTCTGGGTTGATACGCTATGTCTCTCTTTTTTTAAAATTATGTTTTTGGGGCGCCTGGGTGGCGCAGTCGGTTAAGCGTCTGACTTCAGCCAGGTCACGATCTTGCAGTCCGTGAGTTCGAGCCCCGCGTCAGGCTCTGGGCTGGTGGCTCGGAGCCTGGAGCCTGTTTCCGATTCTGTGTCTCCCTCTCTCTCTGCCCCTCCCCCGTTCATGCTCTGTCTCTCTCTGTCCCAAAAATAAATAAAAAAAACGTTGAAGAAAAAAAAAAAATTATGTTTTTATTTTTATACATTTGAGAGAGAGAGCACATGAGCAGCAGAGAGGCAGAGAGAAAGGGGGAGAGAGAGAATCCTAAGCAGGCTCCCAGCTGTAAGCACAGAGCCCAATGTAGGGCTCGATCCCACAAACCGTGAGATCATGCTCTGAGCCAAAAGCAAAAGTCAGCCGCCTAACCAACTGAGCCACCCAGGTGCTGCTACACCTCTTTTGACTGGGAGTCAAGACTTCGAGCAGTTTATCTTCCTCCTGGGGCAGCAGTCACATTAAAGAACATTTTTTTAATGTTCATTTATTTTTGAGACATAGACAGAGCGCTAGTGGGGCGGGGGGGAGGTGTCAGAGAGAGAGCAAGACACAGAATCTGAAGCAGGCTCCAGGCTCTGAGCTGTCATCACAGAGCTTGACATGGGGCTGGAACCCATGACCCGCAAGATCATGACCTGAGCCAAAGTCGGACGCTTGACAGACTGAGCCACCCAAGCACCCCTAAACGAAGTCACATTTAAACAAAAGGTCTTGACTCTTGAATGCTTACCTGTGCACAAGGTTCACAACCAACTCTTGCTAAAGAAAAAACATAAGTGGGTGCCTTACATTGCTTCCGCAGAAGCATTGTCATTGTGCATAATAATAATAAAAAAAAAACCTTAAAACTGATGAGACATTAAAAAATAGTGCAATGGGGCACCTGGGTGGCCCAGTTGGTTGAGCGTCAGACTTCAACTCAGGTCATGATCTCACAGCTGGGCTTGTGAGTTCCAGGCCCGCATTGGGCTCTGTGCTGACAGCTCAGAGCCCGGAGCCTGCATTGGATTCTGTGTCTCCTTCTCTCTCTGCCCTTCCCCGGCCTGAGCTCTGTCTCTCTCTGTCTCTCAAGAATAAATAAGCATTAAAAACATTTTTTTTTAAGCTCAGTGCTTTCAAGTGTGTAGATAAAGTTATTGACAGCTCATCACATGGGACAGGTTTCTCTTGGTAACTGGGACGGCCACTCTCACACCGTCGCCTGGGATGGCTCAGTGATCCACGGTGAGGCACTCGGTCACAAAAGCAGCACAAGTGAGATGTAGAAGGGGGTTCCGCTCTCCAGTGCTCACTGTATCCCTGTTCCAGAAAACGGAACTTCTGAAAACGACCTTTATCACAGAAATACTCCAGCAGCCCAGCAGTCCAATGACAGATGAACCTGACCCACAATTATGATTGATAATATTGCCTAGGCACGTTGATGAAGCACTTTGTCAACAGAATCTTCATTTGCGTTTGTCCGGAGGGAACTGAGGAAATTTACCTCCCTGGCCCTCCCACCTTCCTCCACTGTCCGCCCCCCCCCAACCCCCCCAGGGAAGACAGGAACAAACACATTCAGAGAGGGGGCGGCCAGTGAGGTTTCACTCACGCCTCCTATCTTTCTTCTACACAGGGGTAGGATTTCTTCGCGCTCTGGGAGAGGTCTGATGGGCTGCACGCTGGGACAAATTTCCAGTTTCTTCCTCCATCAGCCCTTGGGTCAGGCCACACCGTTTACTTAAATGTGAACTCCCAGGACAGAACTTCAAACGAAGATTTTACATTGTAAATACTGGCGATTTTTCTACCAGGGGTGGTTCGAAGTCAGCTGCACTTACCATCAGCATGATAATAAAGAGCTTGCAGAGAAGTGAATCACTCATTAACAATTCGCGGGAGCGATTGATCTTTTTAAGGCCCGGCTGAAAGCTCTTGGCGGCTTCCCACCGCCTTGGAGATAGAGCACGAAATTCTGCCCGGGCCCCCCGGAGGGGAGGGGGGTGGCTCCAGCAGCCTCCCCAGTCTTTTCCCTGGTTTCCCTGAGTGTCTTGGGCTCTGAGGACCCTTGTGATCCCAGGGCCTGCCTCTGTGTCCTTCCCACTCTTGGCCTGGCTAACCCCCTCTCCGCTTCAGATCTCAACGTAATCCTGATGCCCTGACCAAGTTCTGTCCTCCCGACGGAGTTTACTGTCCCCCCCCCCCCCACCAGCCCACACTCCCCTTTCCAAACACGAACTGTCACTACGGTAAACCCACCTCTAAGGAATGTTGTCCATGCAAAGTGCCCACTGTGTCGGGAGCAACCAGCCAATGTTAGCTTTCTACCCATTGGCTCGCTAGTCTCCCTTCTTGCACTATATCTTGTCTGTCTTGTTCCTTCTGTAACCCAGACCTCCCACAACGAGAACTGGGCTGAATCTGAATCATAGGTGCTCAATACACATTGGTGGAATGAAGGAATAGATACAAATGTGTTGACGAGGGGATGTGTGTGTGGGGGGGTGTTGTTTAACGGGTACAGGGTTTCTGTTTGGGATAATGAAAAACTTCTGGAGATGGATGGGGGATAGGCATACGACGACGTGAATATCACTGAAACGTACATAAAATGGTTAAATGGTCAATTTTACGTTATGTGTATTCTACTACAATAAGAAATTTTGTTGAATGAATGCGTAACTTTTTTTTTCTTTCTTTTTTGTTTTTTAGTAGGCTCCACACCCAGCGTGGGGCTTGAACTCACAACTCTGAGATCAAGAGTCACATGCTCTACTGACTGAGCCAGCCAGGTGCCCCTGTAGTTAACTATTTTGAACCCGGTCTTTATTCAACTCTAATACTTTAATTCAGTAAATATTCATAGAGTGCTTACTATGGGTAACATACGAAGGTGCTCTCTTGGACTTACGGAATAGTCTAAAAAATACACTCAACTTTCACACCCAGTTACCCTTCGTATGTAAATATGTTTTATCTAGGTCTTCTTCATCTTTATATCCCAAGCCAACAGCACATAACATGTGTCCAACCTTCATTTGCTAAATCAAAAATAGGACATTGGCAATAACCTAGTGTTTAAGTAGGGCTTTCCCCATCACAAAATGCTTCCCAAACAATATCTCCCATCTTGTTCTTTCTCTTCCTTTCTCTTTCCTTCATGTTAACAGTCATCCCTTCCAGACTTTCCGTTGTCAGGCCCAACACAATTTCCTTAATTTTCTTATCCTTGCTTGACCAGCTAGTCATTCCCACGTGTCTAAGCAAATTTTCGAGGCCTTCGACAAAGTCCAAGTCCTGGAAAAGGATTGCACTTGACTCTGATAAGGCCACCTTAGCAGATAGGTTGAGCTATCCTCCCTACGACCCCAAGACCTCCCCCACCCCCACCCCCACCACCTGTCACAAAACCTCCTGGGCACCCTTGGGAGCCGGGAGGACACATCACACTTCAAAAAGGAACCACACAGCATTTGTCCACTGTCTGTGGTCTGAATGATGGTCGGGTTTCCCAGTAGCTTTTCTTTACTTTCCACTGAATAAACTTCAGTCTTTTTAGAATGTGAGGAGCTCGATAAGAAGAGATGGTATAATAAAACATTAGGCAGCATTGTAGAGAAGGAAATATCAAAGTATGAGGCTAATCAGGGTGATAACGAACATTCCGTTTTCAAGGCCCGTGTCGAACGGCGTTTGTCACCAGCGGGAGCAGTCTTCTGAAGAGCTTGGCTTTCCAAGGTAGACACCGTGGGAAGAAGTAGAGAGGTGACGACCTTTAGATCATGGTTTTGAGATCTCACTTGACTTCCATACATCCGATGTCTTGGACACAGGGGGTGAGTTCCCATCTAAACAGCGTCTTCCCAGCGGGTGCCACACAGAAGAGCTTTTACGAGCCCCGACCCGAGCCAGGCTGCGAGCGGTGGAGTCCATCCCCTGTACTTACTACCTTTGTGAACTGAGGCAAGTCTCCTGACCTTTCTGTGCCTCGGTTTCCCTCATCTGTAAAATGAGAATACCGAGGTACTTAGTCATCAAGTTGTTATGAGCGTTTGACCCACGAATACTCGCAAAGCACTTCAAACAATGCGAGGCTTGTACTAAGTATTATATCAACATTTGACGAGTGAATAAAATCTCAAGTATAGTCAATGCACATCTTACTACCCCCTGGTTTCCAGAACAATTTCATGTGATTCACCTCACCAAATCTTCCCACCTCTGGAGTAGGTAGGATTGCCTCCATTTCACGGATGGAGAAATAAGGTTTCCTAAGCGTTTTGCTAAGTTACTGGCTTTGAGGAAAGTTGATCAAAAAAACAAAAACACAAGCATTTAATATCTTTTATTTCTTATCCTTTCTCCAAGGGAAAGGATCAGCTCACTTTTTTCCTATTTGCACAGCAAAGAGAATGGTGGGTAATCGCTTAATTTTTATTTGTTTGCATGGTAATAAGTAAACTAGTTACTGATGAAATAACATATAGTTTGGGGTACCTGGGTGGCTCCGTCGGTGGAGTGTCCGACTCTTGATTTCAGCTCAGGTCCTGATCTCACAGTTCACAGGTTCGAGCCCCAGGTCGGGATGCTTAGGATTCTCTCTCTTCCTCTCTCTCTGTTCCTCACTCGCCCACATGCACGCGCTCTCTCTCGCTGTCTCAAAATAAATAAATAAACATTAAAAAAATAAATATAGTTTGTATCTGTGTATTTGCGATGTCTGACACATTGCATGTGTCTATTCTAAGACTATTTATCTATTGATCTTTATTAGTAGTAGTGGTCTATTTATCCTCATTGTTCAAGAACCAATATTAATGTTAATTTCAAACATATTAGTCTCGATGGTGTATGTTATAGTTACACTCCAAAGCCTAGCTTGAAATTTAGGCTCTCAGCCCGTCAAGGGAAGCTCAGTGTAGACTTTGGATTGAGAGAAACTTCTCTTTCTTCTCCCACCACACACTCATACCTAGGGCTACATGAGAAGTTTTATTTTCTGCTCTGCAGTTATTGGCCTTTCCTTTTATTTACTTTTTTTAAAAGTTTATTTACTTATTTTGAGACAGACAGCATGCAAATGGGGGAGGGCCAGGGGGAGGAAGACAGAAGATCGGAGACAGGTTCTGTGCTGACAGGAGCGAGCCCGATGCAGGGCTCGAGCTCACGAACCATGAGATCATGACCTGAGCCAAAGTCGGCCGCTTAATGGACTGAGCCACCCAGGCGTCATGGCCTTCTCTATTTTAGATAGGATAGTATGCATGGGGCAAAGGTTCTCAGAGTAGCAGAAGGAACCAGAGAAGCAAGACTGCCTTCCTCCTCAGGCCCTATGTGCTTTTGGGCCCTGCAGAGTGGTATTAAGTATACAGTCTTGGGAGCTGGGAGCCAGTAGTAATAATGGTATATGCTATATATAATATATACTATATTAGTATGTCTGGCATTAAATCCCAGCTCTCCCATTTTCTACCTGTGTGACTTCAGCCAAGACACTCGATTTCTGTCCATTTCCTCATTCACAACAAGGCGGCAATGGTACTGGGCAGTTGGAAAGATTATGTGAGTTCATGAGTGTTAAGCTTTTAAAACAGGCACATTCCGCGAATGTTAGCTGTTAGCGCTATGTTCTGTTTTGCTCGACATTGTCATCAGCCTCTTCTCTAAGTCAATGGCTTTCAAACACTTTTGCCCATGACCTTCAGTGAGAAATACATCTTACAGTACCATCGAGTATGCTCACACATAAAAAAACTAAATCGAAATTTTGCAAATTCACTACTCTGAGCACCTGCATTATCCTCTATTAGTTTCTGTTCCCCTTGAAAGGAAAATACCGGTACTTCCCTATTAAGTAGATTTCACAATCCCCTAATGGATTTGAAAAACTCTGTTCTTTGATACCTGTGATAAGCAGAATAACGTCTGACACATCCACGCCCTAATTCCTAGAGCCCGCCAACATGTTGCTTTAATTGGCAAAAGGAGCTTTGCAGATGTGACTAAGGTTACAGACTCTGAGATGAGAATGTTACACCGATGGTCCAGGTGGGCTCACTCTAATCACATGAGCCTTTAAAAAGCAGAGAACTTTTCCCGGCTGTGGTCAGAGAGAGATGTGACAACGGAAGGGTAGGAGATGGGAAGGGAGAAAGACTCTGCCGTTACTGGATGTGGACCCGGGGCAAGGTGGCCATGAGTCAAGGGAACTTGGCATCCTCCAGAAGCTGGACAAGGCAAGGAAATAGATTCTTCCTCAGAGCCTCCGGAAAGAAAAGCAGGCCCACAACACCTTGATTTCGGTCCAGTGGGACCCAGGACAGGCTTCTGACCTCCAGGACTGTAAACGAATACATGTGTGCCGTTTGAGATACCAGATCTGTGATCTTTGTTACAGCAGCAATAGGAAACTAATACACCACATAAGCTGGAAAACTTGACTTCGTCTTAGCTCTCTCTTCCTAGCCTCACACATTTCAGTGACTCCTCTATTCCTTCTGCCTAACCTTTGAGTACCTCTGGAATAATCCATATGCTTCCCAATTCGTTGCCCTCATTCTTGGGCCCATTGATCTCTCTCTTGAATGATAGAAACTCCTAACCACTTTCTCTACTCCTAGTCCCCAATCTGCGCCCCCCCCCCCCCGATTTCTGGCTTTCAGAGTTAACTTTCTCAACCACCAATGCAATTACCTTTTGGTGCTTTTGAGGCCTCATCGTGCCTGTCCGATAAAATCTGAGGTCTTTGGAGAGATATTCCAAGTGCTTTGGATGACCCTTTTCAAATCCCTAAGGACATGTTTCCCTACTGAAATTTTCACTGTTCTGGCTCCTTGGGATATTGTATTTATAGTCATTTTACCATCTCGCTTTATTATATACTTGGTGGTTTAATTTTTTTTTTTCTTGTTGTTTTCAGACTTTAAAAAACTGCTTCCTGGGAATGAAAGAAGGCACATGGGGCACCTGGGTGGCTCAGTCGGTTAAGCGTCCAACTTCGGCTCAGGTCATGATCTCACATTTTGTGAGTTCGAGCCCCGCGTTGGACTTTGTGCGGACAGCTCGGACCTGGAGCCTGCTTCGGATCCTGTGTCTCCCTCTCTCTCTGCCCCTCTCCCACTTGCACTCTGTCTCTGTCTCTCTGTCTCTGTCTCTCTCTCAAAAATAAATAAATGTTTAAAAAAAAACGTAGGAAGAGAGAAAAAAAGAAAAAAAAGAAAGAAAGAAGGCACAAAGGCCAGTCAGCCCACAAATTCTGTATCCCAACCAAGACCTCTGAGTGTGTAGTTTATATTATGGCTCCCCAAGCACGGTGGGTTTTATTTTTTAATTAGCGCTTTAGTGGCATGGAGAACTCTCTTTACATGCTTGGGAAAAGTAAACAAATTTTCCAGGCAGTATATTATTTTCATCTTTTATTTTAACAAGCCTCGTTAAACACGTGGACCAACCTAGGCATTTGAAAGCTCCCGGGGGACCCAACCTCAAAATGCGGATGAGAAAGAAATGTGTGATGGTGCCCTCTCACACCTCTGCGGGCAGGAGTCCGAGGTACTTCCTCACGGTCCACATGTGAGAAGGAAGGTCACCCAGAACAACCAAAGTCCTCAGTCTCAACCTGCCCCCCAAGGTTTCCCCAGCATTGTGGTTTTTTCCTACATATCCCCTGTGGTTCAGCCAACCAGCTCAGATAAACGCACAATTAAATTTCGCCACAGCCAGAGGAACTTTCAGATCCCAAAATGCAAACGTTTATAAAACTTTGTATTCGTTCGCACCAGCTGCCTTAACAAAAGAGCACAGACTGCAGCGGCCTAAACCACGGAAATGTATTTTCTCACACTTCTGGAGGCTGGAAGTCCAAATTCAAGGTGCCTGTAGGATTGGTTTCTTCTGAGGCCTCTCTCCTTGGCTTGCAGACAGCCACCTTCTTGTGTCCTCACATGGCTTTTATCTGTACACGCATCTTTTCGGTGTCTGTCCGTGTGGCCAAACTTTCTCTTCTTATAAGGACACCGTTTGGATTGGATAAGGCACACCCTAATGGACTTACTTTAATGGAATCACCTCCTTAAAGTCCCTATATCCAAATACAGTCAAATTTTGAGCTACTGGGGCTTTGGATTTCAACATGAATTTGGGGGTTGGGGTGGGACACAATTCAGCCCATAGAAAACAGTAAGGACGTTAACCTCTGATGCTCAGCCTTGACACTCTCGGACTTCTTCTTTTACATTTTTTTAACGTTTTATTTAATTTTTGAGAGACACAGAGAGACGGAGAGTGAGCAGGGAAGGGGCAGAGAGAGAGGGAGACACAGAATCTGAAGCAGGTTCCAGGCTCTGAGCTGTCAGCTGAGCCCCACGGGCTCAAACCCACAAACCATGAGATCATGAACTGAGCCGAAGTCAGACGCTCAACCAACTGAGCCACCCAGGCGCCCCACACACTTGGGCTTCTAACAAACTCCCCCTTATGTGCTGGTCAAAGCCCCCATTAAGGTCCTTCTGTCTGAGGATTATATTTCTATTTTCCAGCCTCCAGGCTGGTCTCTACCCCACAGCCCTAATGTGGTCTCTGGAGGAGGAATCATGTCTTTTTGTCGGAGCCTCACACACCTACCCCACGTTCTTTGGTTATCATTTTCGCCTGTCACGGCGACCTCATCACTGACTCAGCTTGCCTACACTGCCATAAGAACCCTGCCTTCTTTCCCTTCTGCCTGATGCTTTTGGCTGAGACTCTTTTGCAAGCCTATCCTCAGCCCTTATATTTGCAGTGGAATTTCTGAGATACTGTGTTTCTCTCTGGCTTGCTTCCCCCTCCCCTGTGCCCTGTTTTCTTTAAAAGCAGTTTTGAGTATTACTCTACTCTTTGCTATATGTAGTCACTTAAATCCCACTCACCCCACACAGCTTGAATCCCAGATGCATTATCTTTCCAATCAGAAACTCATAAAGATCATTTTCAGTGATCCTTCTAACATTTCCACTATGTAATTTTGGGGGCCCTCCCACTCCTCCCAGCTTCCGTTCACAGCTCTCTCTCTCTCTCTCTCTCTCTCTCTTTTTTTAATGACATTCTTGCTTCATGGACCAGGCTCAGACCTGACCAGCAGACTTGGCCACCCGGGAGTGATGCCCCAGTCCTTGGCTGTGGTCTGGGAGCAGCGCTGCTCCTCAGGAGTGAGTCGGGAGCAGAGTGCGATGCCCAGCAGTGGCAGTGGATTTGGGGATGGATAGCTCATGCCCGGAGCAGTCACAGGTCCAAGGTCGATGTCCTCTCCTGGGAAATTTGGTGGTATGTGCAGGTAGATATTTGGAGGATGGACAAGGATAGCATGACTAATCTAGGCAGAGGCTTATTGAAAAGACTTTGGGGGGTGCCTGGGGGCTCGGTGGGTTAAGCATCCAACTTCAGCTCAGGGCGTGATCTCATGGTTCAGGGGCTCGAGCCCCACATCGGGCCCGCTGCTGTCAGCACGGAGCCTGCTTCGGATCCTCTGTCTGCCTCTTTCTTGGCCCCTCCCCCACCTCAGAAAACCAAACAAACATTAAAAAAATTAAATAAAAGGCTTTTGTTTTTTGTTTTCGTCTGGCAATTGTGTGTGTGAGGGTTACGTGGGTACTGAAGACTCCCAGCCTAACGCAGAGTCACCCTGGGGGACCCTAAGAGAAACTTCAGTTCCAGGGTCTACTATCTGGAAAACCAAATTTAATTCTCAGGCGCCTGAAGCATCATGTGAGTGTCAATGTCTTTGCTTTGATCTCGCTTAGCTGAGATCTGATTATCTGCGTTCAAAGTTTGCATTAATATTCAGGCTAACTAACAGGCAAGGCTGAAAACGCTGAGGTTGCTGGCCAGCCCACTTGTTAACTACTATAATTGAACTGGACTGTGGTCATTAATATAAATGACAGTGACTCTCCTTGGTCATCTGGTCAGCAGTAAAGAGCACCGAGCTAAGAGCAAAGGATCTGTTTCCAATCCTAAGCCCTCTCTCAAGCATTATTTGGACCTCTCTGAGACATTTCCCTCACCTGCTTAAAGAATGAGATGAATATCCTGAATGCGTAACTTGCATTTGTGAAAATAACACGCACACATTGTTCAATGGTCAAATAATGCTACAAGGCTCATCGCAAAAAAAGAGCAGATTGTTTTTTATACAGATGGTCACAACAGTAACTCCCATCCCGCAGTGTTCTTCTGAGACCTTGACACCTTGGGAATGGGTGGGGGGGATTGGGGAGGGTCTATGTTTCCTCCCCCCTAACCAGAGTGACAGAGGAGTATGTATTGATCAGGGTTCTCCAGAGAGATAGATCAGTAGGAGAGAGACAGAAAGACAGACAGGCACACAGACAGACAGAGACATTGCTTTATTATAAGGTATTGGCTCCCCCAGTGATGGAGGCCGAGAAGTCCCACATGTGTCCTCTGCAAACTGGAGACTGAAGAAGGCCCGTGGGATGTAGTTGCAGTTCAAAGACCTGAGAGCCAGGAGCTCCAAGGGCGGAAGACGGATGTCTCAGCTCACGTGGTCAGACAGAGAGCAAGTCCGCCCTTCCTCAGTCTTTTCGTTCTATTCAGACATCCAGAGGACTGGGTGATACCCACCTGCGTAGGGAAGGCTGCTCTACTTTGCTCAGTCTACTGAATCAAATGCTGATCTCTTCCAGAAACCCCCTAACAGACGCGCACACAGACGACATTTAACCACATATCCCCGGACATTCCGCGAGCCAACGAAACTGACACGGAAAATTAGCTCTCACAGATGCCCCGTGACATCTTGTTCCCGTGGGATACTCACCTCTGGAACCCTGAGCTGCCATATGGAAAGAGCTCCCATTAGGCTACCTGGAGGGATCCCCTAGAGAAGCCCCGAGACTGCATGGGGAGAGAGAGAGAGAGAGAGAGAGAGAGAGAGAGAGAGAAAGAGGGAGAGGAAGAGTGAGAGAGGGAGACAGGGAGAGAGGCCAGGCTGGGCCCCTGTTGCTCCCGCCCCACTCCACATCCTTGAATCTGAGCATCTGCCGGAGAGCCCTGCGTCCCAAACTGCCCAGCAGAGCCCCTCCTGAAATCCTGAGCCCGGAGCCAGGGAGAGCCAACGCACACAGGGGCGGTTACCGTTGGAAGCCGCCAAGTTCCGGGCAATTTGTCACCCGACAGTGGGAACCAGAACGCTTCCCAACCCACCTCCTCGTTCAGCATCTCTCTGCCGAGAGCTGCCTGCCTCCTTTCTTTTAGCAACGTCTCCTCCCTGCTCATAACTCCGGGAGGATTACTTGGCTGATACGGCTATCCGTCTCAGA
This sequence comes from Lynx rufus, assembly GCF_022079265.1. NCBI lineage: Eukaryota > Metazoa > Chordata > Mammalia > Carnivora > Felidae > Lynx > Lynx rufus. The sequence continues at coordinate 58,522,791 of NW_025814829.1, forward strand.
CGTGTCACAATCTGACTCGCTCTTTTTGGAAGATGGGAGGCATCGTATTCTTCTCTCAGCCCTCCTTCCCATTTCTACCTTGTCCATCAGCCAAACATTGTCATATCGAAATCTTGGTTAAGCCAACATTGACTTTTTTTGCCTTATTGTTACTACCCACCGAGGACTGTCCACTGTTGAGCAATTGACCCGCGACCATTACGTCCCCTTTCTAATCTCTCCCTTGCCCACTCCTTCGGCGTCTCATGTCAGGACCGCTTCTTACCGCCACACTCCCCAACGGGATTGCGAAGGCCCCCAAAAAGATCTTCCCGCGTGGTTAAACCCATCACACAGGGCCAGGGCCACAAGGCCGCCTCTTCTGGTCGGCAATTCAGTGTTTTAGCCCAACGGTTTCTCCCAAGAGAGTCATCCTTCTGCCTGAGGATGGGCTGAGGCTGGTGATACACCCGGGTGACGCGCTGGGGGAGCAGGGGGACAGGCCTGGCTGCACTTTCACACAAACCCTCAGCTTTCGGCCCAGGGCCTCTCCCCTGCCTCCCTGGTTGCCAGCTCTTCCTGGATCTGGACCTCTAGGTTTCTATTTCTCCAAAATTAACCTCTGGACCCCTGCGGAGCGGGGGCTGGGTAAGGTGGGGAGGCGGGGCCTTCGCCTGGCTGTGTGGAGAAGGGGAGGGGGCATGATGGGAAATCTTATACAGACTTTGAACCAATTCTTCCATCGCCAGGCCCAGGCAGCAGGTGCCGATTTATCTCAGCTGCGAGGCTTCCCTGGGTCTGCAGAGCCCGTCAGACCCTCCTCTGATCTGGTGCTTTTCCCTTTAAAAAAATTTTTTTTAAAAATCATTTTATTTGTTTTTAATCCTCATCACGGTTAAGTATACTCTTTAATCCCCATCCCCTCAGCCCCCCATCCCACGACCCACCTCCCCTCTGGTAACCAGCAGTTTGTTCTCTGCCGTTAAGAGTCTGTTTTTGGTCTCTCTCTCTCTCTCTCTTTTTCCTTTGCTTGTTTATTTTGTTTCTTAAATTTAACATATGAGTGAGATCATGGGGTATTTGTCTTTGCCTTATTTCGCTTAGCACACCACGCTCCAGCTCCGTCCATGCCATTGTAAATGGCAAGATTTCATTTTTTATGGCCAAATGATACTCCCTTGTCGATCTGTAGCGCACCTTTATCCATTCATCACTTGCTGGACACTGGGGCTGCTACCATAGTTTGGCTAGTGTGAACAAACCTGCTCTAAATTTCAGGGTGCATGTATCCTTTTGATTTCGTGTCTGTGATTTTGGGGGGCGGGTATATACCAGAGGTGGGATTTGTGGATTATATAGTATCTCTACATTAATTTGGGGGGGAAACTCCGTACTGTTTTCCAGAGTGGGGGCACCAGTTTGCATTCCCACTGGCGGTGCAAGAAGGCTCCCCTTTCTCCACATCCTCGCCAACACTTGTTGTTGCTGTGTTTTTGATTTTAGCCATTCTGACAGGTGCGAGGTGGTATCTCATCGTGGTTTTGATTTACATTGCCCTGATGAAGAGTGATGTTGAGCATCTTTTCGTGTGTCGGTTGGCCATCTGGATGTCTTCTTTGGAGAGATGTCTGCTCGTGTCTTCTGCCCATTTTTTTTTTTAAAGATTTTACTGTTTTTAAGGTTTTTTTAAAATTTATTTTGCGAGAGAGAGACAGAGACAGAGACAGAGACAGGGTAAGCACGAGTGGGGGAGGGGTAGAGAGAAGGAGAGAAAGAATCCCAAGCAGGCCTCAAGATGTCAGCCCAGAGCCTTATGTGCGGCTCGGTTTCACAAACGGTGAGATTGCAAGCTGAGTCAAAAAAAAAAAGAGTTGGACACTTAACCGACTGAGCCACTTAAGGGCCCCTAAAGATTTTACTTAAGTAACCTCTACACCCAATATGGGGCTTGAACCCACAACCCCGAGATCAAGAGTCATACGCTCTAGCAGCTGAGCCCAGCCAGGTGCCCCATCTTCTGTCCATTTAAAAAACAATTTTTAAAAAAATCTTTATTTATTTTTGAGAGAGAGAGAGAGAGACAGAGCATGAGCAGGGGAGGGGCAGAGAGAGACACACACAGAATCCGAAGCAGGCTCCAGGCTCTGATCTGTCAACGCAGAGCCTGCCGCGGGGCTTGAACTCATGAACCGTGAGATCATGACCTGAACTGAAGTCCGATGCTAAGCAGAATGAACCACCCAGGCGCCCCTCTTCTGTCTCTGTCTCTGTCTCTGTCTCTGTCCATTTTTAATTGAATTATTTGTATTGGGGATATTGAGTTGTATCAGTTCTTTATATATTTTGGATACTAACCCTTTATCTGATAGGGCATTTGCAAATATCTTCTCCTAAATCATTTAGTAGATTGCCTTGTAGTTTTGTTGATTATTTCCTTCAGTGTGTATAAACTTTTTATTTTGATATAGTCCCAGTAGTTTATTTTGTTTTTATTTCCCTTGCCTCAGGATACCTATCTAGAAAAACGTTATTACAGCCGATGTCACAGACATTACTGTCTGTGCTCTCTTGAACGATTTTTATAGTTCAGGGTCCTACATTTAGGTCTTTAATCCATTTTGCGTTTATTTTTGTGTATGGGTAAGAAAGTGGTCCAGTTTCCTTCTTTTGCGGGTGGCTGTCCAGTTTTCCTGACACCATTTGTTGAAGAGATTGTCTTTTTCCCATTGGATATTCATCCTCCTTTGTCGAAGATTAATTGACCATATAATTGTGGGTTTATTTCTGGGTTTCCTATTGCTTCTCCCTTTTTTATGTGAGTCACCACGCTTCATCTGATTTCCCTATTCACAAAATGTATCATTACCTCTCATCCACCGTTACGTTCTCTTTTCTTCTCCCTGGCCCCACAGGTTTATTTTTACGTCATTTAGGAGAGTGTCGGCAGGCAACAGGGATGATGAGTACTTGTGTTGTCTGTGCCGTGTTTGAACAGCAATCTCCCCACCTACACTTTGAAAGATCGCTCTCAGAACCAAACAGAACAATATATGCAAAAGTGCCTTGCAGACTCTCAGGTGTCAAACAAATGTGATTTACTATCATTTGGTCCCTTGGTGGAATTTCCTGTCTCGCTACTTTTGCCAAAATGGACACTTCAGCAAAGGCAGTCATCCTTCTAACCATAATTCTTAAAAATCTTCATTCATTTTTGGGGCGCCTGAGCGGCTCAGTCGGTTGAGCGTCCAACTGCGGCTGAGGTCCTGATCTCACAGCTCGTGAGTTCAAGCCCCGCATCAGGCTCTGTGTTGACAGCTCGGAGCCTGGAGCCTGCTTCGGATTCTGTGTCTCCCTCTCTCTCTGCCCCTGATCCCCTCGCATTCTGTCTCTGTCTCTCTCAAAAATAAACATTAAAAAAAAAAAATCTTCCTTCGTCTGTGTTTTATCTAAGAAGATTTGCTACCGTTATTGGCACATTGTTTTGAGATCAGATACCCCCAAATATAATTTTAAAATAGTTAAAAGTCCTTCAGGGGTGCCTGGCTGGATCAGTTGGAAGAGCATGCAACTCGATTTCGAGATGGTGAGTTTAAGCCCCACGCTGGGTGCAGAGTTTACTTAAAAATAATAAAATCTTTAAAAAGCATTCCTCAAAGTGATGAAACCAGCATAGCTATAAAGTTGCAAAAATTAAATTCTTAGTAAGTTTAAGTGCATGAATTTAGAGTGTAATCAAATAACCAACCAGCCTTTTATTTTTTAAGTTTGTTTATTTATTTGGATCGTGAGCAGGGGTGGGGGCAGAGAGAGGGGGAGAGAGAGAGAATCCCAAGCAAGCTCCGTAGTCAGCCCAGAGTCGGACATGGGGCCTGAACTCATGAACTGGGAGATCATGACCGGAGCCAAAATCAAGAGTCGGATGATTTAACCACCCAGGTGCCCCCCACAACCAGCCTTTTAGATGCCAATTTAAAAGCTTAAAAAAAGAAGGGACCCCGGAGTGGCTCAGTTGCCTGAGTGTCCAACTTGGGCTCAGGTTATGATCTCACAGTTGGTGAGTTCAAGCCCCACATCAGTCTCACTGCTGTCAGCGCAAAGCCCGCTTTGGATCTTCTCCAACCCCCCCCCCCCGCCCCTCCCCTGCTCGTGCTCTCTCTCTCTCTGAAAATAAACAAACATGAAAAAAAAAATAAAAGCTCAAAAAATAAGTTTAAAGTATCCGACGTGACCTTCATAAATTGGTTAACGTCTCAAGAGGATTACGTGTGCTGTTCAAAGCAAGTTGCAGGGGCGCCTGGGGGGCTCAGTTGGTTAAGCGTCGGACTTCAGCTCAGGTCATGGTCCCCCAGTTCGTGGGTTCGAGCCCCGCGTCGGGCTCTGAGCTGACCCGGGGATGGGGGGGGGGTGCGGAACTCTCCCTCCCTGGAGCTCCGGGCCCCTCCTCACTCCCCTGAAGTTGCTTTTCCTCTTGATTTCAGCCTGGGGTGCCAACTGCCTCATTCATCCTCCAGCCGAAGCACCCAGCACCGGGCCGGGCCTGCGCGGCGCCCACGTGTCTGTTGAAGCGAAAACACCGCCGGCGGCCGCGTGCAACTACCACTGCGCCTTTTGGGGGGATACAGCCAAGGGAGTTGGGTGGAGACTCCGCCGGAGATTTTAAGGAGACAAAGATGAGGACGCCTTCCTCCCCCGTGGAGACAAAGTTGTGGAGCTGGCAGATTGCTTCGTCTTTTCACGCGACGGGGAACGAGGGGCAGAGAAGCAAAACCTCGGTTCTGGCAGCCGCCGAGCCCAACGCGGGAGGCGGCGTGGATCCTGGCAGCTCGCGTGTTCCATGAGGGACACCTGCTTTGCTGGCAGCCGGGAGGGAAAGGCTCAGAATAGCACAGGCGAACCCACTCACAGAAACACAGAAGCTCCCCTGGACTGTAGGCAAGGGGTCGGGGTCGGGGGAAGGCCAGGGGGAGGCCTGGGGGGGGGGGCTGACTTGGAGCATGTCCCAGCGCCGTCAAAGGGACTTGAATTTCCCCCGTGATGGGCCGGGAATGGGATCCAACGCCCGTCGAGTTCAGAGGCGGCGAGAGCCTGGCTCAGGGCTTGCAAGGTAGGTAATGGCAGGCTGCGGCCGGGGGGGCCAGGAGGCCATGGGGGGAGGGTCTCTGGGCCCCACTGCTGAGAACTGGGCTGTCCCTCTGTTGGGGACGCGGAGAGCTCCCCGGCACTCTGAGTTCCAGGGGAGTGGGGATGGTAGTCCTGGAGGCAGTGAGAACCGCAGCCCAAACAAGACAGCAGGCGGTGGGGGACGCGAATCAGGGGCGGGGGGCCAGAGGCAAAGCCCCAGCCTGGGAGACCACGCTGTTAACCAGCCCGAGTGCCTCTCCCGGGCCTTCTGCCTTAGTGTCCAAAACAGTCCCTTCAGAAGCTCCTTAAGGAAAGGGTCCTGGGTGGGGGGGACGCCTAGGTGGCTCAGTCGGTTAAGTGCCTGGCTTCGGCTCAGGTCGTGATCTCGCGGTCTGTGAGTTCAAGCCCCGCGTCGGGCTCTGTGCTGACAGCTTGGAGCCTGGAGCCTGCCTCGGATTCTGTCTCCTTCTCTCTCTGTGTCTCCCCTGCTGGTGCTCTCTCTCTCTCTCTCTCTCTCAAGAATAGATAAACATAAAAAAAAAAAAAAAAGGAAAAGGTCCTGGGGTCGCAGAAGTTTGGGAAAACAGCTACAGTAAACCCTCTTAGGGATTCACAACGAACAGTAGCCCCAAGGGGCTCTTCATGAAAGGAAAAATAGCAAAAACCAAAACCAAAAAACGCTTTACTCTCTTTAACCCAGGCTTTCCTCAAACGCTTTTCTCCGCGTTAAGGCCTGTCGGCGTCCTGCAGAAAGAGTTCCATCAGCCGTAACATGGGGACTGCTGTTCCCCGGAGGCCTTGACCCTGGAATATTGCCTTTCTAACAATCTATAGTGAAAGATAGATTTAATTATAAATCTTAGCTGTGAGTGTTAATGTCTTCTTGTCTCAAATAACATGTCAGAGTTATGGAAAATTCACATGTCTTTTTTTGTTTTTCCAATTAGCTTTTTCAAAAAATATTTTATTTATTTTTCACAAGCGGGGGAGGGGCAGAGAGAGGGGGACAGAGGATCCGAAGCGGGTTCTGCACTGACAGCAGTGAGCCCCACTGGGGCTCGAACCCACGAACCCCGAGATCATGACCTGAGCCAGAGGTGGATGCTCACCGAACTGAGCCACCCAGGTGCCCCATTTCCAATTCGTTTTTTAAAGATGAACTTTATTTTTTTTAATTAAAATAAAAAAAATTATTTTATTTTATTTTTAGAGAGAGAGAGAAGTATGCACAAGTAGGGTGGGGGGAGGCAGAGAGAGGGAGAGAGAGAATCTCAAGCAGGCTCCACACTCAGTGCGGAGCCCAGTGCGGGACCCTGGGAGCACGACCTGAGCCGAAATCAAGAGTCGGACGCTTACCGACCGAGCCTCCCAGGTGCCCTCAACTTTAGTTTTTAGAGCAGTTTGGGGTTCACAAAAACTTCAGCCGCAGGTAGAGAGTTCCTGTATGTTCCCTGCCTCCACACAGGCACAGCGTCACTCACTATCAACGTCCCCCACAGGATGGGGCATTCGTTACCACTGATGAACCTACAGGGACACATCAATATCACGTCAGTATCACCTACAGCCCCTAGCGAACATTAGGGTTCACGCTTGGTGTTGTACAGTGAGTTTGAACAAATGTATAACGACATGTCTCCACTGTCATGGTGTCATACAGTGTTTTCAGTGCCCTCAACACCGAAAGCGTCCTCTGTGCCCTGCGTATTCGCTCCTCCCTCCCCCCTACCCATGGCCACCACTGATTTTATTATAGTTACTGTCACCACACAAAGTTATTCCACTATTATCGGCTATCTTCCCTGTGCTGTACTTCGTATCCCTTGACCTGTTTGTTTTATAACTGAAAGTTTGCACCTCTTAACCCACTTCACCTATTTCACCCAGCACCCCCCCCCCTTCTGGAAACCACTAGTTTCTCTCTGTATTTATGAGTCTGTTTCTGATTTGTTTTTAGATTCCACAAACACATGAGATCGTATGGTATATGGCCTCCTCTGTCTAACTTGTTTCACTTACCATAATGCCCTCTAGGTCCACGAAGAGGATATTTTTAAGAGGGGAGGGAGAGATGGGGTGCCTGCGTGGCCCAGTCGGTTAAGCGTCTGACTTCGGCTCAGGTCATGATCTCACGGTTCGCGGGTTCGAGCCCCGCATCGGGCTCTGTGCTGACAGCTCGGAGCCTGGAGCCTGCTTCCGTTCTGTGTCTCCCTCTCTCTCTCTGCCTCCCCTGCTGGCACTCTGTCTCTCTCTCTCTCCCTCTCAAAAATAAATAAACATTAAAAAATTAAAAAAGAAAAGAAAAGAAAACCACTGGCCTATAGGGGAAACCCAGACTCCATCAGAAAATCTCAAAAAGCTTTTTCTATTTGGCCATTTACCACTGGTAAGCATTTGGTGACCTAAAAGGTTAGTGAGAAGACAGATATGAAGACCCAGGAGATACTAAAGAAATGGGCCAAGGACATGGCTTTTCATCTCACAAGACAAACCGCATCAGGCTTTGGCTGGGACAGGACATGCGTCGGTCAGGTCGTGAGGCCAAAGGAGAGAGAAGAGGTCGTTTGCTCCCGAAGCCTGTGAAAGGAGACCGTGGGAACCTTTGTTTGCAGGGTTATCTGCAAGTCTTTTCTTGATCTGAAAAGCCATTTGGTTCTGTGCAACTGCCCTTTTGAATGTTCCTCGAGGGGAAATACTTGCTCCTTTTCGGAATCAAAAGCTAGGGGGGGTGCCTGGATGTTTCGGTCGGTTGAGCACCGACTCTTGATTTTGGCTCAGGTCATGATCTCCAGGTTCATGGGTTCGAGCCCCACGTTGGGATCTGCACTGACAGCGCGGAGGCTGCTTGGGATTCTCTCTCTCGCTCTCTCTCTGCCCCCTCCCCGCTTGCGTGCTCTCTCTCTCTCTCAAAATAAATAAATAAACTTGAAAAAAAAGAGAGAACTAATAGCTAATACTTGTTGTAACCATCTTATTTTTTTTTATTCCTTTAAATGTTTGTTCATTTTTGAAGGAGAGAGAGACAGAGCGTGAGCAGGGGAGGGGCAGAGAGAGAGGAAGACACAGAATTTGAAGCAGCCTCCAGGCTCCCAGCTGTCAGCACAGAGCCCGATGCGGGGCTCAAACCCACGAGCTGTGAGATCAGGACCTGAGCCGGAGTTGGACGCTGAACCGACTGAGCCACCCAGGCGCCTCTCTAGATTTCAGTTTAAATGTTGCCTCCCTGTCCCCAATGTCCAGGCAAGTCTGTTATATACCTGGTTGCAGTACTTTGTGTACTGGTAATTAACCAGTCACTAGCAATAACTTCGTTTTTGTCTCCCTCGCTCGACTTTAGCACCTGTGTCTTCGCACACGTACGGTTGTGTGTTCCCAGCACCTACTGGCACCTGATACATGGTGGCTGCTCCGGAGGCACCCGTCGAATGATGAGTGAGGTCATGCCCGTTTGGACTTCCAGTTTCAATGTTGGCTAAAAATGTCAAAAAAATAGATTATTTTTGGGGTGCCTGGGCGACTCGGTCAGTTAAGCATCCGACTCTTGATTTTGGCTCAGGTCATTATCTTACGGTTTGTGAGTTGGAACCCCGCATCAGGCTCTGTGCTGACGGTGGGAAGCCTGGTTTGGATTCTCTCTCTCTCTCCCTCCCTCTTTGCCCCTCCCCCGCTCTCTCTCTCTCAAAATAAATAAATAAACTTAAAAAAAAGGTTATTTCCTATTAACTTATGTCTGTTTAGCTTCTGACCTGAGAATCATAATTTGTCTTAATTTCCTTTCAACGTTTCCTAAGAACATTCCTTCAGATCAAGGGCTGTGACCCTGACCCAGTCTTTTAAAATATTTTTCTTTTTAATTTTTTTTTTACATTTATTTATTCTTTGAGAGACAGAGCACAATTTGGGGGGGGGGGCAGAAAGAAAAGGAGACACAGAATCCGAAGCAGGCTCCAGGCTCCAAGCTGTCGGCACAGAGCCTGACAGGGGGCTCGAACTCACAAACTGTGAGATCACCACCTGAGCCGAAGTCAGACGCTTGACTGAGCCACCCAGGCACCACTTAAAATATGTTTTCTCTCAGTGCTTCTGAACAATTCATATCCTCGCTTTTGTATTCTCATTGGCAATGGTAGCATAGTATTTTACCGTGTGGAGGGTTTATGTAACCATTTCCTATCGAGGGGGCATTTATGGTGTTTTTAGCTATATATTTTTTAAGTTTATTTAATTATTTTGAGAGAAAGAGAGAAAGCACGAGTGGGGGAGGGGCAGAGAGAGAGGGAGAGATTCCCAAGCAGGCTTCCCATTGTCAGCGTGGAGCCCAATGCGGGGCTCAAACTCACAAACCGTGAGATCATGACCTGAGCTGAAGTCAGATGCTTAACCCACTGAGCCACCCAAATGCCCCTCTTGTTTCTTTTTAATGTGTATTTATTTATTTTGAGAGAGAGAGTGAGAGAGAGTGGGACAGGGGCAGAGAGAGGGAGAGAGAGAATCCCAAGCAGGCTCTGCACTGTCAGCACCGAGCCCGATGGAGGACTTGATCTCAAGACTGGTGAGATTGTGACCTGAGCTGAAATCAAGAGTTGGATCTCAACCAACTGAGTCACCCAGGTGCCCCATTCAACTTTCTGATAATCGTAAAAAAAGGAAAAAAAAAAGCCACAATAGGGGGGAGTGGCTGGCTCAGTTGGTAGAGCACATGACTCTTCATCTCAGGGTTGTAAGTTCGAGCCCCACATTAGGTGTAGAGATTACTTTTTTTTTTAATTTAATTTTTTATCTTTTTAAATTTACATCCAAATTAGTTAGCATATAGTGCAACAATGATTTCAGCAGTAGATCCTTAGTGCCCCTGACCCATTTAGGCCATCCCCCCCTCCCACAACCCCTCCAGTAACCCTCTGTTTGTTCTCCATATTTATGAGTCGCTTCTGTTTTGTCCCCCTCCCTGTTTTTATCTTTTTGTTTCCCTTCCCTTATGTTCATCTGTTTTGTCTCTTAAAGTCCTCATATGAGTGAAGTCATAGGATTTTTGTCTTTCTCTGACTCATTTCACTTAGCATGATACCCTCCAGTTCCATCCACATAGTTGCCAATGGCAAGATTTCATTCTTTTTGATCGCCGAGTAATACTCCATTATATATATATATATATATATATTTACCACATCTTTATCCATTCATCCATCGATGGACATTTGGGCTCTTTCCATACTTTGGCTATTGTGGATAGTGCTGCTATAAACATGGGGGTGCACGTGTCCCTTCGAAACGTCACCCCTGTATCCCGTGGACAGATGCCGAGTAGTGCAATTACTGGGTTGTAGGGTAGTTCTGTTTTTAGTTTTTTGAGGAACCTCCATACTGTTTTCCAGAGCGGCTGCACCAGCTTGCATTCCCATAGGTGTAGAGATTACTTAAAAATAAAATCTTTTGGGGCGCCTGGGTGGCTCAGTCGGTTGAGCATCCGACTTCGGCTCAGGTCATGATCTCATGGTCCGTGAGTTCGAGCCCCGTGTCGGGCTCTGTGCTGACAGCCCAGAGCCTGGAGCCTGCTTCCGATTCTGTGTCTCCCTCTCTCTCTGCCCCTCCCCATTCATGCTCTGTCTCTCTCTGTCTCAAAAATAAATAAACATTAAAAAAAATTTTTTTTTAAATAAAAATAAAAAAAATAAAATCTTTTTTGGGGTGCTTGGGTGGCTCAGTCAATTAAGCGTCCAACTTCAGTTCAGGTCAGGATCTCACAATCTGTGGGTTCGAGCCCCACATGGGGCTCTGTGCTGACAGCAAGGAGCCTGCTTTGTATCCTCTGTCTCCCTCTCTCTCTGCCCCTTTCCCGGTCGTGCTCTCTCTCTCTCTCTCTCTCTCTCTCCAAGATAGATAAACATTTAAAAAATAAAAAGAGAATCTTTTTAAAAAATGCCATAATAAAGACCCTCGTACATAAATGTTGCTACATCCCCAATTATTTTCTCAGGATAAATTTCTAAAAATAGAACTAGTAAGTTAAAGGGTCTGAGCATTTTCTAAGACTAAAGACATATTTTGCCTGGTTTTGTTCCACTAGGGTTGAGCTGGCGTCTCAGACTTAACTCAGTATTCATGTGAGTTGCCTGCTGACTCTATACCCACCCCTTGCCTTTTCGGTGTCAGCGCCTACATCTGCTCTATCTCCTGTATTTCGTCCTGCTTCCCGACTGGCAACCACATGGTTTGATTTCCGTGTCTCATGACTCTCCTGACTGATTTGTTCGTTGAGTTAAACATTTACGGAGCTCCTACCGTGCGCCAGCAATGGTGCTCGGCAAAGCGAAGTAAACAGCTGTCCAAATGATAACCGAAGGCGGTAAGTGTTCTGAAGGGCGCCGACGGAATGCTAGAATGTAGTAAGAGAATAAATCTTCGCTCCTTTGATAGGTTTTGAGGAAAGTCCTTTCTGAGAAGGTGAGCCCGAAGGATAAGTGGGAACTAACTGACTGATAAGTACACGAAAAGATGCTTGACACCATTAGTCATTAGGGCAGTGCCAATCAAAACCGCAGTGAGGCACCACTTTGCAGCCGCTAAGATGGTTGTAATGAAAATAAACATGGGAACAGGTGGATGACAGGGAGAAATCAGAAGCTTCAAACACTCCTTGTGGGAATGCAGAATGGTACAGCTGGTGCGGAAATGGTCCGGCATTCCCTCAAATGTCTGAACCTAGAGTCGCCACGTGACCCGGTAATTCAGCTCTTAGGTGTGTTATTAAAGAGAGCTGACGATGTGTATTCACACAGAGCCCGCTCACGAATGTTCGTAGCAGCATTATTCCTAACAGCCGGAGATTCGAAACAACTCAAGCGTCCACGAAGAGGTGAATGGGGAAACCAAATGTGGTATATCCATTCAGAGGAATGTTATTCAGCCATAAAAAAGAATGAGGCACCTTGCTCTTTACAATCCGCTCCCCAAAGGCAAACCATGTTATTCTGACTCTTCTGGTGCTTTCTCATCACACTTAGAATGAAATCCAAACTCCTCATCCGAGTTTACCGAGCACTAGATGATCGGGCTCCTACCCGCCTCTCAGACCTATTCTCCGATATGCATTCATTCCCCTGCCCACTTCTTTTTTTTTCTGTACTTAAAACATTCCAAGTTCATCTAGACTGTAGTGTTTCTTCTGCTCGAAATACTTTCTCTTCTGGTCTTTGACTGGCTCCGTTTTATCATGTGGATCTCATCTTAAATGCTCTCTCCTCAGAGTTGGCTTTCTCGGCCGCTCAGTGTAACAAGTCGTGTAGTCCCTTCTCTCCGGACATTCAGTGTCAGCCCTCTGCATGGCCTCAGTGCCATCTGATGTTGTTTCTTCTTTGTTTCTTGTCTGTCTTTCCCACAAAATCTAAGCTCAATGAAATGTAGGGACCTCATCACTTAGAACAGTGCTTGAACGGAGGGCGCGTAGGTGGCTCAGTCAGTTAAGCGACTGACTCTCAGTTTCGGCACAAATCACCATCACACGGTTCGTGGGTTCAAGCCCCGTGTCAGGCACTTGGGCCTGCACAGGGCCTGCTTGGATTCTGTCTCTCCTTCTCTCTCTGCTCCTTCCCTCTCTCCCCCCAACAAAAAAAATGGGCAAACTTAAAACGATTTTTTTAAAATTTTTTTAGTGTTTATTTGTTTTAGAGAGAGACAGAGTGCGAGCAGGGGAGGGGCAGAGAGGGAGAGAGAGAGGGAGACGCAGAATCCAAAGCAGGCTCCAGGCTCTGAGCTGTCGGCACAGAGCCCGACGCGGGGCTCGAATCCACAAGACATGAGATCATGACCTGAGCTGAAGTTGGATGCTTAACCGACTGAGCCGCCCAGCCGCCCCCCAAAATCTTTAAAAATAAAGAACAGTGTTTGAATGAATGAATAAAAGCCTTTCCATGAAAAGGAAAAAAAGGAAGTGCTGACACAGGCCACAACATGGATGAAGCTTGCAAACGTGATGCAAAGTGAAAAAAGCTAGATAGAAAAGGCTGTGGCCTGTTGTGATGCCATTTAGATGAAATGTTCAGAAGAGGCAAATCCGTAGATGGAGCACAGACTGGTGGTTGCCACGGGCTAGGGGTGGGGGGATGGGGAATAACCACTTTTTTAAAGTTGATTTACTTATTTTGAGGCGGAGGAGGGGCAGAGGGAGGGAGACAGGGAATCCCTAGCAGGCTCCACACCGCCAGCAAGGAGCCCAGCATGGGGCTTGGACTCACGAACTGTGAGACGATGACCTGAGCCAAAGTCCTACGCTCAACTCCGGAGCCACCCAGGCACCCGGGGAATAACGACTTTTAACGGGTATGAGGGTTTGGGGGGAGGTGAGGAGGCTGTTCTGAAATTAGATCGTGGTGATGATTGCACAACATTGTGAATACGCTTTAAAAAACACCAAATGGCAGGGCGCCTGGGGGGGCTCAGTCGGTTGAGTGTCCGACTCTTGGTTTGGGCTCAGGTCACGATCTCAGGGTTTGTGATTTCGAGCCCCACGTTGGGCTTTGTGCTGACGGCACAGAGCCTGCTTGGGATTCTCTCTCTCTCCCTCTCTCTTTGCCCCTCCCCAGCTTGCTCTCTCTCTTAAAAAAGAAATAAATAACTCTGAAAAAATTATTTAAATAAAAAAAAACACTGCATTACACACTTTAAGACGATTAAAACAGGGGATTTTACGTTAATGGAATTACTTGCTTTTGAGGTGAAATTCACCTAACATAAAATCCACTATTTTAAAGTGTACAATTCAGTGGCATTTAACACATTCCCAAGGAAAGTGAAGGAAACAACACCCGCGTGTCATGTCAGGAAAGGATGACTGTCTTCCCATTGCCATTTTACGATGCGCTTGTAATTTTTTTTAGTTTATTTGTTTATTTGAAGAGAGAGGGGGTGCGCACACACAGGAGGGGCAGACAGAGAGACAGAATCCCAAGCAGGCATCGTGCTGTCAGCGCAGAGCCCGGTGTGGAGCTCGAACTCAGGAACCCTGAGATCATGACCTGAGCTGAAATCAAGAGTCGGACACTCACCTGACTGAGCCACCCAGGCGCCCCTATGACGCACTTTTTAAACAAAATCTTCCAAGGAAAGATATTATGAAAGATTACCGCGAGGGGCTTCATTTTGCTGACACGTGGTACAAGTTGTAAAGTTATAACATCAGTGCCTTAGGAATTACTTTATGCTGCTATGAACGAAATAAACTTTGAGGTACCAAAAGTGCAGGGAGCAATCAGAAACAGTCAGTCAGGAATAGCACAGCAAATCCAGAAGGACAAGAGCTTTATTCCCACGGCTGAGCTGAGCAGGGGTGAAGCAGGAGGGGGAGGCAAATGGAAGGAACAGGGTCAACCAAAGACCAGAAGGAGAGAGACACAGAGACAGAGACAGAGCGTGAGCAGGGGAGGGGCAGAGACAGAGAGGGAGACACAAAGCTGTCAGCACAGAGCCCGACCCGGGGCCCAAACCCACAAACCGAGAGATCGTAACCTGAACCTAAGGCAGACACCCAAGCGACTGAACCACCCAGGCGCTGTCCTTTCTCTTTCTTAATCTGATCGGCATTTCCGAGGCCACACTTCCCGTTGCCGTCACCAAGTTGCGTCAGCTCCTTTGCACTCAGAGACCACCCCTCTTGTATATTCTGATGACCGACCTTTTGCCCAGATCAGGAAAGCTCCATGAAGAACGAGGTTTGTCCGTTCATCCCTCCGTCCATGCAGGAAGGTATTATTGAGCAACAATCATATACAAGGCACGTGTCACTTAATACACGGAAAGCGGAAAAATGGCTAGGTTGATTGCTAGGGCAAAGGGTCACGGCAGCCTTTTCTGTGTGCATTTCCATCGATGGCTAGGCAGAAAAACTTCAAAAAGCAACCAGTTGCATGCAGGGGGCTCAGAGGCCTCCCCTGTGAATTATTTGCAATGATCATTCTCTAGGACGGAAAAAGAAGCCTGGCAAGTTTTTATACTTGTCCTTTAATACCTCTAAGGTGGGGCGCCTGGGTGGTTGAGCATCCGACTTCGGCTTGGGACTGATGGGGTTGCTGAGAACAGGAGTTAATGCAGGTAAAAAGCTCCCACAGCAAGGGCTGGGACACAGTGAGTCCTTAAACATTATTATTTTGTAATTAAAAAAAATTTTTTTATTTATTTACTTTGAGAGAGAGCACAAGCAGGGGAGGGGCAGAGAGAAAGGGAGAGAAAGAGAATCCCCAGCGGGGATGCCGGGCTCGAACCCACAAACTGTGAGATCACGACCTGAGCCGAAACCAAGAGTCGGTCGCTCAACGTGCTGAGCCACCCAGGTGCCCCTTATTTTGTAATTCTTTAATGTTTATTTATTTTGAGAGAGGGAGAGAGCACGAGCATGAGTGGGGGGAGGGGCAGAGAGAGAGGGTGAGAGAGAATCCCAAGCAGGCTCCGCACTGTCAGCACAGAGCCCCATGCAGGGCTCGAACCCACGGACCGTGAGGTCATGACCCGAGTCGAAATCAAGAATCGGACCCTTAACTGATTGTGCCACCCAGGCACCCCTATTATTGTTATTATTATTAAAATATATACAAATTGACACAGTTTAAATCCACCAGGAATACTTAGTGCTTTCGGCAATGCAGCGTTATTTAAAACTTTATTGTGTGAAGCTATGCCACTTTTCTCGGCGATTACCAAGCTCTTTGGGGATAAAGAGAAAGTTGGATATTTCAGTGAGCTAGGTTTTCACGGTGACTGAAACAGGTGGGGGAGTTCCAGTGACCACATACGAGTGAAGCGCACAGAATTCTCACGCGAATCATTGCTAATGGGAAAGTTGACTTTTCCTCCGGATTAAGGACAACACGACGGGTTCTAAGAACAGTGGCGGGTTTGTTGGTTAAACGTCCAACTCTTTATTTGGGCTCAGGTTATGATCTCACGGTTTGTGGGTTCAAGCCCTGCATCGGGCTCTGCACTGAGAGCACAGAGCCCGCTTGGGATTCTCTCTCTCTCCCTCTCTCTCTGCCCCTCCTATGCGTGCGAGCTCGCTCTCTCTCAAAATAAATATATAGACTTAAAAAATAAGAGAAGGCTGCAACCTGAGGGACCCAGAAACAACAGAGACCGGGACCTAAGTAACCACCACCAAAGAAACGGGGATCAGAGCTGTGCGTCATCAGAAGGAAATAGGTAATGGTGCTTGGGTGGGGCTTTATTCTTTCCAGGGGAGATTCAGGTTCAGAATCAATAATTTGGTGAAATGACAAGAAAACGTGAAGGGGACTGGACGGAGAGTTCTAGTACTAGAGACAGCACGGGTCACGTTGATACAAGCATGGCACTCACAGGAGGAGGGCTCGGGGGAGATGGCCTTTTACCCGTTGGCCTTTCTGGGTCTCAGTTTCCCAGCCACGGAATGAAAATTCAATGGAGACCGTCTTCCTCCACAAAGTTAGAAAAGGAGTAAATGTCAAAGTTCCTTAAAAGAGACATTCGCTAAATGTAATTATTGCGTGCGGATATTGTCATGTATTTACTCTTCCAGATTAATTTTGGAATCACTTGGCTGATTTCTCGTGAAATTCTTTTGGATTTTTTTTGTTGAAACTGAGTTAATGTATACATCAATTTGGGAAGAATTGACAGAGTTTTAATATTACATCTCTTCTTCTGGGGACAGGACATGCCTCTGCATTTATTCCAGTCTCCCTTTGTGTGCTCCAAGAAAGACTCTCAGGTTTTTGTGTAAAGGTTCCTTACATTTCTAATTTTGTTTATGACTAGACCCTTTACGCTCTTTGGTTGCTATTTGAAATTGGATGTTTTCTCATTATATTTTGTATCTGGGTTATAGAAAAGCTATTTTTTAATATTGATTTTAGAACCAGTCACTTAATGAACTTCTCTTATTCTTTCCAACAGCATTTCGGTTGATTGCCATAGAGTTTCTGACTACACAGATAGAGGACCTGAAAAAGAGAGAGAGAAAAGGATAATTTCATCTCTTGGTTTCCAATAATTAAACTCATTTTTTCATTGTCTCTTTGGTTAAAAACTACCAGAACAACATTGAACAATATGGTGAGAGGGTACACATTTTACACGGTTGTGTCAGATTTTTAAAATTTTCTGATTTTATTTTTTCAAGTTTATTTATTTATTTTGAGGGAGCGCGCGCATTCGTGCGTGAGAGAGACAGAGAAAGAGAGAGAGAGAGGGAGGGAGGGGGAGGGGCAGAGAGAGGGGAACAGAGCGAGAATCCCAAGCAGGCTCCACCTTGTCTGCTCAGAGCCAGACGTGAGACTTGAACCCATGAGATCATGACCTGACCCCAAATCAAGAGTCAGATGCTTAACTGACTGAGCCACCCAGGCTCTCCTATTTTTTTTTTTTTTAATTTTAGAGAGAGAAAGGAAGCAAGTGGGGGAGAGAGGCAGAGAGAGAGAGAGAGAGAGAGAGAGAGAGAATCTTAAGCAGGCTTCACCCTCAGTGAGGAGCCAGCCCAGGGCTCGATCCCATGATCCTGGGATCCTGACCTGAGCCCAAACCAAGCGTTGGACACTCAACCGACTGAGCCACACAGGTGCCCCTGTTTCAGATTTTTGAGTGAATGTCTGTAGAGGTTATGGGTACGATGTTTACTGTTGGTTTCGGAGAGAAAACTTGTAATACATGAAGGAAGATTCCTTCTATTTTTTCTTTACTAGTGGGAAAAAGAAAACACGTGTTAGTTATTAGAGTTCCTGCTTGCAAAGAGTATTTCCCACAAGGCCCCGCATAGCTCATTTCGGTCAAAAGCCCTTAGATCCACCCCAACTTAGCACGCATCGTCGGATTTGTGAATCAGTAATAGTTTGCGTAATTGTTAGGACCTGAATACAGAACGCCCCTTTTAAATAAACACGGCGAAAATTAAAGTAAATTCGGGAGAACAGGGATCCCACGCAAGTGCCACACGTGAGGCATTTTGTCAGACGCTCCCAAGCAGTGTTTCTCAAAGAGGGGTCCACGGTTCACCTGAAGTGCTTGCTGGAAGGTGTAGATTGACGACTGCATCCCAGAACCACCGAAGGGGGACGCTGGGGACGGAAGCTGGCGAGCCACCATCAGCAGCGCGCTCCCCCAGTGAGGCTCGTGCACCTTGCGGTTTAAAACCCTGCTGCAAACATCAGCGGAACTTGAACAAAAGGGAAGCTGAGTGTATTTAAACTTGTCATCACAGAGTGGCGTTAGCCTACCTGTCACGCCGCAGTGAGTCAACCGGTCGACGAAACAGCCTGCCTACAACTCACCCCGTCACCGCGGTCTGGGTGGAATCCTGACCGTTTCTAGAAAGTTCTTTACATGGCCGATTTTTCCAACAGTGCCACAGAGGCTCCAGTATGCCTCCAGAGGAGGCGGAGTTGCTGGAACTCTCTTTTTACCACGTCAAGCCTGGCGGGTCCACTTCTATCTGTTTTAGCGCCCCGGGAAATATTCTAAGAATAAACGTTTGAAAATGACTGATCTACACCCGTTAGCGACATCTTGATTTTACTGAAGATTTTGATCTTTTTATGTCGGTGCACGTGATTACAACAGTCTTGATTTGAACAAGGTGGACATAGTCCCTTTTGTGTGTTTCTTCCTTTAGATATTGGTCTCAAAGAGTGAAATCTCTTCTATATCAGGAACCACGACTGCGCATGTCATGTCTAAAATGCTTCTATGAATCCCAGGACATTCTATAGCTGTTCATTATTGTTATTATTCAGAAATTCTCTAAAATTTTTATTTTAAAGGTTTTGAAAAGGGAGGGGGGGGGAACCCCAGTGAGAGAAATATGGGATAATTAGGGGCACCTGGCTGGCTGGGTCGGTAGAGCATGTGACTCTTGATCTCGCGGTTGTAAGTTCAAGCCCCATGCTGGGTGTACAGATCACTCAAAAAAAAGAAAAAAAAAGAAAAAAAAGAAAGAAAAAGGTAAAGAATGTAGGCTCGGGGCCCAGGACTAGGACAGGAGCCGGATCTCTGGCTAGAGCCTTCTGATCACCTTCTGTTTTTTTGGTGAATATCCTTATTCCCCTCTGGGTCTCAATTCCCTCTCTGTTAAATTGAAGACGCTGGAGCGTGAGATTTACAAGATTCCTTCCGGCTCTAAAAGTTGATGACTTATTTGCATGTCAAAGAATTCAACATGGCCTGCATATCGCAGTACGTCAGGCTCTAGTCACAAATAAGAAGAATTTTCTGGTTAATCATCAGGTACAGAATAATGTCCTGTACCGCTACAGATGAAGACTTATTACAAAATTAACTCAGCACAATTAGTGTTTACTTATGTGTAATTAAAAGCAAATTATTACTTTTTTAATGTTTATTTATTTTTGAGAGAGAGAGAGAAAGAGAGCACGAGCGGGAGAGGGGCAGAGCGAGGGAGACACAGACTCCGAAGCAAGAGCCCGGCACGGGGCTCGAACTCACAAACCATGAGATCATGACCTGAGCCGAAGTCGGACGGAAAAGCAAATTATTTTAAGGGACTCTAAGCTCATCATCCTCATTATATTTTTTAAACTAACGCATGATACATTAACTTCCTGTGTTCCATTAAGATAACCAGCTCATTGTGGACAAGGATGCCACATTCATTCAGGCGCGGGATCTCATTTCTCCACTTCAGGTTTGGGCTCCCTTTCTATTTATTTTTCAGGGCAAGTTTTATTTTTTTCAGGTGGGTCCTTCCTCTCCTCCCACGACCTTAGCAGAGCTGACATTTTAGATGTGTTCTTTTGTACTCCATAATTTCTCACCGGTGCCCACTGCTTATAACAAAAAATGAGTTGAGTTATGAACCTTTCACCTCTTTAGCAAACACCGTCAGAGCACACCCTGCAGCCCTAGCAGGTGCTCTAGAGCATGGGAAGCAAAGAAGGAGAGGGGATGGGCGCGGTCCTGAGCAGTTGCCAGCCTTCCTGATGTACCGGAGGAAGGGGAAACCATACCCAGCATCCTGATGTCGCGACAAGGCTGATCCTTGACCAATGCCCATTTTCCCCTTTGAAACAAAATTCCTGAGCAACAGTCTCTTGTGAAATATACATTTGACATTTTAACAATATGGTGTTCGTCGGACGCAGAGCCCCAGGAATGTCTCTTTGCGGTTGTCAAAACAAATTCAATGACAAGATAAGGAGTGGGTTGAAGTAATTAATACTATTTTGGTGTAAGCATCCCTAACAAAGTGGTAAAAGACAAGGGCTGAAAACGACAGCCGCTTTACCTAATGATCATATTTCCCCTTCCCCTGCCCCAAATGCTATTCTACTGTTTTATAAAAGAGAGATAAGGTATAAGGCATCTTAGCAGAAGAAAAAAGTAGGCAGATACAACCTACAGAAGAATTTATCTTCCCTTTGCTTCCATCCCAGTTTCTTCTTTGCCTAGAGATCGTAGCATAGATGGTATTCCCAGGAGGTTGGGTTCCCCAGGGTTGGGTAAAGTAACGTATCTTAAACAACTCGTCACAGCTGACTTCTCCTTTGCGTTTGCATGTACCTTGCACTGCGTAAGCCCCTTATAATATATATGGTTCTCTTTGCTTTGCTGGGTTCCCCCCACCCCTTGTGTTAAAGAGACACTCGATAGCGTCCCACAGGGCTGTGTTTATTTTCACCTCACAGCTCCCCCACTTTTGCGAATGCAAATTAGACACTGCTGTAAGGTTTTTTTGTTTCCTGCTTTGTTGGAAAAGCTTTCACAGTGGCAATATCTGTGATCGCTGGTGTATTAAATGTCAGGCCTCGAATAATTACTCTGCCCTGAGCTGATGGTAAAACAGGGAACTAATTCTTTACTTCTCATCCCGGGCAAGAGAACTGCCCTTAGGATTCAACCCATACTGGTCAAACATGCTCAGACTCAGCCCCGTTGTGTATCTCATGCTACCTCCAAGAAAAGGAAAAGAAAAAAGGAGGAGAAGGAGGAAGAGGAGGAAGAGAGGAAGAAGAAAAAGAAGGAAGAAAGATGAATTCACAGAACCTAGACTGACTACTACCATTAAGAGGAAATTACATTCACCATATTTCCATGAAATGGCAAAGAGAACCAAGATAAATGCCAGGATGCATCTTGGATCTTACCGATTTATTAGCTTGTGGCCGAATTTAGGAGAGCAGGAAAAGACGTGACTTGTACCCTTTGGGATCAAATAAATTTTTTCCAAAATTATTTGTAAAATATTATTTGGCTATTTATTGTGTGCATTTGAAAATGAAAGTAAATGAAAGAATCCGTGGACTTTACATCTTTCTATACTTAAACAAATATTTTTAAGTTTATTTTGAGAGAGAGAGAGAGACAGCACGCGTGTGCATGCACATATGCACGAGTGGGGCAGCCGCAGCCAGAAAGGAGAATATCAAGCAGGCTCTGGGCCGTCAGTGCAGAGCTGGTTTCGGGGCTTGAACTCACCAACCTGAGCCAAGATCACGATCAAGAGTCGGATGCCTAACCCACTGCGCCAATCAGCGCCCCCACCCCAACCTGTCTATACTTTTTTTTTTTTTCAACGTTTATTTATTTTTGGGACAGAGAGAGACAGAGCATGAACAGGGGAGGGGCAGAGAGAGAGGGAGACACAGAATCGGAAACAGACTCCAGGCTCCGAGCCATCAGCCCAGAGCCCGACGCGGGGCTCGAACTCACGGACCGCGAGATCGTGACCTGGCCGAAGTCGGACGCTTAACCGACTGCGCCACCCAGGCGCCCCTGTCTATACTTTTTTATAGTGTCTCTAGTGTAAGAACGTCGGGATCATTTGTGCATTATAATTTAATTCCTTCTAAGTCAAGTGTTTTCGTGTGATCTTCGAAATAAATAACAAAGAGAAGTATCAGTGTTCTTAAGTGGGAAATGGAGTACCGAATACCTCCAATTAAATGTGCAATATGTCAGGAACTGCAAGCCGGCTGCTAACATTTGAGAATTGCGGTTTTCCAAATACATGTAATTAAGTCGTCTGTTAAAAGGATACG
Organism: Lynx rufus; assembly: GCF_022079265.1. NCBI lineage: Eukaryota > Metazoa > Chordata > Mammalia > Carnivora > Felidae > Lynx > Lynx rufus. Next base: position 58,544,903 of record NW_025814829.1, read on the forward strand.
CGAACCTGCACGCTTTTAGGAATACAGATGTCGATACTGGACCATGGGAGGAAGCCTCTGGTGCCCGGACTTCTGGATCTAGGCTTATAAATATGAACGAACAAGGCCAAGGAAACGCAACAGCAGCACGCGGGGGGAGGGGCACCAGCTCACCACCAGCCGCTCCGCGGGCAGCTCCCGCTGCACACCTGTGCCCACACCTGCACACGCCACGGACACCCGCGTCCACGCCCATGTCCACACCTGCTCCACCCCGCGCCCCACCCACCCACACCCACACCTGCTCCCACCCGCGCCCCACCCACCCACACGCACATCCACATCTGCACCCACCCCACCCCACACACCCACGTCCACGCCCGCATCCGACACCGGCCCACACCGCCTGCGACCGCGGAAACCCGCCCCAGGTGCGTGCGGGGCCTGGACTCCCCTTCTCTCCCCGCCGCAGGGATTCTTGCCCGGCGATCCTGCTGTCGGGTGCCCGGCCGCCTGCCTAACACCATTTTCTTGAACACAGTGAGAGTGTATTGTGAAGGCGTAGCCTGTGTGAATGAAGTTCATGTCCGGGATTCGAGCAAAAGAAGACAGTCCGTGCGCGTCCAGAAGGCTAGAGCCCCCGTCGGCTCAGCAGTTTTCACCGGTCACGCGCAGGGCGGTTCTAAGCTTGGGAATGTAATGGTTTTACAATTGTGGGGCCTGCGTTTACCCTGCATTCACTTCCGTTTTACCGCACCCACCTTCCGGAAGTTTGACACACGCCTGATGATTTTTTGTTACTCATTTTAGAGAAAAAAGACGCAATGTTAATTTGGGGGGGAAAAAAAAGACTAAATACGAAAAGGACAAACTACCTTCAAACTCGTGATTACATACAAAGGCTTGATCAGATTCAGTTTCGATTTTTTGACGTAAATACGTCACAGGCTGATCATTTCGTGCTGTGTCACATCGAGGGCACATGATACCCGGTGGCTTCTCTTTTGGTGATGACAGTATCCGTTGGCAGATACTATCGACTTGATGCTTCACTGTCAAGTCCCCACCACACCCCACCCCCACCCCAGCTGTTCACCTATGGTTTCAGCAGGCCCGTGATGATCGTTTTCTTTTTTTTTTTTAATTTTTTTTTTTTCAACGTTTATTTATTTTTGGGACAGAGAGAGACAGAGCATGAACGGGGGAGGGGCAGAGAGAGAGGGAGACACAGAATCGGAAACAGGCTCCAGGCTCTGAGCCATCAGCCCAGAGCCCGACGCGGGGCTCGAACTCACGGACCGCGAGATCGTGACCTGGCTGAAGTCGGACGCTTAACCGACTGCGCCACCCAGGCGCCCCCCGATGATCGTTTTCTAAATGATGCTCTATTCATTTGTGGTTGCAATTCATTTGCGGTTGGCGACATTTTCATTGTACCATCCCTTCTTCATTTATTAGCAGGATCTCTTCTCCTTGATTATTTGATGACCCTGAGATGCAATCCTTGCAAGAAAGGCAGAATAAATGCTTGCTTCTTTATTTTTACTCATTTATTTTCGGAACAAATGATTGTTTCCTTAACATCCTTGGAAGGCGACCAGTGAGTCTGTTTTTGGAGCATTACTAGGAACCTGTGGATATTATCACACTTGATGGATGTCACTCTGTTGCAGTATTTATTTACTTATTTCTTGGATTCTCAAAATATCCCACCTTTGGCCAGTGCCCCCGTGTCCTTCTGACACAACCCCAGAAATCTTTGACAGCTTCCTTGCTTCCGCCACAACAAGATGTTCCAGAGGTCAAAGGAACATATTAAATGCCACTGGGGGAAAGCGATCAGCAAAATGTAGAATATGAGACACCGTGCAGGACAAATTCTTCTGTTTCTGCAATAATAAATTGACTTGAGGGGGAACGAAGGAAGCGAGAGACCTCTAGATTGGAAAGTCATCAGTTAAGTGCAATATCTGGACCTTGTTGGATCTTGACTTAAGAAGAAAAAAAAAAGCTGTACAAAAGTAACACGTGAGATAACCAAAGACGTTCTTAGGCGGGCTGGCTTTTGGATGATACTAAGGACTCATCGCTAAAAATCTGAGGTATGGTACTATGACTGAAGTTACGTTAAGAGACTAAAACACTAAAAAGAATTCTGTATTTTAGAGATCCGTTACTAAAGTGTTTCTGGATGAAAGTATACGATACCTGAAATTTGTGTCAAAATAATCTCGTTGAGGCGGAGAAAGTCGGTGAGATACAGACGGGGTGAGACGGGCCTTGCGTTGATGATGGTTGAGGTTGGGTGATGGGTACGTGGGGGTTGCCTGTGTTATTCTCTCTGGTTTTATATCTGTCTGAAAATTGCATAATAAGGGGTTTGCGATTTATGTTAAAATAGAAATCACCCTAGAAGGAAGCCGAGGAGGAACCGATCGTGGCAGAACTACACCAGCTCCAGAAATAAAGTCTTGCCTAATCCAGAAATGTGCTAGCCACCTGCCAGCCGCAGTGACAGGGCCAGAGGAAAGATCCGGTGACTAAGCCAGGAGAACGGTACTGCCTTCCTGTTAGCACTGTGTTGCATGATTCCTGAGGTGGGCCGCGGGCTTCTGCTGGGTGCTTTGCCTGCATTTACCGCACGCAATCCTCACGCTAACCGGGTCAGAGGGGTACTGTGATACCCATTTTGCGAATGGGAAGACTGAGGTCCAGAGGGCCCACTCACGTGCTGAGCAGCACCGACACGCCTCAGACGGCTCGGTCTGGCTGTGGAGCCCATGCTATTAATACAGCAGCCTGAACAGCTCTCGATAGACGCCAGTCCCGTTCGAAGCGCTTCACGTCTATTAATTCATTTAATATTTACGGCAATAACCCTTGGAGGGTGATGCTGCCGAGATTTCGCGGAGAGGAAGTTGCAAAGCAAGTGCGCCAGACCACACGCCTAGCAAGGGCAGGGGCCAGACCCGTCTGCCCTTCTCGCACCGGTCGCCCCTCCGCTGCACCGACGGCTGTCCCCCCCCCCCCCCCCCCCCCCCCGGGTCCTTCCTTCCTGGTTTGGCAAACATCTACTGAGCATGCGCAACAGGCAGTCTGTCTCCCGGGCGCCGGGCCGTGGTGATGAAGGAGTCGTTTTCCCCGCCGTCCGGTGGCTAACAGACCCCGGGTGCCTGACTCCCCGGGAGCTACCGAGGAGATCATGAGGCGAAGACTCAGAAGCTCACGCCACCTTGTTGGCACTTCCTTGGTTGACGCCGAATTGGAAGGAGAACGGAAGCAGCAGCCCCGAGAAGGGTTCTCCTGGACCCTAGAGGGGAGCCTCTGGAGGAAGGGGCTCGTGGATCCTCTTGCGTCGTCGCACGATGATCGTCCACGGGGCCAGCTGGTTCCTGTCCCCCAGGACACCATGCCCATTCCTGCACCAGAATGTTCTCTCTCCCCGGCTGGGTTCTGTTCGTCCTTCACCTCCTCTCTGCCTTGGCTCTCAGGGGGGGCTCCCCTTCTCTGAAATCGTTTATTGGTCACGCTGATCCATTTACGACTTAATTCTGTACGAAGCTCAATTGCTACTTAACCGTTTCACTGCGTAGTGTCTTGCCTCTACGTTGAAATTGTAAATATTTTCAAGACAGAGACGAGGTCTTATACTTTCATGGATATTCCACCACCAAGCCCCAGACCATGGAGGGGGTGCTCACTAAATATTGTTTAAATGAAAAGAGTCTGTGCACGGCAGTGTTTGTTAGATGGCAATGCATAAAATGATTAAGATCACAAGCTCGCTTCCGAGTGATGTGCCTCGAACCAAATGATTTACATTCTGAATGTCTTCGTGTTTTTCTCTAGAATGGAGATGATGATTCCTTCTTTGTGCATGTAGATGCTCCGCACAGTGCCTGGCACAAAACAAAGATTCAATATTTGTCAGACCTCATATTTTTATTATTATTTAAAAAATTTTTAATGTTTATTTCTGGGGGGGGGGGGGGAGACACAGAATCCGAGCTGTCAGCACAGAGCCCGATGCGGGGCTTGAACCCACGAACCGTGAGATCGTGACTTGAGCCAAAGTCTGTCGCTTAACCATCTGAGCCACCCAGGTGCCCCTTTTATTATTATTATAATTGCCTAGCAAAGTAAGGTTTTATTAACTAACTATAGCATTTTTTTCCTACATGTGAAGTCAAATCAGAAAGTTGCTTGGTATGCATGGTTTAGTTGGCTGGGGAGGTTGGGGGGTATAGTGGAACAAGAACGGGCACCAAAGGGGTGCTGGGGCAGGGGCTCAGTCGGTTGAGCATCCGACTCTTGATTCCGGCTCAGGTCATGATCTCAGAGTTCATGAGTCCAAGCCCCGCATCCGGCCCTGTGCTGACATTGAGGAACCTGCTTGGGATTCTCTCTCTCCCCGTCTCTGTCTGCCCTTCCCCACTGGCTCGGTCGCTCGCTCTCTTTCTCTCTCTCTCTCTCTCAAATTAAATAAATAAACTTAAAAAAATATGTTTAAAAGGAATGGGCACGAAAGCTGGGCCAGAATTCACATCTCACCTTTAACACTGGCAGCGAGACCCTAATATTTATAAGCTTCCGTTCGTTCCTTTGAAAGTTGGAAATAATAAAAGGAATCCCGTCAGGTTGTTGTATGGTTTAGAAAACAAATACAAAGCACCTAGTCCAGAGTTTAACACCAGATGGATCTTAGGTAAACCATTGTGTTAATATCATCAAGCCTGTAGCGTCCCCTCTCTACGGAGACTATGTCTGTTAAGTAGAAGAGACATTTGTGGTTGTACATTGACCCCGCTTTTCTAGAAAGTTTTAGTCCTCTAGACTAATGGTAATACCTCCGTCCCTCTGAATTCTTGGTATTTAACAATACCACTTACTGTTACATACTCCCAGGACACTTGGTACATGATAGGCGCTTAATGACTTAACATTGAATGACTCGGTAATTTACTTTTTATAGACCCACAAAGATCATCCCCCTTCTGTTAACACATTTATCCTCAGCTCATCAACCCTTAATCTACCGATGACTGAACTCATCCATTACATTTTTGTGCTTCTTAATGTTGTTCTCAGGGGATAACCTTCATACCTGTACTCCTTTGTTCCACCCATTGGTAAGATTTTAGATCAGATAGGAGAGAGAGCATCCCAGGCTGGGTGAATGATGTTTTCGAGGGGGTCAGGGCGTCGAGGAAGACCAAGTGAATAGTGCTTGACTGGAATCAGGAGTGCCAGATGGAAAGAAATTTAGAGATAAGGTAAGATAAGGGAGGGTGGAGACAGATTGTGGAGAGACTTTATGGTCAGGCTGAAGAAGGCGACTTGACATTTTAGGTGATTGGAAAAGCCAGGGGATTGTCTACATAAGTTGCAATGATTTTTAAATTTGATTTTCGGGGCGCCTGGGTGGCGCAGTCGGTTAAGCGTCCGACTTCAGCTCAGGTCACGATCTTGCGGTCCGTGAGTTCGAGCCCCGCGTCGGGCTCTGGGCTGATCGCTCAGAGCCTGGAGCCTGTTTCCGATTCTGTGTCTCCCTCTCTCTCTGACCCTCCCCCGTTCATGCTCTGTCTCTCTCTGTCTCAAAAATAAATAAGCGTTAAAAAAAATTAAAAAAAAAAGTTTAAAAAAAAATTTGATTTTCTACGTTACTTTAAGGAGTCAAAAGTGCTATTAGGCTTATCATGGAAATAGTAATCTCATGCCCTACCTCTTGCGACCCCCCATTCCTCCCCCCAGAGGTAACCATGTTTGAGTCCTACACCTGTTTCTTTTGGTTATTTGAATTTATTTGTTTTTTTTTTGTATGAGAGATGATTCCCAGCCCTTGCTCCATCCCCTTCCCTCAGTCTTCCCAATATATTCACGTCATAATTTATGCTAAATCAATTTTTCCCTTTACATCATTCTGACTGTATACAGTTTGCAGCCAATTAAATTTTATTTCCTGTACGGTTTTTTGTTTTTCCTAGTGTTAATGATTGCCTCACTGTTCCATTTCCTTAGTTTTCTGCGTACTTACCACTAAGTCAACCCCAAATACCCCAATCAAGATACAAATTGATGAAATACATTCAATAATCTACTGAACTTTTTCTCAACCCGCCATGTGGAACTAAGATCACGGAAGTTCGTGTTTTGTCATTTTTCTCCTAGTGTTCTGCCAAGGTTATCTTCTTCCAGTACTGAAAAAAAACCAACCAACCAAACAGACAGGGGCAATGATTTAATGAACCAGTCACGAAGGGATATTGATTAGGGCAAATACTTTGCCCGTGAATAAAGAAGGTAGGATGGTGAATGTAGGAGCATACAGAAAGACATCAGGATGTTGTTGGCTGCTGAGGCTAACATTAATTTATCTTCCCCAAATAGGGTGGATTCATTTCTACAATATACCTGTCCTTATTCATCTCCTGTGTCCCAGCACGTAGGCCATTGTTTGATTCTTAATTGACCATGGATAAACAGCCCTTGGCAATGTCCCTGACACAAAGCAACTCATCAATATCACTTCTGTATTTGTGTAACACACATCATCTACTCAGAAACTTTGTTTTCATTTTAGCTTCTAGTGACCTTTGTTATGGAAAGCCTTTGTATGCAATTGCTAACTTTTCCAAATATTTTCACGCTCATTATTTTCATTCGATCCTCAGAGCGTCCAAAGAATTCGACTGATTTTGAAGCCTGCTGTGGTGCTTGCTAAGTGGTGTGTAAGTTACCTTTCTCATTTTTCTCAAAGAAACTGGGGATCACCTCATGGGACAGTTGTAAGAGTTAAATGAGATAATCTCATTCAGGCCTGGAAATGGCCTCAGAGATCATTTATTTAAGTGAACTGATTTTTCCAGTAGGGGAATTGAGGCCCAGGCACTTTTAAGTGAGCCACGGGCATGTTCTGCGGTTTTGTTTGGTTTCTTTGGGTCTGGACAATGCTTTTAAGCAAAAAAGGAGTAGTTGCCAAAACAGGTTTGGCCATGTATGAACAGAAAACCCAAATTAGTGGTTTAAATAGAATAAAGGTTTCTCGGGGCGCCTGGGTGGCGCAGTCGGTTAAGCGTCCGACTTCAGCCAGGTCACGATCTCGCGGTCCGTGAGTTCGAGCCCCGCGTCGGGCTCTGGGCTGATGGCTCGGAGCCTGGAGCCTGTTTCCGATTCTGTGTCTCCCTCTCTCTCTGCCCCTCCCCCGTTCATGCTCTGTCTCTCTCTGTCCCAAAAATAAAAATAAATGTTGAAAAAAAAAATTTAGAATAAAGGTTTCTCTTCCATGAAAAAGAAAAACTGTGGCCCCTAGGTGGCTCAGTCGGTTAAGCGTCTGACCCTTGATTTTGGCTCAGGTCACGATCTCATGAGTTCGAGCCCTGCATCGGGCCCTGCTCTGAGGGTGCAGAGCCTGCTTGGGATTCTCTCTCTCCCTCATTCTGTCTCTGCCCTTCCCCAGCTCTCCCCCTCTCTCAAAATAAATAAATAAACTTACAAAAAAGAAAGGGAAAAGAAAAACTAAAGATAACAAATTCAAAGTGGTAACTCCAGAGGAAGCAGGAAGCTAGGTACCTATCGTTCTGCTCTACTCTTCCTAACACAGGGCTTCCATCCTCATTACTGTGTTAGGACACAAAGTGGCTGCTGGGGCTCCAGCCATTTGCATTCTGTCAGGAAGGAGGAAGACAGGGAGGGAAGAGGGACACTTCCCAGCTCAGCTGTCCCAGGGGATCACCTGGACATCCCCATACGAATTCCCCTTTATCTCATTATCCACCCGACGTGCAGAGGAGATTGGAAAATGTGTTCTTTTATCTGGGAAGCTTGCCGCCTGGGTTAAAGCAGGGTTCTGTTATAAAGAAAAAGGGGGAATGCATTGGGTAGGCAGTTTCTGTCCCAGTTGTCAACATTTTCCAGATCAGAATATGTTATGCAGATTTTGGATTTCTCTTGTAAAAATTGGAAGCTAGAGCTGTGTTTGGGGCCAGGGAGAAGAAGAATCTCAGCTGGATGGGAAGGGAGAGCCAGAGAGAGTGGGGGAGACCCGGGAAGGCTGGCTGAGGAGAAAGGAGGGAGTGGACGTCCTGAGACACGAGGAGTGATGTGGCATTCTGTTCTGATAACATTTGTGTTTTACAATCTAGTGATAGTGTGGAGGATGCGTTAAACAGAAGGAAAGCAGAGCGAACAGGAAGGAAGCTACTGCAGAGATCCAGGCATGAGGTGATGGGGTTCTAGACCAGCAACGGCAATAGAAATGTACTGTAAGCTCTACTCGTGATGTTTAATTTCTTAGTAGCTGCATTTAAAAAGGGAAAGAGAATCAGGTGAAATTCACTTTCACAGTAGATTTCACTTTTCCTCCATTTTTTTTTAATTAAAAAAAATTTTTGGGGCGCCTGGGTGGCGCAGTCGGTTAAGCGTCCGACTTCAGCCAGGTCACGATCTCGCGGTCCGTGAGTTCGAGCCCCGCGTCGGGCTCTGGGCTGATGGCTCAGAGCCTGGAGCCTGTTTCCGAAGCTGTGTCTCCCTCTCTCTCTGCCCCTCCCCCGTTCATGCTCTGTCTCTCTCTGTCCCAAAAATAAATAAACGTTGAAAAAAAAATTAAAAAAAAAAAAAAAAAGAAAATTTGGAACAGCCCCCACATCCACTGGTATCAGGTGATTAAATGAAACGTAATATGTCCATACTGTGGAGTACTATGGAGTTGTTGCAAAGAATAAAATTTCTCTTTGTAAATATAAATATATAGATATATCTTTCTATATATTTAGAAAAAATTTTAATGTAAACTCCAAACTACACATGGGACCTGAACTCACAACCTCAAGATCAAGAGTCGTATGCTCTATGACTGAGCCAGCCAGGTACCCCCCACTCTGTTTTTTTTTTTTAATTTTTTCTTTAACATTTATTCACTTTTGAGAGACAGAGCACAAGAGGGGGAGGGGCAGAGAGAGAGGGAGACACAGAATCGGAAACAGGCTCCAGGCTCCGAGCCATCAGCCCAGAGCCCGACGCGGGGCTCGAACTCCCGGACCGCGAGATCGTGACCTGGCTGAAGTCGGACGCTTAACCGACTGCGCCACCCAGGCGCCCTACACTGACACTTTTAACTGTGATTATATTTGGGGTATTAGAACTGGGGGACGCATGGGTTTTCACTTACACCAACACACGTTTCGTTATCGCTTGAGGTTCGTTCAATGCTCACATATCATACTTATAATATTAAAAGATATTTTTAAATATATAAGGATACCGGGAAAGTAGAGAAACAAGAAAATGTGTCAACAGCAGAAAATCCAGGCTTCGTAGGAAGCAGTAACCCCAAGCCAGGCCTGCCAGAAAACAGCGACAGCTCTGATGGCCTGGTCGCCTCATTCTCTCCTCAGGAACGAAGGCCTTTTGCACCCTGCTTTGGCGACATGTCCATAACTACCAAACCATTTTCTTAGATTCTTTTTTTTTTTTCTTTTAGAGAGGGAGCTTGCATGAGGGGAGGAGAGGGGCAGAGGGAGAGGCTCTTAAGCAGGCTGCACACTCAGCTCGTGGCCCGTGACCCTGGGATCGTGACCCGAGCCAAAATCAAGAGTCAGACGCTCAACCAACTGAGCCACCCAGGTGCCCCCCTTGGACTCACTTTCTAATGCCTTCTCTCCGGTTTACATAACAAATTCCCCAAGAGAAAGGATCTGATTAGGTTGGCTGATCGTGTTCACCTGGGTGACTCCTGTTGGGTGAGATTCTTTTGCCAGGCCACCTCCTGGTCCTGTATTCTCCCTTTATCGCTCACTGGCTTTGGCGAGAGCCGCTGGACAATCAGTCATGGCCAAGCTTGCAGAGCTGTGTGACACAAAGCAAGGCAACGTGCGTAAAGATCGCCCACATTTTAGAAGAAGAGTGTGGGCAAGACAGAAGCAGCATCACACGGACCACCCACTGTCCTCTCCCTTTGGTCTGATGCAACCGAAGACAGAGAGGTTAAACAGAATCAATAGTCATCCGACAGCATGTCACGTCGTTAAGAAGGCGAGCCAACAACCCGTTTTGAAGACGTCCTCGTCAGTGAGGAGGAAGCTTGTCTTCATCAGATATTCCTGGTGGGTCAGTTCGTGTTCCCTGGACCATGAGTTTGCACCGCACGTGCTTACGATCAACAGATTCTAGAAGCGACCTTTCTGCACTACTTGAAGTTTTCTTTTTTTTTTTTAATTTTTTTAATGGTTATTCGTTTTTGAGAGAGAGAGCACATGCGCGTGAGTGGGGGAAGGGCAGAGAGAGAGAGAGAGAGAGAGGCCCAGAATCCGAAGCAGGCTCCAGGCTCTGAGCTGTCGGCACAGAGCCTAGCACGGGGCTTGAACTCACGGACCGTGAGATCATGACCTGAGCTGAAGTCGGACGCTCAACCAACTGAGCCACCCAGGCGCCCCTGAAGTTTCCTTTTCATTCAAAGATTAATTGGTTGATGAAAGGTAAGCAAAGAAAGAAAAGGAAAGGGAAAGAAAAAAGAAAAGGAAACCCAGAAATCAGTGTTACTGCTTCTGAAGGAATGACAAAAGTCATGCTGTTTGCAGGGATGAAAATGCAGAATTTTATAGAACCTGGGATTCCTGTAATGCTGTATTCTTGAAATATTTCAAAGCCCAGTCTGAGCATCTATATTTAAACCTTAAAAGACAGGTCATTCAAACCCTCCAGGATAAGGGAAAGAAGGCAAAAGAATAGATGTGTCCCAAAAGGCTGTAGGGACGAACACTTTCTTCATTATATTTCATCTAAAAGTAGACATCTTCAGGCCACTAGTATATTGTTGGTCTTTTCTTGCCGGCGAAAGGGCCATCTGTCTTTGAAAACCGATACAAGGTCTATTCGTATGTACGGTACCCGTGAGCGGGGTAAAAGCCATACGAAAGGCGACCTGCGACATCAGGTTTCTATGCCTCGAAGCAGGAAGACCAAGTCACCAAGGCGTTATCTGGTCCAACTGTTGGGTCAGTGAAGTTTTATTATCATACAACGTCTGTCGCATATTTTTCATCCCTCGTGTAGCCCTCACAGTGTCTAATGACGATTTCAATTTGTATTAAACAACCGAGTATGGAACGTCTGTCTTGTGCCGAACACAGTGGAAGGTGCTGCGATGCCAGAGTAGGAAAGACCCGTTTGCTGGCCTGACGTTACTCCTCTCTAGCAGGGAAGCGCATAGCCAACTATAATGCAATCGAACGCGTGCTCGATGCAGAGGTGCACAGCCTGGTACTTAATCCCAGTTAAGGTTACCTCATTTCACCAGTTCTAAGGCGCACCTTACATCTCTGCCGTCGGGAGGCATCTTACAATTCGTGGCGTCTTGCAATCATTATCGGCGGCTTTGTTTGTTTGCTTTTCTTCAATGACAGCGAAACAACGGAACATCTTACAATCAATGGCACCCTCAACTGGCGGTGTCTTAAGTTTTTGTTCACTTATTTTGAGAGAGAGAGAGCGCAGGGGAGGGGCAGAGAGGAAGGGAAAGAGAGAACCCCAAGCAGGCTCTGCACTGCCAGCGCGGAGCCTGATGCAGGGGTTGAACTCATGAACCTCGAGATCATGACCTGAGTCGAAATCAAGAGTCAGACCACCCAGGTGCCCCTACATTGGTTGTGTGTTAGGGTCACATAGAAATGAGAGAGACGCTTAAGCTGGGTCTCTGAAGAATGAGTAGGATTTTTTGCTAGGTGGAAAAGCAATGCACGACAGTGGAAAAGCAACGCGTGACGGCAAAATCCACTGACTGTAAGCTTTTGAGTCAGGAGACCTGAGTCCTAACTTCAGAGACCCTGGGCCATTTCATAAGTGACAGCTGACCCTCATTTAGCGAGCGCTGTGTGTCTGGCAATGTTCCAAGGGTTTTAAATAAGTGGACTTCTTTAGTTCCCAAAACAAGCCTAGCAGATAAGACGCTATTATTATCTCCTTTTAAAAAACGAGGAACCTGTAGACGTTAAGTAAATTGCTCATAATTACACAGCAAAATAAGCAGCGAATTAAAACCCAGGAGACTGGCTACAGCTGTCCATCACTGACACAAAGGTCTCAAATGAGCTTTTGCCAGAATGTTGCACAAAGGTTCCTTAGTATCTAATGCGAGGAAGAGGGCTTTTCAGGTGAAGGGGACACTAGGAGCAGAAGCCACAAGATTTTAAAGCGTTTAGGAATTCCTTTCGGCTGCAGATGTGTGTGTGGGGGGGGGGGGGAGGGCGGAGGCAGGCAGGATGGGGGCTGCAATATCACCAGACAGGAAGCTAGAAGGTTATACTGATGTCAGAGTACAAAGTGCTTCATTGAGCTCTCGTCTCTTGGACTTCATCTCTAGGCCACACAGCACTGGTAAATACTTTGGAGCAGGGGGGTGACTCAATCATGGCTGTGACTTAGGAAGATGACAGCCAGGAGTGGGAAGGCGCATTCGGGTGGAGCATGACGAAGGGCGGGGGCCCATCGGGAGGCTGACCGCTTGGTGCAGGGACACAGCAGAGGCCTGTGGGCGGTAGTCATGGGCGGGCCCAGCACGGGTGGCCAGAGACGCATTTCGGAAGGAGAGCCGAGCCCCGTCCCACAAAGGCAAGGGTAGCTCTCCTCGGACAGTCACGGAGGGCGGGTCAACCAGCCACCTCGGGGCTGCAGGACAGGGGTTTGGAATCCATGTACTTCCGGGTAAACCTGGCTTGTTTACCAGGATGTTTCTTTTTTTTAACTTAAAAATTTTTTTTTGCTTTAATGTTTATTTGTTTATTTATCTATTTATTAAAATTTTTTCTTGGGGCGCCTGGGTGGCTCAGTCGGTTGAGCGTCCAACTTCAGCTCAGGTCAGGATCTCGCAGTTGGTGAGTTCAGGCCCCGCGTCGGGCTCTGTGCTGACAGCTCGGAGCCTGGAGCCTGCTTCGGAATCTGCGTTTCCCTCTCTCTCTGCCCCTTCCCCGCTCACGCTCTGTCTCTCAAACATGAATAAACATTAAAAAAATTTTAAAAGAAAAATCGTTTTTATTTAACATTTACTCATGTTTGAGAGACAAAGCGAGAGCAGGGGAAGGCAGAAAAAGAGAGGGAGACACAGAGTCCGAAGCAGGCTCCAGGCTCCGAGCTGTCAGCGCAGAGCCTGACACGGGGCTCGAACTCATGGACAGTGAGATCCTGACCTGAGCCGAAGTCGGATGCCCAACCGACTGAGCCACCCAGGCACCACTCTACAGAGACTGTTGAAAGTTTGGTTTTGGTTTCGTTTGGTTCTTAATCCGACACACAGAACGTTGCTTTATTCATGACAGTATGTTGCCTCGCGCCTTTCACAAGCCGGTGACAGTGCTCACCGTGAGCTCGTGGCTAGAGGCGGCCTGGAAGTGAGGAGAGGATTGGCCTGAGTCAGGCACAGAGACCTCAATTTCCAGAGGAGTCTGGTGGGAAGAGAGTCCACTGATGGTCAAGAGTAATCGCGTGTCCGCTGTGCCCGGAATGCTAGAGAAGGGACCTACGCGCTGAGGAACAAGGTCAGCTTCTTCGTCGGCCGACGGGTCGGAAAGGGACCACCGGGAAAAGTAGTGTAAGTAGCACATCAACCAATGGGATGAGAAAACGAGCACTGCGGTGCAGACTGGACGTAGGGAAGCAGCCGCGTCTGCCGCGTGTGGCCCCCGTATGTGCGCACTGGCCTAGGCTGCACGGAGCTTGAGCGGCCTTGACGGAAGCGCCGGATATCCCAGGTGTGTTTGGCCTAGTTCTCATGTTCCGAAAACACGGTGGCCGAAGAGAAAGAAAAAGACAGTGTCACTCAGAAGCCCGGAATTTGGGGGGCACCTGGGTGGCTCAGTCGAGTGTGCAACTTCGGCTCAGGTTATGATCTCACGGATCGCGGATTCGAGCCCCGCGTCGGGCTCTGGGCCGACGGCTCGGAGCCTGGAGCCGGCTTCGGATTCTGTGTCTCCCTCTCTCTCTGCCCCTGCCCTGCTCGTGCTCCGTCTCTCTCTCTGTCTCTCAAAAATAAATAAACATTGAAAAAAAATGTATTAAAAAAAAAAAAGAAGCTCTGAATTTGCGAAGGTCTCTCTACAGCCCTGTGATTCCATTCTGCCTCTCCAGGCGCCATGGCTGTTCCCTCACAGAGAGCTCTTCCTCCACCGTATGACCCCATGGGCAATGGGATGGTGTCATTCTGAGCGCGCTCATCCCTGGGATTGCCCCCATAAACCTAACGGAAGTTCCAGAGATGCCCCATCAGTGATGTGGCATTTGCCACCAGGGGAAGGGTGCCGGCCAGGCCAGGCAAGGCCAGGACTCCAGGTAGCACTGGGCGGACTCCCAGGAAGGGAACTGACCCATCAACGCCCCAGGAAGCTGGGGCAGGCGGGTTCCCTCCCTCCACCCCACACCGTAATATTCCAAGTAGTTCTAAGGGCTTCCAGAAGCTGCCGGAGCAGAGTGGAGGGAGGGCCTGGCGTTTTGGGGGGAGGTTGGTTTGCTTTGAGTCAGAGCCATCCAATGGGAATATAGCACAAACCACGCAGGTGATTAACCAAAATTTAGCAGCCCCATTATAAAAAGTGAAAAGAAACAGGTGAAAATATTACGTGGAATATTACATCTCGGCATGTAATCAACGTAAACGTGTATTAACGAGGTATTTTACACGGTTCCTTTGTATCTGTATTCAGATTCTGTATCTGTATCCTTTGTATCTGTATTCAGATTCCAGGGTGTATTTTCTGCTCACACCTCAGTTTGGAACGGCTGCATTTGAAATGTCCGATAGCCACGTGTGGACATGCACAGGTCTAGACACCTACACTTGGGGCAGCCAGAGTAAAGCACCAGAAGCGTCTTGTCTGGTTTCCCAGGGCCAGGGGCCGGACTCTTCTCTTCCCCACGTCTCACTCAGCTTAGGGGGTTTCTGTACTGAGGACGGGACTGCCTCCCTGTCCGGTGGTTCCCTTCCACTCAGCATTTACCAAAGTCCAAAAACTTCCTTGAGAGACTGAGTGCGATTTTTTTTTTTCCTTTTTCCAGATTTAGGACATCCAGGCCCTTCAGCGCGGAGGGCGAAGTAGGGGCCCTCTTGCTCTGGTCTGAGGCTGGTACCGGAGTGCGGTAACATTATTTCAACTCCTGGATCAAGCAAAGCCAAAATCCAGCTCTACCTATAGACATTTGAGTGACGTGTGTCCTCTCTTCTGCTTGAGGCTGTTTGTGAAGGGTTCTCTGTCGAGCACAACTGAATGATTCCTAGCTGATATAAGGTTAACACTTCCTTTCAAATATCTGGAGCTGAATAATCCTCAAGGGACCCGTCAATGCCTCTCTGTTCTTGGGGCTGTGCAAACAAGTTGCTTTCCAAAATGTCAACTGTCTTACGGGTTTCTCTAACTGTAGGTAAAGAGACAAGTTGGGCCACATCAGACAGGTGCTCCCAAGCTTGCTCAGCCTTTCAGGCAAACACATATGTTACTGACATTCTGATTTTCACAACATCCTTCGCTTTTTTCAGATGCATGGGAAGCCCATAAAATAATTCCTCAGAAGCATCGGCAAAAAAACCCCAAATCTTAGGAATACGAGAATTCCTGAACAGAAGGGCATATTACTATTTTTTTAAAGTTTATTTATTTTGAGAGAGAGAAAGAAAAGAGAGCAAGTGTCGGGGGGGGGGCAGAGAGAGAGAGACAGAGAGAGAGAGAGAATCCCAAGCAGGCTCCATGCTGTCAGCACACAGCACACGGAGCCCAACTTGGGGCTCGGTCCCATGAACTGTGAGATCATGACCTGAGCCACCATCAAGAGTTGGACCCTTCACCGACTTATACACTCAGGTGCCCCAGTATATTCGTATTATTTTTTTAATGGGATGTTTCTATACGCTAACAATGAACAATCAAAAAAGGAAATGAAAAACAATCTATTTACAGTAGCCTCAAAAAGATTAAAATATTTAGGAGTATCACAATGTTAAGATGTCCATATTACCCAAAGCAATCTAGAGATTCAAATGCAAATCCCACTCAAAATCCTAATGACTCTTTTTCCCAGAAATAGAGAAAATCCTAAAATTTGTATGGAATCCCAAGGGACTCTGAATAGTCCAAACAATTTTGAAAGAGAAGAACAAAATTTTGGAGGACTCAACTTCCTTATTTCAAAACATATTACAAAGCTACATAGTACACTTCGAAACAGTGCGGTACTGGCCTAAGGACAAACATAGAGGCCAACGGAATAGAACATAGAGCCCAGAAATAAACGCTTATGTATGTGGTCAAATGGGGAAAGGACATTCTCTTCAACAACTGGTGTTGGGAAACTTTGGGTGTCCATCGAGGAAAGA
The DNA here is from genome assembly GCF_022079265.1 of Lynx rufus. Classification (NCBI taxonomy): domain Eukaryota; kingdom Metazoa; phylum Chordata; class Mammalia; order Carnivora; family Felidae; genus Lynx; species Lynx rufus. The sequence continues at coordinate 58,561,233 of NW_025814829.1, forward strand.
ATGAACTTGGAATCTTATCTCATTCTCCATACAGTAATTAAATCAAAATGGAATAAAGACCCCCAAACTAAACTCGAAGAAGGCATTTGGAAAAACTTGAAGACACTAGGTTTGGCAATGATTTCTTGGATGACACAAGCATAGGCCAACAATAGCACAAATTAACAAATTAGATGACATCAGACTTAAAAATTTCTGTGCATCGGAGGACAAAATCAATGGAGTGGAAAAGGCAACCTACCGAATGGGAGAAAATACTTGCAAGTCATATATCAGATAAGGGGTTAATATTCAGAATATATAAAGGACTCCTACAACTCAACCACAAAAAAAATCGAGTAATTCGATTTAAAAATGGGCAATGGCAGGGTGCCTGGGTGGCTCAGTCAGTTAAGCGTCCCACTCTTGATTTTGTCTCATTCAGGTCAGGATCTCACAGTTTGTGAGATTGAGCCCCGTGTGGGGCTCTGCACTTACAGCGAGTAACCTACTTGAGATTCTCTCTCTCCCTCTCTCTGCCCCCTTCCCTGCTTGTGTGCTCGCGCTCTCTGTCAAAATAAATAAAAAATGGGCAATAGGCTTGAACAGACATTTCTGCAAAGATGATATACAACTAGCCAACAAGTACATGAGAAGGTGGTCAACACCGCTAATCGTCAGAGAGTTGTAAGTCAAAACCACAATGAGATACCAACTTTACTCACTGTCATGGCTACCATCAAAAAATTAGAAAATTGTAAGCGTTGGGGGATACGGAAAATTGGATCCCTGTGCAGTGTTGGTGGGGTTGTGAACTGATGCAACCAGCATGAAAGACAATACAACGGTTCTTTGAAAAATTACACATAAAATGGCCATATCCAGGAATCCCACTTCTAGGTATACATCCACAAGCCTCAAAAGCAGGGTCTCAAAGAAGTATTTCCACCCCATGTTCATAGCAGCATTATTTGCAATGGCCAAGAAGCAACCCAAATGTCCACTAATGGATAAACACACGAAATTAGCATATTATTTAGCCTGTAATGTAAGGGATTTAGCCTCAATGTAGGGGATATTACTTAGCCTTAAAAAGGAGGGAAATCCCGTCACATGCTACAAGATGGATAAACCTTGAGACATCATGCTAAGTGAAATAAGCCAGTCACACAATGACAAGTACTCTATGACTCCACTTGTATGAGGTGTCAAAAGTAGTCACACCCATGGGAACAGAAAGTGGAATGGTGGTTTCCAGGGGCTGGAGGGAGAGACGGTGGGGGGCGGGGGTGAGGGGGGTGGAGAAGAGCAGTTGTTTCACGATTATAGAGTTTCATTTCTACAAGGTGCAGAAGTTCGGGAGATCTGTTGCACAACAATGCGAACATAACACTACTGAACTGCACACTTAAAAATGGGTAAGATGGTAAATTTTTTAAAAAAGAGACGTAGTCTGGCTCTCTTCCTATCTTAATGCACCTATGGTTGGTTCATTAATACATGTATTCTTTTTTTTTCAATTTTTTTAGTTTATTTATTTATTCTGAGAGAGAGAGAGAGAGCAAGCATGAGTGGGGGAGGGGCAGAGAGAGAGGGAGAGAGAGAGAGAGAGAGAGAATCCCAAGCAGGCTCCGCGCTGTCAGCTCAGAGCCCGATGCGGGCCTCAAACTCACCAACCATGAGATCATGACCCGACTGGAAACTTTTTTATATGTTTATCGTAAGTGTACTTAGAGGTACTTATAAGAAGACTTCCTATGTCCCAATTGGTTTGCTTGAACCAAACTCCAAGCAAGATGCACACATTACATCTGGTGGTTATAGCTCTTCAGTTTCTTTCAGTTAAGAGTGATCTCCTTCCTTCCTCCATGCCTCTTTTTTCAATGCTATTGACAGATGGAAGACGCTGGTCTAGTCCGTCCGGTACAACGTCCCACATTTGGGATTTGCCTGTTGGCTTCCTTCTCCTGGCATTTAACTCCTTGTCCCATTGCCTCTCCTGCTCTCTCCCTCCTTCCCCCCCCCCCATTTCCTGTCAATGAAAGCTAGCTCTAGAAGCTTCATTAGATTCAGGTTCAGTTTCTTTGGCGAGATTTCATATTAGGGTGGTATAGCCATTGGTAATTTAATAAAAGTTCCTACAAAATCAAGCAATGTTGGCATCTCTCCTAAAGACGCCCTGTCATGGGGCATAAAAACTCCAAAGTCCAGCCACTAGCTTCAACCATTTTTTCTGCTCTTGCTTGTGTTGGCCAGCATTGATTGCCTATTTTTGTCATTGTCTAAAGCAGAGAAAACAACCCAACGGCCTCCCTGACTATGGAACGTGTTGGGAATGAGTAGGTACATACACTTCGGGTTCTTGTTTGCAAGCCACAGAAATGAACTCTGCCCACCTTATGAAAAAAAGTATTGCGTTAGGGGCACCTGGGTGGCTCAGTCGGTTAAGCGTCCGACTTCGGCTCAGGTCATGATCTCGCGGTTCATGGGTTCGAGCCCCGTGTCGGGCTCTGTGCTGACAGCTCGGATCCTGGAGCCTCCTTCGGATTCTGGGTCTCCCTCTCTCTCTCTCTCTCTCTGCCCCTCTCCTGCTCATGCTGTGTCTCTCTCTCAAAAATAAATAAACGTTAAAAATTTTTTTAAAAAGTACTGCATTAAGAGGATACAGGATGGATTATAGAATCTGTAGGTAAGCCAGAGAACCGGGCTCAGAAAAAGGATAGAAGTATCAGGAAGCTAGGCAGAAGCACCCATAACCAAGGTCACCCCATAGGATCCTGTTGGATGGGAGGCCTACCACCAGCATCAGACGTTCCTGCCACCTTCTGTCCCTAGACCTTGCTCAATGGGTGGTTCTCCACCATCTCTCTACCTTCGCGTCACTTGCCCAAGATTCGGAGTTCCGGGCGGGGGCAACTAATTTGCCATCTTGGCTCACACATCCACTTCCTGCTCTCAGAGTTTTGGAAGAGGGGGTATCTGGACGCTTCGGCATCTGTAGTGGAATCCCTGGTCTTCCCTTACCACTTACAAAATGGGAGATCAATCCTAATTGGAAACCTTGTGGCCAAAAACCCTGACAAATATTCATCGCCCAGAATGAATTGGATTACTGATGAGATCTGTTCAAAGGACAGGTGAATAGGAATCACACAGAGGAGAAGGAAGGTTTTCAAACATAACCGCAGTCAAGGGTTTCGGCCAAACAGCCACAGCTGATGACCTGTGATGGTTGTCACCTTGTGGCATGCGGTCAGAATCACCTGGAGGGCTTGTTGAACCACGGAACGTGGGGCCCCACCTCCGCAGTTTCTGATTCCGTAGATCTGGGAAGGGGTCCAAAAGCTTTCTATTTCTGGCAGGATTGTGGACAATGCTGGTGCTGCTGGGCTTGAGTCTATACCCGAAAACCACTAGGTTGGGTTCCAGATCGATAACTCTGTGTTATGTTCTCACTCAGATAATGTGTGTAAGTGATAATCTGTGATTCAAGCTTCAGAAGGATTCTTCACATTGTGACTCTGTGGTCCAGCATTAGCCTGTAAATCGGATTTGTTTCCCATACAACGTTCAGGTTCTCGAACTTGACTTCCCCGCATGATTTGTCTATGGCCTGAAATCCCTGGTTCCATCACTATTCTTCATGTGTCACAGGCTTAATTCTTCTCAGCACCCTGGTCACCTTCCTATGGATTCTTTTCAGATCCCTACTGTTCCTGTTAACGTGAGGGACCCAGAGTTTGAAACCTATTCCAGATGGAGTTTGACTACTGTAGGGCAAACACAAGAAATACCCTCCCTTACATTGTTCCCTGCCTATTAATTTCCTTCATAAGCTGAATCATATGATTAGCCTCATTTTGATAGTTTTAGCCTTGAAAGTACAAGCCAAACTTCCTTCCTTCCTTCCTTTTCCTTCCTTCCTTCCTTCCTTCCTTCCTTCCTTCCTTCCTTCCTTCCTTCCTCCCATCCTTCCTCCCTTCTCTTCTCCCCTCCCCTCCTCTCCTCTCTTCTCCTTTCCCCTCCCCTCCCCTCCTCTCCTCTCTTCTCCTCTTCTCTTCCTTCCTTCCACACTTCTTAATGTCCATATCCTCTCATTGTAAAATTGATCATGGAAGTCTGAGTCTAGGATTTAACATTCATCCATATCAAATTTTATTGTTTGAGCCTTGACCTATCATATTTCCCTGTTATGATACTTTAATCTTAAATTGCCAGGGCGCCTGGGTGGTTTAGTCAGTGAAGCGTCCGATTTCAGCTCAGGTCATGATCTTGAAGTTCATGGGTTCGAGCCCCATGTCGGTCTCTGTGCTGAGAGCTCGGAGCCTGGAGCCCGCTTCTGATTCTGTGTCTCCCTCTCTCTGCCCCTCCCCTGCTCATCTCTATCTCTTTCAAAAATAAACATTAAAAAAATTTAATCTGAAATTACCTGTTTGATATAATTATTGTGACTTGAAACTTTGTGACAGCTAAAGATATGATCAGCATAGTACAAATATTCATTCATTCATTTATTCAGTAGGTGTTTACACGTTCTATTATATTACCGTCGCCGCTCTCGTCCCAAGCATTAATAAGATGTTGATCAGAACAGGGCCAAGGATAGAGCTCTATTGCACATACTCCCAGGAATACATTGGCCGCTAATCCACCCTTTGAAGGTTACCGTGATTGTATCCATTATCACTTTACCTAAATCTATTTCCACCTAGTTTCCCCGACGATAATTTGTTTACGAATGTGTCTTCAGGTTTCTGGCACATACCTTGATGAAATGAGATCCATGCTGTCAAGCAAGGAGACTTGGAGACCAGGAGATTCTGTGTTTCGAACGACGTTGTGGTCCATGACTTGGGTCGTTAGAGCGAGGTGTGCGCCCCAGGTTTGCGCTTACTACAATGAATCGTTCGCAGGGTGCTCGGTTCTCAGAGCTTCGGTTTCCTCATCTCAAAAAAGGGAAACAAAGCCAAACTTGCAAGGTTGTTATGAGGATGAGATATCATATATTGAAAGCATCTAGTACGCACTACTCTTTTGAATGTGGTGTGTGAAAAAAATCATAGGAAGAGAAGGATTTCCAGGGAGGGGAAATCAGATTTTTTTCAAATCCTATCTAAATTCAGGAAAAGGGAGCGCGTGGGTGGCTCAGTTGGTTAAGCATCCTACTTCGGCTCAGGTCATGATCTCATGGTTTGTGAGTTCGAGCCCTGCGTCGGGCTCTGTGATGACAGCTCAGAGTCTGAAGCCTGCTTTGGAATCTGTGTCTCCCTTTCTCTCTGCCCCTCCCCTGCTCGTGCTCTTGTCTGTCTCTCTCTCTCTCACACAAATAAATAAATATTAAAAAAAATTTTTTTATCAGGAAAGCTTTGATTCAGGGATTTGTAAATCAGAGAATTAAGCAGCACAGGCAAAAATGATTATCAAATAATTTTTAAAATTTTACTATGATCTTTAACCTCAGTGAACTGGTTTCCTACTTAATTAAAATATACAATACGGTCATGTGGTTATTTCTCTCATAATCTGTGGCAAGGTTTGAGCCACTATCATTTCTGTATTACTATGCAGAAGACCTTCCCAAGGCTCAGAGAGAAGAAGCAAATTTTATTTTCTCTGGGTTTCGCATGTAAAATAAGGACTTTGTATAGGGTTTTGGAAGGATTATATGCCATGACATTTCCCTGGTTATTCTAAAAGGAAGGTAACAAGACATTAATTAAATAATACAAATATTTGCACGAGGCTTTGAAAAAGAACACAAACAAAAAAACCTGGTGACTATATCTAGAGAGGGATTTTAGGCTGGTGGAAGGCAGGGAGGAGGGAGACTTTCTTTTCATTATACAGTCTTTGTGTACCTTTTGAATTTTGTACTGCAGGCATATATTACTGATTCAAAAAAATAGTTAATCCTTTGTAAGTAGTGGAAAAAGAATTTTAAATAACCTTATCCTTTTCACCGAAAGCTTCTTTTTGTAAAATCTCAAAGCTTGATAACAAAGAAACCAAACTAAATTCCCTGAAAAGTCCCATTAAAGTCTGATAATGTATATGAGTTAAACCAGTTAAATGAACCACATTAAAATAGATTTACTTTATAACTTCTAAACACTGCCTCCCAGCCATTCCAATTAACAATAAATTGTCTCTAAAAAGATGCCTGACCCATTTGCAAAAACTTTACTGAAAACATCGAATTTTTAAATGCGGACAGTTTAAAAATTTTTTTTAATGTTTATTTTTGAGAGAGAAAGACAGACAGACAGAGTGTGAGCGAGGGAGGAGCAGAGAGGGAGACAGAATCCAAAGCAGGTTCCGGGCTCTAAGCTGTCAGCACAGAGCCTGACACGGGGCTTGAACTCACAGACCTCAACATCGATCATGACCTGGGCCGAAGTCTGAAGCTCAACCGACTGAACCACCCAGGTGCCCCTAAACATGGACACTTTTAAAGTATAAGGAATAGGATGGTATGCTCAATTTAGATGTTGAAGTATCGAGATCTGTGTTTTCAAAATATTTTGGACAACTGTATAACTTTTATATAGAAGACATTTTTATGGTTATACATTTGACTTTTGCTAACAAGATTGTATTCTCTGAACAGTCAACAATTTGCATAAATCCTGACTGCCTGTTTGAGGCAAATAAAATAAGAGTTTTACAAAGAAAATTGTGCACAGGAGGGAGAGATTAAAACCATCCCCGGGCGTCTGGCTAGCTCAGTCGGTGGGGCATACAATTCTTGGTCTTGTGGTTGTGAGTTTAAGCCCCACATTTGGGTGTAGAGGTTACTTAAAAATAACATCTTGGGGCGCCTGGGTGGCTCAGTCGGTTGAGCGTCCCACTTGGGCTCAGATCATGGTCTCGGGGTCTATGAGTTTGAGCCCCGCGTCGGGCTCTGTGCCGACAGCTCGGAGCCCGGAGCCTGCTTCGGATTCTGTGTCTCCTCTCTCTCTGCCCCTCGCCTGCTCATGCTCTGTCTCTCAAAAATGAGTAAATGTTAAAAATTTAAAAAAAATTAAATCCTAAAAAAATCAACTATCTCCAAGGATGACTTAGATCATAGAGCTTTATAACACAAAATGAGAGCCCTTCGGTTTGTGAAATTTCATGCAAAAATACTCGTTTAGAAAATGTTTCCGTCTTTAGGTATGAGCCAGCTTCATGGAAATATTCTTTGCCTCAGCTACTGCTGTGATACAGACGCTCTGACAGAGCCCCGTATTAGCTGATTTGGCAAATGCCAGGAAAATGAAAACCCAAATCCTTGCGCTTAAGGAGTGAATAAATACCCAAGGATATAATAACTGCTTGAGAAAGTCCGTAAAGACCTGCGAAGCACTAGGACCAAACAATCAAAATTACATCCTGCAAGTATTTCTTATAAGTACAGTGGATATTTAGTGTGAGAGGACTCATCATTTTTTCGGTTTGTTCAGATGACCAGAAGAAAATGCTTTGTTTCTTGAAATCGTCATATAAGAGAGTCTGCTTTTATTTTTATTTTATTTTTTTTAAAGATTTTATTATTCTATTAAACATTTTTAACATTTGTTTATTTTTGAGAGAGAGAGAGAGAGAAAGAGACAGAGCATGAGCGGGGGAGGGCCAGAGAGAGAGGGAGACACAGAATCCGAAGCAGGCCCCGGGCTCCGAGCTGTCGGCCCAGAACCCGACGCGGGGCTCGAACCGGCCAACCTTGAAATCACGCTCTGAGCCGGAGTCAGATGCTTAACCAACCGGGCCACCCTGGCGCCCCAAAGATTTTATTTTTAAGTAATCCCTACACCCAACGTGGGGCTCAAACTCACAACCCCGAGCTCAAGAGTCGCATGTTCCACCGACTCAGCCAGCCAGGCGCCCCCAAAGAGTTTGCTTTTAAACTAACAGAGATTTAATGCTGAGCAAACAGAGCAGAAGGAAAATCTTCCTCCTCGTTGACCTGGCGTAATGGTATTATCTCCCTTGTGAAGCTCCTGGCACCGTGGTAGGTTCTCGGTACATGTGAGACCTCTTCCCTCCCTCCTGGTTAACCTCGGCAGCCGGGGTCTCCTAATTCCTCCCTCAAACTAGAGCGACTATGTCAGTGTCCCCAGTCCACTAGCAGACCGCACAGGAGGCCACTCGTAAGGAGTCCCTTGAACAGCAGCAGTAGGCAGGCAGACCAAGGCTGTTATCTCTGCTGTCGTCCAGGGGGAGCTCAGGGTCGCAGGGTGTGACCTCAGACCGCCCAGAAAAGCTCCACGGGCGCTCGAGCCAGAGAGCACCCCATCTCCCAGAGGACGTGACAGGGATTCTGAAATCTTTGCCAAGCGGTTTTAACCCAGCGCCCGCGGGGTGTAGACGCAGGAGGCCAGGATTGCCCCTGTAGGTGTAGGTATATGTCGCTGCTTCCTTATAAGCTGTCCTGAGACCACGCAGGCTGGGACACACCCGCTCAAAGCTAATACTCTGTTAAACAGTTCCCAGGACTCCTGAGGTTCCCAGCAGTCGTCTGAGGACTCCCAGGGGCCAAAGGCCCCAACCGGAAGGTCTGGGGGTTGTTAAAATGCCAAGTGGGGTTGCTGTAGCACCTCCCAGCCACTCAGATTGCAACTGAGCCGCCCGGAGATCACTTAACTGATGTGTCTACCAAGCCCTTTGACCTTTTCCCTTCTAGGACAAGAAGAAACTCAGAATAATAAAGAAGAACGATAACCGCCTTTTACTGCGCTGCCGTTGTGTGCCAGAAGCTATGGAAATGGCCGAGACACCACCACCGGACCCGGTTTTTCTTCACAACAGCTTGCAGGGAAGTGGTGTTGTCTCCTGTTGCAAATGAAAAAGCTGAGACTCGGGCTAGAGAATTTGCCCCGGTTCCCACAGCCAGCACGTGGCAAAGATAGGCCCGGAGCTCAGGACTGATCGGCATCCATACTCGTGCTTACCCTACTCGGTACGCAGCTTTCTGATGACACGTAGTGTTAACCATGTGCTTGGTAAGGCGAGGAGTCTCTAGCGACACAAGGATTTGTTTTTTGTTTTTTGTTTTTGAGTATTAAAGGCGCAAACATTTGGAAGCGCACAACCTGTTGCCCGTCATGCGGCAGGAACTCAGTTAATTTTTTTTCTTTTAATCGTCGTCTGGCATCCTGGAACATGTGCAGTGCGGTGGGTAGGCACGCAATGGCCTTCTACAGGGCTTGATGGGTTCTAGGGACAGCTAGTATATATTTAAAAATAGCAGCACTCACATGCTGCCATAGTAAATCAGTTGGCCGCGTTAAAAATAGATTCTAAACATAGCAGGAGCAGAAATCCAATCTAATGCCACCAAGTCACCGAAAACAGTGACGGCGGTTCAACAGGAAAGGAGACCTTGCACCAGTTGATTATGCGTTTGTCTGAAACCGTCCACCTCCGTTTCAGATTCGGTCTATCCCTCCTCTACAGCAGAAAATACACAACACGGGCACAGGTGCACGTACATACACCTAGGCAAGGAAACGAAGATGACACGTTCCCATTTATTTCTCTATAGTTGTGTCATTTACAAACCTGTTCATGTTGAGGCTTTGGTACTTAACAACACATACTGGATGAGCTACAACAGTATGCATTTCTATAAGATCTTTTTTTTAAGTTTATTTAATTTGAGAGAGAGAGAGAGTGGGGGAGGGGAAGAGAGAGAGAGAGGGAGACAGAGAGAGGGAGACAGAGAGGGAGACAGAGAGAGGGAGAGAGGGTAGGGGCACACGTGGCCAGACTGGTCAATATCTGGAAAGGATGGGACACAGAAGCCACGGTCAAAACGATTCCCTCTGTGTCCAGCAAATTTACAGTGGCAGACATAGAAAGTTGGGTTACTACTCTGTCACTGTCATTTGAAACCCCGGGAGGTGGCATGCCAGATAAAAATTCCAATTGATGTGCCAAGGACTCCTTCCCCAGAACCACAAATGGCTTTCAGGAAAAGGCTGGAGTTTTGGTTCTCCTTTACTATTATTATTATTTCCTTTTATTTTAAAATTTATTAAAAAAAAATATTTATCGTCGAGACAAAGCGAGAACATGAGCAGGGGAGGGGAGAGAGAGGGAGACCGAGGGTCTGAAGCAGACTCCGGGCTCTGAGCTATCATCACAGAGCCCGATGCGGGGCTGGAATTCACGCATCGCGAGACCATGACCTGAGCCAAGTCAGAGGCTCAACCAACTGAGCCACCCAGGCGTCCTGCTTCAATTCTCCTTTAGTCCCTACTTGAGAAGTGTTTAGAGCACACAATTCATTTTCTTTTAGTTGCTAGAGTGTCCCAGCTGTGTGCCTGATTATTTAGGGAAGAAGCCACAAACCATGTGTCCCTAAGTCACATAATCTTATTTCATGAACGGCAAAAAGAGAATGACAGCTGGGTGTGTATTATAACTTGAAATAGAACGTCACATTGAGCAACCTGTACCATAAAAAATCAAACGTAAAGATACATTTGAGAGATGTCTTTTTTGGGGGGTACCATATAAAGAATGTAAAAAAATTTACAGAAGGACATATCAAAATATTGATTTGTGAATTAAGGCACAATAACCGTTTTCCTTAAAAGAAGTCTGAAAGAGGTTTATTTGTAAAACATGATGCAAAAAAGGAGAACTGGGGACAAAAACATAGGAGAGTGGCTAATACTATAGGTTTCGGAGTCAGACTACCTGAGTTCGTAACTCACTTTGGTCAACTTTAGGTCTTTGGGTAAGGAATCTCACTTCTCCAGGTCACGGTTCCTTAGAGTGTCAAGAGGGAATAATCATAGGTGTATACCTCATAGGGTCATTGTGAGGGTTAAAGTCCTATATGTAATTTCAGGCTGAGCATATAGGACTTGCAATATTCGTTATTATTTTACAAAAAGTAACAGAGCAGATAGATATTACTAAGTACCGAAGATAAGCCGATTACTACAATCAAGGACGGATTTTTTTTCCCCAAGAGCTAAAGGAAAAAAAAAGAAGATTTCACTTTTTGGTCTAAGAAGCGATAAACATTCATCAATAAAGACTATCCAAACTTAAATAGCAGACTATTGAATGAAACTGGGAATACAGGACATTGCCTGAAATAGCAGATATCTTCAGTGGCAAGATTTTCACACCACAGAAACAGTTATTCAAATGAGATGCCTCCCGCCAGCTCTCTGAAGGGGCTACGGGCTACAGCACTGTCATGTAACTCCCGGTGGAGAAAAAAATTCTCTGCGTTCTGATATATATGCGTAGGACATGGAAAATCTAAAAAAAAAAAAAAAAAAAGAAACATGAAAAAATTTGAAATGATTGTTATCTTCTTTAATTTTTTTAAATGTTTATTTATATTTGAGAGAGAGAGAGAGAGAGAGAGAGAGAGAGAGAGCATGAGCAGGGAAGGGGCAGAGAGACAGAGACAGAATCTGAAGCAGGTTCCAGGCTCCGAGCTGTCAGCACAGAGCCCGACGTGGGGCTCCAACGCATGAACTGTGAGATCGTGACCTGAGCTGAGGTTGGATGCTCAACCGACTGAACTGCCCAGGCACCCTGAAATGATGCTATCTTCTTTAAAAAATGTTTATTGGGGCTCCTGGGTGGCTCAGTCCGTTAAGCATCTGACTTCGGATCAGGTCACGATCTCACAGTTCATGAGTTCGAGCCCCGCGTCGGCCTCTGTGCTGACAGCTCGGAGCCTGAAGCCTGCTTCAGATTCTGTCTCTCCCTCTCCCATTGCCCCTTCCCTTCTTGTGCTCTCTTTCAAAAATAAATAAACTTGTTTATTTCTTTTTAATTTTTTTTTTCAATGTTTATTTATTTTTGGGACAGAGAGAGACAGAGCATGAACGGGGGAGGGGCAGAGAGAGAGGGAGACACAGAATCGGAAACAGGCTCCAGGCTCTGAGCCATCAGCCCAGAGCCCGACGCGGGGCTCGAACTCACGGACCGCGAGATCGTGACCTGGCTGAAGTCGGACGCTTAACCGACTGCGCCACCCAGGCGCCCCATAAACTTGTTTATTTCTGAGACAGAGTGTACGTGGGTGCACGAGCTGGGGAGGGGCAGAGAGAGAGAGGAAAAGAGAGGATCCCAAGCAGGCTCGAGCTTAGCGTGGAGCCCGACATGGGGCTCGATCTCAAGACCATGAGATCATGACCTGAGCCAAAATCAAGAGTCAGACGCTTAACTGACTGAGCCACCCAGGGGCCCTGAAATGATTGGTGTCTTCAGTGTGCCCTTAGCAGAAGCAGATCTTGGTTTATTCATAACTTACCTAGATTTGTAACTAACCAGCAAGTATTTGTTTCAGACATTGGGCAAAGGTATGCGGGTTACAAAGATTAATAACATGCATTAGTCTCTTTGGACTTCTATGTTCCCCGTGTAGATTGAAGAAAGAGCCACATGATTTGAGTGCTTGATGTGAGGAAAGATAACTCCATGTAAAAATGAGAGTCAAATGTCCCCTCTCCTTCCAAAGGGAAGACCAGTTCAGTTGGTGCCATGGGAGACGGCGCTGTCTGCCATTAGACCATGACAGCATTTTCCTTGAGAAAGCCATGCCTTAACTCAAACACCGGGATGGCTTTGCAGCTAATACACCTAATTACTTGCCGTATAATACGAGGAAATGGTTATGGCCTGAAAAACTTGAAGATAGGTTTAATCAGTCCTTCTCTCTATTCACAAACTCGCCCTGTAGACTTTGTCTAATTTCCAGAAATGTTGGAGGCGTTTTGGAATTACATTTAATTGCTCTGTTCAGTGCTCCCTCACCCCGGGGCATTTCTCTAATATAGTACCTTTCTTATTGCACTGTTTTCCCCCTGTTAGTTCTGAGCTACCTGTTCATTAATTGAGCCAAATTATCTAGAGGATACAAATTACAAAGAAGAGTTCAGGGACAAGGCTGTGTTTGACACAGTTTTTTGAATGGATTAGTTCATTGATTAATCCAGCGTTCCCAAACTTTATTCAGTTACTTTTCACGTCTGGTTTTTGTCATATCCTTGTTACTCGTACAAGTAGATCATATTTTCTTTAACTTGACATACATTGAATAATTTTCAAAATGTAGTTTCATCTTGAGCAGTATTTCTGAAATCATGGGTTTGAGGTACTAGATTTTATTTTTTTACTTTTATTTTTTAAATGTTTATTTATTTTTGAGACAGAGAGAGACAGAGCATGAACGGGGGAGGAGCAGAGAGAGAGAGGGAGACACAGAAGCCGAAGCAGGCTCCAGGCTCTGAGCTGTCAGCACAGGGCCTGACGTGGGGCTCGAACTCACGGACCATGAGATCGTGACCCGAGCCGAAGTCGGACGCCCAACTGACTGAGCCACCCAGGGGCCCCTTACTTTTATTTTTTAATGTTTATATATATGTATATATTTTAAAATGTTTATTTTTGACAGAAAGAGAGAGACAGAGAATGAGTGGGGGGGGGGCAGAGAGAGAGGGAGACACAGAATCTGAAGCAGGCTCCAGGCTCTGAGCTGTCAACACAGAGCCCGACGCGGGGCTCGAACTCACGGACCGCGAGATCGTGACCTGAGCCGAAGTCGGACGCTCAACCGACTGAGCCACCCAGGCACCCCAATGTTTATATATTTATTTTTGAGAAAGAAGGAGTGTAAACATGGTGGGGTGGGCGGAGGGAGAGACAGAATCTAAAGTCAGGCTCCGCATTGTCAGCACAGAGCCCAATGAAGGGCTCGACCTCACGACATGGGGATCATGACCTGAGCTGAAATCAAGAGTTGGAGGCTTAACCAACAAAGCCACCCAGGAGCCCCGAGGCACTAGATTTTAAGTACACGTTTTAAAAACCCATCTATGTAAATTAAAAAAAATTTTTTTGAGCCACCTGAAATAGTCTACCACTCATTTGGGGAACAGGGGGTTAATAAATTAATGAAAAATTGGATTTGAAAGGCCTCTTTTGGCTTCTTTAATCCAACACAGTTCCACAGAGGTTAAGAGATTTGGCCAAGCCCACTGGCCCAGGGGAGGGTTAAGAGTAGAACCTTGGTCTATACCTTAATGTTACAAGTTTAGTGCTTTCCTCATCATGTTTGTTTGCAAAGTGTACCCCAACTAGCTGATTAGCTATTTAAATATGGGAATTCCTACCAAATAAAAGGATTTTCTTCTGGGTGTAAATGGTATGAAAGTACTTCCTCTGTCGGTAGCTAACAAGCAGTTAATAAGCCAATTGCTTCAGATCACTAGAATCCTTACATTCTTATTTGCCAAAGCAATCATCGTCTCTAATTTTTAAAATATAATAAAATAAAAAGAATAGGATTACACGAATAGAAAATGTTAATAATGAGGGAAATGGGGGCACCTGACTGGCTCAGCTGGTTAAGTGACTGACTCTTGATCTTGGCTAAGGTTATGATCTCATGGTTCGTGAGCTCGAACCTCCAATCGGACTCCATGATGAGTGTGGAGCCTGCTTGGGATTCTCTCTCCCCACTGCCCCTCCCCTGCTTGCCCTTGTGCTCTCGTGCACTCTCTCTCTGTCAAAATAAATACATATTAACAAAAATAATAATGGGGGAAATGGCGGAGGAGCCGAAAAGAGGTACAGTACATGGGAACTCTACTTTTTGCTTATTTTTTTTTTTTGCTCTAAAAAATAAAGTCTATTAATGAAAACAAATGAAGAATGCTACTGAGGTTTACTTAGTCCTATTTGAAACTGGGATTATATGTGGCTGATACTATTTTTGTCCACTATATTTTAGTAGTAGGGTTTTGCTATGGACGTTGAAGAAGCTTTCATTGCTAGGATAGCCCAAGGCTGGACGGACAAGAGTACAGACAGACTTCTATGGCATATAGATGTGTAGACCCTGGACTGGATATGAAATTTGCCTTCAACATTATCAACGTCTGATCCTAAATTCTATCTGTGTTGTTACCAGATAAGTGATTGTTTTTAATAAAAAAATTTTTAGTGTTTATTTTGAGAGAGAAAGGGAAAGAGAAAGATCGGGAACCAGTGAGAGTGGGGGAGGGGCGGGGAGAGAGGGAGACAGAATTCCAAGCAGGCTCTACGCTGTCAGCTCAGAGCCCGACGACGCTGACCGTGAGATCGGACCGTGAGATTGGAACTTGCCAACCATGAGATCGTGACCTGAGCTGAAACCAAGAGTCGGATGGTTAACCATCTGAGCCACCCAAGTGTCCCTAGATAAGTGATTCTTAACGGAAAAGATCATGGTTATCAGCCTAAGATTTCAAAGCATAAGTATAATCAAGTGGTAGAGATGTCATACCCATGTTAAAGATGTGGAAGCACAGAGGTCTAATAAATATTCCACAGCAACGCCAGCGGTAGAGATTTCTAAATAACATCAGAGAAAAGGAGAAAGAAGATTCAGGATTCTAGACCTTTGGTTCTCTCACTGTGCTGCTCATTGTTCAAGTGATCATTTAAAAAAAATAACATAACGAAAGACAGGGTCCCAGTCTTTGGGCGCTCACATTTAAAAGAGAAGGGCATTAAAAAGAGATACACATAAGCCTTCATTCTGTACAGAGTTGCTTAGGATTCCGGGAGGGTTCTATGTTTGTGGACATTAATTTTAAAAGTATTTATTACATTGTTGGTTTTGCCTTTTTTTTTTTTGCATTGTTTTATGATTAGATAGAACAAATATAACACAAAGCTCTCTCCCCTGTGAGAGAGCTATTTATGATTAGTATTAAGTTTCTAGTTAATATTCGGTTAAAGGTCAATGGATTCAAAGGCCTTAAAGACCCATTCAAGGCACTGAAATAAAACAATCTAGTAAATAGATTTAGTCAAGTTAAATTCACAATCTCTTGATCTTCACGTGGAGATATAACCTACCTCTTACCTCCTAGAGAAAGACACCATTGGTCTAATCCAATGACATCTTTTTTTTTTCCTCTCTCTCCCCAATGACATACTTCTATGGTATTCTGGATAACTGAGCACTGGTCACACGTTACAAATAAAAAACCACTACAGACATGGTAAGGTTATAGTGTGCACTATACATCATTTGAAGGGGAAAGCTGTTTTGTGGGTCACTAACTTAGGAAATGTGGGACCAAAACAAAAACACAAACAGAAAACAAAAAAATGCAAACCAAAAAAAAAAAAAAAGACCAGCTCAAAAGCTGTCTCAGCAAATAGAGAGCAGCTATCAGCTGTCATGTTTGTGAAATCCCTATGGTGCCTAACAGATTGTCCTGCACACCTATATTTTCTATAGTGAGCGAATCTTCCTCCTGTAAGAACGCAGGGGGTGGGTAACA